>NC_092725.1:130295484-131792984 GCF_047496885.1 Scyliorhinus torazame
GTGACGGCCCTGGGGGGTTGGCCGCTGGGCAGGCGATGGTGTGGCCGCAGTCTGAATGTGTGGGGAGAGGTGTGTCTCGGGTTGTGTGTGTGTGTGTGCGGCGGGGGGGGGGGGGTGGTTAGAGTGGGCTGGGCTCCGGGGGAGTGCCGGGAGGGGGGTCCGTGCCGGGGAGGAGGATGGGGGGTCCGTGCCGGGGAGGAGGTTGGGGTCCGTGCCGGGGAGGGGAATGGGGGGAGGGGGTCCGTGCCGGGGAGGAGGTTGGGGTCCGTGCCGGGGAGGAGGATGGCGGGTCGGTGCCGGGGAGGGGGATGGGGGGGTCCGTGCCGGGGAGGGGGATGGGGGGGGGTCCGTGCCGGGGAGGAGGTTGGGGTCCGTGCCGGGGAGGAGGTTGGGGTCCGTGCCGGGGAGGGGGATGGGGGGGGGGGGGCCCGTGCCGGGGAGGGGGATGGGGGGGGGGGTCCGTGCCGGGGAGGAGGTTGGGGGTCCGTGCCGGGGAGGAGGATGGGGGGGGGGGGGGTCCGTGCCAGGGAGGGGGATGGGGGGGGCAAGTGAGTTGGTCCACCTGGCCAGGTGCCAGCCTCCAACAGTTGGACCCATGCGGTCCATGCCACCTGGCTGGGGGGAGGAGGGGATATGGGTAATGATGACATGTCGTCGTTCCCCCCCCCCACAGGCCGTCATGTTTTCCGATCATCCAGCGATGTTGGCCGCCGTGGCAGCAGCTGCTAATGTCCATGTTGCCCTGGATGAGGAGGAGGAGGAGGAGGAGGAGCGTGCCAGAGAGGCGGGCTGCTGCAGAGGGGCAGGTGGCAGCCGCCCAGGCTGGAGGGACACCTGACCGACAGGACGAGGAGGGGGAGCAGGACGCCGCGGCCCCATGCCAACGGAGGCACCCGAGGGCGCCCCGTGTGTACCGGCCCCGGCAGTCATACCAGGACCTCACGGACCGGGAATGCAGGAGGAGACTCCGGATGAGGCGGGGAAACCGTGGCACACATCTGCCACCTGCTGGCACACCTGTCACCGCATGGCACTGGCGGGGGGACACCCTCTCCCCATGTCCGTCAAGGTTGCGGTTGCCCTGAACTTTTATGCAACGGGGTCATTCCAGGCACCGAGTGGGGACCTGTCCGGCATACCGCAGACATCGGTGCATCCGGGCAGTGACAGATGCCCGAGATGCCATGGCGCACCGCTACATCCGCTTCCCTGTTGACCGGGCCAGCCAAGATGCCCGGGCCGTGGGCTTCTCTGCCGTGGCTGGGTCCCCCATGGTCCAGGGCGCGATCGATGGGATGCACGTCGCCGTGCGGCCACCTGCAGATAACAGGGCCGTGTTCACCAATAGGAAGGGGACCTATTCGATGAACATACAGGTGGTCTGCGACCGTTACCCAGGCAGTGTACACGACTCATACGTGTTGTCACGGTCATCCATCCCCGGCATGTACGAGGGACGCCATCCCCGGCTGAGGGGCTGGTTGCTGGGCGACAGGGGCTACCAATTGCGATCGTGGCTGATGACGCCTGCACGGAGGCCACGCAATGAGGCGGAGAACCGCTACAATGATGCCCATGTAGCGACAAGGGGAGTGATGGAGAGGTGCTTTGGCGTGCTGAAGATGCGTTTCAGGTGCCTGGACCTCTCTGGGGGCGCCCTCCAGTATCGGTCAGATAGGGTCGGCCGCATCATTGTGGTGTGCTGCGTCCTGCACAACATAGCCCAACAGAGGGGCGATGTGCCGCAGGCAGAGGAGGGCGAAGTGGAGGAGCAGCAGGAAGAGGCTCAGTCCTCCCCAGATGAGGGGGATGGGGGCAATGGTCAGGGCAGGCGGGCTAGACACAGGCGGGTGGCTGTCCACCGTTACCGGCTGGCCCAGCGGGAACGGGACAGACTGATAGCCGCCCGCTTCACTGAATAGATGGGCGTGGGAATCGGGTAGTATGGCCACAGACCGCACACCATGGCAACAGCCGACCACCCACACCCCCCCACCCATCCACCCACCCAGCACCCTCACCCCCCCCTCCCCAACCCCACCCACCCCACCCGCATGCACACCACCCACCACCCCCCCCATTGCCGATCCACCTGCGGCACAACGGCCGGGCTCACACAGTTGCGGGTGGACGCGTGTCTATTGCAGGCCATGGAGGATGATGACAACCCGCCCTGCGGTGAGCTCCTGGCTTTACATCGTTGGACTATGTCTGACCCATGGCCAGAGTACCACCATCCACCCGGACCATCCCTGCATGCGGCTGTGACACTGCAGCGCACGGTACCGTCCTCTGCCCGGGGGATGTTGATGGCGGCCCAGGGGGAAGGGGGCAGACTCACCTGGGGCTGAGGTAAGACCACCCCTCACACACACACTTGCGCTCAACGTACATGACACCCCCGCACGCTTTGGACAGAGCACAAAGGCAGCTTCTGTAGGTGTAACATTGACTTTAATAACCAAACGAGTTCATGCATGTGCCCTAGCCCCTAAAACTCATCTGTGCCCTGCACCCGTGCCAACTTACTCAGTGTCTAATTGTTTGGCCTTACGGGCCCTTTGACTACGTCTACGTGGTTCCCCAGACGGTACAGCAGAACTGGAGGTGGACTCCTTTGATTCCTGCCCTCTGACACTGGATCCCTTTGATGGCCGTTTCCTGGGATGTCCTGGCCTAGATGGGCCAGGCTGCGGCCTGGGCGACTGGGATGGCGAGCTGCCAGCCTGTCCTGCCCGTTGCCCACCCGGTGCACCTGGGACGGAAGGGGGGGGAGTCCGAGGTGTCGCGGTGTTCCCGGACCTCCCCTCCAGGGGCACCCGTGACGGACCACACCACCTCCTCCTCCCTCGGGGTGCCCGATGGCCCCCAGGCCTCTACATGGGTGGGGGATGCGAACGGACTGGCCCATCCGACGCCCCCCCCGGCATCTGGCGCTGCCAGTCCTGGAGGCCCGTGCTGGTATCGACAGGGGTCTGCAGGTTTGCAGCCATGGAGCCCAGGGGGTTGGCAAACCCTGTCTGTGACAGTGCGACGCCGGCTCGCACATGGCCAATGGCACCGATGCCCTCAGCGATGGCCTGCAGAGACTGGGCCATGGCCTGCAGAGACTGGGCTATGGCCTGCTGAGACTGGGCCATGGCCTGCTGAGACTGGGCTATGGCCTGCTGAGACTGGGCCATGGTGTTGAGCGCCTCTGCCATCTGGCGCTGGCACTGGCTCATGGCCTCCTGTGAGAGGGCAGCCATGTCCTGGGCCACAGACGCCGCTTGCACGGAAAGCCCCAGGCCTCGCAAACCGTTCCCCATGTCTGACACCGTCGCACCCATTGCCTCCACCGCGGACGCCACCCGTGCGGTGTCGGCCTGGGTGGCACGCATGACCGGGACCACTCCCAGCTCCTGGACGCGGGTGGACTCCTCCACCTGTGACTGCAGCCGCCGCAAGCCGGCTGTCACCCTCTTCGCTCGTCTCCGGGTCGGTGGTTGCATCGGATCTATGGGTGGGTGTGGTAACTCCAGGAACCCGGGATCCATCTGGGCGGCAGATGTTCGCCCAGATGGTAGTGGTGACCTGGGTAGTGGTGTCCTGGGTAGAGGTGTCCTGGGTAGTGGTGTCCTGGCTCGGATGTGATGGGGGCCTGTGGCTGCCCCCTCGTCGCTGGGTGGCACACGCCTGCGTCGTCGCTCCCGCACGTGACGGGGGTGTCGTCTCCCTGTTGCTCCAGGTCTCTCCGTCTCCCGTGGTCTCCGAGGGGCATCCTGCGGGCATCGCATGCTGGAGGGTGCGGGTCTCTCTGTCTCCCGGTGTGCGAGGGGCATCCTGCGGGCGTCGCATGCCGGGGGGTCCGGGAATCTCCGTCTCCCGTGGCCTCCGAGGGGCATCCTGCAGGCGGTCTGCATCTGCGGGGATGGGTGCCTCGACGTTTGGTCCTGCGATACACAATGAAGCATGCATGGTTAGACACGCAGGCAGTGATCAGGTGATATGGGGGGAGGGGGGGATATGGGGGAGGGGGGATATGGGGGAGGGGGGATATGGGGGAAAAGGGGGATATGGGGAGGGGGGATATGGGGGAGGGGGGATATGGGGGAGGGGGGATATGGGGAGGGGGATATGGGGAAGGGGGGATATGGGGGAGGGGGGATATGGGGAGGGGGGATATGGGGGAGGGGGGATATGGGGGAGGGGGAGGGGGAATATGGGGGAGGGGGGATATGGGGGAGGGGGGATATGGGGGATATGGATATCGGGCAGGGGGGGGAGGCTCACCATGGCTGCTCTGACGAGGTCATTCACCTTCTTGTGGCACTGGGTGCCTGTCCGTGGTGTCAGGGCCGCAACGGTGACGGCCTCTGCCACCTCCCTCCACAGACGCCGGCTGTGGCGTGGGGCAACTCTGCGGCCGTGCCCGGGATACAGGGCGTCCCTCCTCTGCTCCACTGCGTCCAGAAGCGCCTCCACATCGCGTGACTCGAACCTCGGGGCTGAGCGGCGGCCAGCCATCCAGTCGGGTGTTCCGGTCGGGTGTTCTGGTCGGGTGGGGGGGAGCAGCGCGGCCTTATGAGCCGTCACGCCGTGTGGCGTGTATGACGCTGCACGGCGTGAACCACGTGCGCAAGCGCGGATCCCGTCACGTCGCTGCTAGCCCATTTCGGGCCGGAGACTTTTGGACCATTTTTCCGACGTGACGCAAGTCAGATTTGCGCCGTTTTCTGCGCCGATCGGCGGACTTTGCGCCGATAACGGAGAATTTCACCCTTGTTTCTGCTCTGACCACTTGTACAGAGTCCTGGGAACTGTTGTTTCCATCCACCATGGCACGCAGAATGAGAGGGAGATTCAGAGAAGAGAACACAGAGGATGACAAATGCTTGTACATGGAGGAGGAGGTGGACGAGGAGGAGGAGGAGTCAGGGGCTGGTTTAGCACAGTGGGCTAAACAGCTGACTTGTAATGCAGAATAAGGCAACAGCGCAGGGGAGGTTGCTGAAACTCTGTCTGCCCGGATAGGGGAGTACATTGCATTCTCTCAAAGCAGAGCACAGTGGACAGAGTGATGACATGTCTTTGCCAGGGTAGCCGGCTTCCCCATGGTGCAGGTACCATTAACTAAGCACCTGGTCCTTTGTGGGGGCACCACCTGTTACGTATTCATACTGTTTTTAGACTTCCATCACAAGCAGCCTTGTGTATGAACAGGCTCACTTTAAGGGAAGGATGGCGTGAGATTAATCAGCCATTCCCATGGGCAAATGGGCAAACATCGCAACCTGTCGCATTCTCATCTTCTAAATAAGGCCGTCAGACTCAATCCTGAATCTGCCACCTAAAAACTGGCGATGAAATGGGCGAACAGCATTTGTAGGAACCCAGAGATATAGGGCGGGATTCTCTAATCCCACGGCAGAGCAAACGCCGCCGCGTTTTACGATGGCATGAACGGGCCACTCCCACGTCTAATTCTGGTCCCTACAGGGGCCCAGCACAGCGCTGGAGCAGTTCACGCCACGCCAAGCCACGCATGCGCAGTGGCGCCGGCGTCAACGAGGGCATGCGCAGTGGACCGGCGCCAACCCACGGATGGGCAGTGGCCTCCCTTAACGTGCTGGCCCCGACGCAATATGGCGCGGGAGTCCAGGGGTCGGCGCGTAAGAAAATAGGCCCGGGGAGCGAGTGGCCGGCCCGCCGATCGGTGGGCCCCGATCGCAGGCCAGGCCCCATCGGAGGCCCCTCCCGGGGTCGGAGTCCACCCCCCACCCCCCCACACAGGCCGCCCCCCGACCCTGCGCGCAGAGTTCCCGCCGGCTGCGAGCAGGTGTGGACGGTGCCGGCGGGACACATGCTGCATCTGAAATGAACTCAGTGGAAATGGGTAGCAAGTACCTAGCAACAACAAACTTCGAGTTGTCGGTGTTGCGAAACATAAAGAAGACAGGCTGAGCTCGGGGTGTGCCTTGTTTTAGGGAGAAAGGAAGCAAGGTAGTGGTAAAAATCCGTGGCACACCGTGTACTCTCCTTTCGTAGAGAGAAACGGTGGAGGGTTTTGGTGTCATGGAAACGTTTGATCAGAATACAGGGCGATGGAGCTCGTCTACAGAACGATTCGATTATTTTGTTCAAACTAACAAGACAGCAGCAGATAAAAATATTCCAACATTCTTGAGCATAATGGGGGGAGGGGGGGGGAACATTTAATCCCCTTTGAGTCTGGTACAGCTGGAAAAAACAGACACAAAAACGTACAAAGGAATAGTGGAGATTTTGCAGGGATGCTATTCACCAAAACCTTTAGTCATTGCAGAAAGGTTTAGGTTTCAGAGGCACAACCAAGCAGAAGGTTGAATCAACTATAATGAAATGAAAATCGCTTATTGTCACAAGTAGGCTTCAAATGAAGTTACTGTGAAAAGCCCCTAGTCACCACATTCCAGCGCCTGTTTGGGGAGGCTGGTACGGGAATTGAACCGTGCTGCTGGCCTGCCTTGGGTTGCTTTCAAAGCCAGCGATTTAGCCCTGTGCTAAACAGACCCTTACAGCTTGGAGCTGAAAAGACTGGCTGGACACCACAAATGTGTTCAACGATACCATCAGAGGTAAATTAATCTGCATTTTAAGGAACAAAGCTATTCAAAAGCGGTTATTGACTGAAAGCAAGCTGGCCTTAAAAAAAGTTTTGGAAGTTGCTGTATCCATGGATTTAGCAGGGAAAGAAGCTCAACTCAACGCAAAGAATTCACAAGGTGTCGGACGTAAACACAGGCTCCCACTCGCCATCAGTGTGCGGAAAATGGGCACTCAGCAGCAGATGTTGGTATAAAGATATCGGCCGGGGTTCTCTGCCCCGCCATGCCACATTTCTACCCTGACCAGCCAGCGGGATTCTCCATTGCGCCAGCCGGTCAATCGGGTTTCCCATTGTGGTGCAACCCCACGCCGTCGGGAAACCCCCGGGCATCGGCATAACGGAGAATCATGCCGGTGGAGAATCCCGGCCCATGACCTGTGGAACTTGTCGAAGAAAGTGCACACGCTTGATGGAAAAAGAAAAAAAACGTCAGGTAAAAGTTGCAGGAAGCAAGAGCAGAATAGAACATATGGCAAGCTGAATCAAAGAAAAGGTGTCCATGTGGTACAAAAGGGACACGGGCAGGGACTCTATTCATAGTCCAAAGATGAACTAACTATTGACGGTGCAACAAACTAATAATGGGTCGCTCCATTACTGGATGGTATTACGATCCCAGACCAGACCCCAACAGTGGCTAGAATACTGGACTGAAACCCCCATATTTTAGTTTATTTTAAGGCACTGTGGAAAGAATGATTCTCTCCAGGAGTGATTGCACAATATAAATCGGACTTTGGCACTTCTGAAACAAAAGCTTTATTATAAATACAATATTAAACTTTTAACTTCATACCCAAAAAAGAACAGCTTACAATTACCCCTTTACACAACTATACAATTTCCCATTAAACAAAAAGAAAAAAAAAACATACAGCTCTGAATCCATCTTAAAATTAGCAGGCAGTATAGAATAGATTGTGGCTTTTGTTAGAACCCCTTCAGACTCTGGCTGAATATCTTCAAATACCTGCTTCAGCTCGGTTGTTTCAGCCTCTTTCTTGTCTTCAGACAAGAACGCTCTGCTTTGAAAATATGTGGGGGGGAGGGGGGAGGGGGGGGTTCGCCATCCCGGGATGCCTGGAAATGTGCTCCCTGATGGGATGGAGTATCGGGCAATGGGGGACAATCCAGATTGGCGCCCAGTGCCAATCCGAACGAGATGCTTTCACCACCAGCTGGTGGCACGAACGAGATTCATGATGCACGTTAGCGCCCTATGCTCCAGCCTCCCGTGATTCTCTGGTTCCTGCGGCTGGGAATCACATGGGTACAGAACACTTGTGATCTCAACAATTATGAACCTGATGGGTTGGGCATGGCGGTGGGCCTTGGCGCACCATGAGATCCACTATGCCAGAGCCACGCTGGTAGAGACCATCCTAGCCCATCCGTGGACCACATGCCAACAATGCACTATGTTCCCACGCCTCTTCCAGCAGACCCCCATCCCTCCAGGGACCCCTGTAATAGGGACCCCCATAGGGACCTCTGTAATAGGTGGCCCCCCAGGTACCCCTGTAATAGGGTTAACCCCCCCAAAGAGACCCCTGTAATAGGGGTATCCCCCACAGGGATACCTGGCCTAAAGGAACCCCCTCCACCAATCTTGCCCACACACAGACCCCACCCCCACAGAGACCCCTCCACCCCCAGGAAATTGGGCCGCTGTCTGGAAGCCAGAGAGAAATCCTGGCATGGGCAGTGGGAAGCATTATAGCTGTAAAACTTACCTTGCAGCTCTCCATGACCATCCCTAGAAGGAGACAGCTGTGCTTGTGTCTGGACCCACAGATCCATTATCTACAAGTCATTCATAGCTTTCGAGTAGTGGTCTGTGATTGACAGCTTTAATCGATCAATTTATATCCATTCACACTTCAGTGGCCTGAGTGGTGAAACCCCAATGTTTATAAGCATTGGCCACATCAAAGACAGGTAAGTGCATTACAAGCACTAAGTGCATTCCAATCACGCCAGTGTGTAATTTCACTGTATTTACCACGCTTTGATGTGGAACCCAAGCAATAGGAGTGTGGGGGGCTGCTTTTCAATGGGAGGGATGGGTCAGGGCTGATTTATGTGGGGACGGTCAGGGCTGATTTGCAGTTCGGAGAAGGGGTGTGGCTGGCTCCGGGACCTCGCTACTGGGCCACCCACTCAAAGTGGCAGCCCGGTAGCGGAATTCTCTTGGAATCCCTTGTATTCTATGCCAGGTATAAATTTGCATGCCGTGGAATGCTGAATTGCATCCCGCTTTACGACTCCAAAAGGACTGTAACAGTGGTGCAATTCTGTTTTGGTGGGAGAACATAGGGAGGGATTCTCCTTTGCCCGATGCCAATATCATAATCGGGCAGAGAATCCATTTTGCTGCCTAAATAGCTCAGTGGGCTAGATAGCTGGTTTGTGATGCAGAACAATGCCAGCAGCGTGGGTTCAATTCCCATACCAGGTTAACCAAACAGGCGCCGGAATGTGGTGACTAGGGGCTTTCACAGTAACTTCACACTTGTGGCAATAAAACATTATTATTATTATTATTAAATCGGGGCCGGTGCCAGTTTGACGCCGGCAGCCATGATCCGACTCCACGCATTGTAATTGCATCGCTCGCCGTTGCAACTATGTTAGCGCATCATCGAAAGACCCTCCCACGATGTTCTGCCCACGATGGGCTGAGTTCCCGACTGCATGGAAGACTGTGTCCAGCACCCCACACTCGGCCGAGATCTGTGCCGCTGGCTGGGGGGGGGGGGCCTTCCGCGAGGGCTGAGGGGACTGGTGGGGTTGCCCAGGTCGTGCCTGTTCGGTCACGGATGGCGGGTCAGGTCCGTGCGCCGCCGGCGCCATGTTGTACGGTGTGACCAATGCATGTCATCGCCATGCGTAAAACGCCCCTGAATTCTCCGTTTCAGCCCGCCCTTAGCTGCTGAAATGGTGAATCCAGCCCATAGTCTCCCAAGTGGAGAATCCTGCGCATTATTAATCTGTTTCCCCTATCCCAGTGTGAAAAAAAACTGTCTTCATCTGTGGTCTAAAAAACACAAGGGTTGCCAGATCAGACTTCACTTCCACAAGCCTTTTCTCTCTCCATAGCTTTCCTCCAAACATAGAAAATAAAGCTGGAGGGGGCCATTCGGCCCTTCAAGCCTGTTCCGCCATTCGTTATGATCATGGCTGATCATCAGGTTCAATACCCTGATCTGCCTTTCCCCCCCCCATATCCCTTGACCTATTTCGTCCCAAGAGCGATATCTAATTCCTTCTTAAAATTACACAACATTTTGGCTTCAAACTCACTGCCTCTCTCCACAGCTTCTCAAAAAGGTCTCTCTGCATTCCTTGGCTCTATCCAGCAATTACCTGATCTCCCCGCACTAAAAAAAACAAACAAATTCTCTCTGCAGGCTGCAAAAGCACATTAACTCCCCAGGGCCCTCCCAAGTCAAACCACAGTCCATTAGCCTAGCCTGAAAAACACATTCCTTCATTCATTGCATCTGCTGGCTGCATTCAGTCTCTGCAAACGGAATTATTTTTAAACAAACACATTCTAACCCCAGGCTTTTAACCCTTAAATTGCCCATTGCATTTGTATTCCAAATTTCCTAATATCCTCCCCATCGTTGCAATGGTCAGCCAGTGAAAATGGAGGTGGAGATTGCGACAGCCATCTCACAGCCATCTCACTGCAGAGATTGTTCATCAAGAAAAGCTCTTACACATTGCTCTGCAACCCTCGAAGATAGTGTTAAACATCTATACAGGAGAAGTGCTTCTGTTGAGGGGCCACATTAATGCAATTCAACGGACAGATTGCAGATTTGTCCTTGCACATGGTTGAAGGAGATTATCCGGCACTAATGGGAAGAACTTGGCTGTAAAAGGTCAGATTAAATTGGGCCGAGGTAAATCTCCTGACAGATTCTGAATCAGGCCGACCTAAAATCTTGAGGCCATGCCCTTGTCTTCAATGATGAGCTGGGAAGCATTAAGGAAATCTCAGTAAAGGTGAAGATCAAGGAAGAATGAAAATCAGGCAAGATGCTTAAAGGCCAGGTCAGTGCTGTACGCAATTAGACCTAAGGAAGAGGCAGAATTGGATCGGCTGGTCAGAACAGGAGTCCTAGAACCCCTTAACGTGAGTGATTGGGCAGCGCCGTATTACCCATGATGAAAAAGGATGGATCTGTACGCATTTGTGGCAATTTTAAAGTCACTATCAATCCTGTACAATGTGCAGAGCAGTACCCTTGACCCCTAATTAATAAGCTAATTAATAATTATAACTGCAAGTGGGCTGGCTGAATGTTTTGTACAGATGATGGAACTTTCATTGAAGGTGAACAGAGAACAAGGTTCATTGTCTAAACGTTTCTGTCAATTCCTGCTCACATCCAGGAATACTATGCACTCAACAACCTAAGCTTCTCCGCCGTTGCTAAAGGTAAAATGTCCATTACGTGCCGCTTTCGATTTTGTTGTGGGTGCGGTGTTTTCAGAACCCCAAAATGCATCATGGAGTTCAACCAACCTCCCCCTTTAATGGATTGTTGCTTTTGAAGCACATGGCTTGTTCCCCAGGTGTGATATTACAATTATGGACACGTGGTTTTTAACCCAAAACAATGTTTATTCCATGAACACAACTTAACCTTTTAAATAAACATTGGATCCCTTAACACCCCTTACTTCAAAGCTAACCCCGAAAATAATACAACACTAAATAATCCCTCAAAATGTTCCTTCAAGCATCCAAAAGGCTTCAAACCTTCAAAACAGTAACACACCAGGTCACAGAATATAGATATTTTCTGTTGGATGGCAGAGATATATCAGCTAGGTTGACTTCAGCTCCAGCACCTTGCTTTTCTTCCTGCAGCTCTCTGGAAACACACAGACATGCCCAAGCTGCTTTCTCAAACTGAAACCAAAAGCAGAAGTGAGCTCAGCTCCCCCTCTGTGACATCACTTTAGTAATATGATCAGCTTCATCTGTTAAAGGTACATTGCTTAAACATCCATTTCTTAAAGGCACTCTCACATGACAATTTGCTAAAACCACCCAAGCCAAAATATATTATTGAGAAAAAGCAGCAGGATCAGGTCATACGGTAGAAAAACAAGGTGAAGCAATGTCAGGGGAATTCCCCATCGGTGGAATCCTCTGGTTTGCTGGGAGCACACCCACGCCCGCGGGCTTCTCAATGGCGTGAGATGGCCACAATGGGAACCCCCATTTGCTCGCTGTGGGAACGGCGAATCCAGCTGCCGGTGGTGGTGGTGGTGGTGGGGGGGGGGGGGGGGGGGCGGTGCTGGAAATAGCGGCTGGGGGAGCAGAGAATCCTGCCCTGTGTTTTTCACCGAAGAGTCAAAGGTTCTGGCAAGAAATGACACCACAAGTAGAAAGTGGGTTCCTGCCACTATTTTAGCACAGACAAGACCAGTGGGTTTCCTACACCGTACAAACCTGAGAAGATGTAATATGGAGAAGGCATGTGGATTAACGTATAGTGACAAGAGTCAATGCGCCAGTGGCAAAACTTCCAGAGAGTACAATCCAGCTGTGCAAAGAGACAAACTTGGCCTTCCCAAGAACCTGGCACTAAACAAAGTAATTGGGGAAAACAGCACCCCAAACATCGAGTCAACCTGGGGGAAAGTTCTGCTAAGAAATTATATCACAAGTAAAAAGTGGATTCCTGCCACTATTTTAGCTCAAGAAATGCAATGCTTAGGAAATCAGAAGCACAAAGGGACTTGGGAGTCCTTGTTCACGTCCAAGCTGCTTTACCTTAAAGTCACAGGCCCATTAATCATCCATGAATCAAAATGGTAATTGCAAGAAAAAAGGAAAGGAAAAATAAGGGAAAGGGCAGGAACAATAAGGAAGGCCCTTACGCTTGAATGCAACACAGCATCTAAATACAGAGATGAGCCGTAACCACAATGGGTTACACTCCCTTAATGCGCAGTTGGTGATTGACTTTGCTCTGCACATTGTGGATGTTTATCCCAGCAGCAATCTCGATGTCAGGACAATCCTCATGTGTCGGACTCTAATGTTTCACCGTATGGTCCAGACACTGATGGAATAATTGGGAGTTGGGCATTGGTAAGTATTCAATGCAGCCTCTCCACTGGCTTGAAGAGTAAAGCTGGTGCTATATTATGTATCTGCATGCCATTGCAATGTAAAGGTGCACGGCAGAGCAAGGGTTAATGTGGACTGTAGAATAGCACCACCCACGGTATAGTATGGAGAGTCACATGGTAATCGACTCGGAGAGACCAATCTGGAAGCAGCCAACATCCCTGGCAGAGCACCATGCATCGCAGTAACCTAAGATCTATAAATATTTAATCGACTAACAAGAAACGGTTCATATTTAAACATACAAGCCTCAAGATCTCAGCACTGAGACATCTGGGCCGGAATTCTCTGGCCGTTCACTGGCAGCGGGATTCTCTGATCCCGCCGGCAGTGCACCACCGCCTACGATTTCCCGGCAGCGTGGGTTGGCTTCAATGGGAATTCCCGTTGTCATCGGTGGGAGGAGACATTCCTGACGGCAGCGAATTGCGCACCATCTCCCGCGGCCGAGAATCAGGCAGCTGGGAGGCCGGAGAATCCTGCCGCTAAAGAACCCATATTATAACAGATTGTACAGAGTGTTGTGTGATGAATTCTACTGCTGTTACCATGATACATTCTGTTGTCACTGCCTTTGAAGGTCACTGCTTGGACATCATGAAGCAGCCTTGTATAAGTTACAAGGAAGTCTTTATTAACAGCACAGAACTATGTACATATTTACAGTAGCTATGAAGAGGACACCATACTAGATCTTTACACATTATTATTCATCTCTAGACTGGCCCAGATCTAGGTCATGTGCCTTCTTATATCACCTTGCAGGCAATACTGTGCTCAAGCTTACCTTAACCCCTTAGTTACCAGGTTATCTTAGTTACTCAGAGAGTGGTTAGGGTGTGGAATGGACTGCCTGCTGTGATAGTGGAGTCGGACACTTTAGGAACTTTCAAGCGGTTATTGGATAGGCACATGGAGCACACCAGAATGACAGGGAGTGGGATAGCTTGATCTTGGTTTCGGACAAAGCTCGGCACAACATCGAGGGCCGAAGGGCCTGTTCTGTGCTGCACTGTTCTATGTTCTATGTAACATGCAGCTCAAATGCTGTAGGCTCAATTTCCAGTTCCACTAAGTTAGCTGATTTTAATTGGAGCAACAACTGGCTTGACTGTCAGATCAGCTGAGAAGGAAGAGGAAAATACGTTTGTGAAATTTATCTCCAGGCTTACGGGTACGATATCACGGTGTTACTGGGCCCATGGAATCATGTATCTCAGCAAGATTCAGTGCCTCCCCTACAAGCTGGAATTAAGTAAACATTGGTTTACGGTGAAAATCAAATTGCTTTCTTTTATGAGCCCTGTAAGTATGTCCCCCATGGAAAACAGAGGAACAAATTCCACGTGCAGCTCACGTGTCTTGTCCTGTGCACATTCAATAAATTGTCATTGATCTGGAAATGAAAATAATTGAAAATAATTCGAAAGCGAGCGCTGTCGCCTCTTGAATGATGAGAGACATGTGTCTTTGCTGAGCAATTGAGATCTTTTTGTACTCGTTACATTTATATTCGTTGCAGGAAAGAAAAATAAAATCACAAGAGCTTCAATTGTTACACTCAACGCACTCTCAGTTTACAAGCAAATGAGATTTAAGTTCTGGGACTTTTATTATGGTGTAAAACCCTTGTGATACCTCGGGTTCATTTATAATGATCTGTTGACAGTTAGGGGGTCTTTTTCGGTCTATTTAATCTCTGCAATAGACTACACAAAAAAAACCTCGCAGCCAGCCAGTTCAAGTTATAATAAATTATTAAATGCAGCTATCCATTGAGCTCTATGTGTGTCGACTAATCCCAGACTGGGAATCGTCAGACAATACTGCTAGGTTGAGCTGGGTTGAATGAATGAGGCCTTATAATACAAAGAAATTGAACACCACCAAACAAAACTAACAACATACCACAGCAGAATATTCACTTTCAAATGGAAAGAACCCACTTATCACTAAAGCTGAAGTTCACTTTCATACAAATTGAATTGATTATTGTACAGAGAATAAAAATTAATTTTCTGCACTATTTACCTCCATCTATTATCGCCCTTGTCGATTATAGTGAAATAATTAATTTGGGCTACAGTTTAGCTTGAAATTACTGGATGAAAGGGAAGGATAAAATGACCATTTATATGGGAAAAGTAAAAATAGGTTTTCAGATCGTAACCTCATATAATTTAATAGGATGTCTATTTTTGTTTTGCTCCATCAGAGGTCTGACATATGTGGAATCCCATCACCATCTTCAAGCATCTCCAAACCAAGCGACTAATAAATTCACAGAGTGAATTAACTGGCTTTGTAAAAGGGGGAATAGACCGAGCACCCCTGCATTAGCATATGCTAATCAAATGCTCTTCCTCAGGGATTTGGGAACAGCAGAACACGGCAGCAAAGTTGTTTACTTTTTAGAAGAACAGTGGGCGCGATTCTCCACTCCCACGCCGAAGTGGCCGCGCCGTCGTGAACGCCGTCGAGGGTTCACAACGGCGCGGACCGGTCCCGATCCCGACCGATTCAGGGCCCAAAAAAGGGCTAGGATCGGGGCCGCGAGAACCTCGGGGGGGGGGGGTTCCGCGAAGGCCGCGTCGTCACCGCGCGCGCCCGAATGATGCACCGCTGCATCATAAATTGCGCGAACCGCGCACAGAGGACCCGGAGGAGAATTGAGGAGACGGCTGAGCCCCGAAGAGCTGCACCGAGGATCCGGGATACGGACCTGGACACCCTGGTGGCTGAGGTGGAGCGGAGAAGGGACACCCTCTGCCCGAGACGTGGGCATCGCCAGCCATCCAGCGCGGTGAGGCGCGGCTGGCGGGAGGTGGGCACTGCAGTCAGTGCTGTGGGGCAGACCCCCCGGATGGGGGAGCAGTGCCGCAAGAAGCTGCACGACCTCACCCGGGCTGCCAGGGTAAGTGCCATGAGGGTGCCCCCAGGCTCCCCCCCCCCACCCCACCCCCCGGCTCGGGGGGGAGGGGGGGGGAGTGCGGTTGGGGGGGGGCGGGGGGTGTTGGGTGTGTTGGGGGGGACTGGGGCATCAGGGGCGATGTTGGGGGGGTTTGGGGGGTGTCACGGTGCCCAACTGTCTACTCGACCCACATGAGCCCCGGGACCCCCCTGGAGCGATGCCATGGCGTGCTGTCTCCTGAACCAGCAACAATGTTGTCTATATCTGCATGCCCTGATGATACCCGGCTAATGGTGATGCTTTATCCCCCCCAGGACAAGACAGCGCACAACCAGCGGGAGCGCATGAGAACCGGAGGGGGTTCTCCGGTCCTGCACCCCCTAACCATTCACGAGCAAAGGGCCCTGGTCCTCGCTGGGGGATCCGCCACCCGGGAGATCGCGTAATGCCAGGTCGGAGGCGCAGAAGCAAGTGAGAGAACCCTGCATGTCCTCTCCACCCCCAACCCGTCATCGCCCCCCTCACACTCTGGCCACTGCAACCCCGATCCCACCCCCCCCTCACACTCTGGCCACTGTACCCCAGTCCCATCCCCCCTCACACTCTGGCCACTGCACCCCAGATCCCCTCCCCCCTCACACTCTGGCCACTGCACCCCAGATCCCATCCCCCCTCACACTCTGGCCACTGCACCCCAGATCCCATCCCCCCTCACACTCTGGCCACTGCACCCCAGATCCCATCCCCCTCACACTCTGGCCACTGCACCCCAGATCCCATCCCCCTCACACTCTGGCCACTGCACCCCAGACCCCATCCCCCCTCACAATCTGGCCACTGCACCCCAGACCCCATCCCCCCTCACACTGTGCACCCACCACCACCATACACCCGGGCCACCGTGTCTAACGAACCCCAAATCTTTTATGTTCCCCAGGGCCACCCGCCGAACCTTCAGGGACGTCTCGCCCAGGAAGCAGCGCAACGCCACCCACCGCAATGGCACCCAGGGACGCACGGCAGAGGTTGACAGTCGGTCGGGCAGGAGGGCAGACCTCACAGTCTGGGACACAGGACCGGGACGCTGAGACCTCCGGACAGACATTAGTCAGGGGCACAGGGTGGACAGTCATGCCGAAGCCCACATCACGGCCACACACCCGCTGGATCGAACTGGAGGTCAAGACGACATGGCCCGCATGGAGCTTGCGCCTGGCCATGAGGGGGACCAGTACACACCAGACTTCTTGACGGATGATGACCTCGAGCTTGCGGTACTGCTGTCTCCCACACCGTTCACCATCGCAGAGCCACTCACCTCGGTTGGGCAGATAAGTGATGAGGCTCCCGGGTCACAGTCTGGTGCGCACCCCACAGCCGAGCCGGTACAGCAGGTGGAGTTTGGAGCAGCCAAGGGGCTGGATGGTCGGAGGGCAGCCCAGGCCCAGCAAACAGCTGCCATCCAGACGGTTCCCGGGTTCCTGGATGTAATTGACCCACCCGGACAACCGATGCATGTGGACACCCAGGGACTGAGTAACGGGATGAGGGCCATCTTCCAGGACCTGCACACGCAGCTGGAGGAGTCCATTCACGTCCAGGAGCAGGGAGTGGTGCCGCTCATCGCAGCCACCCAGGCCGACACCGCACGGGTGGCGTCCGCGGTGGAGGCAATGGGTGAAGGGGTTTTGGCCATGGGTCAGGTTCTGCAAGGCGTTGGGCTTCACGTGCACGCGTCATCCATGGCCCAGGAGAGGGCTGCCCTCTCACAGGTAACCATGCGCCAGAGCCAACACAACATTGCCGCCGCTCTCCGGGCCCTGGCTGAGTCTCACCATGACATGGCCTGGTCCCAGCAAGCGATGGCTCAGTCCCAGCAGTCAGTCGCGGAGAGCATTGACCGCCTGGCGCACATGATGGATGGCGTCGCGCACTCACAGGTTGAGATAGCACAGTCCTTGGCAGGAATGTCGCATTCCCTGGGCCCCGTCTCGGCGAACATTCGGACCGTGGTCAATACCGCTGCAGGCCTCCAGATCTGGCAGCGGCAGGTGTCGGGGGTGCGACGGGGCATGGTCTCCGAGCGCATCTCCGTCCCACAGTGAGGCCCGGGGGCCACCGGGCTCCCCGAGGGAGGAGGAGGTTCTGGGGCCCGTCCCGATAGCTCCACCAAGGGACGTCCCGGTACACTCGGCCTCCCCCCCTTCCGTCCCTGGCGCCTCTGGTGGGGAGCGGGCAGGTCAGGGTGGCACCACGCCATCCAGCACGCCCGCCGAGCAACCTGGCCCATCGAAGCCGGGCCGCCCCAGGAAACGTGTGCCGAAGGGGAGCCATGTCGAAGGGCGTGATTCACAGCAGTCCACCTCCACTCCTGCTGTACCATCTGGGAACACACCTAGATGTAGTGGAGGGCCGGTAAGGCAAAGTTGTTAGGCACGTAAGAAGTTGGCACGGGTGCAGGGCACAGTCTAGTTGTAGTGGGTAGGGCACCTATGTTCACCACACGAATAAACGCACTGTTAAATTTGACTTGTAAGACTGTGTGCTATGTCCGGTGCCAGGGGGCTCGGGAGGGTGCCCGATTGGCGTAGTGGTATATGAGCCGTTCAAGGTCTATTCCGGATGCGGTGACCCTTCCCCCCCGCTCCCCCCCCCCCCCCCATAATCGGACACCGTTGTCCTCGGTACACCGACGCCAGCCACCCCACACGGGCATGTGGTGAAATATCCGTCAGGAAGGCTGTGACCACCGGAGTGCATGGTTCAGCTATAGCCATGAGTCAGACCTCGGCTGGCGAATCTCAGCTCACAGCTCATCGCAGAGCGGGCTGTCATCATTCAACATGGCACTGATCACACCCGCTTACCCAATTATCACTGTTGTGCAATCCCGTAGTGCCGCAGTGGTAAGGTGATGTGGAATTGTTGCCGTGAACGCGGTGCGGGGGTGCGGGGGGGAGGGGGGGGGGTTGGTGGGTGCTGTGTGGTGCCCGTGTACAGGAGTGATGGTGCAAGTGGCAGTGTTCAGCGAATCCCACCCCCACAGTGCGTGAACCGTGCGGCCACCGACGCGTCGCGTGCCCGCTGTCCGCGGCGGTGCCGTCGCGCAGCCTCCTGGGCGTAACGAGCAGCCGGGCAGTGTCTGCGTCCTGCGCCCCTCCCCCCACCCTGATGCGCCCCATCATCCTCCTCCTCCGCATCCTCCTCTTCCCCATCCCCCTCGTTTGCGTGAGCGTCGGTGCCGTCGGGTCCTCCCTCCGACTCCTCCACCAGGGCATCTCCCCTCTGCATGGCTATGTTGTGCAGCGCACAGCAGACCACAACCATGCGACCGACCCTGTCGGGTTGGTACTGCAGGGCCCCTCCGGATCGGTCCAGGCATCTGAAGCGCATCATCAGCAGCCGAAGCACCGCTCCACCATACCCCTGGTTGCTGCATGGGCCTCATTGTATAGGCTCTCCGCGTTGGTGTGAGGCCTCCGTATTGGCGTCAGCAGCCATGACCTCAACGGATAGCCCTTGTCGCCCAGCAACCAGCCCCTCAGCCGGTGGGGGGCATCCATCGAACATTGCGGGGATGAACGACTGTGCCAGAATGTAGGTGTCATGCACACTGCCGGGGTACTTTGCACACACGTGCATGATCTTCATGTGGGGGTCGCACACCACCTGAATGTTCATGGAGTACGCGCCCTTCCTGTTCATGAACACATCCGTGCTGTCTGCAGGTGGGCGCATGGGGACGTGCACACCATCGATGACACCCTGGACCATCGGTATCCTGGCCACCTTGGCGAATCCACGTGCCCGTGCTTCCTGCTGTGCTCGGTCCTCAGGGAATTGAATGTACCTGTCCGCGATGGCGTACAAGGCGTCGGTGACGGCCCTGATGCACCTGTGGACCGATGCCTGTGAGATTCCGGATAGGTCCCCGCTCGGCGCCTGGAAGGAACCGGTAGCGTAAAAGTTTAGGGCTGCCGTCACCTTGACGGAGACTGGTATCGCGTGTCCTCCTCCCATTCCACGTGGTGCGAGGTGCGCCATGAGCTGGCATATATGTGCGACCATCTCCCTGCTGAACTGTAGTCTCCTCCTGCATGTGATGTCCGTTAGGGCCTCGAACGGCATTCTGTCACGGTACAGCCTCGGCCTTGCTGGACGCCTGTGGCGCCCTGGCACCACCATCAGTGGCTCCTCCTCCTCCTCCTCCTCCTCCTCCTGCTCCCCCCCAAGCACTTCTCTGCATTCCTCACCGTCGGGGGGTCAATGTTCCCCTCGGCATCCCCCTGTACATTCGAGTCCTGAGCGCCTGCGGCCTGCGCGGCGACGACGGGCCACTCCGCGGCCATCCCCTCTGCTGCACCGGCGACCGCTGCATCTGCAGCCACTGTGGGCCGTCCGACTCTACGCTGCCGGATGGCAAACTCCAGAGCTGCGGCTCCAACCACGGCAGTGAACATCGCTGTCTGTTTGGCAAACATGGTGACCTGCAGGAGGATGGTGGGGGGCAGAGAAACGGCATGTTACACGGAGGTTCTTCCACACCTCGCCAGCCGGGATGCGCGGGATCCCTGTGTGTCCCGGTGGTCTGGTCACGCTGCAGATACGCAGCCAGCCTAACACCTGGTCACTGTCTGCGTCCAACGGTCAGTTCACACCGTACTGCTCACCAGTGTGCCACTCTCCTGTGCCCATCAGCCACACGCACCCTGTGGCCGTGTCCTCGTCACCGTCCCGCCATATCAGGTCGGCTGACATGTCGCATCCGCGGGATACCATCCACACTCTCCCTCATCCCCCCCCCACCTGCACACTCTCCCTCATCCCCCTCCCACCTGCACACTCTCCCTCACCCCCCCCACCTGCACACTTGCCCTCATCCCCCCCCACCTGCACACTCTCCCTCATCCCCCCCCCACCTGCACACTCTCCCTCATCCCCCCCCACCTGCACACTCTCCCTCACCCCCCTCCCACCTGCACACTCTCCCTCACCCCCCCCCCACCTGCACACTCTCCCTCACCCCCTCCCACCTGCACACTCTCCCTCACCCCCCTCCCACCTGCACACTCTCCCTCACCCCCTCCCACCTGCACACTCTCCCTCATCCCCCTCCCACCTGCACACTTGCCCTCATCCCCCCCCCACCTGCACACTCTCCCTCATCCCCCTCCCACCTGCACACTTGCCCTCATCCCCCCCCACCTGCACACTCTGCCTCATCCCCCCCCCCACCTGCACACTCTCCCTCATCCCCCCCCACCTGCACACTTGCCCTCAACCCCCCTCCCACCTGCACACTCTCCCTCACCCCCCCCCCCACCTGCACACTTGCCCTCATCCCCCCCCACCTGCACACTCTCCCTCACCCCCCCCCCACCTGCACACTCTCCCTCACCCCCCTCCCACCTGCACACTTGCCCTCATCCCCCCCCACCTGCACACTCTCCCTCACCCCCCCCACCTGCACACTTGCCCTCATCCCCCTCCCACCTGCACACTCTCCCTCACCCCCCCTCCCACCTGCACACTCTCCCTCATCCCCCCCTCCCACCTGCACACTTGCCCTCACCCCCCTCCCACCTGCACACTCTCCCTCACCCCCCCCTGCACACTCTCCCTCACCCCCCCCTCCCACCTGCACACTCTCCCTCACCCCCCTCCCACCTGCACACTCTCCCTCATCCCCCCCCACCTGCACACTCTCCCTCATCCCCCCCTCCCACCTGCACACTCTCCCTCACCCCCCCCCACCTGCACACTCTCCCTCATCCCCCTCCCACCTGCACACTTGCCCTCATCCCCCCCCCCACCTGCACACTCTCCCTCATCCCCCTCCCACCTGCACACTTGCCCTCATCCCCCCCCACCTGCACACTCTCCCTCATCCCCCCCCCACCTGCACACTTGCCCTCATCCCCCCCCACCTGCACACTCTCCCTCATCCCCCCCCAACTGCACACTCTCCCTCATCCCCCCCCCCACCTGCACACTTGCCCTCAACCCCCCTCCCACCTGCACACTCTCCCTCACCCCCCCCCACCTGCACACTTGCCCTCATCCCCCCCACCTGCACACTCTCCCTCATCCCCCCCCCACCTGCACACTCTCCCTCACCCCCCCCCCACCTGCACACTTGCCCTCATCCCCCCCCACCTGCACACTCTCCCTCATCCCCCCCCACCTGCACACTCTCCCTCACCCCCCTCCCACCTGCACACTCTCCCTCACCCCCCTCCCACCTGCACACTCTCCCTCACCCCCCCCCACCTGCACACTTGCCCTCATCCCCCTCCCACCTGCACACTCTCCCTCACCCCCCCCTCCCACCTGCACACTCTCCCTCATCCCCCCCTCCCACCTGCACACTCTCCCTCATCCCCCCCCCCACCTGCACACTCTCCCTCATCCCCCTCCCACCTGCACACTCTCCCTCACCCCCCTCCCACCTGCACACTCTCCCTCATCCCCCCCCTCCCACCTGCACACTTGCCCTCACCCCCCTCCCACCTGCACACTCTCCCTCACCCCCCTCCCACCTGCACACTTGCCCTCATCCCCCCCCACCTGCACACTCTCCCTCATCCCCCCCCACCTGCACACTCTCCCTCACCCCCCTCCCACCTGCACACTTGCCCTCATCCCCCCCACCTGCACACTCTCCCTCACCCCCCCCACCTGCACACTTGCCCTCATCCCCCTCCCACCTGCACACTCTCCCTCACCCCCCCTCCCACCTGCACACTCTCCCTCTTCCCCCCCCTCCCACCTGCACACTCTCCCTCATCCCCCCCCTCCCACCTGCACACTCTCCCTCATCCCCCCCCCTCCCACCTGCACACTTGCCCTCACCCCCCTCCCACCTGCACACTCTCCCTCACCCCCCTCCCACCTGCACACTCTCCCTCACCCCCCTCCCACCTGCACACTCTCCCTCATCCCCCCCCACGTGCACACTCTCCCTCATCCCCCTCCCACCTGCACACTTGCCCTCATCCCCCCCCAACTGCACACTCTCCCTCATCCCCCCCCCCCACCTGCACACTCTTCCTCATCCCCCTCCCACCTGCACACTCTCCCTCACCCCCCTCCCACCTGCACACTCTCCCTCATCCCCCTCCCACCTGCACACTCACCCTCATCCCCCCCCCCACCTGCACACTCTCCCTCATCCCCCCCCCCACCTGCACACTCTCCCTCATTCCCCCCCCCCACCTGCACACTCTCCCTCATCCCCCTCCCACCTGCACACTCTCCCTCACCCCCCCTACCTGCACACTTGCCCTCATCCCCCCCTCCCACCTGCACACTCTCCCTCCCCCCCCCACCTGCACACTCCCCCCCCCACCTGCACACTCTCCCGCACCACCCCACCTGCACACTCTCCCGCACCCCCCTTTGGCCGCAGCCTTCTCGGGTAAGCCGACCCGGTCTCCGGGCGCTGCGCTACAGTCCGCTCACCTGCTCCCTGCTCAGCGTCAGCCAGCTCGACTGGCTGACGACTTTAAAAAGCAGGTGTGAACGGCGACGGCGTGAACTGGGGTCGCGCCGTCGGGACTTCGGCCCATCCGGGCCTGAGAATAGCGGGGGTGCCGGAGAATCGCCGTTTTGGGTGTCTCGGGCGATTCTCCGGCCTGCGGCCCGCGGAACTCGACCGGGCCGTTCCCGCCGCCTGGGAGAATCGCGGGAGGGCGTCGGGCCGGCGTCGCGGGAAATTTTGGCGGCCCAGGCGATTCCCCCAACCGGCGCGGGAGCGGAGAATCGCGCCCGCTTTTCTAGATTGCAAACAAGCTTCTGGGTGAAATTTTAATAATAAACCTAGGTAGCCAAGATCAGAATTTTTAAACAATGTTCTGTGTACTGACTAACCGAATAAGCAGTCTGTTCTGTGACTTGTGAGAGAGAATGGTTTTAGAGTGCTCTCCCTGTGATTGCTGTATTAGAGAGCTCAGGGAACTCAATTAGCAGAGGGTGCTCCTTCAGAAGCTTTGCTGGGTTAGTCCCCTTCATACTTGTGGGCGGCACGGTAGCATATTGGTTAGCACTGTTGCTTCACAGCGCCAGGGACCCGGTTCAATTCCCAGCTTGGGTCACTGTCTGTGTGGAGTCCGCAGGTTCTCCCCGTGTCTGCGTCGGTTTCCTCCGGGTGCTCCGGTTTCCTCCCACAGTCCAAAGATGTGTAGGTTAGGTGGATTGGCCATGCTAAATTGCTGTTTAATGTCCAAAAGGTTAGGTGGGGTTGCTGGGCTACGGGGATAGGGTTGAGGCATGGGTTTAAGTAGGTTGCTCTTTCCGAAGACCGGTGCAGACTTGATGGGCTGAATGGCCGCCTTCTGCCCTGTAAATCCTATGATTCCCTGATCAGACTGTGGTAACCTGTTCCTGGGACTCCTGTGGTTAATTTAAGTCCACCACAAAAGGTGGATTTCTTTTTTTGTCTGACATGTAATGTAGACACTCCCTCAAGAGACATGCCCCACTTACTTAGGTCCGGGGAGTTTAGGCATAAATTCACAGAAACAAAACTCAGCAACCCAAATGGACACTGCATCCGGTTGAAATTTAAGCCACAAAACCCAAGCAGTCTATCAACACAGAGATTAGGACTGATATACTTTCCATTACATGTCCGATCAGGCCCTGTTAGGTGATTGACCTGACTCATACTGACAAGGTAAAGGCCGTTTACCTTGAGTTTGGCAGCAGGATATCCAGCTCGATGCAGTCCTATCTCTCCAGGTCCCATGAATAAACTACGTTGACGAGTTTATCGTTGCCAGCGCTCTGGTATATTTTGGGCCTGCCTGACTCAGATCTGAATTTCTGCTGTAATCTTCGATCCTCAAGCCTGATCTGGAACAGATCAGAGACAAAAAAGATGAAAGCATCCTTCCACCATTTCAGCCATGTCCTGAACCACTGTGTCCCAGATGATTGGCATACGGCTGGCCAGCAAGGAAAATGTTACAAGGAAATTAACTCTCCCAATCGATGGTGTCCTCTCGACCCATACAAATACCTGGAGCAGCACGAGTAGCATTTTGTGTGACCTTGTCATGATATGCAGACATGCAGATAATGATATACAGACAAGCAGCTAATGAACACAGAGAACAGGACATGACCAATGAGCAGGCAGGACACTCAGGGGTGGTATCTCACTATAAAAGGCACGAGGCACTCACACTCCGCCTCGTTCCGCTGATGAACATCTACAGAGTGAGTCAGGGTGTATGTACAGTCTCACACCTCCAGCACGTGGCTAAGAGCTAGTCTGGTTCAGTCAGACAGAGTAACCATACTTAGGTTAGCAGAGAGTCGAACTCATAGAGAACTGTGCTAACTGTGCTACCGGTTCAATAAATCAAATTGAACTAACTTCAAGTTCTGGATTATCTTTTGGTTAAAGCTGCATCCAGTTGCAGCCTGTGTTATCCCAGATTACATAGCACATCAAGCCTGTTGTGTAAAGTCATTAAGATCTAGGTCCAGGGGTTTGGGGCAGCGAGTAAAACTTGATAGACCCTTTGATTTTTTTAGACCTATCAATATTCCACGTGGCAAAACTTTCAAATCAAAGTCAGAGTTCACTTGTAATAGTTTTGCATCATAATGTTCTAATTTGATAGGTGCTTTACAAATGCCTGATTTGCGCTAGAATTTTCTGAAATTATGGTGATTTTAACCCCTATGCCCTGTGAGAAATGGATGGGTGAGAAGTTAAAAATCACGATAAACAATTTAGTGCGCTCTTCCCGCAGGCCACTCTTTCTCTCGTGGAGCTGTCTCAGGTGTGCAGTAGGAAGCTGGCGGTTACGTCCTGTATAAATTCAGATAGGAGTCCAATATTGCACTTTGAACTGGCGGGTCTAAAATCGCAGCCACCAGCATAGCTGGTAACTAAATGCTCAGAGGATTGGCTTCACAAACTGACTGCCAGAAGCAGAAGCTGAATTTAAAGGGACATCAGCAGACACTTAGGATTTGTGTGGACACTGTGGGTTATGCTTTTTCAGGACAGATCTTAGCTTCACCCGCTGGTCTATTACAAATTTGTGTGGCCTCTTGCAGCAGGACGTGCTGCCTGTTGGAGCAAAGGGAAGCCTGCCCTGCAGTGACATCCAAAGTCACCACATTCTTCTTTGGCAATGTTTGATGCCCTGGACGATGATATCATATTGTGCAAGTAGTAGTTTTCTCTTCATCCTGAAGTGCCCATTTCTATCCTCCTTGAGTGGAAGAGGGCATCGTCCTCCCGCAAGCTCTCTCCCAGGCTGTCCCTGCCACCAGTATTTGCTGCAGCTATTCGATGCTGGGTGCTCCGCCACGTGCTGCCTCCTTTAGCTCATTACCCAGCCCAGTTGGCATTAAGATGTATTTCAGGGGCCCTTGGATTGGGGCCCAAAGAATGAGTGCAGCAAGGCCACATTTCTCCCTTGTTATGGGCCAGGGTTTAGAGAACCCCAAAGTGTATCATGGAGTTCACCTGACCCACAACTTTTAATAGATTGTGGTATGGGGAGCACACGGCCCACTCGACAGCAGAAATAGAAAAGTATTTTTTTAAGCAAAACAATGTTTACTCTATGAACTCAAGTTAACCTTTTTTAAAACATACAGTGAGCATCTTAGCAACCATCAATTCAAATATAAAACCCAAAGAATACAACACTAAGAAATGCTTAATAACTTCCCAAACAACATCCAGAAGACAAAAGAAACACCTTTTAACAGAAGCACATGAGGTTTACATTCACTACTGAGAACATTTATAATTCCGAATTCACCAAATGATCAAGAGATAGTATTTTCATGGTAGAGAGATCAACAGTACACCTGTTCTGTCTGGCTTCAGCTCCAACACTGAAAACGAAACTAAAACACACCCTGCAGCAAACAGCCTAAAATGAAAGTAAAAAGCTGACAGACAGCCCAGCTCCATCCACTCTCTGACATCACTGCAGTAATAAACACCCATTTCTTAAAGGTACTCTCACTACAGATATTTATATACACACCCATTTATAAACACCCATTTCTTAAAGGTACTCTCACATGACACCCTTTTGGCATGATGCCCTTAATCCAGGAGAGATGGCCCAGAGAGTTGGGGGGCAAAGTTCTGGAGGTTGGAAATGGAAAGCAAAACTCTGCTCAAGGTCAAACAGTTGACCTTGACTTTGTTGGGTTGTGTTGGGTTTAATCTAAGTTACCAATGAGGTTACTTAATGAAATTGAAGTCAAAGGCACGTGGAAATCAAACTGTGCAGATTCAGGTTTGCTGAAAGTGAGGTGCAGGAGGCTAGAGCTCATCAAATTGGGAATAGAAACTTGCACTTCCCCCAAAGTATCTGTCGGAAAAACAGTTAAGGTCAATTAGGACCTGGTTTAACGAATTAAGTCACGCAATGCTTGACGCAATCTGTATAGCTTATTAAATGCCCGAAGCAGGTTACTTGACAGCTAAAATTCCTCCAGTTCACCTACATCAGCAGGCCAATTACCGCATCAGAGGTAGCACCGTCTGTTTTGGATATTATGATTATATGAATAATTTGCGGAGTGCTCTAACTATAGTGTGGGGGAGGAGTTGGTGGTGGAAAGAGAACAGTTAGAATGTGTTCAAAGTGCCACAGTAGAATGACAAGTGAGAATATGAAAGTGCAGCATGAAGTGAGTCTCCCATGCTAAGGGACCGACGTTTAACTTGAAAAATTCAAACGACACATGAAAATATTTTTATTAGCAATTCTCACCTAATTGAGATGCTTTTGTCGATGATGCTGGTGAATACAGAGTGCAGAACAACCTGGGTTTTCTGCTGCTTGAGGCAGTGCCACGTGGAGCTGATGGCTGGTTCAGTAAAAGCACGTGTTCTGACTCAACTAGAATCCCATCATTTTATATCACTGTGTAGATCTTCTAGGAAGGGAGGGGGTGGAGATGTGAGGCAGCAAGATAGGGCTTTTCACAGTAACTTCATTTGAAACCTACTTGTGACAATAAGCGATTTTAATTTCATTTCATTCATGTGCTTGTCTCCGGAGACAGGTGCTTTATTTAACGTATGGGGAGAAGGGGTCACCCATCCACCATGCCGATTCCCAACATGAATGTGGAAGAGATTAATTATAAAACAACTATGAGCTGGATTTTCCCATGGCCTCACCTGAAAACGTTGACACAATCCTGCGCACAATGGTGGTAATTTGCACTTTGGTGCAATACTCTGAGAAAGCGCTTTTTAAGTCATAATCTGATCTGAAACATAGATCAATTGTGAACAGCAACCTGTTATAACCCACATGAGACCTACACAGTTGGAGCAATCAATCTCGTCGATTACGAGGGTGGGGAGCCCTGAATCATCCATGGTTAAGTTCTGTATAAAGTCGACCAGCTATGATACCCACAGGACATGCCCAGCTGGGATCTGAATGTATATTGTCAATACTAATGTGTTGTAACAAACCAAATTTACTTAAATCTATTCGATTCACTCATTTGTGGTCGACAAAACAACCATTCAGCTGATATCATTGGTGTTAATCCCTCATGGATCAGCCATTGGAGAACTCCAAAGTGTTTTCACAGCAAGAGGTCTGGCCTGTTTAAGCACTCACACATGGAATATTAATGGAAATTAACAAAATCCCTACCTGCCGTATTTGGAAATTTGTTCCGACAATATGGCCAAGAACATACATGAGCAATTAATATGGCCGGGCCTTGTATTGAACATGCCCACTTGCTAATATCCAGTGTCACCGAGCACAGAGATATATTTGAGCAGAATTTAGATATTAGGTAGAATGCATAAAAAATTAGGACCTTAAACTTTAGGATTGAGTCAATGGTTCCAATTTGTTAGCCGGCAGGACAGGGATAATTTACAAAAACGAATTTTGTATCCACACAGGGATAGCTCTGAATTTAATTATAGGCATCTGCGGTTTTTTTTCATTTCTGGGATGTGGGCGTTGCTGGCGAGGCCAGCATTTATTGTCCATCCCTAATTGCCCTTGAGAAAACTGTGGCGAGCTGCCTTCTTAAACTGCTGCAGCTAATGTTTTTAGAGTTAAACCAGAATTTTAAAAAGGTTTTTTCAGGAGCAGGCACCAGATACGGATTAGTCTCCAGACTTGTCCCACCCCCTCCTACATTCAAAATCATAATCCTCCTATTCTCATCCCCTCCTACAACGGCAACCCCTTTTTACCCCCCACTTCCTTGACCCTACATCCTTACCCCCCCCCCCAATTCCTCTAGCCCCAGCAACCCTCCCACACACCCACACCCCACCCTTTAAAAAAAATGTTTTTTTTTAAAAATCCCCACACCCATCCCTGCCTCTCCATCACCTCATTCCTTCTCCCCTCATGCCCTCTCCATCATTGTTGCCCTCCCTCAACCCTCATTCCTGATCTCCCTCCCTCTCCACCTCCCTCCCACCCTCCCACTGCTCTCTCTCTCACCCTCATCACTCATTCCTTCCTGCTCCTCTCTCTAGCCCCTCCATTCTCACCGCCTTTCCTCCCCTATCCCTCCTCGGCCGCCTCCCTCTATCCCCCTCCTCCAGCTCCCTCCCTCCCCATTCCTCCTCCTTTCTCTCTCCAGCCTCCACTCTCCCTCTGCCCTCCTCCTCTGTCCCATCCCTCCTCTCTCCCTCCCCTGCTTCTCTCCCTCCACCCTCCTCCTTTGTCCTTCCCCTCCTCTCTCCCTCCCCTCCTCCTCTGCTCTCCCTCCTCTTCTCTCCTCTTCCTCTCTTCCTCCCCTCCTCTCTCCCTCCCCTCCTCCTCCACTCTGCCTCCGCTCCTCCTCTCTTCCTTGTAGCCATCTAAAATGGCCACCTGCAAAGGACCATGGGAATTGTGGTGAACTTGGACACCGACAAGTACACAACCCCTGTGTATTGCACAAAGAAGCCAGGCCTGACCAAACCTTGCAACCATTAAAAGTCAATCACCATTTCCCCCAGGACAATAGAGTTTGAATCAAGGAGCTACAGCAGTAGCAGACTAACCATCGCCACTTCCCCTTATTTGGAAAGGCCTACGTGCCGAGGACAATGATAGCTGGAACCCGCCCAGCCACCGAGGTATCCGTCCCCTAATTGGCCAGGATCAATGAGGGTGATTGAAACCCGATCGATCCATTGGAGCTGGAGTTAGGACCGCCCAAAAGAGCGCGAAAGAGAAGAAGGATAAGACGCCCTGCGCACTGGGGATCGGCCACTTTTGGACCGGCCTGTGTGCGACCAATTGCATCATATCAACCAGCCAAGTTCAAGGACCCGCGATCGCTACCTGAAGGACGAGCCCAGCCGAGACAAACCTGAAGACTTCCAACCGGCCCACGTGGACACAGATAGAGGCAATGGGTGTCATTCTCCGACCCCCCGCCGGGTTGGAGAATCGCCGGGGACTGCCGTGAATCCCGCCCCCGCCGGTTGCTGAAGTCTCCGGTACCGGATATTCGGCAGGGGCGGGAATCAGGCCGCGCCGATTGGCGGGCCCCCCCCCGCTGGATTCTCCGGCCCGGATGGGCCGAAGTCCCGCCGATAAATTGCCTGTCCCGCCGGCGTGGATTAAACCACCTTTTGAGCGGCGGGTCAAGGCGGCGTGGGCGGGCTCCGGGGTCCTGGGGGGGGCGCGGGGCGATCTGGCCCCGGGGGGTGCCCCCACGGTGGCCTGGCCCGCGATCGGGGCCCACCGATCCGCGGGTGGGCCTGTGCCATGGGGGCACTCTTTCCCTTCCGCCTCCGCCACGGTCTCCACCATGGCGGAGGCGGAAGAGACTCCCTCCACTGCGCATGCGCGGGAAACTGTCAGCGGCCGCTGACACTCCCGCGCATGCGCCGCCCCGATATGTCATTTCCACACCAGCTGGCGGGGCAACAAAGGCCGTTTCCGCCAGCTGGCGGGGCGGAAATTCCTCCGGCGTCGGCCTAGCCCCTCAATGTTGGGGCTCGGCCCCCAAAGATGCGGAGCATTCCGCGCCTTTGGGGCGGCGAGATGCCCGTTTTGGGCGCCAGTCGGTGGACATCGCGCCGTTTGGGGAGAATTTCGCCCCTTATCTCCCACACAGAGCCGGTCACCCCGAAGTTAAGTGAGGTTCTCTTAGTTATTAGGTCTAGTTTAGTGCTTAGCCGCATGAATCATTGCATATAGAACAAGTGTGTTTCTTAATAAACTGTCTTTTGGACTAATATACTGGTTACGTGGTCATTCGGTCAATATAAGAAACAGCTTGTGGTTCACATAGAAATAAAGAAGCCAACATCCTCCATCTCCTCCTCTCCCTCCTCTCTTCCTCCCTTTCCTCCTCTCTTGCCCCCTTCATACTTCTCCTCCTCTTCAACCTCATCTCCCCTTCCTCTTCTCTTTCAATCCCTCCATCCTCCTCCTTTCTCCCTCCACCCTCCCACCTCACCTCCCCCTCTCTCCTTGAATGGTGCTGTTGAAGGAACTTTGGTGGAAGAAGCAAATAGGCCAGAGACAGGGAACGTGGCCGTGCACCTGCATACTGGTCGGTAGTTAGAAATTGCTGCCACGCCCTCCTCCAAATCTGCCTCCATTCCAGGTGCAAAATGCAGCCCATGTTCTGTTAAATGGACAGCCCACATTGCGAGCTAATTAGTGGGGCTAATGGATACCAGTAAGCAACCTTGTTGCTTCACATTTCAGTTTCTGTTGACCATTTTCTTTCCTGCTGGTTGCGGTTCTGGGTTTCGGTAGCTGTGAACCTTGATGACGATGTTGACCCAGGCACACGCTTGCTGGCGCCAATGGATTCTCCAACAGGGACCTTCCGATCCGAGGAATTTGAAAAAGGAGATGGATGGGCAGATGGATGGCAGGTCGGTCAGGCAGCAGAATAAGCGTCTTGTGCTTTAACCCTCACAACTGCAGATGAAGTGAGCCAGCAGTTTCCTTGGCAGAAAATGAGTGTTTGCCAAGGTTTCTCTTCTCATGGGAAGTTATGACGGAAAGGGGATGATTCTGCTCCTTGGAGATGTTCGATGTTGAATGTTGTTTGGAATGGAAACCCCTCCCCCACACTAGCCCAACTTCCCCTCACAGTATACTGCGCTTCCATTAAACTGATCCCATCCTCGTCGCCAGCTTAATGAAGACTAAGGTAGTCAGACGAGTAATATAAAGAAGGCGTTTATTTATAACATGTACTATTTACGAAGGAGCCCGGTGAGACTTCACCAGGTCCTCTCTCTCTGTCGGTTGGTTCCTATCTGGCCGACCTTATGTACTCACGGTAATAGCCCCGCAGTAGCGGGGGAGCTCAGTTAGGGGCTGGTTTAGCACAGTGGGCTAAACAGCTGGCTTGTAATGCAGAACAAGGCCAGCAGCGCGGGTTCAATTCCCGTACTTGCCTCCCCGAACAGGTGCCAGAATGTGGCAACTAGGGGATTTTCACAGTAACTTCCTTGAAGCCTACTCGTTTCTTTTTTTCGTTTAAAAAAAAAATAAATTTAGAGTACCCAATTAATTTTTTCCAATTAAGGGGCGATTTAGTGTGGCCAATCCACCTAGCCTGCACATTTTCGGGTTGTGGGGGCGAAACCCACGCAAACACGGGGAGAATGTGCAAACTCCCCACGGACAGTGACCCCCAGAGCCGGGATCGAACCGGGGACCTCGGCGCGTGAGGCAGCAGGGCCAACCCACTGCGCCACCGTGCTGCCCTCCTTGAAGCCTACTTGTGACAAGAAGCGATTATTATATTCCTTGATCACGCAGAGGAAAACATTCAAACCAGCTCTCGTGTGCTTCATGCAGGTTATCACAGCCACATCTACCTAGAAGCCACCGTGTCGGCAGCCCCTAGCAGACCGATCTGGCGATAATCATGAGAAACCATCTGTATTGGGATCTGGGGCAGCTGAGAGCCAAACGCAGAGCTGTGCCATCTGTTGGCAGGATCGCCTGCAGTTCTAATACAGCAAAGCGCTGGCACAACCAGTGGGCAGCTCCACCTATTTGTGGGCCCTCTGCACCGCTACTCCAGGGAGATGGTGCTCTGGAGATGATACCACTGAGTGACAGGAAGGATCTGCCTCAGAACCACCTCTGGCAACCATCACACAGAGGATCGGGGGCCGGGCTGTTTGAGACAGATACCCGCAGCTCGTGCCTGCACTTTGCACAGCTCTTATTTGCTCCCTGCACCCAACTCTCCTCTTTCGTCCTCACCTTAACCTGGGCAAAGCAAGATGTTGGGTTGGAATGGCTTCTGCGTCTTCCCAAATTCTTACTCAGTGTTTAGCTGCAGCAGAAAACAGAGTGATTCTTCCAATGCTTCCTTCTGATTTTAAAAAAATTATCCTGCACTATATTTTCAGTTTCATTGCATGTGTTTTATGGCTTCAGTATCTGTCACATTAAAAATTGAGAAGCTTCCACAATAGCATGTTCTTAAACATGCTATTCCTAATATGAATAAATGATAGATAGTCGAGTGGCTTTAAACTTTCCTTTCCTGACCCAAAGAAGAAATACATTGTGCAAGTTCTGCATTTTCCTCAGGCCCTCATTGCTTCCATAGATTTCTGATTGTTCACAGCTAGGTTAAGGTTTTGATGTGCACAAATTAGATTCGCAGGGAATCTGGGTGTAAATTTGGCTCCCACAGTCCAAAGATGTGCAGCTTAGGTGGGTTTATGGCAATAGGGCGGGGGGGACATGGGCCTAGGTAAGGTGCTCTTTCAGAGGGTCGTGCAGGCTCGATGGACTGAATGGCCTCCTTCTGCACTGCAGGGATTCTATGAAGCAGAGGACGGGAAAAGGGGAAAACGAACGGACGTGGTTTCAGGCCCGACTTTCCAAATACGCTGCCACAAGAAATTCCAGGACGTTAATCTTCCTGCCTACTGCTGCTCCTGATTTACGTCAGTGTTTATGACTGCTAATTTGAGCTATATTCTTCACATCTGTTAATCCTTTGAAGCAGTTTTTTGAAGACCAGCGGGACACATGAGTGTTAATTTAATAAGACAAAAAATATACGCAGCAGAGCAATCAATGATTTGGCCAGTTATGAATTCATGTAATGACGATAATGAAGACTGTCCAACAGGGAAGCTGGTCTTCAGAGGAATGATTAAAATAGTGGCCCATCTGCTTTGCTTAATGGACTTTTTTTCTGGCTTACATTGGAAAGAGCAGGACAATGAAGTGAGAGAAACATAACAGGCTGGATTGGAATGTTGGGATTTGCTGGGGGAAATGCGGGGGATGGGGGTTAGGTGGGGCAGATTTACAAGGAAGCTCACAGCGCTGCAGCACAGATCAATGGAGGGTGGAGGAGGGGGGAACCATACTGAGAGTTGGCCGTGTGTGCTCCCAAAAGTTTAAATCTGCCTTTGCTTGCGAAGCTTTCGGCAAGGTGAGGAGGAGTTGCTGGTCGTCGAGGGGAGCAGCGGGGCAACTCTCGAACTCCAGGCCAGGGCTGACGAGGGTGACCGGGCAACATACAAAAAAGAACAGAGGCCACCAGGCCAGATAGCCAGCAGCCAGGCAAGCAGTCAGCCAGGAGCACACGTCGCCACTGAGGGTCGAGGCTCAAGGCCCGTCCACCCGAGTGAAGGCCGAGAGGTGAGCAGAGAAGCAGTCGGGAGGTGCGAAGGAGGCCAGGCAAGTGCTGGGGTCGTCTCTCGGGGTATTTGTGAGCAGTGGCCAGTGGGAGCGGGGTGACTTGATCAGATTAGAGGCCAGCCAGGCAGGGCTGGAAGTGAGAGGGCTGGACTGGGGCAGCAACTGAACTGGGCCACGATGGCGAGACTCTGAGTTTCTGTGCCTTGCATTGCGTGAACTGAGGGTGTGCGAGATCAGAAGGGCGTTGGCATTATTCGGTGCGGGGTTCGACATCATTATGGGCAGGGCTCGACATCATTGAGGTGGGGCTCGGTGGGCCTCCTCATCACCAGGAGATGGGCGTGGTGTGGAGCCCCCGCAAAGGGGGAGAGTGCGAGGCCCCCAAAAATGTATGTCCGCCTTTGGGTGGGACTGATAACATGTAGGAAATCTGGAAGGATGTGAAATGCATCATCCAATGGCTTTTTAGCACAGCCCATACATTAACATTTGATTTACGGCTTTCCTGATTAACTAGTCTCAATGGGGCTGATGTTGACGCATTTGTCAGGATTTCAAATCCATTATTTCAATGGACAGTCCAAATTTGTAAGTTAGAAGTGGGAAGGAGAGAAAATGAAGCATTGTCATGGAAGGTAAAAGGTTGAAGGTCTTGCCCTACTTCAGTGTTGCTCTTGGTGTGCAGCAGGGGCTGACAGGACCTTGAGAATTATACTGTTCCCTCACAGCGGGTGGAATGTTGGCTGAGGATCCTCAGAAGGCACGGTTGGAGAGGTCAGCAGCAGCTTAGTCTGCTTTCTCAGGCCTACTCCAGCTCATCATTCCTCACACCAGATCACCTTACACTCATCTCTCTCGGCCCTCGGACTTCCACACATCCGCATCTGTTCATCCACTTACTCCCATCTTAATCAAGGTCATGCATCACCCTCATCGTCACCCTGAACACATGCTCTCTATCCATGTGCTCAACACATTGCATTACTCTTTAATCACATCTCTCTTCTTTCCCTCCCTGGGAAAGCACGGAACATGAGGGAGAAACAGAGACCATAAGACACAGGAGCAGAATTAGGCCACTCGGCCCATCGAGTCTGCTCCGCCATTCAATCATGGCTGATATTTTCTCATCCCCATTCTCCTGCCTTCTCCCCATATCCCCTGATCCCTTATTAATCCTCTTATTAATCAAGATCATATCTATCTCTGTCTTAAAGACGCTCAATGATTTGACCTCCACAACCTTCTGCGGCAAAGAGTTCCACAGATTCACCACCCTGTGGCTGAAAGAATTCCTCCACATCTCTGCTTTAAAGGGTCGTCCCCTTAGTCCGAAATGGTCTCCTCTGGTTCTAGTTTTTCCTACAAGTGGAAACATATCCTCCACGTCCACTCTATGCAGGCCTCGCAGTATCCTGTAAGTTTCAATAAGATCCCCCCTCATCCTTCTAAACTCCGAGTACAGACCCAGAGTCCTCAACCGTTCCTCATACGACAAGTTCTTCATTCCAGGGATCATTCTTGTGAACCTCCTCTGGACCTTTTCCAAGGCCAGCACATCCTTCCTGAGATACGGGGCCCAAAACTGCTCACAATACTCCAAATGGGGTCTGACCAGAGCCTTATGCAGCCTCAGAAGTACATCCCTGGTCTTGTATTCTAGCCCTCTTGACATGAATGCTAACATTGCATTTGCCTTCCTAACTGCCGACTGAACCTGCACGTTAACCTTAAGAGAACCGTGAACAAGGACTCACGAGGACTTTGTGCTTCTGATTTCCTAAGCATTTCCCCATTCAGAAAATAGCCTATGCCTAAATTCCTCCTTCCAAAGTGAATAACCTCACACTTTTCCACATTGTATTTCATTTCCCGTACCAGCCTCCCCGAACAGGCGCCGGAATGTGGCGACTAGGGGCTTTTCACAGTAACTTCATTGAAGCCTACTCGTGACAATAAGCGATTTTCTTTTAATTTCATTTTTCAGTTGCCACTTCATTGCCTACTCTGATAGCTTGTCCAAATCGTTCTGCAACCCCCTTGCTTTCTCAATACTACCTGCCCCTCTACAGATCTTTGTATTATCTGCAAACTTAGCAACAGTGCCTTCAGTTCCTTCTTCCAGATCATTAATGTATATTGTGAACAATATAGAGAACTGCACGTGGCTCCCCCAAAGACTTCCCAGCTAACAAGCGCAAAGGAGCTGGCATTGGAGGCCAGGACTGTATTAGAATGCTTGGCCATGAGGCAAGGGGAGATGGAATTAATTATCAGTCAACCACATGACACACTTAATGTCATGAAAGATGATCACATGCACATTGATAACAACAAACTTTCTCATCTTCACAGCACACATTCATGTCTTTCATCTCCGAGTTCACGCCTTTCACAAGAGGTCAAGCAGGTCACGAACAATGGCTCCTCCGCCGTGAGATACATCAGCTCAGAAACTCACATTTCAATGAGTTCAGTCAGATAGTTGGGTTTTCACTGTTATGACCCCCCTGGGCCAGTGTGTGGTCAATTCTAGCCCCACCTGACCTAGAGTCGCAATAGAATTTAAATTAATAAATATTTCCTTAAAAAACACCCAAAGTCTTTGGTCCTTAACTGCCCAATAACTACAATCACCAGGTTTGTAAATTTAAGCACAATTAAGTTTATTAATATCAGTAACTATATTTAAATGTGCAGCAAATGCAGCAGGTTAACAATTATCTAATTACTAACCCTCCCCCCCACTTAAACTCGCTCCACTCTACACACACACACACAAGATAGGCAAACACAGAGGGGAGAAAAAGGGGTGTAAAATAATAATATAAATTAATAAGAAAATTCTTTGTTTCAGATGGTTGTTTCAAGCACACCTCCCTTCAAGGCTTTCAGTTCGAAATTTCTGTTTCCAGTCTGTAATGGTTTTCACTGAAGATTGACTCAGGTCTCTGCAGTTTCAAAAATACAGCAGATTTTCTGGAGAAAGAACAAGGGAGAGAGAAGGTCATTTTCTCTGAGTGTCCAGGTCTCCGACTGTTTTTCCTCTGGCTCTCTGAAAAGCATCCCACTCAGGCAGGACCCAATCGCCACATGTTACCGGGCAGAATACGGCCTTTTGGCCAATTCATTGGCCACTGGCCAACCATCGTCCCAGATGGCCATAGGCTGCTTTCCCATTTGAGGGGGAGAGCTGACCGGTGGTGATTTAACCTGAGGGTCACCACTCCTCAGGCGGGGAGCGAGGTTGAGAAGGCGGGGCCTTCATGAATAACCGCAGCCGGTGCAGGAATTGAACCCACGCTGCTGGCCTCGCTCTGCATTACGAACCAGCTGTCCAGCCAACTGAGCTAAAGCGGCCCAATTCTCGGTGGAGGCAGAAATATTTTTTGTAATGTTTTAATCGATAAGCAAAATACCGCATGTACGGGAAATCCAAATAAGAACAGAAAATGCTGTATAATCTCAGCAGATGTGGCAGTATCGGTGGAGAGACAAAGCAGAGTTAGCGCTTTGAAACCGTGCAACTTTTCCTCAGAGCCGAAAAGGCAGAAATGTGATGGGTTCGGTATTGTTGAAGAGAGGGTTGAGCGGGTGGAGAAAAATAGAAAGTCAGGGATGGGTACGAGTTCTGAAGCAATTCACCAAAGTTGTCATTGGACACGAGATGAATGCAGTGGTAATGATGGTGTTGAAGGCTGAGAGTGAATAGTGACATGAAGGTCAGTTGGCAGAACGTGATAGCAGAACAAGGGTCAATGTTCTCTGAAATTGAAACATGGGAACACGTGACAGACTGACCCCGTTGGGGGGGGGGGGGGGGGGGGGGAGACAGACCCTGTTGGGAAAAAAAATCTTTAAAAAATCAAAATTGGGGGCAGAGTTCCTGATCTGAAGTTGTTGAACTGAATGTTAACTCCAGAAGGCTGTGATGTATTGGGTGTTCTGGATCACATACAGGTCACCAACACTTGAAATAGTGCAACACTATTTTATTGAATCATTAACTTACTTAGACTGTGGGTTAATACGATACTAGCTTTAACTAAAGACCTTTGCCTTGTCCTAACCAGTCGATGCACTCAGCATATGATGAATGTCTGTGTTGCAGGCTGTGAGCTCTGTCCTCCGAGCTGGCTGCTACTCGAATGAGCGGGAACTCTGATGCCCCCTGTCTTTATAGTGCGTGTGCTCCCACTGGTGATTGGCTGCGGTGTTGTGTGTGTTGATTGGTCCCACTGTGTGTCCATCAGTGTGTGTCTGCACCATGATATACTAGTGTATATTATGACAGGCTGTAACTGGAACATTGCTGCAGAATGCAGACAGAAATGTGGGAAAGAGAGCAAGATGGTGAAGTGAGATGGCAAACGGCATGAAGATCAGGCTCATGCCTGCAGACTGAGCAAGAGGGTCCTGCAATGCGCTCACCCAGCCTGTGGAGTGTGGTTAATCGGCTTGTGCACTGGTGGAACTTAAACAAAGCTTTCCATAATGAGGGCACTCCTGACATCCTGGTTGCAATGTGAGCTGTTAGCGGCGTATTGCATCCCCTTCCACTCCCTGCTACCTCCTAATCTTGCTGCTGTGTAACGTTGTGCAGAGTGTGGCACACCCCATGACCATTCCGGAGATCCCGGCTGGTGTCTCTCCAAAGGAACCACTCGATCTGACCAGGGTCTGGAGCCGATCTTCATCTTGCTCAATGACTTGTTCAACAACACAGACGGTAGTTAAGTGACGTTCATTGGCCAAACTCCTGTGGCCTCGTTTTCCCAGTGCCACTGAAAGTGATTGGAGTTTTGGCGGGAACGCCAACAGTTTTGTTCTCCCTCACCACGAGGTCCTGCCACGGCCAAGGCCGGTGAATCCCACTCGTTGTCCTGCCCCTGAGTGAGCCCTTGTATTTTGGGTTTCTGAGAGGTGCCGTCACAGATTTTAAGTGTCTCCAAGCAGCCAGCCAAGAGCATTGCTTCCAGGTGCAAAGAAATCAGGGAGGATGGACTGCTGCAGGATGAAAGTACCATGGACAGGCTCTGGGAATCTTGCACACACCTGAATAAAGATCATCTTGTGGTTCCGCAGCAGTTGCACATTATTTGAGTGGAGACCTCTGTGGTTGATAAACAATTCTGGGTGATCTGAAGGGTGTATGGATTGTTGGTTGTGTGCAGGCAACTGTGGGAAACCAGCCAGAACCACAATCCAAACCACTTGTGTATTCTGACTGGTATCATCGCAGGTGAAGTTGACATAAGTGCTGACCCTTACAAAGAAGCCTCCAGTCACCTGGCCACTGCGCCGAGTTCCCACACTGTGAAATCCTGCAACATCTTCGAAGTCCAAAGGCAAAAATGCCGAGGGTTGCTGGTGACTCTGACAGCACTGGTGAAGCATGGCCATCGGGTCCAGTTGGCAGCCGGTCTTGTTCCAACAGGCTAAAATGGTCACCGCCACATGACTCGGCAGCCTGAACCCCCTGCCGCTTTGCAGTTCCAACAGGTCGAGGAAGCTTACCCCCCCCCCCCCCCCCCCCCGGCCTGTGTTGGGTACAGCTTCCTGCGACTTGCATCTCTCTGCTGCTCCCCTCTCCCCGGCGGAGTTGCACGTTTGTGAGTGGCAGACTGATGGCTGGGTTGCTGTCGCTGGCCATCCTGGTCCTGATCTGAGGTCCAAAGTAACAAAGCACAGGTAGCACTGATTCTAGTCTGATAGATCAGAGGGCTAAAGTGCAGATTAGACCTCTGAACATCTCCAAAGGGTGGAATGTCATCCCTCAGCACAAATAGTGCGAAGAATTATTTTCATTGAAGGAGGTAGGAAAGCAGCTGTGAGTATGGATTATATATTGCTACATTTCCCTGTCATACCTTCAAGCTCTTAAATTACCGTTGTGTTCTCATTTCACTTTCACTCTGAAATTCCAGGAGGCTTGGGAAAACCCATGGATCCAGTGCTATAAGCTCCAAAACACACGTCGATCTTGCTGTAATTGAGCGCTTAGCACATTGAGATGAACAGCCTGCCTCTCTTGAGGAGACTGTGCACATTCAGCCTGGTGCAGTGGGGTGAAATGCTGATGTCTCCAGGTTGAAGTGCTTGTATCTTTCCAGGATTTCACCTTCCACCCACACCCAGACCCACACACTTACGCATGTTAAAATATACCCCAAGAATTGAAGACGCACCCAATACTATCCAAAGGAAACAATAACAAGACCCTTTTCTGTTTGCATTGCCTGCTGGTTTGGGGAATTATTTTTATGAACGCAATTGCTAAACACTGAGAATGTTGAAGTAAATTTTCAATCTCTTATTGACCGAATTGGGGTCAGATGTCTAGCGAAAGTAATCCGTCCGCAGATTATGCTCCGTTCATAGAGTCATAGAATTTACAGGGCAAAAAGAGGCCATTCGGCCCATCGAGTCTGCACCAGCCCTTGGAATGAACACCCTACTTAAGCCCTCGCCACCGCCCTATCCCCGTAACCCAGTAACCCCACCTAACCTTTTGGACACTAAGGGCAATTTATCATGGCCAATCCACCTAACCTGCACGTCTTTGGACTTGTGGGAGGAAACCGGAGCACCCGGAGGAAACTCAGGCAGACACGGGGAGAATGTTCAGGCTGCATACATGGAGTGACCCAAACCGGGAATTGAACCCAGGAACCTGCAGCTGTGAGATCGGCAGGGACCCCGGCACAGACCAGGTACAAGGGGCTGGAACAAAGTAAAACAGGATTGAATGAGAAAAGTGAAACCGACAGTAAAATTTGCACAAAGGAGTAATCAGGTTCATAACTTACACTTATGAACAAATGTTTATTTTATTGTTTGAACTGTCGTGAATCTGAAAAGAACCCCACTCCTTATTCAGGACAGCAGCAGTTTCCAGATCTTTCTCTCAGAGCGCTAAGATGCCCAGCAGCAGTTCAATGCCCTATTTTGGAGAGTGGAAGAATAGAATATGCATAATTCATCATCCCCAACGCCACAAACAATTTCTTTGGCATATTTAAGAATATGGAAAATTTCCAAAGGAATGTGTACTTTTAAAATGTCCCCTGTCTAATGTACAACTCCCAGCCTTACATTAGTCATGTCACCAGAATGCCTCCATAAATTCATGTCCACTTTTAAGCATTTTTTTGTGGCTTGGTAAAAAACTAAACGCAGCCAGAAATAAGGATGGAAACTTTGCAAAAATGGAGGGGTTTTGTGGCGATCACAAATCTCTGGCTGATAATTGTGACTTACCCCGAACAGCTGTAAACTGGCGGGATGGGATCAGTCACCTTTATCGCAACCTGCTGGGGGGACTTGGGCAGGGACCCAAACTGGGGGAGGCAAACGGAATGCTATTGTGGCGGCACGGCAACACAGTGGTTAGCACTGTTGCTTGACAGCGCCAGGGTCCCGGGTTTGAGTCCCAGCTTGGGTCACGTCTGTGCGGAGTCTGCACGTTCTCCCCGTGTCTGTGTGGGTTTCCTCCGGGTGCTCCGGTTTCCTGCCCGAAAGACGTGCTTGTTAGGTAGTTTGGACATTCTAAATTCTCCCTCAGTGTACCCGAACAGGCGCTGGAATGTGGTGACTAGGAACTTTTCGTAGTAACTTCATTGCAGTGTTAATGTAAGCCTACCAATGACAATAATAAAGATTATTATTATGATTATGTTGGTGGGTGTAGTAATGCCAGGTATTGCGGTACCTGAGAGGTGGATGACCATTGGCTAGACCCAGGAGTCTACCATTGGCTGATGTACATAGCTCCGCCCTGAGAGGTGGAGTATAAGAACCGATGCTGTCCCAGCAGCCTTCACTTTCTGTATCGAAGCTGCTGGGGAACAGTTCTAGCAGATTGAAGCCGATTAGTTATGACTCACCTTGTCTCGAGAGTAATTGATTGCGCATCAATTTAATCTACTACAACTTCAGTTGAAAGGATGGATCTCCGTATCTGCCTTCAGCTCAGCCCCCACGCGGACAACTCTGCTGCTATCTTCAAACATTGGCTGGCGTGCTTTAAGGGCTACCCAGACACGGCCGCCGGCACCCCCACGGAAAGACAAAAGATGCACCTTCTACGCTCGCGGGTCAGCCCTGGGATCTACCCTCTGATCGAGGAGGCGGAGAATTATGCTGCTGCGATCGAGCTGCTAGAAGGACATTATATCCGCCCTGTGAACCAGGTCTATGCTCGTCACCTGCTGGTGACTTGGAGGCAAAGCCCCGAGGAAACGTTGGAAGACTTCTACCGGGCGCTGCTGGTGCTGGGCCGAATCTGTGGCTGCCCGCCAGTTTCGGGGAACGAGCACACGGAACCTCTGATCAGGGATGCTTTCGGGCAGGTATGACCTCCCCCGATATCCGCCGAAGGCTCCCAGAAATGGACACTCTGGGATTTACTGAGGCACGGGCCCTGGCGGGGTCCATCGACGTTGCCTACAAAAATGTGCTGGCCTTTGCTCCCGCACGGCCCCCTGGGCTGCGTGGCACCCCGTCGCGGCAGCCCCTCAGACTTTGCCCCTGACCCCGCAAGCCTGCGCAGCGAGACGGCTCGCTACCGCCGCCGGACAACGCTGTTTCTTCTGCGGGCAGGCAAATCATCCCCGCCCGCGCTGCCCGGCCCGCACCGCCACCTGCAAAGGGTGCGGCAAGAAGGGCCACTATGTCGGGGTCTGCCAGGCCCGCGCCGTGGCCGCGGTCTCCGGCGACTATCGGCGACCCCCCTTTCAGGCCCCGCTGCCCAGCGCTCACCGCCACCCCCCTATCCTCAGGCCACGTGCGACCCACGGGCATGGCCATTTTGCCGCCCGGCCACCACGCTGGACGGGTGGGCGCCGCCATTTTGTCCCTCGCCGCCGCCTTCTTCATCCCCGGACTCCATGTGCGACCCATGGCTGACGCCATCTTGGATGGGGCCCCAGGCCCCCAGCACAGCCGACTACACGCTGCCCGACCAGAACTCTCCATTACGGCAGCTGGCCTCGGTGACTCTGGGCCAGAGTCGGCCCCGGACGCTTGCGAAAGCTACAACAACGATCTCCATCAACGGCCACATGACGTCGTGCTTGATCGACTCTGGGAGCACGGAAAGCTTTGTTCACCCCGACATGGTAAGGCGCTGTTCTCTTGTCACCCATCCCGTAAACCAAAGGATCTCCCTGGCCTCCGGGTCACACTCGGTGGAGATAAAGGGGTTCTGCCTAGCGAACCTCACTGTCCAAGGCAGGGAATTCCACAATTTCCATCTGTACGTCCTGCCGCACCTCTGCGCAGCTATCCTCCTTGGGCTGGATTTCCAGTGCCATCTGCAAAGCCTGACTTTTAAATTCGGCGGCCCTATACCACCCCCCCCCTTACTGTCTGCGGCCTCGCGACCCTTAAGGTCGACCCGCCTTCCCTGTTTGCGAACCTCACCCCAGATTGCAAACCCGTCGCCACCAGGAGCAGACGGTACAGTGCCCAGGACCGGACCTTTATCAGGTCGGAGGTCCAAAGGCTGCTGAGGGAAGGGGTCATCGAAGCGAGCAACAGTCCCTGGAGAGCTCAAGTAGTGGTGGTAAAGACCGGGGAGAAATATAGGATGGTCATTGACTGCAGCCAGACCATCAACAGGTTTACGCAACTGGACGCGTACCCTCTCTCCCGTATAGCCGACCTGGTGAACAGGATTGCGCAATACAAGGATTTCTCCACGGTGGATCTCAAGTCTGCCTACCACCAGCTACCCCTCCGTCATGGTGACCGCCAGTACACTGCCTTCGAAGCAGATGGGCGGCTCTATCACTTTTTAAGGGTTCCCTTCTGTGTCACGAACGGGGTCTCGACCTTCCAACGAGAGATGGACCGAATGGTTGACCGGTACGGCTTACACGCAACGTTCCCGTATCTTGATAACGTCACCATCTGCGGCCATGACCAGCAGGACCACGACACCAACCTCCGAAAATGTCTCCAGACCGCGAAAATCCTTAATCTGACTTACAATAAGGATAAATGCGTGTTTAGCACCGACTGTCTAGCCATCCTAGGCTACGTAGTGCGAAGTGGAGTCATAGGCCCCGACCCTGAGCGCATGCGCCCCCTCATGGAGTTCCCCCTCCCTCACTGCCCCAAGGCCCTAAAGCGCTGCCTCGGGTTCTTTAGCTATTATGCACAATGGGTCCCCAATTACGCAGACAAGGCTTGACCCCTGATCCAGTCCACAACCTTCCCCCTGTCAACGGAGACCCGCCAGGCCTTCAGCCGCATCAAGGCAGACATTGCTAAAGCCACGATGCGCGCCATCGACGAGTCCCTCCCCTTCCAGGTCGAGAGCGATGCGTCCGGCGTAGCTCTGGCGGCCACCCTCAACCAAACGGCTTTCTTCTCTTCATGCTTCCGAAATTCGCCACTCCTCAGTCGAAAAGGAGCCCCTATCTCCCCTCCCTCCTACCCATTTTTCGACCCTACAGCGCCGCCTAGGGGTGACGAAACTGCCTGGGAGGAAGACACCACGTTCCCGGAGTCACTACTGCCGGGGCCCTCACCAGGATCGCCGCTGAAACTTAGACGCTCCAGGAGGACGACCAGGCCGCCCGATCGTCTGATTGCAGCACCATGAAGAAAATTAACAACGCAAGAACTTTCTCCGCAATCCTCGATGGCATGGTACCTGCAATACCTGGTCCTACCATGAAAAGGCGACAGTAATACTGGCCATCACCCCGCTGACTCTTTTTTAGCAGGGGGTGAATGTGGTAATACCAGGTATTGCGGTACCATAGAGAGGAATAACCATTGGCTAGACCGCGGGGTCTACCATTGGGCAATGTACATAGCCCCGCCCTGAGAGGCAGGGTATAAGAACCAATGCCGTCCCAGCAGCCTTCACTTCTGTAACTTCGCTGCTGGGCACAGTTCTATCTGATTAAAGCTGAATCGATATGACTCCACGTGGACTCAAGCGTATTGATTGTGTATCACCGCCCATACACTGCGTTTGAAGCAGACGGCCACCTTTACCATTTCCTTTGGGTTCCCTTCGGCGTCACCAACGGGGTCTCGGTCTTCCAACGGGAGATGGACCGAATGGTTGACCGGTACGGGCTGCAGGCCACTTTCCCGTACCTGGCCAACGTCACCATCTGCGGCCACGACCAGCAGGACCACGACGCTAACCTTTCCAAATTTCTCCACACCGCCACACTCCTCAACCTAACTTACAACAAGGAGAAGTGTGTGTTCAGCACGAACCGATTAGCCATCCTCGGCTATGTGGTTCAGAACGGAGTTCTAGGACCCGACCCCGACCGCATGCGCCCCCTCATGGAACTCCCCCTTCCCCACTTCCACCGCTTGCACGCAGTCGACGAGACGCTCCCCTTCCAAGTCGAGAGCGATGCATCAGACGTCGCTCTGGCCGTCACCCTCAACCAGGCAGGCAGGCCCGTGGCATTCTTTTCCCGCACCCTCCATGCCTCCGAAATTCAGCACTCCTCCATCGAAAAGGAGGCCCAAGCGATCGTTGAAGCAATGCAACATTGGAGGCATTACCTGGCCGGCAGGAGATTCACTTTCCTCACTGACCAATGGTCGATTGCCTTCATGTTTAACAACACACAGCGGGGTAAGATCAAAAATGATAAAATCTTGAGGTGGAGGATCGAGCTCTCCACCTACAATTACGAGATTTTGTATCGCCCCGGTAAGCTCAACGAGCCCCCCAATGCCCTGTCCTGAGGTACATGTGCCAGCGCACAAGTGGACCGATTCCGGACCCTGCACGACGATCTCTGTCACTCAGGAGTCACCCGCTTGTACCAGTTCATTAAGGCCTGCAATCTGCCCTACTCCATTGAGGAAGTCAGGGCTATCACCAGAGACTGCCAGGTCTGCGCGGAGTGTAAACCGCACTTCTACCGGCCAGACTGTGCACGCCTGGTGAAGGCCTCCCACCCCTTTGAACGCCTCAGTGTGGACTTCAAAGGGCCCCTCCCCTCCACCGACCGCAACACGTACTTTCTTAATGCGGTCGACGAGTATTCTCGATTCCCTTTCGCCGACCCATGCCCCAATATGACGTCTGCCACCGTCATCAAAGCCCTCATCACTATCTTCGCTCTGTTCGGTTTCCCCTCCTACGTCCACAGCAACCGGGGATCCTCATTTATGAGCGAGGAGCTGCGCCAGTACCTGCTCAACAGGGGCATTGCCTCGAGCAGGACGACCAGCTACAACCCCAGGGGAAATGGGCGGGTGGAGCGGGAGAATGGGACGGTCTGGAGGGCCGTCCAGCTGGCCCTATGGTACAGAAATCTCCCGGCCTCACGCTGGCAGAAGGGCCTCCCCGACGCCCTTCACGCCATTCGGTCGCTCCTGTGCACGGCGACTAACGAAACCCCCCATGAACGTCCCTTTGCCTTCCCCAGGAAGTCCACCTCCGGTGTTTCGCTCCCAACGTGGCTGGCAGCTCTAGGACCCGTTCTCCTCTGCAAGCACGTGCGGCTCCTTTGGGTGAGAGGGTACAGCTACTCCACGCAAACCCGCAGTATGCCCATGTAACGTACCCCGACAGCCACCAAGACACAGTCGCCCTCAGGGACCTGGCACCAGCTGGGTCCCCACACACTGCCCGGGCGCCACCCTCCCTCACCCCAGCGCACCCCACTGCAGCCCCCGCTCCAGGACAACCCGTCCTCCCCTTGCTCCCACCCGGGGATGAAGAGGATTTCGACACGCTCCCGGAGTCACCGAAGCCCAAGTCGACGCCTGAGTCGCCACTAGCACTGCGGCGCTCTCAACGACAGATCAAAGAGCCCTATCGTCTAAATTTGTAACCCCCTCTGTAATTTTGAAACCAATCTGTATGTATATAGCTTTCAAGCACTCCCGCTGGACTCATTTTTAACAGGGGGTGAATGTGGTAGTCACCACTGTTGTATTATATTGTATATATGGGTATTATGGTAAGGCCCCTGTACTACAGGTACGGGGGTAGATCCCTGCCTGCTGGCTCCGCCCAGTAGGCGGAGTATAAATGTGTGTGCTCTCCGAACAGCAGCCATTTTGTCAGCTGCTGGAGGAGGCCACGCATCTCTGTGTAATAAAGCCTCGATTACATTCTACTCTCGTTTCGTCATAATTGATAGTGCATCAATTCTTGACTAGCGAGGGTGTTGGGGGTAGACAGGAATGTGACATCGCGTGCACAATCAAATCAACCGTGATCTTATTAAATGGCGGAGAAGGTAAACGGGGCCAAGCGGCCTCCTCCTATCCCTTGATTATATGTTTGCAAGTTTGCAAAATTTTCTCTTGACTTTTCTGTTATGATCTCTTGCACTGTCTAAATACCAGTCAGTTGTTACTTCATTATCTGATGTCGTCTTGGCATATGCATCGTCCATTAAGCTGCTTACCATGTTTGTAAAAAGAGGGAAACATTAAAAATATTAATAATTGATTTGTTGCCACAACGAACATGGCTGCTGCTCAGAGCGACTGGGGAAACGTCAGCGAGCCCTGTCTTCTTCTCATTTGCATGACGCAAAGTATATTTATTAGTGCAAAAAGCACTTTCTCCCCCTGTCAGTCTTTTAAAAACATTTAAACATCAAAGTTCAATAACTGACTGCAGGAAAACGATTCAGAACATTTTGTGCAGGCTTTGTTTGCAGGCTTGGAACGGCATTGGGAACAATGGATTTAAAATTACACATCTGACACTTTGCATGAACAGCAGTTATTTCGACACATCTAATGGTTTAAAATTACTGGAATAACAGAAAAAGAATGAGAAAATGATTCGTCCTTTCCACTGATAGCTTAAATAAATGGATGTTGGCGAGTTGCAGGTGATTATGGCACTACCACACGATGTGCTCAGATAATGTGCAAAGAATTTTACCCGTGATCTATATGTTTTAGCATATAATTGACGCAGAAAGACTGGGCTTGAGTCATTTCGTAGTAATTAGGATTTCTCTGTAGGTCGATTCACTGTATCATAGAAACATGCTTCCTTGCGATTTATGACAGGGTTTGATTTGAAATGGTATGGTATTTTTTACTTGATGTTGTAAAATCAGCTAAAATAGGAGGAGGGTAAACATCGAGAAGTAATAAAGGAGTTAAAACAGGCTTGGGAACCTTTTCACTGGGTGGGGGGAAGGGAGGGGGAGTTGGGAGGTGGGGGGGGGGGGCGGGTTGTGGGAGGTGGGGGCCAAACGCACTCTTCCATCATTTTCTCAGTTAAGGGCTGATGAACAAATTTCAGACAGATAATGTTCGGCGTAGCTGTCAGCTGAATTTCCAAAGGAAGTATTCAGAAAATAAACAATTGCTGAGCAAAACGAAAGCAATGTCACAGTAATAAATTGATAAATTAAAAAAAGAGTCATGACTAAATCAAAAGGTTAATTAATAAAAGTGACCAGAGTGTGAGAAGGCCAGCGTGTGTGTGTGCCCACACTTACTCCCTGTCTTGGGGTGCTCACTCACCCACTCACTCACCCACCGGGGCCCACTGTGTGAGTTCGTGTGAGCATGTGTTGGTAAGACTGAGTGAAAACATTGAGACAGGGAGGAGGCAAACACACACTCACAGGGCGCGATCTACCCAGGAACAGACTCCCGTAGTGAGCGTGGTTGGCCGAGTGTTCCTCGGCAGTTTGAATGCCTATTCGGAGAGACGTGTGGCCTCAGCGGGAATGTTCTGACGAGGCCGCACTTAGTCCTGTTTCCTGCACTGAAGAGCTTTGCTCGCCGCAACTCCTCAGTACATAAGGAGATCGGTGTCATAATATACACACAGGTATATGATGGTGCACAGGCAGGCAGTGATTGACACACAGGGTGACCAGTGAACACACAGAACACTGCAACCAATCACCAGACAGGACACGACCACTATAAAGCCAGAGGGCACTAGTTTTCCCGCTCTCTTGGGATGCAGCCTCTGAGACAGTCAGCCCGTGAGCAGCAACTAGAACATACACCATGTGGTAGTAAGATAGTCTGGTCAGGTTAGCCTCAGGTCTCCAGTCAAGTCAGCATAGTGTCAACCCACAGTTAAAGTATGTATGATAGTTAAGAGTTCAATAAAATCGAGTTGCATTTCTTCAAGTGTTGGAAGCCTGTCTCTCTCACTGCTGCAGCAAACGCAGTCCTCGCAGACCCGGCACACCCAACAGATCAATCGTGACGCCATTTTTAAATTCCCATTTTATAACGGTGGCGGCCTCGCGTTAGATCTTGCGAGACGTGGCGAGCCGGATAGGTTCCACAAGAGGGGTTTTCCGGCTCAACCAGCCGCACCCACGCTGCCTTGCGGGTGCGAAGCGGGCGGGAGATCGCGCCCACATTCTCTCACAGAAACTCACTCGCTCTCTCATTCCCACCCACACACATTGGGTACGATTCCACCAAAAGATTTTGAAGCGTGGTAGCGAGTGGGAAAAGCTGCAAGCTCCCCAATGCGGCCGTCACTGTTATAAAACGTTAATTGGCCCACTTAACAAGGCCCCATGGAATTCACGCTGCAAATCATGGATCGGCGGTTGATTGACCTGAGACCGCCCTCGCCTGCCCCTGCTATAAGTGACAGCAGCACTTAAACCGCTCCCAGAGAGCCAACCCCACCCGCCCTGTGGGACCTCCACGGGCTCGTCCTCCAGCCCCTCCTGGTGCAGTGCCTCCTCGTCCCCCTCCCCGCTCTCGGAGGTGGCCACATGATCCTCCCCCTCCACCTCCAGCACGTCGCCCTGCTGCGGTGCCAGGTTGTGGGAAGGCACAGCAGACCACTTTGAAGCGAGCAACCATCTGGGGGGTGTACTACAGGTCACCACCAGAGTGTTCGATGCATCGGAACCACATCTTGAGGAGACGGATGCACTGCTCAATGACCGTCCGGGTGGGCTTGTGTGCCTCGCTGTATCGGGTCTCTGCTTCGGTCAATGGCCTCCGTGCTGGCGTCATTAGCCAGGCCCTCAGTCGGTACCTCTTGTCCCTCAGGAGCCAACCGATGGTCTTGGGGTGGTCCTCGAAGGGGCCGGGGATGTCCGACTGCCCCAGAACGTTGCTGGCCCGGTGATCGCAAGGCGACATGCGTGCAATCCACTACCCGCTGGACCTGGGGCAACCCAGCGATAGTGGAGAATCCTGCTGCCCGGGTATCTTGCTGGGCCTGGTACATGTCAACGTTTATATGGTTCGCTGTCTGGGCAAACAGGACATCCGTGACTTCACGGATGCACTTGTGGGCTGTAGCTGGTGAGACGCCATACACGTCCCCTGGAATGATCCTGAGGCGTACAAGTTCAGGGCTGCCATGACTTTGACGGCCACTGGGAGTGGGTATCCTCCTTCTCCATAGGGTGCCAATTTCGCAAAGACATGGCACAGGGGCCACACCATCCCTTTGTTGAGGCAGAGCTTCCTGCAGCACACTTTAGCAGGGCTGGTTTAGCTCAGTGGGCTAGACAGCTGGTTTGCGATGCAGAACAAGGCCAGCAGCGTGGGTTCAATTCCCGTACCAGCTGAGAATTCTGAATTCTCCCTCTGTGTACCCGAACAGGCACCAGAATGTGGCGACTAGGGGCTTTCCACGGTAACTTCATTGCAGTGTTAATGTAAGCCTACTTGCGACAATAAAGGTTATTTATTTATTTATTCTTTTTGTCATCTGCTTTAAAGACCAGCGACGCCTGTACACCCTGGGCCGTCGCAGGCCTGCCCCTCTGGGTCCCTCCCTGGCCTGTGGGGTGGGGCGGGGCTCTGCACATGGGTCACTGCCTTCTCCAATGTCTGGCCGCCTGGCCTGCCAGCAACCATGGGGTCAACGATATCAACAATTCCGCGTAATATCTGGAAGGGATCGGTGAGGGTGTGAGACTTGCAACCAGAGGTGTCTTTCACCCTCCAGTTCCCCATTGTTCCCAACCCCCAATCCCCTACCATCCGGCACCTCTAAGCCAAGCACCCCCGGTGAGCGGGGGTCCCTGCTCACCGGACCCTGTACACTAGACACCCGCATGAAATGTTTCCTGGACCGGATGCTGGTTTCCTCCCCGATGCACACACCCTGATCGCCGATATGACCCTGGGGCTAGGGCCCAGTCCCTGGGTGTTTGGATGTTGGCCGCTGTGTGTTGCCTTCCGCAGTGTCCAGGCGTTGAGCTCTGCTTGGGATGCTGGGCAATAACCGTGACATGCTACATGGCACACCTACCCACGGGGATCCACTTGGGATGTATGAAGTGTTCACATAAGTACGATTGCCAATTGCCAATCGCCTCCAGCTGCACGGCCAGAGGCCTCCACGGTCACTGGGGTTATGGGTGGTCTGTGGGACAGCCGGGCAGGGGCTGGGGTTTCCCCCTGGAACGGGACCACACGATTCAGGGGTTGGCATGAGTGGGTGCTGAGACACCCATCTCCCCCGCACCTACCCCCCGCCCCCACTGAGCCTCGCCCAGGCCATGGGCTGCCACCCCCACCTCCGCAACCCCCCCACCCCGCAAACCATCGATGGTGGCCCACCCCGACCCATACTGGCCCCCTTGGTTGCTCCCTAACTCCCCTTCGAGCACCGGGCAGCAGCCCCAGTGGCCCACGTGGCTCTGTGACCGGGAGTGAAGATGGCTGCTTCACCACCGCGGGTCCCCGCAGTAGCCGTCCCACCAGCTTCACATTTGTAAAAGGGAGTCTAATTGGCGCCCGCGTGACCACTTGCTGAGGAGGGGGTTAGATCACAGGAGGCTGTTGAATAGGGGTCAGTCCCGCTAGTTGTGATGGAGATTGTGCTTCAATTATTATTGATTTCTTGGCACATTTTGGCAGGATCCGGATTTTGGCAACGGGAGCAGGACGGTTAGACGGTTAGATCGCTGCTGCTCATTTCTGGCCTCTCCCCTGATTTAACAGCCTCATCGCGCTCTCGCATCAGTGCAACTCGGCTACAAAATTGCACCCATACTCACTCGCTCACTCACTCCCACCCTCACACCCTCTCACTCACTCACTCACTCTCACTCACACACCCTCTCACTCACTCTCTCACTCTCACCCTCACACCCTCTCACTCACTCACACACACTCACACACACACACTCTCACTCTCTCACACCCACACACCCTCTCACTCACTCTCTCACTCTCACCCTCACACCCTCTCACTCACTCTCTCACTCTCACCCACACACACTCTCACTCACTCACTCACTCCCACTCACACACCCTCACACTCACTCTCTCACTCCCAGCCTCACACCCTCTCACTCACTCACTCACTCCCACTCACACACACTCTCACTCACTCACTCTCACCCACACACACTCTCACTCACTCACTCACTCCCACTCACACACCCTCACACTCACTCTCTCACTCCCACTCACACACACTCTCACTCACTCTCTCACTCCCACTCACACACCCTCACACTCACTCTCTCACTCTCACCCTCACACCCTCACACTCACTCTCTCACTCCCACCCTCACACCCTCTCACTCACTCACTCACTCCCACTCACACACACTCTCACTCACTCACTCTCACCCACACACACTCTCACTCACTCACTCACTCCCACTCACACACCCTCACACTCACTCTCTCACTCTCACCCTCACACCCTCACACTCACTCTCTCACTCCCACCCTCACACCCTCTCACTCACTCACTCACTCCCACTCACACACCCTCACACTCACTCTCTCACTCTCACCCTCACACCCTCACACTCACTCTCTCACTCCCACCCTCACACACTCTCACTCACTCACTCACTCCCACTCACACACCCTCACACTCACTCTCTCACTCTCACCCACACACACTCTCACTCAATCACTCCCACTCACACACCCTCACACTCACTCTCTCACTCCCACCCACACACACTCTCACTCACTCTCTCACTCTCACCCTCACACCCTCACACTCACTCTCTCACTCCCACCCTCACACCCTCTCACTCACTCACTCACTCCCACTCACACACCCTCACACTCACTCTCTCACTCTCACCCACACACACTCTCACTCAATCACTCCCACTCACACACCCTCACACTCACTCTCTCACTCCCACCCACACACTCTCACTCACTCTCTCACTCTCACCCACACACACTCTCACTCACTCACTCCCACTCACACACCCTCTCACTCACTCACTCACTCCCACTCACACACCCTCTCACTCACTCTCTCACTCTCACCCACACACACTCTCACTCTCTCACTCCCACCCTCACACCCTCTCACTCACTCTCTCATTCACTCACTCACTCCCACTCACACACCCTCTCACTCACTCTCTCACTCCCACCCTCACACCCTCTCACTCACTCATTCTCACCCTCACACACTCTCACTCACTCTCTCACTCTCACCCACAAACACTCTCACTCACTCTCTCACTCTCACACACCCTCTCACTCACTCACACACTCTCAGCCACACACACTCTCACTCACTCACTCACTCCCACTCACACACCTTCACACTCACTCTCTCACTCTCAGCCACACACACGCTCACTCACCCTCTCACTCCCACCCACACACGCTCTCACTCACTCTCACCCACACACACTCTCACTCACCCTCTCACTCCCACCCACACACGCTCTCACTCACTCCCACTCACACACACACTCACTCACCCTCTCACTCACACCCACACACACTCTCACTCACTCACTCACTCTCAGCCACACACACTCTCACTCACTCACTCACTCCCACTCACACACCCTCACACTCACTCTCTCACTCTCACCCACACACACGCTCACTCACCCTCTCACTCCCACGCACACACACTCTCACTCACCCTCTCACTCTCACCCACACACCCTCTCACTCACCCTCTCACTCCCACCCACACACCCTCTCACTCATGCCACACACACTCTCACACCCTCTCACTCACACACATTCACTCACTCACTCCCACTCACACACACTCTCACTCACCCTCTCACTTTCAGCCACACACACTCTCACTCACCCTCTCACTCTCAGCCACACACACTCTCACTCACCCTCACACACTCTCACTCACCCTCTCACTCCCACCCTCACACACCCTCACACTCACTCACTCACTCCCACCCTCACACCCTCTCACTCACCCTCTCACTCTCAGCCACACACCCTCTCACTCACCCTCTCACTCTCACCCACACACACTCTCACTCACTCTCTCACTCCCACCCACACACACTCTCACTCGCCCTCTCACTCCCACCCACACACACTCTCACTCACCCTCTCACTCTCACCCACACACTCTCACTCACTCACTCACTCCCACCCACACACACTCTCACTCACTCACTCACTCCCACTCACACACCCTCACACTCACTCACACTCCCACCCACACACACTCTCACTCACTCACTCACTCCCACTCACACACCCTCACACTCACTCTCTCACTCCCACCCACACACCCTCTCACTGACCCTCTCACTCTCAGCCACACACACTCTCACTCACTCTCTCACTCCCACCCTCACACCCTCTCACTCACCCTCTCACTCTCAGCCACACACACTCTCACTCACTCTCTCACTCCCACCCTCACACCCTCTCACTCACCCTCTCACTCTCACCCACACACACTCTCACTCACCCTCTCACTCCCACCCACACACACTCTCACTGACCCTCTCACTCTCAGCCACACACACTCTCACTCACTCTCTCACTCGCAGCCACACACACTCTCACTCACCCTCACACACTCTCACTCACTCTCTCACTCCCACCCACACACACTCTCACTCACTCTCTCACTCTCAGCCACACACACTCTCACTCACTCTCTCACTCGCAGCCACACACACTCTCACTCACTCTCTCACTCTCAGCCACACACACTCTCACTCACCCTCACACACTCTCACTGACTCTCTCACTCTCAACCACACACACTCTCACTCACTCTCTCACTCTCAGCCACACACACTCTCACTCACCCTCACACACTCTCACTCACTCTCTCACTCCCACCCACACACACTCTCACTCACTCTCTCACTCTCAGCCACACACACTCTCACTCACTCTCTCACTCTCAGCCACACACCCTCTCACTCACCCTCTCACTCCCACCCTCACACACTCTCACTCACTCTCTCACTCCCACCCACACACACTCTCACTCACCCTCTCACTCTCAGCCACACACACTCACTCACCCTCTCACTCTCACCCACACACCCTCTCACTCACTCTCTCACTCTCCACCACACACACTCTCACTCACTCTCTCACTCTCAGCCACAAACACTCTCACTCACCCTCACACACTCTCACTCACTCTCTCACTCCCACCCACACACACTCTCACTCACCCTCTCACTCCCACCCACATACACTCTCACTCACTCTCTCACTCTCAGCCACACACACTCTCACTCACCCTCACACACTCTCACTCACTCTCTCACTCCCACCCACACACACTGTCACTCACTCTCTCACTCCCACCCACACACACTCTCACTCACTCACTCCCACCCTCACACACTCTCACTCACTCTCTCACTCTCAGCCACACACACTCTCACTCACCCTCTCACTCTCAGCCACACACACTCTCACTCACCCTCTCACTCCCACCCACATACACTCTCACTCACTCTCTCACTCCCACCCACACACACTCCCACTCACCCTCTCACTCTCAGCCACACACACTCTCACTCACCCTCTCACTACCACCCACATATACACTCTCACTCACTCTCTCACTCCCACCACACACACTCCCACTCACCCTCTCACTCTCACCCAAACACACTCTCACTCACTCTCAGCCACACACACTCTCACTCACCCTCTCACTCTTAACCACACACACTCCATGTGATGCGGGGTGGGGGCCTGCCAGTGGGTGAGGTTCAATCACCCTCTGGGCAGTGGGTGGCTATGGCTGTGTAGGACGGGCTTGATGCCAGATTCACGGCGCCAGGGTCCCAGGTTCGATTCCCCGCTGGTTCTCCGCTGTGCGGAGTCTGCACGTCCTCCCCGTGTCTGCGTGGGTTTCCTCCGGGTGCTCCGGTTTCCTCCCACAGTCCAAAGACGTGCAGGTTAGGTGGATTGGCCATGATAAATTGCCCTTAGTGACCAAAAAGGTTAGGAGGGGTTATTGGGTTACGGGGATAGGGTGGAATTGAGGGCTTAAGTGGGTCGGTGCAGACTCGATGGGCCGAATGGCCTCCTTCAGCACTGTATGTTCTATGTAAATAAACTCTCTGCACCGACACAATGATGATCTCCCCGCATCGACAACAGTCGTCTTGATGCCTGTGCTGGTGGGCCAATTTTTATTCTGGTATTCTGGCCGTTGATCCTGTTCCTGGGATTATGGCTGAACTTCCTTTGTGCCTGGCGACTTGTCTGTGTGATGAGGACTGAATATGATGAGGAATGAGTGCTAAGTCGGGAATTTGTTGCAGGTGAGAATTTGGTGTAGAGAGGCTAATAGATGTTCCCGTTTTCAGCCTCTGGGTGCTGGTGGATGTTTTTCTTTTGTCTCCAAACTAGGAGACTGTAATTTGCTATTATCTAGTTAGGCCACACTTGGAGTATAGTGTCCAATTCTGGTCGCCACACTACCAGAAGGATGTGGAGGTTTATGAGAGGGTGCAGAAGAGATTCACCAGGATGTTGCCTGGTATGGAGGGCATTAGCTATGAGGTGAGGTTGAATAAACTCGGTTTGTTCTCACTGGAACGACGGAGGTTGAGGCGCAACCTGATAGAGGTCTACAAAATTATGAGGGGCATAGACAGAATGGATTGTCGGAGACTTTTTCCCAGGGTAGAGGGGTCAATTACGAGGGGGCAGAGGTTTAAGGTGCGAGGGGCAAGGTTTAGAGGAGATGTACGAGGTAAGTTTTTTACACAGAGGGTAGTGGGTGCCTGGAACTCGCTGCCGGAGAAGGTGGTGGAAGCAGGGACAATAGTGACGTTGAAGGGGCATCTTGACAAATACATGAATAGGATGGGAATAGAGGGATACGGACCCCGTAAGTGTAGAGGATTTTAGTTTAGACGGGCAGCATGGTCGGCGCAGGCCTGGAGGGCCGAAGGGCCTGTTCCTGTGCTGTACTTTTCTTTGTTCTTTGTTTGTTCTTTGTAAGCTGTGTAAATTGATAACTGATTGACTAACTAAATAAAGAAGCAGTAAGAAGTCTTACAACATCCGGTTAAAGTCCAACAGGTTTGTTTCAATGTCACTAGCTTTCGGAGCGCTGCTCCTTCCTCAGGTGAATGAAGAGGTATGTCCCAGAAACATATATAATCGACAAATTCAAAGATGCCAGACAATGCTTGGAATGCGAGCATTAGCAGGTGATTAAATCTTTACAGATCCAGAGATGGGGTAACCCCAGGTTAAAGAGGTGTGAATTGTGTCAAGCCAGGACAGTTGGTAGGGTTTTGCAGGCCAGATGGTGGGGGATGAATGTAATGCGACATGAATCCCAGGTCCCGGTTGAGGCCGCACTCACGTGTGCGGAACTTGGCTATAAGCTTCTGCTTAGCCGCGCAACAACGCATAATCGCCGAGCAGAAGCTTTAATCACCTGCTAATGCTCGCATTCCTAGCATTGTTTGGCATCTTTGAATTTGTCTATATATGTGTTTCTGGAACATACCTCTTCATTCACCTGAGGAAGGAGCAGCGCTCCGAAAGCTAGTGACATCGAAACAAACCTGTTGGACTTTAACCTGGTGTTGTAAGACTTCGTACTGTGCTCACCAACGCCGGCATCTCCACATCATAAATAAAGAAGGTTCGACAGACATGGAGTTGAGGTGGTCTGCCAGGATTACAACATTTGGGAATCGTGGAATGCATTGCAGTCTTGGACATTCAGGACTTGCAGTCTGTGTCTGCCATTTGAGCAGCTTTGGTTCAGGGTTGTTGAGGTGGAGTTTGAGTTACAGACACTGTGGACCATCAGGGAGCGTGAAAGTTAACTGGGCACTTTGTTGCAAGAGGCAGTCACGCCCCTTAGGTTAGGTAGCACTTTAGAGTGGTCAGGGATAGGAAGCGGTGACTGCAAATCAGGCAGGTATGGGGATCCAGCAAGTGGTGACGGAGGACCCTGTGCATTTGAGTTTGACCAACAGGTAGGAGGTGCCTGCTCCCTGTTTCAATAATGGGGAGGACTGCAGGGCGAGTGAGCAAACTGACTATGGCACAATGATGCAGGGTGTCATTCATGTAGAGGAGGAAAATTCATCTGGTAGCAGTAGGGGGGGTGGGTGTAGATATTGTTCTCTGCAGCTGTGACGGGGACCCCCCAAGGTTCTGGTGCTTAAATGCAGGTAATCTGCTCGCAACTGGAGGTGAACTTGGAGTGGGAATGTTTGTCATGGTCCATGTAGAACCAATGACACAGGCAGAACTGGGAATAATGTTCTGCTGGGACAGTACGGGGAGTTAGGGTTCAAATCAAAGTGCAGAACAACAAAGGTACCCGTCTCTGGATTGGTACCTGAGCCACATACCAATTGGCACAGAGTTAAGCAGATTAGAGAATTAAATGTGTGGCACAAAGGTGAGCGTGGAAAGAAGGGGTCATGTGGCACTGGCATCAGTAACTGGGAGGTGCTCCATCGGGATGGGCTGCACTTACAGTTGGCTGGGACCAGTGTCCTGGTGAAGTGCACAACTAGCTTTTTAAAACAAAGGGTTTGCTTCTTGGTCTTTCGGCGAAGATCGAGCCAGAGATCAGGTGTAATGCCTCTTTTGTCAGTTTGGTCCCAGCATGTCTCTTCTGTGTGGACCATGAACATAGAAAATACAGCACAGAACAGGCCCTTCGGCCCACGATGTTCTGCTGAACTTTTGTCCTAGATTAAGAACAAATCAATCTACACCCCATCATTCTATCGTAATCCATGTACCTATCCAATAGCCGCTTGAATGTTTTTAATGTTTCCAACTCAACTATTTCCACAGGCAGTGCATTCCATGCCCCACTCTGACATCCCCCCTATAGCTGCCACCATTCACCTTAAATTTATGTCCCCTTGTAATGGTTTGTTCCACCCGGGGAAAAAGTCTCTGACTGTCTACTCTATCTATTCCCCTGATCATCTTATAAACCTCTATCAAGTCACCCCTCATCCTTCTCCGTTCTAATGAGAAAAGCTCTAGCACCCTCAACCTTTCCTCGTAAGACCTACTCTCCATTCCAGGCAACATCCTGGTAAATCCCCTTTGCACCTTTTCCAGAGCTTCCACATCCTTCAATTGAATTGGGTTCAATTTGAATTTGAATTGGTCATTGGAAGAAGCAAGGAGATGGATTTGGGGCTTGCTCCGTCGTCTCAGCCCATTGACTTTGAAACTCTGAGAGAGGAATAAAACATTTTTTAAATGGTGAAAGGGTGGGGTATGAGGGAGGGTTCGGATGAATGGTGTATGAGAAATCGAAAGAGGAATGTAATGGAAAGAGAATAATGTAGTGATGCGTTTAGAAGCCAAGTAGGAGAGCAAGGGACTGAGAATTTAACACTGATTGTGCAGCAGGGAGTAAGGTCCTTGCAGGTCATAGTAATAATAAAAGCAACCCACCTGTAAATTTCAAACAGGTATTGTTCCATCTCTTTCACATGGGAAAGGTACCACTGGAAAAAAAGAGCAAAGAAACAAATCCAGAATGAGTGGAGATCCTTCCATCGACAGCACAATTCCTGCCCTGAACACTTCACCATTCTGGAGCTGGACAAAGTTCTCCGAACCATCAAGCTAAGCATCACCGCTGGTAATGACAACGTCCTCACCGAGTTCCTAAAACACCTTGACCCACTTGCCCATTTCTGGTCGGCCCAATTCTTTACAAGGGCCATATGCGAGGGGAGACTGCCACATGTCTTAAGACCTCCCAAAATCAAGAAAAGATTCCAAATCACCATCAAACCGCCAGCCAATGTCCCTGCTATCAGCATGTTTCGAGGTAGCAGAGCGTCGAATCGTCGAGCCGATCAAGCCAGAAGTGGAGTACAGCTTGGCTATGGGCAAAGCAAGATTTTGACAAGGAAGATGGACACGAGATCAAGTTCTCACTGCAACCATTTTGATGGAAAATTGCCTTCAAAGGATTCTCAAAGCAGGGGCACTGTTCCTTGACCACATTGCAGCTTGTGTCACAGTCTGACACTTTGGTCTAATTGTCAAAATACCAGAGTTCTCTCTCCCTGGACTGCTGACCAATTGAACTGCTACTCTGGGACAGTTGGTTCAAGGTGCATAGGGGAGGCAAGACTGGAGGTAACAGATGAATGGGCTACTCCAAGCGTTTTGGTTTAGCCCTAAGCTTGTTCAACTTTCGCACCAAAATGCCAATCCTCAACTTAGTTCAAGGCGCTTACCTGTACAGATTATATCTGCTGTCCCATCCAGGCTCAGAGTCAGAACATGCTGGTGGGAGTCATTTTTAGAACCCCCTAACAATATTTACATTGTTGGACAGGGCATTAAAGAAGAAATCATTGGAGTGTGTACCAAAGACAATGGCTCAGGTCTTACAGTCTCCCGGCCATCGGAGACTGCGCATGTCTCCCAAGACCACTCTTTGAAACCGTTTGGAAGTCCCAACACAATAACCTAACAATCCCCTAACTCTGAGCAGTTACAGTCGGAGATTTCTGACCTGCTCACCTGGATAGTTACCCAGGAAACCTTCGACCGCGGAACTCTGAGCACCAGGCTGAACAGGAAATGGTGGTGGGCATGTGGTCAAGGATAATTGCATTTTAAAAGAAAGTCCGGAATAACGTCAGTTCTCTGATTGCCCTGACCACCAGAATCTCTGTTTATTGTTTTAGATTTCGAGGCTTGTGAAGATGGAGGTTGTCATTGCCGAGGGACGCACAGCACCGACTCATTCCTGTGCTCAACGACAGCACCAAAGACGTGTAAGCAGTCAGATTCTACTTCAACCCCAGCGTTAAATTTCGCAAATGCTTCAGGAAAAAAACCAATCCCGTTGTTTTTCCATTTCCCCCACCAGCTATTTTTTGCGAGATTCCGAATCCAGCGCTGAATTCTGGGTGGCACATTATTATAAATCTGTACCCATTGGGAACTTGCTCATTGAGTATTCGTCTCGTCAGGAAACACAGTAGATCCTCAAGTCTGGAGTACATTAAAACTAATAGTTGAAGGTGAAAGAATGTTATCTTGCGCGACCTGGAGCCCTTGAACTGCAATGTTATTTAATCACGGGTGTGTTGAAGATAACTGTGGCAAATTATAATTACTGGAAGCTACTACTGATAAAAGACTTACTTACAAATGCAGTTGAAGAACTGCTCAACCACACCATTATATCAGGAAAAAGACTTATTCCAAAGTGATAATTTGTTAAATTTGAAATGAACCACATCAGTAATTCTAATCAATATTTAAATATCTTTTGCATATGCACTTCTGTTGCTGATATGAGGGATTTAGTCGTATTTAATGAACTGGTCCGTTTTTTAAAGTAACTGCTGATTTAAAGATGTGATGCTCGGAGTTAATAATAAATTATTGGTTGCAAGGCTAAATGGAAATCCTGCAGAAATGTGATTTACAACAGATGAGGGACAGGGAATGTAGGGAATTGCAAGCAAGGAGAGAGAGAAGGGCGGAAGAAGATGGAAGAAAGGTGGAGAGAGGAGGAGGTTAAATGGGTGAGAGCCAAGTGGAGGAGTTGGAAGGATAAGGTGGAGGAAAGGGGATGTTGTTAAGGATGAAGGAGTGGTGGACACAAAGCAAGAGGAGGAGGAGCAGCTGGAAGGAAGGGGAGCGGAAGGTGGGAGATGAGCAGAACGAGAGAAAGGAGGGGGATGTGAATAAGACAGAAAAAGGGGTAATGAAGTGGAAGGGGAGGAAAACGGATGGCAGGAAGATGAGAAGGTAAAGATAGGAGAAAGAGTGGGAGAGAGATAGGAGGCGGGAGATTAAGATGTGGTAGAAGGAGCAGAAAGAAGGTGGGGGAGGCAGGGATAAAATGAGGAAACATGGAGGAGGAGAGGGGGCAATATAGCGCCCCCCCGCCATCCCCCCCGAGTCTGGCAAAACAAAGAAACAAAACAGAATCATTAATAATTAATTTCATTCACTCCAGGTACCTGGCGACCATCCAACCTCGGAAACAGCAAACGCAGAGTTCTTTTCTAAGAGTCCCAGCTGGTAACGCAATGTCGCTGAATGGGTCAAGTGTTGCTCTTATTAGCCTTAGTTTTATTAGCTCTGATTATGTCACCTTTGCTTATGAGTCGCCAGGTATCTTTCTGATACCGCCACGTGGTTCAAGCTCGAGTTATGATTAATAAATCAGCACACCGCTTAGTAAGAGTGAAATCAACGGTCATTTATTATATACAACAAGTAATGCTTACACAATAATGCTACTCTCTATATAGGAACCTACCACTACTGGCCAATACTTAACTTTAGGAAGGGCCCACCAGGTCAGGGAAACAAATGGCTTATCGAATCGGATCTGGCCCGCGGGATTCAAAAGGCTGATACGGGTCGATGGCTAGGAGTCTCTATCGGGTAGCGATCGCTGGAGTCAGACTTACTGTTTCTGATCGATGTTCTTGCGAAGGTCTCGAGCAGGTGAAGAAGGGAGAGAGCGCGATCTGAACTTGGCCCCTCACTTTATAGGGTCCCGGGGCTTCCCGCCTCTCGGGGCGGCCCTTGACCCTGAGTCCCAAGTGATTGGACTTGTTCCCAATCACTGGGGTCGATATATCCAATAACGGGGCGATTCCTCGATCGGGGGGTGGTCGTTCACCTGTCTTTGTTTCGGCCACTGCAGGCGCCGACAGGTCTGGCCCGGCATTCAATTGCTAATATGTTGCAATTGTTCCCGGGAATAGCCGATTAAACTGCAGATGTCTGGGTTGATGTGCTGCTAATAGTCGTAGGTATCGATCTGGGCCGACTTCCCCAGAGCCGAATACGCTATTCTGTCTGCAGCTGTCCGTTTGTGTCCTGTTGCCTGCTTTTCCCATCAGACTTTTCGGTTAGCCATTTTAAATCGGGTTTTGGCCAAATTAATAGGGAATCAGCCATTTTAGGTGGCTGCACAAGTTGGCAGCCAGCTGACTCACGCTGTCACTGCGGCCCTTCTTCAGGCAGAGGCACCTCGCTGCCATTTTGAAAATCCGGCCAAAAGCCGGCAAGCGTGGGAACAACCTTTGTTCAGCAGGAACCGGCGCCACCATCTTGGAAGCCTCTTAAAGGCTTGGTAATCTCTTGAAGCTGTCCCACACGTTTTAGAATCGTCAAGAATGGTTTGCAATTCCACACCTCTAGCTCCCCTTGGATTCGCCCAGGGCTCGACCAGTCACCGAACTGGAGTCTTTGGGGGTGAAGATTTTTAAGATACAGCATTGCTGCAGATCTAAAGAAAAAAATAAGAGACAGAACGAGTTAGTACATTTCTTTACTTGATTGGGCAAATAGCAGGTGGTGCCATTGCAGGACAACCTACTGGGGCATCACGTGCCAAATGTGGTGATGTTTTGAAACCTTTCGACGCCCCTTTCAATTTGAGATCCATCAAAATGCTGAGGAGAGCTAAGTTAAATCACAGAGTCCAGCTCGCTGAGGAACTTGTCAATTCCTTCATTACGGATGTCAGGACGATATGAAGACGGCAATTTAAAATCTGAGCTCATTTCAATCAGAGCTGTGGTCGGTGTTGGAGACGATTCACTCCCTGACCTCCTACAAGTGAAAGATGATCTTAACCCAGATAAGGCTATCCAAGTAACTCGTTTGTTAGCGCTACATAGACAACAAAGGACCATCCTGTGGGAAGTGAAGACTTCATGAGGCAGAAACCAATCCTCAGTCCACATTGCCGAGTCACAAAAATGCAGGGGTCATCTAATTTAGGGAAAGTAAACGCTGAACTGGCCAGCAGAGTGTCCCCGCCAGTGCTGCAGTGTGAGGCAGCCACTCAGGAGAGATCAATGCCCTGCGGGGGCGGGGGGGATTGCCTAATGCTTCCCCTGCAATAGACAGGGACACAGGGCTAAAATGTACCAGTAGAAAGCCCAGGACTGCACACACATTCCAAAGGCAAGCCACAAAGTCGAGACCACAGAACCCAGAAGATGCACAGCCATTCTTCTCGGGGGACATCGAAGAATGCGACTCTTCACTTTGGGATCTCGACATTCTGCTTACTGCTCAGCTAATCAATTTTAAATTTGGTTCAGCTGTCAGGGGGACAGTCCTGTCAGACGAGAAGCCATGACTCAAAGGCCTTTGGATTGGAATGACAGACACACCACTGTATGGAGCAGGGGATATCTGACTCCGGTCATCATCATGATCCTTGAAGCACTGAGATTATGGTGACAAACAAATATTTCAGCTGTTGTATGTCATTCGCAATCAGACTTTCTCTCTTCTGAGCAGAGCTGCGTAGCCCTCAATCTTCTCCAGCCAGCTGAAGATGTCAAGACTGCCACTGTCATTAGCGATTCAAACAGTAAAGAGTATTCAGATTCTGACTTCAACTGGGATCTCCCTTCTCTCTTTGCAGAGCAGGTTGGTCCGTCCTCGTTCCAGATCCTGGAAAGTCCCCAATGATCAGAATGACTTCCTGCCCCCAAAGGTACCATTGCACCTCTGGCGGAAGCGGTGTCAGAGTATGACCAGCAGTCTAAGGAGCCACCTACACTGATGGTCCCATCAGCAGAAAAACCAACCACTGTGCACACACTGAAACTTCTGGCCAGCGTGCCACATTCACCAGGGAAGCTGGAACCTGGTAGTGGTCTGTCATCATCGACTACTAAAAGCAAAGAGGTGAGGGTGCTGTTAAATCTTGTTCTTGCCACAGGATCGCTCCTCCTCAGACTCTGAGATCTTCCAGGCGACTTCAATCATAGAATCATAGAATTTACAATGCAGAAAGAGGCCATTCGGTCCATCGAGTCTGCACCGGCCCTTGGAAAGAGCACCCCGCTTAAACCCACACCTCCACCCTATCCCCATAATCCCACCTAACCTTTTTTTTGGACACTAAGGCCAATTTACCACGGCCAATCCACCTAACCTGCACATCTTTGGACTGTGGGAGGAAACCGGAGCACTCGGAGGAAACCCGCGCACACACGGGGAGGATGTGCAGACTCCGCACAGACAGTGACCCAAGCCGGGAATCGAACCTGGGACCCTGGAGCTGTGAAGCAACTGTGATAACCACTGTGCTACCGTGCTGCCCTCAATGGAGGAGGAAGAAGAAAAAAATGTCACCATGTCCGAGGAACACCATTTCCGTCCACCCCACAGGAAACGATCAAGAGTAACAAGAACCAGACGCTGCCAAGACAGTCAGACTCTGCTAAACCGGCCAGACGCTGCCAAGCCAGCCAACTGCTGCCAAGTCAGCCAGATGCTGTTAAACCGGCCAGATGGTGCTAAACCAGCCAGACGCTACAGAGCCAGCCAGACACTGCCAAGCCAGCCAGACGCTGCCAAGCCAGCCAGACGCTGCTAAACCGGCCACACACTGCTAAGCCAGTCAGACGCTGCTAAGCCAGCCAGACACTGCTAAGCCAGCCAGACGCTGCCAAGCCAGCCAGACGCTGCCAAGCCAGCCAGACGCTACAGAGCCAGTCAGACGCTGCCAAGCCAGTCAGACGCTGCTAAACCGGTCACACACTGCTAAGCCAGTCAGACGCTGCCAAGCCAGTCAGACGCTGCTAAACCGGTCACACACTGCTAAGCCAGTCAGACGCTGCTAAGCCAGTCAGACGCTGCTAAGCCAGTCAGACGCTGCTAAGACAGTCAGACTCTACTAAACCGGCCAGACACTACCAAGCCAGCCAGACGCAACAGAGCCAGCCAGACGCTACAGAGCCAGCCAGACGCTGCCAAGCCAGTCAGACTCTGCCAAGCCAGCCAGACGCTGTTAAACCGGCCAGACGCTGCTAAGCCAGTCAAATGCTGCCAAATCAGCCAGACACTACAGAGCCAGCCAGATGCTACAGAGCCAGCCAGGCAAGGTTTGCTATCAAGCAATGGAAAAAGAACACCCAAACACCAGTCCAAGTTCCAGGCTAACAACAAGGAAAAGCAACACTAGAACATAACACTCTCCCAGCAGACTGGCGAATGAGGTAAGGCCTCCCGACGGCATGAATATCGAACTTCAAGAACTGGGAGGAGGCGAGGTTCTGAAAATGTTGTTAATGTTAATACTGTAATCACAGAAACGTTGGAATAGCATTAAGGCTGTAATAATAAGGTTAATACAAAAGATTTATAACACTGTAAGACTTGGAAAGGAACATTTGTAATTCTACAGCCATGGGATGAAGACTTGTGGGGAGGTGTCGCAGTAGAGGACACGTAAAGGGTTAATGTGGGACTGAGTACCACTCACACAGTGATGTGAGAAGGTGGATGATCCAGAGCCAGGGTCTCATGAGTTGAACTGAGCTGGATAAAGACCTAGACTAGATTCAGCTCCATAACTGTAGCCTCTACTGTAAAAAATACATATTTATGAGTTGTTAGTAAACATAGAAAATCGGAGCAAGTGGAGGCCATTCGGCCCTTCGAGCCTGCTCCGCCTTTCATTATGATCATGGCTGAACATCCAACTCAGTAACCTGTTCCCGCTTTCCCGCCATGTCCTTTGATTCCGTCAGCTCCAAGAGCTGTATCTATCTCCTTCTCGAAAACACAGGGCAAGATTCTCCGCCGGCGGGATTCTCGGTTGCGGCGGCTGCGCACTCACGCCCACGGGTTTCCCTGGGCAAGGCATGGCCACAATCTCATTGGCAGGTGGCGGGAACAGAGAATCCCGCTGCTGGTAAGGGTGTGCCGCCCAGGAAACCGCAGCTGGTGGACCAGAGAATCCCGCCCACAATGTTTTGGCCACCGCTGCTTTCTGTGGTGAAGAATTCCACTGGCTCACCACTCTCTAGGTGAAGACATTGCTCATCATCTCAGTCCTAAATGGTTCACCCCATATCATAAATTATCATAGAATTTACAGTGCAGAAGGAGGCCATTCAGCCCATCGAGTCTGCACCGGCTCTTGGAAAGAGCACCCTACCCAAGGTCCACACCTCCACCCTATCCCCATAACCCAGTAACCCCACCCACCACTAAGGGCAATTTTGGACACTAAGGGCAATTTGAAATGAAAATGAAAATCACTTATTGTCACGAGTAGGCTTCGATGAAGTTACTGTGAAAAGCCCCTAGTCGCCACATTCCAGCGCCTGTTCTGGGAGGCTGGTAGGGGAATTGAACCGTGCTGCTGGCCTGCCTTGGTCTGCTTTAAAAGCCAGCGATTTAGCCCAGTGAGCTAAACCAGCCCCTTAGCTAAACCAGCCCAATTTAGCATGGCCAATCCAGCTAACCTGCACATCTTTGCACTGTGGGAGGAAACCGGAGCACCCGGAGGAAACCCACGCAGACACGGGGAGGATGTGCAGACTCCGCACAGACAGTGACCCAAGCCGGAATCAAACCTGGGACCCTGGAGCTGTGAAGCAATTGTGCTGTCCACAATGCCCTTAGATTGTAACCCTAGGTTCTGGACACCTCCACCATCGAGAACATCCTTCCCACATCTACCCTGTCTAATACGATTCGAATTTTATAGGTTCCTCTGCGATCCCCTCTCGTTCTTCTAAACTCCAGCGAATATCTCCTAACCAACTCAACTCTCCTCATAGGTCCGTCCTGCCATTCCAGGCAGCGGCCTGGTAAACCTTTGCTGCACTCCCTCCACAGCAAGAACGTCCTCCTTCAGATAAGGAGACCAAAACTGCTCTTACTGTTCTCATCGGGGCTGTTTAGCACAGGGCTAAATCGCTGGCTTTGAAAGCAGGCCAGCAGTCACAGTTCAATTCCTGTACCAGGTGCCGGAATGTGGCGACTAGGGGCTTTTCACAGTAACTTCATTTGAAGCCTACTTGTGACAATAAGTGTTTTTCATTCCAGACTGCGAAGCCCACTTCATGGTGTCTGAAGCAGGTGTCTTCACACACCATCCTTTTATTGATGGGTTTCGCCAGAACTATTGGTGGTGTAGAACAACACCTAACACAGATGTTCTTAGTTTTAACCCATCACACCCAACAGAACAGGGTGTGTCAGCAATTGATACAATGACACTCAATCTACCGCTGGAAATCCCCCAACCATCCTATTGTCTGGAGCTGAATAAGGCGGGGAATCAACCTGCAATTGGAAGTTACATTTTTCATGTTAATAATTGGGGCGGGATTCTCCGATGTCCAACGCGATATCGTAATTGGCGATTGGCCGGAGAATCCCTTTTGACGCCGAAATCGGGGGCGGTGCCTGTTTTCGGATGCTCCGCACCCTCCAAAACAGCGTCATCGGGGAGTGCGGCGCACGCCATTGGGACCCCCTTAGGACGTCACCTGAAGGCTTTCCCCCGATGCTCCGTCCCCGATGGGCCGATTTCCCAATGGCGCGGGATACGTGTGCTCTGAGTTTTCGTCAAAGTCGCGTGGCAGCAGCGGACTGTATCTAGTGCCGCCACAGTCAGGGGGGAGCCGTTCCACTGTCCGGCCGGACTTCAGTGGGGGCTGGGGGGACTCGTGGAGGGACTGCTAGCCCCTCACCGGTCCCGGAATCAGTGAGGGTTCAGGGCCGACTTTGACATCGTAAAACTCCACTGTTACCACGCCGGTGTTGGCACGTAGCTGCAAAATCGGAAATCCAGCCCATAGTGCCTTCTCTGATGCTTCAAAGGAGATGACCGTCTCCTTATCTGAAAAGTACTAAAATGCTCCTCTGCATTGAAGATCCTTAATAGCCACTTCACAGCGTCCTTGATGCTGCACTGAAGGTTAATGAAACCATTCAACAAGCCACCGCGCTACCTAACTCCTGCACTGCCCCTTGGTCACCAGTACCCGCCGCTGCTCACAGGTGTTGGATATTTGATCGTATGCAGAACTCTCTATCTCACCCAGTTGAGGTGCCCGCCAACGTACAGATGCATGGAGGAGGTGCAACACTTTTTGAAATGTCTTTTTCTGTGGGCTGTGGCTGCTGGGGTGAATTGACACCTGTGGTAGTCTGTGCAGAGGTATTACAGTACCTAGTAATGCTGGAACACCATTGGTAGATACTGTGTGTTTCCCATTGGTCAAGCTGTATGGTAGCTCCGCCCTGCAAGGTGGGGTATAAGAGCCCGTGCCGCCCCAGCAGCCTTCTTTCTGTACCTGAGCTGCTGGGGGAAACATCTAGCTTATTAAAGCCTTCAGTTGGAACTCAACCTCGCTTTAGTGGCTATTGATCGTGCATCAATTTAATAAGCTAAATTTAAAACGATGGAGCTCCGAATCAAGCCGGAGTGGCTGCTATTGCCCCCATGCGGCAAACTCAGCGGCAACCTTCAAGCACTGGCTGGTGTGTTTTAACGGATATCTCGGAACGGCCGAAAACACACCCACGGGAGAACAGAAATTGCAAGTCCTGCGCTCGAATGTGAGCCCAGAAATTTACACCCTCATCGAAGGCGCGGACGACTTCGAACCAGCAATTGAGCTGCTAAAAGGACATTATATTCGCCCAGTAAACCATGTCTACGCCCGACATCTGCTAGCGACGAGGCGACAAATCCCTGGGGAATCGCTGGAAGAATTCTACCGTGCGCTCCTGGTGTTGGGGAGAAGTATTTGTCCACCTTTTGGACCTGGTCATGTTTCAGTTCGGTGAAGTAATACGCCAAGAGATGTGAGGCTATCATTTTGCCGGCTGCTGAGGACAGAGATGCTGAAAGTTAATAGAGCTGGCTGAAGGAGTTAATGTTGAACTGCTGTCTGGGTGCGGAGTCTGTTGCACAGGATCTTCTCTCTCTCTCTCTCTGAAACACGTTGAGGAAAGGAAATGTTTCTGTCTCCCTCCCTTCCAGCTCTCTCTCAATCACGTCAGTGTATTCTGCTCAGCCTCCCAGTGCCTTTGGCAGCCGCTTGTGGGTGTGCCTCTGACTACAGCTATTTCTCATCTCCTCATTTGACTCCGGAGGGGATGGGCCCTTGACTCGTTCCCAGCCCACAGAAGTTTCGGCGAGCGAACGCACAGAACTTTTGATCTGGGACGCTTTCGTTGCAGGTATGCTGTCCTCCCAAATCCGCCAACGATTGCTGGAGAAAGACACCATAGGCCTCAAGGAGGCACGGGCCCTTGCCTGCTCCCTGGATGTGGCCTCCCGAAATGCCCGCACTTACGTCCCCGACCGCGCGGCAGCCCCCCGGGCAGCGTGGAACCCCCCCCCCGCGGCCGACCCCGAGACATCTCCCATCCCTACCACCAGCTCCCCATCCCCACTAGTGACTGCAAGTACATTGCCTATGAGGCAGATGGGCGGCTCTACCACTTCTTAAGGGTTCCCTTCGGTGTCATTAACGGGGTCTCGGTCTGCCAGCGTGAGATGGACCAAATGGTTGACCGGTACGGTTTACGGGCAACATTCCCGTATCTCGACAATGTCACTATCTGCGGCCACGACCAGCAGGACCACGACACCAACCTCCGAAAATTCCTCCAGACCGCAAAGATACTTAATCATACGTATAACAAGGATAAATATGTGTTTAGCAGCGACCGCCTAGCCATCCTCGGCTATGTAGTGCGAAATGGAGTTATAGGCCCCGACACTGAATGCATGTGCCTCCTCATGGAGATCTCCTCCCTCACTGCTCCAAGGCCCTGAAGCGCTGCCTAGGCTTTTTTTCTTACTATGCCCAGTGGGTCCCCAACTATGCGGAAAAGGCCCGTCCCCTGATCCAATCCACAGTTTTTCCCCTGTCGATAGAGGCCCGCCAGGCCTTCAGCCGCATCAAAGCAGACATTGCAAAGGCCACGATGCACGCCATCGATGAGTCCCTCCCCTTCAAGGTCGAGAGTGACGCTTCCGACGTAGCTCTGGCAGCCACCCTCAACCAAGCGGGCAGACCCGTGGCCTTCTTCTCACGTACCCTCCATGCTTCCGAAATCCGCCACTCCTCAGTTGAAAAGGAGGCCCAGGCCATAGTAGGAGCTGTGCGACATTGGAGGCATTACCTGGCCGGCAGGAGATTCACTGTCCTCACTGACCAACGGTCGGTCGCCTTCATGTTCGATAATGCACAGCGGGGCAAGATATAAAACGATAAGATCTTACGGTGGAGGATCGAACTCTCCACCTATAACTACGAGATCTTGTATCGCCCCGGGAAGCTAAACGAGCCCCCTGATGCCCTGTCCCGCGGCACATGTGCCAACGCACAAGTGGACCACCTCCGAGCCCTCCACGAGGACCTCTGCCACCCGGGGGTCACTCGCTTCTTCCACTTTATCAAGACCCGCAACCTGCCCTACTCCATCGGGGAGGCCAGGACAGCCACCAGGAATTGCCAAATATGCGCGAAGTGTAAACCGTACTTCTACAGGCCAGAGAAAGCGCACCTGATAAAGGCATCCCGTCCGTTTCAACGCCTCAGTATGGACTTCAAAGGCCCCCTTCCCTCCACCGACCGCAACACGTACTTCCTGAACGTGATTGATGAGTACTCCAGGTTCCCATTCGCCATCCCCTGCCCCGACATGACCGCAACCACCGTCATCAAGACCCTCCATAGCATCTTTACGCTGTTCGGGTTCCCCGCTTACATACATCGTGATAGAGGGTCCTCCTTTATGAGCGATGAACTGCGTCAATTCCAGCTCAACAAGGGCATTGCCTCGAGCAGTTACAACCTCCGGGGTAACGGACAGGTAGAGAGGGAGAACGGAACGGTCTGGAAGACCGTCCTACTGGCCCTACGTTGCAGGAATCTCCCAACCTCCCGCTGGCAGGAAGTCCTCCCGGATGCCCTCCACTCCATCCGGTCACTGCTTTGTGCCACGACCAACCAAACAACTCACGAACGTCTCCTTGTCTTCCCCAGGAAGTCCTCCTCTGGGACCTCGCTCCCGACCTGGCTGGCAGCTCCTGGACCCATCCTGCTCCGAAAACACGTGCGGGCGCACAAGTCGTACCCGTTGGTGGAGAGGATCCATCTTCTCCACGCTAACCCCCAGTACGCCTATGTGGCGTACCCTGACGACAATAAGACAAACCGCTGTACGGAGGTATTACAGTACCTCCATAACTATAACTTCTACCACGTTATCATGTTGTAATACCAAGCCACCACCCCCACCAGACTCTTTTTTTAACAGGGGGTGAATGTGGTAGTCCGTGTAGAGTTATTACGGTACCTAGTAATGCTGGAACACCATTGGTAGATATTGTATGTTTCCCATTGGTCAAGCTGTATGGTAGCTCCGCCCTGCAAGGCAGGGTATAAGAGCACGTGCCGCCCCAGCAGCCTTCTTTCTGTACCTGAGCTGCTGGAGGAAACATCTAGCTTATTAAAGCCTTCAGTTGGACTATAACCTCGCTTTAGTAGTCATTGATTATGCATCAACACCAAAGAGCAAAGGGACAAGAGTTATCTTGGCACAGAGAGGTTGGGCAAAAGAAAGAATCGGGTACCACAATGCAGTGTTATTTATACAAGCTGCGAGATTGTGAGGTTCACGTAAAGGCTAGCGACACTGTTCACATATAATTCCCCTGTCCTATTCTGACAGCTCTAGAGAGTCCCCTGGTTCCAAGAGCATTCTTCTTTCGCTCATAAGGGCACAATTAATTTGGCTGGACCTCCCCAGATCTTACTCTTTTTCTGTGTTGTGGGCCATTTTGTCCTGCAGAAGGAGAGGACAAATTTATTGTTTTGTCTGAAGCGGAGTTCGGCACTGGTTGTTGAAATGCTGAAAGAGAAAGAGAGCGAGAGAAAGAGGGAGCAGTAATCAAGTACGCTGAAGGACTATTGAATTGTGTGTGAAATACTCATGTGATATGGTACGAATAAAGTGATGGCATGATGGGAAAACTGGTCAATGGGAAGACTGGTCAAAATGTTTGATACAATGTAAGAAAAGCTGACCTACTCATTACAGTTCACCAGACCCCGCAAAGAAATGCTACCCGAACCATTCCTGACCTTATCTTGTCTCATTCATACGGCCCTGCGTTATGACGAGTTCGTCTTATCAGGAGTTGTCGAGGTCAGGCATTTTGGAATGGCTTGACCTTCTCTGATCTCATTCAGACTTCAAGTTGTGCGGAGTTGGCCTTATCAGTCTTACAGGGGTCTCGAATGGTTAGGTACCATATCACACTCATGAGAAAGGAAAATTGCGCAGGCGACCGCGTGAGAATTGAATGCTCCTCGTTGCTGCTGTGAGGAGCTAAAATAGCCTGGCTCCCCAACTCTCTGCTGCGGGTGAGCTTCATGCTCACCACACAATCACCCTTTGTTAAAATGGGGTTTTTCGCAGTCACTTCATTGCAGGGTTAATGTAAGCCTACTTGGTGACACTAATAACAATCATTTAAAAAAAGATTGTTAATATTAACCTCGTCTGTGGGCAGCATTCCCGTTGCGATCATCTCTCCACTGGCAGCGGCACTGAATGGAATCGACCTTCAGAGTCAGCAGGTTGTGCAGCAAGTATCTCCATCGGAGACAAGTCTTTGATGACACTTTCATGTCATGTCACTGTTATGTAATGTGCAACATCATTCAACTTCAGAAATAATAGTTGATTTGTATGTAAATTGCGCAAACAGTGCCTGCTGTAGCCACCTGATAATGGCACGGTCATGTCTCATTACAGTTATATCAGCGAGGTGCCAGGGCTGAATGAGTGCTGACAAACTGGGAATGGGAAATCCAGGTTTCCACGGAACTGTACCAGGAGAAGACATAATGATAGGGAATCAATCTTGGAAGAGGAGCTGCAGAGGGGTTAGCATTGGGCAGGAAGACTTTTCAGGAACCAACGGAGGCATCCATGCATAAGCAGTCCTTTTAAGGACCACGTGTTTGGTCTCCTTAAGTTTCCGCAGATCAAAAGGATCTAAAGGAGCCGAATTGTCGGGAGGATTTCACCTATTTTAGGTGGGATGCTGTTTGCATGTCTATTATTATTATTACTGTGGGTCTTAGATGTGGTAGTCATGGGTCTGGACTTAAAGGCTAGAGGCTAAGCTGTTGGTAAACTTCACTTTTTATTGAACATTATACTAACTCTGTACCTTACGGACTTTGCACGAGGTTCTACATTGAACTAACTCTCTCCATGCTCTGTTGTCATATGATCTTACCGGTGGGATTCTCCGCCCTGGAACGCCCAGAATGTGCTCAGCTGCTCTCCTTCGAGGAATGGACATGTGGAGCTGCAAGGTAAGTATTACAGCTATAATGCTTTCCATTGCTCCTGTCTGGACTGCTCTCGAACTTCCAAACAGGGGTCCTGTTTCTTGAGAAGGGGGTTTGTGTGTGGGGGGTCTGGTGAAGCGGGCTACTTTAGGTGGGGGTCCCTGTGTGGGGGGGGGGGGGGCTACTACAGGGGTCCTTGTGGGGGCCCCCCTATTACAGAGGTCCCTGTGGGGAGGGCCCTATTACAGGAGTCTCTGAGGAGGGGACCCCATTATACGGGTCTTTGTGGGGATCCACCTATTACAGGGGTCGCTGTTTGGGGTCCCCCTATTACAGGAGTCCCTGGGGAGGGGGTCCCCCTATTACAGGGGTTTTTGTGGGAGTCCTCCTGTTACAGGGGTCCCAGTTTGAGGTGCCCCTATTAAAGGAGTCCCTGAGGGGGTCACCCTACTACAGGGGTCCCTGTGGGGGGTTCCATTAGCACAGGGCTCCTTATGGAGGGTCCCCCTATTACAGGAGTTCCTGGGGGCGGTGGGTCAGGTCACCCTCATACTTGTGGGTGGGGGAGAGCATCCAGTCAATTAGGGGTGGGGGGTTGCTGTACGGAGGGGATGGGAGAGTCGGAGCTGATCTGCGGTCGTGGGGGGGGGGGGGGGGGGGCAAGGCCTCGCTTTCGACCTGCCGCCTGCTCAGGTTGGCGGCCCAATAGCGGCATTCCCTGGGAGTCCCTTGTCTTTCCACGCCATGCATAAATTTGCATGACATGGGACACTGAACTGCATCCGCAAGGGGATCGTAAAACTGGTGCAATTCAGCTCCAGCGGGAGAACAAACTGCAGTCTTCTCCATCGGCAGGATCCTGCACTTGGCCGGCAGCACACCCACATCCGCGGGTTTCCGATGGGCTGGGATGGCTGCAATGGGAAACCCCACTGACCGGCTGCCGAATGGAGGATCCCGCAGCCGGCGGGGGCGCGCCGTGCCGGAAAACCGGCTGCCGGGACGGACAATCCCGCCGCATAGATAGGAATAAACTTTTCACCTTAGTAGAGGGATCAGCAGTCAGGGGCATAGATTTAAGGTAAGGGGGATTTAGAGGGGAATGTGGAAAAGCTTTTTCACCCAGAGGTTGGTGGGTCCCTGGGACTCGCTGCCTGAAAGAGTGGTGGAGTTGGGAACCCTCACAACATTTAATAAGCATTGAGATGAGCTCTTGAAATGCCACAGCACACAAGGCTACGGACCGAGGGCTGCAAAATGGGATGAGAATAGTTGGAATAGATAGGTGCTTGATGGCCAGCAGAGGCAGGACGGCCTGAGAGGCCTCTTTCTGTGCTGTAAAACTCTGTGACTCTCAATCAATAAACATGATCAAATACAAAACATACACTATGTTGTTTCGGCTGGGATTTGATGTATTGTCTTCCCTCAAGCTTTTTTAACCACCACCGCTCCGCCCACCTCCCCCTGCGCCCCCCGCCCCCCCCCACGTTTTGTAACTAACAGATGACTCACTTCCTACAGAATTCCCCAACTTCTGACTCGTTCTTGCAGTCGCAATGACTGGTCCTGTTACGCTTTTGATCATTGGTGATCCCAAAGAGGTGAATAGGACTCAAGAGATGGTAATGGTGTTGCACTTCATACGTAAATGGTTCGATTCCCTCTTGTTGGCAGTGGTCATGGCCTGGAATTTGTGTTCCAACTATGCACAGAATATAAAAAGTTTGATGACAGAACTGAGTTTCAGCTTTCACCACCATAGCACAGATACACCACTTGAGCCTAGTTTTGTTTCCGCTGACATCAACAATGTAGCTGTGGAGCTAACACACTGCGTTTGTCACTAGATTTGCTATCGGATGTTAATGCATGTCCAAAAAACAGCATGTTTTAATATTGTGCCGACAAACGGTTTGAAATGGAAATGTAATTGGAAACTGGGGCTGATTAGCTCGGCTGGTTAGAGAATTGATCTTAATGATGCCAACCACATGGGTTCAATCCCCATGCCGGCTGAGGTAGTTCTTGGGGTAGTCCAAAGATGTGCAGGTCAGGTGGATTGGCCATTCTAAATTGTCCTTTCCTGTCCAAACGTTGGGTGGGGTTATGGGGTTACAGGGATAGGGTGGGGGAGTGGGCTTAGGTAGGGTGCTCTTTCAGGGGGCCGGTGTAGACTCGATGGGCTGAATGGCCTCGTTCTGCACTGTAGGGATTCTATGATTGGGACCCAGCTGCCTCTTCTACTTGCGCCACTGTGATATCCCGGTGCAGAAAAGTGCCATGGTTAGCAACCCGCGGACAAATATGAAAGCAACAAAAGTAACTGTGCCAGCTTTGTTTCGGTCTCACCAAGGGCAGACATGGCCTCCTACCGAAGGCCCTTCTGCCCCTCTTCCAGCAGCCTGACCTGCTGTGCCTGGCTTCTCTTCTGTCTCCAAGTGATTCTGTATTCCATGGGGAATGCTTACTGGTTCATCCATATCTGGGTTGGAACTGGTTGGTGCAGAAGCATTAAAGTCAGCAATATGTCCCTCAGCCCCTGTCAGACCACCTGCTCCAGATTTCCGCAACTCAGAATAATGAGTTAAAAAACCAACCACTTGTAGGGTCGCACTAACATCCAGAAGTAATCAGCCTGCAGCTAACCGGCAAATAGTTGATGTTCCCATTTAAATGGTCGAGTCCTTTTCGGTGCTGAACATGTGTTCAAAACAATACCATTTGCGTCAAATCAGAGTTGCATAGATGCCATTTTGGAGCTCACACAAAAAACAAGCACTAATGAATCTATTTTTACTTCTCTTCCATATCAGTTTCAAACTGCAGTGATAATTCAGGACTTGGTGTCAACATGTCCCATGAAGAAAGCATCTAACAAATACCATTGTTACTGCCATTGAGTACTAATAGCTCCCAGTTTCAACTCACTAATGGGTATGATTTATACCAGAGGATTTTATGAGTATAATTAGAAATGTCACTGGAGAAATATTCTTAATACAAAGCTTTATTTTTTCTAGTCAACTTCATACCCATCATGGTTTTACATGGCAAAAGTATAAAGCAATTGCTATTAAAAATGTCATCTGAATTAGTTTAAACAAATTAGTCCAAAGACGTGTAGGTCAGGTGGATTGGCACATGCTAAATTGCCCTTGGTGTCCAAAAAGGGTTTGGAGGGGTTCTTGGGTTATGGCGATAGGGTGGAAGTGAGGGCTTCAGTGGGTCGGTGCAGACTCGATGGGCTGAATGGCCTCCTTCTGCACTGTATGTTCTAAAAAAAAATAATAATAATGTTGAAAAATCATAACTCAGCTAATCAGCAAATCCTTCAATCAAATGCAAATTCTTTACCTGATATTAAGAAATTGGATAGTTGATATTCAGTTTTATTTTGTAAACGCATTGGTCTAAAAAGTGGATGGTGCCATGGCTATGCTCCCAGTACGGCAAGAGGCAACAGTGATAGTTTTGAGGCCCAGAGCCTGGATTTGATAGCTATCTGTAAAAAAAAAAATATTTTGCTTCTCCTCAAACTTTTTCTTAGATGAAGGAGAGTTCCAAACAATATCGCCCTAATCTTTGAAGGGGTGCTGAATGGGCCTGTCTTTTAACTGTCAGACAACTATTGGCACTGCGTCTGATTCCTGTTTCTCATGGGCCGGATTTACAGCACTTGGCAGTGTCAACATCAGACTCTCTGGCATCTGCCAGAAAATCTACCAAAGTTGCGGAGCACACAAAATGCTACCACAATTCAAAAGGCTGTATTGGGCTCATATAGCAAGATATCTCAAATGTATTCAGACACCAGAACCTTCCTTTGACTAGTCCAGTGGCTCGTTCAATTTTAATCCACACCGCTGTGAAGCAATAGTGCTAACCACTGTGCTACCCTCATACGAAAGTGGAAGTTCACAATCAGTAGCACCAATAACGTTGAGGGATTCTGAAATTCTGAAAAATATGATGGCCCTCCGTGTCATCTCGGCGAAAGTCATGTTGAATTGTATCAATTCAGACAGCCCGACAAAGAGGTCATGAATAACTTCTCGAGAACTCCACAACTGGTTGACCTGCCAAAAGGCCCCAGTCATTCTGCGGGATAAGCCTGTGACATAAATGTTGAATGTTGCGATCACTTTCTCCGGCAGTATAAAGGGCTGTGCGTGTTGTGAACCTTGGTCTTGGGAAGTCTGGCTGCTGGGTGAATAAAGTGGGATGACCTGACTCTCCTGTCATCCAGCCAGATTAATTTATCTTCCCTTACAAATTCCTGCTGCTCCTATTTTCTTACGGCGTACGGATCACACAAAGTGAGATTTCCACTGAGAGGAACATCACGCGGATCTCAGAAGCAATTATGTTGAAGGAGAAGGGCTTCCTGATTATAATGTTTGCAATATCATCATTGAATTCCAAAATATTAAAATCTCGACAAGTAATCTCAGTTCAGCAGTTTCCCTTTAGCCAAGTGCAGCCACCTTTAAATCCAGGCAGACAGCGTAATGAAAATGAAATGAAAATGAAAATTGCTTATTGTCACAAGGAGGCTTCAATGAAGTTACTGTGAAAAGCCCCTAGTCGCCACATTCCAGCGCCTGTTCGGGGAGGCTGGTACGGGAATTGAACTGTGCTGCTGGCTTGCCTTGGTCTGCTTTAAAAGGCAGCGATTTAGCCTTATGCTAAACCAGCCCCTTAATGTTGCACTTTCTCCCAGATGGACAGGCAGAAGTCACTGTAGTTGGGATGGGTGATACTATCCTGTCCCATTCCCATCATTTGCATGTTGCTGCCACTAGGAGAGCGGCCATTTCTCCAATGCATCCTGAAACTGGACAGAATTCACGGCAGGGTGTTTCTCCAATATTATACCCAGTGTGTACACAAGAAACCCCACTGCGGCCATTCTAGTGTTGTCCTGACATGATTAAAAACCACTCAGGCACCTGCCAGGTCTGTCTTGGGTTTTCTGGATGTCCTGCCTCCGAGAACTGCTGCCCAATCAGAGGCCGGCAGCTCTTCAGTACCAGCAGTGCCACCGGGATCGGTGGCCACTGCCGGTACTGCAGCAGTCCCTGGCAAGAGGAACAGCCATCGAGCCCCGGAACTCAGGGGAACGGCACGGGTTGGGTGACCAGTCAGGCTGTCCCCAGGAACAGGACAGCAGTGAGGTCAGTTTAAAGGGCAGGTCAGTGCCATTGCTGCCAGCTAGTCCCTCCATTGGGACACTAAATGAAACTCTGCCACTGGTAGAATGCCACCAACGATGGTCTGAGGCCCTTGGGTGACCCTTAATCCGCCAATTAGTGGTCTCAATTGCCGTCCATGCAGCAATGTCGCCCTACAACCTTCTTGTCCTGGACTTAATCTGGGGAAGTTGGGAAGGCAGTGGGATCCCCATCCTGTGTGTTCCTGACCCATTTTAAAGTCCCTCCTCCTCCCAGCCTGCCCCCAAGGAGGGCATTAAATCCTGCTCGTAGTTGTTGAGTTGTCGCCACAGCTAGAAAACTTTGGGCAGGATTTTCTGCCCCCCCGCGCAGTGTGTCTCTGCCCTGCGGTTGGGGGGTGAACCATTGGCCGCCGATATAATCTCCCGGTCCTGTCGAAGCCCGCGGACCCGCCCTGCCGCTGGGAACCCCCCCCCCCTCCCCTGTGAGGAGGGGGCAACATCTCTGGTGAGAGGGTCTGGAAAACCCCGTCCCTTTGTCTTACTTCAAAGTGCAACTCAGTAGTGACAGAGTAAATGCAGGAAGTATTTCTGTCCAACACTTTGCAGGTCTAACGCGCCACAATTTCTATATTCTGAATAAATGCAATTCTATAGTTGATGGCGTGATGAGAAGGCAATAGCAAATAACCTGTCATGAGCTTCCTCTCTTTCCCGTCATCTAATATTATCAATTTCTATCCTTTCCTATCAACAAATCCATCTGTTTGACAGCAGCGTCTCACTGGAAGACTGACTGATAAACCAAAACCTTAAATACAATAAAACGTTATGAATACATTTTAGACCAAGTTGTTTTGTAATGTGAGAGTACCTTTAAGAAATAGGTGCTTAAGAAATGTACTTTTAAGAAATGGGTGTTTATCAGTGATGTGAGAGTGGGTGGAGCTGTCTGTCAGCTTTTTACTTTCGTTTTAGGCTGTTTGCTGCAGGTTGTGTTTTAGTTTCGTTTTCAGAGCTGGATAGCTGCAATCACAGCGAGAAGGTGTATTAGAGTCTCCCTCTGTAATCTAAAGACTGTAAATCGATCCTGGTGATTTAAAACTAGTGACAGTAGTGACTTTAACCTGATGTGCTTCTGGTAAAGGTGTTTTAAGTCTTATGGATGTTAAAAGGAAAGCTTAAAGGATTACTTAGTGTTGTATCTTTTGGGGTTGTATTTGAATTAATTGTTGCTAAGATGTTCACTGTATGTTTTCAAAAGTTTAACTTGAGTTCATAGAATAAACATTGTTTTGCTTTAAAAGATACTTGTCCATTTCTGCTCTACCACACCTGTAGAGTGGGCCGTGTGCTCCCCATACCACAATCTATTAAAAGTTGTGGGTCAGGTGAACTCCATGATACACTTTGGGGTTCTCTAAACCCTGGCCCATAACAGTTTAAAACTAAAATCCTCTCTTCAACATGCTTCTTGCTATAATTGCCAAGATTGGTACTAATTAAAAGGTCTACAGTACATCAGATTTAGGTTAACCAATCTCTATGTTGGTTCATTATATGCAGAAATGATATTTCCATTTGACATTTTTATGATGTTGGCTTTCCTAATCACATTTTACCAAGAGATTTGAGAGTTGGTACAGGGGGGGTCAGGATTTTTTTTTTTTTACTTTTCCCTGCAGTTCAGGCAATTTAAATTTAGACGACACATTAGTAAATCATTGCATCGCCTACTGCAGAACATCTGGAAAGCGAGGCAAACAGTGGCAATCCATTGACCTAGTTGTGTCATTGTCCTTTAACTACCGAGCCAAACTACATGTTTTTATATTACTCTTTCATGAAAGATGGATGATGTTAATAGAAATGATCTCTCAGTACATTGGGTGAAGTGGGTTGCAGTCTCTGTTATACATATTTCATCGCTTCTTGGTGATTGTCATCTTGATGAAAGACTCTGTTAGCTTTTCCTGTGTACTTTACTATTCAATGAAAAAAAACACAGGAATGCCAAGAGGAAATAAGCAAAAGGTAACAAAAGAACAATGTCCCCTTGCTCATCGAGGTGACAGAGAACACGATAATTACACACGACCTCGCTGCACCATTGTGACATGCAACAGCTTGCCTCTCGACGAATCAACAAAATCTTAAGAGTTGCCTGTGTGTTTGAAAGAAATCTGTGGAGGCAGGGTGAGGGGCGAGTCAGTACAGTGAAAGAACATAGAATGTTGTCCGTATGGATTTTCAACAGGATTGTAACAAGGATCCAAGAAACTAGTTATAAAAATTAAGATGCACCGCTGAGATGTGGGACGGTTCTACCAATTCCCCATTGGAGTGACGGATGGATGGGGCCAGTGGAGCCTCCATGAGATTTCAGAGGCACGGCAATGAAAGACAGTGGGTGCCTGCCGAGAATCCACGTGAGCCGGGTTGGTGGCCTAAACCAGGAACCTCGCCAGGCGAAAAGAAGTTTGTGATCGAACCGGCATGCTCTCGTTGGCGCATTCCGGAACTCACCGAAGCACGGCGAGAAAACGATAATCACCAATTAAGGCCAATCTCCATCTCATCGATGAAATGGTCGCCCAATCCACTGGCCTCCTGGATCGAACAGGCTCGCCAGGGAGAGGTCCCGCAAACGATGATTAGTACTAGTCCACAAAAAGGAGGACCAGGAGGAACAGCACATGGGGGGGATCACCCGGGCCATTGGAGGCCCCTGAATGGGTCAGGGACAAGGCAGGCTGGTAACCCCCCTCCCGTCTCTGCTGGCACCCGGGCACCTTGGCACTGCCTGACAGGCATCTTGGTGCCTCCACCCTGACATTGCCAAGGTGCCAGGGTGGCACCGCCGGACTAGCAGGAGCACTGACAGGTTGCCAAGGTATCAATGCCAGGCGGCCGGGTTCTAGGGTGACACTGCCAAGAGTCTGGGCCTGAGGGGATCGATGCCCGGGAGAGGAGGGATGAGGAGGAATATGGAGAGCGGGGGTTGAAGGGCGGGCATGGGTGTACGACGAAATGTTGAGGGGGTGCAGGGTGGCATCCCAGAAAGGGGGAGGCTGAAAAGGGGTGCAGGACGGCATGGAAAGGGGTGCCCTCAGCGGCCCTATGGTGGGTTTTCCTCACTTGGGGAGAGGGGGGGATGAGGTAATGTCCAGGCATGCGAAGGGGGGGGGGGGGAGAGGTGACACGCCAATGGGTGGGAGGTGTGGGGGACCCTCAAGCTCATTCAGAGATCCGGGCACCCTTCCAAAATGGTGGCCCGATCTGTGAGGAGCTGGTCTCCCCAGTGCTAAACATAATTTGGGGTGGACAGGCATGGAACACCATCTCCGCGACCTGCAAGGCAACCACGCAGCTCACCCCCCCCCCCTCCGCTGACAGCCCAGTCTGAACTTACAGGTCGTACGGGTGCCCTGGGGCACCAGCTGACCATCAGAGGGTTTGGCGTGCTCCAGTGAACCAGTGCCATCTTGTTGACTGGGATGAGTGTGTGTGGGGCGTGTAATGTGTGTGGGCGGCTGCAGCTTGTCAGCCTCCCGGGTGTCAATCACGGACCCGGCGAGTCCCACACCGCTTCTCATTGGGTTCAATTGCTTTCCATGTGGCGCTGTGCTAGCCCCTCCACAATCGCTGATGATACCAAATTGGGAAATGTGGGAAAATAAGACAAACACAGGCAATGTAAAACCAATTAGTCTTAACTTCAGCCCCATGTAGTTGAATTAGATTGATCACAGAATCACAGAATAATCCAGTACGGAAGAGGCCGTTCAGCCTATACAGTCTGCACCGATGCATGAAAGACAACTGCCCTGCCCACCTAATCCCATTTGCCAGCGCTTGGCCCAGAGCCTGGAATGTTATAATAATAATAATCTTTATTAGTGTCACAAGTCGGCTCACATTAACACTGCAATGAAGTTACTGTGAAAATCCCCTAGTCGCCACACTCCGGCGCCTGTTCGGGTGCACGGAGAGAGAATTCAGAATGTCCAATTCACCTAACAAGGACGTCTTTCGGGACTTGTGGGAGGAAACCGGAGCACCCGGAGGAAACCCACGCAGACACGGAGAGAATGTGCAGACTCCGCACAGTGGCCCAAGCTGGGAGTCGAACCAGGATCCCTGGCGCTGTGAAGCAACAGTGCTAAACGCTGTGCTAAGGTGCCGTGCCAAATGCTCATCCAGGTACTTTTTAAAGGATGTGAGGCAATCCGCTTCTACCACTCTCCCAGGCACCACCCTCTGGGTAAAAAGGTTCTTCCTCAAATCCCCCTAAAGCTCCTGCCTCTCACATTGAACTTGTGTCCCCTCGGAACTGACCCTTCAACTGAGGGGAACAGCTGCTCCCTATCCACCCTGTCCATGCCCCTCATAACTTTGTGCACCTCGATCAGGTCGCCCCTTAGTCTTCTCTGCTCCAGCGGAAACAACCCAAGCTTATCCAACCTCTCTTCATAACTTTTTTAAAACATTCAGAGTACCCAATTATATTTTTCCAATTAAGGGGCAATTTAGTGTGGCCAACCCTCCCAAACGGCACATCTTTGGGTTGTGGGGGTGAAACCCACGCAGACACAGGGAGAATGGGCAAACTCCACACGGACAGTGACCCGGGGCCGGGATTCGAACCCAGGTCCTCAGCGCCGTGAGGCAGCAGTGCTAACCACCGTGCCACTGTGCCGCCATTCTCTTCATAACTTAAATATTCCATTCAAGGCAACATGCTGATGAATCGCCTCTGCACCCCCTCCAGTGCAATCACATCCCCCCTATAATGTGGCGACCAGAATTGCACACAGTACTCCAGCTGTGGCCACACCAAAGTTCTATACACCTCCAACGTGTCCTCCCTCCTTTTGTAACCTACGTCTCGATTGATTAAGGCAAGTGTCCCATGTGCCTTTTTCACTACCCTATTAATCTGCCCTTCTGCCTTCAGAGATCTATGGAGAAACGCGCCAAGGTCCCTTTGTTCCTCGAAACTTCCCAGTGTCAGGCCGTTCATTGAACACTTCCTCGTCAAATTAGTCCTTGCAAAGTGTCGCATTTCACACTTTTCAGGGTTAACTTCCATCTGCCACTCTTCTGCTCACTTGACCATCCCGTCTACATCTTCCTGGAATTCCCAACCCACACAGGGTTCAGTAAGAAGATGGAGCGCCACCTTCCCAAGGGAAACCAGGGATGGTGAATAAATGTTTCCATTTGCGGGAAGACCAAGATTAGAGTGGATAAATCGAAGAAAATTACTAATAATTCCGATCGGAAATTCAGAAAAATCCTATTTTTACCCAGATAGAGATAAGAACAGGAAATGCAATACCAGGAAGTAGTTGAGACAAAGGGCCCGATTTAACCCGGAAAAGATCTATGTCCGGTTTTGACCGCGTTTAGCCGGATGTTTATCGGTGGCTGCAGCACCAGGAAATATCTCGCTATTTAATGGCACTTAGCTGGGTTTTTTGGCCTCGGGGAGTTTCTCTCCACCGGGGCCGCATTTGGAGCTATTCCCTGCTGGCGAACGTCAGCTCGCCTGCTTGCCGCAGATCAGGGCACCACTTTGTCTCGCTGACCGACACGCACCCCCCCCCCCCCCTCCCCCGGCCCCTCCAGCTCCCCCCTCCCTGTTTTTGACCTTCCATCCCCCCCAACATCGGGAAAGCCCCGGGAACACCCTTCACCTCCCCCACTGCACCCCCCCGTGCCCAATCCTTGGCAATGCTAACATAGCACCCGGGCTCCCTGGCAGTGCCACCCTGGCACTATGGCAGTGCCCCTGCCAGCCTGGCAGTGCCACCCTGGCACTATGGCAGTGCCCATGCCAGCCTGGCAGTGCCACCCTCGCACTATGGCAGTGCCCCTGCCAGCCTGGTAGTGCTACCCAGGCACTATGGCAGTGCCCCTGCCAGCCTGGTAGTGCCACCCTGGCACTATGGCAGTGCCCCTGCCCACCTGGTAGCGCTGCCCAGGCACTGCCAGGGTGCCAGGGTGCAAGGGGGAGTTCCAGGGTGCCACCTTGCCCTTTCCCCGACCACCTGGGTTCTCTAATGGCCTGGGAGACCCGCTCTAGTTTCCATTGGGACTGGTCCACATTTTTGTAAACCAGTACTAAATGGCACCCTAGCGAGGTCTCCCAGACACGGTCGTTAGGTCCTGGGTATTGGGAGAATCCCGCAAATGCGTCCCGCAAATGAGCTATTAAATATGCAAATCTGGATCCTGCCCAGTGAGGGCAAGATCTAGATCGCGACATCTCACGAGACTCTGGCGAGGCGTTGTGGCATCACAAGTCTCGCGAGAGGCTGACACCAAGTCAGGCATGAGGAGGCCATTAATTTGTGTCGAAAGAATCTAGATGTCTTTTAAGGGTAAACTAGGGCCGGATGGTCCTGCTGGCAGGGCACCCCCCCAGGGCATCCCCCCCCCCCCCCACTCTGGGGTTCCCTGGCAGTGTGGGGTGGCCTCAATGGGAATTCCCATTGACAGCGGCGGGAGCAAAGAATTCCACCGCCAGCAAATGCCGTGTTGCCGCCCACTGCTGGGAAACACGTGACTGGGAGGCCAGAGAATCCCGCCCGAGGTAAGCGCATAAAGGAGAAAAGTATGGAAGGATACACTGATAGGGTTAGATAAAGTGATGGAGGAGAGTCACATGGAGCATCAATGCATGGGAATGGACTGATTGGACCAGGTAGTCTGTTCCTGTGATCTTGGCTTGATATAACTTAATATAACCATGACATTCTGTACTTAAGCTTTTAGAAGGCATTTGGAAAAGTCGCAGATGGAAGGTTACTCATTAAACCCAAATTGCAAGGATTCAGGCATAACTTAGCAATGTATAAGAAATTGGCTAAAGGATAGGAAATAATGGGTCGCAGTTGGGGGAATATTGTCAAGCTGGAGGGACACATATTTTGGACCACTGCCATTTCTAATTTGTATCAAGGACTTGCATTCAGAAATGCAATGCAAATCAGTCAGATTTGTAGCTGATACCAAACTGGGATGGACAGGGGAATCAAAGAAGGCAGGCCATGAACCGCAGGATGAGTTAAACAAAATATGAGTGGGAGGAAGAATGGCAGAAGAGGTTTTAGTGCGGGGTTATGAAGTATTGCAAGTACCAAAGAAAAATGTGTGACATCCATACCACAGAAATGCAATTAAGATGCCACAGGATGAAAAAGACTTAAGTTTTTGAGGGCTTAGGGGAATTAACTTTGACTTTGGGTGATATTTTTAAAAGGACAAAATCAGATGAGCTACCTCTTATACGTCACTCCCACTATTTGAGCTTCCAGCAAAGGTGTAAAGGATGCTGACATTAGCTTTTGCTGTGAGGCAGCTACAGCCTAAAAGTGGCTGCACTCTTCAAGGTAGACTGCAGAGTGTTGATGCAATGTAGCAGCCTGAGAGACACAAGCCGTTTCGCTTTCACAGCAGCGTTCTTGAAACCCTCTCTCTGTCCCTCTCCGCATTCCCTACCAGAATTTCTCGACACCAAATGCACTCAAAACATTCAGCAACACGAGTCGGCAGCGTAAGGCGTAATTTAGAATGGGTTTTCACGGGAGAAACATTAATTATTCACCATCAAATGTGTTCAACTGCCACCTTTTATCGTCGCCGTGATTGATCACTCCTGACTAATCCAGGAGTCATCAAAGTGCTCAGAAGTGTTTCGAAAGCCATCACAGCTTTTGTAAATTTGCGGAAGCAATCACTAGCACTCAAAAGTGACCATTAGAATTCAGAAGCGATTATTAGCATTCAGAAGTGATCGTCAGTGTTCAGAAGCATTTGTTTACCCTAAAAAAAAGCATGCCAAAAGCATTTGTTAGCTATCAAAAACATTTGTTATTGATCAAAAGTGTTGGATAGCAATCAAAAGTGTTGGTTAGCAATCAAAGCTAACTCATATCAACTTTTACAGATGCATCATAGGAAGCATCCTATCGGGCTGCATCACAGCCTGGTATGGCAACTGCTCGGCCCAGGACCGCAAGAAACTTCAGAGAGTCGTGAACACCGCCCAGTCCATCACACGAACCTGCCTCCCATCCATTGACTCCATCTACACCTCCCGCTACCTGGGGAAAGCGGGCAGCATAATCAAAGACCCCTCCCAGCCGGCTTACTCACTCTTCCAACTTCTTCCATCGGGCAGGAGATACACAAGTCTGAGAACACACACGAACATACTCAAAAATAGCTTCTTCCCCGCTGTTGCCAGACTCCTAAACGACCCGCTTGTGGACGGACCTCATTAACACTGCACCCCTGTATGCTTCACCTGATGCTGGTGTTATGTAGTTACATCGTGTTGCCCTATTATGTATTTTCTTTTATTTCCTTTTCTTTTCGTGTACTTTATAATCTGTTGAGCTGCTCGCAGAAAAATGCTTTTCACAGTACCTTGGTACACGTGACAAAAAACAAAATCCAAATCCAAGCATTTGATGGCAATCAAGAGCATTTGTTAGCGATCAAAAGTATTCGCTAGCGATCAAAAGCATTTGTTGACCACCAGAAGAGATCAATAGACATCAGAAGTGAACATTAGCCCTCAGAAGCGATCACAGGGCATCAGAAATTAGCATTAAGCATCAAATACTCACTGAAGCCCCTCCTCGTCATTTTTCCCCGTGAAGCGTTGGAGGCTTAGGGGTGAACTTATAGAGGTCTATAAAATAATGAGGTGCACAGATAAGGTCGATCATTGACAGCTTTTCCCAAAGGTAGGGGAATCTAGAACTAGAGGGCATAGGTTTGAGGTGAGAGATACAAAAGAGGGGACATTTTTTCACACGGAGGGTGGTGAGCATCTGGAACGGGCTGCCAGAGGCAGTGGTAGAGGCGGGTACAATTTTGTCTTTTAAAAACAGTTAGACAGTTACATGGGCAGGGTGGGTATAGAGGGATATGGGCCAAATGCGGGCAAGTGGGACTAGCTTAGTGATAGAAACTGGGCGGCATGGACAAGCTGGGCCGAAGGGCCTGTTTCCTGCTGTAAACATCTGTGACTCTAGGACAATGAACGGCAGAGCAGGCTCGAAGAGCCTTCTCCTGCTTCTACTTTCTATGTTTCCATGTTTCTAAAAGAATGAACACACCACATTACCACATTATCCCACATGAGTTGGTCACCTTGATTCAATTAAGCAAAATAACTTCTAAATATCCTTCTTCAGCTTATATTTCTGATTTTGGATGAAATATTGCTTGAGCAGCTTTCTGATTCTAAACACGACTGGCACCAAATCTCTGGATCTATTTACCTCCTTGGGTTCACAATCAGAGAGGAGGGCCTATTCCAGCCAGTCTCCCACAACGACCGTTTTAGCGACTTTTCAACTCAATACTTGTTTTAAAAAAGCTTTGCGCCGATACAGCATTTTTAATATCGAAACGCTCTCTCACACATTTTCTATAAAAGAAAATAGCAAGCCCCAAATTATGAAAGCATGGCATGATTGTTCAAAATGAATAATTTCGGCGAAAGAGCTTACAGTAAGTTGAGAAATTGGAATTGATTATCCAAGATGGACTCACTGCAACGCGCAGTCAGAGTAGGAAACACAGGACTGGGTAGCACCACAATCGATCGTGCCAGTCCCAATTATCAATTCACTCACACATCAATCAAATTCTCTCAAATGTTCCACGCAATCTGACTCCACAGCCGCCCATCCTGCACATCCACTTTCCCCGGTGTGGAAAGTGGACAAATCGACCTGACTGTACAGCTTCTGCTTTTCCTGAAATTTCCAGGAAACCCAAATGTTTAAGGCCAGAAATTTCCAGCCTTTCCCGCAAGCGGGATCTTCCAGTCCTGCTGTCGGCGACCCCCCCCCCCCCCCCCCGCGGATTCTCCCAGAGTGTGCGAACAACGGGAAACCCCGTTGACGGCGTGTGTGACCGGGAGATCCCGCTGCTAGCCGATGGGCGACTCCGCCGTCGCAAAACACGCCGTGTGGGTGGGGGGGGGGGGGGGGTGGAAAATCCCATAACAGTGCAAATTTTCATGGCTCCCATTATCTAAGAATACGCAGGAATCTCATGATTATCAAAGTTCTATTTTACTTTTCGACGAAGAACATTGTTTGAACATTGAATAATGCCTCCCCTAAGCCTCCTTAGCGGAATCAACAATCTCAGGCTCTTCAACGTTTTTTTCTTACAGCTCAGATGCCTTGAGCTGGGTTTAAGTCAGTGCATCAAGTATGATTTCACAGAGGATTCCATGAGGTTACTAAAATCGGTGCATAAAACCTGTTAATTCAGACACGCAATATTATTTTTGGATCTTGTCCCCAAAATAAAGAATGAACCTTATATTTACTGGTCAATTTTTTGAATACTTTGGAATTAATCGTTGTTACTTATGCTATTACTATTCCCTTTGTATATGCTTTAAATCTAAAAAATTACAGTTGCGCACTCTTCTAATTAATTGGAATTCATAGGATGACACTTGTTTCTGGGCACATAGCCCAATCTTGGATCATGTGCTACAGTGCCCACAAGGTAAATACAATACACAGGGAGTGCATGATGTACTGTTGTCATAGGAATGGAAGAGTAAGTAACAAAATGATCCTTCAGGATCTGAAGTAATATGGAGTTGATGAATGACCTTCGGGTATGGTTATCAGTGAGGCCTTCATGCAAAATGGAAGAGGGGTCAACCTTATCTATATCTATTAATAAAATCTGGTACAACTTGCTGCTGAGCCCATGGGGATGACTTTAATTTTGGTCATGGTGTACAACAGGTGATATTGTGTTAGATTTCCTATCGGGTTTCCTTTCTGTGTAGCTAAATGAAAAGGAAAATAAAATGAGCTATACAATGGGCAGCAAATGATATCATCCATTTTACACCATCGGCAAAGGTTAAATCAATCCCAATGCACTTAAAACTGGATTCTATTTTAACACTGTACAAAACTGCAAGATTATATTAAAGCTTTGAAACATTTTGCCTTGTGAGGCATCAAATTCTAATTGAGCATTATGTCCACACGCACTGGCTACATTTTAAGGATATAGTAATTGGTTGCAGGTCTGTGTGTGAACTATTTAGGGCTGATGGACAGGTTTTTGTGCTCAATTAATTTTGATCTTTGTTCAATTTGGCATTGAATATTTGGACTAATGGTTTTGCTTTCCCATTGTGCTTTGGCTGGGATCGCTTCACAAAGAGTACAAGCTAGCGTATTTGAGAAGTGTGTCAGCAAAATTAGTTTACTGGTCAAAACAGTTGTTCCGTTTCATAAGACGAGTATTGCTGTAAAACATGGCCTGCACGTCGAGACTGTCAGGTGGGTGCAATCAATGAGATTGGAAGCAGATGTGAAATCTGCTCCTGCCCGCGTTGATCCCTGACACCAATTTCACACTGGCTGTCCAATTAACTGCTGGCCAGTGCTGGCAGGGTCAGGAAGAATACGGGCACTGGGACCAGTAAGGGTTCGGGTGGAGGGTTTAAATAAAGGTCCCTGAAGGATCGAAGTCTGCACTTCGAGCCTCAGGGAGCTGCTTTTGGACTCGCATTTTTGGGATACCCCACTTGATTGAGAATGCTGCCAGTGTCTCTGAAATATCATCATTGCCCGGAACACATGCCAGACATGACGGAAATGAAAATCGCTTATTGTCACAAGTAGGCTTCAAATGAAGTTACTGTGAAAAGCCCCTAGTCGCCACATTCCGGCGCCTGTTCGGGGAGGCTGGTACAGGAATTGAACCGTGCTGCTGGCCTGCCTTGGTCTGCTTTCAAAGCCAGCGATTTAGCCCAGTGTGCTAAACCAGCCCCCGTCCATAACCTGTCTACTATTCGTTTTTCAGATGAGTGCCTTTGGGTCTTGCTCAAGGCAATTACTGATCGTCATGACATCCTGCTGCTCCAGGACAGCAAGAGCAGGCCGCCTCGCGTAATGAAGAGGATCTGGAAGGAGGTGACAGGCCTTGTCAGCGACCATGACGTTATTTGCAGAACCTGGATTCAGTGTAGGGAAAGTTTCAGTGACCTCCTGCGCTCTGCCAGGGTGAGTGCTGACACCAGTTGGAACTTTGATTAGATGGCTTTGCGGGTGGCAGCACTTGTTGGTGCTCACGAGTGTGAAACACAGAGAGCAATGTGGCACATACGCTGGTGCCTTTGGCGAGGACAGATGGTTGGTGAGATACCCAACTTCTTATCCTCAGTCAGGCCAAGGAGAAAGGAAATGTCCGGTGAATCAGGTCCACTAGTCACAGAGGGGCAGGAATGTTGCGTGAAGGTGCGAAGCAGTGGGCAGGGAAGAGATTGGTGGAGGGTATGAGAGATGTAGTTGTAATACTGACATGTGAAATCCAGTGAGCCCATTCAGACGTCTTTGCCCAATCAGAAATCCATTCTGAGGAGCAACAAGACTGCGTGAACTCTTGACTTGGGAATGATGTCCAAAAGTGATATTTTGCTTCCTCCCTCTGGTGGGACATTATCACAACCCCAGACCCTGAGAATCCTCCCGTGGCCTCGAGGATGACCAGCTGCCAGATGCACACGTATCACATCCTCGCTCTGCACCATGCAGCAGCGCAGGGACAGGCACAGCGCTGGGCATATGCGTATTGGAGCAGATGGTTGTGCTCAATGGTAAAGGAATGTGGCACTTGCCTGAGGAGCTGGCGCAGGCACAGTACCAAGCCACCAGCAGCCGCATGATTTCTGGACAGCAGGATGATGCTGAGCCCATTGGTGAGCCTCTGGAGTCACCCGTCAGGCGGCAGAGGCTGGATGTCCAGCAGGATGTAAAGGGAGATCGGGCAGAGATCCCTGAGGGCCAGAATGCCATGGTCTCTGTATTGGAGGAGTCCATGCTGAGGGCAATCACTGCATTGGCAGCCCAGAGCTCTGAACACACAGCTTCCTTCATAGAGAGTGTGGCGACTCTCATGAAGAGACAGGTCCAGGAATTCAATCAGGGGTTTACGTTCAGACCTGTGAGCTCACACACCGGAGTGACCCAGTGACCTCAGCAGGTCACTGCAAGTATGAGGGATGAATGAGGCACCTATTAACTCTGTTATCTGCCTGACATTTAAACCAACATCATGTTGACAGATGAGCTGCAGCCTGCACACGTGGACCCCTCTCCGGGCACTCTGGATGATGGCAGCATTTCCACTGGTCCTCCGCCAGTGGCAGGCACACCTGATGAGGCCGTTGTGACTAAGGATCTCCCTTCACAGAGCAAGATTGTGCAGTGTGCAGAACACAACAGCAATAAGGGAAACACGCTCAGGAGGACGTTGAAGTGGTCGCGCTGAGCATTCCACGCAGCAAGGCCTCAGCTTAAGTAGGCCTATGGTCCTCTCAATTCCGGCCCTTGTGGAGGCGCGATTGTGTCTAAGCTGCAGTCCTTGGGTGTCTCCATGGCACCAGCAGCCACCTTTGTCGCTCAGGAGCCAGCCTTCCACCATGCTGGAGCAATGAACAACCTTGGCACGAGGGAATGACGGGCATCACGGCAGCTTCCAGAATACCTGCACAAACCTGCCGTATCTGACTCTTGTGGTCACACACAATCTTGAGAGAGTGGAAGCCCTTTCTACTGGCAAAGGCACCCAGCTCACTTTCTGCCATCGTTATGGACACATACGTGCAGTCAACGGGTCCCTGGATGCAGCGAAACCCTGCAATTGCAGTGAAGCCTCTGGCACACTCTGCCTGGCTGGCATCATCAGTCCTGAAGTGAATGAGGCGGCTGGCCCATTGGAACAGAGTGTTAGTGACCGGCTTGATGCAGCTATTGGGTAGCTGATTGGGAGACACTACTTAGATCTCCACTGACCCCCAGAAAGAACCTGAGGCATAAAATTCAGGGCGACGGTCACCTAAAGGGCCAATTGCATTGGATAGTCACCTACACGGTTGGGGGCAATTTCAGAACCAGCCCTTTCGCTTATGGAGGTGACAGAATCCCTGGAGAGGTGGAGCCCTCTCCGGCACTGGATCTCTGTAAGCCCTGCCTGCTGGGTCCAGGCCATTCTGCCTTCCACTTCCCGCTGGCCCCGCACACCTTCTGACTGGGTCTCTCGGTCCATAGGTCCACCTCTGGAACACTGCCTGCGGGCAACTGACCTCCTCTCCCTTCTGACCCTCTCCTCCTCTTCTGAGGAGGTCCCTCCAGCAGCGTACCCAATCCTCATTTTTGCCCAGCTGGTTGCTCAGGTTCCGGCAGAAAGTCTATACAATTGCTGAAAAATCAGAGAGTTTTCCAGGTCAGCAAATAAATGGCAGAAACCATCTGGAAACAAATACGAACAATTCACAGCAAAACACCTAACCACTCACCTTACCCACATCCTTGGGGCCTATTATCCTGACCTGGGTATAGAATGCATGAGAAACAGAAGGACCGCCTGCCCGTCTGACCTGTGGGCAGAGCGTTAAAGCACATGGACCACTCAAGATCACGGACAATAGGCGGCGGCATGTGGAGCAGTGGTTAAGTGGTAAGTTGCATTCATGCCACACAAGTGCCAGGCAATGACCATCTCCAAGTAAAGTGAATCTAACCATCTCTCCTTGACATTCAATGGTTTTACCATCGCTGAATCCTCCGCTATCAACATCCTGGGGGTTCCCATTGTCCCGAAACAGACCTGGACCAGCAATATAAATACTGTGGCTACAACATCAAGTCAGAGGCTGCGAATCCTGCGGTGAGTAACTCACCTCCTCATTTCCCAAAGCCTGTCCGCCATCTGGAAGGCACAAGTCAGCAGTGTGATGGAACCACCATTGCCGCAGTATTTGTTGTAAACACACCCATTTGGTACAAGTTACAGGCCCCTGGCTGCTCACTCTGCTGACTGCTCTCCGTGTCCTGTAAATGTTCACAGAGCCTCTGGTCATTTGGGAGCCCACCCAGGCCGCCCCCTCTGGAAACCCTCAGACCCCAGCTGACCCATCAAAGGGACGGGCATGGCCAAGCTCGATCAGTGGCCCACCAGGTGTTGGCGTTCCTCAGTGCACTCAGAATCGCTGCCTCACTGCAGGGGAAGCAGGGGAATAGCAGAGCTCACCCCAAACAAAGGACGCCTGCACCGTGGTCTTTGGCACCCTCCCTGGCACAGTGCCCTCTCAAGGCAGTGGCCTCACCAGTGACACTATTAGCTAGCCCACTTCCGCAGGACCACCAGCTGTCACCAAGCCCTGCCTGACCACTGAGCCAATGCTCCCATCCACCCTGCTCCGCACAGGTTGTAACAACCTGTGTATCACACCGAGGACCCACATCACACTGCAGTTAAACTCCCAGCAGACACACACTTCCCTGCCTCACCCCAGGATTTGCCCACACACAAGCCTCTAAGCATGGAGGCGATTGATGGCACCCTGCCCCTCTCCACCACACAACAAGGTGTCACCCTGCTGGTGGGATCACACACGGCTCACCCAATGAAGACATCCACAGTAGACACCACTGGGGAAACAGCAGGGGTTGCGGCAGCCACTGGTTCCTCTGTTGAGAGGCTCCCTGGTGCCACTCACAGATGGGGGCAGGGGTGCAGTGTGGAGGGCAACGACTGAGGGGTGGGGGTGGCAAGTAGCATTCGTGCCACACAAGTGCCAGGCAATGACCATCTCCAAGTAATAGGCTGAGGGGTGGGTTTGGGGAGGGCACATGTGGAGGGTGGAGCTGAAGTGCAACTCAGGGTCACCATGTATCCTGTTGGATCTGGATGGACAAGGGGATACGCATCTTGCTAACATGTCTTCTCTCCCCCCCTGCAGAGAATCAGTTTCAGAGTCCAGCCTGAATGCTCGCTATCTACCTGGCCACAGCTACCATCACGGACGCACGGAGGACTGGAGGCACGAGGCCTGCTCGGGAGGACCCTGCACAAGAGGAGCCTGCCCCAGAAGAGCAGGGATCAACCAGTGAGGCTTGAGTGCCGGCCTTCCAACAGGCTGAGGAGGAGGTGCGAAGGAAGGAGGCGTCACATCAGGGCATGTGTCTACCATCAGTGCCTGTCCTTCAAGGAGATGCCAGATCGCGTGTGCCGCTAAAGACTTTGGCTAACCAGGGAGACAGTGTGCCACCTGTGGCAGATGATGGCGTACATGGCACCGTGGGATATGGAGGACGATACCTTCTCCCGTTGGCTGTCAAGGTGACTGTCGTTCTGAACCTTTATGCCTTTGGATCTTTCCTTGGACTGAGCAGGGACCTGTCTGGGATCTCTCAGACATCCGTCCACAGGTGTATCCGCGCAGAGAAGAATGCCCTACATGCCTGGGCAGCAGACAATATTTTTTTTTTCATGAATTTAGAGTACACAATTCTTTTATTTACCAATTAAGGGTCAATTTAGCGTGGCCAATCCATCTACCCTGCACATCTTTTGGCGTGAGGGTGAAATCCACGCAGACACAGGGAGAGTGTGCAAACTCCACACGGACAGTGACCCGGGGCCGGTATCGAACCCAGGTCCCCTGCGCCGCGAGACAGCAGTGCTAACAACTGCGCCACCGTGCCGCCCTAAGGCAGCAGACTATAGAAACTTCTGTGTGGACCAGGCACACCAGGATAACCAGGCAGAAGGATTTGCTGCCATCACTGGCACGCCCCAGGTCCAGGGGTGATTGATGGCACACATGTCCCCATATGAGCACCGGCTCATCGTGGAGGGGGTGCCCTTCATCAACTGGAAGAGTTTCCACTCCCTGAATGGACAGTTGGCGTGAGACCGCTAGCCGATCATCATGCACCTCTGTACCCGATATCCAGGCAGCCTGCTTGGCATACTTCCTGGCGCACTCATCGGTTCCCGGCACCTTCGAGGCACTTCTTCAGGTGAGGGGTTGGCTCTTGGGCGTCACGGGTTGCCTGCTCAGATCGTGGCTAATGACACCTGTCCAGAGGCCCCAGACCCGCAGACATCCGGTACAATGGCACCCATGCAACAACAAGGAGCGTCAATGAGTGGTGCATCAGCATCCTCAAGATGTGATGCCGATGCCTGTACTGCACTGGTAGGGCTCCAATATAGCCTCAGGAGGGCTTTGAACATCGTGCTGGCCTGCTGCATGTTGCACAACATCATGCAGCAGAGAGGGGACATGCTGGAGGAGGAAGAATGCCAGGCCTCATCTAACGAGGTGGGTGAGGAGGATGGCCAGGAAGAACCAGGCATTGAGCCTGGGTTGGCATGGCAGGCCGCCCATCGTGTGCTCCAGGGCCGCCAGCACCCCCAAGATTTGCAGACGAGGGGGCCTGACCATCGGCAGCTCCGCCACCCGGTCCCACTTCTCCATGCTCTCTCCCCCCATCACCCCCTTCCACGTGGTGCCACATTCCCCATAGCCCCCACATCCTCCCAGGTCCACCATGTCTGGGCCACGCCTGTCAGGACCAGTAGTGAAGCTCACCCACCTGATTCCCGGCCTAGACGACCGGAGAATCACGCCGGCCTGAAGCATATGGTGCCCGGCCCGTTAAGTGGATGCAAATGGGTCTTAATGGAGCTTTTTCATCCTCCCGCTGGCACGGAGCGCGAAAGTCAATCCCGCTGCCAGCCGGGGGGGTGGGGGGGCAAAGCATCGGAAACCAGGCGGCGATTCCGTCTTCCTTCACGACGCTGGATTCTCTGCCTCACCAGTAACTCAGTTACTGGCGGCACGAGGCAGAGAATTTCACCCACTGCATCCTGTTCCTCAGTGTTTTCATTGCAAAACACATGCGTATTTGAGATACAAAGGTGCCTTGTTTTCTTCTAACAGCTGCTGAGAGTACAACATTTATAATGAATTCTGATTCATCATGAGCAGTGAACCCCATCACATAAGAACATAAGAACTAGGAGCAGGAGTAGGCCATCTGGCCCCTCGAGCCTGCTCCACCATTCAATGAGATCATGGCTGATCTTTTGTGGACTCAGCTCCACTTTCCCGCCCAAACACCATAACTCTTAATCCCTTTATTTTTCAAAAAACTATCTATCTTTTTCTTGAAAACAACCCTTTGAGTGAAGAAGTGCCTCCTAAACTCAGTCCTAAATTTACTTCCCCTTATTTTGAGGCTATGCCTTAGTTCTGCTTTCACCCGCCAGTGGAAACAACCTGCCCGCATCTATCCTATCTATTCCCTTCATAATTTTATATGTTTCTATAAGATCCCCCCCCCGCATCCTTCTAAATTCCAACGAGTACAGTCCCAGTCTACTCAACCTCTCCTCATAATCCAACCCACTCAACTCTGAGTTTAACCTAGTGAATCTCCTCTGCACACCCTCCAGTGCCAGTACATCCTTTCTCAGGTAAGGAGACCAAAACTGAACACAATACTCCAGGTGTGGCCTCACTAACACCTTATACAATTGCAGCATAACATCCCTAGTCTTAAACTCCATCCCACTAGCAATGAAGGACAAAACTCCATTTGCCTTCTTTTTTTTTATTAAATATTTTATTGAAAATTTTTGGTCAACCAACACAGTACATTGTGCATCCTTTACACAATATTATAACAACACAAATAACAATGACCTATTTTATAAACAAAAAATGAATAAATAATAAATAACAAAAATGAAAACTAGCCCTAATTGGCAACTGCCTTGTCACAAGTAACACTCTCCAAAAATATAATTTAACAGTCCAATATATAATTATCTGTAGCAACGACCTATACATACTATACAGTATATATTAACAACTCCTCTCCCCCCCCCACCCCCCCCCCCCCGATCCTGGGCTGCTGCTGCCTTCTTTTTCCCATTCCGTCTATCTTTCTGCGAGGTATTCGACGAACGGTTGCCACCGCCTGGTGAACCCTTGAGCCGACCCCCTTAGGACGAACTTAATCCGCTCTAGCTTTATAAACCCCGCCATGTCATTTATCCAGGTCTCCACCCCCGGGGGCTTGGCTTCTTTCCACATTAGCAATATCCTGCGCCGGGCTACTAGGGACGCAAAGGCCAAAACATCGGCCTCTCTCACCTCCTGCACTCCCGGCTCTTGTGCAACCCCAAATATAGCCAACCCCCAGCTTGGTTCGACCCGGACTCCTACTACTTTTGAAAGCACCTTTGTCACCCCCATCCAAAACCTCTGTAGTGCCGGGCATGACCAAAACATATGGGTATGATTCGCTGGGCTTCTCGAGCACCTCGCACACCTATCCTCCACCCCAAAAAATTTACTGAGCCGTGCTCCAGTCATATGTGCCCTGTGTAATACCTTAAACTGAATCAGGCTTAGCCTGGCACACGAGGACGACGAGTTTACCCTGCTTAGGGCATCTGCCCACAGCCCCTCCTCGATCTCCTCCCCCAGCTCTTCTTCCCATTTCCCTTTTAGTTCATCTACCATAGTCTCCCCTTCGTCCCTCATTTCCCTATATATATCTGACACCTTACCATCCCCCACCCATGTCTTTGAGATCACTCTGTCCTGCACCTCTTGTGTCGGGAGCTGCGGGAATTCCCTCACCTGTTGCCTCGCAAAAGCCCTCAGTTGCATATACCTGAATGCATTCCCTTGGGGCAACCCATATTTCTCGGTCAGCGCTCCCAGACTCGCGAACTTCCCATCCACAAACAGATCATTCAGTTGCGTCATTCCTGCTCTTTGCCACATTCCATAACCCCCATCCATTCCCCCCGGGGCAAACCTATGGTTGTTTCTTATTGGGGACCCCCCCAAGGCTCCAGTCTTTCCCCTATGCCGTCTCCACTGTCCCCAAATCTTCAGTGTAGCCACCACCACCGGGCTTGTGGTGTAGTTCCTCGGTGAGAACGGCAATGGGGCTGTCACCATAGCCTGTAGGCTAGTCCCCCTACAGGACGCCCTCTCTAATCTCTTCCACGCCGCTCCCTCCTCCTCTCCCATCCACTTACTCACCATTGAAATATTAGCGGCCCAATAATACTCACTTAGGCTCGGTAGTGCCAGCCCCCCCCTATCCCTGCTACGCTGTAAGAATCCTTTCCTCACTCTCGGGGTCTTCCCGGCCCACACAAAACCCATGATGCTCTTTTCAATCCTTTTAAAAAAAGCCTTCGTGATCACCACCGGGAGGCACTGAAACACAAAGAGGAATCTCGGGAGGACCACCATCTTAACCGCCTGCACCCTCCCTGCCATTGACAGGGATACCATATCCCATCTCTTGAAATCCTCCTCCATCTGTTCCACCAACCGCGTTAAATTTAACCTATGCAATGTGCCCCAATTCTTAGCTATCTGGATCCCCAGGTAACGAAAGTCCCTTGTTACCTTCCTCAGCGGTAGGTCCTCTATTTCTCTACTCTGCTCCCCTGGATGCACCACAAAGAACTCACTTTTCCCCATGTTCAATTTATATCCTGAAAAATCCCCAAACTCCCCAAGTATCCGCATTATTTCTGGCATCCCCTCCGCCGGGTCCGCCACGTATAGCAGCAAATCGTCCGCATACAAAGATACCCGGTGCTCTTCTCCTCCCCTAAGTACTCCCCTCCACTTCTTGGAACCCCTCAACGCTATCGCCAGGGGCTCAATCGCCAGTGCAAACAATAATGGGGACAGAGGGCATCCCTGCCTTGTCCCTCTATGGAGCCGAAAATATGCAGATCCCCGTCCATTCGTGACCACGCTCGCCATTGGGGCCCTATACAACAGCTGCACCCATCTAACATACCCCTCTCCAAAACCAAATCTCCTCAACACCTCCCACAAATAATCCCACTCCACTCTATCAAATGCTTTCTCGGCATCCATCGCCACTACTATCTCCGTTTCTCCCTCTGGTGGGGCCATCATCATTACCCCTAACAACCTCCGTATATTCGTGTTCAGCTGTCTCCCCTTCACAAACCCAGTTTGGTCCTCGTGGACCACCCCCGGGACACATTCCTCTATTCTCATTGCCATTACCTTGGCCAGGACCTTGGCATCTACATTTAGGAGGGAAATAGGTCTATAGGACCCGCATTGTAGCGGGTCCTTTTCCTTCTTTAAGAGAAGCGATATCGTTGCTTCAGACATAGTCGGGGGCAGTTGTCCCCTTTCCTTTGCCTCATTAAAGGTCCTCGTCAGTACATATTTTCTATAGAATTCGAATTGGGAATCCATCCGGTCCCGGGGCCTTTCCCGCCTGCATGCTCCTAATTCCTTTCACCACTTCTTCTACCTCGATCTGTGCTCCCAGTCCCACCCTTTCCTGCTCTTCCACCTTGGAAAATTCCAGCCGATCCAAGAAGCCCATCATTCTCTCCCTCCCATCCGGGGGTTGAGCTTCATATAATTTTTTATAAAATGTCTTGAACACTCCATTCACTCTCTCCGCTCCCCGCTCCATCTCTCCTTCCTCATCCCTCACTCCCCCTATTTCCCTCGCTGCTCCCCTTTTCCTCAATTGGTGTGCCAGCAACCTGCTTGCCTTCTCCCCATATTCGTACTGTACACCCTGTGCCTTCCTCCGTTGTGCCTCTGCAGTGCCTGTAGTCAGCAAGTCAAATTCTACATGTAGCCTTTGCCTTTCCCTGTACAGTCCCTCCTCCGGTGCTTCCGCATATTGTCTGTCCACCCTCAAAAGTTCTTGCAGCAACCGCTCCCGTTCCTTACTCTCCTGCTTCCCTTTATGTGCCCTTATTGATATCAGCTCCCCTCTAACCACCGCCTTCAACGCCTCCCAGACCACTCCCACCTGGACCTCCCCATTATCATTGAGTTCCAAGTACTTTTCAATGCACCCCCTCACCCTTAGACACACCCCCTCATCTGCCATTAGTCCCATGTCCATTCTCCAGGGTGGGCGCCCTCCTGTTTCCCCCCCTATCTCCAAGTCTACCCAGTGTGGAGCGTGATCCGAAATGGCTATAGCCGTATACTCCGTTCCCCTCACCTTCGGGATCAACGCCCTTCCCAGCACAAAAAAGTCTATTCGCGAGTAGACTTTATGGACATAGGAGAAAAACGAGAACTCCTTACTCCTAGGTCTGCTAAATCTCCACGGGTCTACACCTCCCATCTGCTCCATAAAATCTTTAAGCACCTTGGCTGCTGCCGGCCTCCTTCCAGTCCTGGACTTCGACCTATCCAGCCCTGGTTCCAACACCGTATTAAAATCTCCCCCCATTATCAGCTTTCCCATCTCTAGGTCCGGAATGCGTCCTAGCATCCGCCTCATAAAATTGGCATCATCCCAGTTCGGGGCATATACGTTTACCAAAACCACCGTCTCCCCCTGTAGTTTGCCACTCACCATCACGTATCTGCCCCCGTTATCCGCCACTATAGTCTTTGCCTCGAACATTACCCGCTTCCCCACTAATATAGCCACCCCCCTGTTTTTCGCATCTAGCCCCGAATGGAACACCTGCCCCACCCTTCCTTTGCGTAGCCTAACCTGGTCTATCAGTTTCAGGTGCGTTTCCTGTAACATAACCACATCTGCCTTAAGTTTCTTAAGGTGTGCGAGTACCCGTGCCCTCTTTATCGGCCCGTTCAGCCCTCTCACGTTCCACGTGATCAGCCGAGTTGGGGGGCTTCCTACCCCCCCCACCTTGTCGATTAGCCATCACCTTTTTCCAGCTCCTCACCCAGTTCCCACGCAGCTGTATCTCCCCCAGGCGGTGCCCCCCCGCCCATCCTCTCCCATACCAGCTCCCCCCTCTCCCCAGCAGCAGCAACCCAGTAATTCCCCCTCCCACCCCCCCCGCTAGATCCCCCGCTAGCGTAATTACTCCCCCCATGTTGCTCCCAGAAGTCAGCAAACTCTGGCTGACCTCGGCTTCCCCCCGTGACCTCGGCTCGCACCGTGCGACGCCCCCTCCTTCCTGCTTCTCTATTCCCGCCATGATTATCATAGCGCGGGAACCAAGCCCGCGCTTCCCCCTTGGCCCCGCCCCCAATGGCCAACGCCCCATCTCCTCCACCTCCCCTCCTCCCCCATCACCACCTGTGGGAGAGAGAAAAGTTACCACATCGCAGGATTAGTACATAAAACCCCTCTTTGCCCCCCACATTCGCCCCACCACTTTGTTCGAACGTTCTTTTTAATAACCCGCTCATTCCAGTTTTTCTTCCACAATAAAAGTCCACACTTCATCCGCCGTCTCAAAGTAGTGGTGCCTCCCTCGATATGTGATCCACAGTCTTGCCGGTTGCAGCATTCCAAATTTTATCTTCTTTTTATGAAGCACCGCCTTGGCCCGATTAAAGCTCGCCCTCCTTCTCGCCACCTCCGCACTCCAGTCTTTATAAACGCGGATCACCGCGTTCTCCCATTTACTGCTCCGAGTTTTCTTCGCCCATCTAAGGACCATTTCTCTATCCTTAAAACGGAGGAATCTCACCACTATGGCTCTGGGAATTTCTCCTGCTCTCGGTCCTCGCACCATAGCTCGGTATGCTCCCTCCATCTCCAACGGACCCGCCGGGGCCTCCGCTCCCGTTAACGAGTGCAGCATCGTGCTCACATATGCCCCGACGTCCGCTCCCTCCACACCTTCAGGAAGACCAAGAATCCTCAGGTTGTTCCTCCTTGCGTTGTTTTCCAGTGCCTCCAACCTTTCCACACATCGTTTCTGATGTGCCTCCTGCGTCTCCGTCTTCACCACCAGGCCCTGTATATCGTCCTCATTCTCGGCTGCCTTTGCCTTCACGACCCGAAGCTCCCGCTCCTGGGTCTTTTGTTCCTCCTTTAGCCCTTCGATCGCCTGTAGTATCGGGGCCAACAGCTCTTTCTTCATTTCCTTTTTGATCTCTTCCACACAGCATTTCAAGAACTCTTGTTGTTCAGGGCCCCATGTTAAACTGCCACCTTCCGACGCCATCTTGGTTTTTGCTTGCCTTCCTTGCCGCTGTTCTAAAGGATCCACTGCAATCTGGCCACTCTCTCCTCCTTTATCCATCCGTATCCAGGGGGGATTCCCTTCTGGTTTACCGCACAGTGTTTTTAGCCGTCAAAATTGCCGTTGGGGCTCCTATCAAGAGCCCAAAAGTCCGTTTCACAGGGAGCTGCCGAAACGTGCGACTCAGCTGGTCATCGCCGCACCCGGAACATCCCATTTGCCTTCTTAATCACCTGTTGCACCTGTAAACCAACATTTTGTGACTCATGCACTAGCACACCCAGGTCTCTCTGCACAGCAGCATGGTTTAATATTTTATCATTTAAATAATAATCCCTTTTGCTGTTATTCCTACCAAAATGGATAACCTCACATTTGTCACCATTGTATTCCATCTACCAGACCCTAGCCCATTCACTTAAATTATCCAAATCCCTCTGCAGACTTCCAGCTACCTCTGCACTTTTTGCTTTACCGCTCATCTTAGTGTCATCTGCAAATGTGGACACATTGCACGTGATCCCCAACTCCAAATGATCTATGTAAATTGTGAACAATTTTGGGCCCAACACTGACTCCTGAGGGGCACCACTAGCTACTGATTGCTGAAACACCCATTAATCCCCACTCTTTGCTTTCTATTAATTAACCAATCCTCTATCCATGCTACTACTTTGCGCCATGCATCATTATCTTATGCAGCAACCTTTTGCATGGCACCTTGTCAAAAGCTTTCTGGAAATCCAGATATACTACATCCATTGGCTCCCCATTATCTACCGCACTGGCAATGTCCACAAATAATTCCACTAAATTAGTTAGGCATGACCTGCCGTTTATGAACCCATGCTGCGTCTGCCCAATGGGACAATTTCCATTCAGATGCCTCGCTATTTCTTCCTTGATGATAGATTCCAGCATCTTTCCTACTACCTAAGTTAAACTCACTGGCCTATAATTACCCGCTTTCTGCCTACCTCCTTTTCTAAACAGTGGTGTCATGTTTGCTAATTTCCAATCTGCCGGGACCATCCCAGAGTCTAGTGAATTTTGGTAAATTACCACGAGTGCATTTGCAATTTCCCTAGCCATCTCTTTTAGTACTTTGGGATGCATTCCATCAGGGCCAGGAGACTTGCTCCATAAAACCTGATCAGTTCCTCATCCATTTCCTCATCTCCCATTATTAAATCTCCCTTCTCATCATCGAAAGGACCAATATTTACTTAGCCACTCTTTTTTGTTTTGAAATGAAATGAAAATCGTGTATTATCACAAATAGGCTTCAAATGAAGTGACTGTGAAAAGCCCCTAGTTGCCACATTCCAGCACCTGTTCGAGGAGGCTGGTACGGGAATTGAACCCGCCCTGCTGGCCTTGGTCTGCTTTACAAGCCAGTTATTTTGCCCTCTGTGCTATTTATATATTTGTAGAAACTTTTACGATATGTTTTCATATTCTGAGCAAGTTTACTCTCATAATCTATCTTACTCTTCTTTATAGCTTTTTTTTAGTAGCTTTTTGTTGCCCCCTAAAGATTTCTCAATCTTCTAGACTCCCACTAATCTTTGCCACTGTATACTTTTTCCTTCAATTTGATACTCTCCCTTATTCCCTTAGATATCCACGGTCGATTTTCCCTCTTTCTACCGTCCTTCCTTTTTGTTGGTATGAACTTTTGCTGAGCACTGTGAAAAATCGCTTGGAAGGTTCTCCACTGTTCCTCAACTGTTTCACCATAAAGTCTTTGCTCCCAGCCTACCTTAGCCAGCTCTTCTCTCATCCCATTGTAATCTCCTTTGTTTAAGCACAAAATACTAGTGTTTGATTTTACCTTCTGACCCTCCATCTGTATTTTTAATTCCACCATATTGTGATTGCTCCTTCTGAGCGGATCCCTAACTATGAGATCCTGAATCAATCCTGTCTCATTACACAGGACCAGATCTAGGACCGCTTGTTCCCTCATAGGTTCCATTACATACTGTTCTAGGAAACTATCGCGGATACATTCTATAAACTCCTCCTCAAGCTGCCTTGACCGACCTGGTTAAACCAATTGACATGTAGATTAAAATCCCCCATGATAACTGCTGTACCATTTCTACATGCATCAGTTATTTCTTTGTTTATTGCCTGCCCCACCTTAATGTTGCTATTTGGTGGCCTATAGACTACTCCTATCAGTGACTTTTTCGCATTACTATTCCTGATTTCCACCCAAATGGATTCAACCTTATCCTCCATAGCACCAACATCATCCCTCACTACCGCCTGGATGTCACCCTTAAATAACAGTTTGATAACTATTTGTTCACCATCTTGTCTTATTATCTTATCATTCCCTAGAACTCTGTTTTATTGTGTACCAAATCTGCAGGATTGAAATCTGTCACACATGGTCTTATACAATGCCTCAGTGCTCTCTGAATTATGTCCAAGACCTCAGCCTTGATGAAAGTTCCCCTCCTTGTATGTAAAATATTCAAATATGCAGAAAAACTGAACTAATTGTATTAAGCTCTGGAGCAAAAGCATTATTTCATAACACAGAAGGCAATTTGGGATTTTGTCCATCGACTAATTGATCGAGACTATACCTTCCAACCATCTGGAGTGAATTCTTTGTAATATTGCTCATCAACTAAAAGTTTATGCAGTGTTTCATCGATCACTGCATCCTTCCTTTCACAGTGCCCATTGCTGAAGGGGCGTTCAGCTGTGGTAATCATGACCATGATGTTCATGTTGCCACACCTATCTCTGAGCAGTCATTGGCAAATGTCCCTCCGTGATCAGTCAGTGACTTTGCTGGTGTCCCAAGTCCAGTCCCTGTCCATTTCTCTATGCAAAGTATCGTTGGAGAAAGACTAAATCTGGCTGCCAGGTCACAAAATGAAAATAATAATGCCTTTGTTTGACCTTTAGATCCATGGCAATTATCTTGTTAATATTTGCAGAGGAGGCCTTGTGGCGCATTGGCAGCAGCCCTACTATAGGCCCAGAAACGTTGGGTTTGAGTCTGACGTCAGGGCTTGTAGGCCACAGAAAGAGGATTTAATGTAGTTTCGGTGGGCTGATAATGAGCTCGAAAATCAAAGAACAAAGAGCTATACAGCACAGGAACAGGCCCTTCGGCCCTCCAAGCCTGTACCAGTCATGAAACTAACCTTTGCCAAAACCCTCAGCATTTCCTTGTGCTGTATCCCTCTCTACCCATCCTCATAGATTCATAGAATTTACAGTGCAGAAGGAGGCCATTCGGCCCATCGAGTCTGCACCGGCTCTTGGAAAGAGCACCCTACCCAAGGTCAACACCTCCACCCTATCCCCATAACCCAGTAACCCCACCCAACACTAAGGGCAATTTTGGACACTAAGGACAATTTATCATGGCCAATCCACCTAACCTGCACATATTTGGACTGTGGGAGGAAACCGGAGCACCCGGAGGAAACCCACGCACACACGGGGAGGATGTGCAGACTCTGCACAGACAGTGACCCAAGCCGGAATTGAACCTGGGACCCTGGAGCTGTGAAGCAATTGTGCTATCCACAAGGCTACCGTGCTGCCCTATGTGCAATCCTATCCATGTGTTTGTCAAGAGTCCTTCCCCCGCTGCTCCCCAAGGGTAAAGAAATGTGGGTGTGAAGAGACGCTTTAAACATTTAAAGTTTGCTTCAATTGAAAGGCTTACAATAAGATGTGGTGGGATCTTCAGTACATTTGAAAGATTTGACACTTCTCAGTCATTTCTTCCATTAACCTGGTATGATTTTCATCAGACCTCCATATTTTAGTGGGACTTTTAAACTTCAACAGGCAGGTTGAACAACCTGTTTATGTAACATTAAGATAATTTGCTCTTTCTCTCTCTGATTCTTATCACCTGAGGCCATTAATACTTGTCCAACACCATGATAAACATCTGGGTAAGGGGCAGAATAATGTCCTGATTGGGTGACAGTAGATTCACTGACTTTACAAAAAAACCAATTGGCATATCATGCTCCATGTCAAATTTCATTGTTATCTTTTTCAAAGAAGGTTTACTCGATGACGACGGTATCTCGCTAGAATTATGTGAGTACTTATAAAATTGCTTCCTCCACCTTTTTTACAGTATTCTGTAGTGACCACAATGTATTGTCATCACCAAGCTAAAACAAGAAATACTTTTATATTCCTTAGCCTTGCATCAATCCTCACTACTTTGTGACTTAGTGTAACATTCTAACACATCTGCTCCACATACCTTTGAAGTGCAAACACTAATCAGCATTGTACAATTAAATAAGTCTGTGACTAATACATTTGTCACAGGACTAAAATGGTTCGTGATCATTAGAATATATTCATAATCATCATTGATCTTCATCTCTTCCTCAGAACTGTGTCATTTCAAGCACCCTTCCCCTTTGTTTTGGATAATTCATGATGTAGTTATACTTCGGGTCGCAATTGCAGTAGCTGGAAACTTCCAGTGGCGGCCATGGAGTGATTCGTCACATGTAAGGTGAATCCTGCCCGAGGACTGATCCTTTGGCCCTTTCTGCCCATTTTATGGGCTGGTGTAGGTAGAAAAGTGATAATATTGAAGAACTAGGTTTTCTCCTCTGATGGATGATGCCAAGAGTTACCAGACAAAGAGTGCGTCGAGCAAGGGGTATTCTTCGGCCCTGGAGGGCACGTGCAGTGCAGGAGGGTAAAAGATGACAGAGGGACCTGTGGAGTCGTTGCCAGCACAATGGTTGGAGGAGCAATTGGTTGAGTTCCTTTCGGCCAAATTTAAGAAACAGGCGCTGGCGGTCACGGACGACCTGGGGAGAGTGGCAGAGCTAGTTCGGGCTACCCTGGCTGCAACAGCGGCTGGAGACGCAGAATGCGGTGATTCAGCAGATGGAAGAGACGGTTGCTGACCACGAGGATAGGATCGTCTCTTTGGAGGCAGAAATGTTGATGAGGTCGGTGGGGCAGAAAAAGTTGAAAGACAAGATTGGCGACCTGGAGGATCGCTCAAGGAGGCAGAATTTGAAGGTCGTGGGCTACCCGAAGGCGTTGAGGTGACGAGAACCACAGAATACGTGTCCAAGATGTTCAAACAGCTGGTGAGGTCTTTGACCGCCCTGCTGAAGTGGACCAGGCCCACCGGTTGTTGAGGAAGAAGTTGAGAGCTGGGGAGTTGCCACGGGCGATTATCTTATGGCTCCATTGGTATTTGGACAAGGAAAAGATCCTGAGGTGGCCAAAGGAGACTCATGAGTGTAGTTGGGAAGGCCAAACTGTCCATATCTACCAGGACTTGGGAGCAGAGCTGGCTAAGACAAGGGTCGGGTTCAACAAGGCCGAAGCTGCTCTTTTTTGGGAGCAGTGTACGATTTGACATGATGTACCCGGCCCGCTTGTGGGGTCACGCTTGGGGAAAGAGAACACTATTTCGATAAGTCGGAGGAGGCGAAACACTTTATAAGGGATCATGGACTGGGGGACATTTGAGGATTTTGGGTGGGTTCGCCTGCACGGTTGGGCTGTGGAATTGTACTCGGGGGGGGGGGGGGGGCGAGGGCATATTTGTATTTTGTTTGATGATGTTTTTTATTCACTTTGTACTTTGATTGTGTAGTTTTATAGTTTTGTGATTTCTGCCACCCTGCGTGTGGGGAGTAGACATTGGGGGTACTAAACATTTGTTGGGTCTGGTGGGGAACACGGAGAGCAGGGGAGCTGATGTGGGGATGAAGGAGTTTGGTGGAGCAGCAGGGGAATATGTGGGTCCCTTTTCAGCCTCAGGTGGGGTCACCTTAACAACAGAAATTCTGAGGGGGTGGAAGGGGTGGGGGGAGGGAGGGAAGACACCCAGCTGACTATTTGAGAGGTGAGGGTTTTTTTTTTCTGGTTTCTTTGCTTTTTGTTTGGCTTGGGATGGTGAGCCTTTGGCAGTGGAGTTTTCTTTGTTTGGGATGGGGCTGAGGTAGGGGTGGGTTGCTGATGTCGAATGTTTCTTTATGGAGTTATTGATTGGAGGAGGGTGATGGTGGCCATCTTGGGTGGGCCCGGGAAGTGGGTGAGGTAGGGAAATGGAGGGGTCCATTAGGGTTTGGATATGGCTGATCAGGATGGGAGGGGTGGGTGGGGGTGGGATTAATGGAATGTGAGGGGATTAATTATGCCGATCGGAAGGTCATGGATGTTCACCCATTTAAAAAGTCTGAAGGCAGACAGGACACTCACCTGAGGGTTAAGGACCAAACGGGATTGAGGCAGGATGGGTGGGACTAGTGTTCCATTTGGGGCTGGATACGAAGACGAGGGTTCTGCGGTGCATATTAACAAAAGGGTGGCTTCCTCGGTGAGTAATATAGTGGGGGATCCAGGGGGTCGATACGCAATGGTGAGTGGAATATTGCCGTGGGCTCTCATGGTGTGAATGTGTACGCTTCTAACTGGGATGATGAGGAATTTCTGAAGAAGGTGCTGGTGAGGGTTTTGGATTTAGATAACCACCAGTTGATTTTGGCGATACTGACTAAATTTGGCTCATTTTTGGGGTATAAGTTGAATGTGGGGGAAAGCGAGGTGCTCCCGGCAAGTTTCCAGGTACAAGCAAGGGGTTCTGGAGAAGTTGCCCTTTCGGCTGGTGAGGTTGAGTTTTAGGTATCTGGGTGGCGGATGTAGGGAGTAAGTTTTTAAAATTTTTATTTAAGACCTGTTTGAACTGTTAACTGTAAAGCTGTTACTATGGGCCTATCTATCAACCACACTGCACCGAAAAGCAGCGCACTGCAGCACAACCTGGCCGGTAAATGACGGGAGATCGCGCTCCCAGGATCTACCCGGCTCACCACACCTTGCAATTAATTCTACCGTGGTCTCGCGAGACATCGCAATATGAAGCCCGCCCATGATTTTTTTGGGAAATCTGCATATTCAAGCGAGGCAGCTAATCTCACTTCAATCTGCAGATCCCTTAGGCAACCAAGGTGTTGGGGTCTATCCCCTTTGCCTTGGAGACCTCGGGCAAGTGCCATTCAGTGCTGGCCACCACAAATGGGAACCAGACAGAATGACACTCGTGGGGGTCTCTGAGGGGGTTGGAGGCTCCCAGGAGCATGCCCTCTGGGCAGGGTTGTACCCTGGTACTGCTGGTGCCTCCTGGGTGTCAGCATGGCACTGCCCAGGTGGCATGGCCAGCTGGCAGGGGCACTACCAAGGTGCTAAGCTGGCATTATTTGCACGCCGGTGATCGGGCAGGAGGGTGCCCAGCGTGGGTGAGTGGGAGGCCCGGGGAACCCCTTCAATGAGTTGGGGCTTGGCGGGGCGGCGGGTGGTTCGCATTGGGCGCTCAAGAGATCAGGACGCCATTTAAATACAGCATCCTGATTTCTCTCTGCAATGAGCAGTTTCAGCGAGAGGGGCACCGATGTGCAGGAAACGGGACTAAGTGCAGCCTCAGCCACACGTTCCCCACTGAGGCCCCATTTCTACTCGGAGATGCGTTGTGTTTCTCGGGGTTGTGAGTGCCGCGCACCACGAGGCTAAATGTGCTCGCCATGGACATAGTACCCATTTGGTTAAATCGAGTCTTATGTTTTTAATGTGATTGATTCTGTGTTCAAACTAAAGTTTGTTTTAAAATAAAAAATGGTCAGTGTTATCACTCCTTGGCGAAGTACTCTTTCCTCACCATTCTACAAATTGAACATTGTTGGGTTTCTCATCTGGGATCCTAACAAAAATTGGGGGCTTGTCCGGGATTAAAAAGTATAATTCCTTGTTTGGTCTGGGCTTATTGAATTTTAAGACAATGGGCGAAATTCTCCCCCGACGGCGCGATGTCCGCCGACTGGCGCCAAAAACGGCGCCAATCAGACGGGCATCGCGCCGGCCCAAAGGTGCGGAATGCTCCGCATCTTTGGGGGCCGAGCCCCAACATTGAGGGGCTAGGCCGGCGCCGGAGGGATTTCCGCCCCGCCAGCTGGTGGAAATGGCGTTTGTTGCCCTGCCAGCTTGCGTGGAAATGCGGCACATGCGCGGGAGTGTCAACGGCGGCCGGCAGTTTCCCGCGCATGCGCAGTGGGGAGAGTCTCTTCCGCCTCCGCCATGGTGGAGGCCGTGGCGGAGGCGGAAGGGAAAGAGTGCCCCCACGGCACAGGCCCGCCCGCGGATCGGTGGGCAGGCCCCAATCGCGGGCCAGGCCACCGTGGGGGCACCCCCCGGGGTCAGATCGCCCCGCGCCCCCCCCAGGACCCCGGAGCCCGCCCACGCCGCCTGGTCCCGCCGGTAAATACCAGCTTTGATTTACGCCGGCGGGACAGGCAATTTCTGGGCGGGACTTCGGCCCATTCGGGCCGGAGAATTGAGCAGGGGGTCCCGCCAACCGGTGCGGCCCGATTCCCGCCCCCGCCCAATCTCCGGTACCGGAGACTTCGGCGGGGGCGGGGGCGGGATTCACGGCGGCCAACGGCCATTCTCCGACCCGGCGGGGGGTCGGAGAATGACGCCCAATGAGTGTGATAATCTGCTGCTTTTTTTTCCATGTCATGATACCCTGTCAGTTTAATAGGGAGTGACTTTTAAAATGACTCTTTCAGTGGCTAAGCATTTCCGAGGTGTGAAGAACTCACTCCGGGTGGTATACAAAGGGTAGTTAAACCAAAGCTTTTGGATTTGCCGGTCAAGTTGCAGTTGTCAACCAAACATTGCAGTTGGAGCACTTCAGAGCTACTCAACTGTGAAGGAAGATGAATGGAAAAATGCTGACAGCTGGGTGTGTGTGGAAACTCAATCACAGCCTAATAAAATCAAATCAAAGAGAAATGAATGAATGACTTGCAGATCAAAGATCTGAGTGGGTATAAATCCAGCTGGTTTTCTCTTCCCAGGAATTGTCAGGTGCTGCGTCCTGTGTCTGAGCCAGCAGGTATATTGCCCACGTGAGTGTTAAAGCAGTAATATTTTCACTGCCTCTGTCTGATCAGCTCTTTAGCTTCCTGACGGGTCCCACTTCTGAGGGGCTTTCTGACAGGGGTCTCTTCTTTGGGGGGTTCCAGAGAAGGGTCGCTCTGTTGGAGGGGTTCCTGACTGGGGTCTCTTTTCTGGGGGGGGCCTGTGGGGGTGGTCTCCCTATTTAGAGTGTCACTGTGGGGGGAGGGTATCCCTTTATTTAGAGGGTGTCTGGCGGGTCTTTTTATTTAGGGGGTGTCTAGGGGGTCTCTTTATTTAGGGGTCTCTGGGGTTGGGGGGCTGATGTCCGCTGTGGGGGCAGTGGAGCGGGGACTGAATCGCGATGTGTTGTGGAGGGAGGAGGCGGGGCGGTGGCCAGCTGCCTGACAACTGGATTCCCTCGGGAATCCCTTGCATAAATTTGCATGGCTAAGGATTGGGAATTGCTTCTTGATTTGCGCTCCCAGCGGTAATGCAGGTACGGCTGCAAGGGGTAGTACATTTTAGTAAAGCACAGATGATGCACACACTGCTCCTGGTGTAGGTGGAAATAAGAGAAATGCTCCGAGACAACCCTAGGTTGATAAGGCCTACTGCTGAGAACCCTCCCCCATCTCTTCCCCTTCTCCCTCAGCAAATAGCTTCTCCTCTCCTTTGCTGCCTCTGCTCCACATCCCTTACATTCTGCAAGCCCAAGAGGAAATCTAACTGTTGTACTCATGACTGGGAGGAAGCGGTATGCCCAGCATCTTCAGAGTCACAACCAATACCTTCTCCACATGCAGCACCGCTCCCTACAGACTTACCAACGTCTCAGCAACCAATGTACAAATTGTTGATGAACTCCTTAAATAGCGCCGGTCAAGGTTTTTTCTGTTACTATGCACATGTTAATAATAATCTTTATTGTCACAAGTAGGCTTACAATAACATTGCAATGAAGTTACTGTGAAAATCCCCTCGTCGCCACATTCCGGTGCCTGTTCGGGTACATTGAGGGAGAATTCAGAATGTCTTTCGGGTCTTGTGGGAGGAAACCGGAGCACCCGGAGGAAACCCACGCAGACGCAGGGAGAACGCGCAGACTCCGCACAGACAGTGATCCAAGCCGGGAATCGAACCTGAGAGCCTGGCGCTGTTAAGCAACAGTGCCAACCACTGTGCCGCCCATTCATTCGTATGAGGCTGAGAAGCAGCATTAGCCCGAATGGTGAAGTCGAAATGGCATCAAATCAGTGTTAGAAGCTGAGCGACACGACAATCTGCTCATTCTGCAAATTTTTGGCAAAAGTTTGTGATGCCCCATCTCACATCCTCACTAAGAAGGCTTTTGATGCAGGCTGTGCCACATGTGTGTGCGCAATACGGATGCCATTTGGTGGCAACACAGTCCTCTATGTGCTGAAAGTACAAAAGCTACAGAGCCCAACTTTGCAGCCCGCGTTCCCCTGCTGCGCCCTCAGGGCAGTACAAAAGTTGTATTAAGAAGGACAAAAATATTCAATGCATGAATGTGTACAATATTTATTATTTGCCATTTTCTCTCACGTTAACTCAGCTCTTTTAATGATTGATTCTTTCTTCTTTGTGCTACAACTGGGTGATGCTGTACAAATTCATGCAAGATTCTGACAACCTGCAGAATTTCCGCCTTCATGATTTTCCCATTACCTTTGGGCCTGAAATAATCAGCATTCATGTTTCGAAAAAGTGGCCGCCATAACTTGTCTTTCTGGCAACTTTTTCTCATCAAACCTCCGTGAATGTTTGTACGGTTCACTAGCCACTGGAACGTACAAATGCTAATAGGATCTCTTGAACACTTCTTAGTTGAATCCAATTCTGAGCCCAGCATAATGATAATGATCTTTATTGTCACAAGTAGGCTTACATCAACACTGCAATGTGCAAATCCTCCAGTCGCTGCACTCCGGTGACTGCTCGCGTACAGTGAGCGAGAATTCAGAATGTCCAAATCCTAACAATCACGGGCGAAATTCTCCCGAAACGGCGCGATGTCCGCCGACTGGCGCCCAAAACGGCGCCAATCAGACGGGCATCGCGCCGCCCCAAAGGTGCGGAATGCTCTGCATCTTTGGGGGCCGAGCCCCAACATTGAGGGGCTAGGCCGACGCAGGAGGAATTTCCGCCCCGCCAGCTGGCGGAAACGGCCTTTGTTGCCCCGCCAGCTGGCACGGAAATGACATCCCCGGGCGGCGCATGCGCGGGAGCGTCAGCGGCCGCTGACAGTTTCCCACGCATGCGCAGTGGAGGGAGTCTCTTCCTCCTCCACCATGGTGGAGACCGTGGCAGAGGCGGAAGGGAAAGGCGGAAGGGAAAGAGTGCCCCCACGGCACAGGCCCGCCCGCGGATCGGTGGGCCCCGATCGCGGGCCAGGCCACCGTGGGGGCACCTCCCGGGGCCAGAGCGCCCTGCCCCAGGACCAGATCGCCCCGCCCCAGGACCCCGGAGCCCGCCCACGCCGCCTTGTCCCGCCGGTAAGGTAGGTGCTTTAATTTACGCCGGTGGGACAGGCAATTTATCGGCGGGACTTCGGCCCATCCGGGCCGGAGAATCGAGCGGGGGGGGCGCCAACCGGTGTGGCGCGATTCCCGCACCCGCCGAATCTTCGGTGCCGGAGACTTCGGCAACCGGCGCGGGCGGGATTCACGGCAGCCCCCGGCGATTCTCCGACCTGGCGGGGGGGGGGGGGGGGGGCGGGGGTCGGAGAATGACGCCCCAGTTCTTTCAGGGAGGAAACCGGAGCACCCGGAGAAAACCCAGGCAGACACGGGGAGAATGTACAGAAACCGCACAGACAGTGACCTAAGCCGGGACTCGAACCCGCGACCCTGGAGCTGTGAAGCAACAGTACTGATCACTGTGCTACCGTGCCGCCCACTGTTGATATCCCCAAACAAGGCTCCTGCTTTTCCTGCAATAGTGAGATTGGTACTGTATACCATAGGTGTGCCAATTTCATTGTTGCTGACACGGTCCATTATTCCAGTGATTCGATAAGTAGATTTGGTACAAAGCATTATGCCGTTATGGGGTGGCAGCAATCTGTTGCTGGACAGAAACATTCTTGAGCATCTCCATCTTCAAATTGAATGATAAATTAAAATATGCCATTATTCCTGACACAGATCGTTCCATATTCTACCTGATGTTCAAAATGCCAATCGCAAGTCACCCTATTCCCGCTCGCTGCCGGTAGCGGAGTTCCCGATGCGGCGGAGATTCCAGTGCGGCTGAAAAACGGGATTGGCGCACTCTTCTGATACTCCAGTCCACCTCTGCTGGTGGCATTGAGGTTCGGGCCCTCTGCCAGCATCCCATTAACGGGGCTGGGCACTGGATTCTCCAAGCCTGCGAGACTCTTCAGTCCTCTGGGCCGGGATTCACGTGGGCAAGAATTGGTGCAGGTCTTTCCCAGCCTGGTCCTGGCACCGTGGACCTCGCGGTGGGCCAAGGGGGTAACTCTTTTTGGAGGTTCACCCCAAAGTCCAATGGAGCGCCACTCTCCCCCCTCCCCACAATGCAAATCCTGCCCACCCCACTCCCACTAGACCCCATGCCACCAATCCCCCCCACCAGAGATCCCCCATAAGATAGGCCAAGCAGAAACCTCCCCCCCCCGTAAGAGAGACCTCTGCCTGGAGGCCCCCTATAAGAGTGACCTATGCCTGGAACCGCCCCCCCCCCCACCCCTCCCTGGTCATATGGGGGACTTCCAGACAGGGGTCTCTATAATCGGCGCTTCCAAGAGGGATCTCTCATGGGGAGGCTTCCAAGCAGGAGTGTCTCATGTGGGGGGAGAAGGGGTTCGGGGGTCTCTCTCATCTGGTGGGGGTCTCTGTATTGGCAGTCTCTGGTGGGGGGGAGGGGGTGATGAGGTTGGGTCACCTTCATACTGTGGTGCGGGGGTCGGGTGACCCAGCAAATCCCATGGTGGGGAGGGGGAATTGCATTGTGGGAGGGGGCCCAGACTTCGCTATTGGGTTGCCTGCTCAAAATGGTGACCCGTTAGCAGATTTCGCGAGGGAGTCCCTCGCAATCCCCAACATGCATAAATTTCCAGGGCATGCGATAGTGGAATCGCCTCTGGTTTAAGCGCAAATCAGAGGCGATTCTTCTCTGGCGAGAAAACATAGTTTCCCAAAAGGAGAATATATTTGTATTTCTACTGTCTTGCGAGAGTGCCTTTAACTTGCAGTTCTCTGGAAACACACAGACACTGCTTTTAAACTGAAACTAAAAACCTGCAAAACACAGACTGCAAATTGGCTGAACTAAGCTGAGCTCCACCCACTCTATGACATCACTGTTTTCTTAAAGGTACATTGCTTAAACATCCAGTTCTTAAGGGCACTCTCGCATGACACCTCCACCCAAGAAAAAAAAATAAACCATCAACTTCAAGATGGTTTCATTTTTCACTTTTGCACCATCCACTAAGAAATGCACACAGTAAATATACATTTTCATTTAAAGAAAACAACACACTCAAACAGGTATAACATAGTCCATTTTTCTTTGTTCTTCTTCCTCCAGTCTCTTTGAACAAAGTCTCTGCACGATCCATCCATTCCTCTACTCCTTGGCATTTCTCTTTAGAATCAGATACTTTAGTTCAATCTGACCACAGAGTCCCTTGCAATTCTCCAATACAGGAACATTGGTGATCACAGTTTTCAGGCAGTCAAATGCCTGTTGAAAGTCCGCTGTCCATTGAATTTTTTTACGGTCCTTCAGCAATTCCATCAGTGGAGTAATCACGCCACAAAACCTTTGCACATATGTTCGATCAAATCCTCTCATGCTAAGAAATCGCATTATTTCCCTTTGTCTTGAGGGTATCGGAAACTCCGCAAGGAAAGTGATTTGGGCTTCTCCAAATTCACTTTCGGCTAGGTTCATCACCAAACCCGCCTCCTGAAGTTGATCGAAGAACTCCATACGATGTTTTCAATGTTCTTTCCATGTCTGGAAGTTGGAAATAAAAGCAGATTGTCCCGCTTTCTCAATGCAATCCCTCACTGGTGGGACAGGATAAGAGTCCGTTCTTGTAACTGCATTCCTCTTTCGCTAGTCCACACACAACCGTTGGGTACCGTCTAGTTTAGGTACCATCACTATGGGTGAGCTTCGTTGGCTGCAACCCATTTCAATTATGCCATTCTTCAGCATACTCTCAATCTCTCTGTTAACCTGCGCCAATTTTAAAGGGTTAAGTCTATATGGATGTTGTTTGATCGGAACAGCATTTCCCACATCTACATCATGTATAGCCATTTTAGTACTTCCCAATTTATCTCTACAAAACTTGCCCATGTGATATCAATAACTCTTTCAGGTCAGTTCGTTTTCCCTCTGGAAGGTAACTTAACAATTCATCCCAATTTTTAAGAACATCCTCATTTTCCAATTTAATTTGAGGTATGTCAAATTCACAGTCATCTGGATTTGGGTTGTCACTTTGAGTGAGAATCATTAAAACCTCCTTTTTCTCTCCTTCCCTTTCAAAGTACCTTTTAAGCATATTCACAGGACATACTTGGTGAGTCTTCCTTCTATCTGGTGTTTTTACCACATAATTCACCTCACTTAATTTCCTTTCATTCTGATACGGTCCACAAAACCTAGCTTTTAAGGGCTCCCCTACCACTGGTATCAACACTAAAACCTTATCCCCGCTGGCAAAACTATGAGTCCGCTACCCATTTCATCACATTTTGTGCAAATTTCAAATGTTGTCTAGCCAATTCACCTGCTCTATTTAATCGTTCCCTAAAATTTGACACGTAATCCAATAGTGTAATTTCTGATTTCTCACCCACCAATTTCTCCTTCATCAATTTAACTGGTCCTCTTACCTCATGACCAAAAATTAGTTCAAAAGGACTAAATTTGGTAGACTCATTAGGTGCATCCCTAATTGCAAACAATACGAATGGAATTACTTTATCCCAATCCTCTGGATAATTTTGACAATACGCCCTCAACATTGTCTTTAATGTCTGATGCCACCTTTCTAACGCTCCCTGCAATTCTGGATGGTACGCAGTTGATTTAAATTGTTTTATTCCTAAGCTATCCATAACTTCTTTGAATAACTTTGAAATAAAATTCGTTCCTTGATCTGATTGAATTTCTGTGGGTAGTCCTTATCTAGTAAAGAATTTAAGTAACTCCTTCACAATCCTTTTAGCTGTAATATTACGTACTGGAATGGCCTCTGGAAACCTAGTAGACACATCCATTACAGTCAAAAGATATTGATTCCCACTTTTTGTTTTAGGAAGCGGTCCTACATAATCGATTAGGACCCTTGTAAAAGGTTCCTCAAATGCTGGAATGGGTATTAAGGGTGCTGGTTTTATCACTGCTTGAGGTTTCCCTATCACTTAACATGTGTGACATGATTGACAACATTTAACTACATCTTTATGTAGTCCAGGCCAATAAAAATGTTTCTGGATTTTAGCTTGAGTTTCCCTTATTCCCAAATGACCTCCCACTGGTACCTCATGTGCAACTCGCAACACCTCCTTTCTATACCCTACCGGCAATACTACTTGATGAAATTCAGCCCACTTTTCATCCGCCTGCGTCTGTACAGGTGTCCATTTCCTCATCAAGCCATCATTTTTACGGTAATAACACTCTGGTATGCTCTCAGATTCCTCCTCCGTATATGCTTTCTGATATATCCGTTTTATTTCCACATCTTTCTGTTGTAACTCCCCCAATTTTCCTGAACTAAAAATATCCGCCTCATCCTCCACCTGTTCTTGTTCTTTTTTAACCATCTGATCATAAATCGTTTCTGATAATTGCACTTCAACTTCATCTTCCCTCTTTGATTTCTCCTCTTGTCTTAACCTGTGACTTTGCGATCTTGTTACTACACAATCCGGAAAAATCCCAGGATATTCGTCCTTCAACACTTCAGTTGACTGATTTTCCAATGGCTTATCAACCACATTAGGCATCACTTCCACCTGCGATCCAGCTATATCATTACTCAAGATAAACTGTATTCCTGGACAAGATAGTTTATCTATTACTCCTACTACCATTTCACCACTCTTCACTGGACTTCCCAACCTTACCTTATATAATGGAACGCTAATCCTCTCACCCTGAATTCCACATATCACCACCTTTTCTGGCAACATTCTTCCCAAACTACATAATTCCTCATCTCTTATCATTAAAGATTGACTAGTCCCTGTATCTCTTAAAATTGTGACTTCTTCACCTGCTCCTCCTGATGCACATGAGTAAACTTTACCCACACAAGTAAATTCTTTAAAGGCATCTGGCACCTTCTTAATAATTATTTCTTGAATAGGCTGTACAATCGTTTGCACCTCCTTCGCTTCCCTTGGGCTTTCCTTTACCACTCTAACAAACCCCACTATCTTATGCTGTTTTACCACATCAGCCTTCCCAGTGCTTTTCTTCAACCACCAACACTGTGACTTTACATGGCCTAGTTTATTACAGTGAAAATATCTGAAACTTTTCATTTCTTTTCCACCCTCCTGGATTCTTTTTTAATCTGAGGTACACTCTCCTTATTATCTCCCATCAGATCACCTTTACCTTTACCACTTGAGTATTTCTCATGTCCCCAGTTTCTATCCCTCACAGGCTGAAACTGATGTCGGAAACCAATCTTTGATTTATGAACTAATTCATAATCATCTGCCATTTCTGCTGCTAATCTCGCAGTTTTAACCTCTGTTCTTCCACATGAGTTCTCATTACATCAGGAATTGAATTTTTAAACTCCTCCAAAAGTATAATTTCTCTGAGAGCTTCATACGTTTGGTCTATTTTCAAAGCCCTTATCCACCTATCAAAATTACTCTGTTTGAGCCTTTCAAACTCCATGTATGTTTGACCAAATTCTTTCCTTAAATTTCTAAACCTTTGTCTGTAAGCTTCAGACACTAGCTCATATGCACTTAAGATGGATTTCTTCACCTCCTCATACGTTCCAGATACCTCCTCCTGTAGTGATGCAAACACTTCACTAGCTCTACCTACCAGCTTTGTTTGAATCAGTAACACCCACATGTCCTGTGGCCATTTCATTTGTTTAGCTACCTTCTCAAAAAGGCTTCCAGTTTCTTCTCGTCAAACCTTGGCAATGCTTGGACATATTTAAATAGATTCCCACCAAGCCTTCGACTATGACGCTCTTTCTCACTATCCTCATCACTATCACCCAACTGTACGTTTCCCTTTACGTCTGCCAATTTTAACTGATTGTCATATTTCATGGCCATTTTCTGAAGTTCAAACTCCCTCTCTTTATCTTTTTGTTCTGCTGAGGCTATTCTTTCTTTTCTCCTTTCTTTTCTCTCCTTTTCTTGTTCTTCTCTCTCTCTTTCTCTTTTTTTCCCTCTCTCTCTCTTTTTTTCCCCGCTCTCTCACTCTCGTATTCCAGCCGCTTTAATTCTTTCTGATGTTCCATTTGTTTAATTTGCAACTGTATTTTTGCCATTTCCAATGAGTCAAACTCTATCCAGGCAACTTTAAATGCTTAACCACCGCCATAATTACCTCATCTTTTCGCATTTAATCAGGTAAGGTGAACTGCAATGTTTTTGCCAAATCTAACAGTCTGCGTTTCATTTCTGCCCGTAAAGTACTATGTGTGACATTCTCCACCCCCAAAAACATCTGAGCCTCTAAAAGAGCCATTGTTCACAACACTCTCCCCACTTAAACTAAAATACCACACCGGAAAAGCAACAATCCTTCACTGTCTTTAAGTTCACAAAAGCTAATCCAATATAGACTTTTATCCCCCTCGAGCCCCCAATTGTTATGTGCGAGGTGTTTTCAGAACCCCAAAATGTATCATGGAGTTCAACCAGCCTCTCCCTTTAATGGATTTGTTGCTTTTCCGAGCACACGGCTTGTTCCCTAGGTGTGGGATTACAATTATGGACACGAGGGTTTGCAAACACAAAACACTGTTTATTCCATGAACTCAACTTAACATCTTAAATAAACATTGGATCTCTTAAAACCCCTTACTTAAAAGATAACTCAGAAAATATTGCAACAGTAAATACTTCCTTAAAATGTTCCTTCAAACTTCCAAGAGACTTAACACCTTTAAACAGTATCACCTCAGGTTAAAGGATATATATATATTTTGTAGAATGGCAGAGACTGTCGCAAATTGGCTTTCTACTTTTAAACTGCTCTCAGCAAAACCAGCCAGGCACTTTTTAGCTGCTCTCAGCAAAACCAAACTGCAAAACTTGCAGCTCTCTGGAAACACACAGACACTGCTTTTTAAACTGAAACTAAAAACCTGCAAAACACAGACTGCAAAATGGCTGAACTGAGCTGAGCTCCACCCACTCTATGACATCACTGTTTTCTTTAAGGTACATTGCTTAAATATCCAGTTCTTAAAGGCACTCTTGCATGACACTACAACTAGAATTTTCTTTCGATTTTTGAATTATTTTTTAAAAAAAATTATTTTGTTTCGGTTTTCTTCCTTTATTTGCACCCCAGGTATTTCTCTCTAATTCCCGTTTGCAACACTTTTATTTTTCATCTTGGTCTGATCATTTGCTTTTCCCAATTCATTGTTTAGGTTTTTATTTTATTTTTTTTCTTCCAACCTTTAATAACATCTCTGTTTTTCTTTGATATTTTATTTACTTTTGATTCATTTTCATTACGCATCATGCCTTTTTATTCAGTTATACTCCTTATTCCTCCCTGATATTACATAAACAATAGTTAGCAGCGAGTTTAAAGTTGCAAATGGAAATGAAATTGTCAAAAGTAAAATGGGTGATTTGTCTGGAAACTGTTGGCTCCAATGAAGTTATTAGTGTCAGTATTAGGAAAGATGGAACAAATCAGTGCTCCATGGAGCAGGCAGCAGAACCATTAACATCTACATCAGCTTTCTCTGACAGAGAAGCCTCCAGAATAGTCCCTGCATCTAAAGTGGATGCTCTGAGCACTGGTCGTGGGATTACTTGACTAGAATGATGGAAAGCAGCTTCCAGAGAGCATCAAGGCAACATCACTCAGGATCTGCAGGATATTACTGATATAACATCAGATCTGCCCTCTCTCCCATCAGTGGGCACTCACATCCAGCGTCTAGTGCAATTTGTGTGTCCAGAATCTGTCATCGTGATTCCATCCTGTCTCCATCTCACTATCCTTTCAGATTGTGGCAGGGTATTCCAATTCTCTTCCTGCACCTAGCGTTGCAATAAGGCAGGTTTTTATCTATTTCCAGAGTTATTAATTCCTGGAAAAGCTCACTAGTCTGTCGGCAGAGGTTTATAGCTTGAGAGGCGCCACTCCACACCAAGCATGGCTGACCAGGAGTCTCTGCCGCTCTTACCACCAGCCATTGGCATGTTGGAAGGAATCTTTGCAGGTCCACCTGCTTGGCCGCGTTTTGACCGCACCTCCCTTGATCATCAAGTCCTAGGGTGGCACTCGAAATCGGAGCTCCTGGCTCAGAGATCGGGACACTACCCACTGAGCCACAAGACCTCACGTATCTGGATAGAGGACTTGAACGCACGTGGACCTGCAGTGGCGATGTAGCCTCCTGAGAAACACTGCCAGGACTGACCCAAAATGGGAGTCACCTCCAAATCTAAAAGCTTGTGATATCGCAGCACGGACAAACCACCACTGTACATGCTGGTGGATGTAACAGGGCGACTTCCATGATTTAGCGTCATCCTGAGCTCCTCAATCTTTTTCTATTTATCCTGCATCTGTTCTGCCTCCATTAGAAAGACATATGTGAGAGAGCTCGCAGTGAGCCCTACAGCAAAGGCTCCATCATTGGAAAGGTGAGGGAAGAAAAAAAGATTTCTCTATCTGAAACTCCAGGAAGACAGCTGGCAGCTGTCATTCTTAGATACACGGTTGAGAAAAAAAAGTTGATGTTGTACAGAGCTGCCAAAGGAACTATAGATTAATTTTAGGCACTCTGCACTTCGAGATGCGTTTACATCATGAAAGATTCTGCCCGAGAACTCATTGCTGAATTTACAATTACAAGCGCAAGAGCACCTTCATTTGAAATAGTGCCCATCTTAATTTAGAATTGAGCAGTGCAATTTTGTATTCCAAAACTGTACGTAATACTTGTGTTGTAATAGCCAAAAGCAGTTCTTGTAATCTGAAATTTGCTTTGCAGTTTAGATTGACAAGATTTTGAGGTTAGTTGCATAAACAACGGGCTAAAAATAAATTCCGTAACCAATTAAGTATCTCTTATAGTATTAATTTTTGATTTATTTTTTTAATTTAGCAATGCTCCATATAAGATATGTGTGGGATTCTCCGAAACGGCGGAGAAGTGTTGACACCGCCGTAAACACCGAAGCGTTTCAACGGGCCCCTTGGCCCAGCGATTCACTTACCTGAAGGGGGCCAGCAGGGCGCTGGAGTGCTCCTCGCAGCTCCGGCTGCCGATTCGGGGCCCTGTACTTCCGGCCGCGGGTCCACGCATGCGCGCAGCGGCCGTCTGTGGCGGCGGCCCCAGGCAACATGGCGGACCCACACAGCAGACGGGCCCCCACAAAATAGAACCCCCCCCCCCTAGATCGCGCGTGCCCGCCGATCGGTGGCCCCCGATCGGAACCCTGGCCGTCTTGGAGGACCCCCCCCGGTGACTAATTCCCCCACCCCCCACCAGGGCGGCCGCGGCAGCCACTCCGAGTGCCCGCCGCGTGCAACCATGTTAGAACCACGTCGGCCGGAACTCGGCCAGCTGCCGGTGGAGAATCGCCGGGGGCCTCTTTCTTTTTTTTAATAAATATTTTATTGAAAATTTTTGGTCAACCAACACAGTACATTGTGCATCCTTTACACGATATTATAACAACACAAATAACAATGACCTATTTTATAAACAAAAAATGAATCAATAATAAATAACAAAAATGAAAACTAACCCTAATTGGCAACTGCCTTGTCACAAGTAACACTCTCCAAAAATATAATTTAACAGTCCAATATATAATATCTGTCGCAACGACCTATACATACTATACAATATATATTAACAACCCTGAGAGTCCTTCTGGTTCCTCCTCCTCCCCCCCCCCCCCACCCCCCCCCCCCCCCCCGATCCTGGGCTGCTGCTGCTGCCTTCTTTTTTCCATTCCATCTATCTTTCTGCGAGGTATTCGACGAACGGTTGCCACCGCCTGGTGAACCCTTGAGCCGACCCCCTTAGGACAAACTTAATCCGCTCTAGCTTTATAAACCCCGCCATATCATTTATCCAGGTCTCCACCCCCGGGGGCTTGGCTTCTTTCCACATTAGCAATATTCTGCGCCGGGCTACTAGGGACGCAAAGGCCAAAACATCGGCCTCTCTCGCCTCCTGTACTCCCGGCTCTTGTGCAACCCCAAATATAGCCAACCCCCAGCTTGGTTCGACCCGGACCCCTACTACTTTTGAAAGCACCTTTGTCACCCCCATACAAAACCCCTGTAGTGTCGGGCATGACCAAAACATATGGGTATGATTCGCTGGGCTTCTCGAGCACCTCGCACACCTATCCTCCACCCCAAAAAATTTACTGAGCCATGCTCCAGTCATATGCGCCCTGTGTAATACCTTAAACTGAATCAGGCTTAGCCTGGCACACGAGGACGACGAGTTTACCCTGCTTAGGGCATCTGCCCACAGCCCCTCCTCGATCTCCTCCCCCAGCTCTTCTTCCCATTTCCCTTTTAGTTCATCTACCATAGTCTCCCCTTCGTCCCTCATTTCCCTATATATATCTGACACCTTACCATCCCCCACCCATGTCTTTGAGATCACTCTGTCCTGCACCTCTTGTGTCGGGAGCTGCGGGAATTCCCTCACCTGTTGCCTCGCAAAAGCCCTCAGTTGCATATACCTGAATGCATTCCCTTGGGGCAACCCATATTTCTCGGTCAGCGCTCCCAGACTCGTGAACTTCCCATCCACAAACAGATCTTTCAGTTGCGTTATTCCTGCTCTTTGCCACATTCCATATCCCCCATCCATTCCCCCCAGGGCAAACCTATGGTTGTTTCTTATCGGGGACCCCCCCAAGGCTCCAGTCTTTCCCCTATGCCGTCTCCACTGTCCCCAAATCTTCAGTGTAGCCACCACCACCGGGCTTGTGGTGTAGTTCCTCGGTGAGAACGGCAATGGGGCTGTCACCATAGCCTGTAGGCTAGTCCCCCTACAGGACGCCCTCTCTAATCTCTTCCACGCCGCTCCCTCCTCCTCTCCCATCCACTTACTCACCATTGAAATATTAGCGGCCCAATAATACTCACTTAGGCTCGGTAGTGCCAGCCCCCCCCCCCTATCCCTGCTACGCTGTAAGAATCCCTTCCTCACTCTTGGGGTCTTCCCGGCCCACACAAAACCCATGATGCTCTTTTCAATCCTTTTAAAAAAAGCCTTCGTGATCACCACCGGGAGGCACTGAAACACAAAGAGGAATCTCGGGAGGACCACCATCTTAACCGCCTGCACCCTCCCTGCCAGTGACAGGGATACCATATCCCATCTCTTGAAATCCTCCTCCATTTGTTCCACCAACCGCGTTAAATTTAACCTATGCAATTTGCCCCAATTCTTGGCTATCTGGATCCCCAGGTAACGAAAGTCCCTTGTTACCTTCCTCAACGGTAGGTCCTCTATTTCTCTACTCTGCTCCCCTGGATGCACCACAAACAACTCACTTTTCCCCATGTTCAATCTATACCCTGAAAAATCCCCAAACTCCCCAAGTATCCGCATTATTTCTGGCATCCCCTCCGCCGGGTCTGCCACGTATCGTAGCAAATCGTCCGCATACAAAGATACCCGGTGTTCTTCTCCTCCTCTAAGTACTCCCCTCCACTTCTTGGAACCCCTCAACGCTATCGCCAGGGGCTCAATCGCCAGTGCAAACAATAATGGGGACAGAGGGCATCCCTGCCTTGTCCCTCTATGGAGCCGAAAATATGCAGATCCCCGTCCATTCGTGACCACCCTCGCCATTGGGGCCCTATACAACAGCTGCACCCATCTAACATACCCCTCTCCAAAACCAAATCTCCTCAACACCTCCCACAAATAATCCCACTCCACTCTATCAAATGCTTTCTCGGCATCCATCGCTCTACTATCTCCGTTTCCCCCTCTGGTGGGGCCATCATCATTACCCCTAACAGCCTCCGTATATTCGTGTTCAGCTGTCTCCCCTTCACAAACCCAGTTTGGTCCTCGTGGACCACCCCCGGGACACATTCCTCTATTCTCATTGCCATTACCTTGGCCAGGATCTTGGCATCTACATTTAGGAGGGAAATGGGTCTATCCTTCTTTAAGAGAAGCGATATCGTTGCTTCAGACATAGTCGGGGGCAGTTTCCCCTTTCCTTTGCCTCATTAAAGGTCCTCGTCAATACCGGGGCGAGCAAGTCCACATATTTTCTATAGAATTCGATTGGGAATCCATCCGGTCCCGGGGCCTTTCCCGCCTGCATGCTCCTAATTCCTTTCACCACTTCTTCTACCTCGATCTGTGCTCCCAGTCCCACCCTTTCCTGCTCTTCCACCTTGGGAAATTCCAGGCGATCCAAGAAGCCCATCACTCTCTCCCTCCCATCCGGGGGTTAAGCTTCATATAATTTTTTATAAAATGTCTTGAACACTCCATTCACTCTCTCCGCTCCCCGCTCCATCTCTCCTTCCTCATCCCTCACTCCCCCTATTTCCCTCGCTGCTCCCCTTTTCCTCAATTGGTGTGCCAGCAACCTGCTCGCCTTCTCCCCATATTCGTACTGTACACCCTGTGCCTTCCTCCATTGTGCCTCTGCAGTGCCCGTAGTCAGCAAGTCAAATTCTACATGTAGTCTTTGCCTTTCCCTGTACAGTCCCTCCTCCGGTGCTTCCGCATATTGTCTGTCCACCCTCAAAAGTTCTTGCAGCAACCGCTCCCGTTCCTTACTCTCCTGCTTCCCTTTATGTGCCCTTATTGATATCAGCTCCCCTCTAACCACCGCCTTCAACGCCTCCCAGACCACTCCCACCTGGACCTCCCCATTATCATTGAGTTCCAAGTACTTTTCAATGCACCCCCTCACCCTTAGACACACCCCCTCATCTGCCATTAGTCCCATGTCCATTCTCCAGGGTGGGCGCCCTCCTGTTTCCTCCCCTATCTCCAAGTCTACCCAGTGTGGAGCGTGATCCGAAATGGCTATAGCCGTATACTCCGTTCCCCTCACCTTCGGGATCAACGCCCTTCCCAGCACAAAAAAGTCTATTCGCGAGTAGACTTTATGGACATAGGAGAAAAACGAGAACTCCTTACTCCTAGGTCTGCTAAATCTCCACGGGTCTACACCTCCCATCTGCTCCATAAAATCTTTAAGCACCTTGGCTGCTGCTGGCCTCCTTCCAGTCCTGGACTTCGACCTATCCAGCCCTGGTTCCAACATCGTATTAAAATCTCCCCCCATTATCAGCTTTCCCATCTCTAGGTCCGGAATGCGTCCTAGCATCCGCCTCATAAAATTGGCATCATCCCAGTTCGGGGCATATACGTTTACCAAAACCACCGTCTCCCCCTGTAGTTTGCCACTCACCATCACGTATCTGCCCCCGTTATCCGCCACTATAGTCTTTGCCTCGAACATTACCCGCTTCCCCACTAATATAGCCACCCCCCTGTTTTTCGCATCTAGCCCCGAATGGAACACCTGCCCCACCCATCCTTTGCGTAGCCTAACCTGGTCTATCAGTTTCAGGTGCGTTTCCTGTAACATAACCACATCTGCCTTAAGTTTCTTAAGGTGTGCGAGTACCCGTGCCCTCTTTATTGGCCCGTTCAGCCCTCTCACGTTCCACGTGATCAGCCGGGTTGGGGGGCTTCCTACGCCCCCCCTTGTCGATTAGCCATCACCTTTTTCCAGCTCCTCACCCGGTTCCCACGCAGCTGTATCTCCCCCAGGCGGTGCCCCCCCGCCCATCCCCTCCCATACCAGCTCCCCCCTCTCCCCAGCAGCAGCAACCCAGTAATTCCCCTCTCCCACCCCCCCCGCTAGATCCCCCGCTAGCGTAATTACTCCCCCCATGTTGCTCCCAGAAGTCAGCAAACTCTGGCCGACCTCGGCTTCCCCCCGTGACCTCGGCTCGCACCGTGCGACGCCCCCTCCTTCCTGCTTCTCTATTCCCGCCATGTTTATCATAGCGCGGGAACCAAGCCCGCGCTTCTCCCTTGGCCCCGCCCCCAATGGCCAACGCCCCATCTCCTCCACCTCCCCTCCTCCCCCCATCACCACCTGTGGAGAGAGAAAAGTTACCACATCGCAGGATTAGTACATAAAACTCCTCTTTCCCCCCTTTTTAACCCCCCTCTTTGCCCCCCACATTCGCCCCACCACTCTGTTCAAACGTTCTTTTTAATAACCCGCTCATTCCAGTTTTTCTTCCACAATAAAAGTCCACGCTTCATCCGCCGTCTCAAAGTAGTGGTGCCTCCCTCGATATTTGACCCACAGTCTTGCCGGTTGCAGCATTCCAAATGTTATCTTCTTTTTATGAAGCACCGCCTTGGCCCGATTAAAGCTCGCCCTCCTTCTCGCCACCTCCGCACTCCAGTCTTGATAAACGCGGATCACCGCATTCTCCCATTTACTGTTCCGAGTTTTCTTTGCCCATCTAAGGACCATTTCTCTATCCTTAAAACGGAGGAATCTCACCACTATGGCTCTGGGAATTTCTCCTGCTCTCGGCCCTCGCGCCATCACTCGGTATGCTCCCTCCACCTCCAACGGACCCGCCGGGGCCTCCGCTCCCATTAACGAGTGCAGCATCGTGCTCACATATGCCCTGACGTCCGCTCCCTCCACACCTTCAGGAAGACCAAGAATCCTCAGGTTGTTCCTCCTTGCGTTGTTCTCCAGTGCCTCCAACCTTTCCACACATCGTTTCTGATGTGCCTCATGCGTCTCCGTCTTCACCACCAGGCCCTGTATGTCGTCCTCATTCTCGGCTGCCTTTGCCTTCACGACCCGAAGCTCCCGCTCCTGGGTCTTTTGTTCCTCCTTTAGCCCTTCGATCGCCTGTAGTATCGGGGCCAACAGCTCTTTCTTCATTTCCTTTTTGATCTCTTCCACACAGCATTTCAAGAACTCTTGTTGTTCAGGGCCCCATGTTAAACTGCCACCTTCCGACGCCATCTTGGTTTTTGCTTGCCTTCCTTGCCGCTGTTCTAAAGGATCCACTGCAATCCGGCCACTTTCTCCTCCTTTTTCCATCCGTATCCAGGGGGGATTCCCTTCTGGTTTACCGCACAGTGTTTTTAGCCGTCAAAATTGCCGTTGGGGCTCCTATCAAGAGCCCAAAAGTCCGTTTCACCGGGAGCTGCCGAAACGTGCGACTCAGCTGGTCATCGCCGCACCCGGAAGTCTCACGGGGGCCTCTTTCAATGGCACCCCGACCGGCGTCGTGTCGACCGCGCTTGCGCAAACTGGCGGCAATTCTCCGGTCCGCGGAGAATCACGGGAAGACGTCTGACGCCCCATTCTCCGCTCCCGCGAGCGCGATTTCGGCATGGAGGCTCGGAGAATCCCGGCGATACATTTTGTTTTTGAAGAGCAGAATCAAATGATGTTGTTTTAGATTGTTGCTTGTCCACATCTGGGATCTAGATTTCCTCTTGTGTATCCTCACAGAATTAAAATTCATCTTTCTGTTTTTACCCATGGGTATCAAAAATTAGTTCTGGCTTTCTGTTGTCTGACATCTACATCAGTGCTCAGTCAATCAACACCCACACATATAAGTAGATAGATCATGCTTGATGTTTTACATGAAAAATGCTAGCCTTGGGGATAAGGGGAAGCATACATCTTCCATCCAGTTCCTCTGCTGTACAATGTTTCATCAAACTGACAAAATCAAAGGCTCTGAAGGCTACTTGATGTTTCTGGGAGATGCCGTCAGCTATTTTTTTGCAAAGAATCAGGGGCGAAATTCTCCGGAAACGGCGCGATGTCCGCTGACTGGCGCCCAAAACGGCGCAAATCAGTCGGGCATCGCGCCGCCCCAAAGGTGCGGAATGCTCCGCATCTTTGGGGGCCGAGCCCCAACCTTAAGGGGCTAGGTCAGAGCTGGACTTATTTCCGCCCCGCCAGCTGGCAGAAAAGGCCTTTGGTGCCCCGCCAGCTGGCGCGGAAATGACATCTCCGGGCGGCGCATGCGCGGGAGCGTTAGCGGCCGCTGACGGCATTCCCGCGCATGCGCAGTGGATAGAGTCTCTTCCGCCTCTGCCATGGTCGAGACCGTGGCGAAGGCGGAAGGGAAAGAGTGCCCCCACGGCACAGGCCCGCCCGCGGATCGGTGGGCCCCGATCGTGGGCCAGGCCACCGTGGGGGTATCCCCCGGGGCCAGATCGCCCCGCGCCCCCCCCCCCATGACCCTGGAGCCCGCCCGCGCCGCCTTGTCCCGCCGGTAAGGTAGGTGGTTTAATCTATGCCGGCGGGACAGGCATTTTAGCGGCGGGACTTCGGCCCATTCGGGCCGGAGAATGGTGGGGGGTGGCCCGCCAACCGGCGCGGCGCGATTCCCGCCCCCACCGAATATCCGGTGGTGGAGAATTCGGCAACCGGCGGGGGCGGGAGTCACGCCAGCCCCCGGCGATTCACCGACCCGGCGCGGGGTCGGAGAATCTAGCCCCAGAATTGGAAAGTTGTCATCTTCATCTGCACTTAACATTTCATTGACAATGAAATAAAGTAATAAGGTAAAGCGGGAGGTCAGTCATTAGATGACGCGTCTTGTAATGCAGGCCATGTGATCATCTTCAGCACACACATAGCAGAATACAAATCATGGGCGAAATTCTCCCCCAACGGCGCGATGTCCGCCGACTGGCGCCAAACACGGCGCCAATCAGACGGGCATCGCGCCGGCCCAAAGGTGCGGAATGCTCCGCATCTTTGGCGGCCTAGCCCCAACATTGAGGGGCTAGGCCGACGCCGGAGAGATTTCCGCCCCGCCAGCTGGCGGAAATGTCGTTTGTTGCCCCGCCAGCTGGCGCGGAAATGCGGCGCATGCGCGGGAGCGTCAGCGGCCGCTGACAGTTTACCGGCGCATGTGCGGTAGCGTCAGCGGCCGCTGTCAGTTTCCCGTGCATGCGCAGTGGGGAGAGTCTCTTCCGCCTCCGCCATGGTGGAGGCCGTAGCGGAGGCGGAAGGGAACGAGTGCCCCCACGGCACAGGCCCGCCCGCGGATCGGTGGGCCCCGATCGCGGGCCAGGCCACCGTGGGGGCACCCCCCGGGGTCAGATCGCCCCGCACCCCCCCCCCCCAGGACCCCGGAGCCTGCCCACGCCGCCTGGTCCCGCCGGTAAATACCAGGTTTGATTTACGCCGGCGGGACAGGCAATTTCTGGGCGGGACTTCGGCCCATCCGGGCCGGAGAATCCAGCGGGGGGTCCCGCCAACCGGCGCGGCCCGATTCCCGCCCCTGCCCAATCTCCGGTACCGGAGACTTCGGCGGGGGCGGGATTCACGGCGGCCTACGGCCATTCTCCGACCCGGCGGGGGGGTCGGAGAATGACGCCCCATGTGACTATCTTCAATATTCTTCCATCTACTTCACATTTCCTCTGCTATGCTCCAGAGGACAGCTATGGTTGAATAAGCAAAAACCTTGGCCAATATCGTAAACAGGCAATCGGGCGGAGAATCCCTTCACATGCCCAAATCGGGGGTGGCGCCGGTTTAACGTGGATTTTTGAGTCTCCGCCCCCTCCAAAATGACGGCATCATGTCGAGCGCTGCCCGTCGATGAAACGGCTTTGGTGCAAGATCGGAAGGCCCTGCCGTGATGCCCTATCCCCGATGGGCTGAGTTCCCGACCGCACGGTTGGCGTGTGGTCTGAGCGGCGGGAAACCGGTTTGGCGGCTGCGCACTGTGTCCAGCGCCGCCACAGTTGGCTGGGATCCATGCCGCTGGCCGGGGGAGGGGAGCTTCCGCGAGACTGGGGGGGGACCAGTGGGGGGTGGCTGGGGTGGTCTATGGGGTCATATTTGGCGGCTCGGGCCCGTACATGGCTGGCACCATGTTTTATGGCGTGATCGTTGCAGGCGGTTGCATGCGCGGTCAGGGACCCGGCCGTTCTCCGGCTGTTTTTGCCGCAGGAGCTGGGAGTTTCACCCGGCACCGCTGCTAACCTCTCACCGGTCCCAGAATGGGTGCGGCTTTGGCGGCAATTGTGGCATCATAAAACGCCCGCGCATTCTCCGTTTTAGCCGCTGATACGGAGAATCCAGGCCCCTTTACTTTGTTAACTATTTTCCTCACTTTTGTCAAATGCTTTTTTTCCCCTGTCTGCAACTGTTGCTTATTATCAACTCACATGGATAGATAAATAAATGATACACAGGGTAGATATTTTAGTAAACATCGAATAATAAAAACTGTCGGCTTCGACATGATTTCCCCCTTGTCAAGGGAAAGCAAAAGTTTTCTATTATAAAAACACTAAGTCATTGTGGCCTTGTACATTGTTTGTGAGAGAATGTGGTTTATCTGTGGAGCATTGCTGCTCCTTCTGTATTCACATTAAGGTAAAAGCAATGGTTACTGTAAACGCATTTTGTGAATGCTGAATTTCACAGTGGCCAGGCATATTTGCAAATTGAGTTTTCGCATTCCTTCTGTTCCATTTGTTGTTTTTCGATCTGTCTTTTTGGGCCCGATAGTGTCAAAGAACCTGAAAATAACTCCACCTCTCTTAGAGTGTAACCAGTTTGATCCCAAATCCATCCCATCACGATAGCTCCAAGCAAGTAAGATGAGAATGGCACTATAGGTTGAGCATGATGTGAAAGGTTACATTCCGGTCCACTTAGGTGGGTGAGAGTTTCTCTTTCCTGGGGCGGGATTCTCTGACCCCCCCGCCGGGTCGGAGAATCGCAGGGGGTCGGTGTGAATCCCGCCCCCGCCGTCCTCCAAATTCTCCCGCCACCCAAAAATCGACCCGGCGTGAGTCGCGCCGCCCACCTCGGAGAATGGCAGGGACCGGCGCGACTCAATGGGCCCCAGGGCTCCATGAATTCTCAGGCCCATGATAGGCCGAAGTCCCGCCAGTCCCGACGGCGTAAATTAGACTAGGTCCTTACCGGCGGGACCTGGCGGCGCGGGCGGCCTCCGGGGTTCTTGGGGGGGCGCGGGGGGATCTGCCCCCAGGAGGTGCCCCCATGGTGGCCTGGCCTGCAATCGGGGCCCACCGATCTGCGGGCGGGCCTGTGCCGTGGGGGCTCTCTATCCTTCCGCACCGGAGGCTGTGGCCCTCCGCCATTCCCGGTGCGGAAGCGAAGTCCTCTGCCCATGAGCCGGGATGACGCCAGCACACGCTGGCGCTCCCGAGCATGCGCCGACTCACGCCGGCCGGCGGAGGCCCTTCGGCGCCGGTTGGCGTGGCGCCAAGCCCCTTTCCTGCCGGCTGGCGGGGTGCAAACCACTCTAGGGCCGGCCTAGCCCCTGAAGGTGCGGAGGATTCCGCACCTTTGGGGCGGCCCGACGCCGGAGTGGTTCACGCCACTCTGTGTTTTTCACACCTGGAAGTCTAACCTCTCAAAGCTTAATTCTCATATCTCTAAGTATTAGTAAGTTTGCAGACGACACAAAGGTTGGCTGATTAGTAAGTTTGCAGACGACACAAGGGTTGGTGGAATTATGGATAGCGATGAGGACTGTCAGAGGATACAGCAGGATTTAGGTCGTTTGGAGACTTGGGCGGAGAGATGGCAGATGGAGTTTAATCTGGACAAATGTGAGTTAATACATTTTGGAAGGTCTAATGCAGGTAGGGAATATACAGTGAATGGTAGAACCCTCAAGAGTATTGGAAGTCAGAGAGATCTAGGTGTACAGGTCCACAGGTCACTGAAAGGGGCGACACAGGTGGAGAAGGTAGTCAAGAAGGCATACAGCATGCTTGCCTTCATTGGCCGGGGCATTAAGTATAAGAATTGGCAAGTTATGTTGCAGCTGTATAGAACCTTAGTTAGGCCACACTTGGGAGTATAGTGTTCAATTCTGGTCGCCACGCTACCAGAAGGATGTGGAGGCGTTAGAGAGGGTGCAGAAGAGATTTACCAGAATGTTGCCTGGTATGGAGGGCATTAGCTATGAGGAGCGGTTGAATAAACTCGGTTTGTTCTCACTGGAACGACGGAGGTTGAGGGGCGACCTGATAGAGGTCTACAAAATTATGAGGGGCATAGACAGAGTGGATAGTCAGAGGCTTTTCCCCAGGGTAGAGGGGTCAATTACTAGGGGGCATAAGTTTAAGGTGCGAGGGGCAAGGTTTAGAGTAGATGTACGAGGCAAGCTTTTTAAACAGAGGGTAGTGGGTGCCTGGAACTCGCTGCCGGAGGAGGTGGTGGAAGCAGGGACGATAGTGACATTTAAGGGGCATCTTGACAAATACATGAATAGGATGGGAATAGAGGGATACGGACCCAGGAAGTGTAGAAGGTTGTAGTTTAGTCGGGCAGCATGGTCGGCATGGGCTTGGAGGGCCGAAGGGCCTGTTCCTGTGCTGTACTTTTCTTTGTTCTTTGTTCTTTGTATTAAAAACAGGCTCAGGTTTGGATGAATTTACGTTTTTCTGAAAGACACTGGGACAGGACCACGAGAGGAATAAAAGTTTGTGAAAAACCGAGCTGCACTTTTCTTGCAATGCTTCGAGGAGCTACGCAGTTTTACAGAATATTGTAGTACTTAAAATTAAAATTACACACTTTTGCATGAATAAATTAATTTAAACTATAATAAAGCTATTTTGTTAATAGAAGGAAAAGGATTCAATAAATGATCTTATGCATCAGTTATATAAGATTTATTGAAAGGTATTGATAAATTGGAAAGTCCTTGATAATCGAAACCTCAATGATGAACATAATATAAAAATAATTTCTTCAAGCTATGGCGACAGAGTTGAGTTTTATGAAATCTGCGATGTAGCAAAGGAAGACAAATCTATTTACAGATAGCAACATCTGATAGATTTATTTCTATGAGACATGACAGGTTCAACAGTGCACAAGTCAATCAAATTATTATGTTTTCTCTGTAAAGCTATACCCATGAGCTATACGCCTTATAGTTAAACAGCCTATATTTGCTCACATGGGAATACTTTCTGTCTATGTTCAGGCCAATAAGTCTTCTACACTCTCTATTTTCTCATGTAAACTAATCTTCTATATCTAGTCTTCACTTCTCTAACTGTTGCCTTAGACCCTTCCTCCAATCATGCTCATCTTCAACAAGTGTGAGGAGCGGCTTATTTTTTTCCCACTAAGATGGAAACAGTTGGCTCATGGCTTCTGTTACTTTTCCACTTATCCCTTTCCATACTATACGACCCTTCCCCAAGTCTCTTCCTCCTCGAGCCCTGATTCCCTGCCTTTACTAGTTCCTCTATCTCTCCTCTTACATTCTCCAAGTTTGCAAAGCCCTGACACTAGTGTCCTTCTCTCTTGATCCCTTATCCACTAAACTGCTGACCATCCAGCTTCTCTTCCTGGTCCACGAGCTAGTTGAAGTTGCAATTGATTCCCTCTCCTCAAGGGGAGGCTCCTTCATGGGGAGGCAGTGGTGTGGTGGTATTGTCGCTGAACTAGTAATCCAGAGACCCAGAGTCATGATCTGGGGACCCGGGTTCGAATCTCGCCATGGCAGATGGTGAAATGTGAATGAATAAAGATCTGGGATAAAAATTCTAATGATGACCATGAAACCATTGTTGTAAAAACCCACCTGGTTCACTAATGTCCTTTAGGGAAGGAAATCTGTTGTCCTTACCTGGTCTGACCCAGATGTGACTCCAGATCCATAGCAATATGGTTAACTCTTAAATGCCCTCAGGGATAGGCAACAAATGCCTAGCCAATGATGCCCGCATCCCGTGAACGAATAAAGAAAAAATATATTGACCCCCTTCCTTTCAAAACCATTGTTATTCCCTCCTTGGCAAAATACCATTCATTATGTCAGCCTTATAAATTACCACCCATATCTACTCTTCCTTTCCACTCCAAAATCCGGGGAGTTCGTTATGGGGAACAAGGAAATTAGAAAATGGCAGAGGAGTTAAACAGATATTTTGCATGAGTCTTTATGGTGGATTATGTTTCAAACATCCCATTAATACTAAAGAATATGGGGGAGTAATTAAATATCATCAAAATACAAAAGAAGTATTATTAGAAATACTAATAGGACTAAAGTCCCCTGGTCCTGATATTTTGCATCCGAGAATTCTAAAAACAATAGCTACAGATATAATGGATGCATTGTTTGTAATCTTTCAAAAACCCTTATATTCTGGAGAAGTACCAGAGGATTAGAAAACTGCAAATGTGACACCTCTATTCAAAAAGGGAGGAAGGCAAAAAAGCAGGTAACTACAGGCCGATTAGCCGAACATCTATTGTTGGAAAAATGTTGGAATCAATTATTAAGGACTGTAAGGATAATTCCTATTTATTCCCTGTTTATCCCTTATTTCCCCTTTCTTTTATTTTCACCGCTACATTTTTGATTCATGGATCATTAATGTACCTGTGACTTTAAGGCCTGTGCCTTTAATTCCAGCAGGAAGAAGCAGTGGCTTGTGCCTTTAATTCCAGCAGAAGCCTGTGCTGGTTTGAACTGGAGTTGTCGAGTAACCGGCACCAATGACAGAGATTAGCCGGGTCCTAGTGGCCAATGAATTGGCCCAAAATGATGTGCGATGCTTGGTAACAGGTGGTGATTGGATCTGATCCCACTGAAATGTTTTTCAGAGCCACTTTTGATTTTGGCAGCATGGATATAAAAGATCCAGCTAAATCCTCTCCAGGAAGCTGTTGCTAAGCCTCTTCAATAAATATCCAGCTAACCCTCTCCCCAAAAAGCCCGTGGTTGAATTTCTGAAAACAGGGCCTGAAGCCAGGCCATGAACTGAGAGGGAGGTTTGATGAAATTGGAACTCTGTGTCTCCAGGAAAATTGGGATTACAGGCTTAAAATGAGGACTGATTCCCAACCTTACTATGGAGAAAACCTGCCAGGAACCATCACTTGAAGCAAAGACTCTTTACTCTTTCATTTATATTTTTTCCCTTCCCCCCCCCCCCTCTGTGTTTTCTGTCTTGTATATGTGTGCATGTGTAGAGGGTGGGGAGGCAAGTTACAGTAGGCGTTAGGTACTTACTAATATTTAACCAACTGTATCTGCTGTGTATTTCACCATTATTCTTGTTATAAATAAACAGTAATTGTGTTTACATTTACAAACCTGGTGACTGTAATTATTGGGCAGCTAAGGGCCAAAGCCTTTGTGGATTTTCGTAAGGATCATTGGTTAATTCAATTATCCTGTGACTCCGGGTGGAGTGGGGCTGGAATTGACCGCACACTTTCCCAGGGTGTCATAACAGGAAGCAATAGCAGCATATTTGGAAAATCATAATCTAATCTAGTAGAATTAGCATGGCCTCACAAAGGAAAATCGAGTCTGACTAACTTATTTTCTGAGGAAGTCTCAACAAGCGTGGATAGAGGGGAACCAGTAGATGTGTTGGACTTGGACTTCCAGAAGGCGTTCGACAAAGTACCTCCCAAAAAGTTAAGTCATAAGATGGTGTTGGAGGTAATATATGTTAGCATGGATAGAGATTTGATTTGGATTTATTGTCATGTGTACCAAGGTACAGTGAAAAGTATATCATATGGTTGACTGCACAATCCACGTCCAATACCTCTCAGGGAGAACGCACACACTTGGTTCTACTCTTTCTGTCCGCAGTGGCTTCTCTTCCCGCCCCCACAGCATTACCTCATGGATCCCTCAAGGACTTTTCTGATTCCTTTTTCACTGAATCGGCCGAGGGTCTTTTACTCTACATTTCACCTCCTCCACGTGATTGCAGGTTGGAGTGCATACCGAGAATCCAGGGCAGCCTTTCAGCTGGAATGAAATGAACTGATGGCATTTTGTTCGAAGAGGAGAGGGAGATTATCGTTGAGTGCTGTGAGGGGTTGGTTTAGCACAGTGGGCTAAGACAGCTGACTTGTAATGCAGAACAAGACCAGCCGTGCGGGGATCAATTCCTGTACCAGCCTCCCCGAACAGGCGCCGGATTGTGGCGACTAGGGGCTTTTCACAGTAACTTCATTTGAAGCCTACTTGTGACAATAAGCGATTTTCATTTCATTTCATTTTTCATTTCAAGTATAAATCCCTTAACCAACATCACTAAAACCTGTCACATGGTCATTATCACATCACTGTCTGTTGGCCTTGCTGTGTGAAAAATCGCTGCAATTCTTCCAACATTGCAACAGCAATGAGACTACACTGGTATTGGACAGCAATTTGGGACATCCTCATGAAATTAAAGATGCCAATACAATGCAGTCTTTCTTAGTTGTGGCATAACTATTGACGACAGGCACGTTGAACCAACTGGTCTTTTATGGCGGTCTCTTTCTATATCTGGATGTTCATATGTATCAGCCAGAACCTAAAATAAATCTTCCTTAAGCATGAAATAGCGTAGGGCAGCACGGTGGGGCAGTGAGTTAGTCCTGCAGCCTCACGGCGCCGTGGCCCCAGGTTCGATCCGGCTCTGGGTCACTGTCCGTGTGGAGTTTGCACATTCTCCCTGTGTTTGCGTGGGTTTCGTCCCCACAACCCAAAGCTGTGCAGGCTGTGTGGATTGGCCACGCTAAATTGCCCCTTAATTGGAAAAAATTAATGTGGTACACTAAATTTATTTTAAAAAAGGCATGAAATAGCGGAATTTCATAATAACTTGATGCCAAGTTGCAGATCTTTGCCTGACGTAGATAAAAAGCTTAGTCATCGCTGTGCTCAAAAAGGCGTATCATGTGCCTGATTTGGCATATAACTGAGATTCACAGTTGATTACAAATGCTTCAGTTACAATCAAGCTTTGTACAGTATTCCGTGAATCAAAAAGCACATCATAAATTAGAGAGGATTTGGTCAAATGCAGATTTCCCACCTGCAGTGTGGTCATCCAGCCAGTTACGCACACAGTCACTATCAATGCCTCATCTACATGGCGACTAATGCATCTAGTTAGTCTGTCATTTGCTAGACTCCACATAGTCACCCAGTATCCACCCACATAGATATGCGTCAGCAAACTAGTCACAATTTTTTTCCCTGATCTTTTCCCCCTTGTGCCAGCAGCGTTAGAAAGCATGACAAGAAAATCAAGAACCCAGCTACCAAGCCCCCTCCTTTGTAAACCCAAGTAATTCTACCCTCACATAAAATATCAAATCCTTTTAACATTCTTGGGAAGGGGGCGGCATGGTGGCACAGTGGTTAGCACTGCTGCCTCACGGCGCCGAGGACCCAGGTTCGATCCCGCCCCTGGGTCACTGTCCGTGTGGAGTTTGCACATCCTTCCCGTGTCTGTGTGGGTGTCACCCCCATGACCCAAAGGTGTACAGTGAAGGTGGATTGGTCACGCTAAATTGCCACATAATTGAGAAAAAAAAGAACTGGGGAATCTAAATTTAAAAAAAAACAATACTCTTGGGAAGAATTTGTGTAAAAATTCTCGAATACATTAATTAGCCTTAATGGACTCCTTACCCGTCGCCATAATAGGGGTAAGTTGGGGTTGGTTGGTAAGGTAGAGGGCTGGCCGTCCACTTTCTGTAATGTGCCTTTCCTGCCTTCAAATATGCCAATTGGAGGCTGTAAAATTCACCCCATTGAAATCCGTTTAGGTTCAGGAGATTGGAAGAAGAGGAGTTCTCACTTCACTTTGATTAAATCATGACAACCCATCATTTGAATTTTGGGAATTAGGGAACAGTGACCGAACTAGTGACTGGATGAAGGAGCAATAGCATGGCATTGAGTTCGCTGAGTCTACCTCCTCCAATGGCAGTCTCTCTTATTCAGCGGAAGTACTTTCACCGAGTTCCCCGTTAGGTATTGTTAGATAATCTCTACCATTGAAGCCAATAGAAATAAAGATTGCTCTCTCCTTGTATTTTGTACTATCACACATTGACAAGATATACCTCATTGAGTCTGTTAGCAGCTGAATGAGAGAAGATAAATGTTTTGGGTGGAGACCCGTTTTACAATTTTACTTCAGATTTTCACCGTTCAAAGGGTTTTTATTGAAGCAATAGAGATTGTCCTATTTTCAAATATAGGCCCGTTCACTAAGAGAACCTGGAACATTCTGTTATTCTTCATATATGCTGTGATTTTGTTATTGAAAAAATGAAAAGGTTATCTGTTCTCTAAATACAAAGTGGACTAAAATTGGATTCTACCCGTAAACCTTATCAGCCTGCTTCAGATTACTGTTTCAGATTTCGATTTTAAACGTGAGTCAAGCAAATCCAAGAGCAATCGAAAAATGATAAGAGACGTTGCAGTCTTTGTCCATGCCGGATCTGAAGGCTAGAATATGCTTAAGTTCATAAAATTGTTATTTCAGGTTTTCACACTGTCATTTTAGGTTTATTTTGCAGCATTTCCGATTAGATTGTATGACAATACATTTGATCTGAAAGTAAACCATATTGAATTAATTTGAATGACAGAATCCCAAATCTCATGACGGAGACCATTCGCCCCATTGCACCTGTGTAAGCTCTTTGGAAGAACTGTCTACTTTTGCCTCACACTCCCAGTTTGTTGTCCATAACTGTGTCAACTCGTCCTCCTCAAGTACATGCCCAAATGCCTCTGCAATCTGATTCCACCACCCTTTCAAGTAGTGTGTGTTAGGAAAACAGAGGTAGGTTTAAGGGATTTATATTTGTATTGGACCATTAGAAATAAGGTATAGTTTTAAGTGGGTTTGATATAATGTTTCAATGTCTGGAAGGGTAAAACCGATAGTTAGATTCATGTTGGACAGAGGTGTTTGTGTGTGTTGGGGTTGGTTAAGTTCCAACTGTGTAAAGGAGCTGGAGGAGGCCATTCAGCTCTTCGAGCCTGCTCCACCATTCATTACGATCATGGCATAAGCATTTGGGTGTTGCTTAGCAACTGGGACTTTGTAAGGTACAGAAGTTTCAACGTTTAGTTTGGCTAATTTGATAGCAGTTGGGGATAGATGGTGAGAGAGAAGGCAACACTCACAGCTCTGCTGGAAGCAGTTGGTTTAGAAGATCGGAGAGGGAACATCTCTCTCAGCTTTTCTAGAAGAAAAGCCATACCATGGAGTAACAGTTAAGAAAATAAGTGCAGAGTTCTGAAGAGCAGGTAGTTAAAGAGAAGGTTCCTGTCATCTTTTCCCTCCAGGGTAGTGGATCTTCAAACTAATTCTTAACCAGAAACCTCTCCAGTTCCATTTCAGTAGCAGTGCATTGATCTTTAATCAGATGCCTCTGAAAGGGATCAGCTTCACATTTCCATTACCCCTCATACTGCCTGAGGAAATATATTTTTCATCTCACTCCAAGTGTCCTTCCAATTCCCTGCACACAATTTTATTAATCTGCTTAAACGCAATTTTTACCAAATTTAAGAAAAAGATCACCTGCCCTTTAAAAAGAACAATTGCATGGAAAGAGTGTGCATCACAGAAACAGGCCATTCGGCCTGACTAGTCTGTGTTGATGTTTAAACTTTGCCCCAAGTCTTTCCCGTTCCAACTACTTCATTTTGGCCCTTCTTCACAGCTCTCTGGTTCCCCCTTTCTCTCATGTACTCATCTATTAGGGCAGCACGGCAGCACAGTGGTTAGCACCATTGCTTCACATCACCAGGGTCCCAGGTTCGATTCCCGGCTTGGTCACTGTCTGTGTGGAGTCTGCAAATTCTCCCCGTGTCGGTGTGGGTTTCCTCCGGGTGGTCCGGTTTCCTCCCACAAGTCCCGAAAGACGTGCTTGTTAGGTGAATTGAACATTCTGAATTCTCCCTCAGTGTACACGAACAGGCGTCCAGGGGGTTTTCACAGTAACTTCACTGCACTGTTAATGTAAGCCTACCTGTGACACTAATAAAGATTATTATTATTAATATATTTCCGAAAGCTTCAAAGACATTTGCTTATTGCTCCACATTCCGGCCACTCTCTGAGTAAAGAGATTCCTCCTTAACTTTCTGTTGGATTTATTAATCGCTGTCTTATATTTATGGACCCTAGCTTTGGATTCTCCCACAAGAAGCAAGTTAGAAAAAGAGATGGTTGTGGGTTGGGTGGTAGGCTTAAAAGTTAAAACATCTGAAATGGGAACGCAAAGCCACCTCAAGCCCGCTGACTTCCAGTTTTAATGGCGGTGGAATGGGGGCCAGGTGACCAAACCACTTCAGGGAACTGGGAAGGGTATCAAGAGGAGGCTCTGTGTCACCACAGAGGCAAAATAGGGAAAGGCTATCTGAGGCCTTTCAGCCATGGTACACCAAGGGTCTGGAAACTGCGTCAAACGCCTCAGACTATATAGCTGGAACCTGCATTGTAAAGAAACACGAGTAACTGAAGTTGCAGTGAGGTACCCCAGAGTGGAGCATACCACATGCAGCAGTTCTGTTGCACTTTCTGCAATCTTCGATTCGAAGTGTTTATTCCCTCAGGTTGGGTGCCTATGTTGTGAATATCAAGCGTGTTGCATTTGTATTCCGGCGCCTCAGAACGAAACATGCTGCGCGGAGACAGATTAAATTCTTTTGCACTTCCTGTTATTTTCAAGTCAAAATGTTTCGCAATGTACTTTTAAATGAAGAACACTTTTTGGGAGATGACCTCTCAATGGACCTTCAGAAAAGGTGGGGTGTGGAGGGCAGGCTTTGGAGGGTGCGGCAGCAGGAGGAGCCCACCAGGCTTTTCAACGAGTCAGTGTAAGTGTTGCTGACAGAAAAAAGGGGGACCAGAAGGTGTCAAATGCTGGGAACTTAGGACAGGAGCTCCATTAAGGGACTGCTGCAGCGCATCTAGTGCAATCTCCACCACCCCACATACCGCCGCACAGTGCAAAAGGAGCTCTGTTGATATGAGCAGGATGAAATACAAACATTGCCTCTGCAGGCAAACTGGAGGAGCATCTATCACCACCAAAAACATGATTCTGGGAGAAGAGGAGGCTTTGAGTCGACAAATAGATAGGGGGTGGGGACGGAGGTGCATTGACAAGAGAAGTTTGGCAAAGGTTAGCCTCCTCCGTGGATTCATCTCCTTACTCGTGAAAGTGACAAAATGAAGGTATTGCCATGGCGATATCCATTTTTAGAAAGCAGTACTTCAAACGGAGCAGAGTGGAGTTAGCAGCAAAAGCACTGAACAGTTCTTACTGATGGAGCGGTGGAAGCAATTTGGGGTGGGTTTGGAGTAGAAATGTGGTGGAGTGCTTAACCTCATCCATTATACCTGAAATAAAGAAACTGGTGAGCTTTCGGGGAAAATGCAATTACATTTTATTTCTAGGTGGCTTTGAAGCATCAAGTTTCAAGAATTGTGTTCTTCACTTTTCGCTGTCCAAAACTGTCGCAAAATGGGTGATAACTCAGAGGAGAATCCAGACCAATGTTCGAAAATTCTCTTAAAGCAGTGTCACCAACATATTGGGCATTGCTGTCATAGTTTACAATAGCTCCCACGTCAATTTGTTTTCAAAGTTAGTTAATTGGGCATTGTAGGATAGGTCAAATGTGTGATGACTAACATGGGCCCATTGAGACCAGACATCTTCCCCAAAATAGGCACTGGAAATCTGCGGAAGTCCCAACCTGCTTAATCTGTGGGACTTGCCACGGAAGCTTGAATATCTGACGGGCTATTCCCCTGCTCCCCCAGGACCCCCCGCAAAGGTTTTTGGGCTCGATCTAACCACATTGCAACAGAGTTCCCTGACAAGCGCATTTATTAGGGTGTTTCCCGAGCCTCACAGTGCTGAGAAACACCATGCTATCTATTGGGATTTTGTTGCAATTCCTGGCCTCAGCGGGAACGCTCCGCACAGGCCAAACTTAGCCCCATTTCCTGCACAGAGGAGCTCCGTTCGCCAGAACTCCTCAGTGCAGGATTCTAAACATTTGACCATTTAAGGATTCAAAGCCTGGGGCTGGAGTGTGTTTGATTGCAGTGGGCATGTTTAAAACAATCATATTGTGCAAAGCCCAGGAGCTTTTAGAAGCTGGAAGGTGAAATTAACCAAAGGATTGTGTTTCAGCCTGGGCAAAGGCACTATGGTTTGACTAGGGAGTATCCCTGGGGAGTTCATCTGCTTTGAGCCTGAAAAATGAATTTGTTTTTCAGCTTGGGGAGATGATGTCATTGCTGGGTGGAGCTAATGTCAGAGAGACATTTTGAGAAAGCTTTGGTGAAGAATTGAAGTTGGATCTGTCTGACATTGAGTCCATAATTCTAGCCCAGTGGGATAGTTACAAAAATAATAATATTTAAAGCAGTGCAGTTTTGTCTGAGGACAAGGAAGAAGCAGAAACACGCCAGGTGAACCCAATTTTTGAAGATATTCAGCCAGAATCTGAAGGGGTTCCAACAGGATTCCAAATTGGTTCTGTAAAGCAAGTATTACCCTATGCCATGCTGATTTTAAGATGGATTAGGAGAAGTATGTTTCCTTTCTTGTTGTTTAATGGGGAATTGAGCAGTAGTGTTTATGGGGTAATTGTAGGCTATTATATGCAGATGTTAAATGAAAGAGTTCAATATTGTAATCAGAATAATGTTTTGTTTTAAAAATATCAAATCCCTATTTCTTTGTGCAATCACTCCTGGAGTGAATCATTCTTTCGGCACAGTCTTACAAATAAACTTAAATATTGGGTAGAATATTGGGGTTTTGGTTCAGTACCCTAGCCACTGTTTTGTTCTGGTCTGGGACTGTAATAATTGCTAGGAAAATTTATGATGGGATATTTATCATTGAGATTTGTCCAGATGCTCAGAAGCTTTGTTGGGGACAACTGGAGCAAAACAAGTCAATGTGATTGTGACATTTGTTTTCACCGTGACTGCCCCAACTTTTAGTCAGTTAGAATATAACTTCCCTTTCAATATGAATTATTATGTATCAATGGGAATTGATGGCATTGTGGTATAGCCACTGGACTAGAAATCCAAAGACCCAGGGTAATGCTGTGGGGGTCAGGGTTTGAATCCCACTACAGCGAGTGTTAAAATTTGAATTAAATTCATGCCCATAAAACCATTATTGATTGTTGTAAAATCCCACCCAGTTCACTAATGTCCTTTAGGGAAGAAATCTGCCATCGTTACCTGGTCTGGCCTACATGTGACTCCTGACTCCAGACTCACAGAGATGTGGCTGACTCTTAAATGCCTTTTCTAGTGGTCTAGCTGAGCAAGTCACTCCGTCGAAGAGTGATTAGGGGTGGGCAATAAATGCTGGCCCAGCTCGTGATGCCCACACCCCATTAATGAATTTTTAAAAAGGTATTGTCAGCCTTAACAAAACAGATGTAATAGCCCTGACATGTTGACATCTGTCTGGGTCAAAAGCTAACATTTAATGGCAGCCCAGCAGTTTAGTTAACTGACAAAATTATTACAGCTGATAACATCATTGACAAAGAACTAATGAATTATATGAGTAAGACGTGCACAGCTGTCAGAAGATCAATGGGCAGACTATTGTTTAAAGAATGATCTGAAACTGAAAATGATGCCTGTCAGCAAGTCTGTAAAACATGGACTGTCTGCTACCATCATTCAAAAACTGTAAAGTTTCAGGATCAGCATTTTGGATTCTTGCTGTGGGTCTGATGATCAGATCGCATAGAAGACACAGCATGCAGAGACGCACCAACATTTTCAGCATTGTAATTTGTTTCAGTCAAGGGAATTGTTTTGAATCAACAATATGAGGTTGGTGATATGTGTTTTGTCGAGCCAACTTTGCAGTGACATTTACAACTGCACTGGTACGCAACAAGATAGTGACGCTACAAAATACCAATTCACAGCTGTGAAGAAACAGGAACAGAGCATACGAGATGGCACAGCACAGTCACAACAGCCATTGTGAGACCAATTCATGCACCATGTAAATGGAATGGAAGCAATGACTGAAAGCACAGAGCTTCAAAACACTTGGCTACCTACACTGTTTCAAAAAGGTTATATTCAAGAATGACCTCTTTTTATTAAATAAATTTAGAGTACCCAATTCACGCCATGGTGGCACAGTGGTTAGCACTGTTGCTTCACAGCGCCAAGGACCCGGGATCGATTCCCGCTTGGGTCACTGTCTGTGCGGAGTCTGCATGTTCTCCCCGTGTCTGCGTGGGTTTCCTCCGGGTGCCCCAGTTTCCTCCCACAAGTCCCGAAAGACGTGCTGTTAGGTGAATTGGATATTCTGAATTCTCCCTCTGTGTACCCGAACAGGCATCGGCATGTGGCGACTAGGGGATTTTCACAGTAACTTCATTACAGCGTTAACGTAAGCCTACTTGTGACAACAATAAAGATTATTATTATAAAGATTATTAATCATTTTTTTTGCCCAATTAGGGGTGATTTAGTGTGTCTAATCCAACCTACCATGTACATCTTTCGGCTGTGGGTGTGAGACCCATGTGGTCACGGGGAGAATGTTCAAACTCCACACGGACAGTGACCCGGGGCTGGGATCGAACCTGGGTCCTCGGCGCTTTGAGGCAGCAGTGCTAACCTCTGCGCCACCGTGTTGCCCCAAGAATGACCTCTTAAAGCCATATGTAAAGGCACCAACTCTAAGGGACACTGCCATTACTGACAGGTGATCAAATTAAACAAAGTAAGAGTCTTCAGTAACTTGTAAATTGCGTTTGTTCTTCATTCTTATGAGACAATTGGTACAGCAGACAATGGCAATGGGGTTTAAAGTTTTTTTTGAGAGGAAGTTGGTACAGAACGATCCGGTACCATAGAATTCTGCTTTACAAAACGACCCCGTGGTTTGATGATTGAACAGATTAGCGGTGACATACTAAATATTTAATGATTATTTTTCTCCACTCTTCTCATCTGTTCACATGATCCTCATTATGCTCTGCCTCCCGGGCATGTGAGACTGAAGATAGGACACCTTATGCAACCTGTGGCTGGGGATTTATTGGGTGATACGAGCATCTAATTTGTCTGGCTATGCATGACTCACTTGGACATTGTTCCATTTTGGATTGTAATTGCGACTTAGACTGATCCCTAACGAAAGGAAAATCTATCCTTTTGAATAGACACTACAAAGAATAAAGTACAAACCAAGCACTACTCATGTTACTTTGTTTACCTGACAGTCAATTAAACCTCATTTGAAAAACTAACAAGTTGATACAATTATAGTTTTTTACAGAAGGCTTGCAGTTTCTAGTTTCTCGAAAGGCACATGATTAATGATACATTCTTAAATATGCAGTAACACCGACATGCTAGTTACAGTTAAACTTGTTGCAATGAACTTCGAATGTTTGGGAGATTCATCATAAACTGAAGGATTGGTTAGACAGTAGCTGAACTGAAACTTCTAGGTTACGTAAGTATTAGAACAAAGGACAAAGAAAAATTACAGCACAGGAACAGGCCCTTCGGCCCTCCAAGCCTGCATAATAACCCTGAATTTTCAACAACTGGTAAAAGCTGGGCTGCACTGGGCAAGGGGCAGACTCGCCTTCGGTACCAGCAAGAGAAGGTTAGTCTTCATTTCAACACGTTTCCTGCGCCTGGAAAACATTTGTGTTTATTGGCTAAGAGTTGGAAAGGTGGACAGGGCAGCAGCTCTTAAAGGGTTGATGCTCACTGTGCTGTTTGTCGCCTTAATGGCGAGAGGGTCACGTAACCCAGATAACCAATCAGGGACCGGGGGGGGGGGTCCTCTGGGTTTCTGCATCAGCTCGATCCTATCAGCTAACTCGTAGCCACCAGGCTGCAGGCCTCTACATTGTAGTCAAACGTAAATAAATGTTGCTGTTGTTGCATACCTAATTGGTCAATAGGAAATATTACACTCACCAATAAAGGGCATCTCTTTAACTTTCTGTACTGCGATGAGGGACCAGACCTGCTGTGTGGAGATGTACAATTATCCAATTGGCAAAAGAAAAGTGTCATTGAGGCTGCGAGGAAGAGTCTTGCACTTAGCAATGATTACTCGGAGGCTCTGCTGCAAGAAGTGAAGGAAAGGGGGTGAAACCGCTTCAGAGCTGTACTCCCCACACACTACAGGAGAGGCTCCGGCTGCACGAGAAGAGGTTGCAGGGCAAGTTAACCTAGCCTTCCAGCTGCTCAATCAAAATGGCTGTGTTGATCTCTTGGGCACTGTTAAACTCCCAATGGAGGTCCTGGGATAAGGACCATACGATTTCCCATGACCTCCCTGCAATATGAACTTTCCCTTTAAGGGGGTGGGGGCTTCCCCATTAAGGGGGCGGAGCTTCCCCTCTACAAGGAGAGCCCCAGCTGTATAAAAACCCTGACCTAGGTGCAGGTCGGGGAAGGAGACCCTGAGGGGAGGGGAGGAGTATGAGAATTGTATCCAAATAAACCTTGTTTGACTCTGCATTCTGCTTATCGCGGATTCAACAGATACCCATTTAATAATGTGAGCTGCATGCTGGAGGCAGTGTTGGAATAATTGGGAATTATTTAAACCATGACTGGATTGATGGTAGAGTTCCACTTGCCAACAGCCCTGTTGCCTTTGATCCACTAAATTGCCTCCCAGGAAATTCAGTAAACAGTGTGGCCAAAATTCCACAGCATACGTTGGCCATCAGTGAGACCCTGTGCTGCCCAAATGAACTTGTAAAATTAGCACAAATAAATTAGGATCCGGCTCTCATATTCCTTTCTGTTATTTAGCACGTTCAAACCAAGTGCATGAATTATAAAGAATGAAAAACATCAGTACCAAAGTTCAGAATGGGTTCAGATGAAACAGTCATCATTGAATCTGCTTGATATTGTTGAATTATGGATTAGCCCCGACTCAGGCATCAAGTCCATGTCAGCGTGGTACTTAATACGAGCAAGAAAAACTGAAAATTCTTCAAATATTGCTGTAGTCTCACCCAAATGAATTATCATATTAAGAATCACCACCCTAATAACTGTCTTTAGGATCTCTGTCTTACACCATGCTACAAACCAGTCAGCTACTCACCCACACGTTGCGCTTATGGGAATCTCCGTATATAATATTAGGTTTGGGAACCGAAACTTACATTAAACATTTATTTTGTTAGTGTGCTTTTGCAAAGGAAGTTACATGGGCAGAATTTCCAAATGGGGTGAGTGGGAGAGTTTTTGGTTGGTGAAGACCGTGGAGTTTTGAATTCACAGTGCGAGTGCATCTTTTCTTTCACAGACCCCTGCCTGTAAACTAAGTGATTGAGATGTTTGGCTCCCTGTTGGATTGGGGGGGAGGGTGTTGGGGGTGGGGGTTGTGCATGAGAAGGTGGCAACTGGTGGCAGATAAATCCCTAGGGTTAGAGTGGGGGTGGGGTGACCATGTGGGGGTGGTTGTGGCGATAGATCTGGAACGGAGGTGGGGACTCGCTCTCTGTTGTGAGGGTGACCATGAGCAGAGGGCTGAAACATGGAAGGGCAATGAATAGTGATCACGGGTTGGCCGAAAAGCAGGCGGGTGTGGGAGTGGGGGTGCGGGGGGAGGGGGGCTCAGTAATCGTGGAGGAATCAATAATATCAGCAGGGATCCAATTAGGTCGGAGTATCCAATCTTGTTTAGGTCCAATTAAGGTCCATTAAATTATTACAATGTGAGTCTCGTCTCCTGGGAATGGGTGGTTGCCCCTCTGCCCTCCAATCCCATCTCCAGTAAAATCAAAGTGAGCAGATTTGAGGCACTTTGGCCCTGTGCCTGAGATATTAAACATTTTACATCTCGCACAATCCAAATCCACCTCCTTTGGAGGGTTAAAATTCCCCTTTCCCAATTGTACCAGAACAATGCAGAACAGAGCACTGAAATATGATAAAGAAACAAAGGACAGAAGCAAATGTCAGTTGGAGTACAGTGAGTGGGAAGTGCAAATGAATATCACATTAATAGTCAGTGATCATCATATTACTAATTTAGCACCAGGCTGTTGGGATGAACGCGAGAGGTGAGCAGGGTTAAAGGCAAGATTGGATGACAAAGGAGAAACTGTACTGGATTTAGCCTGAGATGGAGAGGGTGAAGTACAATGTGAATTGAGGAAGAGAACGTTTGGGGATAGGGGTGAAGCAGGGAGGATATGGTATGAGGAAGGCAGGTAGGTGAGGTGGAGCAAATAGGTAGGAATGAGCAGTGTTATAACCTGCCTGCTTACCATTGGCTGGGGACTAATGACAATCCCACAATCCTGTGGGAGTATGAGCTTCCCCCAATGAGGGGGGGGGGGGGGGGGGCGGAGAAACCATTAGTAAACTCCAAGTATAAATAAAGCTGGCCAGTTTGGAACCAGCAGGAACTAGTGTGCAGCAAGGGAAGTTGCTGCCGCTGTTATATATATATGTTATTGTAAATAAATGTTATTACTTTGTATCCTTAAAACTCATGCTGGATTCTTCGTGGCCCTCACAAAACTGGCGCCGAGGGTTAAAGTGAATAGCTGTCTACACTGCTGAAGCCACCTCCCTGGATTTTTGTTGGATACAGGTTGGAAGTTGTTTTCTATTATACCATGCCTCTGGATGGACGTTTGGATGTTTTTGATGCTGCGCTGGAAAGCTGGAACCAGTACACACAACGGATGCGTTACTATTTCCGGGCAAACAATATCACCGAAAACGAGCACCAGGTGGTCATATTGCTCACCGCCTGCGGCCCGCATACGTTTGGGGTGATTAGGAGCCTTACGTACCCAGCTGCGCCGGACACAAAAACGTTTGATGAACTTGTGAATATAGTGGGGCAACATTTTAACCCAACCCCGTCCATGATAGTCCAGCATTTACGGTTTAATACCGCTGAGAGGACCCCTGGAGAATCCCTTGCCCATTTTCTATCCAGGCTACGCAGGATTGCGGAGTACTGTGACTGTGGTGAGACCTTGTCAGAAATGTTACGCGACCGTTTGGTTTGCGGTATTAACAATGCGGATACCCAGAGAAAGTTGTTAGCTGAGCCAACATTGACTTTTCAACAGGCCATTCAAATAGTATTGTCCCGAGAGAACGCAGAACGAGGAGTGCAGGAACTACAGGGAATGCAAGTGCATGCCTTAGGGCGCAGCCCCTTCCGTCCGAAAACGTCCCCCCGCACTCCTGCGGTACCTTGGGCGAGGCGACGTCCGGACCGACGCCAGTGGCCGTCGGACATTCCTCCCCGAAGGGAGCCTTCTCCAGAACCAATGGATGAGGAGCCATGTCCGTGTCAGACTTGTAGGCGCCGACTCTGTCACGGACGCCAGTCCCGCCGTCGTTCCGACCGAAACTGGGACCAGCCCAGGGGCCGTACCTTCATTGTGGATGAACCTGCGGCGACTACTCCTGAGGACGTGGAGACGGAGGACGACTGCCTGCAGCTGCATTGTGTGGCAGCTCCCCGTGTGGCCCCCATTAAGGTGACAGTACGGGTCAATGGTCACCCACTTGAGATGGAGTTGGACACTGGCGCAGCGGTCTCCGTGATCGCCCAGAGGACATTCGACCGCATCAAGCAGGGTATACAGACCCTTACATTAACCGACTCACAGGCCAGGTTGGCCACCTACACGGGGGAACCACTGGACATTGCAGGAACTACAATGACCCCTGTTGTTTATGGACGCCAGGAGGGGCGTTTCCCACTTATCGTGGTGCGGGGCCATGGGCCCAGCCTGTTGGGTCGGGACTGGTTGCGCCATTTGCGGTTGCAATGGCAGCACATCCTCCAAACAGTTTCTGAAGGGTTGACTGAGGTGCTCGGATGATACCCAGATGTATTCCAGCCTGGTTTGGGGAAAATAAAAGGGGCCGTAGCCTGTATCCAAGTCGAACCAGGAGCCACGCCGCGCTATTTCCGGGCATGCCCGGTGCCTTGCGCCTTGCTCGAGAAGGTAGAAGGGGAGCTCACTCGTTTGGAGAGTTTGGGTATTATCAGGCCCGTCCGTTTTGCTGACTGGGCAGCACCAATTGTACCAGTAATGAAGCCAGATGCCACAGTTCGCTTGTGTGGCAACTATAAACTTACAGTGAATACGGCTTCCCGACTCGACCGATATCCAATGCCTCACATAGAGGATCTCTACGCGAAGCTTGCAGGCGGACTCTCCTTCACAAAATTAGATATGAGTCACGCCTACCTTAGTTGGAGCTGGACCTTGCCTCCCGACCATATGTAACGATTAATACACACTGGGGCCTGTATGAATATACACGGTTGCCCTTTGGAGTATCCTCTGCCTGCACTATTTTTCAACGTGTAATGGAGGGCATTTTGAGAGGTTTACCACGTGTTGCTGTCTACTTAGATGATGTTTTGATTACAGGGACGTCGGAGCAGGAACATTTGGAAAATCTGGAGGCTGTCCTTAGACGCTTTTCGGAGGCTGGAGTCCGTTTATACACAAAGTGCGTATTTCAGGCAAAGGAAGTAGTCTACCTAGGTTAGCGGGTGGACCGCGAAGGTTTGCACCCCATCACAGAGACGGTGCGTGCGATTCAACAGGCCCCCGCCCCGACTGACACTTCGCATCTTCGTTCTTTTCTCGGTCTCGTAAACTATTACGGGAAGTTCCTCCCCAATCTGGCAACTACGCTGGCCCCGTTGCACCTTCTGCGAAAGAAAAATCACACCTGGGTTTGGGGTCAGCCGCAAGAAACCGCTTTCCGGCGGGTAAAGCAACAATTGTCGTCGTCTGGGTTACTAACCCACTATGATCCTGGAAAGCCTTTGCTCGTCACATGTGATGCATCCCCGTATGGTATTGGGGCCGTCCTGTCCCACAAGATGGAGAACGGGGCCGAGCGACCGATAGCTTTCGCCTCCCGCACATTGACTGCAGCGGAGAAAAAGTACGCGCAGATCGAGAAGGAGGGCCTGGCAGTGGTTTTTGCGGTGAAACGCTTCCACCAGTACGTGTATGGCCGCCATTCCACTATCTTGACTGATCATAAGCCTCTGCTGTGACTTTTCAGAGAGGATAAGCCAATACCGCCCATTGCTTCCGCACGGATCCAGCGCTGGGCTTTGTTGCTTGCTGCATACGAGTATTCTCTGGAGCACAAACCAGGAACGCAGATAGCAAGTGCCGACGCACTGAGCCGATTGCCTTTATCGACCGGCCCCATGTCGACACCCACGACCGGTGAGGTCGTTGCAACCCTAAATTTTATGGACACCTTGCCTGTCACGGCATCACAGATCCGTGAGTGGACCCAGACGGAGCCAGTCCTGTCAAAGGTTTGGCACATAGTCCTGTATGGTGGGCAGCATAGACAGCTCCCAGGCGAGTTGCGGGCATTTTCCTCCAAGCTGTCAGAATTCAGCGTGGAAGATAGCATCCACTTGTGGGGGACGCGTGTGATTGTCCCGGAAAAAATCCAGGAGCTGATACTAAGAGACTTGCACAATGGGCATCTAGGTGTGACCAAAATGAAAATGTTGGCCCGGAGTTATGTCTGGTGGCCATGCCTCGACACCGACATTGAGAAGGTGGCCCAAAACTGCTCCATTTGCCAGGAGCATCAGAAGCTTCCGCCGGCCGCGCCCCTACATCACTGGGAATGGCCAGGGCGGCCTTGGGCACGCTTGCATGCAGATTTCGCAGGCCCTTTTCGAGGATCCATGTTCCTTCTATTAGTCGACGCCCAGTCTAAATGGCGAGAGGTGCATAAGATGCAGGGGACAACGTTCTGCGCAACAATTGAAAAGATGCGTTTGTCCTTCAGTACGCATGGCCTCCCCGAGGTGCTGGTCACGGATAACGGCACTCCATTCACGAGCGAGGAGTTTGCGAGGTTCATAAAGATGAACGGCATACGCCATATCCGCACGGCCCCATACCACCCGGCTTCAAATGGGTTGGCAGAGCGCGCAGTGCAGACATTCAAAAGAGGCCTAAAGAAGCAGTCTTCCGGATCAATGGACACGAGACTGGCTCGCTTTTTGTTTGCGTATAGGACCACCCCGCATGCGGTGACTGGGGTAGCTCCCGCAGAACTCCTAATGGGCCGGAGACTTCGCACCCGCCTTAGTATGGTTTCCCCGGACATTGGTGCAAAAGTACGCCGCACACAAGAACGGCAGGGACCGGGATTTTCTCGGCATCGACCGATTCGGCAGTTTGCGCTCGGTGACCCAGTGTTCGTTCGGAATTTTGCTGGTGGTGCCCAGTGGGTTCCTGGCATAATCTTTCACCAAATGGGCCCTATATCTTACCAGGTGCAAGCCCAGGGTCATCTCCAGCGCAAACATGTAGACCACGTCCGGTCCAGAAATCCCCTCCAAAGATTCCCCGCCCCTGGAGCTCATTTCTACATCCGTAGAGACCAGAGACAAGGGAAGGTAGTCCTCACAATCTTCCACTGGTGCCTCACTCGAAGCCTGCGCAGGTCGTTACAGAACCGAATGGAGATAGAGACGCTGACATGACGGAGGCAGCAGACTCTGACTCCGAGATGGAGACACAGGACGCATCAGAGGGGGAACCCACGGGTCCACGGGCCGTGGATGTACAACCGTTACGCCGTTCATCACGGAAGAGCCGGTCTCCGTCTCGTTACACGCCGCCTGATCCAGCGCCGCGTGCAAATGGTGTCTGACCTGCGGCAAAACGAGTCCGACGCCTTCCTTCGCCAGGGTCTTCGGTGGATTCCTTGGACTTTGGGGGGGAGGGATGTTATAACCTGACTGCTTACCATTGGCTGGGGACTAATGACAATCCCACAATCCTGTGGGAGTATGAGCTTCCCCAATGAGGGGGGCGGAGTAACCATTAGTAAACTCCAAGTATAAATAAAGCTGGCCAGTTTGGAACAAGCAGGAAGGAGTGAGCAGCAAGGGAAGTTGCTGCCGCTGTTATATATATATGTTATTGTAAATAAATGTTATTACTTTGTATCCTTAAAACTCGTGCTGGATTCTTCGTGGCCCTCACAAAAAGCAGGAAACTGGAAGGCCAGCATGGATGTTGGGAATGAAGAATGGCAATACTTAATGAGGGGCAGTGGTGGAGGAGGGAAAGAGCCCGGGAAGCAATGGATAGAGAGAATGCCTTTTAATGTACCCCGTGATATGGTCGTGATCTAATTGTGCTAGGAGTGAGGGTGATGGAAAAGGGAAAAATCTAATAGGGATTAAGGGAAGGGCAAGTAGTAAGGGAGACAGTAGGAATGAGGCACATTTTTGTCTGCCTTGGGAAAATGTGACCCGTAGCCTTCATCAGATCGTACTCTGCAAAGTTACCCAACATGCCGCATCCAGAAGGAAAGAGAAAACGAAGAAAAACGGGAAAAAAAGAGAAAATCAGGAGTGAGGTAATGAGAAAGAGATGCACCACACTGGGAGAGAGCCATATGGAACGATATAACACAAACTCAACAGAGACAAGGAAGAGGAAGTTGTATTCTCTGATGCACTGTGAGCAATGCCATGGGAGATTCACAGAAATATCCACCAACATTTTGTTCTGATGATATTTTTCATTTTGAGAAAGGAGAATGCTTTGGCTCCTCACCATGCATTGTACTTAACACAAAAAAAACAAAATGGTCACTCACCTCTCGCTTTACTCAAGTTCCTAAAAAGCGACATAATGCTGGAAAACCTCAGCAGGTCTGACAGCATCGGTGGACAGAGAAGGGAGCTGACGTTTCGAGTCTGGACGACTCTTTGTTAAAGCTGTCAAAGCTTTCATGAAAAGGGGATTTATTACTGGAAAAGACAAGACTCTGAACAATCCTGACACAATTAATCCTATTATAGGGGCCGGGATGCTCCGGCAGTTGGGATTCTCTGTTTCCTCCGGCAACGCATCACCGCCCGGGAGTTTCCCGATGGCATGGGGTGGCTCCAATGGGTGGCTACCAAGAAACACACGGCCGGGGGACCGGAGAATCCAGCCCAGAATATCACTGACATTAATGGGCAAGGGTAATACTACCAACTGCGTACTGTGCAATTCTACAGGTGTTATGGGCCAGGGTTTAGCGAACCCCAAAGTGTATCATGGAGTTCACCTGAACCACAACTTTTAATAGATTGTGGTACGGGGAGCACACGGCCCACTCTACAGGTGTGGTACAGCAGAAATGGAAAAGTATTTTTTAAAAGCAAAACCATGTTTATTCTATGAACTCAAGTTAACCTTTTTTTAAACATACAGTGAACATCTTAGCAACCATCAATTCAAATACAACCCCCAAAGAATACAACACTAAGTAATCCTTAATAACATCCAGAAGACAAAAGAAACACCTTTTAACAGAAGCACATGAGGTTTACATTCACTACTGAGAACATTTATAATTCTGAATTCACCAAATGATCAAGAGATAGTCTTTTCATGGCAGAGAGATCAACAGTACACCTGCTCTGTCTGGCTTCAGCTCCAACACTGAAAACGAAACTAAAACACACCCTGCAGCAAACAGCCTAAAACGAAAGTAAAAAGCTGACAGACAGCTCAGCTCCACCCACACTCTGACATCACTGATAAACACCCATTTCTTAAAGGTACATTTCTTAAACACCCATTTCTTAAAAGTACTCTCACATGACACAGGGATTATCGATCGGCAAAGCAATATCAAACCACAGTTTAGTGTTGGGACCATGGATCAGTTTGACACAATGAGAAAGAAGAGTGTTCTGTTCAGGATTCCGCAGTGGGATTAGTTTTCCATTGCTCTAGCAATGAGTTGCCGGTTAGATGACATTTTAGGAGGTGGTGACTAACGTGGTGAACTCGATTTCAACCACCACACACACCACAGTCAGGCAAGAGGCAAACATAAAGGAAGTGACCGTTGATTTTCTCTGTAATTGATCAGCAGCAAGATCTATACCATAAACTCTTATTCAGTACCATCGAGGACATGGTCACAGTTAGCTCAGACAGTTCTCTTTTTGCTGAAGAACATGGATCAGTCTGTTTGTACCAATGTCTCATCCTTACATGAACTTGAGCAAAGTGTATACTTCACCATTAGAATAAAGTCATCAATTTCTTAGCGGGTAACATTAGTAAAGCAAATGTTTCCATTTTTTTCAGATGCTTCATTAATGTTCGGTGTTTGAAAACAGCAGAAAACTCCAAATAATATTAATACAACACCAGCTGTTGATTCATTTTAGCTGGCTTGAATTCACTTTTTGAAGCACTGTTCTCTGGTTGCTCACTTCAGCAGCAATTGGAAACAGAGGGGTAGACTGGCAGCTTCACTTCTTGCAGATTGCCACGGGGCGGAGAGAAAGATTGGTATGTGCTGTGCCTGTGCTTTGGATGGGAAATGGTCAGAAACCATACCAGTTTAGCAGACGATCATTTTCCCGGCATTTTATAAGCAGGAATCCTTCCCTTGACTTCACAAACGACCGCAATCAGCCCTCGTCTCATGTCCGATCTAACCCACAACCAATGTGAGGTCAGCAGCTGGCAGTGCAGAATTTATTTTACTCACAGGGTAACCAGCGTGTAGAGGCACGGCAGCTCACACTGAAGATGCAGCGGAGGCCCGAATCTGGGACAGGCACCTTACTTCAAATGTGGGTTTGTAAACAGGACTCAACTACCCTCTGCCCCCATAGGACCCACATCCATCGTGCCTGGTGCACTGCACGGTAGCACATTGGTTACCCCTTTGCTCCACAGCGCCAGGGACTCAGGTTCGATCCCCGGCTTGGGTCACTGTCGGTGCGGAGTCTGCACGTTCTCCCCGTGTCTGCGTGGGTTTCCTCCGGGTGCTCCGGTTTCCTCCCACCAGCCCTGAAAGACGTGCTTGTTAGGTGAATTGGACATTCTGAATTCTCCCTCAGTGTACCCGAACAGGCGACTAGGGGATTTTCACAGTAACTTCATTGCAGTGTTAATGTAAGCCTACCTCTGACAGTAAAAAGATTATTATTTAGCACTGGTGTAAAATAAGGGAAGCTTCTACTGCATTAGATTGATGCTCAACCAGTGAAAGTGAAATTTGTCTCCATGATCAAACCCCCATCAGTGTCGCACAAGATCAGTGCTGGGACATCAGTTATTCACAATTGACATAAATGATTTGGGTTTAAGAATAAGCAATTCACTATTAGCATTTAGAGATGATGTCAAATTGGGGATTATGGCTAATACTGAGAAGAAATGCAACATAATACAAGAGGTTCAGAATAGTTCAGAAGAATGAGGGGGGCTCTCATAGAAGCCTATAACATTCTGACAGGAATTTGTTAGACACAAACCAATTTTTGGACAGGGTAGATGCAGGAAGGGTGTTCCCAATGGTGGGTGCGCCCAGAACCAGGGTTCACAGTCTGAGGATACAGGCTAGACCATTTAGGACAGAGATGGGGAGAAATTTCTTCACCCAGAGAATGGTCGGCCTGTGGATTTTGTTACTACAGGGAGTAATTGAGACCAAAACATTGTGAGCTGGTTTCTCTGCCGGCGGGATTCTCCATTGCGCCGGTAGGGCACCCTCGCCCGTGGGTTTCAGGGTGGCGTGGGATGGTCACATTGGGAAATCCCACTGGCAGGTAGCGGGAACGGAGAATCACGGTGCTGGTGAGAGCGCGCTGCCTAGGAAAATGTAGCTGGCGGACCGGAGAATCCCACCCTGGATATGTTCAAGAAGCAGTTAGATATCGCACTTGGATATCAAAGGATATGGGGGGAAAGCGGGATTAGGCTATTGAGTTGGATGATGAGCCGTGATCATAATGAATGACGGAGCGGGCTTGAAGGGCTGAATTGCCTCCTCCTCCTTCTATTTTCTGTTTCTATGTCAGAAGACATTTGAGAATTTGTCAGCTGGACTGTCGAGTGGTCTATGGACAAAAGTGAGGTGAAGAGATTAAATTCCTCCTAATCTCAGTCTTAAATTGGTACCACTTTATTCTGAGATGATGCCCTCTGGTCTTAGACTCCCCCATGAGGGGAAACATCCTCTCAGCATTTGGGACCTTGTCAAGTCCCTTTAGAATCCTATATGTTTTCATGAGATCATCTCTCATTCTTTTAAATTCCAAGGATTAGATACCCGCGGCACGATGGTACAGTGTTTAGCACTGCTGCTTTACAGCGCCAGGGACCCGGGTTCAATTCCGGTCTCGGGTGACTGTCTGTGTGGAGTTTGCACTTTCTCCCTGTGTATGCGTGGGTTTCCTCCGGGTGCTCCGGTTTCCTCCCACAGTCCAAAGATGTGAAGGTTAGATGGATTGGCCATGCTAAATTGCCCTTTGATTTCCAGGAATGTGCAGGTTAGGTTACGGGATTACGGGGATAGGTAGGAGTGGACACTTGCAAATGGGTAGAGTGCTCATTCAAAGGGTCGGTGCAGGCTCGATGGGCCGAATGGCCTCCTTCTGCACTGTAGGAATTCTATGATTCTATTTTAACCTTTGCTCATAAGACAATTCCTCCATACCGGGGACCATCCTAGTGAACCTTCTGTGAATCGCCCCAATGAAATAATATATTTACTTAAATAAGGCGACCAAAATTGCTCACAGTGCTCCAGATGTGGTCTTACCAGTACCTTGCATCAAGACTTCCTGATGCTCAAACTCCAATCCCCTTGAAATAAGGGCCAACAATACATTAGCCTTCCTGATTAGCTGCTGCACCTGTATACTAGCTTTCTGTGTTTCGTACTCAAGTCCCCCTCCAAACCCCTTTGAGTTGCAGCTTTCTGCAGTTTTTCACCATTTAAATAATACTCTGTTCTTTTGTTCTCTCTTCCAAAATAAACAACTTCACATTTTCCCACATTATACTCCATGCGCCAACTTTTTGCCCAATTACTTAATCTATTAATATCCCTTTGTATCCTTTTGTATCCCTCTCGCAACTTGCCTTACCAAATATTTCCACCTTCTTAAACACCTCCTGGAAGTCCAAATGCAACACATCTACTGGTTCCCCTCTATCTACTCTGGTTGTGACTTTGCCAAAATACTCTAATGACTTACTCAGATACGGTTTCCCTTTCATGAAGCCATGCTGAATCTTCATGATTAGATTTTGATTTTCCAAATATGCTGCAATTACTTTCTTAATAATTGATTCCAACATTTTTCCAACAATAGATGTTAGGCTAATCGGCCTGTAGTTACCCACTTTTTGCCTCCCTCCCTTTTGAATAGGGGTGTCACATTGGCAGTTTGCCAATCCATAAAATCCATAGAATCCCTGTGGTGTAGCAGGAGACCATTGGCACATTGCGTTTGCGCTGATCCTCTGAAAGAGCACCTGACCTGGGCCCACTCCCTGCCCTATCCCTGTAACCCCATCTAACCCGCACATATTTAGACACTAAGGGGCAATTTTCACATGGTCAATCCACCCAACCTAACGGTACATCTCCAGAATCCAAGTTTCTTTGGAAAATTACAACTAATTTATCCGTCTGCTCTGTAGTGTAGCTACTTCTTTTAGGATGTAAGCCATCTGGGCCAGTGAACTTGTCTGTGCTTAGTTCCATTAGTATGTTTCATACTGCTTTGCTTGTGATGGCATTTAATTTCTCCCCTGCATTCTTTCGTGTTAATGGGATGTTTGAAGTATCTTCCACAGTAAGTACTGATGCAAAAAACTGTTTAACTCCTCTGTCATTTCCTTGTTCCCCATAACCATCTCCCCAGCTTCACTATCTAAGGGGCCTATTTTCACTTTGAACTCTCTCTTCCTTTTTATATATTTAAAGAAGTTTTTATTGTCAGTTTAATTTATTTTCCCCCTCTTTGTTATCTTTTTAGCCCTCCTTTGCTGGATTCTGAATTTATTCCAAATCTTTGGGGCTACCACTGACTTTTTCTCCTTTGCTTTTTCTTTCAATTTTAAGCTCTCCTTAACTTCCTTAGTTAGCCGCGGTTGGTTTATCCCTTTCTTAGCATCTTTCTTCTTTACTGGGATATATTTTTGCTGAGAGTCGCAAATTTGAAATGAAAATGAAAATTGCTTATTGTCACGAGTAGGCTTCAATGAAGTTACTGTGAAAAGCCCCTAGTCGCCACATTCCGGCGCCTGTTCGGGGAGGCTGGTACGGGAATTTACCTCCTTAAACATCTGTGGCTGCTTTTTTACCGACTTCCCTGCTAAACTATCTGCCCAGTTCACTTTAGCTAACGCTGTGATAAAAGCAAATTACTGCGCATGCTGTAATCTGAAACGAAAACAGAAAATCCTGGACAATTTCAGCATCTGTGGAGAGAAAAGGGGGCTAACGTTTCGAATCTGGACAACTCTTTGTCAAAGCTGTTCAATAGTTCTGAGAGATCCCAGTGGGTTACAGGCAGCTTTACGTTGACAGGTGTTGCAAACCTGTCAGAATGAGGAGAATTCCAGCAATCCCTCTCGCTGTTATGTATAGATGATAAACACGCTTGGTTCAAATAGATAGTGAGAGGGCAGGTTTTTTTAAAAGTGCATTGAGTTAATTAAATCTGAAATTTTCCAACATCTTGAAAGTTTAAATACATAAACATCTGCCTGATGACTGCTACACACATTTGGATTGTTCTCAGAACACAAGCTCATCAATGTATTGACCTTTTAAGGAACAGTGGATATTCTAGTTCTCTGAGGTCCTCCTGAGCCTTTGGGCCGATTAATGAGTGTGATTCATTTTCTCCCTTGCACCACTATTGATAAGGTGGGAAGTAGGGCAGGAAATCAAACTGCTTCATCATTTTCCTGCACCTTAGGTTTACTTTCTTGCAGTTTAGTTTTTAACGCTTGTAGAAAAATCTGCATTTATAGAACACCATTTATGGCCTTATCGCATCGCAAAGCACAAATAGGGGCTGGTTTAGCACAGTGGGCTAAACAGCTGGCTTGAAATGCAGAACAAGGCCAGCAGCGTGGGTTCAATTCCTGCACCGGCCTCCCAGAACAGGTGGCAAAATCCTTTTCCTGTGTTCTTTATTGAGGAATAAATATTGGACAGGACACCAAGGATCATAGAGAAAGACTTGCATTTATGTAGTGCAGTTCATGACTGCCAGAAACCTCAAAGCTTTTGTGGCCAATGAAATACTTGGGTAGTGTCGGCACTGTTGCGATGTAAGCTGACAATCGTGCACAGCACGCTCCCATAAGCAGCGATGTGATAATGACATTTATGGGCGGCATGGTGGTTACCACTGTTGCCTCCCAGCGCCAGGGACTGAGGGTTTAATTTCAGCCTCAGGTCACTGCTTGCACGTTCTCCCGATGTCCGGGTGCTCCGGTATCCTCCCACAGTCCAAAGATGTGCAGGTTAGGTGGATTGCCCGTGCTAAATTGCTCATTAGCTATTATGCATATGGCTTGATCCGTGCACAAATGTTGCATCAGAGTGTCGAGGCAAGTTTGTATCCTTCAAAAGTCTTGAAACTTATGAAACGGTGCATAAAATATGTTCTGAAGATAATACCTAAATTCTTTGGACTGATTCAAATGTTACTGTTGTCCAAGTTTCTTGCTTTAGATATTGCATCGGAGTAATTATAATTCCTATTGTTATGGTCCCTGACCGGACCCCAATTTATATTCCGAAGCCTGATGAGAAACCCCAACAATTTTTTAATTTGTAAACTTTGGGGAAAGGATACTTCACCCCTAGGACTGATTCCACTGACAAACGGGGATATTTGATCTTAAAACAAACTTTATTACCAACAGAGGATTATCCCCATTAATATCCAAGAAAAAAGAAACAGTTTTTCAATTAACAGTTCTTTTAAAAAAAAGGTATTGCTGCTTACTTTCCCACCTTTCTTGTTCCAAACTTTCAACCGAGCAAAATCCACATACAAGTCAAGTGCCATTTATTCATAAAGTAAACACTCAGTGGCTTCCAGATTTATTCACAAAGTCCCTGGGTAGATGCTTTCAGAAGTCGGTGTGAGAAACACAACTCCGTTCCTCAGAACCCAGAGCAGAGCCCTAAAATAAAACTAAAAACAGCAGACACAGGCCAGGGCTGAAAAATGAAACGAAAATAGACCCAGCCCCTCGTAAGAGTGACCTAGCAGTGGGACCCTTAGTCACAGTGTGAGCAGAAATATAATCTGGACACCTAATCCGAATTTCTTTTAATAACATTACTGCAACAAACATATAATACAATATATATTACAAAATTACTGCTTTCAACACACTGCAAATAAATATTATTGGTGGTTTTAGCCGTCATCGTATAATCATACAAAATGGTATTTTCAGGCTTTGCAATGGATGGAGTGCATGGTTGACAGCGTGTATTCTAGTGGGAAGTACTGCGTAAAAGAATAATTGTTAATCCTGTGGCACTCAACTTCACCTTATAGAACATTACAGCGCAGTACAGGCCCTTCGGCACTTGATGTTGCGCCGACCTGTGAAACCACTCTAAAGCCCATCTACACTATTCCCTTATCGTCCATATGTCTATCCAATGACCATTTGAATGCTCTTAGTGTTGGGAGTCCACTGCTGTTGCAGACAGGGCATTCCACACCCTTACTACTCTCTGAGTAAAGAACATCTGACATCTGTCTTATATCTATCTCCCCTCAATTTAAAGCTATGTCCCCTCGTGCTAGACATCACCACCTGAGCTACCTTCTCGTGTCCATCCTCAAAGGATTTTGTTCGGCCACAATTAACAATTATGGCACGCACAAAGGTATAAATTTTAGATCATGCTGTTTCCTCTTGTGGGAGTTGCTATTTTATTGAGAACAGGAATAGGGCAGGGAGAGAGCTGGAATTGTAACAACGATGCATAGCCAGTGGCTTGGAATTAAACTACTTGTTGCACATTGCAATGACCTCTTTCATTCTGGGCCGCTTCAATTTTTAATGTTGGAAGAGAACTGATAAAATTGTTCATTCAAAATTTAGCTGAAATGAGTGTCCGGGCGGTTTTTAATCTTGGCTTTGTGCGAAGGTTGAAATTATATCGCAATGAGTTTGAGTCTCAAGCAGTGCGAGCTCACCCACAGGCCTCCTCTGACTTCCAGCGGCCTCAGGAATCACATTCTGGGCCTGACATCCTCAAGATACATTGCCACCTTCGTATCAACACACATCAAAAACTATTAGACAGTGATTTGAACGTGGTAGTGTGTCAGTGTGTTAAAACTTTCCTAAAAAGCAAAGCAAGCTGAACTAACCTCATGGTTTTGTGGATGATATAACTATTCTGAAAGAATCTGACTGTATCTATGGACAGGATTCTCCGTACCCCAACGCCAATTTTATAATCGGCGATCGGGCGGAGATTACCTTTGACTGCGAAATTGGGGGCAGCGCCTGTTTGATGCAGGTTTGGCATGCTCCGCCCTCTCCAAAATGGCGTCACCGAGTCGTGTGGCGCGCCGTTGGGACGGCCTTAGCGTGTCGCCTGAAGGCTCTCCCCCGATGCTCGGCCCCCCATGGGCTGAATTCCCGACTGCGCGGGAGACGTGTGGTCTCAGCGGTTGGCAACCCGGCGTGGCGCCTGCGGACTGTGTCCAGCGCCCCCATAGTCAGGCGTGAGCCGTGCTGCTGGCCGGGGGAGGCTTCTGCGAGGGAGGGGGGGACTGGTGGGGGGAGGCCAGGGGGTGGCCAGGGAGGCACTATCTGGCAGGTCGGGTCCGCGCACGGCCATGTTTTAGGGGGCGGCGTCTTCAGGCCATCACCGTGCGCACGCATGGCCCACGGACCCAGCCATTGTCCAGCCGTTTATATCGTGGAAGCCGGGAGTTTTACGTGGTGCGGCTGCTAGCCCCTCACCGGTCGCAGCATCGGTGAAGGAGCGGCGCCAATTTGTTTGACGCAAAACGGCACTGATCCTCCGCACTTCGGCTGAAAAACGGTGAATCTAGCCCTATATCTGTCATAGGGCAGCACGGTAGCATTGTGGATAGCACAATTGCTTCCCAGCTCCAGGATCCCAGGTTCGATTCTGGCTTGGGTCACTGTCTGTGCGGAGTCTGCACATCCTCCCCGTGTCTGCGTGGGTTTCCTCCGGGTGCTCCGGTTTCCTCCCACAGTCCAAAGATGTGCAGGTTAGGTGGATTGGCCAGGCTAAATTGCCCTTAGTGTCCAAAATTGCCCTTAGTGTTGGCTGGTGTTACTGGGTTATGGGGATAGGGTGGAGGTGTTGACCTTGGGTAGGGTGCTCTTTCCAAGAGCCGGTGCAGGCTTGATGGGCCGAATGGCCTCCTTCTGCACTGTAAACTCTATGATAACCTATGACAACTAAGGCAGTTCTGCAGTAGAGAGAGAATGCGCTGAACTGTGAGAACACTTCAAAGTTAGCTGCACACTTCAATGGAAGATGTTCTTTCCAGATGTGAGATCTGGCTTTGCAACTATGTATAAATGGAAAAAATTCAATATGACCGTACGCCTGCCGAGTGTTGATATACTCATCTTATGTACAAATAGTGTAATGTCAAATTGCTTTGACACAAATTTCAACAAGGTAAATATTTTATACTTCATCTCGGCCTATCTGCCAGCTGCCAACTATGCAGTGTAAGTACTCCGACTTTGACAAGCGTTATAAATATAAAGCAGTAGAAATAGTGGAATAACTCACCTAATCGGCGCTGGGGCCGGGGTGGGGGGGGTTACTGTCACGTGTTCCTCATGCAATTTAAAACCAGTCCGCACCTCATCCAGGAGAGGTGCACCTTGGCTGCCGGTAGACGATGGACAGCTTCTCCATATGGCAGGGCAGGGATCTTCAGGGCGGACCCACCTCTGGGTTCTACCATCATCGAGCATTGACTGGACAAGGCCAGCAGGCGGAGTGGTGTCTACCTCCCAGCGGATCCTGAAAAGCTTTTTGGTCCCAATGGTCACCTGTAGTAGGTAACTGGTCTCACATGCCTCGCTGCAACATAGGACGATGTTTACTGACCCGATCAGGCTTGCCACTCTGAGACCCATAACTCTGATCTCTGTATCCCTCTCTACGTAGCCCTGAACTACCTGAAGATCCAGCCCTGGCAACCCTTCCCGCCTGCCTCCTCCCAGTTACTAGCACTTTCTCAAATTACTGCATCACTCTTTCCCCAGCACCTATTACCACACTTGCTACCTTCTCGTGTCCATCCTTCAAGGATTTTGTTCGGCCACAATTAACAATCGTCTTCACTTCAGGACAAGATTTTGATTGATGAGAAGGAGGTGATGATGTGTCCTCTCCCTAGTCAAGGAGGATGACATGAAGACTGTGGGGTGTGCCGAGGCTGACGGTCACACATTCAGGGCTCCTGCCTATCGTCCACAATTCTCAATGAAACCTCATCCCAACCTACTGGGCAACATTTTATCCAATATTGGCAAAGACTGACGTCGGGTGGGAGAAGTGGCGTTAGAGCCACCGACGGCAAAGGCGGCTTTTTCCGCAAAATAGTCCGCGACTTAGGAACAAAAGTTGCAGCCACATGTCCAGCGATGTATCGATGGCGGGCAACCTCTGATTCACCCGCCCTGCTATCAAATCAGCGTCTGAATGATCTGGGCGCTACCTAAGGCCATTCCAGCACACACTAACAAACCAAGAAACATTCTTCACCCAGGTTCTCCCCTCAGCACTCCTTTGGCATCAAGCTGACATTACCCTGGCCTGGCACTACCATTGCACTACCCTGGCATGACCCTCTTCCCCCTCAGCACGGCAGTCACTGCCGAGCTCTCCTGGGAGTACTGCTCCCCGGGTGCGTACCTCCCGAAACCAGTCGTGCTTCACACCATTCTCACACCACGCTGCCGTGGATGGAGTTTCTGATGTGGGGGGGATGATTCTGGTGTAAGGGCCTGATAATGAGATGTAAATTAATTACAATGAGGTGCCCCTTGTTGAACGTCGCAAAATGTGACCAGCCATTGTCGGGGGAGGGGACAATCGCTTCCTGCTTTTACGTCACCGTGAAATGTGAATTCGCCCTTCTCGTGATATTTTCCGCTCTCGTCGGCGAACCTGCTGCATGTGAATGACAGTGGAAAGTCCCAGCCGTTATGCCTGACAAAATACAACTGCTTTCATCAGCCTCACTTCTGTCTCTGCTTAGCCTTGACACTAATCATAGAACCATTGAATTCCTACAGAAGGAGGCCATTCAGCTGATTGAGTCTGCACCGACCATCTGAAAGGGCACCCTACCTAAGCCTACTCCTCGTCCTATTCCCATAACCCCACAACCCCACCTAACCTGCATATCTTAGGACATTAAGGGCAATTTATCATGGCCAATCCACCTAACCTGCACATCTATGGACTGTGGGAGGAAACCAGAGCACCCGGATAAACCCATGCAGACAGGGTGAAGAGGTGCAAACTCCTCTAGAGTCACCCAAACCCGCAATTGAACACTTGGCTGGGATTCTCAGTTCTGAAGTCTAAGTGCTCCCGTCGAGAAGTAGGACTGGTCTTGGGAAGCGTTAGGAGAGGGGTCCAGGTTTGGGACTCACTCCTTAACCATGCAAATAAACGCATGGTGAAAAGCTCTCTGGATTCTGTCTACTTTGGGTAGGCAGCCCGATCCAAAGTTCCGGGGGCAAATCTCCCTCCCCCACAATGCTAATTCTGCTCCCCCCGGACCACTGACAAGAAGGGGTATCCCCCCATCATGAGAATAATGTGCCAACCCCCACAGCACACATGCATGAGTGTGACCCAACCTCCCCCCACCAACTACCCGCCGACCCCTCAACCCCCTATCAGACTCCCATCAGCGAAACTCATCAGAGGCCCCCGAAACAGCAGCTGTTACATGTGGCAGAGACGTTCTTAAAATCCCCAAATACTTGAAAGCTATTCAAATCCCCAAACAGCCTTTTAAATGCAAATCTTCTGTTCCATTTCACACAGCAACACATTTCACTTGTGATTGACCATTTTATTGCTCGAGACAGGAGCTTTTCACAGTAACTTCATTGAAGCCTACTTGTGCCAATAAGCGATTATTATTATTACAGAGGTGCTTGGTTGATTGTTTATTTATTTATTTACCTTTCCCTTCATGCATGAATGCATCCCCATTACCATTATGCCAACCACAATGTTTATAAACACCCTTGCTATGATTGACAGCTCCTGACCACATCAAAAGCAGCTAAGTGGTTCTGCTGTGAAAAAGAGGGAGTGAAACCTCCAGGGGGACCTGGCCATGGCAGAGGGGCACTTCATCAGTGCCCTAATCTGCTTTACCCGCCTCTGGCTCCACCGCGCAAGGGCTGTACTTGACCATCCTCGCACCAAAGCCTGCCCGATGGAGTTCCCAATGAGGGGGTTGGAGCATCACGGTGGGGGTGAGGGAGACCTGGCCTTCAAGCCCATTAATTGCATGCATATGCATGCTTTCCTTTAATTTACATGTTCCAGCGGCGTGAGGAGGGTAGCACGCTGTTGCCGCCAGCTGGGCATCGGAGCATGGCAATGGGTCTGCCGCTCTTTAGGGGACGATCCATTCTCCGCTTGACGGGGAATCCCATTATTGGCGTTGGCAATGGAGAATCTACCCTCTTGTCCCTCTCTTTTTCAGGTGAACCAGATATAGATTACCCACAGGTTGAGGAGCTAGAAGAGGGCAGCACTCATGAAGATACAGTGTAACTCAATCTTCACTTAGCAAGCACCAAGTTAGAAACTGGTACTGTATGTGCTTTACGTGATAGGCTGGAGAATAGATAGGCTTTGGGGTGACTCACTCTGCATGGGATTGATTACCTTCCAGAGAGAGCCCAACAGTTTATCTGTGGAGGTTATTCCTGCAGTCCCTGGCGCTGCAATGAGTCACTTCTGTTGGCTCAACAGGCCTCTCAGAATATAGAGCCCTTTATTTGGCTGGTTCAATAGACACAACTGAATGAAAGTGGCTTAAGCAGAAGAATTTTAAAAATGATGGAATACACATTAAGCAATTAAGGACATCATTGTACAAAACATCTTTTATGTTGTTTATTCCTGCAAGGCAGGTGATAAAAGGCATGTGGCTATTGTTTTCAAAGTTATGGCTAAATAATGAGAAGTCGTTAATGAAAAGAAGAGGATGGATGTTACCCATGTAGCACGTTCAGTTCCCATTACATTTCGAAGTGCTTATAACGTAAGGAGATTGATCGCTCCTGTTCTTTTTTAGATGTAAGCATGACAACCGTATGGAACTGAGCTAGTACCAATTTAAAAAGAACACAAAGTTGGGCTCCTTGATGTTTCACATATCAAAGCCTACATTATGCAAATTCTGAGATAAACTTAATTTACGAAAGTTGTCAAGTGAAGCATATACCTAACTAATTGAAAAATGGTTGCCTGCAGTCCAGGCATTTCCTGTCACAAGTGGAGACGAGTAAAAATCTAAGTAAGTAGAGCCAGGGAAGTGATGAATTCCGGAAAGATTTCCCATCAGGATGTAATTTTTCCTCAATGTTTAATGAACTTTCTTCAGAGACAAAAGAATATTCATATTTGGCTTTTTAAAAAAACATTCCAGACTGATAAAAACAACCTGCCCAGGTTTGATTTAATTCAATCATTATTTATTTTCTGCCAACACATGATAAAATATTGTAAACAAACAGTTTAAACCAAGATCTTGACATTTTAACCGGCCAAGGTGCCAGACAAAAATAAAAAAACATATTTTCCAATGATTTTTGAGTAAATCGTACTTATTAATTCTTCATTTCTGCCTCAGCACTCTCAGGTGATGGATTATTTGTGTCAGCTCTCGGGCAGCGGGCAATACAAAGAAGGCCACATTTATTGCCCCATTCCGTAGTTGCCTTGAGAATGTGACGGTGGACTTTCTCCTCGAACGTTTGCAGTTCTTGTGGCCTTGAGCTCCCACAATTATTTTAAGCAGCAAATTCTAGAAAACTGATCCAGGAAGAAGGAAGAAATACTGAAATATTTTCAAAGTCAGGGTAGCGAGTGACCTGGAAGAGAATGTGAAGGGAGTGATGCTCTTTCACGTTGGTTGCTCTTGTCTATCACAGTAATGGGTATCGGGCCAGAGGACTGTGATGTTCCTTGCTTTATAGATGAGGATGGCTTCGAAGTGCAGTGTCTCACAAAGAACATCAAGCTATGTTTTGAACAAAGTTAATTTATTAACACTACAACTAAATAGATTCGACTTGCTTACGAAGATATAAAAGACTATAAATGGGGGCAGCGCGGTGGTGCAGTGGTTAGCATTGCTGCCTCACGGCGCCGAGGTCCCAGGTTCGATCCCTGCTCTAGGTTACTGTCCGTGTGGAGTTTGCACATTTTCTCCGTGTTTGCGTGGGTTTCGCCCCCACAACCCAAAGATGTGCAGGCTAGGCGGATTGGTCATGGTAAATTGCCCCTTAATTGGAAAAATGAATTGGGTACACTAAATTTTATTTTTTTTAAAAAGACTACATATAACTAAAACCAAGATTCTACCTACAGAACTTCTGAAAACACGACTGCTCTCTATCTCGTCTAATCACCTACTCCTGGTATCAAGGGTATCACGTGATCCACATTATGTGCTTGATCACCATCTAGTGGTTGGATGCAGTTACAGTAAATTGTTAACCCTTTATTATCCTTACAATATACATATTGTCGCAAGGACGATTCTGCCAATTTAACCCCAGTGAATAGCCACCATCCATCCTGTACATCATACAAACCACAGCCGCAGATAATGTTGGAGGCGGATATTGAAGCCAGTGGCAGGGGCACCAAACAAGCAAACAACACGGCCCTGGATGGAGTCAAGCTATTTGAATGTTGCCTCACCCCTCCAGGCAAGTGGTGAGCATTCCATCACATTCTTGACTTGAGGTTTATAGATGGTGGCGAAGCTTTAAGTAGTCAAGATATGAGCAATTGTCAGTGTAACCTGCCTTTGCCCTCTTAATATATTTGTGGTCTGGCTATTTCTGGTTCAGTTCTACTTTATTGCTGTTGTTGGGCTGTTGAAAATCGGGGTAGACTGGTGGACGTCCCCTGGTTTGAGATGGTTATTACGTGGCATATATGCGGCAAGCTAAACTTCATCCAATTTATCAACGCAATATGATTTTCACCTTCGCTATCCTTATAAACATTGACAAAGATTATTGTTAGTAACTGGCATCTTCGCATTATGGGCCACGCACCCTGGGCACTGGATGAAGACAAGTCTAATTCGTGTAGCACTCTTCAGAAACAAACCCTGCGCTCTGAGCCGGAGGAAGACAGATTTCCATCCCAGTAACCTGAAATGGGTTAGAGATGGAAGGGAGAGCAGCTTTCAAACACATTAGTTGTTTTTATAACTTTTCTCATTGCAGGACGCTATGCAAGTAGTTATTTATTTCCAAAGGTGCAGGTAACTAAATTTTAAAAGACGGTGGGCTGGATTCTCAGGTACCTCACCTGTGTGTTTCTCGACTGCGCGCCATTCGCTGACGGTGGGATTATCTTCTCCCGCTGTTTGTCAATGGGATTTCCCATTGAAGCCACCCCACTCTGCCGGATCACTGCTGGCGGGAACATAGATTCCCCACGGACGGAGAATTCCGGCCGGTGCCAGCCAGTCCAAAGAAAACAGTAATTTCATTGCAAAACTAAGTTTATTTTTATTTGTGCATATGAAAGAAAGATATATTTTATAAATGAACAAATACCGAAAGATATACAACGGGAAAACCTTAAGACACTATGCTCATGAGTTAGGGTATGCCTGTCTCAGGCAGACAGGAAATTCAGCACCTTGTGGATGGTCTTGCATACGCTCACAGAGACCATAAAATCCATGTCCACCATGAATAAATTTGGGATGCCTATCATTCAATCCAACTACTTCCTGATTTTTTTAAACAAGCCTGAAAAAGTGTAGGCAGTAAGGTTGTTCTGATTCAAAGTACTGTAAGTTGTTGCAGTAGTTTGTTGAAACAATACAGTAGAATAAGTGGGATAATTTTTCTCTGGTCGCTAAATGGGTTATAACAAACTGACAGTTCAATTAATACATCGTTCAACTCCCCTTTCCTTTGGGAAAGGTAGACAGACAAGGCTGCTGATACACTCGGTGATAAAAGCTAAAATTATTCTAGTGTCTTAATCCAACAACTTTTCTGTTCTGTGAAGAAACTCACTAAGTGTAAAGGGTTCTTCATTTGCCAGTTAAAGAGCAATCATGCAGGAAAAAAGTCAGAGGGGTGAATTCTCCGCCTCCCCAGCTGAGTGTTCCTCGGCGGCGCGTTGTCGCTGGCAGCGGGATTCTCTGTTCCTGCCGCCAGCAGGCGGGGTTTCCCACTGTGGCCAACCTAGACCGCAGGGACACCCACGAATGAGGATGTGCTGCTGGCAGAACTGAGAATCCCGCCGGCGGAGAATTCATTCCGGAGTCTATTTGAGGGAAAAGATTGGTTGGCATCGCTAGGACCAGAATTGACAGAATCACACAGTACTGAAGAGGCCCTTCGGCCCATCGAGTCTGCGCTGACACATGAAAAACACCTGACCTGCCGACCTAATCCCATTTTCCAGCACTTGGCCCAGAGCCTGGAATGTTATTGTCGTGTTGGGTGTTCCGATGTACAAACGAACCAACACGGTTGTAGATGGTACAACTCTGTTTTATTATTCTGTACAATAATAACTATTAACTTCTGGCTGTGGTTCGTACTTCACCAGCTAACCTGTGGACCCAGCCCTAGCACTATCTTAGTGAGGCACTCAGCACATGGTGTATATCTGAGTGGCACGCTGGGAGCTCTGTGCTCTGAGCTATCTCCTGTTAGAATGAGCGGGAACTGTGGTGTTCCCTGTTTTATAGTGCGTGTGCTCTCACTGGTGATTGGCTGCGATGTTGTGTGTGTGTTGGTTGGTCCATCGACCTGTCCATCAGTGTGTGTGTGTGAATGCACCATGATATGTTAATATGGATATCATGACAGTTATGATGTGCCAAGTTCTCATCCAGGTACTTTTTAAAGGATGTCAGACATCCCGCCTCTACCACCCTCCCAGGCAGTGTGTTCCAGACGTTACCACTCTCTGGGTAAAAAGTTTTTTCTCAAATCCCCGCTAAACCTCCTGTCCCTCACCGTGAACTTGTGTTCCCTTGTAACTGACCCTTCAACTAAGGGGAACAGCTGCTCCTTCCCCACTCTGTCCATGCCCCTCCTAATCTTGTGCACCTCGACCAGGTCGCCCCTCAGTCCTCTCTGCTCCAGAGAAAATAACCCAAGCCGATCCACCTCTCTTCATAACTTAAATGTTCCATCCCAGGCAACATCCTGGTGAATCGCCTCTGCACCCCCTCCAGTGCAATCACATCCTTCCTAAACTGTGGTGACCAGAATTGCACACAGTATGCCAGCTGTGGCCTCCCCAAAGTTCTGTACAGCTCCAACATGACCTCCCTGCTTGTGTAATCTATGCCTCAATTGATTAAGGCAAGTGTCCAATATGCCTTTATCACCGCCCTATTAACCTGCCCTTCTGCCTTCAGAGATCTATGGGCAACCAGGCCAAGGCTCCTTTGTTCTTCGGTACTCCCCAGTGTCGTGCCGTTTGTTGAATACATCCTTGTCAATTTACTCCTTCCAATGTGAATCTCCTCCCACTTTTCAGGGTTAAATTCCATCTGCCACTTTTTTGCCCATTTGACCATCCAGTCTATATCTTCCTGTAACCCAAAACACTCAACCTCACTGTTAACCACCCGGCCAATCTTTGTGTCATCCGGAATCTTACGGATCCTACTTCCCACATGGTCATTTATGTCATTTATATAAGTGACAAACAGTAGGGGACCCAGCACAGATCCCTGTGGTAGGCCACTGATCACTGGCTTCCAGATACTAAAGCAACCGTCTGTCTCTGTCTCCTACAGCAAAGCCAATTTTGGATCCACTTTAACAAGTTACCCTGTATGCCATATGCGTTTGCCTTGGATCATCAGGTTCTGGTATATTTGGCTACTCGCAGTGTTTTAATAATAGAACATCCTTCATGAGTACATCAAATAAATGTTTGGAGCTGGATTCTCCGGTCCCCCAGCCGCATGCTGCTCAGCGACGTGCTGTTCGCTGGCGGTGGGATTCTGTACTCGCGTCGCTTGTCAATGGGTCTTCCCATTGGAGCCACCTCATGCCACCGGGAAACCGGTGGGGGGTGGGGGGGGTGGCGGGGCGGGGGGGCGGGGTGCACTGTGGCGGGAACAGAGGAGTTGACAACATTCAAACAGATATTTCTGGCCTTGATATTCAGGACAATTTAGCATTTCCCCTGACCCCCTTCACTTTATATTCCAGGAGGACTAGGGTGAAGAAGCAATAGTGTAGAGCTCTGTCTGGGCTAAGTAAATACAGCCTGTCTCTGGATGCACTGAAAACCCTCAGAGATAACCTAAGTTGCTAACTAGGTGTGTGGAGATGCACTGTACCAGAGTTAGATTAATGTGATCATGAATGAGAATGTCAAATTTTCAAAAGTTGCTACCAGCCTGCTCATGATATTTGACAAACCTTCCCCATAGACCTCCAGGTAATTCTGAAACTCAAATAATACCTAAACCTTGAAAGTGGGAGAAGGGCTCCAAACCTGTTACAACTTCAACTTCACTTGAAGGCTGACCTTCTGACTACAAGATGTCTTGCAGCTTACTGAGAATCCTCCACTCCAGCTAAAGCATCAATTCATCGAACAAACAACAGACCTCAAAGAGACTGAAATAATTCCAGATTGTAATTGTTTTTGTTTTTGTTCCTTCATCCATATCTAACCATTGTGCGATAATGTGTGTAAGGTATCACATTTAAACCTCTGCGGGAAGTGCGTGCAAATAAACAACCTTCGTTGTTTTCAAATTCATGAAGACTTGCTGCTGAAAGCCATCAAAAGAGGACCAACCATTCTGAGGGTATGAAAACAAACTAATCGCACACATTAAACACTTTGATCACAGACAACAATGAAACCAATAAACTATGTCCCTGGCAATAGGCACATCTCCATGCCTGAATATTTTATGCAACTAGAAAATACTGTACCTGTGCTACCCCAACCAATTTCCTTGCCCTATCCAAACCGCAGACATATCCATTTTATCTCCACGGTGGGTAGAAATCATTTTCCAGTCTGGATTTCAGTGTTGGGTCTGACTTTCATTGATCTGGAGGCTGGAGTGCCTTAACCCAATTAGTGTACAACACTGCAGAGGCATCCCAGGCATTTACTGAATTAAGTTAACAGGAATTGTCAAGTATCAATGTGGGAAGCTTCTGTCACTAGTCCTGCCCTCTTCTTGATTCCGGCCCTTCCTGGTGATAGTTGCTTTGCAAAGGATGGGAAAAGATTTCTCCCCTGACAAGGCAAATTGGCTACTGCTGCAGTAACAATAGAAGACTGACAGAATCCCGTGTGTTGTTTGAGCCTTATTTCTGCAAAGAAAAATTGCTTCTCCACACCGATCAGACAGAGGGCGGTAAGGAGATGTCTTGATTGTAGACATCCCTCCTTGAATTTGTCGATAAATATTCATCATAACTCATGCAAACGTATCGTACAAAAATAACAAAAATGTTGATAGGTGTCTTGACGTCATCATTGGCTTTCTCTGTTATATTCTGCAAGAAACCTTCTCTAGGAACGCGTTACACCTGTTCCCGTGTTGGATAATTCCCGTCTGAAAAAGCAAGGTCTTGAATCAAACCTGATAAACTATTGGGCCCTATTGCTTCACTCACTGAATTTGGATGGTTGGCTTAAATGTGTGAAACAACGGGATAGATTTTAATCCTCTGCCCTTTGACCAGAGGAATGTTCCTGCCTCTCATCACCATAACCTGCCCGCCAAGAGCCGGCCTTGTGACAGGTAAGGGCCTGCATTAGATTGTAAAGTTGTAGCTCAATGATATCAAAGATATCACTGTACCTTGTTTCAAGCTGCACTCAGCTGAAATCCAATTTAACTAAAGGACCGGAAACAGACATCAGACCCCCGCCCTCCACATCCGTTTGCACACGCAGGGGGTTTAATACCTGTTTAAGGCTCTTTTGTAAAATTAGATCATGCCCCGAGTGCAGCATGAAAAGCTCTTCACCCCGGCCAAGTAGAGGGCTCCCTCACTAATATGGCGTGACGCAGTTGTGGAGAACGGGACGTGCACAGGTCACATTGGATTCAGCAGGGCCTGTTTCTCACCTGATGGGAGGCTGTTGTGCAGCAGAATGCCTGGACCACAGTGATACCCGGCATTAGAATGCTCCGGGATTATTTTAGCTCTGCGCCAGGCAATTTTTCCACTGACACCAATGTTCACATGTGGGAAGCTGGGACATGGTTGGAATTGGAGCACCGAGGTTGGTCGAAGACAGGGGATTTGATATTTGAACCATCCAGCCTTGTGGTCGCATAGTTTTGTGCTGCATCAATGGAAGAAAGGGTAATTTCCTAAGATATTTAATGTGTGGGTAAAGCTAATCGCTAGAATACATGAATCATCATTGTGGAAGAAGATACACAAAAGTAGAATGCAAAATAAAGGGAGACACTGAGCTCGAACCCTGTTTGTGTAGCGCTGTCTTGAGTGACGTTTCAGAGACCTGCTGGATAGGTGGCTGGCTGATTCTTGTATGGCCCATGCAGCATTGTTGGTGGAGCATTGTTGGTGGGGTTAGCTGTACTAATTGTTGATGGTATTATGATCCTGGACCAGACCCCAGCAGTGGCTAGGCAACTGGACAGAAACTCCAATATTTCATTTTAATTTTGGAAATCTGTGAGGAAAGGACACTTCGCTCTAGGAGTGATTGCATAAAGAAATAGGAATATGATATATTAAAACAAACTTTATCACTAACATAGTCTTAAAATCTCTGAAACATCACACAAGAAAAATGGCTTATAATTACCCTATAATCAATGCTAATCATTAGAGATACACTGACCCTTAACTGCTATCTTTATTTCCACTCAAACATCAAAACTATCTCAGCCCTCATTCCATTTTCAAATATAATTAGCAGACCCAGGCATACTTACTTTATAAAGATGTTCTTTGACACTGTTTTAAAGAAAAGACCTGACTCCTATCAGAACCGTGCAGAAAATCTGGCTGTATTTCTTCAAGAGCTGTTTCCCTATCTAAAATTCAAGTAAATTGCTTTTCTGCAAAATGCTTGGTACCATCGCTCCTCCTATTAATTACATCACCTTGCCAAGCTGAAACACAATGGCTGGAATTTTCCAGTCATCGGATTCACTTTTTCCATTGGCAACGCGCCCCTGCCAGTGGGGTCTGCGGTGGCATGAGGTGGTTTCAGTGGGAAATCCCATAGACAAGCTGCAGAAAGATAGAATCCCACTGCCAGAAAATGGTGCACTGCCGAGAATCACGTGGCCCACCAATCAACTCCACAGGGAATGCCCTTAATCCAAACAAAAGTCCAGTCCATTAGCCCAAGCTTTTACGGCACCTTAGTTGCACCTCTGGTTCCCAAAACCTTTCAAACCAGGATTCTTTAAAAACACTACTGCAGCAGTCATACACACATTAACCCAGGCTTTTAACCCTTACTGCACCAGGTACCTATAATACAATGGATTCTCTGGGCCCCCAACTGGTGGCGGAATTATATCTTCCCGTCACGTCTTGTCAATGGGATTTCCCATTGAATCCAGCCCACTCCTCCAGGAAAGCCGCTAGCGGGGTGCAATGCCGGTGGGAAAAGTGATTGGGTTAACTGGAGAATTCTGGCCGATATATCGGAAATTCCTACATTCATCACAACATTGACAGGGCAGGTTGAGAGAATGATTAAAAACACCGTACAGGATCCTGGACTTTATGAACAGGGGGATAGAGTACAAAAGCAAGGAATATTGCTGAAAAGTGAGACATGGGGCGGGATTCTCTCAGCCCTGCGAGGGGCCGGAGAATCCCCGCGACCAGCGCGAATCGCGCCACGCTGCCCCGACGCCGGCACGCAATTCTCTGCAGAGCAGTCATGATTGGTGAGTTGAGCGTAGAGTGGAGAATCGGCGGCATTGGCGCCGGCGTGGGAGGCGCGGCGCAGGTCGGGGGCCGCTCTACCCGGCCGCCCCGCCGATCCTGGCCAAGCGGCTATCGTAAAAAAGCCGAGTTCCACCGTCGCCGTCCACACCTGATTCAGCCGGCAGGAACTCAGTGTGGAAGGGTCAGGGGGGCGTCCAACCCCGGGGTGGGGCCTCCGATGTGGCCTGGCCCGTGATCGGGGCCCACCGATCGGCGGGCCGGCCTCTCGGACTGGGGGCCTCCTTTCTTCCGCGCCGGCCCCTGTAGCCCTGCGCCATGTTGCATCGGGGCCGGCGCGTTGAAGGGAGCCACTGCGCTTGCGTGCGTTGGCGCCGGTGCCACTGTGCATGCACGGATCCCACGGCACCCAGTTGATGCCGGGATCAACAGCTGGAGCAGCGTGAACTGCTCCAGTGCCGTGCTGGCCCCCCATAGGGGCCAGAATTGCTGATCCTGAGGCCATGCTGACGCCGTCGGGAAACGCAACGGCATTTACGACGGCGTCAACACTTAGCCTCAGGATCAGAGAATCCCGCCCATGTTGCCAAACTCCAAAGGATCACAACAAATTATACTACAGGAGAAAAAGGTGCTGGTTGGCTGGCAAGTCTACTCTGACTGACTGAGGTATTATCATGGAGGGAACAATTGGTTCCTCAAGCTCTCAGGTAATTCATAAAGAGTGCAAGACTTGAACATATTTCTTTTGTTTGCAGAGAATGAGTCGCTGGATAGGAAGGCAGAAAGTTACTGTCAAGTGCAATGAGTCACGTGACGAGGTAAACTCATCGGCCGGAATTCTCCAGCCATTGGGATTCTCTGCCCCGCCGGCAGTTACCCCTACCCATGGGTTTCCAAGCAGTGTGGGGTGGCTTCAAGGGGTAATCCCATTGACAAGCGGCAGCAGTAGAGATTCCCATCGCCAACGAACAGTGCACCACCGAGAAACACGTGGCTGGGGACTGGAGGATCCAGACCATTATCTTAGATTGTTTGTTAGTGTAGTTATCCGTGTGTGCTATTAACCGAGGGGACTGTGGCAATCTTCATTCTGGCAGTGCAGCTTCCCTCCAATGGCCATGAAGGCTGACTGGATGGCGTGATTTTCTAACAACGCTGCCTGGTCCTGGCAGAATGTGCAGAGGCAGCAGGTAAAAGAGGAGAGCAGCGGGGCTCAGAGCGGAGCTTGGGGAAATATTACCATCATTTCGATCAGGTGAATATGCCAAATCCGCTTGTTGCTCACCTTGACCTAAATAGGTGTGAGCAACTCACCAAGCATGACTGCTGTACCCCCAAAAATGAAGCTATTCAATTTCTCACTTGCTCTGTATAAACCAGTAACATAATTAGAAGAAAACATACAGGAAGTTCAAGTCAAAAAAATAGTTTGGTCTATTAATAACAGAAGAGATGAAAATAAATGAAAAAGAATAGGGATAAGAGAATGTATTCTCGCTAGTGAAAATATTTGGGTCAAAAATACCAACGTAATGTAGAAATAAGAAATTCCAAGGGCCCCGCTCCGTCTACATTAGGATTAGAAAGATTACTGTGAAGAGGAAGTAAGTGAAATCCATTTTGATCCATTTATCTTTGAGAACAGGAGGAGCTCAGGCACACATCCTGTCCACAGGGAAGTGATGAAAGAAGATGGGTTGATTCAGAAAGCAAGTGCGGAGGCTGAGGAACATTTGGGAATGTTTAACAGAGACGACAGAAAGATGTTCCAAAGATGTCACAAAAATAGTGACTGGAAAAAAATGAAACGACAAAAACGACAAATAGAATCACACTGTTTTCACAGATGCAGCAGTAGAAGTGAACCTGGGGGCAGAAAATGCAAGAAGCAGCAGAGCAATGGTAGAAATTGATGTGTCTCAATCAGGGCTAGGCGATAGTCAATAGGATGGTCAATTGTATGATCAATAATAGATATAGATAAAGATTTAAATAATTGATCTAATTCCAATAATCAGTTGGATTGGATTGCTTTTTTAAAAATTTAGAGTACCCAATTATTTTTTTCCATTGAAGGGACAATTTTAGTGTGGCTGATTCTTCTACCCTGCACATCTTTGGGTTGTGGGGGGTGAGATCCACGCAGACACGGGGAGACCAGCAAACTCCACACGGGCAGTGACCCGGGGCTGGGAGTGAACCCGGGTCATCAGCGCCGAGAGGCAGCAGTGCGAGCCAGTTGGATACATTAACATGGTACGGTTCACACGTTGCTGTTTCCTGGCATTAACCTTGCGCTTTAGTGATTAAAACTTCTACGCATTTAATTTGTAGAAAGGTGCTACAATTCAAAACCGCGACAGCCTGCACATTATAGTACCGCGATTCCAAAATAGTATGTCTTGTTTTCGCACGACTGTGGACCCAGTACAGTACACTGTTTCTGTGGTTGTGTCAGGTTCCAGAGCCAGTGTGAGCTGTTTATTTTTTCTAATGCATTGAAATTAAACTTCCAGATCATTTCTCAGACACTGACGCACTCAGTAATGCTCTATGCTGCCCACCTGTGTGCAAGGTGATTTCAAGCTGTTTCTGGCATATTTGAAGTTGATTGCAGCTTAATTTTGCTGAAATAATGGTTGAAGTCGTCTCAATCTGTACATTACGGAAAGGAGGCCACTTTTATCACTCCCTTTGCCTTATGCCCATGACATCTTTGTAAATCTCTCCTTAGCTCCAAATTATCCCTGACATTTCATTCTACCGCATTGCCCCTCTCCAACAATATAATTCATTGCATTTCTATCCCTCTTTGGTTCTGTCGAAGAGTAATGTGGACTCAAAATGTTAACTCTGTTTCTCTCTCCACAGATGCGGCTGAGTTCATCCAACATCTTCTGTTTATAGTTGCCATTTTTATCAGTCGTCTACAGAACCCGAAAGACCATTGTGAACACCTGGGGTATCAGTCTTGTGCACGGTTCCAAAAGGAATGTACAAAGAAAAAACAGGCACTTTGTGCTACCTTAATCCGATTGCCGAAAAGAGATACACCGTCATGCATCCACGGGCAGCACGGTAGCACAGTGGGTAGCACTGTGGCTTCACAGGGCCAGGGTCCCAGGTTCTATTCCCCGCTTGGGTCACTGTCTGTGCGGAGTATGCCGTTCTCCCCGTGTCTGCATGGGTTTCCTCCGGGTGCTCCGGTTTCCTCCCACAAGTCCCGAACGACGTGCTGTTAGGTAATTTGGACAATCTGAATTCTCCCTCTGTGTACCCGAACAAGCGCCGGAATGTGGCGACTAGGGGCTTTTCACGGTAACTTCATTGCAGTGTTAATGTAAGCCTACTTGTGACAATAAAGATTATTTTTTTTTAAAAATTAACCAGTCCAGGGAGTCACTTGTTAGAGATGAATAGCCACAGATAAGGGGCGAAATTCTCCGTAATCTTGAGTGGCCGAGCCCTAACCTTGAGGGGCTAGGCCCGCGCCGGACTGATTTCCGCCCCGCCAGCTGGCGGGAAAGGCCTTTGGTGCCCCGCCAGCTGGCGCGGAAATGACATTGCCGGGCGGCGCATGCGCGGGAGTGTCAGCGGCCGCTCACGGCATCCCCGCGCATGCGCAGTGGAGGGGGTCTCGTCCGCCTCCGCCATGGTGGAGACCATGGCAAAGGCAGAAGGAAAAAAGTGCCCCCACGGCACAGGCCCGCCCGCGGATCGGTGGGCCCCGATTGTGGGCCAGGCCACCGTGGGGGCATCCCCCGGAGCCAGATCGCCCCGTGCCCCCCCAGGACCCCGGAGCCCGCCCGCGCCGCCTTGTCCCGCCGGTAAGAGAGGTGGTTTAACCCACGTCGGCGCGGGACAGGCATTCCAGCAGTGGGACTTCGGCCCATCCGGGCCGGAGAATCGCCGGGGGGCCCCGTCAACCGGCGCGGCACGATTCCCGCCCCCGCCGAATCTCCGGTGCCGGAGAATTCGGCAACCGGCGGGGGCGGGATTCACGCCAGCCCCCGGCGATTCTCCGACCCGACGGGGGGTCGGAGAATTCCCCCCCAAGAAATCTGATTTTCTCCCATTCCTGAAGTAACTGACCGAGACCAGTATGTCAGTGTGAAGAGTTTCCATGGCCATTATTAGCCCTGAGCAGTTATATCCCACGGATTACACGTCGGTAATCTCACCAGGACTCACTCCTTCAATGTTCTGCAGAATATTTGATCATCTCTCTTTTCCTGTTTCTGTGACCTTCAATCTTTATCATAAACAGGTATGTAATTCAGCTTTTACCATAATTTTTCCTGTTTCTCTCTGACAGAACTTATAGCAGTGTAAAAATAGGCATCATCATTATTTGACAGCTACTGGAATTGTCATTCAACAATTACAAAGCAGCCCAGAGATAAAATGTTCATAATGTGGCAAGATTTACTTTGACACTTGGTCCTTTGTTCTTTGACACGATAGAGGGGTTTTAAACTAATAGTGGGTGAGGGGGAGGGGGGGGGGAATCATGTGAGAGGAAGTGTGACAAATCAAAGGGAAACAAGGAAGTAAAGGAGTAGCGCAGTGATTTGGGTATCCGTGGTGACCCACTGTATTCTCTTGTACTTACTGTTCTTACTGTTTGTTACATGTCTGGGTTTGTCCCTGCTGGCTCCGCCCCTCAGCCTCAAGTATAAAGGTAGCTGACCTCCAGCCCTGCCCTCATTCTGGGACCGGCTGCCAGCAGGTATCTTTTAGATGATTAAAGCCACAGTTTACCCTTCCGACTCTCGTCTGTCGTCATTGATGGTACATCAGTATCAAAATGCATTTCTAATAAAAAGGAATGAATTGTTAGCACAGGTAGAAATAAATAGCATCAAGATCGGGATAGGGACCAGGAACTTTTTTGTTTAAAGGAGACAACATTTCAAATCCCAGGTACCTTCAAGGAAAGAATAAAGCCACAAGATTCCACTGTTTTTAAACAGACAAAATTAATTTTACAATGAAAAGTCAGAAAAGTAAAACAATTTGCAATGTCTATCTTACACTCTAATATTCAGAATTAAATACATGTGAATTAACAAGCAAACTGTGGTTGAACACACTACGTTGCGCAATAAAACTAATAATAATCTTTCTTTGTGTCCAATTCACCGTACGAGCACATCTTTCGGGACTTGTGGGAGGAAACCGGAGCACCCGTAGGAAACCCACGCAGACACGGGGAGAACGTGCGGACTCTGCACAGACAGTGACCCAAGCCGGGAATCAAAACTGGGAACCTGGCGCTGTGAAGCAACGGTGCTAACCACTGTGATACCATGACGCCCTTTCCTTTTAATGCACAAATTAAGGCTACTTCAACCATTATTTTAGCAAAAAATAAGTTGCAATCAAGTTAAAATGTGCCAGAAGCAACTTGAATGGCAGTTGCGATCCTGTCAGATCCCCTGGATTTCTCGGCAACTCACCCAGATCACAAGTCATGCAATCTCGATAAAGCACTACCTCTGTCATGGGGGATAGCTTCCAATACTTCACTTTCGAAGATCTAGCCTCTGAATTCCCTCCAATAGTCACTCTGACTCCGACTGCATCAATGACTGCCCATCTCCTGATTGTTTAATCTCTTCTCCTGAGATTACATTCCACTGGCTTCCCGAGGCTTCACTCCAGCAGCAACTCATGGGCATAGCTCCAGCACTAGCTGCCTGGGATCTCTTTCTCTCTTCCACTCCGCTGTAGTTTCCCTTCCCAATGGTTCCTACTGGTGGTCTCCGCCTGGTGGTCTTTCTCTTTCTTTCTGGGCTCTCTCTCTCTCTCTCTGGTTTCCTCTCTCTGTCTAGTGGTTCCCCCGTTATAGTGCCAAACCTGGGTCTCGTGATCATGTTTTCACAACATGCAGTCAGCAAAAGTCACCATAGTCCCAGATGACCAAGGGCCGTGATAGCGTCCAGTTTTATTCATAGTTTTATTTAGATAGGGGCTAGTTGACTGCATATAGCTAAATAAGTTGAATATTAAAAGTGTCTTGACTGTGGGAACTTAGTCATTGTCTCATATAATGAATTAACCATTGTATTCCAGTGTATTCAGCACTGAGAATGTATTGTTCTCTGTCTAACCAACTAATCAATTCTTAAGGTCTCCGCCAAGCTATGAAACATAGCAAAATATGAGAAAATATATCCAATCCTTTTCCTTAGGCTACGCAAGCAAATGCTAAGCTAGATTTGATAGGCACCAGTCAATCTTAAGTAATGTCCAATGTTTGATTCACAAATCATCCTCTAAGAAACAGACATTCATTTGAACAAACCAGGAGGTCTCAGCTGAGAATTAGAAGCCAATGAACGTAAATGAGGGGTTGAACCAGAGATAAGAATTCCCTTAAAAATAGAACCTCGTGGTCGAGGTCTTTGTTCCTGAATTCTTGGATCATCTATCTGATTGTTTGTGTTAAAGTGATTTCCTTTCGTGCTTTATGCTTTTTTACCATTTGCTTGGCTTTTTCATGTATTGTTTGATATTTCGTTTCTACGTTTTTATTCAGCTCTTATTCAAGTGTATACCAGAGAGTAATTAACAATAATAAAGTCATATTTTTGACGCCTCCCACCAATTGGACAACCAATTCTTATTAGAAGGTAAAGTTGAGGGGGAGAGCTGACTGGTGGTGATTTAACCTGAGGGTCACTACACCTCGGGCGAGGGGCAAGGTTGAGAAGGCGGGGCCTTCATGAATAACTTCAACCGGTACGGGAATTGAACCCGCTCTGTTGACCTCGCTCTGCATAACGAACCAGGAATAAATGGATGGGGCATGTGAGAAAGATTACTACAATAATCAGTGACTTTCATCTAAATATAGATTGGGTGAATCAGATTATTAAAGGTGGACTGGAATACATAGAATGTATTAGGAACAATTTCTCAGAGTAGTATGTTCCAGAATCAACTGGGGAGCAGGTTATTCGAGCCCTGGTAATGGGCAATGAGACAGGATGAATCAATTAGGAAGATTGAGATGATTGGTCACATTTTAAGAATCAGCAAAGAATGACTAAAAAAATGAAAGAAAGTAGAGCATGAGAGAAAGCTAGCTAGTAATATAAAAAGATAGTAAGAGTTTCTACAAGTATTTAAAAAGGAAAAGAGTGGCTAAGTTGGTATTCGTCTTCTAGAGAGTGAGACTGGGGAACTGATAATGGGAAATAGGGAAATGGCGGAGGCAGTGAACAGGTATTTTGTGTTTGCCTTCACTCTACAAGGCTTAGGAAGGTTCAGAAAGAGACGTTAAAATCAAGACATGAACAGGCGGGAGAAACAATCATCATGCAATAAGTGCTGCCTCACGATGCCGAGGACCCGGTTTGATCCTGACCCCAGGTCACTATCTGTGTGGAGTTCGCACACTCTATCCATGTCTGCGTGGGTTTCACTCTCACAACCCTTTCAAGTGGTCAGCTAGAAACTGACAGCACTTCACTTTGTTTGAAGTGGCTCAGAATCTATCAATCAAAACTTGATGTTTATAAACATTGTGGTTAGGCCACTTCAAAGGTGCTCAACCATGAAGGACGATGAATGGAACAATGCTGACAGCGAGGGGTATGTAAAAGCTATTAATCACAGCTTAGCAAAATCAATATCAAAGACAAATTAATTAATGGCTTGTGGATCAGGGATCTGAGGTGGTTTAAACCCAGCTGACTGGTTTTCTGAAATTGACACATGATGCTTTCTGTATCTGAGCCAGCAGGTGTATTGCCCAGGTGAGTGTTAAAGCAATTTTTTTTTCACTGCCTCTATTTGATCTGCTCCCTAACTTCCCAACGGGGTCTCTCTTCTGGGGCGTCTGAGGGGGCTGCACGTTATTACAGGGTCTCTGGGGGTCTCCTTATTTAGGGGGTCTCTGGGGGTCTCCTTATTCACAGGGTTTCTGTGCAGGGGTTCCTTTATTTAGGTAATCTCTGTGGGGGTCTCTTTATTTAGGGCATCACTGTTGGGGGTCTCTTTGTTTTAGGGGGTCTCTTTATTTAGGGGGCCTCTGTTGGGGGTGGCCTGGGTCAGGTCACTCCTGTACTGGGGTTGGGAGGCACCCAGAAAATCCAGGGGTGGGGGGCTGAATTGCAGAGGGGTTGAGGCTGGATTGTGATGTGTGGGGGGGCGGTGATGGCCAGTGGGACTGCACTATCAGTCCACTCAAAATGGCGGCGCGATAGATGCATAAATTTGCATGGCTAAGGGTTCGGAATTAGGAGCACAAATCAGGTGCAATTCAGCTCGGGCGGGAGAAAATAGGGCTGGATTAACCAATTTTGAGGCTATATCCCTATGCCGGCGTGGGAACGGTGGTGTTTTATGATAGACAGAATGTCATAAAATGGCCACCGAACCTCCGTTTGGCTGGGGCCTAGTAGGAAGGCACTGTCGAGCACCCGGCTCTAGCTGCTGATACGGCCCGGAGAATTGCCGGGTCCATGGCCGCGCATGCGAAAGAGTGCCGGCTTGCATGCTCCGGACCAGCACCCCCCACAGTGCCCTCAGCCCATGGCAAAGTCCTCCCTCTCCGCGGATCGGCCCTCCCCCGGCAAAAGCGGCGCCGCCCCCGATTTGGTCGTAAACTTCAGTTCTCTGGCCGATCGCCGAATGCGATTTTGGCGCCAGGGACTGGAGAATCCTGCCCATAGTCTTCAAAATGGATAATCTTGCCCTTATTAGAAAATAGCATATAATTGCACTAGAAACAGCTCAGGCGATGTTCCCGTGACTCATTTCTGGGATGAAGGGATTGTCTTGTGAGGAAAGGTTGAACAGATTGCGCCTTTATCCATTGGAGTTTCAAAGAATAAATGATTCTGAGAGGTCTTAAAAGGATGGATGCCGCAGGCATATTTCCTCTTGTGCGGGAGACCAGAACCAGCGGACAGGGTTTATAAGCTAGTGATCTCCCTTCTGAGACAGAGATGAGGAGAATTGTTTTCTCCCAGAGGGCGGCTAGAACTCTCTTCCTCAAGTGGAGGTGGAGACATTGAATATTTTTCAGGTTGAGTGAAACGGATAGTCAATGGAGTCTGCGGCAGGGGTTGGGGGCAGTATTGGGGGAAAATGGGAAACTGGAGTTGATCCATAATCAGTTTAGCCATGATCTTATTAAATGGTGGAGCTGGGCCAAAGGGCCGAATGGTTTACTCCTGCTCTTAAGTCCCATGTTCCAATTGACCAATTACATTAATACGAGTTAACATATTGTCATGTGAGAGTACCTTTATAAAATGGGTGTTTAAGAAATGTACCTTTAAGAAATGGAGCTGCTCATGTTACTGGAGTGATGTCAGAGTGTGGGTGGAGCTCAGCTCTACTTCTGCTTTTTAGTTTCAGTTTGAGAAAAAGCTTGGGTGTGTCTGTGTTTTTCAGTGAGCTGCATCTGAAGTTTAAACAAAGAGATGTAATGTTGATCTCTGCCATCCAAAGGCTATCTATGGATCATTTGATGAACCCAGAATTGTAAAAGGTCTCAGTATTGAATGTAAACCTAATGTGCTCCTGTTTGAAGGTTTGTTAAGTCTTTTGGATGTTAAAAGGACAGCTTACAGGGTTACTTAGTGTTGTATTCTTTGGGATTGTATTTGAATTGATGGTTGCTAAGATGTTCACTGTTTGTTTTAAAAAGGTTAACTTGTGTTCATAGAATAAACATTGTTTTGCTTTAAAAAATAACTTTTCAATTTCTGAAGTTTGTAGAGTGGGCCGCGTGCTCCCCATACCGCAATCTATTCATAGTTGTGGGTCAGGTGAACTCCATGATATACTTTGGGGTTCTCTAAACCCTGACCCAGAACAATATGTCTTACCCTATTCCAGGGTATTTCATTCAATCACTTGCTGCCAGAAGTTAGAAATGTATTATTTTTTGCCACACCGCACATTACCACCTGGAGCATTCCCAAAGGATTGAAACAAATGTCCGGATAAGGCAATTAACTTTCTGCCACTGACTTTCAGATTTAAAACAAGTGGCTAGGAATACTCATATCTGATCCACCAGACCTGATAAATGTTTGACTGTCACAAAAATCATGAGCTTCCAGGAGTCACTGCTTTCTCTCTGCTTATCCTTGCATCACCAGCAGGTAATTGGAGTCGTGAAAATAATAATCACTGCACTGGGACATGACTTGGCGGGATAGTATGTCAGAAAATATCAGGACCAACTGATTTTTCTAGTTATGTTATTCATTAGTTTTATATTATCATTCATCTGACATGTTGTTTCATGATTTGCGAATTCCAACAGAGTTCCACTTGCAATTTTGAATTATGAGTGAAATTCAGATAATTTCACTTCCTTTGATTTGATTTGAGTATATTTCAACAAATTCCATCAAGTCAAACGATGCCTCATTGCTAAACAGAAGGGACGTTGACAGATCTACAGAGAAGAGTGCTAAAAGATCGGTTAAATATTTCTGTATGTTTGATGACGATGGTTTGTGCTATTGCCTGATTTTCCATGTGAAAAACCCAGACACAAAGAGGCAGGAAGTTCTCTCCAACAGCTCTACTTATAGGGCTCATATACGACTAAATATTAGTTGATGGTTAGTCAAATATCATGGCATACTTTGGACTCTTTTCTGACTTCTGCAACTCGATTGTGATTTCTCAGAAGAGGTTTTTACAGGTGCTTCACCGGTTTCGTTTGCTTCAAAGTAGTTCTCCTGCCATTGCGGATGGTCTGGTCGGCCTGCTTTTGAGAGTGACACAGAAAGCAAGAGAGAGGAGAATCTTGGAGGTAAAGGAAGAGGAAGAGGGCACTATGCTGGTTGCCATATCCATGCTCAGTCTTCAGGACCATTTCTCACATCTGGGGGCTGGATTCTCCGCATCCCGACGCCAAAATCACGTTTGGCGGCACGTTGGAGGATCCGTTTTGGCACATGAAATCGCGAGTGGCGCCGGTTCTTCAATTCTCCGTCCCCAAAAATCGGCGTACTCATGGAGCACGCCGTGCTGAGTATCCACCGCCTCAGGCCATTGCCTGAGGCCCACCCCGCGATGCTCCGTACCCGACCGGCCGAATTCCTGACAGCGTGGATCTCTAATTGTCCCACCGTCCGTGATCCTCGCCTGGCGCCTGCGGACTCTGTCCGGGGCCGCCCCAGTCAGGGGAGGGACGATCGCCGGGCAGGGGAAGGCTTAATTCGGGGCTGTGGACAATGTGTGCGGGCGGTCCGGGTCGCGCGAGCGGCCATCCATGGGCTGATGCCGCCATGGAGCGCGGCGCGGCTGCTGAAGGCTGCGCCATGTGCACGCGTGGCCTCTGACCCGGAATTGTGGGGGGGCTGTCTCGGCAGCTGGAGCTGCGAGCTCCACGGCGGCTCCCTGCTAACCCCCAGCTAAAACGGGGAATCTGTGGCCTTTTGACGCCAGTTTTCCTGACAGCGTGGGGACATAGTCCCAAAAACGCAGAAACCAGTCCCTGAGCTTAATCCAAGGAGAAATGTCTCAGGCAATTTTACTTCATCGGGGCTGCTTTCTCACAGCCACTGCTCGAGTCTTGCACCAGGGTATGGACAGTAGCTGCAGGTCCATTGTTTTTAAGCAACAGGTTACAGCAGCTGATATTGAGCACCGTCTCACAGCAACCCATGACTGTCTCAGGGAAGGTTTTATGTGCCAATTGGAGTCATTACATTGCTTTCCTTATGGGAATACCATAGCAAGACAGGACAGCATTAGGCTTTGTCTGCATTGCAGCCATCCCCAAATACGAGGTACAATAGACTGAACATGATATGCTTCCCATTATCAGCTGGATATCTTTCTCAATAGAAAGGGATACCATTCCCTCAAAATGCAACTCATTTGTGGTCTTGTTTTTTGGAACAGCCAGGATGCATTCGCCCTGAGTTTGCATCTGGATGTGGCTTCTGTGTTGGTGGTGTGTGCCTATATTCTGATGCAATAGGATGCATACCTGCATAGGGCAGGCAAGATAGATCTCTATCCAATCCAATGGCCTTTATATTCATGCATCATCATCACTATTGTCACCCGTCACTGCACTCAATACCCTACCCTGTTGTGCTGAAATTGAAGATGACATGGGACTGAGGGACAGTGGGTTTGCAATGTTGATTGACAAGGTGGCGTGATAGAGACTTTCATACAGTCCAATGGGGACTTGGTTCTTTAAGATGTTGTAATAGGTGAAATTTTGGCTTTTGTGTCAACTGATTTACTGCTGACATTGGTCGATTGCTCTTTCCATTGTGGCTAACCTTCTTTGTAACTCCACTGCCTGCTCCTCAAGCACAGCATTAAGTTCCCTAATTCCAGGGTCACCTTGCTGGTAAGTTACTCGAGACATTGTAGCTCTGATTTTAACTTGGGATAGGAATTGGGTAGGTGGAAACTGAAGGGAGCAGCAAATTGTACTGACCTCAGGAGTTTAACTGCCAGGCCTATTCTGACATTGCCTCATCCAAACTACCCGGGATGTGGCAGTTGATTGGTTGTTTGGAAGGAGTCTGCCATCGGGAACCATTAGAATGGTCCTTGGCATCGATAGGGTTGAGCCGATTTTCACAAGCAGGTGAGAAGTGGGGAGGAGGCCCAGGGGAGGAGAGGCCCACATTTGCATTAATGGGACCAGAGGAACACCCTTGCTCCTTCTGGCATGACAGAATCATAGAATCCCTACAGTGTAGAAGGAGGCCATTCGGCCCATCGAGTCTGTGCTGTCCCTCCAAACACTCTACCTAGGTCCACTCACCGCCCACCCCGCCTGGCCCCCTTAACCTAACCTGCACATCCTTGGACACTAAGGGGCAATTTATCATGGCCAATCCACTTCTTTGGATTGTGGGAGGAAATTGGAGCACCCGGAGGAAACCTACGCAGACACGGAGAGAATGTGCAAACTCCACACAGACAGGAAAGTCAAAAGTAAGTAAAAAGACTTATCCTTTAGGTCATCCTTTGTTTCGGTTGGCCTGGTGAGAAAATCACAATGGCTTTGTGAACGGATGTTTCCTGAAAACATCTTGATGACGAACCTAAGACATTTGATCATTGACAAAAACATACTTTACAATCACCTGTTGCGTCACCGGGGTTTATTTTTAACAGAACCAATTACCTCAGTTTTTCTTTTGTCTTCTCCGAAACCTATGATTTTTTTTTAAAATAATGACTTTGATCCAATTAATTATTCTATGACTGATCTAAATAAAAGTATTTAATTATTCACCTTCAAAGGTTGCGTGGTTAAAATGACTGATGTATGTTGGACTGACAGCATTAAGTGATCTAAGTAAAAGAAAGATGAATAATTGGTGAATGTTTTCTGATGATAAGTGTAAGTCCATCAGGAACTCTGTAAATTATTGTGTATAGGAAGTGCTAGGATGCATTGAATGTTGTTTGGATCAGGTATAAATTTATCAGGGGCTAAATTTAATCAGTTGGAATGGTGATGACAGAGTACAGTGCAAGAATGCATTTAATTAGAAATAAAGAAGTTGTCAAATCTGTAAAACATGTATTTAAATACAGCAGCAGGTATTCAATGTCGGTTCGAGCGAGATAGATTATGCAGGCAGGTTGTTGCGGGGATTTTTCAGACTGCATTATCACTTCATTACAAAACCAAAATCTTGTAGATGCTGGAAATCTAAAATTAAAACAGAAAATGTTGGCAATATACAGAAAGTCAGGCAGCTTCCGTGGAGAGAAAAACAAAATGAATGGGGGGATTTTCTCCGCAGTCTTGTTTGTATGTGGGGAATTAAATTGACTAAACGTGAGGGCACTTTGAAGGTAAGTGGGGAACCACCCACGGCTGCCCTTCCACCTGTCAGGCAAGTAGTTAAAAGAGAATGGACAGTGGTTAGCACGGCTGCCTCACAGCTCCAGGGTCCGAGGTTCGATTCCCGGCTGGGTCACTGTCTGTGTGGAGTCTGCAAGTCCTCCCCGTGTCTGCGTGGGTTTCGTCCGGGTGCTCCGGTTCCCTCCCATAGTCCAAAGATGTGCAGGTTAGGTGGGTTGGCCATGATAAATTACCCCGAAGTGCCCAAAAGGTTAGGTGGGGTTACTGGATTATGGGGATGGGGTGGAGGCGTGGGCTTAAGTAGGATGCTCTTTCCAAGGGCTGGTGCAGACTCGATGGGCCAAATGGCCTCCTTCTGCACTGTAGGGATTCTATGAATCAGCTTATTAGGCTGTGCTTGAATTAAGGAATCTGGCTTTAGCAGCCAGTAGGCCAGTTCCACAAGCTGCCAGCAACTTGCTGGGGTCACCAAGATGAGTTCACAGTGGAGAGTGCTTCTCCAGTCAACGTGACAACTGGGACGTCTTTCTTCAGTGAAATGGAAGAGCTGCAGCCATGGTCAGGTGAAAGACTGCCTGTTGAAAGCGCTTCCTCTCTGAAGGAGGACCATCACTGCTGGACAGGTGATTGCCAACTTCTTGGACGTTGCTTCAGCTGCCTTGCGCCTGCACTGTTCTGCTGCCAGGCACCACCACAGCAGGGGGTGGTGGGGGTGGCGGATTGGGGGGGGGGGGGGGGGGGGGCGCTTCTGCTGCTCTACTTGTCGCTCTGGTGAAGATTAAGAGGATCAGCTGCGACGGGAGAAACTCCAGCAGCAGCATTAGCTGCCTTCTTCACGCCCACATGCCACTCGACAGGGCAGAGTGGATAGAAACAGAGGACCAGTGAATCTGTTGGGCCCGTCGATAATAGAAAACAAGTCAACCATTGAAACCACCTTTCAAAATAAATTTAATGTCCATTTTTATCAGTAATTGAAATTTCTAAATATCTAAGATGAGTTTTTGGCTAAAAAAAAACATATGTATTGCACAATAAAATATCGAACTCAGCAATAAAGGTTGTTTTTTTGTTGTCTTTGAGTAGTTTCATTCACATCTACTTGAGAAATGTCAGCTCTGTCAAAAGCCAGGATTGGAACTTAATGTTGTGACCAGATTCGGACTGCGAGCTGAGATAGATACTGTAGTCCAAGCACGCGTACTGTACAATTCCCATGGGTAAATCAGTAGCATTGTGACCAAGCAATGGAAACAACTGTTTCAGCCTCTAATACAACAAAATTATTTGAAGGCAATCTGGAGGACGAAACTTACGTGAATTGCAGCCTGATTTATTCTCTGAAAAATGATTTCCAGCGATAAAGTTCTGACTGTAACTGTACTTCAGTCTGTACGCTTTTAAAAATTACCTTAATATAAACTGCATGGTGAATTTTCGTAGAAACAGAGCTAGATAACAGCTGTGGTAATAACCGAGAAACAAAATGCATTAATTAAATTCTAAAATGTTTTTTTATAGCGGAGTTTGCCTTTGTCTTGAATTGGCATATGCATAAAATCCTTGCAGTCAGAGAAAATGAAATGAAATGAAAATCGCTTATTGCCACATGTAGGCTTCAAATGAAGTTACTGTGAAAAGCCCCATGTCGCCACATTACGGCGCCTGTTCGGGGAGGCTGTTACGGGAATTGAACCGTGCTGCTGGCCTGCCTTGGTCTGCTTTCAAAGCCAGCGATTTAGCCCTGTGCTGTTTAGCACAGAGAGTGGGCAGCGAGATATCTGCCTGGACGTGGACCAGGATATTGGGTAAGAACAACAAGCATTACTGGACATTGAAAAATGAGACTATTCGGTTTACATAACTGCTTTGCAGTGTTACATTAATCAGCAAGCCATTAGTACAACCTATTTCCCTGTGAAGCTCCTTCAAGCTGACCAGCCCTGTGACCTTTCATGGGTCAGCATTCCGACGAAAGGACTTCCAGCTGACCTGAGATCACTCTTAACATTGGAGGGGCGAGGGTCAACCCTTATACTGCTGGCTACCTTGGGATGCATGTGAACATTAGATTCTGCCACATACGTTACCACATTCAGGGCGTTTAGACCACGTTCTAACCTTTTTGACCTCTTGAGTCTGCAAGCGTTGTTTCTTGTATAATAATGTGTCGGCCAGTCTTTATATTTTACTGTGATATGGTGTCTTACTCTCACGGCTTTGGGGAAATAAAATTGCACTTTAGCAAATTCTGTAAGTCTGCACTTGGGATTTAGGATGATTTTGAAATATATCAATGGAATATAAACAAGAGCTTGTCAAATAAAAGGTTCTCTAAAACAAACAAACAAAGTGTGTGACAACTTGGGTGGTGCTTGCTATCTTTGTCTTGTGTAGACAGTCGAGTTCATCTCGCACTTGTGAATGAGGTAGAATGGCAATCCATGCCTTCTGCAGGGCGGCCTGTTGGGCTATTCAGGGGGAGGGGAGGGGGGGACAGTAAAGTCCTTCAAGTCTACCTGGAACCCACCTCCACTTAAAATGCCCACCTCTGTAAGCTTGGGAAACTGGACACGACTGGAAAATTCCAGTCAGCCTCCCTTAATCTCTGTTCATGAAGCTCTTACTGAACCCAATTTGCTTCCTGCCCCGTGGGGGGGGGGACGGGTAGCCCTGCTGGCCCCAGGCTCACCCAGTTAGGAATGGCTGAAGCCTGGAATGGGATTGGGAAACTGGAGGGTTCCAGTATGTTCCGGCTTCATTTGTCTTCGCTCCTGCCCTTGGTGGAGCCCACGAATCCTGCCCTTGCTGTCTAATAATGTCTACAATTTTGGATCTCTTGCTGTGCCATCCACATTCATGTGGTCCAGAAAACCAGTTCCCCATTCGGAAGAAAAGAAAAACAGGAAATCCATTGTGGTTCTTCACGGAGGTCGAAGGGGCTATTTTGACAATTCCTAATTATTTTAGCATGTTTGAAATATCAACCCTATTCAGGAATTTAAAATCTAACAAATCTAACACATACACATAATATATTGCTGAAAAAAGACACAGGCTTTCGAAGCTTTTCATCTTGCATTCATCGGGACAATTCACAAGTGTGCCAATAGTAAAGGGAACAGCAATTTATATTGCATGAGAAGAAAGTGCTGACTTGTTGGCAAGTGTACTCTGATTGGTAAAGGTGTTACCATGGAGAATGCACCAGGGATCAGGCAACTGCCAATCTTACTGTCCTGAAAAGTTCCCTGTCTACTTCTGATTGCCTTGGAAGTGTAAGGTGTCTCAAAAGTTTGAGCTGCAGGTGAAGTTAGCCATTCTGGATGTAACTATTCAGTATCAACAGGGGTGGTACTCTCCACTAACAGGATGCTGCCATCAAGCCAAAGAGATGTTTTGCCTATCAACACAATGAGTAATGTGGTATATGAATTTTAGTGCCTGTGTGATGCCAGGTAGGTAGGATATACACCCCAATGACTGACGCAGATCATACCAAACAGCACAGCTGTTCACAACAGACAAAGTAAAGACTGGACCCAACCACCATGTGCTTTCAAAATACATTCTCTGGCTTCCATGTGGCGTGTTCCTTGGAGACAGGAGGTAGATTTTCTTGTCCCATCACTATCAATGGGATTTCCCATTGAATCCACCCAAATGCACTGGGAAACCTGCAGCGGTGGTGCAGTGTTGGCGGAATCAGAGGATCCCGGCTGGCGTGAACAGCCGGAAGATCTCGTCCTCAATGTATAACATTAGATGCGATACTATGGTTGGACAGCACTTGCTAAACAATCCTGATTGTGCTAAGAAGTACGCTGAAAACCAGTATAAGATAATCAGTCAGGCTCGCAATGTGGCTCACTTACGCATGTTAGAAGATAGAGAGATTCACACATAGAGCAGACAGAAGGAGTACACCCATGCATTCCAACTTTTTCAACTAAATAAAACTTGGGGGTCAGCCATTCTCCGGTTCAATCTGCATGGTAATTCTTTGATCAATTAGAGTTGACCTGCCTGCTTTGAATTTGAACAAAATCTTGGCAGTTAACTGTTCCCTGGTGCATTCCCCATTGCAGCTCTTTTTCTCTCTCCACAGATGCTATCAGGCCTGCTGAGTTTTTCCAGCATTTTCTGTTTTTATTGTAAAAAAAATTTACTGCTTGGCAAATTAAAAGTAGTTAGTGAAAAGGGTTAATGTCTTTGGATGTGTATAAGATAATGGCAGATGCAAAAATTCACATAGGTGTCATCAAAAGTTGCTGAATGACAAACTCCATTTTACCTCTTTTGTCAAAAATGCTTCTATGGGCAGCACGGTGGCGCAGTGGGTTAGCCCTGCAGCCTCACGGCGCTGAGGTCCCAGGTTCGATCCCGGCTCTGGGTCACTGTCCGTGTGGAGTTTGCACATTCCCCCCGTGTTTGTGTGGGTTTCACCCCCACAACCCAAAAATGTGCAGGCTAGGTGGATTGGCCACGCTAAATTGCCCCTTTGTTGCGAAAAAAAATGAATTGGGTACTCTAAATTTATTTATTTTTTTAAAAATGTTTCTATATCTTCAAAGCTTCCCTGGGAATTAACTCATTTGTTATTTACCAGATATCTCTGGACGGTTGCCATGGAGATAGAAATTTCCACTTTAAACAATTTTTATATGTGACCGTCTCCTATCCGGAATTAGAGAATGGCTTATAATTTACCACAACTAGAAACGCAATATATCCACTAATTATTTAATCAATAATTTCACTTTTGCTTTCAAACCAATATTTCAAACCATTTAAGTAACAACGAGAACAGAACTATCAAAATGGCTTGTGTGTACAAAAGCCCAGTAAATAAAGTTCAATATTTGTTTTCTCTTTCTTCAGGTGCCTTTCAAATCACTGTGAAAAGACTGAACCTTGACTGTGAAAATACTGAAGCTAGCTGAAGAAAAAGAATTAGCTTTCGCAATCGAAGAGAGTGATCGAACGGCCGAGACATGCCCAGCATGGATCCGTGCAAGCCGGTTAGATCGTGAGAGAGGCCGAAATCGGGATCCGCGCCGGCCGCCGATCGGTTTGTGATCTAACCGGCCGGCCCCTGTCTGGATCTCGGCTAGAGGTGGCGAGAAATCAATTGAGGCCAATCTCCATAATGTTAGCGAGACGGACCCGTTATCTCACAGCCTCCCGAGATCTAACCGAGTCCCCAGTTCACCTAAAGACTTGGAATCCGGAATCTAGAGTTGCCGGTATGTCAATCTCATTATGATTCCAAACATTTGGGCCCTGCAGCTGGTTAGGAGGAAAACTTTCTGTCGGTTTTTCCGCAATATTCCATTCGCCTGGAGGAAGTATCGCATGCATTCTGCATTTTGATTCCAATCCTGCATCAAAGGCCTCCAGTTTCAGGCATTGCTATCGATACGGCGTGGCATTCCCCACAGCAAAACCTGGGGGTTAGGCGAAGTGATGGGCGAGACTGGAGTTTGAGTTCATCCTCATCGCCAGTATGACGCAGAGAAGGCTGATGGTAAGCGTAAGTTAGATTTATTTACAAATATTTACAGGGCTCTGCATGACGCAGCATCTCACTCCCAATGCAATCCTAGCTGGGAGGACGTATCTCACCAGGCCCTGATCTGGGCCTGTTTTTTAAAAATATATATTTTATTAAAGTTTTCAAACACAATTTTTCCCCCTTACAAATCAACAAAAATGGTAGCATGATAACTGATAGATAACATTGTTTAAATAAAATAGTGAACTAACAAAATAACACAAAATAGTGCTCCCCCCGCCCCTTCACCCCATCTAGAACAAAAACAATTTACCCCCCCCTTCCCTCCCTTCCTCCCCCCCCCCCCCTCTGGACTGCTGCTGGCTATCTATCTTCCCCCTAACGTTCCGCTAGATAGTCGAGGAACGGTTGCCACCCCCTGGTGAACCCCTGAGCCGATCCTCTCAGCGCAAACTTCATCCGCTCCAGTTTTATGAACCCTGCCATATCGTTTATCCAGGCCTCCACGCCGGTGGGGTTTCGCTTCCTTCCACATGAGTAAAATCCTTCGCCGGGCTACTAGGGACGCAAAGGCCACAATATCGGCCTCTTTCGCCTCCTGCACTCCCGGCTCATCCGCTACCCAAAATATAACCAACCCCCAGCTTGGCTTGACCCGGACCTTCACCACCTTCGAGATCACTCCCGCCACTCCCCTCCAATACCCCTCCAGTGCCGGACACGACCAAAACATATGTGTGTGGTTCGCCGGGCTTCCCCCGCACCTCCCACATTTGTCCTCCACTCCGAAGAACCTGCTCAACCTCGCTCCCGTTATATGTGCTCTATGCAGCACCTTAAATTGGATCAGGCTAAGCCTGGCACACGAGGAAGAGGAATTTACCCTGCTTAGGGCATCAGCCCACAAACCCTCCTCAATCTCCTCCCCAAGCTCTTCTTCCCATTTTCCTTTCAGCTCTTCTACCAGCTCCTCCCCCTCTTCTCTCATCTCCCGGTATATTTCGGACACTTTGCCCTCCCCGACCCACACCCCTGAAATCACTCTATCCTGGATCCCCTGTGTCGGGTGCAGCGGGAATTCCCTCACCTGCTGTCTCGTAAACGCCCTCATCTGCATATACCTAAAGATGTTCCCCGGAGGCAGCTCGTACTTTTCCTCTAGCGCTCCCAAGCTCGCAAACGTCCCATCTATAAATAAGTCTCCCATTCTCCTAATTCCTGCCCGGTGCCAGCACTGGAACCTCCGTCCAACCTCCCTGGGGCAAACCTATGGTTGTTCCTGATCGGGGACCACACCGAGGCTCCCAACACACCCCTCTGTCGCCTCCATTGCCCCCAGATAGTTAGTGTTGCCGCCACCACTGGGTTCGTGGTAAACATTTTCGGGGAGAGCGGTAGTGGCGCCGTCACCAGCGCTTTTAAGCTCGTTCCTTTACAGGATGCCATCTCCAGCCTTTTCCACGCCACCCCCTCTCCCTCTATCATCCACTTACGGATCATCGCCACATTGGCGGCCCAGTAATAGTTGCCCAAATTCAGAAATGCCAGTCCCCCTCTGTCCCTGCTACGTTGCAGGAACTCCCTCCTTACCCTCGGGGCCTTCCCTGCCCACACGAAGCTCATGATGCTCCTATCTATTTTCTTGAAAAAGGCCTTAGTGGTCAATATAGGGAGACATTGAAACACAAATAAGAACCTCGGGAGGATCATCATCTTAATCGCCTGCACTCTGCCCACCAGTGACAGCGGCTGCATATCCCGTCTTTTGAAATCCTCTTCCATTTGTTCCACCAGCCGAGTCAGATTGAGTCTGTGTAGGGTTCCCCAGCTCCTGGCTATCTGAATCCCCAGGTATCGGAAGTTTCTTTCCACTCTCCTTAGCGGCAGGCCATCTATCCCTCTACTCTGGTCCCCAGGGTGTATTACGAAAAGCTCACTCTTTCCCATGTTAAGCCTATATCCCGAGAAATCTCCAAACTCCCTCAATATCTGCATAACCTCTGTCATCCCCCCCACTGGATCCGCCACATACAGCAGTAGGTCATCTGCGTAGAGTGACACTCGGTGTTCCTCTCCCCCTCTAACCACCCCTCTCCATTTCCTGGAGTCTCTCAGCGCTATGGCCAGTGGTTCAATTGCCAGCGCGAACAATAATGGGGACAGAGGGCACCCCTGTCTTGTTCCCCTATGTAGTCGAAAATACTCCGATCTTTGCCGATTTGTGACTACACTTGCCATTGGGGCCCCATAGAGGAGTTTAACCCAGCTGACAAACCCCTCCCTGAACCCAAACCTCCTCAGCACCTCCCATAAATACTCCCACTCTACCCTATCAAATGCCTTCTCTGCATCCATTGCCACCACTATCTCTGCCTCCCCCTCTGCTGGGGGCATCATTATCACCCCCAATAGCCGTTGCACGTTGACATTCAATTGTCTCCCCTTTACGAACCCTATCTGATCTTCGTGCACCACCCCCGGGACACAATCCTCTATCCTCATTGTCAGCACTTTTGCCAACAACTTGGCGTCCACATTCAGGAGCGAGATAGGCCTATAAGACCCGCATTGCAGCGGGTCTTTATCTCGCTTCAGGATTAGTGATATCGTCGTCTCCGACATTGTCGGGGGTAGGGTCCCCCCTTCTCTGGCCTCGTTGAAGGTTCTTACCAGCAGCGGGGCCAACAAGTCCACGTATTTCCTGTAAAATTCCACCGGGAACCCGTCAGGTCCTGGGGCCTTCCCTGCCTGCATGTTCCCCAGCCCTTTGGTCACCTCGTCCACCCCAATTGGCGCCCCCAGGCCTGCCACCTCCTGCTCCTCCACCCTCGGGAACCTTAGTTGGTCCAGAAACTGCTGCATCCCCTCTTTTCCCTCCGGGGGTTGGGACCTATATAACCTCTCATAAAAGGTCTTGAACACCTCATTTTCCTTCCCTGCTCTCCGCACCGTGTTTCCCGTTTCATCCCTAACTCCCCCTATTTCCCTCGCCGCTGTCCTCTTACGAAGCTGGTGGGCCAACAGGCGACTCACCTTTTCCCCATATTCATATCTCATCCCCTGTGCCTTCCTCCACTGTGCCTCTGCCTTCCCGGTGGTCAGCAGGTCAAACTCCGTCTGGAGTCTTCGCCTCTCCCTATATAGTCCTTCGTCCAGGGCCTCCGCATATTTTTTATCCACACTCAAAATCTCCCCCAGTAATCTTTCCCTCTCTTTGGCCTCCATTTTCCCCTTGTGAGCCCTGATGGAGATCAACTCTCCCCTGACCACCGCCTTCAGCGCTTCCCATACTACCCCCACTCGGACCTCCCCATCATCATTGGCCTCCAGGTACCTTTCGATACATCCCCGCACCCTTCCGCAGACTCCCTCATCCGCCAATAATCCCACATCCAGTCGCCAGAGTGGACGCTGCTCCCTCTCCTCTCCTAGTTACAGATCCACCCAGTGCGGGGCATGGTCTGAAACAGCTATGGCCGAGTACTCCGTTCCTTCCACCCTCGAAATCAGTGACCTTCCCAAAATGAAGAAATCTATCCGGGAGTATACCTTATGGACATGGGAGAAAAAGGAGAACTCTTTGGCCAGCGGCCTAGCAAATCTCCACGGATCCACTCCCCCCATTTGGTCCATAAACCCCCTAAAGCACCTTGGCCGCTGCCGGCCTTCTTCCGGTCCTGGATCTAGATCTATCTAACCCTGGGTCTAGCACGGTGTTGAAGTCCCCCCCCCATTACCAGGTTTCCTACCTCCAGGTCCGGGATGCGTCCCAGCATCCGCTTCATAAATCCCGCATCATTCCAGTTCGGGGCATATACATTTACCAGCACGACCTCCATTCCCTGCAGGCTACCACTCACCATCACATATGTGCCGCCGCTGTCCGCTACAATGTCCCAAACCTTGAACGACACCCGCTTCCCCACCAATATGGCCACCCCTCTATTCTTTGCATCCAGCCCTGAGTGGAACACCTGTCCCACCCATCCTTTCCTTCACCTAACCTGGTCCGCCACCTTCAGATGCGTCTCTTGAAGCATGGCCACGTCTGCCTTCAGTCCTTTTAAGTGCGTGAACACTCGGGCCCTCTTAATCGGCTCATTTAGGCCTCTCACGTTCCACGTGATCAGCCGGGCTGGGGGGCTGCCCGCCCCCCTCCCATGTCGACTAGCCATCACCCTCTCTGGGCCAGTCCCACGTCCCGGTTCCGCGCACCCACCCGTCCCCCAGGCGGCGCATTCCCGCCTCGACCACCTTTTCTCTTACCAGCTCCCTTTCAATCTCAGCAGCAGCAACCCAGTTGTCCCCCCCACCTCCCTCCTCCCCCCCCCCCAACCCCCCCCCCCGCTAGATCCCCATCTAGCATGGTTACTCCCCCCATATTGCTTCCGAAAGTCAGCTGACTTCAACTGACCCCAGCTTCTCCCGCTCTCTCCTTGACCCCTCCGTGTGAGGAACTCCCATCCTCCTTGCGACTATCTTCCCACCATCATCTCTCTGGCGCGGGAAAAGTAAAAGAAACCCCACGCTTTCTAGAACCATCCCCCCCCCCCCCATGGCACAGCTCCCCCTACAGCCCCGTTCCCATTCCCCATCCCCCGCCTGTGTCTCTTTTTCCCCCCCCACCGGCGTGGGCCTGTTTTTAACCTTTGCTGATAACGAGCCCCAGGCAGTCAGCCTCCGCCCCCAACGTGGGGTGCTCGAACTCCACAAGGTCCCACAGGGAGATCAGTGAAGGCTTCCGCGTGGTCCTCGTGGGGGTTATGACAAGTACAATGGCAAACTTCATAATTCACTAGTCTGCCTTGTCGCTCCCACTTGCCTGAGATGTTTTTAGAAACAATATTCAGAACTGCAGTAACTAAGTTAAGAATATAGCACTTTCTAAGGGTTCACAATGCACCCGTCTGTAACTTAACCTGCATCAAGCAATTTTTAGCTATAATCTAATTAAAACAAAAGCACTTTGAAGAATTCAAATTGATTTGCTTCCCACACCATAGCAACTGTAACTTGGAATTTCTTTAAGGTTGTATCTTATCTTCTCTTTTAAAACAAGCTCCCTCTGCATTTTATATTTGCACAAGTAAGCTTTAGTTGGAATAAATCCACACCAGGATCTTTAAAATGTAAATCACAAAGTCTTCCCTAATTCATTGTACGGACTCTTAAATTAAAATGAACGTACTCAGTAACCATTTTCACGCTTTCCTTCACCTTGAAAATATTGATCTCAGTAATGGGTTATGAACTCCAGGAATCACAAATTTTTATGTGATATTCCCAGGTCAAAAAGCTCAAGGAATCATGTAAATCAAGTTTAAAACTAAGTACACAATCCCAAGGGTTAGCGGTTTGGTCTCCACTGAAGATGGGAATAGAAATAGACAGCAGCCCCGCCCCCTCACCCCAAGTTCCATTGTCAGTTGGTTTTCCAGTTTCTTGACACCCCCCCTTCCTGGCGCCAGCCATTTTTGCGAAGGAGGGTTCTGGGCCGTCAGGGCTGCTCTGCTACCAACCCCACCTCCCAAAGGGATGGGCAGCCACTTAGGCTCCTTAAAAGCTTTGTTGATTACAGTTAAAGCAGGGTGAATGGGTTTTCCAGTCCGCAACCACCTGCTCGCAAGCACTTGGTGCTAGATTGTCAGTGCTTCAGACGGACCTACGTGACCTCTCCACTCGCCTTAGTGTGGTTATGACCAAAGTCCACCCTGTGGACAGGTAGCCACCCCTCCCCCACCTCACCTCCCACCAACAGTGGTGGTCTGGCTACTAAATTTAATTTTTATTCAAAGATTTAAAAAATTGCTGAGATGGCGTCTCCATGTTGAAGCACCCCCTCAGTTGTTTACCCTCAACTGCATGTAGTGATCTGTATATCTGCTGGTATGGAAGGGGTTAATATCTGTATTATAGCGCTAGACAACCACTAGATGGCAGCACCAGATATATAAACTGCACTCAGAGGAGATCCCCGCCTCTTCGTATCAGGAGTGACTCGTGAGCAAAGTGTTAGAGATATAGCTTAGTTGGCACTTGTAGTTAAACATTATTTATACTTCTTCTTACTTAATCATCAGTTATAGTTGTAGAAGAGTGAACAAAGTCACAGATATTATAGTTGTTATTCAATAAATGTTATTTGCTTAATTTGAAGACTGATAGCTTTATTGAACGACAACCATCAGGCCACTCTGGAAGGAAGCAAAAGAGTAACGACATATTACTATCACGTAATATAACACTGCAGTCTGCTGCTGTCCAAGCTGAAGGCCTCTGATTAACCTGTTTAATTGATTCTAAAGTCTGTCCACTATCCTTAATTGGTCAGGGAGCCAATTCCTGGGTCTCTTTGAGAGAGAATGACTGTTTCCCCCAGGGATCGGTCCAGGACCCGAAAACAATTCCAACTCCTGTTTCCTGACTCCCGTGGTAAAATGCTTGGCCTAACAGCATCAAAAATAGTGCATGTGTGTATACAACACAGAGAAAACAATTAACATAGCACTAAACTTAAAATAGCATGCACTTGTATAAAGGATATTGCTTAAAATTATTAAAATACTTCCACATCAAATACATAACGACAGAGCATTTAACGGCCTGCAACTCGAGTTAACATTCATAAGTGAGTAACCTTCACACCTCTCTTGATGAATGCGAGATTAAAAGATTAGATGGCATGTCTGATATATACAGTGCATTATTACATTTTAATTTGAGTGACTATTTCCACATGGTAACACAAGGAGATTAGGAATTGTCCCTTAGACCTTCAAGGAGAACCACAATGGATTTCCTGTTTTTCTTTTCTCCAAACAGGACACTGGTTTGTTGAACCACACACTGCTGATGGTATAACAAGAGATGCAATGGAATTCAGGACTCAATACCTTGTCTGTCGACATTGGGCGCGATTCTCCGGACTTGTTACGCTCTCGCTCAACTGAAACCCGGCCGGTGAATAATGGGAGAGGCCAAAACCGAAAACTGCGCCAGGTGCAGTTTGTGATGCAACTGGGCCGTTCCCCGAGGCGAAATCGGTATCTCGCCGCAGCATGGCAAGTCGCCAATTATCACCACTTAAGCCATTTCCATACAATCAACGAGAGCCACCCCATATCCAATGGCCTCCCGTCATTCAGCGGCCTCCCCAGTAAGTGGTCACGCTGGCGCCGATTACTACTCCTTTTGAAAAACCTGAACCTGGCGGATGGGCTTCTGGGGGGAGCCGAGGAGGTGAGTAGCCATCTTTGCTCACAGGCAAAGAGCCTGGGGACGCTGGGCTTGCCACCCCAGGGCTCGGTGGAGGGTGGGGGACCCTTGGCTGGGGGTGTGGGACCCTCTGAAGGGCTGGGCCACTATGGAAGGGTGGGGGAGCTGGTGACTCCATGGGACGGGTCCCGTTTGGCACCCAGCGCACCCTCCTCCCAGTCGCTGCCCATAGGGCCCTTGCGTTCACCTTGGGAGGGGTGGGGGGGAGGAAGCTGGTACGAGCCCAGGCTGTCCCGGCATCATCTGGCCCTGCCAGCCCTGGCGATTCCCTGTGGTCTATCGACACCCTCGGTGATCTTCCTCAGTGACTGGGACATGCTCTGCAGCGCCTCGGCAATGCGCATCTGCGACTGGGACAAGCTCCGCAGCTCTTCGGCCATTCCTATCTGAGAGCGGGACATGTCCCACAGAACCTCATCAAGGTTGGTCTGGTACTGGGTGACATGCCCTAGCAAGGAGGACATTCTGTCGAGACCCTGAGCCATGGCCGCCACCGACTGCGCGATGCCTTGGACGCCTTCATTCATGGTGCTGACGTCGTGCATCAGGCTGTCCACTGCGGTCGCCACCCTAGCAATGCTGGCCTCGGTGCCACAAATTGCTGGTGCCATCTCTTGCACCCATAGCCTCTGGGACGCCTCCAAGTGGCTATGGATCTTCTGGAGTGTCGCTGACATCTCCCTCTGAATGTCCCGGCCGCTCCCTATCGTCTCCATTAGCTCCGGGTTACCCACTTCCAGAGGCTCAGCATCAGGCTGGGACCCAGCTTGTTCCCGGGATCCAGCAGACCTCCGACAGCTGTCCAGCCTGGGGGTTCCGGCCTCCACCTGATGTACATCAGCAGCAGTGTGGTGCTCACCAGATTGTGTCCCAGACACCTGACCACTAACATTTCCCACCGAGGTGTGTGTATCTGCACTGGTGGAAGGGTGGAAATGACAGCTGTGCCGCGACTATTACGGTGGTATCCTCGGAGCTCTCCTCCGAGGTGGTCTCCTGGGAGACTGGAGAGGGGGCCGCCTGGGATGGGCCGGCAGCATCCACTGGAGGACCTGTGGGAGAATGGACATGTGGTCAGTGGGAGGGATGGGCCAGTCAGTAGGGCAATCAGTACTCACGTTTGATAGGTCCTCCAGTTGGAGCCCGGTGGTTCCTCAGCTCTGCAGCATCCGCCAGCCTCCGCGTGGGTTACTGCCCTGTCCTCAGCCACAACGGTCACCTCCAGGGCACATCCCTCGAAGGAGGTGAGAAGTCTTATGTCCGGCATCCCACCGCCAGTCTGGGCCCTCTCCCAGCGATTATGGGAGAGCTTTTCCTGAGGGGACACAGAGAGGGCATCGTTAACCGCACGTGTGGTTCACAGTGGTGAGGGCGAGGTATAAAGGAGGGGTTGGGGGCAGGGATGAAGGGGGAAGGGTGGAGTGAGGTTTGGGGGTTTGAAGGCTGGGGGTGGGGGTGGGGGTTGGGGGGGGCTATGGTGTCTATTCACTTGTGCTGCCCCGTTTAAGTCAGTGACCTTCATCCTTCACTGAAGGCCAGCCATGCTGGTTACACTCCTGGCGCTCACGGCCACCGCCACCTCACCCAGGCAGCACTGGCCACTTTATGGCTAACCTTCCTGGACTCTCAGGGGAACAGAATATCTCTCCTGGCCTCCACTGCAACAGCCTCCCCAGGTCATGTCCCCGAATCTTGGGGCCGGTCTCCTCAACGCCATTGTTGTGAGCTGGCTGGGGTTGGCTGAACAAGAGCTGTTTAGGTGCTGCTCGACCTTGTAAGCGGGGGGGCTGATGAGCGCGGCACCGGTGAATCAGCTGGTGGGACTTCATTTGCAGCGAGAAGCCCGTGAAGCCTCGTTAAGTGGACCAATTACCATTGAATAGCGTCGCTGGCCCGAGCGCCGGGATGCTTGCGGCAATTCCCGCTCGCTACAACACTTAGAAATCTTTCCGGCGCATCGCGCCCACTATTAGACATCAAAGGCAGGACCTTTGGCCCCACCAGGGCTAGGATCAGAGGCAATAGGGCCAAAAACGGCAGCACTATCCATCATGCCTCCCTTCCCAGCGTCATCCATTCTTACCAAGGTGGATCTGGGGCTGGCATGGCTACCTGTGCCCAGAAGGCAGGTGGCAAATTAGGGTCAGTAAGATCTTCAGTTCGTGCTGGCTGCGGCATGTTTTGCTACTTTGTATGGGCCTCATCATTGCTATTGTATGCCAGTGAGTCCTGGTTCTTGACTATGGTCCTCCTGCGCCCTATTTCGTCCATTGATTACACTGGCCAATTGCCTCTGCTAGTTTACCTCTTTCTGGGATGAATTACTGCTCTTGCTTGCCTGTGGATAAGTGAGATTACTGGTTCAGGTTTCATGTCTTCCTTTTGCTTTGATTTTCCTTCCATCTTCTGGGATTTCTTTTCATCGCTTGGCTTGTCTCAGTACCATGTTGGATTGGATTGGATTGGTTTATTGTCACGTGCACCGAGGTACAGTGAAAAGTATTTTTCTGCGAGCAGCTCAAACAGATCATTTAGCACATGAAAAGAAAAGATGTAATAGGGCAACAGAAGATACACAATGTAAATACATAGTCACAGGCATCGGGTGAACCGCACAGTGGTTCTGTACTGTACTGTACACACCCCTGTCAGCATCCACGGGGCCAAGGTGGAGATGGTTAGCAGTTTCAAATTCCTCGGGGTGCACATCTCCAAAAATCTGTCCTGGTCCACCCACGTCGACGCTACCACCAAGAAAGCACAACAGCGCCTATACTCCCTCAGGAAACTAAGGAAATTCGGCATGTCCACATTGACTCGTACCAACTTTTACAGATGCACCATAGAAAGCATCCTATCGGGCTGCATCACAGCCTGGTATGGCAACTGCTCGGCCCAGGATCGCAAGAAACTTCAGAGAATCGTGAACACCACCCAGTCCATCACGCGAACCTGCCTCCCATCCATTGACTCCATCTACACCACCCGCTGCCTGGGGAAAGCGGGCAGCATAATCAAAGATCCCTCCCACCCGGCTTACTCACTCTTCCAACTTCTTCCATCGGGCAGGAGATACAGAAATCTGAGAACACGCACGAACAGACTCAAAAACAGCTCCTTCCCCACTGTCACCAGACTCCTAAATTACCCTCTTATGGACTGACCTGATTAACACTACACCCTGTATGCTTCATCCGATGCCAGTGCTTATGTAGTTACATTGTATATGTTGTGTTGCCCTATTATGTATTTTCTTTTATTCCCTTTTCTTCTCATGTACTTAATGATCTGTTGAGCTGCTCGCAGAAAAATACTTTTCACTGTACCTCGGTACACGTGACAATAAACAAATCCAATCCAATCCAGGAGTGTAGTATTCATCAGATCAGTCCATAAGAGGGTTGTTTAGGAGTCTGGTAACAGTGCGGAAGAAGCTGGGTTGGATTCTCCGATTTTGAGGCTATGTCTGGAGGAAGTGCCCAGCTCTACGATGAAAAAAATCAGCGAGGCCCCAGCACCCACCCTCCAACCAGTGAGGGGCCAGCAGCCGCGCCACGTAAAACACACGCCCTTTACGAAATATACAGCTGGCGAATTGCCGGCTCCGTGGCTACATGTGCGCTTGGGGTGACTTGCAGCAATTGCGCGGTACAACATGGCGCCGGCCCGCGTGGACCCGCCCTGCCAGATAGTGCCCTACTGGACACCTCCTCGCCACCCTCAGACCACCCCACACAAGTCCCCCGAGGCCTCTCCGAAGACCCCCCCCCCCACCCAGCCAGCAGTACGGCTCTCCCCCCACTCCCCCCCCACCACCACCACCGCCGCCGACTGTGGCAGTGCTGGGCACAGTCTGCAGCCGCCACGCCAGGTTCACGAAAACTGAGAGCACAAGTGAACCGTGCTATCGGGGCGGAGCATCGAGGGCGGGCCTTCGGGTAACGTGCTGAGGCGTACTCCCCGATGATGCCATTTTGTGGGGTTGGAGAATTGCAAACAGGTGCCGCCCGCGATTCGGTCATAAAAAGGGACTCTCTCCCCGATCGCCGATTACAAAATCGGCATCAGGGAACGGAGAATTCTGCCCACTGTTTTTGAACCTGTTAGTGCGTGTTCTCAGACTTCTGTTATCTCCTGCACAATGGACGAAGTTGGAAGAGTGAATAAGCCGGGTGGGAGGGATCTTTGATTATACTGCCCGCTTTCCCCGGGCAGCGGGAGGTGTAGATGGAGTCAATGGATGGGAGGCAGGTTCGTGTGATGGACTGGGCGGTGTTCACGACTCTCTGAGTGTTCTTGTGGTCTTGGGCCGAGCAGTTGCAATACCAGGCTGTGATGCAGCCCGATAGGATGCTTTCTATGGTGCATCTGTAAAAGTTGATCAGAGTCAGTGTGGACATTCCGAATTTCCTTTGTTTCCTGAGGAAATAAAAATGTTGTTGTGCTTTCTTGGTCGTAGCGTCGAAGTGGTGGACCACGACAGAGTCTTGGTGATGTGCATATCTAGGAATTTGAAACTGCTAACCATCTCTACCTCGGCCCCGTTGATGCACAGGGGTGTGTTCAATGCTTTTCTTCCTGAAGTCAATGACCAGTTCTTTAGTTTTGCTGGCATTGAGGGAGAGATTATTGTCGTTACACCACTCCACTAGGTTCTCCATCTCCCTCCTGTATTCTGACTCATCGCTGTTTGAGATCTGACCCATTATGGTCGTGTCATCAGTCCCATTGTTGATTGAGAAGCCCACTGAAAGCACTGATTAACTGTTCAAATTATATTCCAGCATTTTATTTAAATTGTCTCACTTTATGTGCTGGACTTCAATGTGCTGTTAATTCTCTGGATGTTCTTGCCATTTCAGATTGGAGGTGCGAGTGTCCTGTTTTCTGATGTAATTGGGCTTTAAAATTGTTGATGCAATTGGGTGTTTTAGTGTAAGTGGATTTTCAAACATTTGTCGCAATCAGTATCTGCTCCTAATTGTTTCTTTAGTTTTACAATTTGATGTCCTTGCCAGATTACAAGCACAGTTTTCCAATTATAGTCTTTTAAACACTTCTCCCGGGTTAGTGCTTTAACCATCTCCCGAGCTGTTCCATATTTTCTAAATCAATGCACAACCCAAATGATTTTTCCAAATATGTGCGGACTGTAGAACATAAATTTCCTGGGGCACACATCATTCATATCCCTTTGTTGTAGATTTTGAAGATGGTGATGCAAGGGAGAAGGGGGATGATGAGAAAAAGAATGTCGAAATCATATTCATCCATGAGTGTTGCACAATGGAACCTCCCCAGCCTTCTTTTGCCCAACTCCAGATGTCAATCCCTTTTTTTATGGTGGGGCGTGGGGGGAGGGAACTTATTTAGTAGGGTTGACTGCCAACTATAAGTTGGTGTCAACCAAAATATTCCCTTCCAATTTATATCTGCTTTCCGGGTTCGCTCTCATTAATAAGTTGGAAATGCAAATTCTCCCTGAAAATGAGCTTGGAACCTGTCATTATTTTTAGACCTTTAGTCAAGGATTGCAATACAGCTGTGGCATTTCTGACAGGCATGCCTTTGCATATCCTAGACGGGGAAGAGCAGAGGGCATGGAGCAAAATTCACCCCTAAATATATTGCCCCACAATAAAAAGGGGGATTGAGATTGGGAGTTGGGGAAAAAAGAACGTAGGTGTATGGTGCCCTTAAATGTTTATCTTTGAATATCGCTATAAAACATTGATTTTCTGAATCGCAGTAGATTATCTTCATTATTCTTTCATTCATTTGTAAATTCACTCTATTGTGAAAAATTAAACGTTGCGACCATGTAAGAAATTAGCAAATAACTAACCATAGCAACTGCAAGGCAATAAAATCATCAGCAATGGAAACCTCGACCAAGGTATACAATTATCGAGCTGGAATTTTACAACATTTTAATTTATTGTCCTACAGCTAATACAGTGCTCTAAGTGACTAAATTGTTACATTTGCTTCACCATAAACTATTGCATAGAACAGGGTTATAATTGTAATCTGTTACAATCGTTTAAATTGCATGTTTAAAACAAAATTCAACAAGTCATAAAATCTCAAATAAATCGTAGATGAATGCCACCTACTGGCTTGTTGGTGACAAATTGTTTGCATTTCAACAATGCTAATATTGGTCGTGAAAAAGCATTGCGCAATAGACAAACTGAATGAAGACGAGATGAGATTATTGCATTGCACATTTTGTTCGGTAATTATGAAATTAGATAAATGTCCTGCTCATGTGCAATAATGCGTGTGAAAGGGCTCATTATTATCGAAAAATGCTCATAACGATTCTAATTTTGTTCATTACAGTACATCATCAACCTCGATCAGTCAGGTGTGCGTCAGTTAAACATTTGCAATTGTCATGCTAGAAATATATCCCAGCCAAAAATGAATTGGTATAAATTAAACTTAATTGGGTTATTGTTAGTATAACGCACCAGTGAGAGAAATTATATCTGTAATTAAAGTTCAGATCTAGCAGCGATCTTTTCGAAATGCGTTCATTCAAAATGTCTCGTAGACTCAGCACATTTGGAGTAACGCTGAGAAAATGACTGGGAGGTTTCAGCCTGCAAGTCTGCCGAGACTCCAATCTAATCGCTGGCAAGCGGTTATCAGCCTTTGTTGATAAGCACTTGAAGAACTGAGCGGTTCACAGTGCAGTTGGACTATGGAACATTTACAGTTCTTGAAGCTGTGCTCACGGGGATTTATTATGATAAACGAGGCTTAATGAGGGCACGCTGAACACTAGGCAGAAAAGCTCAGCTGACAAAGTCTTCTTGAGCAATGGCACGCAAGACCCCAAGCACACAGGACAGAACGGCAGAGAACCGGCAAGACTCCTGCAAGGGATTGTCCCTTTGAATTAAAAAAATCTTTTGCAATATGCATTTTATGCCTTAACTGCATTGGCAAGACCCTGACAAGAATCATTTAATTTGGTCAACGGCATGTGAAGTTCTACAGTAAACGCAAGTATTTTTTGTCAAAAAGCTCTAGAAAAGATTTTAGCCATGGCTGGCACTAAATAATCTTTCTATTCCCAAAGAGCAAATTAAAATATGAATTTATGCTAATTTGAAGTTGAAGAGCAATAGAGAGCCATAAAATTAAATTTTCAGAATGATTGGTGAGGGAAGGGTGGCTTCATTGACAACTGGCTACTTCCAGCTGTTCCACTCATTGCATCTGTGGAATCCTAACACTGCAGAAGGAAGCCAGTCAGCCCATTGAATCTGTACTGACCCTCTGAAAGATATCTACTCCCCACTCACCCGCCCCATCCCCGTAACCCCACCTAACCTTTGGACAGTACTTAAAAACATTGACTGTTGCTCTTTCCACAGGTGCTGGCTGATTTGTTGAGTGTTCCAATGTTTTCTCTGCTTTTGTTTCTGTTTCAGTTATTTTGGAAATGGAGCTCACGTTATCACTTTTTCTACTATTTAATCTTCCTGTATTTTGCCTGGGGAGGACGAAAACACCAGGAAACATAGGCCATTCAGCTCTGAAGGCCATTCACTTCATTGTTCCTTTTCCAATACTAGCTCCAGATTAGAACTATCAATTCTAATCACATCTTCCCAATTATTTTCAAGACCTTTAAATTTTTTCCCCTCAATATTTTAAATCTACGTGTTCAATACCGTGTTTAACACTGCTTTAATAACTACTTACAGCAATTCAATTCAACTTGCAACAATTAGCATGAAAAAGTTATTTTAACCTCTCTTTTAAGCTTCAAATGCTAATCCTAAATTTACACCTGTTGAGTTAGGTTTTATGTGTCCTCGTGTGTCTAGGGCATGAGGGTGGGTGTGTGGGGGGGGGGTTGTTAGAGGTGGAACTAGGGAGCACGGTGGCACAAGGGCAGCATGGTAGCACAGTGGTTAGCACTGTTGCCTCACAGCTCCAGGGTCCCAGGTTCAATTTTGGCCTCAGGTGACTGTGTGGAGTTGGCACTTTCTCCCCGAGTCTGCATGGGTTTCCTCCGGGTGCCCCGGTTTCCTCCCACAGTTCAAAGATGTGCAGGTTAGGTGGATTGGCCATGCTAAATTGCCCTTAGTGTCCAAAAAGGTTAGGTCGGGCTAGTGGGTTACGGGGATAGGGTGGAAGCCTGGCCTTAAGTAGGGTGCTCTTTCCAAGGGCCGGGGCTGTATCAATGGCCCAAATAACTTCCTCCTGCACTGTAAATTCCCCTCCCCTTTCTTCTGCACCACCTGTCAGACAGAACACAGCTCCCCGCCCTCTCATGGGCGGCACGGTAGCACCATGGTTAGCACTGGTGCTTCACAGCGCTAGGGTCCCAGGTTTGACTCCCGGCTTGGGCCACTGTCTGTGCAGAGTCTGCAGGTTCTCTTCATGTCTACGTTGGTTTCCTCCGGGTGCTCCGGTTTCTTCCCCAAAGTCCCGAAAGACGTGCTGTTGGGTAATTTGGACATTCTGAATCCTCCCTCAGTGTACCTGAAATGAAGTTACTCTGAAAATCCCCTAGTTGCCACACTCCGGCGCCTATTCGGGTACACTGAAGGAGAATTCAGAATGTCCAATTTACCTGACAGAGGACTTGTGTCAATGTAGCTTCAAGCCCAATCAGATATAGAGAGCAGAAAAGCCACAGAGGAAATTCAGGTGCTATGCAATTCCAAGTCCACAGTGGGAGAAATGGATTAGTCCTTATTTTTCCTATTTTAATCCTGTATTTTCATGTGTGCTTTGGGAGCGCGGATACAAACTTTATCCCGCTAAAGGTTTTATTGTGTAGAAAGTGCAAAATGGAGCTTCCTAGCTTTTTACTAAAGGGCAAAAATGCCAGATTTGATCTTCAAATCTTTGGTGAGTTTGCAGAGCAGAGTTGCGGAAGCTGCTGGTGCCTTACGATTGGTCTCAATATACCTTAACTAGCTGAATGGGAAAATAAATCAAGCAGGTTTCCAGTTCACTGATAACCCAGTGACCACCATGCTGTGGCAAGCTGGGGATCGTGCTGATAAGCATTGTGACGTTGACAAAAGAGATCACAGAAAGAGCAGCCCTATTATAACCACTTAAATATGTCAATCAAACAAAGTCAACAAGCTGAACCGTTGTCAAAACAAAAACCCCTGCCAAGATCGTCTTCTTCTTATGTGTCTGGCCTCTCAGCAAAGCAGATTTAATGAAGAAAAGTAGAACTGGGTGGTCAATGTCTCGATGTTTGTTCGCACATTCAGAGGTGTGAATTGTTGAATTGTCTATGCTATTAATACTTAATGGTCGTCTAACTGACACTTTTATAGGGTTAAATGAACAGCAGCTTTCTTTCAAAAGAAAATTTGTGATGGGCGTTTTTTTCTCTGAAAAGTTCCACACATATTATAGGGCCAATTAGTTCTGTATATAATAGATGCCTTGTCAATGGGCATGGAATGGCCATGAATCTGTATGGGTGGGCATGGAGGGTTTGAGGGACTGTTTGGAATGGATGGGGGCAAGAGTTGGGAGGGGGGGCGATAAGGAACCAAGTAGATGGCTGGGGGCAGAAGTTGGCATGGAGGGCATGGAGTAAACATGGGGAGTGGATAAGAGGAGTGGGCACTAAAATACCTTAAAGCCTTCAATACAACTGGAATGTAGTCCCAGAAAAATGAGGCAGGCTTTCTAATTGGCCCGCCTCTTCTGTTTTCAGGGTCAATAGGCCTGACTCAATCCCACACTTCCCCCCCCCTCCTCCACCACCCCCCCCCCCCCCCCCCCCCCCGCCCCACCAACCTCCATCCCCCCTCCACCCCCAACTTCCTCCACCTCCAAGCAAAGATCACAACATTCGGGGTCCTTTCTAATGAATTGGGACCAGCGGGCTGGGAGGTTTTCCAACTCGAGCTTGGTAACAAAAATCTGGCCCAGTGTCTTGGAGGAAAATGCCTGGAACCTGGCGTACAGAAATAAAATAATACACAAAGCACAAATAGAAGTTGCCAGATGCCACTACAGCGTGGTACCTCAACATTTAATGCGGAATTTACTGGCAGTTCACACCTGGCGGGATGTTTAGCACAGGGCTAAATCGCTGGCTTTGAAAGCAGACCAAGGCAGGCCAGCAGCGCGGTTCAATTCCCGTAACAGCCTCCCCGAACAGGTGCCGGAATGTGGCGACTAGGGGCTTTTCACAGTCACTTCATTTGAAGCCTACTTGTGACAATAAGCGATTTTCATTTCATTTCATTCCGGCTTCACCGATGGCGCACCCCCGCCTCGGGTTTCCCGGCCACGAGAGGCGCATTCAACGGGAAATCCCGTCGACAATGGCGGGACCAGACAATCCCACTGGAAGGCTGCCTCTGCCGCCGAAAAACACACAGCGGGTTGCGCAGAAAATCCCGCCCGTAATCTCATCATGACACATGATTTAACCAATATCAGTAAAACGTTTTCACAGAATCATTGTCACTATGGCAATGTGTTGTCAAAAAAAAACTGTTTCAAAGTAAATTTTGCCACGCTTGAAAGTTTCCTATGTTTCATGCCTGCAGGCAACTTTATAATTGTAATATAAGGCAGTAAATCTAAATGATTCCTGCTTGCCATCCTATCTAAAGCCTAATAGCCAAGAATGTCACACAGATGATGTGCAAGGCTGCAGTTGGATATGTCAGTGTAACCAGTCACATATGAAACAAATCCACTCTGTTGAAATTAATTACGTTTTGAATATCTGATCGGAAAAGTTCATTAAAAATAACCATCTTTTCATCAATTTAAATCTTAAGCATTCAGCAAGTGTACACATCTCATTCTCTAACACGCATAAACATTGGCTCCAGGAGAAATGTAAAAAAAAGGTGTTTTGACTTTTCTCATGGTAAGGTGACCATGCATTGTCTGCTCTTTTATACAATTATTATGATCACCATCCATGTGATGTTAGTCCCCTCACTTATTAATTTAGAAATGTTATCCTTGGAGAACCTAGACAAAATGCCAGGGGCTGTATTGCAAGTTCCGGCACATGACAATGGTTCAAATGAACAGGAGTCAAATGAACAGGAACAATGTAGAGATACTCAAACTTGGGTTTTAAAAGGCTGTAGTTTGTGAGACAAGGGCAAAACTGAAGGAGGCAAGCATAATTAGTTTTGAATTAAACTTCAGCTAACAGTCTGAGGCTACAGGTACACTACAGAAACTTCTTATATACATTTGACTCTAACCTGAAGGACGGAGGTATTTATGGACATCTGTGCGGAACTCGATACCCGATCTTTCCATGTTAGATATTTTGTGGACACAGACCTTATTGGATACATCTACACGTTTAAATAATCTTTGGTCATTTTTAAGAAGTGGCATAGTTCTACTGGCTCCTTGTTCGATGCTGCACCAGAGTTAATAATAATAATTAATCATCTTTATTGTCACAAGTAGACTTACTTTAACACTGCAATGAAGTTACTGTGAAAATCCCCCAGTCGCCACGTTCCGGCGCCTCTTCGGGTACACAGAGGGAGAATTCAGAATGTCCAAATTACCTAACAGCACGTCTTACGGGACTTGTGGGAGGAAAGCGGAGCACCCGGAGGAAGCCCATGACATGGAGAGAATGTACAGACTCTGTACAGATAGTGACCCAAACCGGGAATCGAACCTGGGTCTCTGGTGCTGTGAAGCAACAGTGCTAACCACTGTGCGCTGTCAAACCCAGGCAGTGTGGCAGAATATCCTTCGCAGGTCTTGCAGTGTCGGGGATAGTGTAATGGTTCGACACAGTGAAGCATAAGGGAAGAGGGAGAGAGACAGAAAAATATTCACTACGGCAATGATCAGAGTACAGATTCATCACAGAATGAAACAGCCCATTATGTTTCTAAAGGAGCTGTGCCATTTGCTCCACCCTATGCACTTTTCCTGTAGCCTCGCAATCTTTCCTTTTTTTTCTCTAAGTACATGTGCACTTAAAAGTAATATGAATGAAATGGGCAAAAAAGTTTGTAATGGGGATAGCTAGTTCTAATTATCCCAACTGCTTTGAGCCGGCAGCTTGTTTTGAGAAATTGCAGTGCACAGCCCATGATTTTCCTTTCAGCCGAGCTAATGGGCCTGTGATTTCCTGCAAAGTACTCTGCGAGCTTGTCTCCCTGAGGTAAGTACAGGGGGACAGAATTAGCCCTTTTGGACCTTCTGTGAACAAATGGAATTGTTGTAAGGCGAGATGTTGAAGACGATGGGTGTCATTCTCCGACCCCCCAGCGGGTCGGAGAATGGCCGTTGGCCGCCGTGAATCCCGCCCCCGCCGAAGTCTCCGGTACCGGAGATTGGGCGGGGGCGGGAATCGGGCCGCGCCGGTTGGCGGGACCCCCCGCTCAATTCGCGGCCCGGATGGGCCGAAGTCCCGCCCAGAAATTGCCTGTCCCGCCGGCGTAAATCAAAGCTGGTATTTACCGGCGGGACCAGGCGGCGTGGGCGGGCTCCGGGGTCATGGGGGGGCGCGGGGCGATCTGACTCTGGGGGGTGCCCCCACGGTGGCCTGGCCCGCGATCGGGGCCCACCGATCCGCGGGCGGGCCTGTGCCATGGGGGCACTATTTCCCTTCCGCCTCCGCCACGGTCTCCACCATGGCGGAGGAGGAAGTGACTCTCCCCACTGCGCATGCGTGGGAAACTGTCGGCGGCTGCTGACGCTCCCGCGCATGCGCTGCATTTCCGCGCCAGCTGGCGGGGCAACAAACGCCATTTCCGCCAGCTGGCGGGGCGGAAATCCCTCCGGCGTCGGCCTAGCCCCTCAATGTTGGGGCTCGGCCCCCAAAGATGCGGAGCATTCCGCACCTTTGGGCCGGCGCGATGCCCGTCTGATTGGTGCCGTTTTTGGCGCCAGTCGGCGGACATCGCGCCGTTGGGGGAGAATTTCGCCCATTATTTATTTATTTGAAAAATTTAGAGTACACAATTCATTTTTTCCAATTAAGGGGCAATTTAGCGTGGCCAATCCACCTGCACATCTTTGGGTTGTGGGGGCGAAACCCACGCAAACACGGGGAGAATGTGCAAACTCCACACGGACAGTGACCCAGGGCGGGGATCGAACCTGGGACCTCGGCACCGTGAGGCAGCAGGGCTAACCCACTGCGCCACCGTGCTGCCCCTGAGACATTATTGACCTGAAAATGTTTTATTCTATTATTTTAGCGTGATCACTTTAAATCTTAGCTTCAGATTGAGAGAATCAGAGCAAATAGTCAAGAGGCTATAGCTTGGGAACTTCAAGACCCTGATTTTGCTAAAGTAGCTGAGGTTTTGTTGGCAAATGGGTTCATTGCCCGTGCTGTCCTTCAAGTGATACAGGTACTGATGACTGCGATGTAACGAGGGCTTCATGAATACTCCCACAAATAATTAACACCCGTAAAGTTGGTTTGGTCATCGAGTAGAACATTATGGTAGTCACCACTGATGTATATATTATATACATAGAATGTTGATATAGGTGCTTTACGGTAAGGCCCATGTACTACAGGTACGGCGGTGGATCCCTGCCTGCTGGCTCCGCCCAGTAGGCGGAGTGTAAATATGTGTGCTCCCAGTACAGCAGTCATTTTGTCAGCTGCTGTAGGAGACCACACATCTCAATTTAATAAAGCCTCGATTACATCCTACTCTCGTCTTTGTGTAATTGATCGTGCATCAAATATAGAACAGTACAGCACAGTTCAGGCCCTTCGGCCCTTGATGTTGTGCTGACCATTTATCCTAATTGAAGATCAACCTAACCTTTTTTAAATTACATTTAGAGTACTCTATTCATTTTATTTCCAATTAAGGGGCAATTTAGCGTGGCCAATCCACCTGCACATCTTTGGGTTGTGGGGGCGAAACCCACACAAACACGGGGAGAATGTGCAAACTCCACACAGACAGTGACCCAGAGCCGGGATCGAACCTGGGATCTCGACGCCTTGAGGCAGCAGGGCTAACCCCCTGCGCCACCGTGCTGCCCAAGATCAACCTAACCGACAGCTCTTCAATTTACTGCTGTCCATGTGTCTGTCCAAGAGTCGCTTAAATGTCCCTCATGACTTTGACTCCACCACCTCTGCTGGCAGTGCATTCCACACACCCACCACTCTCTCTGTGTAAAGAACCTACCTCTGACATCTCCCCTATACCTTCCTCCAATCACCTTAAAATTATGTCCCCTCGTGACAGCCATTTTCGCCCTGGGGAAAAGTCTCTGGCTATCCACTCTATCCATTCCTCTCATCACCTTGCACACCTGCAGCAAGTCACCTCTCTTCCTTCTTTGTTGCAGTGAGAAAAGTCCGAGCTTCCTCAACCTTTCATCATAAGCCATGCCCTCCAGTGCAGGCAGCATCCTGGTAAATCTCCTCTGCGCCCTCTCCAAAGCATCCACATCCAGGAATCTCAGAGGAGTGACAAGCACAGGATTGGTTGAGGGGTTTGACAATCAATCGGGGGAGTGGTGAGGCTAGTCAGAGTTTACTTGATGGTAGTGAATGGGTCAGGAGGATAGTCGGGGGTGGTTCGTGATAGTCTGGGGTGTGTGGGAGATAATTGGGGGTTCAGCTTGATGTGGATGGTAATAGAGGCTTAGGGAAGTCAGGTGGTGCAGTGGGGGGTCAGGATAGTTTAGTCAGTGGCGGGGGTAGGGGGGGATAGGAGGGTCAGGGCTTGGGGGTCACTAGTATTGTTATCCAGGAGTTAGGATTGGTTTTATCTCATTCTTCCTGAGGAACTATTCTACAAAGAGAGTTGGTACCATCCAAATTCTCTGATTTGAATCAATGCAGATTGATTGCCCATTGGTAGGTTGAACCTCCCGAGCAATTGCCATGCAGTCCTTTCAAGGGGATTCTGGGTCGCGGGGGTCGCGAGAGTGATCCCCCCCCCCCATCCCCCGTCCCACTCCCTGCCGTGTATCTTCCCCAGCCTCACAGGATGATCCCATGCAGAGATTGGAAGCTCTGGGCTATATATTCTCTGAGTATATCTGGCTCTTTAAGTAATCTAATGGGCTAATGGGCAAAACTGTGAATCTCACATCGAAGAAATCTTGTACTCAAGGAAATCAGCCCTGCCTTCTGGTCGAGCGCCTTTTCCTTGTCCTGCCCACAAAGAAAATTTAAGAAGCGTTCCCTCTGCAGAGATGGTGCCAGTTCATGTTCTTGCTATGGAGGGAGTGCAGCGAAGGTGTACCTGGCTGATTCCTGGGATGGCGGGACTGTCATATGAGGAGAGACTAAGTCGGTTAGGATTATATTCATTGGAGTTTAGAAGAATGAGAGGGGATCTCACAGAAACTTACAAAATTCCAACAGGATTGGACAGGGTAGATTCAGAAAGAATGTTCCCGATGGTGGGGAATCCAGAACTAAGGGTTATCGTTTGAGGATAAGGGGTAAATCTTTTAGGACTGAGGTGAGGAAATATTTCTTCGCCCAGAGAGAGGTGAAGCTGTGGAATTCGCTCCCACAGAAAGTAGTTGAGGTCAAAACGTTGTGTAATTCCCAGAAGGAATGAGATAAAACCTTTGGGGCTAAAGTGATCAAGGGATATGGGGGGGGGGGGGGGGGGAAGACGGGATCAGGGTATTGAACTTCATGATCAGCCATGATCAAAATGAATGGCAGAGCAGGTTCGAAGGGCCCAATGGCCTCCTCCTGCTTCCATTTTCTCGACATGTTTCTATGTATGTTACTTGTTCAATGTCTATGCAGACAAGCTGATAGGGCAGAGGAACCCCTGAGGTGGCTTGAAAGGACCAATAGGTTTTAAAAAATTTGTTCATGGGACAAGGACATCACTGGCTGGGTGAGCATTTATTGCCCTAGATGGGGCAGCTGAGAGTCAATCACATTGCTGTGGCCTGGAGTCACATGTAGGCCAGACCGGCCAACAGATTTCCTTCCCTGAAGGACATTAGTGAACCAGATGGGTGTTTACAAGGAGGAAGTCTTGACTCTGAGAGCTGCCTCCAGGAGTGAGTGGCCTGAAGAAGGGGAACCAGGAACCAGGTGAATATGGGGCCAGGCTTTCAGTGGGCGACGGGAAATGCAACAGTTGTGAAACTTGGAGAGGGCCTTTGATGGCCACAGGGTTCTCAACAGAAGACCACCCCGGGTCCTGCCACCAGGCTGCCAGGTTTAACTGGGTGGCCCGGCCACTTGACATGGGCCTCCTCTGCCACGGGGAAACGTCCAGCAGGGGTGGCAGGAGGCTCTTCACTGGCTCTTAACCTAAGCTCCTCAAAGGATTGATCATTTACAGGGGGGAATCACCGAGATGTCTTTTCGTTGTCAGAAATGGCATCACGCGGAGAGATATCACTTGAAGCTGCAACCAATGCTGACAGGATTGCACCGTCCAATCCCGGGCATCCGCCAGTGCTGTACACACCTTTTCAGACTCTTTCAATAGCTGCTGAAGTTGACAGCACTCCACTCCCAACTCTGCAGGCTCTCGATGACTGACTGGTTGCATGTTGGAATAAAACACAATGAATAGGTAGTGAACCATAATCCGGTGTTCCCACCCCATCCATACATAACACTGACAATAATCAGCACGTTCAACATGCTCTATAAATGGGGATAAATCAGTCGAGTGCGGGGAAGGGCTTTGTTTGCTCAATCTCTTTTCAAGCTTTAAGTGGCACATTAAATTCAGGTGGAAAGCAGGCCTTGATAAAACTCAATAGACAAATGAAAATTGGCTTTAAACTATTGTTTAATTGTGTTTCCCATCTGGCCTATGCGCCTTGTACATTGTTGCGATTATGCACATGGTAAAACTATTTAAATTCAAGGCCATTTTATGGGGACAGATAAAAAGCTTGAAAAAGATGATAGCATTTTGGCATTCCACAAGACAATATTAATACACTTCTGAGAGAGACATGACATTACACGACATCGGTACTGATAAGGGAGCCCTGACATTTGAGACTGTCAAGATGATTACCAAATGGAACTTTGATGTCACTTGATTGTATGTCAAAATCCAATAGTCAACATAAAATGTTACTTTAGCAGCAGTGTTTCGGGTAGTCCTGATTTCCTGACAAGTGCCCAAGACTGCAATCGTACTTTTGCAACAGTTAGTCAAAACGAGCCAGTATTTGGTGGACAATGCAATGAATTACTGCCACATTGCATTTTTCAGCTGTTATATGATGTGAACGCACAGAATATACAAAGGATGCTCAGAGTAGGATTACAAACGGCACAAACATACGACAGGTATCCTACAGGAGGATGGGAAGACAGGGGGGAAATTGTGTCTTTGCTTTCAGCCCCCATGCTGTTACCCCCACTATGTGAAGAATCATTTCATCGCAAGAAAGCCAGATGGAAGTCATTTCTGTCCACCCTCCATCTGGGTGGCAAGGTGGCACAGTGGTTAGCACTACTGTCTCAGTGCGAGTGACCCGGGTTCAAATCTGGCCTTGGGCGACGGTCTGTGCGGAGTTTGCACGTTCTCCCTGTGTCTGCGTGGGTTTCCTCCGGATGCTACGGTTTCCTCCCACAGTCCAAAGATGTGCAGGCTAGGTGGATTGGCCATGCTAAATTGCCCATTAATGTCCAAAGATGCGCAGGTTAACTGGAGTAACAGGGATTGGGCGTGGAGGAGTGGGCTAAGATAGGGTGCTTTTTCAGAGGATCGGTGCATGGGCCAAATGGCTTCATTTTGCACTGCAAGGGGGTGTGATCTGACTGTCAATTTGTTTATTCTGATGGCTCATGGACTGGGAAAATCTTGTATTGCCTTTTGTGTGAAGTCCCTTCGAGATAAAAATGCACTGGTGAGAGTTTTAAAGATAGTTAATAGTATTTTGAGTATAATATCATTAGGTTCCAGGAAATGTGACCTAGGGTTGCCATGGAGGTGACCAGCTAAGTATCATCAAGGTAGCATTTAATCAAGTACCAAGGAGCTCTAGCAAAACTGGAGTCAATAAGAATCAGGGGAAAACTCTCTGCTCATTGGAGTCATACCTGGCACAAAGAAAGATGGTTGTGGTTGCTGGAGGCCAATCATCTTAGTTCCAAGACATCACTGCAGGAGTTCCTCAGGGTAGTTTCCTAGGTCCAACCATCTTCAGCTGCTTCATCATTGACCTGCCTTGTATCATAGGGTCAGATATGGTGATGTTTCTTGATGATTGCACATTGTTCAGTACTATTGGTAACTCCTCAGATACTGAAGCAGTCCATACTCAAATGCAGCAAAAGCTGGACAATATCCAGGGTTGGGCTGACAAGTGGCAAGTAACAAGTGCCACACAAGCGCCAGGCAATGGCCATTTCCAAGAGAGAATCAAACCATTGTCCCTTGACATTCAATGGCATTACCATCACCACTACACTCAACCACCACCAACATCCTGAGGTTATCATTGATCAGAAACTGAACTGCACGAGCCAAATAAATACTGTGGCCACAAAAGCAGGTCAGAAGCCAGGAATGCCATAACTATATAGAAGACAAACGCAGCTGATACCTGGGAATACTTGAAGGTTCCCCTCCAAGACACACTCCATTCTGACTTGGAAGTATATCGGCCGTTCCTTCACTGACGCCAGGTCAAAATGCAGGAATTCCCTCCCTAACAGCACTGTGGATGTACCTGCACCTCGGGGATTGTTGCGGTTCAAGAAGCCAGCTCAGCACCATCTTCTCAAGGGCAACTAGGGATGGGCAATGAATGCTAGCCTAGCCAGCGACGCCCACGTCCTGTAAGTGAGTTTATTTTTTAACTCCTGCAGCGAGTAGCTCTCCTCCTGACTTCCCAAAGCCTGTCCACTATCTCCAAGGCACAAGTCAGGCAGGTGATGAAATATTCTCCCCATAACTGGATGAAGGCAACTCCAAAAGCACTCAAGAAGCTTTACACCATTCAGGACAAAATAGCCCATTTAATTGGCATCCCATCCACAAACATCCAGTCCCTCCACTAGTGAAGCACAGTGGCATCAATATGTACTGTCTACAAGATGTACTACAGGGACTCATCAAGGCTCCTTACGACCAGTACCTTCCAAATCCACAATCATGGCTATCAAGAAGGACAACATCAGGAGACACATGGGGACACCACCAGCTGGAGGTTCCCCTCCAAGCCATTCGCAATTGGGATTTGGAAATACATCACCGTTCCGTCACTGCCGCTAGGTCAAAACCCTAGAACTCCCTCCATAAGGGCATTATGGGTGTACCTACACCACATGGACTGCAGTGATTCAAAAAGGCGACTTCTTGATGAGCAATAAATGCTTGCCTAGCCAGTAATACCTGCATTTCATGAATGATGTTTTTTTGAAAGCAAAGGGTAAACAGAAAGCTAATTGCAGTGAGGTGCTTTTTAACCTGTGTTTTCTGTTTGGCAGTTCAGAACACTTGAGAATTCATTCCAAGAGAAAGCAATGACGGTTCTCTCCAGATGGAGCAGTTTTCTGCTTAGAGATCATCAACAGATCCTGGTGTTGAAGCAGGTGTCTGAGAATAAAGCAGAGGCCCTGTTACTGTGTATTGTACAGTTGTAAAGGAGGAACACTAAAGGCAGTGTGAGGGATTGTGGATTAACAATACACAATCGATGCTGTTTCAGTCATGTCACTGCCTACCAGATCATTGAAAGAGATGGGAAACGTCAGACTCTGGGGATTCTGTGCCATCAGAACTGCTGTGACCTGAGTGGGGGAGAGTGCCTTATCATTGATATCTGTGCCACGGGGCTTCAGATGAAATAGCGATTGTGACATGATAGCCAAAATGGTTGGGTGGAAAGTGAGAGATCCTACAAAATGAAGGCTACCTTGGGAAGTCTGTGAGATTGCACATGGTTCCACGTTTGCGCGGGAATCATAGAATCATAGAATTTACAGTGCAGAAGGAGGCCATTCGGCCCATCGAGTCTGCACCGGCTCTTGGAAAGAGCACCCCACCCAAGGTCAACACCTCCACCCTATCCCCACAACACAGTAACCCCACCCAACACTAAGGGCAATTTTGGACACTAAGGGCAATTTAGAATGGCCAATCCACCTAACCTGCACATCTTTGGATTGTGGGAGGAAACCGGAGCACCCGGAGGAAACCCTCGCACACACGGGGAGGATGTGCAGACTCCGCACAGACAGTGACCCAAGCCGGAATTGAACCTGGGACCCTGGAGCTGTGAAGCAATTGTGCTATTCACAATGCTACCGTGCTTGTAATATGAGTAATATGAGCACTTGTAACTACGCAAGGCATGTCTTTGTTGAATTGACCATTTAAAATTAAATTTTCATTTGAAAAATTCTTCACCTGCTAAATTGACTTTAGTTGGCGAGTGCAGAAAGAAATTAAATACAAATGAAATCTTGTCCAGCGGTTTTCCTTCCATTGTTGTCACGGTGCTTCCTTTCCTTCTAAAAGATTATTTGTCTCCAAGGAGATTCTGGTCTCATTTGAATACGTCAACATTAGAACCAACGGTGATGCACCTTAGGTTTCCTGGAGATATACGACTGATGCAGCTGGGGTAATTTAAACATTTTGGTGAGGTATTGAAGATTGACGTGAGGATGGGGTTCCAATCAAGCAGGCTGCTTTGTGGATGAATAGCACTTTCTTAATGCGGCACTCAGTCAAATGCTGCCTTGATGTCAAGGGCAGTCAGCTATCGTTTTTTAAAATGCTACACAGGCCAATGTGTCTGGTTGTTCATTCTGTTCAAAAGACTCTTGGGCCGAAGCACTCTTCGTTTTATGGCAGCTTGCCCCTTGGTAACTTGGCACTGTCTCAAATGTCTCACTTATATCACGCTACAGGGGTGGGATGGTGGCAGGAGGTCTGGCATGTAACTAACAGGTGGCAGTATCATGCAGAAAAAGACCTGGAGAGTCCACGTCATCACCTGTGCTGTTTTGAATATGCAAATAAAACATCGTACAATCTAAAAATGTGGGAGCGTTGCCTCCTTGGGTTTAAGGTCAGAGATGATGAGTGTGTTTATGTAGTACTTTGCAGAGATCCCAAAGAATCCCAAAAGTGCAGAAAGAGGCCATTCGGCCCATTGAGTCTGCACCCTACTCACGCCCTATCCCTGCAACCCCACTCACTCTTTGGACACTAAGGGCAATTTAGTGTGGTCAATCCACCCAACCTGCACATCTTTGGACTGTGGGAGGGAACTGGAACACCCGGAGGAAACCCACGCAGACACAGGGAGAAAGTGCAAACTCCACCCAAGGTCAGAATCGAACCCGGGTCCCTGGCACTGTGAGGCAGCTGTGCTTGCGTTTTGACGTCACAGTAACATTGTTACTGCAAAGTCTGGTTGCATTGCGCTTGTACTTTCAATGCTTAGTTCACTGTTCCGGTTACAAAATGACATTTATGGGCGTGAACACCACTATTCTGATTAGGGCATTAGTGTGGGCACTTGGGGGGGATGTACCTGAAATCAACAGAGTAGGCTGGTCATAACATTGATCAATCTGCAATGCTAATTTAACACCACCATTGCCACGTTCCATCTGAAGATTCCAGCTAAAACACACAAGTAACTTTGTGCTGTTGAATGCAGAAAGGACACCGACAAATGCTATCTTCAGGGATCATCAACACCTTTCAGGTAAGTTGCTGAATAATTTCTGCTGGCATTTGCTAATTTTGTCAAAATGTTTGGTTGCTTGTGCTGCTATTTCAGTTTATTGACATTGACAGAGAATGGGGAGGCACCATTTCCTCCCAGACTGTTACAATTCCAGTTAGTGTTACTATTGGATGGGAAGATCCCAGAATGGAACCCTGGCTCAGAAGACTGTCTCGTTTTTTTGGGAAAACATGGAGTAACAGGACTGCCAATTTGTTTTTAACAACAACAGAAAAACACTTATTAAAACCAAAATACAATACTCCTCCACTCTCCCTTATCTTCACACATGTACACAGATTTCAAAGTTAACACTCCACACTGAAACCAGATGCCGATCTTTCCTGGGTGTCTCTTCAAATTTCCCCCAGATAATTGTCAGGTGAGTGTTTCTAAATCCCATTCTCAGAAAGACACTGGGCGCGATTCTCCACTCCCACGCCGAAGTGGCCGCGCCGTTGTGAACGCCGTCGAGGTTCACGACAGCGTGGAACAGCGCGACCGATTCAGGCCCTGACAATGGGCCAGGATCGGGGCCGTGTCATCTACATGCGCCAGGCCTTGTCGCCCGCGTAAAAGCGGCGCCGCATAGATGACGCGGCCGGCGTCGCATAACGGGCATCATCCGCGCATGCGTGGTTGCCATCCTCTCTAAGTCCGCCCCGCAAGAAGATGGGGGATGGATCTTGCGGGGCCGTGGAAGGAAGGAGGTCCTCCTTCAGAGAGGATGGCCCGACGATCGGTGGGCACCGATCGCGGGCCACCCCACATTTCAGGTAAAGCCCAGTGCAGGATCCCCCCTCGCCCCCCCACAGGCTGCCCCCCCAGCGTTCACACACCGCTCACAACTGCAGCGACCAGGTGTGGACAGCGCCGGGGGGAACCCGCTGTTTTGGCCTGGCCGCTCGACCCATCTGGGCCTCAGAATAGCGGGGGTGCCGGAGAATCGCTATTTTCGGAGTCTCCGGCGATTCTCCGGCCTGAGGCCCGCGAAACTCGACCGGGCCGTTCCTGCCGCTTGGGAGAATCGCGGGAGGGCGTCGGACCGGCGTCCCCGGAAATTTTGGCGGACCAGGCGATTCTCCCAACTGGCGTGGGAGTGGAGAATCGCGCCCACTGTTTAAAATCTTCTTTCAAACAATTCATTCCATTAGCTGTTTTCATCAAGAGTCCTCCTCCATATTTTCCAACTCTCCTTTCAAACACAGCTTTCCCTCTATTGTTTTAACTGGGGCCATCTCCAGGTTTTTCAACTCTCCTTTCAGGTTTCCTTTTGCCTTGAAGGCAAACTCTGAAATCCAGCCACCAATTGCTTCCTAATTGTTTCAACTAATGTCTCACCAACTGTAGTAAGATATCACAAACCCTAGAACTACTTCAGATATCTTTCCGGCTTCTCACTAGCTGAGTCATTTTCAGATCTCTGTGGTTTGAATGAACCTTTCAAGTTCCAGTTTTGTCTGTTCCTTTAACCTCAGACTTCCTGGAAACCTCTCTTCATTTCTCAAATTTCTTTAACTAGCTGCTCTTTATTTCTAGCACTTGCCTTATTTGTCCCTTACCCCATGGTACGGCTTTTCCTCTAGATTATCTGAGAGAGATGTTTCCTCTAGCTAAGCTTCTATTTTAGTTAAAACCTAAACTTAGAAAGTTTCCCCCCTGAAAGGTGCCCCTGGTTGCTAAGCAACCTTGCTTTCCTTCTCCAAGCTTATTTACGTTACACCTCGTAAACTCTCTTACCACAATAGTAACACAGTTCGAATTGAAATCAAAACCCCCATACATGCAAACACATTTTGTTTAATATGAATCTAACTAGAGTTGTATTTTCCTTACACAGAAACACTAAATTAAACCCATTTAAATCTATACCTTATTTTTAATATTTGACAATATAAATATTGCTCATCTAAAACTACCAGTTTTCCTGTCACGGACATAGATGTTATTGTTTTCAATTCCCTTTGACGACAGCATAACAGAGGTAATGAACGGAGGCTTCACATAAGAGGAGGGAGATCATGCCTGACAAATCTGTTAGACTTCTTTGAGGAATTTAGACAAAGGAGAGCCAGTGGACGTGATCTATTTGGATTTCCAGAAGGCCTTTAACAAGGTGTCGTACAGGAGGCTGTTAAATAAGTAAAGAACCCATGGTTTTAAGGATAAAATCCTGGAATGGATAGAGGATTGTCTGACTGGCAGAAGGCAGAGAGTGGGAATAAAGGGATCTTTTTCAGGATGGCAGCCTGTGACTAGTGGTGTCCCACAGGGGTTAGTGTTGGGACCACAGCTATTCACAATGTACATTAATTATCTGGACGGACGGACGTAGCATTGTTGCTACGTTTGCAGATGATACAAAGATATCATAGATTATCATAGAATTATAGAATTTACAGTGCAGAAGGAGGCCATTCGGCCCATCGAGTCTGCACCGGCTCTTGGAAAGAGCACCCTACCCAAGGTCAACACCGCCACCCTATCCCCATAACCCAGTAACCCCACCCAACACTATGGGCAATTTTGGACACTAAGGGCAATTTATCATGGCCAATCCACCTAACCTGCACAGCTTTGGACTGTGGGAGGAAACCGGAGCACCCGGAGGAAACCCACGCACACACGGGGAGGATGTGCAGACTCCGCACAGACAGTGACCCAAGCTGGAATCGAACCTGGGACCCTGGAGCTGTGAAGCAATTGTGCTATCCACAAGGCTACCGTGCTGCCCATATGGAGAGGGACAGGTAGTTTTGAGGAAGCAGGGAGGCTGCATTAGGACCTGGACAGTTTAGGAGAGTGGGCAAAGAAGTGGTAGATGGAATACAATTTGGACAAGTGTGAGTTAATGCACTTTGATAGGACGAATAGAAGCAGAGACTATTTTCTAAATGGGAAAAGGCTTCGGACATCAGAAGCACAAAGAGACTTAGGAGTCCTTGTTCAAGCTTCTCTCAAGGTTAACGTGCAGGTTCAGTTGGCAGTTAGGGAGGCAAATGGACTGTTAGGATTCATGTTCAGAGGGCTAGAATACAAGAGCAGAGATGCATTGTTGAGGCTGAATAAGGCTTTGGTGAGACCCCATTTTGAGTATTGTGAGCAGTTTGGGGCCCGTATCTAAGGAAGGATGTGCTGGCCTTGGAGAGGATCCAGAGGAGCTTCACAAGAATGATCCTCGGAATGAAGGACATCATATGAGGAGCAGTTGAGGACCCTGGGCCTATACTCGTTGGAGTTTAGAAGGATGAGGGGGGGATCTTATTGAAACTTTCAGGATACTGAGGGGCCTAGATAGAGTGGACATGGAGAGAATGTTTCCACTAGTAGGATAAACTAGAACCAGAGGGCACAGCCTCAGACCGAAGGGGCAATTCTTTAAACAGAGATGAGACATTTCTTCTGCCAGCGGAGAATCTGTGGAACTCATCGCCTCAGAAGCCTGTGGAGTCCAAATCACTGAGTGTCTTTAAGACAGAGATAGATAAGTTCTTGATTAATAAGGGGATCAAGAGTTATGGGGAGAAAGCAGGAGAATGGGGATGAGAAACATAGCAGCCATGATCGAATGGCTCGATGGGCTGAATGGGCCAATTCTGTTCTTATCTCTTAAGATCTCAAGACTGAAGGAGGGAGGAAGAGTGGTAGAGAAGGACTCTCAGCAAGGGTTTATATCCACCCAGAATTTTCAAGGCGCAATTTTCTTACAATAACCTCAATCAAGGACAGGGAGGATCCAAAATCTATACTTCATCATTCAAATCTGTCACCTGTTGAAATCTGAACTACAATATCAGAGTAGAGCTAGGATGGCATTGCCAATGCCTGTGAAGGTACCCCGAGACTATGAATGTTTGGTCTTTCTCGGCTGGAACAAGCGATATTTGCGATATCCCTCGCATTTCCATCCATTGCTATGAAGGGCAGGTCACTTGGTCGTTGTGTTGCAAGAGAACTGAATATCACAGAGAAGGATGTGGAATGAGAACGCGGCTTAGGCAGGACTGCAGGCTTCCCTGTGGCGCATGGGAACATTGATGGTATCCATGTCACTTTGCGGCTGCTGCATGTAAATTCTGAGGAGCAATCAAAAGGGATTCCACTCACTCAATGTCCTGTTGGTATGCAGCGAGACTTATGGCATCGTGCAATTCAATGTCCATTATCATGGCGACAGTCATGATGCTGCCATCTTGTCACAGCTGCTGTACTATCGGCATCTGAGCTGCCATGGCAACGCAAGGGGTGGCTATTACGTGGCTAGGACTATTTGCTGACACATGACTTGTGTATTTTTAGGTGGCATGCTTATAATCTAGGCCAGGCTACCACAGGAACTGTGACAGAGCAGACCATTTGGGTTCTTAAATAATGTTTCTGCTGTCTGGACCCCTCTCTAGGAGCCCTGCAATACTCAGCAGAGTGTGTATCAAGATGCGTGATGGTCATGGTGCCCAACCTCACTGACTTGAGTGTCTGGTCAGTAGTTGAGGAGGAGGAAGAGAAGGAGAGGAGAAGGGACAATCTAGCCACACTGTTTGTGACTGAGTTGCCTGAATGAGGGATTAGTAAACGCAACCCCAATTTCCTCTTCACCAACAGTCCCCCACTTTATTTTACTTCTAAGACTGATCATATCAGGGGCTTCTTGACCAAAATGCTGAAATGCTAACCATTATGACATAATGTTCCAATCTAAGTTTACAGCCATGATGGCAGCACGCTGTGCTTGCATGGCACTCACTGTTGTGTTAGTTAATTTGGAATAACACAAGCTGCCACTTGATGCAGTTTTGAGTAAAAGATGCTCCAGACTTTGAAGTGAGTTCAATGTGTTTTATTGAACGATTAGCACAGTTCTCAATGAGTTCGACTCTCTGCTAATCTAAATGGAGTAACTCAGTCTAACTGAACAGGCCTTGCTCTAAGCCACGTGCTGGGGTGTGAGGCTGAGGATACACCCTGTCTCACTCTGTAGATGTTGGTCTGTGGAAAGAGACGGGGTGTGAGTGCCTCATCCCTTTTATAGTGAGATACCACCCCGGAGTGTCCTGACTGCTCATTGGTCGTGTCCTAGTCTACGTGTTCATTAGCTGCATGTTTGCATATCATGACACTCACCTGACCTGTTACTACAGCAACCAAATGTGGATAGTTTCTGTTTGTGCTGTCTTGCAGGCCATCAGATTCTATAAATTATTGACCTTTCCAACTCTCACATTGAGATGCTGATTCGCTCCCCATGAGGTTCATGGCCTTCTCTTCAAGTGATTTGAAGCTTTGAAGGCTTTGCCCTGCTGCCTGCCTTTAGTAGGCACTGTGTGCTGATATGTCTTTTCATAAAATTGGGTGTGCATAACACAAGCAACCAAGGATAGTGTACCAAGTAGCATACTGGGCGGCACGGAGAACAGTGGTATTATGATAATTGTATGTAAGGGTTAATGTTATGCCCAAATCAACCACTAGAGGGAGCTACATGCAGAACAATATAAGACATCAATGCTAAGAGCCTTCTGGAACAGAGGTTGAGGAGAAGGTCAGAGAACAGACTGTAGGAAAGAGAGTGTGAGTGAGAGCAGATCATGGTTATTGTATTTGTGTAGAGATTAGTAGTAGATGAGTGTAGATTGTATGTTTATTATCAACTGTTTATTATATAGGAGTAAGTATCAAATCCAATTAAGTAGTGTGAATAAACCTTTAGCTTTGGTTCAATATAAAAGCTAGTTGTGGTCTTTGTGAGCACTACGCCAACCATCCTCGGATTAGAACCAGAAAGAGCACCACAGTTAGCACTGTTGCTTCTCAGCGCCAGGGACCCGGGTTCGATTCCTGGCCTGGGTCATTGAATGTGCAGAGTCTGCACATTCTCCCCATGTCTGTGTGGGTTTCCTCCGGGTGCTCTGGTTTCCTCCCACAATTCCTGAAAGACGTGCTTGTTAAGTGAATTGGACATTCTGAACTCTCCCTCAGTGCACCCGAACAGGCGCCGGACTGTGGCGACTAGGGAATTTTCACAGTAACTTCTTTGCAGTGTTTATGTAAGCCTACTTGTGACATTAATAAAGATTATTATTATATGGGAGTCATAATAACAGATGTTATGGTGTGAGGCTGTCACTGTCATGGTAATGTCACTGGACCAGTCATCGAGAAGTGCAGGCAATGTTCTGGGAATCGGGTTTCATGTCCCATCACAGTAATTAATGGAATTAAAACTAAATTGATAAATCTGGAATTGAAAGTTAGTCTAATGGTGACCATGAAACCATTGTCAATTGTTGTTAAAACATATCTGGTTCACTTATCCCCTGAGGAAGGTCTTACCTGGTCTGGCCTGCATGTGAGTCCAATGCCTCTTAGATGCCCTGTGAAATTGCCTAACAAGCCACACCATGCTATCTAAAGTATGAAGCCGAAAGGGACTGAAACAGAATGAAATAGCCGGCATTGACCTGGGCACCGGAAGCAACAGCAGCAACCTCAGCCTTGTCAAATCTGCCGAGTGACTTCCAGAGACCTCTGCCAACGTTGGGAGAGCTGTCTCACAGACGGGTCAAGCAACAGCCGGATATAGTCATAATCATGCAGCACGGTAGCATTGTGGTTAGCACAATTGCTTCACAGCTCCAGGGTCCCAGGTTCGATTCCCAGCTTGGGTCACTGTCTGTGCGGAGTCTGCACATCCTCCCCGTGCGCGCGTGGGTTTCCTCCGGGTGCTCCGGTTTCCTCCCACAGTCCAAAGATGTGCAGGTTAGGTGGATTGTCCGTGCTAAATTCCTCTTAGTGTCCAAAATTGCCCTTAGTGTTGGGTGGGGTTACTGGGTTATGGAGATAGGGTGGAGGTGTTGACCTTGGTTAGGGTGCTCTTTCCAAAAGCCAGTGCAGACTCGATGGGCCGAATGGCCTCCTTCTGCTCTGTATATTCTAAAATTCTATGATACCTTCCAGATAATGTCCCAGGCACCACCATTATCACCCTACCCTGGGTATGTCCCGTCCCACAATGATAAACAATCAGGAGGGAGTTACTCTGGGCTTCCTCAGCATAGAATTCAGACTGCACAAAGTATCATGGCGTCAGGTCAAACAATGGCAAGGAAACATCCTGTCGCTTACCACCCTCCTCTCCCCCAGCCGATGAATCAATGTTCCTCCATGTTGAACACTAATTGGAAGAAACATTGAGAGTGACTGGGGCACAGAATGTACTGTGGGTGGGGGACTTCAATTCCATCACAATACCTAGCTGAAGCTGCACAATCAACCGAGCTGCCTAGTTCTAATAACTGGTAGACTGAATCTGCGGTAGGTGGTGAGGGGACCAACAAGAGGAGCAACCTACTTGACCTTGTCCTCAATGATCCTCTGATGTAGATATATCTGTTCTCGACAGTAATGGTAAGAGGGACCATTGCATAGTCCTTGTAGAAATTCTGTCTTCACACTGAGGATACTGCCCACCGTGTTGTGTGGCGCTACCAGCACGCTAAATGGGATAGATTTTGAACAGATCTGGCAGCTTAAAAACGAGACATCTGTGAGACGCTGAGGGCCATCAGCAGCAGCAGAATTGTATTCAACCCCAATCTGTAACCTCATGGCCCAGCATATCCTCAACTCTACCATTACCATCAAGCTGGGAGATCAGCGCTGGTTCAGTGAAGAGTGCGGGAGGGCATGCCAGGAGCAACACCAGGTACACCTGAAAATGAGGGGTCTACCTGGTGAAGCTACAACACGGGGCTACTTGCGTGCCAACCAGCAGAAGAAGCATTCGATAGACAGAGCGGAGCAACCCCGCGTCCAATTCATTGGATTTTTGAAGTCTTACTTCGTGAATGGTGGTGGACAATTAAGTGACTAACTGGAGGAGGCGATTTTACAAATATTCCCATCCTCAATGATGCCCAGCACATCAGTGCAAAAGATAGTGCGGAATCATTTGCAGCCAGCAATACCTACTCTGGAGGACCCCAGTATCGCAGATGCCAGTCTTCAGCCAATACCATTCACTCCACATGACACCAAGAAATGGCTGAAGGCACTGGATAATCGCAAAGGCTATGGGCCCGGACAATATACCGGCAATAGTACTGAAGACCAGAACTTGCCTTGCCCCTAGCGGAGCTGTTCCAGTACAGCTAAAATGTTGTCATCTATCCAGCAATGTGTAAAATTGTTCAGATATAACCTGTGTACAAAAAGCAGCACAAATCCGACCCATTTGCACCCCATCAGCCTACCGAGCAAAGTGATGGAGCGGGTTCTGGCAATACTATCATAGAATTTACAGTGCAGAAGGAGGCCATTCGGCCCATCGAGTCTGCACCGGCTCTTGGAAAGAGCACCCTACCCAAGGTCAACACCTCCACCCTATCCCCATAACCCAGTAACCCCAACCAACACTAAGGGAAATTTTGGACACTAAGGGCAATTTAGCATGGCCAATCCACCTAACCTGCACATCTTTGGACTGTGGGAGGAAACCGGTGCACCCGGAGGAAACCCACGCACACACGGGGTGGATGTGCAGACTCCGCACAGACAGTGACCCAAGCCGGAATCGAACCTGGGACCCTGGAGCTGTGAAGCAATTGTGCTATCCACAATGCTACCGTGCTGCCCCTATCAAGTGGCACCTACCCATCAAATCTTGATCATTGACACTCAGTTTGTGTTTTGTCAAATTGTTACTTTCCTGCTCCTCAAGATCAACCTGCTGACTCAACATGAGCTGGACAATCTCCTAAGACCCTGAATGAGGAATTGCATCTCAGTAGTCCATTGGCGTCCACATCTTGCCGGTTTTCTGCACATGAAAACTCAGGGCCAAATTCTCAAAGTTCTTGGGCCTCCATATTTGAGTAAAGTCACATGGTGAAGTGAAGTCACACAGGACCAGGGGTGAGCTGGCAAGATGGATACAGAACTGGCTAGGTCATAGAAGGCAGAGAGTAGCAATGGAAGGGAGCTTTTCTGATTGACAGGCTATGACTAGTGGTGTTCCGCAGGGATCAGTGCTGGGATCTTTGCTGGTCGTAGTATATATAAATGATTTGGAGGAAAATGTAACAGGTCTGATTAGTAAGTTTGCGGATGACACAAATGTTGGTGGAATTGCGGATAGCGATGAGGACTGTCGGAGGATACAGCAGGATTTAGATTGTCTGGAGTCTTGGGTGGCGAGATGGCAGATAGAGTTTAATCCGGACAAATGTGAGGTAATGCATTTTGGAAGGACTAATAAGGTCGGGAATTTACAGTGAATGGTAGAACCCTCAAGAGTGTTGAAAGTCAGAGAGATCTTGCTGTACAGGTCACTGAAAGGGGCAACGCAGGTGGAGAAGGTAGTCAAGAAGGTATACGGCATGTTTGCCTTCATTGGCCAGGGCATTGAGTATAAAAATTGGCAAGTCATGTTACAGCTGTATAGAACCTTAGTTAGGCCACACTTGGAGTATAGTGTTCAATTCTGGTCGCCACACTACCAGAAGGATGTGGAGGCTTTAGAGAGGGTGCAGAAGAGATTTACCAGGATGTTGCCTGGTATGGAGGGCATTAACTATGAGGAGAGGTTGAATAAACTCGGTTTGTTCTCACTGGAACGAAGGAGGTTGAGGGGCAACCTGATAGAGGTCTACAAAATTATGAGGGGCATAGACAGAGTGGATAGTCAGAGGCTTTGTCCCAGGGTAGAGGGGTCAATTACTAGGGGGCATAGGTTTAAGGTGCGAGGGGTAAGGTTTAGAGGAGATGTAAGAGGTCAGTTTTTTACACAGAGGGTAGTGGGTGCCTGGAGCACACTGCTGGGGGGAGGTGGTGGAAGTAGGGGCGATAGTGATGTTTAAGGGGCATCTTGACAAATACATGAATAGGATGGGAATAGAGGGATACGGACTCTGGAAGTGTAGAAGGTTTTAGTTTAGACGGGCAGCATGGTCGGCGCAGGCTTGGAGGGCCGAAGGGCCTGTTCCTGTACTGTACTTTTCTTTGTTCTTTGTTAAATGGTGTGTGGGTGTGTTTTTGCCTGTGTACGGGACATCATTTGTTTATGTACCTGGTATTGGATAAATTAAGTTTATAGGATTGTTATGTTTGTTCTGTTTTGCCAATGTCTTTTTTATTTAGTGTAAAATGGAGTAATAAAGGGGGTCATGTGACTTGTTCTGAATTCTGCCTCACAGCTTGAGTGGCATGGTTGCTAAAGGTTAAAGGAGGTGGTGAGGCAGGAAGGTCAGGGTTGGGGGATGAGGAGCTGGATTATCCCCCAAATTATTCACACCTGTAAACATTGACTGAGCAGCTGTGCTGACACTGGATAGACTTTTAGTCTCCAAGTCTCACAGGAAGTGTTGGTTTTTATAAATAGTTATGCACAAAACTGTTCATTTAATTTCAAGATAGAATGGAATTGGTTGTCTCGGAGGTAGATAATTAACATTATTACCTGGATACAAGGCCCTTATGATTCACATTGCCTACCCTGCACATCTTTGGGTTGTGAGGGTGAGACCCACGCAGACACGGGGAGAATGTGCAAACTCCACAGTGACCCGTGGCCAGGATCGAACCCGGGTCGTCAGCGTCGTGCTAACCACTGCGTCATCGTGTTGCCAAGTAGTCTGATGCTTCAAGGGATTGTGGATCATTACTGAATTCCAGTGTACAAAAGTTTTTCTTCTTCGAGAAATGTTTCCTTTCACGTTCTGTCCTCGACTAACGAGAGCTAATCAAGTTCCCAAGTGCGCGCTAAAATAAATTAATTGACTGAGGGATTCAGAAGTTAAAGATTGTGTGGTATCATGGGACAGAATTTTAATTGCTCGAAAATTAGACATTATGTATGAAGATGATATCAATATTCCATCTTAGTGCATTCATTTACTGTACCTAGATGCTGTAAATTTCCCTTTCTCCCTTGATACACCGACCCATGTTTCTTAATATGCCATGCTCTCTGATATAAATGCGTTATTCATGGATCACTCGCCAATAGAGAAATGAGCTAAATATCTTCCATCATATGTCCTTCACTATAAATTTTTTATGCATAATTCCCAAAGATTATATTACCAGTGCATTTGGACATATTACCATAGCTTTGATATATTACTTCACTAAAAACAGGAATATTCCATCGAACTGATGAAAATATATTTTCTTTATCAAATTTGTTGTACAGCGTAGTAAAGGAAACAGAAACATTGAATACTGTTATGATTAATATATAGTACCTTTAATAATTACATATAGAGCAAATGGTCTTGAATAACAGCCTATGTTTTGCAGATTTGCAAAATAAGAAGCAATATCCTACTTTAAGTGAATCACTACAGTGCCGAAGGAGACCCTTCAGCCCATTGAGTCTGCACAGCCCCTCTCATAGAACACCCACCTATGTTCACTACCCAGCCTATCCCTGTAACCCAATAATCCCACCTAACCTTTTGGCCAACCCACCTAACCTGCATATATTTCGACTGTGGGAGGAAACTGGAACACCCGGAGGAATGAAAATGAAATGAAAATTGCTTATTGTCACAAGTAGGCTTCAATGAAGTTACTGTGAAAAGCCCCTAGTCGCCACATTCCGGCACCTGTTCGGGGAGGCTGGTATGGGAATTGAACCGTGCTGCTAGCCTGCCTTGGTCTGCATTAAAAGCCAGCTATTTAGCCCAGTGTGCTAAACCAAACCCACGCAGACAGGGGGAGAACATGCAAACTCCCCACAGACAGTGGCCTAAGGTGGGAATTGAACCAGGGTCGCTGGCACTGCGAGGCAGCAGTGCTAACCACTGTGCCATGGTGCCGCCCCGGTACTTTGCAGGACTATTTTCATATGTGGTACTTCCTAAGTTCCAATAGTTGTCCATTGGATAATTTTTATGATTGTCCTTTGTCTTTGGCTCAAATTTGGCTTGAAGTTCTTAAGTTCACAGGGGCTAAATTTGACAGTCTCCCCAAAATAGACAGGGAGAACATGATGCATGTTTAAGCCACGTTTCTTAATTGTGATGCGGGCACCACACCAACTTTGTACTAGCTGATCATTTCAATTATTTAAATGTCCTGCTGCTGCTAATCATACTATTGACTGGACACATCATTGTGCCAGTATTATGAATGGCGAACACTGCTTAAAAGGGAAACGCAGGGCTTAAACCGCGTTTGCATCTCCAAAAGGAGCACTGCATTGTGGCTGCCAGTCATGGAGGAGGTGATTCTGAACTGGAAACATCGAACATGGGGGAGCACAAGGTCCAAGAATTTCAGATGCTGCACTGGAGGCTTTGGTGGATAGGAAGAGAAATGGCCTGTATCTAGAAGTGGTCAGGAAACCCTCCAGGCACATTCGCGGAAGGCAGTGAAAGCAGAGAGTGTCCAGATTGATGCCAGGCTCTGAGGAGCCGTCTTGGACCAGAGCTGCTTGAGGCTGTTCTGCAAGACAGTCCACAACATCCCCCATTAAAGTCATCAACTGTGCTGGAGGTAACATGAGCTAACATGATGCAGGAGCCCGAGCACAGATAAAGGCACACAGAAGACGGGCATTAAGGGAATGCATAAGGCTGACTATTGACTTTTATATGCAATATGGCGTGATTTACATCATGGCCAGGATATCTGGAATGGCTAGGTTTCCCATCCTGCCCCGCCATCTGAAGAGTCGACGTGGAACACATCCCCCTTGACCCTGCCTGCCTGCAGACATTTCACACATAAATCAGCATCAATTGGCTGCAGGCAGGGCTTCTGCCCCTTGCTCAGGAGGAGTTTCAAAACTTGAAGTGCAACAAATGAGTTAGAAAAAACAATCATTAAGCACTATTTTCTTTTTGTAAGAAACTTATACCGTAACTACAGAAATGACATTCCACTTGTATGCCTATCACCCATCATACTATCCCCTGAATTACACTGAATTACATGTGTGGCAAACATGCCACACGTGCTCCCAACTTCCAATAACCACTTTGCTGAGTCGTAACTCTCAGTCACTGTCTCCAAATGCTTTGCTCTGTTTTCCAAGAGTTTCCCAAATCGACCAGCAGCGATAAAGGCTGTTCCAATCATTCTTCTTGCACCCCCCCCCCTTCCGTGTCAGTCCTTGCTCTGTCTGTCTGCTGCCTGGCAAGAGGCAACACAAAATGGGGGCAGCACAGTAGCATTGTGGTTAGCACAATTGCTTCACAGCTCCAGGGTCCCAGGTTCGATGCCCGGCTTGGGTCACTGTCTGTGCGGAGTCTGCACGTTCTCCCCGTGTCTGCGTGGGTTTCCTCCGATTTCCTCCCACAGTCCAAAGATGTGCGGGTTAGGTGGATTGGCCATGCTAAATTGCCCATCGTGTCCAAAATTGCCCTTAGTGTTGGCTGGGGTTACTGGGTTATGGGGATAGGGTGGACTTGGGTAGGGTGCTCTTTCCAAGAGCAGGTGCAGACTCGATGGACCGAATGGCCTCCTTCTGCACTGTAAATTCTGTGAGTCAGCTCCCATTGTGTAGAAATCATTGATGGCCTCCATAATACAAGAAGTGATAGCAAACTGCAAATTGCAGCAACTAACTGCAGCTCCAGCCTGGCAGAAGCAGACACATAAACGATCAGTCTCACAGTCACTTTCCTAGCTACCGGCACTGAACAGCAGGCTCTGCTCTGACATTGCACTTATGGCTGGCAATAGCTGGCAAATTTCAGCGAGGACGTCCTTATTGAAACACAGATTGTTCCCCCCGGAGGCTCAGCTTGGAGATCTGATCCTGTTACAATCATGAAGTTTATAAGTTCACTATATTTTGGCACTGTAGTTTTAAATTATGAAGCACCTAGAGGGACCTGTTCTATCCTCTGCCTGACAGCAAGCAATTGTCGGCGGCACGGTAGCACAGTGGTTAGCACTGTTGCTTCACAGCTCCAGGATTCCGGGTTCGATTCCCGGCTTGGGTCGCTGTCTGTGCGGAGTCTGCACTTTCTCCCTGTGCCTGTGTGGGTTTCCTCCGTGTGCTCCGGTTTCCTCCCACAGTCTAAAGATGTGCAGGTTAGGTGGATTGGCCATGTTAAATTGCCCTTAGTGTCCAAAAAGGTTAGATGGGGTTACTGGGTTATGGGGATAGGGTGGTGGTGTGGGCTTCTGTAGGGTGATCTTTTCATGGGCTGGTGCAGACTTGATGGGCCCAATGGCCTCCTTCTGCATTGTAAATTCTATGTTCTACACTAAAACGTGGCTAGTTTGATTGTTAGAGATCAAAGGAAGCAAGAGATTTTTTTATTGAGGGGGACAATGGTAGCAGCCTCTGAGTTCACCACGAGTGGACCCGGAGTCTCCCAAAAGCCCAGAAAGGTGTAACAGGTTGTAAACCATTGTGTTGGAGAGAGGCCATTTATTTCTGAGATGGAAGGGAGTTTGAATAAAAGATAGATGATTAGCAGTTCTACTTGAATGTGAGGTTAATGTGTTTCATATTGCAATGGAGAAGAGGGTAGATGAAGCCAGTTTTGAGAACAGGTTACAGTCTTCCCCAAAAATCACAGACAGACAGTAGAGATTGTGTGTGGTCAGCAGAGAGAAAAGGCTGCTTGGCTGTGAGAGCTACCAAAACCAGATGCAGAAGGGAAAGCCAATGAAATGTATCCTGCACCCTTCTACGGACTCAGGAATATTAGGCGGGATTCTCCGACCCCCCGCCGGGTCAGAGAATCGCCAGTGGGTGGCGTGAATCCCGCCCCGCCGTTCTGACACAGCCGCTGAATTCTCCGGTGCCGATTTTCGGGTGGGGTTCACGCCGCGTCGGTGGGGGGCTGTTGGCAGCGGCCCACCCGGCAATTCTCCAGGCCCCGATGGGCCGAGCGGCCGCACGTTTCTGGCCAGCCCCGCCGGCGTGAAATGGACATGGTCCATCACGGCGGGACCTGGCTTGGAGGGCGGCTAGCGGAGTCCTCGGGGGAGGGGCGCGGGGGGGATCCGGCCCCGGTTTGGGGGGGGGGGGGATCCCATGGTGGCCTGGCCTGCGATCGGGGCCCACCGATCTGCGGGCGGGTCTGTGCCGTGGGGGCACTCTTTCCCTCCCCACCGGCTTCTGTACAGCTCCACCATGGCCGGTGTGGAGAGGAAACGCCCTGCACATGCGCCAGAACATGCCGGTGGTTCTGCGCATGCGCCAACTCACACCAGTCCACAGCGGTCCTTCAACGCCGATTGGCGCCAACCCCTCCGCCGCCGGCCTAGCCCCCAGAAGTGCGGAGGATTCCGCAACTTCCAGGTGGCCCGACGCCGGAGTGGTTCGCGCTGCTCTTGGAGCCGGCATCGGGCCGTCCCGCCAATTGGGGGAGAATCCCGGCCATTGTTTCTGACTTGGCTGGAGACCACGAAGAATGATCGGAACAACCTTTGCTGCTGGTGGTGGATTTAAGAAACTCTTGGCAAACTGAGAAATGCACCTGGAGACAGTGACTGCGAGTTACTACTCAGCAAAGTGGGGATTGGAAGTTGGGAGTAACTGTGGCCTGTTTGCCGAAAGGAGTGTAATTCAGGGGAGAGTGTGATGGGTGACAAATATGCAAGGGGAATGCCACTTTCTGTAGTTAAGGATGAGCTGCCCACAAAAAAAAATAGTGTTTCGTGTTTTTTTTTAAATCATTTGTTACAGTAAAAGTTTTAAAACATTAAATTGTTCCTGTCACTCTTCCAGCTATTAACCGGAAGTTCAAATTTCTTTTTAAAATATATTGGTCTCAACGGAGATCGTAATGCTGACTAAAGACTCTGGACGAATATGGCCCACTGTTTGGAACCTTCTGCCTCCCCCCCCCCCCCCCCCCCCCCCCCTAACTCTTCCAGCTACCTTCCCCGGTTTGTGTGGCCTCTGTTCATTTCCCCAGTCATGCTGGATTTCAAAGGGACTGACTGCTGGTGCATCCATATCTGGGAGCAACTGGTCTGAGCAGGAGCCTGGAAGCTAACAAAACGTTCTTCAGTCCAGCGTATCTCTCTCTGTGGAGCTTGGCGACTTGAAGTAGGCTGAGAAAGCACAAAAGACTTGCAGATTTGTAGCAGCAGTCAGAATACATCAATCAGCACTTCACTTGGGAGTGGCCGAAACAAATAGTCTGGAGCATTTAAGGGACAGGCAAGCATTCGAGGGAGAAGGGAAAATAGGATCGCAACGATTGATTTAGATAAGCGAATATGGCAGCAGCCTTAGAGTGGAACGTAAATGACGGCTTGGACTGGTGGGGACAAATAGTCCCTTTCTGTGATGTGTATACCCATAAGGAGCAAATAATCCCTTTAAGTAGCAACAGTGGGAAGAGAGGGCATCCTTTTGCTGCTGTTAGTTGTGCAAAATGTAGAGAGGGTGTTAGCTGGAGCGATGAGTCTCAAAATGGCATCTCTGGCGTAAAATGATTGAATGTCATTACCTGTCTGTTCTGCATACTTCTGGCAGATGCCTTCGCAGTTTTAGCATGATTCACCCCACGCTTGTAGCCACGTACTGAGGATGCCAACCAGTCCAATTCCCAACCCGAAGATAAAAGCCAATTACTGCGGATGCTGGAATCTGAAACAAAACCAGGAAATACTGGACAATCCCAGCGGGCCTGACACAGCATCTGTGGAGAGAGAAGGGAGCTAATGTTTCGAGGCTGGATGGCTCTTTGTCGAAGCTGAAGAGAACTGGGCAGAGACTGAGAGTGGCACATAAAGAGATTAGAATGTGTTAATGGCAGGACAAAGGTGAGCAGTGTGCCAAAGGGCAACTAGGAACATGGAACAGATGGACCAAGTGGGGTGGGGTGGTGGGAGCGGGGGGGGGAGGGAGGGGGGGGAGGGGGGGGTGGGTGGGTCAATGGTGAGGGAAAAACAGATCGATGGAAGAAATGAAAATAAATCGATAATCTCTTCATGTGCCACTATCAACACCCTTCTGAACCTTAATCACCTCCATTTACATTACCTTTGTCTTTCGTTCCACTACATCTTTGTTAATCTGCACCTATCGCTGGCCCTCTATTCAGCCCCACCGCTCCACGCCCCCCCCCCCCCCCCCCACCTCTGCAACAGTATAAATCTGACCCTATTTCCAGTTTTCTCCAGCTTTGACAAAGAATCACCCAAACTCGAAACATGAGCTCCCTTCTCTCTCCACAGATGCTGTCAGACCTGCTGAGGTCCTCCAGCATTCCCTGTTTTTGATCCAATTCCTTACCCCTCTTGTTGGACCTGACCTAAACCATTAAGTTAAATTCAGCTCACTAGTCTTGATATCCTTAAACGATTTCTGTTAAGCCTTGCTAGCACGATAACTATTTTACAGCCCATCGAAAACAAATTCCAGGGTTGGTTTGTCGTCAACTTCTTATTTGGTTTGGCCAAGTTCAGGAACAGCAAAAACATCTTCCAATGCAGCACTCTGAATCACTCCAACCAGCCCAGTCACTCAAGAATATTCTAATATGTCAGGTTTCGATGCCTCAAATGCATTCTTCTTTCATAACGTGAAGATATTTCTTGTTCCACCTTCTCTCTCTTTTTCTGAGTTTTTCTCTGGAGCTCCTCTGAGGTCTGGACCTTAATTCACTTTGGATCTATCAAAAGCAAATCAAATCTTTTTTTTTTTCCATCTGCTGAGCGGCGAGATGCTATGAAGCAGCGAAGGGATTTAGATTTCCAGCTACATAAATCATTAAAAGCTAGTGCAGAGCTACAAAAAGTAATCAAAAAGGCTAATGGAATGCTCGCCTTTTTCACAAGAAGAGGAGGAAGTTATGCGTCAGTTGTACAGAATCCAAGCCGATCATGGCCAAGACAAGGAGCTTTTCTTCATGAGGAGCAGTTCATTGACTTTTCTCAGTCTCCCAGGTCTCCTCTCACACCCAGTGCCCCAGCTATCCCCTATTGGTATGCTTTTTGAACTGAAAAAATTGTCAATAAGATAAACAAATGAAAGAGTGGTGAGAGACTCGGGGGGGGGGGAATTGTAACCCCCCACACCCCCCCCTACCACCACCGCCTCCTGCATTCACCAGTCATGGAACACTTGAAGCTTGCCGTGGACACCATGTCCTCCCTCGTCAGAGCCGCCTCATAGAATTTACAGTGCAGAAGGAGGCCATTCGGCCCATCGAGTCTGCAGCGACTCTTGGAAAGAGCACCTTTATAACCCATGCCCCCACCCTATCCCTGTAACCCCACATAACCTTTTTATTTTGAACACGAAGGGCAATTTAGCACGGCCAATCCACCTAACCTGCACATCTTTTGGACTGTGGGAGGAAACCGGAGCACCCGGAGGAAACCCACGCACACACGGGGAGGACGTGCAGACTCCCCACAGACAGTGACCCGAGCTGGACTCGAACCTGGGACCCTGGAGCTGTGAGGATAACAGGGCTAACCATTGTGCTACCGTGCCTGGCCGCGAACATAGCCGCACCCCCTATTTATACTCTCAAACCTCAAAAAGAAACCTCACTGACTTAACCAAAATATAAATGCTGGGGCTGATGATGCACCCCCGCCCCCACGGCACCCACCAGTTGCGGAAACCCTGAACTGGATCCACCGTGTGCTCCACCTCGAAGACCACCCAACTGCGAATGTAGCTGCATCCCCTAATCATACCCTTTTAATACAAACAAAAGCTCAGTAAATTAAACAAGAAATGAGTGGGAACGACCAAAGGAAACTTACAAAATCAAATTAACGTCATTCCCAGGAGTAATCATCAATTGATACTCTTTTGAATAAAGGAATAATCACAAATTAAACAAAAATGATAGGGATGACTGCCCCAGGTGGGGCAGTGTGACTAAAACAAAAACCATCCCCTATTTATATGTGCTCATAGTACTCAATTAAAAAATGCCCTTTAGCTGTGTATTCTAACAATATAATGAACATACCATCAACATCTGGTTTAGAGGACTTCCGGGTGCGGCTATGCAGAGCTAAGTCGCATGTTCGGTAGCTCCCGCTTGGAACGGACTTTTGGGCTCTTCACAGGGCCCCCACGGCATTTGTTTGACATTTCCCGGTGTGGCAGGAAGACTGCAACATTCCCCCGACAGTGTCCCCCAGGAATGTTATGTCTCTTGGTTACCAGACCCGGCAGAAACAGTAAAAGATTTGGCTGTAACTGCAGGATAAACAGCCTCTTCCAGCATGCAGGCGGGGGAAGGGCAAGCTTAAAGCTGCAATCTGACTTGAGGGCCTCTATCAAAGGTGAATTCTAGCAGCAGAGGGAACAACTGTGAAAAGATCTCACAGAGGCCACTGAAGAGGCAGGTTAGAGGCTTCCGGTGGTGGCCATGGAGGATTAGGTCACGCATTCGGCAGCTCCTGTCTGGAACGGATTCTTAGACCTTTTTCAGGAGTTTCCACAGACCTTTTGGGCCAATTGGTAAAGCGAACACTGCCAAAAGGATTCCCTCTTGAGACTTCCGGTTGCGGCTATGCGGCGCTAAGTCGCACATTCGGCAGCTCCCGCAAAAACTGACTTTTGGGCTCTTTTCAGGGCCCCCAAGGGTACTTTTTCGACGTTTCCCGGTGTGGGACGGAGTTAATAATAGCTCCCCGTCAGTGTATGACTTTAACTAGGAGCGGGGCGACAAAAAAGGTGGTGGTGGACCAGAAGAAGGGAGGGAAGAAGGACAAAATGGCGGCGGGTGGAGCCCAGGCAGCATGGAGGCAGTGGGCGGAGGAGCAACAGGAGGGTATCCAGCGCTGCCTCAGAGAGATTAAAACGGACCTGCTAGAGCCGATGAAGGCATCTATTGATAAGCTGCTGGAGACACAGACGGCCCAGGGGGTGGCGATCCGAGAGGCTCGACAAAAGATCTCTGACAATGAGGACGAGATCTCAGCCCTGGCGGTAAAGGTGGAGGCGCACGAGGCGCTCCACAAGAAATGGCAGGAGCGGTTCGAGGAGAATGGAGAATCGGTCGAGGCGGAAGAATCTGTGGATTCTGGGCCTCCCGGAGGGGCTGGAGGGGCCGGACGTGAGGGCCTATGTGGTCACCATGTTGAACTCGCTGATGGGAGCGGGGTCCTTCCAGGGGCTGGAAGGGGCCCATAGAGTGCTGGCGAGGAGGCCCAATGCTAACGAGCCTTCGCGGGCGGTGCTGGTGCGGTTTCATCGGTTCGTCGATCGGGAGTGTGTGCTCAGGTGGGCCAAGAAGGAGAGGAGCAGCAGGTGGGAGAACGCGGAGGTTCGGATATATCAGGACTGGAGTGCGGAGGTGGCGAAGAGGAGGGCCGGGTACATCCGGGCGAAGGCGGTGCTGCACAGGAAGGGGGTGAAGTTTGGCATGTTGCAGCCGACGCGACTGTGGGTTACCTACAAGGACCGGCACCATTATTTTGTGTCTCCGGAGGAGGCGTGGGCCTTTGTTCAGGCCGAGAAGCTGGACACAGACTGAGGGTCGGGATGGGCAATTGGGGATTGCAGTGGATATGTTATGCCTATTTTTGGTTCGGGGGTGGGGGGTTGCCTTTGCATAGTTTTGGGTTTCTTTTTCTCTGTGTTTTTCTCTTTCAGGTTGGGGAGGATGGATGGGGCGGGTTGGGCACTGTTTTGGTTGGTGGCGGGGCCTGGTAGGTGGAGAGCGGGGGCTTTTTTCCCGCGCCGAAGACTGGGGGGGGGGCGGGGCCGGGGCAGGGAAGCAAGGATTGTTTCCCGCGCTTAGAACGGAGGGGGGAGGGGGAGAGCCTGTGGATGGGGAGCGGGAGAGGAGGGTGTGCCACACAATGGGAGGAGTCGAAGGGGAGTGGCCAGGGTCAGCAAGAGTCAGCTGACTTGCGGAAGTGCAATGGGGGGAGTAAACCAGCTAGGATGGCTCCTAGCTGGGGGGGGGGGGGGGTGGAAATCGAGTTGCTGCTGCTAAGGTCAAAGAGGAGCTGGAGCGAGTGGGGGGGCGGGGTTCGAGACCGGGGTATGCCGCTGTGGGGAACGGGCCGGGTGTGGGGTGCGGGCGCGTGGCTGGCCGAGGAGGGGTCATGGCTAGTCGGCGGGGGAGGGGGGCGGGTAGCCCCCTGATCCGGCTGATAACCTGGAATGTAGGGGGACTGAATGGGCCGCTTAAGTGGGCCCGCGTGTTCGCGCACCTGAAGGGGCTCAAGGCGGATGTGGTTATGCTCCAGGAGACACACTTGAAGGTGGCAGACCAGGTAAGACTGACGAAAGGGTGGGTAGGTCAGGTGTTTCACTCAGGGCTAGGTGCCAAAAATCGAGGGGTGGCGATCTTGGTGGTGTCATTGGAGGCGTCGAGCATTGTGGCAGATAATGGCGGTAGGTACATAATGGTAAGTGGTAAGTTGCAGGGAGAGAGGGTGGTACTGGTCAATGTGTATGCTCCGAACTGGGACGATGCAGGTTTTATGCAGCGTATGTTGGGTCGGATCCCAGACTTGGAAGTGGGGGCCTGATAATGGGGGGAGACTTTAACACGGTGTTGGATCCGGCACTGGATCGCTCCAGGTCTAGGACGGGTAGGAAGCCGGCGGTGGCTAGAGTGTTGAGGGGATTTATGGACCAAATGGAAGGGGTGGACCCTTGGAGATTTGCAAGGCCAGGGGCTAGGGAATTTTCATTCTTCTCACATGTCCATAAGGCTTATTCTCGAATCGACTTTTTTATTTTGAGTAGGGCGCTGTTAGCGAGAGTAGAGGATACCGAGTACTCGGCGATAGCCATTTTGGACCACGCCCGCATTGGGTGGACTTGGAAATGGGGGAGAAGAGGGACCAGCGCCCGCTGTGGCGCTTGGAGGTGGGGCTGTTGGCGGACGAGGAGGTGAGCGAGCGGGTCCGAGGAAGTATAGAGAGGTACATGGAGACCAACGACAACGGGGAGGTCCGAGTGGGGATGGTGTGGGAGGCACTAAAGGCGGTGGTGAGGGGAGAGCTGATCTCCATTAGGGCCCACAAGGAGCGGAGGGAGCGGGGGGAGAGGGAGAGGCTGGTGGGAGAGATGGTGAGGGTTGACAGGAGGTATGCGGAAGAGCCTGAGGAAGGATTGTTGAGGAAGAGGTGCAGCTTCCAGGCCGAATTCGACCTGGTGACCACCAGGAAGGCGGAGGTGCAGTGGAGGAAGGCCCAGGGGGCGGTCTCCGAGTATGGGGAAAAGGCAAGCCGGATGCTGGCCCATCAGCTTCAGAAGCGGGACGCAGCTAGGGAGATCGGGGGAGTTAAGGACAGGGGAGAGAGCGTGGTGCGGAGTGGGGTTGGCATCAATGGGGTCTTCAGGGACTTCTACGAGGAATTGTACCGATCCGAGCCCCCACGGGAGGAGGGAGGGATGGGCCGTTTCCTGGACCAATTGAGGTTTCCAAAGGTGGAAGAGGGACTGGTGGCGGGACTGGGGGCCCCGATTGGGCTGGAGGAGCTGATCAAAGGGATAGGAAGCATGCAGGCGGGGAAGGCACCGGGGCCGGACGGTTTTCCGGTCGAGTTCTTTAAAAAATATATGGACCTGTTGGGCCCGCTGTTAGTTAGGACCTTTAATGAGGCAAGGGACGGGGGGGGCTTTACCCCCGATGATGTCCTGGGCACTGATCTCCTTGATCCTGAAGCGGGACAAGGATCCCCTGCAATGTGGGTCTTACAGACCGATTTCCTTGCTAAATGTAGATGCCAAGGTGCTGGCGAAGGTCTTAGCCACGAGGATTGAGGATTGTGTGCCGCAGATCATCCATGAAGACCAGACGGGGTTTGTGAAGAGGAGACAGTTGAATGCGAATGTGTGGAGGCTTTTGAACGTTATCATGATGCTGGCGAGGGAGGGGGAGGCGGAGATAGTGGTGGCGATGGACGCTGAGAAAGCCTTTGATAGGGTAGAGTGGGGGTACCTGTGGGAGGTGCTGAATAGGTTCGGGTTTGGGGAGGGGTTTGTCAGGTGGGTTAGGCTGTTGTATGAGGTCCCGATGGTGAGTGTGGCCACAAATAGGAGGAGGTCCGAGTACTTTTGGTTGCACCGAGGGACGAGACAGGGGTGTCCCCTGTCCTCCCTGCTCTTCGCACTGGCGATTGAACCCCTGGCTATGGCACTGAGAGAGTCGAGGAACTGGAGGGGGTTGGTGCGGGGTGGGGAGGAGCATAGGGTGTCGCTTTATGCGGACGACCTGCTGCTGTATGTGGCGGACCCGGTGGGAGGAATGCCAGAGGTAATGAGGATCCTTAGGGAATTCGGGGACTTGTCGGGGTACAAGCTCAATATGGGGGAGAGCAAGCTGTTCGTAGTTCAGCTAGGGGACCAGGAGAGGGGCATTGGCGAGCTCCCACTAAAAAGGGCGGAGAGGAGCTTCAGATATTTGGGGGTCCAGGTGGCCAGGAACTGGGGGGCCCTGCATAGGCTTAACTTTACAAGGCTGGTGGAGCAAATGGAGGAGTTCAAGAGGTGGGACGCGTTGCCACTGTCCTTGGCGGGTAGGGTGCAGTCAATCAAAATGACGGTGCTCCCAAGGTTTTTGTTCCTGTTCCAGTGCCTCCCCGTGTTTATCCCGAAGGCTTTTTTCAAGCGGGTTAACAGGAGTATAATGGAGTTTGTGTGGGCGCGAGGGACTCCGAGGGTGAGAAGGGTGTTCCTGGAGCGGAGTAGAGATAGGGGGGGCTGGCGCTGCCCAACCTCTGTGGGTACTACTGGGCCGCCAATGCGACAATGGTGCGCAAGTGGGTGATGGAGGGGGAGGGGGCTGCATGGAAGCGTCTGGAGACGGCGTCCTGTGTGGGTACGAGTCTGGGGGCGCTGGCAATGGCGCCGCTGCCGCTCCCTCCAAGGAGGTATACCACGAGCCCGGTGGTGGTGGCGGCCCTCAAAATTTGGGGGCAGTGCAGGCGGCATAGGGGGGGAAGTTGGGGCCTCGGCGTGGACCCCATTACGGGGGAACCACCGGTTCGCCCCAGGAAGAACAGGTGGAGGGTTTTCGGGGTGGCACAGGGCAGGGATACGAAAGTTGGGGGACCTGTTTGTGGACGGGAAGTTCGCGAGCTTGGGTGAGCTGGAGGAGAAGTACGGGCTCCCCTCGGGGAACACTTTCAGGTACTTGCAGGTAAGGGCGTTTGCCAGACGGCAGGTGGTGGAATTCCCGCGGCTACTGCCACACACAGTACAGGACAGGGTGCTCTTGGGGGGGTGGGTGGGAGTGGGGAAGATCTCGGAAACTCACCAGGTGATGCAGGAGGAGGAGGAGGCCTCGGTGGTGGAGTTGAAAGGTAAGTGGGAGGAGGAGTTGGGAGAGGAGATCGAAGAGGAGATGTGGGCAGATGCCCTAGGGAGGGTGAACTCTTCCTCTTCGTGCGCGAGGCTCAGCCTCATACAGTTTAAGGTGCTGCACAGAGCACACATGACCGGGACAAGGATGAGCAGGTTCTTTTGGGGGTGAGGACAGGTGTGTTAGGTGCTCAGGGAGCCCAGCAAATCACACCCATATGTTCTGGGCATGCCCAGCGCTGGAGGAATTTTGGAAGGGCGTAGCGAGGACGGTGTCGAGGGTGGTAGGATCCAGGGTCAGACCGGGTTGGGGGCTCGCAATATTTGGGGTGGCAGAGGAGCCAGGAGTGCAGGAGGCGAAAGAGGCCGGAATTCTGGCCTTTGCGTCCCTGGTAGCCCGGCGAAGGATTCTCCTTCAGTGGAAAGATGCGAGGCCCCCAAGCGTGGAATCCTGGATCAGCGATATGGCAGGGTTCATTAAATTGGAGAGGGTGAAACTCGCCTTGAGAGGGTCGGTACAAGGGTTCTTTAGGCGGTGGCAACCGTTCTTAGACTTTCTGGCAGAACGATAGACATTGGTCAATGGCAGCAGCAGCTCGGGGGGGGGGTTACTTTATTTTTGTTTATGTTATTTACACTGGAGTGTCTGAGGGGGTGTATACACCTGTTGTCTTAAGTCGGGGTGTTAATGTTAATTTATTATTTATGTACAGTGGGGGAGGGGTTTGGGGGGTTGCTTTTTTAGATTGTGTTTTGTACTTAACCCTGTTGGGTTCTTTTTTCTTTTTCATTTCGTTATTGATATTTTATGAAAACCTTTAATAAAAATTATTGTTTTTAAAAAACCCATCTGGTTTAGAACCCATCAGGAGCACTGAGTTCAATTCTGGCCAGCACACCCCAGGAAGAACATATTGACGCAAGAGGGGGTGCTGCACTAATTAACCAAAATAATTCTGGGCTAAAAAGGAATGAACTATGAGGACAGACTGCATAGACTTGGGTTGTATTAGTTGAAGTTTACAGGGAAGTGGTGAGGTCGGATGGAGATCGAATGAAAGTGCTAAAATAATGAAAGAATTCCATAGAGTGGAGACAAAGAAGCTGGCCCCAATATTTATGGAGAAGTGGGAATGGAGCGGAGGGGAGAGTTCCAGATGGGAAACGTAAAAGAACGGGTTTTGTGGACATCATGCCGATATTAATTACAGAATGTATTTTAATTTTTTCCTGCAGGTTTCATACCAGACATTGATTGACAGGTTGGCTGTCTGTGGGAAAGAAAAGCCTGAAGCAGAAGGTTGCAGCTCAGGAGCAGCAAGTGGGTGGGAAGGGAGGTAGAGATTCCTGTGTGGAGAGGATACCATTCAGGGCGTGAAGGTAAATTATAAGTGGTGGAGGCTCATTGTCGGAGTGAAGAGAATGTGGCCAGGGAATAGATTGTGGGCGGGGAAGAGATTTTGGGCAGGTGTTAAGAGCATCAAAATGGAAGGGGAATCATGTGGGTAGAGATCAGGAGGAGTCAGCGATAGTGGAATTGGAAACAAGTAAGTCTTTGGGGCTTGGAGGAAACACTCTTGGCCCACAAGCCGTGCTGTAAATGTTCATACCTTATGGATGTAGTCCTGGTGGTTTCTTAATGCTCAGGGAAACCGGCTGAAATTGGTTTTTGACATTTTAAAAACAGATAGATTGATGGCGTGCAGCCTCTGACTGACAATCATCAGTAAAGTGATGGAATAGGTCATCAAGCTATCAAGCGGCACTTATGTAGCAATAACCTGCTCACTGATGCTCACTGAGTTCTGCGAGGGCCGCTCAACCCCTGAGCTCGGCTCATTACAGGCGTGAATCAAACATGAACCGCAGAGGTGTGGTGAGAGTGACTGCCCGTGACATCAAGACAACATTTGACTGAGTTTGGCATCAAGGAGTGCTAACAAAATTGGAGTCAATGGGAATCAGGAGGAAACTTCTCTGCTGGTTGGAGTCATACCTGGTACAAGTGAAGATGGATACGGTGGTTGGAGGTAAATCATCTCAGTTACAGGACATCACTGCAGGAGTTCCTCACCGTAGTGTCCTCGGCCCAACCATCTTTGTTTGATTCAATGACCTCCCTTCCAACGTAAGGTTGGAAGTAGGATGTTGAAGAGAAAACTGGGGCTGGTTTAGTACACTGGGCTAAATAGCTGGTTTGTACTGCAGAACAAGGCAGCAATGCGGGTTCAATTCCAGTACCGGCCTCCCCGAACAGGCGCCGGAATGTGGCGACTAGGGGCTTTTCACAGTAACTTCATTGAAGCCTACTTGTGACAATAAGCGATTATTATTATTAAATGCTGGAAAATCTCAGCAGGTCTGGCAGCTGATGTGTTGGGTAAGCTGGGTCTGTGAGGACTGCGTTTACTGTAGCAGAGAGAGACAGGTTTCCAACACTTGAAGAAATGCAACTCTATTTCATTAAACTCTTAACTATTAAACATACTTTAACTGTGGGTTGACACTATGCTGAGTTGACTGGAGACCTGAGGCTAACCTGACCAGACTATCTTACTACCACGTGGTGTATGTTCTAGTTGTTGCTCACGGGCTCTGACTGTCTCAGAGGCTTCATCCCAAGAGAGCGGGAAAACTAGTGCCCTCTGGTTTTATAGTGGCCGTGTCCTGTCTGGTGATTGACTGCTGTGTTAGGAATGTTCATTGGTCATCCTTTGTGTCAATCAATGTCTGTCTGTGCACCATCATATATTTGTGCATATATTATGACATCTCCCCTTTCAAAAAATGTGTATGTGTCAATAAATAGTGTGTGTGTATGAGCCTGACTATGTACAAAGTATGTGAGTGTATTTACATGAGTAGGAGCTTAACAAAAGTACGTGAATGTATTTACATGGGAAGGTGTCTAGTGCAGATAGAGTGCATGCAACAAATTTGGAAGAAACAATATGTACAGATGTGTAAACGGATCACAAGGTAATGCAACGTTCAGTCTATAAGTTCAGTCTCTGTGGCGGGCGACGAATTCTGGTGGACCCCCTCAAGGGTGGGTCAGGGGCCGCCTGCACTGGAATGGGTGGAGCTGCGTCCAACGTAGACGGTGGCAGAAGAAGCGGCAGATCGGTGTCCTGAGGAATCAGCAGGCGAGGCGGGACATCACGTTCAGGTGGCGGGCGTGGAAGCAGCCGCAGTGCCCGCCTATTACGGCGAAGAAAAGAGCCATCATGCGTGTGAACGAGAAATGATCTGGGGGCCACTTGCTTGACCACCACAGCTGTGGAAGACCAGCCACCGTCAGGTAGCTGAACACAAACTCGGTCAGCAGGGACCAGAGCAGGGAGATCTGTGGCGTGGGCATCGTACGCCAACTTGCATTGGGCCCGAGACAGTTGCATTCTTTGCAGGACCGGAAAATTGTCAAGGTCCGAGACGTGGATAGCTGGCACCGTCGTCCGCAGTGTGCGGTCCATTAGCAGCTGTGCTGGGGACAGGCCAGCGGACAAAGGAGTCGCCCTGTAGGCTAGCAGTGCCAGGTGAAAATCTGAACCTGAATCAGCAGCTTTACACAACAGTCGTTTTACAATGTGTACCCCCTTTTCTGCTTTCTCATTTGACTGGGGGTAGTGGGGGCTTGAAGTGACGTGCGTGAAATTGTACTGTCGGGCAAAATCCGTCCACTCCTGACTGAAGAAGCACGGGCCATTATCTGTCATGACCGTAAGTGGAATGCCATGACGGGCAAAGGTGTCTTTGCACGCCCAGATGACTGTTGCTGATGTGAGGCCATGCAGTCTGACCACCTCGGGGTAGTTTGAAAAATAGTCCACGAGGAGGACGTAGTCCCGGCCTTTTGCGTGGAAGAGAGCAATGCCAACCTTGGTCCATGGAGACGACACCAGTTCATGCGGCTGCAAAGTCTCTTTCGGCTGAGCTGGCTGGAACCGTTGGCACGTTGGGCAATTGAGGACAGTGTTGGCGATGTTGTGATTGGTGCCAGGCCAATATACTGCCTCTCGGGCTCGCCAGCAACACTTTTCCACCCCCAGGTGACCGTCGTGGAGTTGGCCGAGGACGAGCTCTCGCAGACTCTGTGGTATTACTATCCTGTCCAGTTTCATTAGTATGCCATCGACCACTGCCAGGTCGTCTTTTATATTATAGAACTGTGGGCACTGGCCCTTCTGCCAACCATCTGTGAGATGGCGCATGACCCGTTGGAGTAAAGGATCCCTGGCCATCTCTGCACGAATCTGCACGACCCTTTCGTCAGTGGCCGGAAAGTTGGATGCGCAGAACTCAACATGGGCGTCGATCTGGCAGACGAAGTCCGACTGCTCGCACGGCGTGGTGATGGAGCGAGAGAGTGCATCGGCCACAATGAGCTCCTTGCCCGGGGTGTAGACCAGGTCGAAATCATAGCGTCGGAGTTTGAGGAGGATACGCTGTAGGCATGACGTCATATCGTTGAGGTCCTTCTGTATGATGTGAACCAATGGCCTGTGGTCCGTTTCGACCGTAAACCTGGGGAGTCCATACACGTAATCATGGAATTTGTCAATCCCCGTGAGGAGGCCCAGGCACTCTTTCTCGATTTGAGCATATCGCTGCTCAGTAGGGGCCATGGCTCTAGATGCATATGCGACTGAGGCCCAGGAGGAGGATTCATCGCGCTGGAGGAGTACTGCCCCAATGCCAGCCTGACTCGCGTCGGTGGAGATCTTCGTCTCCTTGGCAGGGTCGAAAAATCCAGCACCGAGGCCTTGGTGAGTTTGGCCGTGAGCTCACGCCACTCTCGCTCATGAGCGGGGAGCCACTTGAAATCAGTGTTTTTTTTACAAGATTGCGGAGAGCTGTGGTGTGAGATGCAAGGTTGGGGATAAACTTCCCAAGGAAGTTGACCATCCCCTAGGAAGCGGAGGTCGCCTTCTTGTCCTCCGGTGTCTTCATTGCATTGATCGCCGACACATTATCTGCGCCTGGCTGCACACCAAAGTGCGAAATATGGTCGCCGAGGAACTTTATTTCTGCTTGACCAAACGAGCACTTGACTCGAGTCGGAGGCCATGCTCGTGGATCCTATGGAACACTCGCTTGAGGCGATCGATGTGTTCCTGAGGAGTTGTGGACCAGACAATGATATCATCGACGTACACTCGCACCCCCTCGATGCCCTCCATCGTTTGCTCCATTATTCGGTGGAACACCTCCGAGGCGGAGATGATGCCAAAGGGCATCCGGTTGTAACAGTAACGACCAACTGGGGTGTTAGAAGTGCAGAGCTTTCGACTGGATGCATCCAGCTGTATCTGCCAAAACCCCGTGGAGGCATCCAGCTTCGTAAATAACTTGGCGCGAGCCATTTCGCTGGTGAGCTCTTCTCGCTTAGGGATAGGGTAGTGTTCCCTCATGATGTTACGGTTCAAATCTTTGGGGTCGATACAAATGCGAAATTCCCCTGACGGTTTTTTGACACAAACCATGGAGCTAACCCAGTCCGTGGGTTCCGTGACCTTAGCAATGACGCCCTGGTCCTGGAGGTCTTGCAGCTGCTGCTTGAGGCGGTCCTTAAGGGGTGCCAGCACCCGACGCGGTGCATGAACCACAGGTGTGGCATTCGATTTCAGAAGTATCTTGTAGGTGTCGGGGAGTGTGCCCATACCCTCGAAGACGCTGTGGTATCGTGTTATGATGTCATTTAATTGGGTTTGAAAGTTGGCATCTGGCGAGGCTGACGCCTCAGCGGGCAACATGGAGTGAACCCGCTGCACAAAATTCAGGATTGTGCAGCCTGAGCACCGAGCAGGGAAGCTTTGTTGGACGTGACTATTTCGAAATGCAGGGTGGCTCTTGAGGAACGATGAGAAACCACAAGCTGGCATCAGCCACTGGCAGCAATGGCATTGCCATTGTAGTCGATAAGCTGGCAGGACGATGGAAGAATGCTCAGCTTGACGTGGATGGTATCCAGGTCAGACTTCGAAATGAGGTTCGCTGAAGCGCCGGTGCCCAGCCTGAAGCGTGTGCGAGATTCGTTGACCATAAGGGTGGCACACCACTCGTCGTCCGGATCAATGCTCATCACTGGGAGTTGATTCGCCTTTTTTTTAGAAAGCATCGTATGCCTGGTGATGATGCCCACCCGGAATGGGGATGTGAGATCCTCAGTGTCGGGATCTGGAACCATGTCGGAGTCGGAGTCTGCAACGGGTTGCTGTACTGACCGGACGTTCCTGCGCTGTGACTGGGATCGCTGTGTATTGGGCAGTTGAGCAGATCTGCACAGGGCTGCGTAGTGGCCAAGCTTCCCACAGCATCAAAATTTTGCGGGACATTGCTGCTTTAAGTGGGCGGAGCCACAGTTGTTGCACGTCATGACGCTGATTTCAGGACGTTCCGTGCGCCACCGTGCATGCGCGGTGCGGTCGAAAGAGGTGCGCACATGCGCAGTTCGATCCTCGGCCTCGCCGTCCCCTCGGTCGTTGCGCGCATGCGCAGGAGCCCAGGAAAAGCGCGCAAAATGGCTGCCCTCATCCAGACTCGGGCCCTGGAGCTGTTTTACGGCCTGCACCGGCTCCGCATCGTGTGGGCCTTGCCGCGCCATCCCTGCCGCCTTGAAATGGGAGTACCGGTTATTAGCGTGCTCGTGTAGGACGCAGGTTTCGATGGCGATGGTGAGGGTGAACTGCTCAACTTTGAGGAGTTGCTGGCGAAGGGGGTCGGAATGGATCCCGAAAACGATCCGGTCGCAGATCATGGAGTCGGAAGTGGAGCCGTAGTTGCAGAATTGCACGAGGATATGGAGATGGGTTAAGAAGGACTGAAAAGGTTCATCCTTACCCTGAAGCCTCTGCTGGAACACATAGCGTTCAAAGCTCTCGTTGACTTCGATGTCACAGTGGCTGTCGAACTTCAGCAGGGCTGTTTTGAACTTTGTCTTGTCCTCGTCTTCAGCAAAGGTGAGGGAGTTAAAAATGTGGATAGCGTGGTCCCCGGCTGTAGAGAGGAAGAGAGCGATCTTTCTGGCATTCGATGCGGCCTCGAGGTCGATGGCTTCAAGATACCGCTGAAACTTCTGCTTAAAAATCTTCCAGTTAGCACCAAGGTTGCCGGCGATGCGGAGCGGCGGGGGAGGGCGGACGCTGCCCATGTTACCGGATGGCTGATCGCTGGTCAAAGGCAGACTATCTCAAGGTGGGTCCTGTCGTGTTGGGTGCTCTGCTACATAGACGAACCAACACGGTTGCGGATGGTCCAACTCAGTTTTATTACTAACAATAACAACATCTGTAAACTGGTTACTGTAGTTCGTTCATTACCCTCTAACCTGTGGACTTAGCCCTAACACTATCTTGGGGAAGCACTCAGCACATGGTGAATGTCTGAGTGGCTTGCTGTGAGCTCTGTGCCCTGAGCTGTCTCCTGCTGGAATGAGCGGGAAGTGTCGTGTTCCCCATTTTATAGTGTGTATGCTCTTGCCTGTGATCGGCTATGATGTTGTGTGTGTATTGATTGGTCCGTTGATCTGTCCATCAATGTGTATGTATGTTTGCACCATGATGTTTATCTGAATATCATGACATCCCCCCTTTTTTTACAAGAATATGTGCCTATGTGGTAATAAATATAGATGTGTACTGAGTGCAGCTGAATGTGTGTGTGCAATATCTACAACATGTACATGATGCTAAACTATATACATAGGTAGGTGTCAGGTGCAACATAGCAACAAGGTTGTACCATAAACAAAACAAGTGTAAACATTAAGCATCAAAACAAACTCCTGTAACGACAAAAAGAGAAAGATATTAACATTGTGGCATAATACGTCAGTGAGTTCAATGTTCACACAGGCTCATAAGTCCAGCCTAGTAGGTGGGCGACGAATTCGGGTTGACCGCCTCAAGGGTGGGACAGGATCCACCGGCTGAGGAATGGGCCTGGCCACAGGCGACAGAGGAATGGGCATGGTGGCAGGAAGTTCCACGAATTCGACATCAGGAACAACAGGAGGGCGTGGCACCGGTGTATGATCACGTAGCGAGCACGGAAGCAGGCGAAGAGCCCGGCGATTGCCCCTGCGAATGGAGCCATCAGGCATGCGAACCAGGAACGAGCAGGGAGCCACGCGTCGGAGAACTTCGGCAGTTGCCGACCAGCCACCCTCTGGTAGGTGGATGCGGACGTTGTCTCCAGGCACCAGGGCAGGAAGATCAGTTGCCTGAGCGTCATGTGCCACCTTCTGCTGAGCACGCTGCTGTCGCATCCTTTGCAGTACTGGAGCATAGTTGGGTGTAGGGACCAGAATGGATGGCACAGTGGTCCTGAGGGCGCGACCCATCAACAGCTGGGCTGGTGAGAGGCCAGTGGCTAGTGGGGCCGAGCAATAGGCCAGCAGGGCTAAGCAGAAATCCGATCCAGCATCAGCAGCCTTGCAGAGGAGCTGCTTGATGATGTGAACGCCCTTTTCCGCCTTGCCATTCGACTGGGGATGCAGAGGGCTGGACGTCACATGTGTGAAGCCATACGAAGCAGCAAAAGAAGACCATTCTTGGCTCGCAGAACAGGGCCCATTGTCCGACATGACAGTAAGCGGAATGCCATGGCGAGCGAAGGTGTCTTTGCATGCCCTTATGACAGCGGACGATGTCAAATCGTGCAGGCGTATGACCTCTGGATAATTCGAAAAGTAATCTATGATGATGACGTAGTCCCTGCCAAGCGCATGAAAAAGGTCCACACCCACCTTCGCCCAGGGGGACGTTACCAACTCATGGGGCTGTAGCGTCTCAGGGGGTTGCGCCGGCTGAAACCTTTGGCAGGTGGGGCAGTTGAACACCATGTTGGCAATGTCATCGCTGATGCCCGGCCAGTATACAGCTTCTCGGGCCCTCCATCTGCACTTCTCAACCCCGAGGTGGCCTTCGTGCAGTTGGTCGAGGACCAGCTTGTGCATGCTGTGAGGAATCACAATCCGGTCCAGCTTTAGGAGGACACCGTCAATGACGGCCAAATTGTCCCGGACATTATAGAATTGTGGGCACTGTCCTTTGAGCCACTCTCCCGTCATATGGCGCATCACACGTTGTAGAAGGGAGTCAGCCGTAGTCTCCCGGCGAATAGGGGCCAGACTTGAATCATCAGCTGGCAGATTTGCCGATGTGAAGGCCACCTGCGCTTCGACCTGACAGACGAACCCCTCCGAGTCGGGCGGTGTGCTCACTGTTCTGGATAGGGCATCCGCAATGATGAGGTCCTTTCTCGGGGTGTAGACCAAAGTTGGAAGTCGTACCTCCGGAGCTTGAGTTGGATGCGCTGGAGGCGAGGGGTCATCTCGTTCAGGTCCTTGTGTATGATGAAAATATAATTCCTTTTTACTCTGTAGTCACGCAGACTAAGTGAAATGGCGTGACTCATAGTGATGTTACCTGTAGGGATTCCTGTGCTTGGCATCAGCAAAGTGAATTTTCTTCCTTGAAATCCAGGTCAACAGGGAACCAAAAAGGAGGCTTTAGAGGAGGATTATTCTTCAAAAGGTATAACACAGTTTGAAACAAACACAGCAGGATGCATCAAAGGAACGACACGTTATGTAAAAATCTATTTTATCTTCCTATTTCCTGTCACTTTTACATAACCTTCTGTGACATTTTCATCATGGTCAATGCAGCATGTTTTTGCCGAAGGAAACCAGACTTGAACAATAAATTCTCATTCAGTCTTGACAAGGTTTTGCAATGTTCCCTGAATTCTCGGGTCTGTCGCGGACTTGTTCATGACCTGCTTTTCAGGCCCACATTTTACTGCCCAGTGAAACATAATGAAATATGAAACTGGCACAAGGCATGATAATTATTGTTTCATATTTTAGTTATTGTTAATATCATCATAACCATGAGTTCAAGAGGCATTTTAACAAAGCGTCTGCAGGAATGCATTATTAATCTGAGTGGGGATGTGTACAGAAAACTGGAAAGGGTCCAAGGTAGTATCGATTTTCCAAAATGGAGACAGGTAATTATAGGCCACTTTGAATCATAGAATTTACAGTGCAGAAGGAGGCCATGCGGCCCATCAAGTCTGCACCAGCCCTTGGAAAGAGCACCATATCAAAGTCCTATCCCTGTAACCCAGTAACCCCACCTAACCTTTTTTTGGACACTAAGGGGCAATTCAGCATGGACAATCCACCTAACCTGCATATCTTTGGACAGTGGGAGGAAACTGGAGCACCCAGAGGAAACCCACGCAGACACGGGGAGAACGTGCAGACTCCGCACAGAGTGAACCAAGGTGGGAATTGAACCTGAGACCCTGGAGCTGTGAAGCAACTGTGCTAACCACCGAGCTGCCCAACATTTTCGCTCAACGTTTTCGGGAAGGAGAATAACGGCCCGGGTCTTCTGAAAGTGGCAATCACTGTCGGGTTGCTGCTCCCACCGTGCTTTTCTGTGCCCTGACCCGGCTCCGCATTTCTGGCTAAGCCCTCCAGAAATGAGGAGCGTACAGTCCATCGGAGAACTCCTCACAGCAAAGCGCCGTCGAGGGGAAGATTGGACACAACCGCTTGTTACTGCACCAGCTGCCATACAGGAAGTTTAAATATCCAGTGTGAATGTCAATGAATGGGACAGTGCACAAATGGGTGAATGACTGGAGTGGTAGGTGGGTGAGACAAATGAGTAAGAGAGGGAGCTAGGTTGTCGAGAGGTGTAGCCATCTGGGATGGCCACTTACAACAAGAAACATGTTCGTTCGCAAAGCCTAAAGGGAAATGTGGACATTGTAAGATTCAGGCAGGCACAAAGCCTGAATGTATATTTGTGAGCAAAGAATCCAGACAGCACCGAAACCCCCAACCGATTAGCATTTTAATGGCCCATCTCAGTAAGACAAAGGATTGATACTCTGGTAACTGATACAATTCTTGACACATCGGCGCCACTCCCTTTACTCAGGAACCATAATCAGCAAGGTCAATGATCGTTTAGGACACGCCCAGCCATCAAGGCACCCGCCCCTTTATTGGCTCAGATCGAAGGCAGTGATCAAGAACTGCCCAATTAATGGGGTCCAAAGCTAAGGACCGCCCAAAAGAGCGCGAAACCCCCCAAGGATAAAGAGAGGCACCGCCATGTGTTCGATCTCTTTTGGACCTGGCGCTCCGGCAACGTCCATCTCCAACTGCAGCACCGCCAGAAGCAAGTCCAAGTTCAACGCCCGCTACCAGACGGAGGAGCCCAGCTGAGCAGCAGTTACTTCTACAGACCCAGCAGATCCAGAATCGAACAAAAGCCACTGTCCCTCTGACCTAAGCCGGGTACCTGAAATTACGTACTGGTTGTCATAGTTGTTAGGTGTAGTTTAACTAGTAGTGTTTATGTTGCATGTGTAAAGTCAATCATGTGTGTAAATAAAGTACCATTGACCTTGAACTAACTAACTGGTTGTTTGGCTCTTTGATCGATACCCAGTTGAACCCTGTGGTGGTATCATTTGATACCTGGCGACTCTGAAAGCAATATAGTATTGATATCTAAAGAAAGAAGGGCAGGCTTATTGACTGCCATATTTATAGCAGGTAAAAAAAGGCAACAGAGGGGCTTAGGATTCAGTGTGAGTAATTGGGAGGATCCGTTCCATAATTACCCAAGTGTTCGGCTAGGATCTTTCTGTCTCATATTTCCAAGGTAGCTATCCAATACGTCCATCAGAACTGGCTGAAGTGACTGACTTTAACTCACAGGTGGAGACTTTTGTGAAAGATCCGGGGAGCAGAGGAATTTCCCATCTGAATTTCAAACTTCGCAGGTAATTCTCCCAGAGCTCAGCGTGCCGACGTTTCTATGGGAGACGCAGGTCTTGCTTTGTACGTGCGGTCTCTGACGATTCAGAAATTGGAAGACCTGGGCCAATATCATAGTCCTTAATTAAGATTTACATTGGGCGGGGCTCTCCATTTCAGGGGCAAGTGCTGCCGCCGGGACTGAATTGCGGGTATCTATGGTCCCGATGGCGGCTCTGATCCTGGAGCCATTCGGGACATGCTCATGTGTCAGCACTGGTGCCAGGTGGAACTATTGCGATTCCAATGCACTTGGCATGTGACTCGCTGGGGTCAGGATTGACACTCAACAACCTGACAAGTTGCGGCCGCATCTCAGCACCCCACCGCACACACTCTCATTCCAGCCAAGAAGATGCCTCCCCGAAGAGTGGCACCAAGGTTCGCTGATGCAGAGCAGGACACACTGCTGGGCGGTGTGGAGGAGAGGTGGGACATCCTGTTCCCCGGGGTATGAAGGTGGCTGCCACCCACAGATGTCAACCGGGCCTGGAGCAGGTGGCAGAGGCTGTGAGCGTCGTGGGCCCCACCGCCAGGATCCGGCACAGCAGTGCAGGAAGAAGCTGCACAACTTCCTCAGGGTGGCCAAGGTGCCCCTGGCACCACACCCATAGCGTGCCCCCTCCCCCGGCCTTCCAGAGAACGATGGAACCCGGCAGGCTCCTCGCACCCCACTACTCACCACATGCCAACACCCATACCACCCGCCATGGCCGGGTGCCCTGCGCACATAGACCATCAGCTGCCCTTGCTGCCCACGTCAGAGTGTCTCACACTATGAAGTACCTGTCGCCGCAGGAGAAGGCTGCCCACAACCGCAGGGAGCAGGAGAAGACCGGAGAAGGCCTGCCGGGTCTGTTGCAGAGCAGAGGGTGAGGGACCTGGTCAGTGGGGTTGGAGAGCGGGACATTGCAGAGGCGGAGGTCAGCTTTGCAGATCCAAGTGAGCCCCTAATGAATTGCAGTGCCCTTACGGCACATGTGCCACCGTCGCCCCCCCCTCCCCCTCGCCCCACCCGCAATCTAACCATGGTGACAAGGCAGGACCTGCTGGTGACCAGTGACCCCCGCTGCAACCCCACGACACTCTGGAGTACATGTCCGGGGACGACACCGACTTCTCGTCACAGCTGCGTCCAAACACCCTCCACCATCCCGGAGGCACTCACCGTGGTTGGGTATTATAGTGGAGGGGCTCCTGGGACACTGTCTGGTGCGTACCACACACATGCTGTGGTACATCAGGTGGAGGTAGGAACCCCCGCGGTGGCGGGCAGTCGGAGGCCAGCCCGACCCCAGGGACTAGCTGCCGCCCAGATGTGCCTCGGGCTTCTGGAAAGTGCAGTCCCATCAATTTTAGAGATGGAGGGGCAGAGCCAGGAGCTTCAGGCGGGGGGTGGCGGGAACCATCCAGCAGGGGCAGGAGGTGGGGCTGGCCATATGTGCCACCCAGGCCAAAACCACATGGGTGGCATACGCTCTGGAGGCCTTAGATGCAAAGGTATCAGCCATAGGTCAAGATGTCCAAGGCCTGGGACACTCTGTGTGGGCGGTGGCCAAAGCACAGGACAGGGTGACCATGTCACAGGCAGCTATGTACCAGAGCCACATGGACATTGCAGCTAGAGGTTGGCCCAGTCACAACGGGTCATGACGCTCCAGAGGTTGGCCCAGTCACAACGGGTCATGACTCTCGGTGTCAAGGGCATTGGCCTGCTGCTAGCTGACCTGATGCACAATGCCACCCATGGCACCCAGATGACTGCAGGGCCCATCCGGACTGGGCCGCTCCAGAGGACATCCACCAAAGGGGACACAGGTCGCAGGACGAGATACGCAGCAGGCCGCCTCCACTTCTGATGTACCGCCTGGGGGACCACCTCGAAGGAGCGTTAGGTTAAAGAACAAAGAACAAAGAACATTTACAGCACAGGAACAGGCCCTTCGGCCCTCCAAGCCTGCGCTAATCCAGATCCTCTATCTAAAACTGTCGCCTATTTTCCAAGTATCTGTATCTCTCTGCTCCCTGTCCATTCATGTATCTGTCTAGATACATCTTAAATGACGCTATCGTGCCCGCCTCTACCACTTCCGCCGGCAATGCATTCCAGGCACCCACCACCCTCTGCGTAAAGAACTTTCCACGCATATCTCCCTTAAACTTTTCCCCTCTCACGTTGAACTCGTGACCCCTAGAAATTGAGTCCCCCACTCTGGGAAAAAGCTTCTTGCTATCCACCCTGTCTATACCTCTCATGATTTTGTAGACCTCAATGAGGTCCCCCCTCAACCTCCGTCTTTCTAATGAAAATAATCCTAATCTACTCAACCTCTCTTCATAGCTAGCACCCTCCATACCGGGCAGCATCCTGGTGAACCTCCTCTGCACCTTCTCCAAAGCATCCACATCCTTTTGGTAATGTGGCGACCAGAACTGCACGCAGTATTCCAAATGTGGCCGAACCAAAGTCTTATACAACTGTAACATGACCTGCCGACTCTTGTACTCAATACCCCGTCCGATGAAGGAAAGCATGCCGTATGCCTTCTTGACCACTCTATCGACCTGCGCAGGCACCTTCAGGGTACAATGGACCTGAACACCCAGATCTCTCTGTACATCAATTTTCCCCAGGGCTATTTCATTTAACGTATTGTTCGCTCTTGAATTGGATCTTCACCTCGCATTTGCCCGGATTGAACTCCATCTGCCATTTCTCCGCCCAACTCTCCAATCTATCTATATTCTGCTGTATTCTCTGACAGTCCCCTCCACTATCTGCTACTCCACCAATCTTAGTGTCATCTGCAAACTTGCTAATCAGACCACCTATACCTTCCTCCAGATCATTTATGTATATCACAAACAACAGTGGTCCCAGCATTGATCACTGTGGAACACCACTGGTCACAGTTCTCCATTTTGAGAAACTCCCTTCCACTACTACTCTCTGTTTCCTGTTGCCCAGCCAGTTCTTTATCCATCTAGCTAGTACACCTTGGACCCCATGAGACTTCACTTTCTCCATCAGCCTACCATGGGGAACCTTATCAAATGTCTTACTGAAGTCCATGTATATGACATCTACAGCCCTTCCCTCATCAATCAACTTTGTCACTTCCTCAAAGAATTCTATTAAATTGGTAAGACATGACCTTCCCTGCACAAAACCATGCTGCCTATCACAGATAAGCCCATTGTCTTCCAAATGGGAATAGATCCTATCCCTCAGTATCTTCTCCAGCAGCTTCCCTACCACTGACGTCAGGCTCACCGGTCTATAATTACCTGGATTATCCCTGCTACCCTTCTTAAACAAGGGGACAACATTAGCAATTCTCCAGTCCTCCGGTACCTCACCCGTGTTCAAGAATGATGCAAAGATCTCTGTTAAGGCCCCAGCTATTTCCTCTCTCACTTCCCTCAGTAACCTGGGATAGATCCCATCCAGACCTGGGGACTTGTCCACCTTCATGCCTTTTAGAATACCTAACACATCCACACATCCTCCCTCCTTATGCCGACTTGACCTAGAGTAATCAAACATCTATCCCTAACCTCAACATCCGTCATGTCCCTCTCCTTGGTGAATACCGATGCAAAGTACTCGTTAAGAATCTCACCCATTTTCTCTGACTCCACGCATAACTTTCCTCCTTTATCCTTGAGTGGGCCAACCCTTTCTCTAGTTACCCTCTTGCTCCTTATATATGAATGAAAGGCTTTGGGATTTTCTTTAACCCTGTTTGCTAAAGATATTTCATGGCCCCTTTTAGCCCTCTTGATTCCTCGTTTCAGATTGGTCCTACATTCCTGATATTCTTCCAGAGCTTCATCTGTCTTCAGTCGCCTAGACCTTATGTATGCTTCCTTTTTCCTCTTATCTGGTCTCACCATTTCACCTGTCATCCATGGTTTCCTAATCTTGCCATTTCTATCCCTCATTTTCACAGGGACACGTCTGTCCTGCACTCTAATCAACCTCTCTTTAAAAGCCTCCCACATATCAAATGTGGATTTACCTTCAGACAGCTGCTCCCAATCCACATTCCCCAGCTCCTGCCGAATTTTGTTACACTTGGCCGTTCCTCAATTTAGCACTCTTCCTTTAGGGCCACTCTCATCTTTGTCCATGAGTATTCTAAAACTTACAGAATAGTGGTCACTATTCCCAAAGTAACCCCCGACTGAAACTTCAACCACCTGGCCGGGATCATTCCCCAACACCAGGTCCAGTATGGCCCCTTCCCGAGTTGGACTATTTACATACTGCTCTAGAAAACCCTCCTGGATGCTCCTTACAAATTCTGCTCCATCTAGACCTCTGATACTAAGTGTATCCCAGTCATTGTTGGGAAAATTAAAATCTCCTATCACCACCACCCTGTAGCTCCTACATCTTTCCATAATCTGTTTACATATTTGTACCTCTATCTCACGGTCGCTGTTGGGAGGTCTGGAGTACAGCCTCAACATTGTTACCGCACCCTTCCTATTTCTGAGCTCTGCCCATATCGCCTCACTGCTCGAGTCCTCCATAGTGCCCACCTTCAGCACAGCTGTGATATCTTCTCTGACCAGTAATGCAACTCCTCCACCCCTTTTACCTCCCTCTCTATCCCGCCTGAAGCATTGATATCCTGGGATATTTAATTGCCAATCATGCCCCTCCCTCAACCAAGTCTCAGTAATAGCAATAACATCATACTCCCAGGTACTAATCCAAGCCCTAAGTTCATCTGCCTTACCTCCTACACTTCTTGCATTAAAACAAATGCACCTCAGATCACCAGTCCCTTTGCGTTTATCATCTGCTCCCTGCCTACTCTTCCCCTTAATCACGCTGACTTCATGATCTAGTTCCATACAGGCTTTAGTTACTACCTCCTTACTGTCCACTAACCTCCTCATTTGGTTCCCATCCCCCTGCCACATTAGTTTAAACCCTCCCCAACAGTGTTAGCAAAAGCACCTCCAAGGACATTGGTTCCAGTCCGGCCCAGGTGTAGATCGTCCAATTTGTAGTAGTCCCACCTCCCCCAGAACCGGTCCCAATGTCCCAAAAATCTGAACCCCTCCCTCCTGCAGCATCTCTCAAGCCACGCATTCATCCTGCCTATTCTTTCATTTCTACTCTGACTGCCACGTGGCACTGGTAGCAATCCTGAGATTACTACCTCTGAGGCCCGACTTTTTAACTTGGCTCCTAACTCCCTAAATTCTGCTTGTAAGACCTCATCCCATTTTTTACCTATATCATTGGTGTCTATATGCACCACGACAACTGGCTGTGCACCCTCCCCCTTCAGAATGTTCTGCAGCCGATCTGAGACATCTCTGACCCGTGCATCTGGGAGGCAACATACCATTCGGGAGTTTCGTTTTCGATCACAGAACCGCCTATCTACTCCCCTTACAATTGAATCACCTGTGACTATAGCCCTTCGACTCTTTTTCCCGCCCTTCTGTACAGCAGAGCCTGCCACAGTGCCATGAACCTGGCTACTGCTGCCTTCCCCTGGTGAGCCATCTCCCCCAACAGTATCCAAAACGGTATACCTGTTTTGGAGGGAGATGACCGCAGGGGACACCTACACTGCCTTCCTGCTTTTTCTCTGCCTTTTGGTCACCCATTCCCTTTCTCCCTCAGAATCCTAATCTGTGGTCCTGTAAGAGCAGAACGTTGGGTACCAGTTAAGTTGGCATGGGTGAAGTACAGGGCGGAGAAACCGACCTCCACCCCAACAGGATCCGCCTTCAGGCGACCTGTGAGGTGAAGGCTAAGACATCTGCCTCCGCACCCGCTTCCAACCCCGGCCGATCTGACACCCCGAATATGCCTTCTTGGGGACCTGATTTGAGTCTCACATGCGCCACCCTTGAGATTACCCTGAAGACCACCCTCCAATGCCGCTCCCGTTTTGGGCAGGTGGCCAATCTAGCTGCCATGTTCTGCAGCCTTTGAGGCTGAACCCCAAGATATCTGTAGTTCCCCCTATGGTAGCAACCACTCTACTTCCATTCTTAATGGTCTGTCATTGACCAGAAACACCACTGTAATGGGGGCCACCTTGCTCATCTTCACATTATTCATCTGAAGAACGTTCCGATCACTCGCAGAAAAATGTTCAACATTATGTATTTATCTGGACTGTTCATTGCGACTAGGCAGGTTCTGCTTACTCTTGTAGCTGTGCCTCAAATGTCAATCATTTCACCTCTTTGAATCTGCAGATCTCTGGCGAGTGATTTTCCCCCACGCCCAGAACACACTATACTGCTGCGGGGTTGTTGATTCATTCTCCTGAATCTTCTGAATCTAGCAGCGGCACGGTAGCACAGTGCTCAGCACTGCTGCCTCACAGCTGCAGGGTCCCGGGTTCAATTCCGGCCTCGAGTGACTGTGGAGTCTGCGCGTTCTTCCCGTGTCTGCGTGGGTTTCCTCCGGCTGCTCCGGTTTCCTCCCACAGTCCAAAGATGTGCAGGCTATGGGGATTGGCCATGCTAAATTAGCCCCTAAGAGTCCTTAGGTGGGGTTACAGGGATAGGGCGGGGATTGGATCTGTGTAGGGTGGTCCTTAAAATGGTCGGTGCAGACTCGATGGGCCGAATGGCCTCTTTCTGGACTGTAGGAATTCCATGAGTCTAACTCTGTCTGCTCTTCAGAAAACTTCCAGTCACTCAACATACCGCAGCCGATATTTAGCTCAGGCGTCCAGGGTATCCCAGAGAATTGGAGGCCCCCAGGTGCACGCCCTTCGGGAAGGGTGATGCCCTGGCATTGCTGGTGCCACCTGGGCACACTGGCACTGCCAACCTGACACCCTGGTGACACTGCCGGCTGGCAGGGGCACTGCCATTAGTGTGCTGCCAATGTGCCAAGCTGTCATTGTCTATCTGCTGGCGATCGGGCCAGGGGTGTCCTGCAGGGGTGTTGGAGGGGGCGGGTGGGGGGAGGGGGGGGGGGGGGGTGGTTGTCGGCCCTCTCCAGTTGCGGGGGTTGGGCTGCGTTGGGGCCATTAAAAGCTGCGTCCTGATTTCTCACTGAACTGAGGAGTTCCAGCGAGTGGAGCTCACGGGGCTATGTGCCGCCTCGGCTGCCCGTTTCCCGCTTAGGCCCCTTATTTCATGAGGGTGGCATTTTATAGCCTTGTGATTCTCAGCGCTACGAATGCCGGGAAACACGCCGATAAAGGCGCTGGAGGTGGAACATTGTTCCCTTTTAGTTGAATCTCGCCCTTAGAATTGTTTTCATCACTGGGAAGCCGGCAAAACCGACTTCTCGGAGATAGGGCCACCATTTTGAAAGAGTGAGCTTGAGGGTGCCGTACCGCCCCCACCCAAAGGCAATGTCACCCTCCCGCACACATAGGCATTACCCCCCCCTCCTCCTTCCCCCGCCCCCCCCCCCCGCCCCCCGAGTGAGGACACCCCGCTCTGGGGTTGCTGAAGGCCCCACCTTTTCAGGCCTCCCATAGCCCCACTACTTTCACGACCCCGACCCGTAACCCCCGCACCTTTTTGATACCCGCCTTTACGCCCTCCATCCTTCATAACGCCCACCCCCCCCTTTCATGGGCAGGCCTCCTCAGGCCCGGACCCTTAACAAACCCATCCTGGCACCTGTGAATCTTGGCACTGCCCCTGCCAGCCTGACCATGCCACCTGAGCCCCTTGGCAGTGCCAGGTTGGCAGCGCAACTTGTCATGCTGGCAGTGCAAAGGTGCCCAGTTGCCAGAGGGAGAGCGAGGGGGCCACATTGCCCTGTCCCCAACCACCCAGATCTCCAATGGCCTGGGAAACACCCCAGGTGCCATAACGCCTGATCCACGTTTGTGGCGCCGGTCGAGTTTGCGCTGGGGACGCTGTTAGTTCCCGAGTACCGGAAGAATCTGCCGAATGGCTCATTTAAATATGGTGATTGGCCCTCGCCTAGCGGGAGCGAGATTCAGATCATGACATCTCGCGAGATTGGGTTGAAACTCGCGAGATGTCTCAAGTGACGCAAATCTCACGAGATTCAACAGCCTCGTCGCACCATGAAATCAGGAGCGACGAGGCCGGTAAATCGCGCCCTGTAGGAAGTAATGTGAGGCTTCAGAGAGGATATTACTTCATGAGGATACTGCCTGGCTTCAGAAAATACAAATATAAAGAAAGACCTGAAAGCAAAATGTTTTAACGTTAAAGTGACAGATTATGGAATGATATGATAGAAACTTTAAAACTTTTGAAAGGCTGGGGAAGATTGAACATAGTATATAAAACATACAGTGCAGAAGGAGGCCATTCGGCCCATCGAGTCTGCACCGACCCACTTAAGCCCTCACTGCCACCCCTTCCCCGTAACCTAATAAGCTCTCCTACCCTTTTTGGTCACTAAGGGCAATTTATCATGGCCAATCCACCTAACCTGCACGTCTTTGGACTGTGGGAGGAAACCGGAGCACCCGGAGGAAACCCACGCAGACACGGGGAGAACGTGCAAACTCTGCACAGACAGTGACCCAGCAGGGAATTGAACCTGGGACCCTGGCGCTGTGAAGCCATAGTGCTGATCACTTGTGCTACCGTAAAGTTTCTACCTATTTAAGCATCACTTTTGTTTTTAAAGTACCCAATTCATTTTTTCCAATTAAGGGGCAATTTAGCATGTCCAATCCACCTACCCTGCACATCTTTGGGTTGTGGGGGTGAAACCCACGCAAACACGGGAGAATGTGCAAACTGCACACGGACACCCAGAGCCGGGATCGAACCTGGGACCTCGGCGCCGCGAGACAGCAGGGCTAACCCACTGCGCTACCGTGCTGCCTTATTGATAGAAACTGTCATTTCCAATAATTGAAGGGATTGAAACTCAAACCACAAATTGGAACAATTTAGAACAGAAGGCAGGAGAACATTTTTATGAAGCGAGTTGAGGCTACAGAATTCACTTAAAAGGCGAGTGATTCAATCAAGAAATATCAACGTTAAAGTGAAGGACAAGTGTTGAAGGGATATGGAAACCGCATTTCTGTACACAGTGCTTTTCGCTGTTTTACGGTTTTTCCAATGTTATGGTGACGAGGACGTGTCCTCCGCAATTGTTACGATAAATTGGCTGAATTGCAGCAATGGGAAAACTATTGTCAACTTGAGGCTGCAGAAAGCCCACAATAAACATTGGAAACTACTCTGAGTCCAGGATGACGTGCAAGCATAGCCCAGGAGGCATACTGTCAAAAAATAAACTCTAAAGCTTATTATAGTCAGTATATAATCTTCATTCCGTGCTCAACAGTACCAAGCACTAACAAAAGACAGCGCTTACAATAAGAACAATAACGTCAATATCCAGCATTTATACAGTGTCTTCACTGTCGAAAAATGTTCCAGGGTGCTACTTAGGAGTGTTCTCCTGAAACACTTGACATCGAGCCAGAAGGTGGCGGCCAAAACTTGGTCAAAGATGCCGGATTTGAGAAACATGTTAAAGAAGGTAAAGAGGCAGAGATATTTAGGTAGTGAATTCAGAGCTTTAAACTTCAGCATCTGAAGGGATGGCTAGCTATGGTGGAGCTATTAAAATGGGGATACGCAAGAGACCAGATATCTTGGGGTTTGTCAGGCTGGAGGAGTGTGCGAGGCCGCAGAGGGATGTGAAACAAGAGTGCGGATTGTCGTGTTAATCACCCTGGGGTAACACTGACTGCAACTGGATGCAGTTGTACTTGAAAGTAGACTCCAAACTTTGATGTTAGTTCAATACACTTTATTGAACTTGTTAGGCAGTGCACACAGTTCGCTGTGGGTTTGACACGCTACTAATCTAAGCATGCTTACTATAACTAGCTAGACCATACTAGCTCTGAGCCACGTGTAGAAGGTGCTAACTGATGTATACACCCTGCCTGTCACTACAGTTGTCACCAGTGGAAAGAGGCAGAGTGTTGATGCCTCGTGTGTTTTATAGTGGGAGACCACCTTCTAGTGTTCTGCCTGGTGATTGGTTGTATTCTGAACTGTGCGTTGATTGGCTGTACTGGGTGTATGTCACTGCCTGTCTGTATCTCATTATGTGCATGAGTGCATAACATGACTCGGATTTTAAAATTGAGGTATTCTCAAATCAGGGGCCAATGCACACCAGGATGGGTGAGGGTTTGTGTGTGTTACGACTTGGGCAGCAGACATTTGGATCGTTTATTAAGGGTGAAACATTCTCGCCAGGAGAGCATTAAGATTGTCAATAGAGCTTAAGGCTTAGTAAGCCACCATTTCGTCTGCTGTGATTAAATTGATTCATTTGGATCGTATCTAAGATGGACCATGACACACGTTTCGTTATTCTTTTTCATTACATTCCAGGCCTCAGGCAGACAGGATAGATGATCATTCTTTATGTCATATATCATGGCGATATTTTGAAGCAAAAATAGTTTTGTTTTCTTTGATCGATGAGAAACTAGCATATCCATGACTGATTGTTATGTTCGGTAGGAAAGAAAGCAGGACACTGCTTTAATTGTCTCTTAATTCTATCAAATTTTCTCAGGCTCTTCACCAGTTCTGGAAAGGTCTGGATGCAGAAATATTCTTTCTCTTTGAGGCTTTAAGAGCCTTTGCTGTCTGATAACAAAGCGCAGCTTTCTGTTTGAGCAGTTTCTTGGAGAGCACAACAAATGTCAAGACTGATTTGACTTATTGACTTTGTTCTTGGAGTTAGAAGGGGCTGCCACAACTTGTGCGGGGTTTTTTTTTCCAAGTGGAGCATTCTTTGTAGAATCGGTTGAATGAATATTGCCGTCTCTTCCTGCAACTGCAGAGTTTCTACAGATGGGATTTTCCTGCCATTGCACCCAATGCGGGAGCGAGCGGGAAAAACAGCGTTCTGCCCACAGGCTGAAATAGGTTTTCACCCCGGCTCACTAATTATGCGCACATGTAAAACGCAGCTAGTGGGTAGCCACTGATTCGTCCGCCCTGCCACCAGCTCACTGCTTCCTGATTCCAGATGCCATACTGTGGTGAATGTATAGTAGGAGTAATTCACCAGTGTATTAGTATCATGCTCTGCCATTGTGTTACAGCTATGTTATGTTGTTGACCTTCTGGGCTCCACCTATGGGCCATTGTGTGGCTTCACCCACAGGGGGATATGTTGGGGCATGCACGGGCTCCGCCCATGGCTCCTCCCCTTGAAAGGAAGTATAAAGAGCAGTTGACCTGTAGGCGGTTCACAGTATTGTACCAGTCGCAGGCAGGCACTGTTCTAAGCTGATTAAAACCACGGTTTACTTCTACTCGTGTCTTTGAGTGAATTGATGGTCACATCACTACTTAAGTGCAGCCACACGCACAGGCCTCTCAATGTCGGCATCGCAGAACAGCTCCACTGACATGATCCCGAAACCCAAGAAAATGGCAGTTCACAAATTCCGTGAAGCCTCACTGGAGCGGCTGCTGGACGCAGTGGAAGCCTACCTCCATGTCATTGACCCCCTGCTCTGGCCACAGGAGGTCTCGCAAGTTCATCAATCTGGCTTGAAAAGGGGTGGCAGCGGTGGTCAGTGCCAATACTGAATACAGGAGGTCAAGCACGCAATGCAGAAAGAGGATGAATAATCTCATCCATGCTTCCAGGCTGCGTCACCCCATTTCATCACTCTCACTCACCACCAGCCCATCGCACATTCACTGGCATTTCTCACACTGCCAGCTCAAGGGGCATCACCACTCACCCTCTCACACGTGACCTCACATCTTTATCTGGGCTCATATCTTCTCGAGATCACATCCTCATCCTGTTTATGGCCCCACTCACCACCCACCAATGCCAGGCATTCCTATCATCTGCCCTGGCATGCACCTTGCTCACATTCTCTCCGTCTATCTTTATGCAGGACAAGCTCGGACACAATAAAAGGGAGTAGCCCCAGGCGGGAGGTGAAGTGCACGACATCAAGGTCCTCACAGAGTTTGATGGTTGATCCATCGAACTGGCAGGAGAGAACATTGACCCCGCTTATGTCAGCGGTGACATAGGCGGTGCACATCCAAGTGAGGATGTGCGCAGCTCACCCGCAGGCAACCACAGTGAGGGCTTTGTCCTCTTTTACAATCGCGCTGGCTGTGCACCAAGTATTGCTCCTTTCTCTCATTGGCACCCCGCGAAAATGCCCCATGGCACCCCCGTCTGCAGCTCCGAGGACACCTCAGATGTGGAACCAGAGGAGAGCACCATAGAAGACATGTCACAGCACTCACTCATATCCTACCCCAGCGCAGATACACCTCAGAGGGACCTAGCTCTAGAGCAGGCTTGGCGCCATGGTCTGGCGAGCGTACAATTTGGTCCACAGCAGGAGGAGGCAGGGACATCCGAGGTCGGCAGCACTCGGAGGACTGCTGGAGGCCATGGTTCTGCTGAGTCAGGTGCCGAACCTCTGGACTGGGTCCTAAGTCAATAGCTGGGCCTGGGGCGACAGTCAAGGGAACATCAGGAAGGTTTTTAGCTGCAATCCTTGGCTTGCGACGTTCGATGCAGCAGCCCATTTTCCTTAAGTCTGATGATGGTGTCCACGTGCCAACACACCGAGATCAATATTGGCAGGTTGGCGGTCGCATTGGTCACCTTAGTCCAGGACATTAGCTCTGCACTGCTACAGGGGCAACACTCCACTGTTATAGGGGGAGTGGGGCACCTGAATCTCATTCATCTGCCCCTTCTCCTCAGGGAGTCATCCTGGATCCTCGACTTCCTCACCAACAGACCGCAATCTGTCAGGATAGGCAACAGCACCTCCTCCACAATAGTCCTCAACACTGGGGCCCCGCATGGATGTGTGTTCAGTCCTCTACTGTACTCCCTATATACCCATGACTGTGTGACAAGATTTAACTCTATAAGTTTGCGGATGATACGACTGTGGTGGACCGTACCTCAAACAACGGCGAATCAGACTACAGGAGGGAGATAAATCACCTGGTTGCATGGTGTACTGAAAACAACCTCTCTCTAAATGTTGGAAAGACCAAGGGACTGATCATCGACTTCAGGAAGCGTAGCACGGCACACACTCCCGTCTGCATCAATGGCTCCGAAGTGGAGATGGTCGATAGCTTTACGTTCCTGGGGGTCACCATCACCAACAGTCTGTCCTGGCCCACTAACGTTGATGCAGCAGTCAAGAAAGCCCAACAACGTCTCTACTTCCTACGGAAGCTAAAGAAATTTGGCACATCTGCATCGACTCTCTCAAACTTCTACAGATGTGCGACAGAGAGCATCCTATCCGGCTGCATCATAGCTTGGTATGGCAACTGCTCGGTCCAAGATTGCAAGAAGCTGCAGACTGTGGTGAACTCAGCCCAACGCATCACACATCATTGATTCTGTATACACCTCTCGCTGCCTCAGAAAGGCAGACAGCATTATCAGCGACCCCTCCCACCCAGGCATTGCCTTCTTCCAGATCCTTCCATCAGGCAGAAGGTACAGAAGTCTGAAGACTCACACATCCAGATATAGGAACAGCTTCTTCCCCACAGCTACAAGACTCCTCAACGACTCCCCCTCGGACTGATCTGCTCCCTGTAAGAACACTATTCACAACGCCCTATGCTGCTCTTGCTCATGTATTTGCTTTGTTTGGCCCCTTGTTCCGCACTGTAACCAATCACTGTTTTGTCGATGTACCATTTTTCAGTGTTCTCTGTTGATTATTCTTGTGTCTATTATCTTCCACGTGAGTTCACTTCAGCCATTATCACAGCATTCTACATCCCACCCCAGGCAGAAGTGAGGAAGGTGCTGGACGAACTATACACAGTTATAAACAACTACAAAACAGAACACCCGGAGGCCTTGTTCATCGTGGCCAGAGACGTCAACAAGGCCAACCTCAAGAGTGTATTGCCAAAATTCCACCAGCACATCTCCTGTCCCACCAGGGGTGACAACACTCTTGACCACTGCTACTCAAAAATCAAGGGCGCCTACCGTTCCATCCCCCGACCGCACTTTGGGAAATCAAACCTTAAGACGGTGCTCCTTCTCCCGGCATACAAGCAAAAACTCAAGCGGGAGAATCCAGCTAAGAAGGTTGTGCAGTGCTGGTCCGAGGAGACAGAAGAGTTCTTATGTGACTGCTTAGAGACAGTGGACTGGTCCATATTTAAGAACTCAGCGACCAACTTAAATGAATATGCCACCACCGTCACAGACCTCATCAGCAAATGTGTGGGCGACTGCGTGCCAAAGAAAGCAGTACGTGCGTTCCCCAACCGGAAACCATGGCTCAATCGCGAGATTGACTCCCGACTGAAGGACAGATCTGAGGCGTTCAAGGCAGATGACCCTGACCTATACACGAAATCCAGGTACGACCTCCGCAAAGCCATCAGAGATGCCAAGAGAGAATATCAAGCCAAGCTAGAGTCACAGACAGACCCTCGGCGGTTGTGGCAAGGACTAAACAACATAATGGGCTACAAAGCGAAGCCGAACAGTATCTCCAGCAGCAGCGCACCCGTCCCCGATGAACTCAATGCATTCTATGCTCGGTTCGAGCAGGTAACCAACAATCCGCTGTCGAGTGCCCCAGCAGCCCATAACTCACCCATACACACAATCACAGCTTCCGAAGTCAGATCGGCCTTCCTAAAAGTGAACCTTCGGAAGGCGACGGGCACGGACGGGATCCCTGGTCGTGCACTCAGAGCCTGCGCGGGCCAGCTGGCAGAGGTATTCGCGGACATCTTTAACCTGTCCCTACTCCACTCCGAGGTCCCCACCTGCTTCAAGAAGACCACCATCATACCGGTACCAAAGGAGAACCAGGCAACGTGCCTCAATGACTACCGACCAGTGGCCCTGACTCCAGTCGTAATGAAGTGCTTCGAGAGGTTGATCATGAAGCGCATCACCTCCATACTCCCAGAACGCCTTGATCCACTGCAATTCGCATACCGCTGCAACCGGTCCACATCAGACACCATTTCCCTGGCCCTACACTCATCTCTAGAGCATCTTGAAAACAAGGACTCCTACATTAGACTCCTATTTATTGACTACAGCTCTGCCTTCAACACCATAATCCCGGCGAAGCTCATATCTAAGCTCCAAAACCTAGGACTTGGCTCCCCACTCTGCAACTGGATCCTCGATTTTCTGACCAACAGACCACAATCAGTAAGAATGAACAACAACACCTCCTCCACAATAGTCCTCAACACCGGCGCCCCGCAAGGCTGCGTACTTAGCCCCCTACTCTACTCCCTGTACACACATGACTGCATGGCAAAACTTGGTTCTAACTCCATCTGCAAGTTTGCTGACGATACGACCATAGTGGGCCGGATCTCGAATAACGATGAGTCCGAATACAGGAGGGAGATAGAGAATCTAGTGGAGTGGTGTGGCGACAACAATCTCTCCCTCAATGCCAGCAAAACTAAAGAGCTGGTAATTGACTTCAGGAAGCAAAGTACTGTACACACCCCTGTCAGCATCAACGGGGCCGAGGTGGAGATGGTTAGCAGTTTCAAATTCCTAGGGGTGCACATCTCCAAAAATCTGTCCTGGTCCACCCACGTTGACGCTACCACCAAGAAAGCACAACAGCGCCTATACTTCCTCAGGAAACTAAGGAAATTCGGCATGTCCACATTAACCCTTACCAACTTTTACAGATGCAGCATAGAAAGCATCCTGTCGGGCTGCATCACAGCCTGGTATGGCAACTGCTCGGCCCAGGACCGCAAGAAACTTCAGAGAGTCGTGAACACCGCCCAGTCCATCACACGAACCTGCCTCCCATCCATTGACTCCATCTACACCTCCCGCTGCCTGGGGAAAGCGGGCAGCATAATCAAAGATCCCTCCCACCCGGCTTACTCACTCTTCCAACTTCTTCCATTGGGCAGGAAATACAGAAGTCTGAGAACACGCACGAACAGACTCAAAAACAGCTTCTTCCCCACTGTCACCAGACTCCTAAATGACCCTCTTATGGACTGACCTCATTAACACTACACCCTGTATGCTTCATCCGATGCCAGTGCTTATGTAGTTACATTGTAGATGTTGTGTTGCCCTATTATGTATTTTCTTTTATTCCCTTTTCTTCTCATGTACTTAATGATCTGTTGAGCTGCTCGCAGAAAAATTCTTTTCACTGTACCTCGGTACACGTGACAATAAACAAATCCAATCCAATGTACGTACTGTGTCCGTTCCTCGGCTGCAGAAAAATACTTTTCGCTGTACTTCAGTACATGTGACAATAAATCAAATCAAATCAAAGGGTTCCTCAGGCACCATAGAGAAGGGGACAAGCAACAGGACACCCAGGATCATCCACCCAGTTGAGTCCAGAACTCTCTGGCCTAGCCAAATCCCTTCTTCCTGTCACCCCGTCACCGAGGGTGGACCTGTCCCACAGCAGGGCATCTAAAACAGGCCAGGGCACTCCAGTACTCAGCCCTGCAGAGGACGCCTGCAAAGATCCTCACCGATAACAGGGTGTAGCAGCTAGCCAGTTGCCTACACCTCCGCTGTGGATGTCTGGGATGCACCAAGATGTGACAGTAGGGTTAGGAAAGTTGAAAGATTTAGCAACAAAATGGTGGCACATGCAATGTTCATGAATGTATATAGAATCGCTCCCATTTCCTGTCTCCGCTTGTGTGTGTCTCTTTCTTATGCTGAGCTGTGTTGTCAATCAGGTGTGAGACCAAGGCCTCTGCCCTCACCTATCACAGATGTTGTAGTCATGAGCCACCCGTCTAAGTAGTGTGTTTCCGTATCACCACAGTGTGTGGACCTTTCATTGATCAGTGTCAATGTCAGTGATGCCTGGACCTGAATGTTAAGTATGCTTGGAATGAATCTTGTGCACATACTTCTTTACTCATGTCACCTTTATTCTTGGCTGTGCAACATTGAGGAGGAGGTGCGCTGCAATCTTATCTACATTCTTGAAAGGTGAAAGTGCAATGCCTAAGGAAACATGTTGGTGCATGGAGAAGTGCATTGCGGTGATTGCCACTTTAAGACCAGCCTTACTGAGTACGGACCAGGCGGTCTGAACAACCAATCACCACCTACTGTGGGGAATCTCTCTAAGGGGAGGAGTTTTCCTCGCTGGAACAAGTGTACTTGGACTAGCTCGAAGCATGTAGTTAATTAAGCAACTTTGCAAATAAAGTTTATTTGTTCAGCTACAGAAGCCGTTGGGAGTACATTTTCATATCTGGCGATGAGGATAAATGGTCCTGATGTTGCCTCTAGTCCTACACCTCTGAGTACGGTGTTTTGAACAGAGACTGAAAAAATATGTGTACTCACCAGAATTCCTCGCTTGATCCATTCAATCCACAGAGGACTGGAATCAATACATTTGGGTGCCTTGTGAATTATTGCTAGGCAGATGACATACAGGAGGAGGTAAAGCACAAAGCAATTCTCCTGAGCCTGTGTGAAAGTCAGACATATAATCTTATTCACAGTCTCACAACTCCTAATGTGCCTGACTCCAAATCATTCAGTGAGCTGTGGATTTAATGAAGGGTCATTTTCAAACCTAACCATCAGTCATAATCCAGAGATTCAAATTAAATTTGTGGACAAGAGCCCAGGCAATCGATTGTGATTTATGTTGTTAAACTGAAGCAACTAACAGAGCATTGTGATTTTGGAACGACCATAAATGACATGCTGTGGGATTGGTTAGTTTGTGGCATCAGCTAGAACACCATACGGTGCAGGTTGCTAGCAGAAGTCGACATCAATTTCAAACTTGCAATCTGTGATAGCGTTGGCCATGGAAAGCACTGAAAAAGATTTGCATTATTGAGCATTAACGAGGAAGTGGAGACTTTTACATATTCAGGCAGATGTAAAATGGTTCAGAGGTTCATCAAGTGGTATTACCGGTGGGTTATAGAAAGGCGGTTTCACAGATAGCACATGACGTTCCAATAGGTGGTCATTTAAGAGTAAGGAAAATGCAAGCAAAAATACAAAAACATTCTGATTGGCCTGAACTGCTTAAGAATGTAGTTGAATTTAGCTGTATGTGTCTTACATGTCAGGTAATAAGAACACTTCAAGTGGTAATCAAACCAGCACCCTTAATACCCATTCCAGCATTTGAAGAACCTTTTACTAGGGCCCTAATTGATTGTGCGGGACCCCTTCCGAAAACAGAAAATGAGAATCAGTATTTGTTGAATATAATGGATGTGTCTATGAGTTTTCCGGAGGCCATTCTATTAAGAAACATTACAGCAGAGGAGTTAACTAAAATCTTTACCAGATGGAGACTTCCAAAAGAAATTCAGTTAGATCAGAGATCCAATTTTCTGCTGAGATTATTCAAGGAAGTTATGGATAGCTTTGGGGCAATTGAAATCAACTGCGTATAATCCACTATCACAGGGGGTGTCAGAAAGGTGGCACCAAACTTTAAAGACCATGTTGAGGGCATATAGTCAGGATTATCCAGAGGATTGGGCTAAAGGAATTTCATTTGTATTATTTATAATTAGGCATGTACCGAATGAATCAACTACATTTAGTCCATTCAAATAGATTGCTGGCCAATGAGGTAAGAGGACCACTTAAATTAATTAAGAAGCAATTGGTGAGTCAGTATTCGGAGAGTACATTGCTGGACTCTGTGTCAAATTTTAGGGAGAGATTAAATAGCGCTGGAGAGTTGGCTGTAAAGCATTTCAAATTGTCACAGCATGTGATGAAGAAAGAGACAGATAAGGAATGAAAAATTCATAGTTTGTTAGTGGAGAGAGAGTAAAAGATTTAGTGGCCCATATCAGATTGAAAGTAAATTGAGATGAGGTGAATTATTTGATAAGAACACTATATAGAAGGAAATCTCACAGAGTGTGTCATGTTAATATGCTCAAAAGGTTTTTTTTATAGGAAAAGAAGTCATTGTAACTCAGAGAGAAGAGATAAATCCAGATAATTCTGAATTTGACATTCCTCAAATTGGATTGGACAATGAGGAAATGGAAAAAATTGGGATAGATTACTGTGTTAACTTCTGGAGGAAAATCAGAGTGAGCTGAAAGAGTTATTACAGTTATATAGAACAATATGTAGGAACAAACTAGGAAGTAGAAAAATAATTATACATGATGTAAATGCAGGAAATGCTGTTCCAAGTAAGCAACATCCATATAGGCTCAATCCATTAAAGTTGGTACAGGTACAAAAGGAGATTTAAAGCATGTTTAAGAATGATATCAGTGAAGTGAGTTCCAGAGATTGGAGATCACCTACTGTGATGGTGTCAAAATCAGATGGAACATAACGATTGTGTGTGGGACTATAGAAAAATCAATGCATTTATGAAGTCAGATATATGTCCTACCAAACTTGACTTACTTAAAGAAGACTGCCAAGTACCTTTATCAGCCAGGGTGAAGGAAGTTTCAGCTTTTTAAACGCCAAATGGTCTGTATCAGTTTAAAGTTATGCTGTTTGGAATAAAGAATGCAGCAGCAACATTCAAAAGACTAACCACGAGATAATTCCTAGACAATCTGATGGTTTTCAGTCAAATGTAGACGAAGCATTAGAAACACTTAAAGAAATTGTTTCATCGACTACAGGAGGCTGCATTGGTGATAAACTTGACTAAAAGTGAATTTGCAAAAGCTCAAGTCACATTCTTCAGCCATGCGATTGGATATGGTCAGATGGTCCGACTGAATGTGAAAACAAAAGCTATTGGGAGTTTCCAATATCATTGACGAGAAAAGAAGTTCTGGGATTTCTGGGCATGAGTGATTTTTACCGAAATTCATGCCAAATTTTACCATCTGGTTGCTCCACTGACTGAGCTTCTGAAAAAACTCAGGAAATGTCCGTGGACGTCAGAATGTCAGGAGGCATTTGACAATCTGAAAACTGTTAACCACCGCACCAATGTTGCCGACACCGAATTATGCCAAGCAATTTAAGATGGCAATTGATGTGCGTGATTGGTTCTGTACTGTTACAGGAAGATGACAAAAGTATAGAAAGACCTGTTGGTTATTTTTCCAAGAAAACTAAATATTCAGCAAAAAAGCATGAGGCCCCATTTAGGAGTAAAGAAAACGGAGGCAAAAATACAAAAATATTTTTATTGGCCAGGACTGCATAAGGATGTCACTGACCTCATCTTCTCTGGAGATCTTCCCTCTACCGCTTCCAACCTTATAATCCCCCAGCCCGCTTCTACCTCCTCCCCAAAATCCACAAACAGGACTGTCCCAGGAGACCCATCGTGCCAGCCTGTCCCTCCCCCATCAAACTCATATCTTCCTATCTTGACTCCATACTCTCTCCTCTTGAACTGCCCCTTCCTACCTACATTCGCGATTCCTCTGACGTCGTATATCATATCAACAACTTCCAGTTCCTCGGCCCTAACCACCATGGATGTCTAATCCCTCTATACCGCCATTCCCCTCCAGGATGGTTTGAGGGCTATCTGCTTCTTCCTCGAACAGAGTCTTGAACAATCCCCATCCACCAACACTCTCCTCCGTCTGGCTGAACTTGTCCTCTCACTCAACAGTTTCTCCTTTAACATGTCTCATTTCCTCCAAACCAAAGATGTGGCTCGGGGCAATCGCATGGGTCCCAGTTTTGCCTGTCTCTTTGTGGGGTATGTGGAACATTCCTTGCTCCAGTCCTACTCCAGCCCCATCCCACATCTCTTTTATCGGTATATCGGAGACTGTTTTGGTGCCGCATCATGTTCCCGTCTGGACCAGGAAAACTGTATTAATTTTTCTTCCAGTTTCCACCCCTTTATCACCTTCATCTCCGACACTTCCCTTTCCTTCCTTGACCTTTCTATTTCAATTTCTGGGGATCGACTGTCCCCTTGTGGCCATCTAAAATGGCCACCTGCAAAGGGTAATGGGAGTTGTGGTCAAGCTGGGACACAGACAGTACACAGCCCCTGTGTATTGTGCAAAGGAAAAACCAGCCCGAACTGAAACCTGCACCTGTTAAATGTCAATCACTAATTTCCCCAGGACAATAGACTCAAATCAAGGAATAGCAACAGTAGCAGACTCCCCGGCGCCACTCCCGCTTATTTGGAAAGGCACACACACTTGACATAATAACGACTAGGACCCGCCCAGCCATCAAGGTACCCGCCCCTAATTGGCCAGTATCGATCAGAGTGATCGAGACTCTATCGATCCATTGGACCCTGAGTTAACCCCACCCAGAAGGGCGCGAAAGAGAAGAAGGATAAGAAACCCTGCGCACTAGGGATCAGTCTCTTTTGGGATCAGCCTGTGCCCACACCAACTGTGGCATAACAGCCAGCCAAGGTCAAGGCCCGCGATCGCTACCTGAGAAAGATTAGCCGCAGCCGAGACGAACCTGACGATTTCCAGCCGACACACGTGGGGACTCAGATAAAGGCCTTATCTACCTGCACAGAGCCGGTCATCCAGACGTTAAGTAAAGGTCATCTTAGTTGATAGGTGTAGTTCAATGAAAATGAAATGAAAATGAAAATCGCTTATTGTCATAAGTAGGCTTCAATGAAGTTACTGTGAAAAGCCCCTAGATGCCACATTCCGGCTCCTGTTCAGGGAGGCTGGTACGGGAATTGAACCATGCAGCTGACCTGTCTTGGTCTGCTTTAAAAGCCAGCTATTTAGCCCAGTGTGCTAAACCAGCCCCTTGCGTAGCCGCGTGTATCATTGCACAGAGAGATAAGTCTGTGTTTAATAATAAACTGTCTTTTGAACTAACATGCTGGTTGTGTGGTCATTTGGTCAAGACAAGAAACATACTCGTTGCTTGTGGTTTGATAATAAAGTGGCAACATTTATTGGCGACTCTGGTGGGACTCGAGTAGAAGTGACTTTGTTACTCCGAGAGAGCCCACAAACTTTGCATTAAATTGGAAAAAGGAAAAAGAAACCACAAGCGCAAGTTTTGTTTTGACCAAATAACCGAATTTTGGAAGTGTGCACTAACCGCATATGTAACTAACAGGGAAGGGTAAGGTAAACTCATCAGACTTGCATGCAAATCCAGAGGGATTGTGAACCGGAATATAGCCATAAGCCGTACCCATTGTTCAATCGACTCCTTATTCCCCCTATTCCAAATTAAAAGTAGAGTAGAGGTGGCAGCGCAATTAGTAGAGAAGATGATGAATCCGCAACCCAAGGATACAGTAGTCGATAAGTCAGAGCAGTGCTCCATATGGGAGGATGTGTTGAGGAAGTATTTAAAGGGGAAAGGATGGCCCCTTTGGTCGAATTTTTGTGCAAACGCTGAGACAGGTCCAGGAAAGACAGGACAGACTTGGTGGGAGAATCTTTGTGAGATATATAAGAAGAATGCAGTTAAGTTTAGAAAGCCAATGGCAATAGTGTGCTGCTTGGCACAGTTGCGAGGCACCGAGGAGGTCGTAGAGACACTCCATGGTCAGTTAAGAGAGCAGGAGGAAGAAAATAGGAGAAACAATGAGGAACTCCCGGAGATGTTAGCCGTTAAGGAAAGGGAAATGGCCGATGTTAAACGCGCCCACCAGTCCTGTATAGTACAACCTAGCAGCTTTCAGACCCAGTACGACAAGGCCTATCAAGACACACAACGTGCGGTCTTGGTAAGAGAGGAGACTGAACAAAAGGTCACTCAATTAACGAACAAATGTGCCGACTTAAGGCAGCTTTAAGAGCTCTCCACTAAGGAGCAAAGGCAAAGTACCGCTGACCACACCAAGTGCCAGCGAGAAATAAACAGACTCCAATCGTTACTTTCGGTTCAGAATGAATCTATGTGTCCCTTCTCAACAGCAGGGAAAGAGGAGGAAGAGACGGCCGAATGGGCAGAGTTAAAAGAAAGCGCGCACATATACGTAGACGGAACTGAAGGTCAAAAGCAACCGCCATCCACACCAAAGAGAAAAGCACCAGCAGCCCCGACTGAACAGACAGCACCAACCCCCACGAGTAGTGAAACTGCCCCGGCACCCATGAATCTGGTCACTACAGAAAGGAGGATAGAGAATCTTATAGGTCCACCTATCACCTACACCACCCCGCTCACGATAACCCAGTTAAGGGACACCTGCAATAAGATAACACCATTTTAACCCACTGCAGACCATCATAGCTTCTTTGAGGAGGTGCGCCAACAGAAGGTTATGCTTGTGTCCTACTCTAATTGTGTGCAATACTAAGTTACCTTTAGTGGGTGCCCCGGGGCAATTTTGTCCGATCCCTAATGTGTTCCCTGAGCTTCTCTTTGAACATCCAATTTCGGGGCACCCTTCATTCACAAGTTCCCACCAATCCCCTTTTCCAGTTGTGCTAATGTAGCATGCAGATGTGTTCCCGTTGGGCTTTTGTACATTGCCCTTCGATTATTACACCCAAATAGGGGCTGGTTTAGCACACTGGGCTAAATAGCTGGCTTTTAAAGCAGACCAAGGCAGGCAAGCAGCACGGTTCAATTCCCATACCAGCCTCCCCGAACAGGCGCCGGAATGTGGCGACTAGGGGCTTTTCACAGTAACTTTATTTGAAGCCTACTTGTGACAATAAGTGATTTTCATTTCATTCATTCTGATCTATCTGCTCCTGTAGTGACTGTCCCCATGCCCTAAAGAGACGTCTGAGTACCCATGCCTCATTATGTGCGTGATCTGCCGAGTCGTAGTTTGCACAAGCCATTTTACCTGCTTCTGTTGCACGCGAAACTAAGATTCGGGATCATTTTGTGGTTTCTTCATCATCCAGGTTAGCGCGGTTTAATTTGCCGAAAACTGCTTTGTAATGGATCCAGAGGTGACCGGCAAAGACTGTCGGATGCTCTCCTTTCTTTTGCCTACATTTGTTTAGACCTTCACTCGTCCCCTTTATTATACCTGATAGCAGCTAATATGGATTCCTTCATTTCATCTAGGGTTCCTCCTCCGACATTTTGGAGTTCAGGTAAAGCTGATCTTACGGACTGGCTAGGTCTCTTAACAATAAATTTTACTTTCTCCCTCTCATCTAAACCATACAATCTTATAAACGTTTTTGTTTGTAACAACCTTTTTAAACCATGGCATTGAAATGTGCTTGATATATAGTTTCACTAAACTAATGAGTTCGCTTCTCCCTCAATATTAACTGCACTAAAATATGAAGCAGAAAAAGACCGTATGAATCAATCATATTCATGATGATATATCTAGACCTAAGATGAATCAGTTTCTTACACATTTTATGTCATTCTTCAACACGATGGGGCGTCATTCTCCGACCCCCCACCGGGTCGGAGAATCGCCGGGGGCTGCCGTGAATCCCGCCCCCGCCGGTTGCCGAAGTCTCCGGTACCGAATATTCGGCGGGGGCGGGAATCGGGCCGCGCCGGTTGGCGGGCCCCCCCGCTCGATTCTCCGGCCCGGATGGGCCGAAGTCCCGCCGATAAATTGCCTGTCCCGCCGGCGTAAATTAAAGCACCTATTTACCGGTGGATCAAGGCGGCGTGGGCGGGCTCTGGGGTCTGGGGGGGGGCGCGGGGTGATCTGACCCCGGGGGGTGCTCCCACGGTGGCCTGGCCCGCGATCGGGGCCCACCGATCCGCGGGCGGGCCTGTGCCGTGGGGGCACTCTTTCCCTTCCGCCTCCGCCACGGTCTCCACCATGGCGGAGGGGGAAGAGACTCCCTCCACTGCGCATGCGTGGGAAACTGTCAGCGGCCGCTGACGCTCCCGCGCATGCGCCGCCCCGACATGTCATTTCCGCGCCAGCTGGCGGGGCAACAAAAGGCCGTTTCCGCCAGCTGGTGGGGCGGAAATTCCTCCGGCGTCGGCCTAGCCCCTCAATGTTGGGGCTCGGCACCTTTGGGGCGGCGCGATGCCCGTCTGATTGGCGCCGTTTTGGGCGCCAGTCAGCGGACATCGCGCCGTTTCCGGAGAATTTCACCCTATATATTCTGCAGAGGCAATTTTCATAAACTCATAGAATCCCTACAGTGCAGAATGTGGCCATTCGGCCCATCGAGTCTGCACTGACTCGTGTCCCACCCTATCCCTGCAACCCCATAACTTAACGTTCACATCCCTGGATAATAAGGGGCAATTTAGCATGGCCAATCCACCGACCCCGTACATCTTTGGACTGTGGGAGGAAACCGGAGCACCCGGAGGAAACCCACGCAGACACGGGGAGAACGTGCAGACCCCACACAGACAGTGACCCCCAAAGCCAGAATCGAACCCGGGTCCCTGGCGCTGTGAGACAGCAGTGCTAACCACTGTGTTACCGTGCCACCCAATGATTTTTGGTGAATCTAAAATGGACAACATCGATTCAGCTGCCAATGATGCATATTTCCCAATCTTAATTTTGATTCAAAGATTTAACGCAGAGTGTTGAGACAAATGAGGGAGCTTACAGGCATGTGGGGTGAAGTTACAATCAGACCAGCCTTGAACTTATTAAATAGTGGAACAGGCTTGAGTGGCTGAGTGACCTACTCCTGCTCCTAATGTATATGTCCGTATGACACGTGAGACATTGACAATTTACCTTAATGGGTAACCTAGGGTGTAACAGTTCAAATAATATTAAAAGAGAAAGATTCCACATGACTTACCAATGAAACGCCTTTGAGGAAGTTGGAACCCAAGTAGGTTAAATGTTGAGGACAATATGAAATTGTCTGAAGGATACAACACAAACTATGTTTTGGAGGAGTTACATGGGAGGGCGGTGGGGGGGGCGGGGGAAGCAAGTTCTGAATGTAATGGCCTACACTTGTTGTGTTGCTTTCTAGATATTAACGAATAGGCCTTGACACATTTTTGCAAGCATTCATGCATCAAGCTCTTTCTTCGGTTAATTCAAACTACCCCAGATCTCAAAGGACTATTGGTCGGCTAAATGAATGGCTCGCATAGTACCTCTCTGATTTTCTTAAATTTAAAGTACCCAATTCATTTTTTCCAATTAAGGGGCAATTTAGCGTGGCCAATCCACCTCCCCTGCTCATCTTTGGGCTGTGGGGGTGAAACCCACGCAAACACGAGGAGAAAGTGCAAACTCCACACGGACAGTGATCCAGAGCCGGGATTGAACCAGGAACCTCGGGGCCATGAGGCAGCAATGCTAACCCACTGCGCCACCGTGCTGCCCCTCTCTCTGATTTTCTACAGTATTCAAGGTTAAATGTTATCAGGTTGGGCAACCTGATCAATCTTCAGTGCCTCGAACTAAACTAAGGCTTTTTGCGTATTTACATTCAAGGAGTCAACATCTAAATGAAAAAGTAAATGAAAATTGCTTATTGTCACAAGTAGGTTTCAAATGAAGTTACTGTGAAAAGCCCCTAGTCGCCACATTCCGGCGCCTGTTCGGGGAGGCTGGTACGGGAATTGAACCGTGCTGCTGGCCTGCCTTGGTCTGCTTTAAAAGCCAGCTCTTTAGCCCTGTGCCAAACCAGCCCCTAATCAGCATTCATACCTACCGCTGTACCAACTTCAACAGTTAAAATGAATACAAAACATCTATATTTGCATTTTCCATATCCTATCCTTCAATCCGAACCACAATGCTACATCTTTCAAATGAGTTCTGTGGCTTTTCTAGCCACCAATAGAACTTATACAGCTTTACCATGGGAATGCCACCTGTTTCCTTCCAACGTATTTTTGGCATTCAATTGTGGCTTTAGTTAACTTCACCTGTATCTAAAACCTCTACATGCAACCTTTCCAATCATAGATTATCATAGAATTTACAGTGCAGAAGGAGGCCATTTGGCCCATCGAGTCTGCACCGGATCTTGGAAAGAGCACCTTACCCAAGGTCAACATCTCCACCCTATCCCCATAACCCAGTAAACCCACCTAACACTAAGGGCAGTTTTGGACACTAAGGGCAATCTAGCATGGCCAATCCACCTAACCTGCACATCTTTGGACTGTGGGAGGAAACCGGAGCACCCGGAGGAAACCCACGCACACACGGGGAGGATGTGCAGACTCCACACAGACAGTGACCCAAGCCGGAATCGAACCTGGGACCCTGGAGCTGTGAAGCAATTGTGCTATCCACAATGCTACCGTGCTGCCCCAATGGTTCACACTTAGTGAAATATTTATTTTTGAGGCTTCTTTCTGACTTTGTAAATACTTTTTCTTCTCTATTACACCTTTCTATCAACCAGCCCATCGCAATCTCCATCTTTTAACCATTTTTACACCTGAAAATTGAACCCATTCTTACAGCAAGTATCACGTTGTCTCCAGCAATATTTTTCTCCACCAAGTGAAATATGATGATTCAATAGCTATCGATATGAATTGAGGGATTGTTCCGAGGTGGAATGCTCCCACCAGATACAGTGGCAGGAATAGGCTCTATCTTATGTTTCGTACCTAAAATTTAAAAAAAGGGAAGTATGGGGAATAGGGCTATGTCAGTCGATCTTTCCGAGAGCTGCACAGTGACAATGATGGACCAAACAGCTTCCATCTGTGCTGGGAAATTCCTTGGGTCCTACAGGGAAATCGGATATCACCTCATGTTGAGTAAGCAAGGAAATTCTTGCCTGCACCCTCAACACTTTGCCACATAATGAATTGAATATGGTAACACACCCTAATATCTGAATAATTATATCATAATATAATTAACTAATGTTAGGTATAATAGTTATGCTTCAAACAAGATAAATGAAACAACATTTCGGGCTCTAATGAAACCTCGATATTCTTAGTGAATGAAGCTTTACAGGACCAAAGTCTTTTTTTTTAATATCAACCTGAACAAACAGACAAATCCCGCCCACACAAACCCCCAAATTATTCCATTAACCTTACTGAAAAGGACTTGGGAACAAAGGTAGGCGCGGAATTCTTCATTCCTGGGACTAAGTGTTGATACCGGGGCAGGTTTCATGGGGCGAGATTCGCCGTTGGCTGATACTGAAATCAGGAAACGTGATTGGGTGGAGAATAGGTTCGGACAGCAAATCGCGACGGGCACTGATTTGACGCCAAATCGCAATTCTCCATTAGCTCGACAGCAGTGTCAATGCTGTCCGGAACGCACGTACAGTAAACACTGTTTGCACATCAGTACTGGGCCTGGCCCGGCATTCTCTGGGCCTCCACTTCTCCCCGTCTTATGGGCCGAGTTCCTGATGGCGCGGTTCACTTCTGCTTTTAAAAATCATGAAACTGGTATTGTGGCTGATGAGGGAGAGAGAGGAGGGAGGACACAGAGAGGCACGACTTCCAGGCCGGACACGGGCCAGGCTGGCCGGGGTGGGAGGAGGGGGGGGGCCCTGCCAGGGCTGAGGAGGAGTGAGGGGTTGAGGGGGGACAGGCTGAGAGGCTGGGGTCATCCCCAACAGGACTGAGGCGGTGTCCAGGCATTGCCCCCCCTGCCAGGCAGCCATCCTGCTGCGCACCCCACTGACCACCCTGATTCTGCAGGGTGACATCGGCCGTATGGGTGCCCCACCCCACACCCCACCCTCTGCCATACCCCTCACCCGGCGGCGGGGCATCAGGTGGCCCACCCAGTGCCCTACACGGGGCGCTGGGCGAGGGCTGCGGAGCATACTGCTGGCAAGGGCAGTGTAAGCCGATGTTACGCCTGGCATCAGGGACGGGCATCAGGGCCAGATGCCCCCATGGTGTTAGGCACCGACGGGGCCAAGGGTATGGGGATGGGGGAGCAACATGCGGGGCAGAGCCCACAGTTCCAACTGGGGCCACCGTGTATCCTTTTAGCACCATGCTAACATGTCAGTCTTTCAACCCTTGCAGACAGTGGCTATTGGAATTCAGCCAGCAGTGGTGGCCTTTCTGCTGGTCGCGGCAGCCCTGGGGGATGCCCTGCGGCTGTATGGCTGGAGCTGCTCGAGGAGGAGGGGAAAACTGCAGCAGCGGAGCGGGCAGCAGCGGAGCGGGCAGCAGCAGAGCAGGCAGCAGCGGAGCCTGCAGCAGCAGAACAGGTGGCAGCTGCCCAGGTTGGAGAGGTAGCCACCCAACAGGCTGAGGAGGAGGAGGGGCCAACGAGGCGCAGCATGCGACCTCGTGTGTTCCAGCTGCGCCTGTCATTCGAGGACCTGCCAGACCGGGCATGCTGTTGCAGACTCCAGCTATACAGGGAGACAGTGCGACATATCTGCCAGATTATGGCGTACCTTGCAACGCGGGGATATGGGGGAGGGCACCCGGTCGCCATCAAGGTGATGGTCGCCCTGAACGTTTACTACATGGGGTCCTTCCAGGGGCTGAGTGGGGTCCTGTCCAGGATCTCACAAACATTGGTGCAAAGGTGCATCCAAACCGTCACAGAGGCCCTATATGCCCAGGCGGCATATAGATTGTGTCAGGAAAGAACTCCTCCTCCTCTGTGGTTGGCTCAGCAGCATTGTTGATAGATAACTTCTGGAAGGAATTTCAAAGTAGTTCCGTCCCTGATTGGCTGTGAGAGACCCATTGATCATTTTGGGACCCCCTTTCGTTTTGGGGCTTGATGCCTGAGGAAGGTGCGTCTCATCGTAAATCCGTCTCTGCCAGGAGGAAGGGTCACATCCGATTAAAAGGCAGGTGAATTCCCACTTTGGCATGGCAGTGAGTGGGCAGAAGCAAATCAGCCGCGCGTTGACCCGTCCTTAGGAAAATCACGTGTAAACAAATAAAACAGGTATCTAATCCACTTTTTGAATCCTTGCTGAAGTTTAAATTCATCCCGTATGAATCTGAGCTAATTGATTGAAGTGCCACTTGCATTGTGCACAAGAGTCCTCTACCACCTGACATAGATTTTGCTGCCGTTTAAAATGGCCTGTTTCTCAAGGTCTTTCTAAGCCTTGAGGTGGCCATCAGCCTGGATGAGGCCAGTCTGACTGAAATGCTAAATGTCTGACAACTCCATGTGTATCTGTAAGCTATGCTTAATGACAGCTTAAGCAACATATAAATTGGATTACAATGCAATAACGCTGATTGCAATGTGACCTCCCTGTTGCTTTCACTAACCTATAGAAGGAACTGTAAAATACTTTTGGAGCCTCTCAAATCTTACTTGTCTGGCTGCACCGTTGCTGGTTGCTTCTTATGCTGGGAAACAGAAATCCCTGGTTCTCTCGCTGCACTTTGCTGCCAAATCAAATATTAGCAAACTGTGGAGACACATTGGTGTGGAAAGTGGCTTTTAGCATGTCACAACAGTGAATTGGCAACCTATGTGTGCCCCTCAATTGAAAGGAGCCTCCGGTCAGGAGTACATTGAACAGTTAATTCACTATCGCCTGCTTTGTGAAACCTCTACCTCCATTGTTCCTTCCCCCCACATCGTGATGTTCCTTCGGCTCCAGACAAACACGACGTGATATCTAATTAGCTGTTTGCCATGGGTAATGCCCATTAGATTGCGATTGATGGTCATTGGGAATCCTCCGGAAGAGTTTCTGAAATTTGTTAGGTGTTTTGCTCCAGGAGCAAGTGGAATGGCAACATAATGAGTTGTTGGAGGCTAATGCATGTAGTGGTAGTTTTAGCTCATTATGTTAATTAAGTCAATAATTCTGAGTTTTTGCAAAGGTGAGTATGAATGAATAGTTAATATATTTTACAGAAAGCCTATCAGACGATGTTCAAAATGAGATAGGACCTTTATTTTATTTGGGAGTTTGGTACATGGGAAACTATTGTGTTGGCTTCAATTCAATCACATTGGCTTAAGGGATAACATTTTGCCTGATGATAACTTCATTGAAAAAAAGTTGTCTTCAGTACAAAATGAGAAATCCCATGTCCTGCTGACATTTTTCTTTGCTAAAATTATCCATCAGAGGAATTTTAACCTTTTAGTCCCTAATGAAAAAGGTGGACATGGCAATGTTAATACCAAGCCATCCAGTTTTAACTGATGAGATTATAAAATGGATGCAGATGAGGAATACCACTCAGTCCATTCTCATCCATCCATTTACAGCCCATTTCAGTCCTTCCTGTCAGATCATTGGACTTTTGCCAAGGTTTTATCTTCGACTTAACTGTGCGCATGTTTATTTCTTTTAATATGAAGCATAACTGCCCTTTAGTCCTGTCATAATATACACATCAGTATATGATGGTGCAGAGACACACACTGACTGACACACTGCAAGACCAATCAACACACACAACACAGCAGCCAATCACCAGTTAGAGCACGGTCACTATAAAGACAGAGGGCACTAGTTTTCCCGCTCATTTGGGATGCAGCCTCTGAGAGAGACAGAGCCCGCAGTCAGTAGCACAAACATCCTCCATGTGCTAGCAGTGTAGGCTGGTCAGGTTAGGCATAGGTCTGCAGTCAATCTAACATAGTGTCGACCCACAGTGCAAGTATGTTTAACAGCTCTTAGTTAAATAAAATAGAGCTGTACTATTACAAGTGTTGGTAGTCTGTCTATGTTGCTGCTAAGGTAAACGCAGTTCCCACAGATCCAGAGTACCCAACACATCAAGTCCCACAGTCCTCTTTGTTGGTTTGAGCCTTTGCCCTTGTGTCGTGGTTTAACAGAGCTGGTGTTCCCATACTGCTTAGACCAATGGGTTAAAAACATCAGCAGCCAGATATATGTAAGTGAAACGGCATAATCCAACATCACTCAAACTTTGCAGTGTCTGTGCATAAATCACAATTGGACAACAGCCCAATACTTGGAGCAGATTTAGGTGAACACGTTTCATATTGGAGATTTGGTATAATTAGTGATATTATCTATTTACATTAATCCGTGGAAGCTCAGTCATCAAGAAGTATGTTAACGGTAGAGATTGATAGATTTCTGATTAAGACTAATGGGGACGGCACAGTGGTTAGCAGTGCTGCCTCACAGCGCCAGGGACCTAGGTTTAATTCCGGCCTTGGGTGACTGACTGTGTGGTGTTTGCAAGTTCCCCCCATGTCTGTGTGGGTTTCCTCCATTACGTTAGATGGATTGGCCATGCTAAATTGCCTGTTAGTGTCCGGAGGTGTGCAGGTTAGGTGGATTGGCCATGATCAATGGGTGGGGTGACGGGGATAGGGCGGGCGAGTGGGCCTAGTAGAGTGCTCTTTCAGAGGGCCGGTGCAGACTCAATGGGCCAAATGGTCTCCTTTTGCACTCTAGAGATTCCATGTAAAGGTTTATAGTGACAGTGTGAGTAAAAGGCATTGAATTGTCCGATCAGCCATGATCGTATTGAATGGTGGAGCAGGCTGGATGGGCCAAATGGTCTACTCCTGTTCCTGTGTTCCTATTTATATAGTCCTCGTATAGTTTGTGTGGTTTTGTTCTAATTCATACACTGCAGCTTGTCTATTCTCTGGCAACAATCAGGCATTTTTGAGGAATATAGAGTAAAATTTCAAACAATAACAAGCAGTTGCAAAGGTGAAGAAGCTCATTTGCACGAATAAGCATGTTAAATTTGTACAGAGTCAATGATCATCCGATCAGACGATTATCTTTACTCACACAAATGGTATTTTCCCAGGTGGAACCAAACATGAAGTATAAACCATCAATCAAGCCTGTATAAGACATCTCTTTATAACTGTCTGACTAAAAATAACAACCATGGACTTTGAGATTATGCTATGAATTATTTGTGCTGAAAAGCTTCATGCACTTCTTTGAAATTCATTTTTCTGCTATCTTCATTAAAATAGCAGACACAGAATTACCGATGAATGCATTAAATTGCTATTTTCTTGCAGCATAACTTTGAGGCCATGCTATATTTTGAACGAATGCAGTGTGCCTGAGCAACATAAAACATTTCCTTGGAACCCCTGAAACTGGTACAGAATTTGAAGCACGCTTATTATTCTCGGATCCGCACACATCCCTTGTTGCAGCGTCAGTGCTTAGGGGATGTTCAGCACTCGCATTTCCTTTTTTTTTACGATACCTTACTGCCAGCTTTAAGTGCAAACTGAGAAGGTCGGTCAAAGGCCAGACTATTTCGGCCACAACTCTATTAATCCCATTGTTCCTTCATCTCTGGCAGTGACATAGAGACATAGGCCACTCGCTGATGATCACAGACGATGCCGTAACCTTTTCACTGTTGCCGAGTTGTCCAATTTCCATGTGAATGTGTCAATGAAGATTATGTCAATTAGTTACACGTTCATTGTTGGCTCGTTTTATTCAAAGCTGATGTAAAGTGAACATGATCGTTAATTTACCCCGAGTGAAGCTAACCAATGTAGGCTGAGATATTAATCAGATGTAAAAACATTAATTCTTATTGTTTGCATCCTCTTTGATTAGTCAGGAGCACTTTAATTACTTTAGCCAGTCTGTCCACTGCTTTCCAAAGAAAACTATTTATAGCTCCTAACTGCATTGTTACATTCTGCTCTGGCACAAGTTTCCTCTTTGCCTCTAGATTTATGCTAACAATGATCATATTTTGGCCGAGAAGGTCAAACGCTTTGCCATTAAAAAAAAGTATTGAATGGTAGCTACTGCAGCTGGCAGAGAGAGCGTGGCACTGTTATGGTGATTTGTGTCAGGATATTTAGATCAGCATATCATGGTGCAATCACACACACACTGATGGACATGCAGCAGGACCAACCAACACACACACAACATTGCAGCCAATCACCAGTGAGAGCGCACGCACTATAAAAACAGGGGATACTACAGTTCCCGGCCATTCCAGCAGCAGCCAGCTCAGAGCACCGAGCTCAGAGCCTGCCACTCAGACATTCACCATGTGCTGAGTGCCTCACCCAGATAATGATAGGATAGGGTCCACAGATTAGCTGGTAATGCACGTACCCAAGTTAGCAGTGTGCTGTTACATTTGAGTAGTTAATAAAATTGAGTTACACCACCTTCAGCCGTGTTGGATCGTTTGTACATCAGAACACCCAACACGACATGATACCAGAAGTGGACGCAAACCAGCGCCTGTGAGACCTACCTGCAACGTATCAGCAATCCGCCGTCCTGCGCCATGGAGAACATCAACCCGCCGCCGCCGCTCCGAATTGCTGTCAATCTCGGGGTCAATTGGAAACTGTTCAAGCAGATCTTCCAGCTCTTCCTCGAGGCCACAGACAGGGAGAATGCATCGGACACCAGCAAGATCGCCCTTCTTCTCTCCACGGCGGGGCAACACGCCATCCACATCTTTAACTCCCTTACATTTGCGGACGGCGAGGACAAAACCAAATACAAGACGGTGCTCCTGAAGTTTGACAAACACTCCATTTCAACTGGGTTTTCAACGGCCGTAAAATTAATTCAGACGGGGCAGTTTCGATGGTGCCGCGCAGGCCGACGGGCAGAGTTGGTGTAGGAATTGAGGCTCCACTGGCCACTGGCTTGACCAGCATGATGTGGGGTGACAGGTGTGGCGACATCCCTGCACGCAGCGTTTGAGAGGACGAGATGATGATGTCATTGACGTCAACAGGCTGATGCAATCATGGTAAAATTGGGCGAGCAATGTTCAGGAAATGCCTTCTTTAGCCATTCCTGAAACAACAAGCACTGGAAGCAAATGGCCACCGTTCTCAGGCTATTTAAAAGGCTATTCGACAAATTCATGGTGAGGTACTTTTGACTTACTTAGGAGCAGACAAAATTGACAGGAGTACCGTGATGAGTTACATTTAAGAGTTAGAAGTTTTCTGCTGAGCATTAAAAGGCAGAAAATTACATAGTCTACCTGGGGACAGTAGATTCGTTGCCACATGCTATTCAAACTTAGCAGGAGATGCAGAGGAGGAATCAGGGTGGGGACTCTCTATTCTACTTGGAAGGCCATACCCAGATAGACTCTCCTGGGAGCACCATTCCTATGTTTAAAAAGTAGTAGGAGCAGTGGTACGACAGCCTGGGAAAGTGCGGTCAAGGACAGCCCCATTCATCTCAGAGTCACAGGACAAGTGAATGAACCAATAATTCCCAAGGTCTTTGGCCCTTAGCTGCCTAATGATTACAGTCACCAGGTTTGTAAGTTGAAACACAATTACTGTTTAATTATAACACAAATAATGATGAATTATGTAGTAAATACCCTTGGATAATCACAAGCAAACCTACCAACCCCCCTTTTACTATGCCACTCGCTACCCGCATACAAAAGATGGACAAACACAGAGCGGGGGGGGTGGGGGATGAAAGTAATGAGGATGAAGGTGAAAAGATAAGAGGCTATGCTTCTGATGGTAGTTCTGCAGCAGGCTTTTCTCACAGCACACTGGTCGGTCAAAGTCTGGAGGCCTATATTGTCGGGGCCAGTCCGCTGTGTGGGTCCGTCATGTTGCGCAGGGCTGCTGCTGCCGCGTGCATAGGCGGACCTCCAGCCCGAAGTGCAGCGCCCCGTATCAGCAGCCGGTGCTGCGAGGACTACTCCGGGGCGCGGAAAGCCCCCTGTAAAACGGAGAATCACTCTGGACTTTCTCCAGGTCAGTCCAGAGTGATTCGTGCCCGTTTTCTCACGGGCATGGGGACATAGTCCCATGATCAGAGAATTCTGTCCAGTTCTCCAGGAAAACTAGCTTCCCAATGCTGCAGGGTGTCATCACCTGTACACTAGTGCTTCTGTGGGCCCCCAACATCTGTGATGATGGATAACATAACCACAAAGGCTTCCACTCTGTCAATATTCAGTTGGTGTGTTGCAACAGCAAGAAATTAGTCTTGGTGAACGTGGCTCAGCCCCCACAATGCTTTTATCCTGTGAGAATCACTCATTATTTCCAGAGGTCCAAGACAGTAAACAGGAATCTGCTTACCAGCAAGAGATATCTCATGGCTCATGACCTCCCCCCATCATTCTACCATGTGAGATCAGAGGTCCTTTTAGAAGTGTCATGGCGCCATCATTGAGCAAGCCATGAGGTTTGTTGCTCAGATCACTTGGGGATAATTTTTGCAGTACATCTCCGATAGGGTCTGCATTGTGTTTAGTGGTTTGTGGTGTCCTCCACAATCTCTAAATAATGAAGGTCAGCCATTACCTCCTGGGATCTGGATACCATCTCAGGAGGAGGAGGAAGAGGAGGGGACCAAGTTCACCATGTGCAACTGGACAGAAACAGAGGGATCGCAGAATGAGGATTCACTTCAGTTGAAAGACGCTTCCCCAACCCCAACGTGGACTCACCGTTTATTTACAGTGCATCCATTTCACAGCCCCGTCACAACGCCCACGCAATCTACATCATTTAAGAAAAGCCAAGAGCAAGAACCTTCACACAACCACTTTATCCAGCGAGACATCAACAACAGAAGAGAAAAACAGAACTCCACACCAGTGTGCATTTCCTTAGTGCCTGTCTTGTTCTTGCCGTTGTCTGGCCGGGCCGAGTGCTCCTACAAGTGTTACCCACCTTCTCAATCTTACCCCTCGCCTGAGGTGTGGTGACCCTCAGGTTAAACCACCACCAGTCAGCTCTCCCCCTCAAAGGGAAAGCGGCCTATGTTCATCTGGGACTACGGCGACTTTACCTTTGCCTTTACAGGATTGGCGGCAGGACCTCTCTGTGAGCTTCCCCTGCTGCACTGGCTATAGAGTCATAGATGTTTGCAGTGTCGAAACAGGCCCTTCGGCCCAGCTTGCCCATGCTGCCCAGTTACTATCACTAGGCTAGTCCTACTTGCCCGCATTTGGCCCATATCCCTCTATACCCTCTGTACCCACACTGCCCATGTAACTGTCTAACTGTTTTTCAAAAGGAATAAATTCTACCAGCCTTTACCACTGCCTCTGGCAGCCCATTCCAGATGCTCACCACCCTCTCAGTGTGGAAGAATTTCCCCTCTGGTCTCTTTTGTATCTCTCCCCTCTCACCTTAAACCTATACCCTCTAGTTCTAGACTCCTCTACCTTTGGGAAAAGATGTTGACCATCTACCTTTGGGAAAAGATGTTGACTATTTACCTGATCTGTGCCCCTCATTATTCTATAGACCTCTATAAGATCACCCCTAAGCCGCCAATGCTCCGGGGGGAAAAATCCCAGCCTATCCAGCCTCTCCTTATAACTCAGACCATCAAGTCCTGACAGCATCCTCATAAATCTCTTCTGCACTCTTTCTAGTTTAACAATAGCCTTCCTATAATAGGGTGACCAGGACTGAACACAGTATTCCATGTGTGGCCTTTCCAATGTCTTGTACAAGTTCAACAAGACGTCGCAACTCCTGTATTCAATATTCTGACCAACAAAACCTAGCATGCTGAATGTCTTCCTCACCACCCTGTCCACCTGTGACTCCACCTTCAAGGAGCTATGAGCCTGTACCCCTAGATCTCTTTGTTCTGTAACTCTCCCCAACTCCCTACCATTAACTGAGTAGGTCCTACCCTGATTTGATCTACCAAAATGCATCACCTCACATTTATCCAAATTAAACTCCATCTGCCATTCATCGGTTCTTTGAGTGGTTTCTGCCAAGTGCTGCAGCAGCGACCAGCAGGGACCAGCAGATGCTCCATCACGGGTCGGACTGGCAGTGTTGCCATGGCAATATCCACAACATTAACAGTGGAAGACATGGGTTCCAAGCTTTGCATGTTTTCCTGTGCCATGGTGAATCCAGACGCCACCATTCTCCTAGCCAATGGCTAGAGGCTATCTAGCAGGTTGGCTAATGCACCAAGCATCTTGTTTTGCATATTCATCAGTTCACTTGTGGCTGCTGATTCACCGTGTAATACCCTGACTATCACCAGGCTCTCACTTACACACGCCGCCTGGTTCCGAGCTGGTGGATGTGTACGCTAGGCTCAGTGACAGTGTTTCATTCTCTGACCTCTTCCTCCTAGTGCCCTTCAGTCTGAGGTTGTGCACATTGCTGGCTGGACCAAAATGCATTGCCCATCCCTAAATGCCCTTGTGAAAGTGGTTATGAGCTGCCTTCTTGAACCCCCGCAGTCCATCTGGTCTAGTCACACCCAAAGTTCTGTTAAGGAGGGAGTTCCAGGATTTAGACCCAGTGACAGTGAAGGAACACCGCTATCGTTCCAGGTCAGGATGGTGAGTGGTTTGAAGGGGAACCTCCACATGGTGGTGTTCCCTCGTGCCTGCTGCCTTTGTCCTTCTGGACAGTAGTTGTCGTGGGTTTGGAAGTAGCTGCATAAGGAGCCTTGGTGATTTCCTGCAGTGCATCTTGTAAATGCTGCTGTGAATTGTTAGTGAAGAGGGTGACTGTGGATTGGGTGCCAATCAAGTGCGCTGCTTTATCCTGGTTGCTGCTGAGCTCCTTGCTTGGAGCTCCACTCATCCACAAAAGTGTCGAATATTCCATCACATTCCTGATTTGTGCCTTGTAGATGATGGACAAGCTTTGGAGAGCCAGGAGGTGAGTTATTCACCACCGGATTCCTCTCTGACCCGCTTTAGTAGCCACAGTATTTATTTGGCTAGTCTAGTTTGATTTCTGGTCAATGGTAACCACCAGGATGTTGATAGTGGAAGATTCAGTTATGTTAATGTCATTGACTGTCAAGGGTGCTGGTTGGATTATCTCTTGTTGGAGATGGGGGATTTCCTGGCACTTTTGTGGTACTTGTCATTTGTCAGCCCAAGCCTGGATATTGTCCAGGTCTTGCTGCGTTTAGATATGGACTGCTTCAGCATCTGAGGAGTTGCAAATGCTGCTGGACATTTTGTAATCATCAGCAAACATCCCCACTTCTGACCTTATTGGTGGCACAGTAGCACAGTGGTTAGCACTGTTGCACAGCCGTTAGCACTGCTGTACAGTGGTTAGCAATGTTGCACAGCCGGTAGCACAGTTGCTTCACAGCTCCAGGGTCCCAGGTTCGATTCCCGGTTGGGTCACTGTCTGTGTGGAGTCTGCAAGTTCTCCCCGTGCCTGTGTGGGTTTACTCCGGGTGCACCGGTTTCGTCCCGCAGTCCACAGATGTGCAGGTTAGGTGGATTGGACAAATTAAATTGTCCTTAGTGTCCAAAAAACGTTAGGGGGGGTAAGGTGAAGGTGTGGGCCTAAGTGGGGTGCTCTTTCCAAGGACCGGTGCAGACTCGATGGGCCGAATGTTGTCCTTCTGCACTGTAAATTCTATGATGGAGGGAAGGTTATCGATGAAGCAGCTGAATATGTTTAGGCCCAGGACACTTACCTGAGGAACTCCTGCAGTTGTGGCCTTGAACTGAGATAACTGACCACTGATTGTTCTGAAAGAACAACGCTGTAAAGGGATGGTAGGGATGATGGAAAGGCTATCGTGGGGGTGCGAGGGTGGGGCATGGAGGGTGGGGAGGAGGGGTGGAAATCAGAAGGTCCATTGTTGCTCCAACCACAGTTTCCACTTCATTGTGTTACGATCCTAGTTGATGCTACGACTGGATGGGAAGGTCCCAGAATGGAAACTTAGAACATAGAACATAGAACATAGAACATAGAACAATACAGCGCAGTACAGGCCCTTCGGCCCACGATGTTGCACCGAAACAAAAGCCATCCAACCTACACTATGCCATTATCATCCATATGTTTATCCAATAAACTTTTAAATGCCCTCAATGTTGGCGAGTTCACTACTGTAGCAGGTAGGGCATTCCACGGCCTCACTCACTACTTTTAGCTCAAAAGACCATGTGGGCCGGGATTCTCCGACCTTGCGCCGGGTCGGAAAATCGCCGGGGGAGGGAGGGGGGGGCGCGCGAGGATTGCGCCACGCCGCCCCGATGCCTGCTCGCCGATCCTCCGACGCCGATTCTCGGGTACCCGCAGGATTGCCGCCGCGCCGGTCGGGGGCCGTTGAAAGCAGCCCTGCCGGCGATTCTCCAGGCCTCGCCGAGCCGAGTGTCCGCCTAGTTCAGCCGAGTCCCGCCGGCGTGGGTTACGTGTGGTCCCACCCGGCGGGACCTCAGAGTTCTGTCTGCGGGGGCAGTCCTTGTGGGGGGGCAGGGGGGTCCGATCCTGGGGGGTGCGCCTCCATGGCGGCCTGGCCCGCGATCGGGGCCTACCGATCGGCGGGTGGGCTAGTTCTGTGGGGGCCTATGTTCCTCTGCGCTGGGCCCCTGTAGGGCCCCGCCATATTCCCCGGGGGTCGACACGGAGACGGGAACCCATGCGCACGCGCGAACTTGCGCCGGCCGTGGCGCGCATGTGCCGACTCGCGCCGGTCGTGGGTCATCGGCTTACGGGCACTGGAGCTCTGGACACCACTCCGGCGCCATACTAGCCCCCTCGGAAAGGGTGGATCTCTGCCACTTGAGGCCTGTTGACGCCGGAGTGGCTCACACCGCTTTTCACGCCGGTGACAGAACCTGCCCGCAGGATTGAAGAATCACGGCCATTTCCTTCATTTTTTTATTAGGAAACATGGATGGACAGAATCACAAGACTTCCAATGAGCTTTTAACAAAAAAAAATGATTAAACATGAGGGTCGTGTTTGTCCGTCCCGCCGCACAGGGGGCGGGATTCTCCGACGCCCTGCCGGACCGTAGAATCGCCGGGGGACAGCGTGAGTCCCGCCCCGCCGGCCCGACGCCGGCTGCCGGTTTCTCCTCTTGGGTCTAACTGGAGTTAGACCCAAGTCACTGATCACTCCCAATCCCGAAAAGGCCACAGGTTACCTGAGGAGCGAGCCAAATAGTGTTTAAAGTGCAGACCAAACCCACATGAAGCAGCAACATGCCATCAATAAGGTTGGCTGCAGCAGTGCTGGGTGACTAGGCTCCATGGGGATGCTCAAGGCCGTCTGTTTGAGGATGCTGGTGGGTTGGATTCTTCGTGGTCCTCTGCCTGTTCATGTTCCTCTCCCACCTGCTGCCGGTCACCTTCCCTTGCGAGAGAGAGAGGGCAGAATGTCGGTGACTGTGCGTCTATGTGTTTGGGTGATGTACCTGACATAGCTGTTTGGCTTTAGTTTCTCCGGGGCATTTAGAGGTCTGTGCACAGCTGGCCTGATTGGAAGGTGAGTGTCGATAAAGTTTAGTATGAAGACATTCGTGCTGGGTCCCGAGTGCTGGGTGAGTGACGGCTGTGTGGTGTACTGGGAGGTTGGAGATGTGGGGCGTCATTTTCCGACCCCACAGCGGGTCGGAGAATGGCCGTTGGCCGCCGTGAATCCCGCCCCTGCCGGTTGCCGAAGACTCCGGTACCGGATATTGGGCGGGGGCGGGAATCGGGCCGCGCCGGTTGGCGGGCCCCCCCGCAGGATTCTCCGGCCCAGATGGGCCGAAGTTTCGCTGATAAATTGCCTGTCCCGCCGGCGTGGATTAAACCACCTTTTGAACGGCGGGACAAGGCGGCGTGGGCGGGCTCCGGGGTCCTGGGGGAGACGCGGGGCGATCTGGCCCCGGGGGGTGCCCCCACGGTGGCCTGGCCCGCGATCAGGGCCCACCGATCCGCGGGCGGGCCTGTGCCGTGGGGGCACTCTTTTCCTTCCGCCTCCGCCACGGTCTCCACCATGGCGGAGGCGGAAGAGACTCCCTCCACTGCGCATGCCTGGGAAACTGTCAGCGGCCGCTGACGCTCCTGCGCATGCGCCGCCCCGACGTGTCATTTCCGCGCCAGCTGGCAGGGCAACAAAGGCCGTTTCCGCCAGTTGGTGGGGCGCAAATTCCTCCGGCGTCGGCCTAGCCCCTCAATGTTGGGGCTCGGCCCCCAAAGATGCGGAGCATTCCACACCTTTGGGGCGGCGCGATGCCCGTCTGATTGGCGCCGTTTTGGGCGCCAGTCGGCGGACATCGCGCCGTTTCGGGAGAATTTCGCCCCAGTGAAGTGCAGATGCACTCACTCACCTCACTCAACCAAGTGAGGCTTTTAAACCACTTTCCGAACTATTGCCAGGTTTATGGTGCCATGCTTTGGGTAGTTATCTGCTGCCACTCCCTTCACATGGTTCAAAGAAAGTCTCTCGAGAGTGTGCAGCAGGTGGCTGTACTGAAATATAAACTGAAATTGTGCTGGAACCACTGCTGGCCATGATGGAAATGAAATGAAATGTGGATCGGTCACAAAAGGTAATCCCTGTGCTCAAAGTTTGGGGCGAATGAATTTCACAATGTTTCCAGATATACAAACATCTGCGGGTTCAAAATAAATTTCACATGATCAGATTGGATTGCTTCCGCTCACTGACAAATTCATATCCTATTTAAAGTAATGGAAACAATTAAATGCTGGAAATACTCAGCTGGTCAGACAGCAGCTGTGGAGACAGAAACAGAGTTAACCTCCTCAGAATGGCGATCTCCGTCAGATTGCACCCTAGGGACGGACTTATCCACACTGCCATTCTGTAGCCGCTGTCTCACCCAACCTTCTTCCCTCAGGCTGGGTGAGACAGGAGCAGAGAAGCGCCCCCCCCCCCCCCCCCCCCCCCCACCCCACCACCGCCCTCCCAATCCCCACCACCCCATCCCTCTGATGCACGATCAATTACACTCAAGACAAAGTGATTTCATAACTGAAGGCTTTAATCGACAGCTTCGGTACAGAAAGTGAAGGCTGCTGGGACGGCACCAGTTCTTATACTCCGCCTGTCAGGGCGGAGCTACGTAACAACAGCCAATGGTAAACTCCTAGGTTTAACCAATGGTCATCACCCTCTTAGGTACAGCAATACCTGATAATACCACGCCCTCCACATCTCCATTTCCACCCCCTCACCCCCCCATCCCCCCAACCCACCACCCTCCCAATCCCCACCATCCCCATCCCTCCACATCTCCACTCCCACCCCCCTCACCCCCCATCCCCCCAACCCTCCCAATCCCCAGCGGCCCATCCCTCCACATCTCCACTCACACCCCCCTCACACCCCCATCCTCCCAACCCCCCCTCCCTCCCAATCCCCACCATCCCCATCCCCCCACATCTCCACTCCCACCCCCCCCTCACCCTCCCACTCCCCTAACCCCCCCACCCCCACACTCCCCACACCCAACCCCCCACTACCCCAGCCCCGGCTGCATTGGCTTGGAGTGACTGCGTCGCAGGGAAGTAAGAAACACATCCTTTTTTAAGTATTAGCTGTCGTAAAGAAGGTGCTTAAAGGGAAAATTAAAAGAGAAGTGGTTCATGACAATGGGGTGGCGGGGGGAGGGGTGGGGTGGGGTGGGGGGGGGGAGGTGTTGTTGGATCGGACTAGAGAGAGGAGGGAGGTCAGGTTAGACTGGAGAAAGGGTCGGGTACCGGGCTGGGACGAGCCAGAGAGGGGACGGTATTCTGGTCGACTGGAGAGGTGGGGGGGAGGACCGAGTGAAAGGGGCAGTCCGGGAGAGTGGGAGGTCAGACCAGAGGGGGGTGGGGGTTCAGTCTGGGAGATCGGGGGTGTCCGATCAAAGGAGGCATCAGACCGAAGGGCGTGGGAGGTCAGTCCGGGAGAGGGGGAGTTCGGACTGGGAGGGGTGTGGGGCTGTCGGACCGGGCCGGAGTGGCGTTGGCGGTGGGGGGAGGGGGTGGGGATGGGGGGGGTGGGGATGGATTGGCTCGGATTGTGATGGGGTGGTCTGGTGGATCCTCTGTGTGGATGTGTCTGTGTGTGGCAATCTGAATCTGGGATTTTTAGCTAGTTACTTTGGAGTGAGAAGTGATTATTTTCCCATCATGGTAAAACTTGCAGAACCATCCGAAGTTAATGATTTAAAACACTTCTACCAGGTGGTTCCCAGCCCAGCACAATTTTCCAGAGGAAGTTAACACGACTGGGTAATTGCCCAGTAAACCCCTACGTGGGAACGTCCTAGAGCGATTCCCCAGCGCATCACTGTGACGCTGGGGAGCCGGGAGTGGGCCAACGTTTCAGAATGGCGGCCTTTCATCAGAATTTGTTTATTTCAGATTTCCAGCACCTGCGGTATTCTACTTCTATATTTAACCTATTTTTTCTTTGTTACAGGAGGCCATTAGGTTTCTGCGTCACAGAAGAACTATAGGAACTGTGGAATCACATCAGCAACATTCCTGAAATAGTGACTGATGCGCAATCAATTACTCTCGAGACAAGGTGAGTCATAACTAATAGGCTTTAATCTGCTAGAACTCTTCCCCAGCAGCTTCGATACAGAAAGTGAAGGCTGCTGGGATGGCACCGGTTCTTATACTCCGCCTCTCAGGGCGGAGCTATGTACATCAGCCAATGGTAGACCCCTGCAGTGCCCGCAGTTCTATAATGTACAGGACGACCTAGCCATCATTGATGGGATCCTTCTGAAGCTGGACCGGATTGTGATTCCGCACAGTATGCGCCAGCTGGTTCTCGATCAACTACACGAAGGCCACTTGGGGGTCGAGAAGTGCAGACGGAGGGCCCGAGAGGCGGTATACTGGCCGGGCATCAGTGACGATATTGCCAACATGGTGATCAACTGTACAACCTGCCAAAGGTTTCAGCCAGCGCAACCTCCTGAGACGCTTCTGCCCCATGAGCTGGTGACGTCCCCCTGGGCGAAGGTGGGTGTCGACCTATTTCACGCGCTTGGCATGGACTATGTTATCATAGTGGACTACTTCTCCAATTACCCAGAAGTCATACGCCTGCACGATCTGACGTTGTCAGCTGTCATCAGGGCCTGCAAAGACACCTTTGCTCGCCACGGCATTCCGATAACTGTCATGTCGGACAATGGGCCCTGTTTTGCCAGCCAGGAATGGTCGTCCTTTGCGGCCTTGTATGGCTTCACACTCGTGACGTTCAGCCCTCTGCATCCGCAGTCCAATGGAAAGGCGGAGAAGGGCGTTCACATTGCCAAGCGGCTCCTCTGCAAGGCTGCTGCTGCCGGATCGGACTTCTACCTCGCCCTGCTAGCCTATCGCTCGGCCCCACTAGCCACGGGTCTCTCGCCAGCACAGCTGCTGATGGGTCGCGCCCTCAGAACCACTGTGCCTTCCATCCTGGCACCAACAATAGACCATGCTCCGGTACTGCATAGGATGCAACTGCAGCGTGATCGCCAGAAGAGATCGTACGACACAAGGGCAACTGATCTTCCCTCCCTGGCCCCTGGAGACAACGTCTGCATTCACCTATCAGATGGTGGCTGGTCAGCACCTGCCGAAGTTCTCCGACGCGTGGCTCCCCGCTCGTTCCTGGTACGCATGCCGGATGGATCCGTGCGTAGGCGCAATCGCCGAGCCCTTCGCCTACTTCCACGCTCGCAACGGAACCATATAGACGCCGTGTCCTCCACTGGTTCCTGATAGCGACTTCGTGGAGCTGCCATATACCATGCCCCTTCTGTCGCCGCCCGTGGCCAGGCTCGCACCTCAGCCGGTGGTTCTCGACCCACCCTTGGGGCGGTCAACCCGAATTCGTCGCCCACCTACTAGACTGGACTTATGAGACTGTGCACACATCAAATTTTAGCAACTACTGTATTGTAACATGTCACTGTTTTATCGTTCCAGGCCTCGTTTGATCGGTCAAAATTTCAACGTTCTTCTTCTTTTGTTATGGTACAACCTCGTTAGCATGTCACACCTGACATCGCCCCTTGTATATAGTTACACCACATGTACATGCTGTAAATATCACGCACACACACCTTTAGCTGCACTCAGGACACATTTATATTTATAACCACGTAGGCACATAATCTTGTAAAAAAGGGGGGATGTCATGATATTCAAACACACATCACAACACACACATCATGATAGACAGACCAACAGACCAATTAGCACACATAACACGACAGCCAATCAGAGACAAGAGCAGACACAGTATAAGACAAGAAACACGACACCCCCTGGGCAGTCCATCTGGAGACAGGACAAGGCCGGGACCTCATTAACAAGACACTCACACAGTCACCACGTGCTGAGTACCAAGACAGATGTGTAAATAACTAGTTGGAATAAAACTGCGTTGTACCAATCGCAACCGTGTTGGATTGTCTGTACCTCAGAGCACCCAACACCACATGGATTAGGAGTCCACTTTTGCCAAGAAACCCATTAGGCTGTTGTTTTGTCAAAGATGGAAAGGATTGGCAACAATCATTATTGGAGCAGTGGCCAGGCATATATTCTTACCACACAAGAAATCAGAACCAGTTGCAGGTTACTTTCTCAATGTTTTTTTTTGTTATAGTGGCTCTAGTGCAGTGGGTAGCGCCCCTGCCTCTGAGCCAGAAGCTCTGGGTTCAAGTCCCACCCCAGGACTTGATGGCCAAGGAAGGTGCGTTCATAATGTGACCAAACAGGTTGAGTATCAAGTTGGCAATATTTATAACGCATGCCAATGTCAGGAGGTAGGTGTGGGAGAGATTCCGAGTCAATCATTTGATGGAGAGAAATTGGAGCCACTGTCATCACTATCCATAGCTCCAGGACTGCAACACATATGTAAAGGTGCATGGGGCCTTGTAAAGGTGCATGGGGCCATGAGAAGTGTGGATCAGTCCAGCTGGAGTGGATTAGTGACCTGCCTCCTTTCCCTTTCTGTGTTGGAGGTCATGATGCCATGGGCTAGACCTACCTTCGAACAGAAAACTGAATAAGTAAACACAGGCCTAGATGTAGCAAAGATGGTTCAGCAACTTTGACAAGTTTTATTGATGAAGAGCATGAACTCTGACAGCCACAATTTTACAAATTAATTTTAAATTAAAACTATTGCAACTGGATGCATCACCTACATTGGGATAGCAGAGTGCTTTTAAAAGTGTCACAAAAGTGAACCGTAAGTATTGTGATTTTGGCTTAAATTCTAATAGAGTGAGACAAAGGTACACAATAAGAAAAGTAACTGTTGTTGAATGGGAAGGTGTGTTTGAGGATATTGGTCAAGCCTTGGCAGAAAAGGCTATTCTAAGCTGTAGCCTCTGTTCTTCCTCCTGTTCCTCCACTTCCTGTTGTACTTTGCTCTCCTCAACATCTTCATTCCTCTCCTTTTTCTTCTCTTATAATAATGATCACTTATTGTCACAAGTAGGCTTCAATGAAGTTACTGTGAAAAGCCCCTAGTCGCCACATTCACCATAAAGGGGCTGGTTTAGCACACTGGGCTAAATCGCTGGCTTTGAAAGCAGACCAAGGCAGGCCAGCAGCACGGTTTAATTCCTGGACCAGCCTCCCCGAACAGGCGCTGGAATGTGGTGACTAGGGGCATTTCACAGTAACTTCATTTGAAGCCTGCTTGTGACAACAAGCGATTTTCATTTCATTCACATTCCGCCGGTACGGGAATTGAACCCGCGCTGCTGGCGTTGTTCTGTATTACAAGCCAGCTATTTAGCCCACTGTGCTAAACCAGCCCCTTGGTCCTGCTGCTCAGTTCTCACCGTTTAGGTGGTGACTAATGACCAGGTTTGTTGCAAATGCAGCCGCCCACTGCAAACCTTAATACTCACTGCAGGAATACTGCAGGATTTTGTCAGTGTCGAGGGCAGCAGAAGCATTCTCTAAGGAGCTGGTTTAGCACAGTGGGCTAAACAGCTGGCTTGCAATGCAGAACAAGGCAGCAGCGCGGGTTCAATTCCCGTACCGGCCTCCCCGAACGGGCGCTGGAACGTGGCGACCAGGGGCTTTGCACAGTAACTTCTTTGAAGCCTACTTGTGACAATAGGCGATTATCATTATCAACGCTATAATGTTCCTTATGGCAGCATGCTACTTAGTCTACTCTTGCTGTGCATGTGTGCATGGGTTCCTGACCACAGAGTCATGAGCCATGTTATGAGTGGATAACCCTTGCTACCCTGTAACCAACCTTTGACTCGTCGAGGTTCGAGTTCAGGTGGGCCAAAGGACTGCTGCAGATTGAAGGAATTGTGACCACTGTCAGGATAACCAACAATCACAGCCTGTGGCTGTACACCACTGTGCATTGAGGAAGAGGAATTCCTTTTGGTTCATGAAAATTGCAGAGTTCACATGAGGTGTATGCAAGGCAACATGCCTGCAATCATTGGTAACCTGCACCCTGGGTGTGGTAGTCACCACTAACTGTGTATTAGATGTAGTACGGTAAGGCTCCTGTACTAGAGGTACAGGGGTAAATCCCTGCCTGCTGGCTCCGCCCAGTAGGCGGTGTATAAATGTGTGTGCTCGCCGGGGCTGCTCCCATTCTGGGAGCAGCTACAGGAGGCCACACATCTTTGCTCAATAAAGCCTCGATTATTCACTACTCTCGTCTTTGTAGTAATTGATAGTGCATCACTGGGGAAGCGTGCAATCTGTGCCATCACTCCCGCTCACACTGCCTGCTTCTCACTGGCAAGAGGTAATGAGATGAAACTGTCTCTTTGTGTATGGAAAGCATTAGTGACTTCCATTATGCAGCAGTGAACTGCAAACTGACAGGTGTTGCTCACCTCTCCAGCAACAGCCTGGAAGGAGCCAGATCAATAAAAGCCATGATCGCCTTGGCAGCCAAAGGCAATGCGGTCCTTGCCCAGCTTTGAAGTTGCAGTCACAGCTCCAGCAGTTGGCAGGTTGCAGTCACAACATCTTTAATGGAGTGAAGACATTTTAACTATTTGTTGCTGCTTAAGTTGAGGGAAGAGAATTGATCCCTGAAGACCCTCGGAGGATAGGGGTGTTCTGCTGTGAGCGTTTCTCCCTGTCCTCCTCCTCCCTCATTTATCAGCTTGTCATGTGCAGCAGAGCTTTTCTTCCTTCTCCCAGTTAGGCTCAACGCCACGAGCAAGGCCTACCACACCTCTTGGAGGTCATTTGTTCCAATATAGGCTTTTAAATCAACTATCAAAGTACTTTAGTACCAGGCAGATCACCGTCTGTAGGCTGTTAAAACTTTACTAATGGCAGGAAAGATCCAAAAATGCATACAATTGATACAGCAGCTAACTTCAAGTTGCAAATAAGCCTTTTAAGGATGTTCCTCACGCCATTTAATGTTGTGCTCACGTGCGAGAGGTTAAGAGGGGGCATAGGTTGGAGTGTGGCATTTTAAAATAGCAATGCTGGTGCCAAACCAACATTGCATCCTGATTGACATAAGACCATAAGACATACGAGCAGAATTAGGCCACTCGGCCCATCACATATGCTCCACCATTCAATCATGGCTGATATTTTTCTCATCTCCATTCTCCTGCCTTCTCCCCATAACCCCTGATCCCGTTATTAATCAAGAACCTATCTATCTCTGTCTTAAAGATACTCAGTGATTTGGCCTCCACAGCCTTCTGCGGCAAAGAGTTCCATAGATTCACCACCCTCTGGCTGAATAAATTCCTCCTCATCTCTGTTTTAAAGGCGCGTCCCTTCAGTCTGAGATTGTGTCCTCTGGTTCTAGTTTTTCCTACAAGTGGAAACATCCTCTCCACATCCACTCTATCCAGACATCATGATATGCCCAGAACGAAGCCGGCAGACTTTAGGTGCATATGCAAATTGCCTGTGTCCACACACTTCTATGATGCGGAGATGCCGGCATTGGACTGGGGTGAGCACAGGAAGAAGTCTTACAACACCAGGTTAAAGTCCAACAGGTTTGTTTCAAACATTAGCTTTTGGAGCTCAGCTCCTTCCTCAGGTGAATGAAGAGATAGGTTCAAGAAACATATATATAGACAAAGTCAAAGATGCAAGACGATACTTTAAAGTGATTTGAGACAAACCTGTTGGACTTTAACCTGGTGTTGTAAGACTTCTTACTGCACACACATCTAAAGCACTATTTGCAAATGTTAGGATCATAGAATTTACAGTGCAGAAGGAGGCCATTCAGCCCATCGAGTCTACACCGGCCTCTGAAAGAGCACCCTACCCAAACCAACACCTCCACCCTATCCCTGTAACGCAGCAACCCCACCTAACCTTTTGGATTCTAAGCGGCAATTTAGCAGGGCCAATCCACCTAACCTGCACATCTTCAGACAGTTGGAGAAAATGTCAGTCGATATTAAAAAAGGCTTTGTTTCCGGGAAAAGTAAACTTCAATTGGGTGGCAATGGGTTTGAATGCTTTAACCCCATTTCCCCGTTGCATAGAAAGAGAAGGAGGGCTGTGTGGGGTGGCAAATTGCATTGGAATTGCATTGTCAACCATTGAATGATACGTAGTTAGATTACAATATTAGCGCTGGACTCTGAACGTGCGGCTCTTTCACTGCTTGTATTTCTCGATATGCTCCTGTGCAATAATCAGTCTCTGGATCTGAGCAGTGCCTTCGAAGATCTGGACGGCGTCACTAGCGACCTGATTGGCAATGTCGCCTGCAAAGGCCTTTGCTATGGAGGCGTAATAAGTGTTCCTCCGCCCCTGATCCACCTCCCAGGCCACTCTCTGGTAACTGAGCCGCGCCAATTGCACCTTCAGAGCCATTTCCGCCGGCGGGAAGGAGACCGCCTGATGCTCTGCAAGTAACTCCTCTGCAAGGAGGTTGTGTAAGATTTAAAAGTTGGAATCTGCAGAGTCCAATTTCTCCATCGCGAACTTTTCTTGCCACAGGAGAAATTTGTCCGCACTTGTTGCCTGGCGACAGGGGATCAGAGGGAGATTTCCCAAAATGGATCCACTATGAGTAGCAGCCATGCAGCTGTTGCCATGGTGAGGTCAGAGGGCCAGTTATCACTGCAGTTGAGTGGCAGCGCACCTAGATAGTCAGTGGCATTCAGGTGACATGGCATGTAGCTGGGACGTTTCATCCCCACTTTAATCTCAATGGATTAACACCCATACTTCCTTAGTCTGTACCTTCACTTGTTGTATGTTGATGGGACAGTACAGGTTACCCCATCACAGAGCGTGGGGAGAAAAGGAATGGGATGACGATGAGAACACGGGAGCAGAAATACATTTTACTTGTCAAGGATAGATGCTGTGATGATGAGGAGAAGAGATTGTTGGATACATACACGCAATGGTCCCCATAGCATGATTTAGGCCCATATCCATCTACTCCAATCCCCTTTAGAGCTCAACTCCTGTACCATCTACTTGGTTCTTCCCACACACCAAGTCTGGTTTCATCAGCCCTGTGGGGAATTAGAAGATAATGTTAATGAGGATTCGATGATTCACATAGGAAGCTTGAGAAGTGGGCGAAGATCTGCTACCTTGCCAGCAGAGGTGAAGAAAATAGCTGCCCATGGCTTCAACGTTCTCCCTGATTAAAGAACAGTTTGCTGTCAGTAGAGATCTGTATTGACTAAAGCGGCAAATTATTTCAGTGTCATAGACGGTCAACGTCTCTTTGCTGAGATAATTTGAATATCAAAGTGGAGGTTTTTTTTTCAAATGCAGTAACATCTTCGACGAGGAAAGCAAAAGGCCGGATGAACTTTAAATTTTGACATGAAATACACCCGTTTTTGCTGCTTCGGAGAGGGCAAGCATCTTTACAATAAAGGTTAGCTCAGGTTTAGATCCGAGTTTGAAAGGTTTTAAAAGGCAGAATACTGGCATGTGAAGACATAATGAGGATCTAAACACCCGAGTAAACTAAAAACAAATATTGCCGTCTGCCTCCTGTAAGCTTGTTCTGTCCAGCATAACAGTTGTTACAAAATGTCACATGAGATAAAAATGCAATCATCCAACCGCGTAGCCATACACCAACGTAACTCGAGCACAAAGCTCTTCGTCTTGCCAGGTGGTCTGGTGAATCACTCGCCGTTTTTCAATTTTTAATTTTTATTCAGTAATAACCAAGATTTGTAATGTAAATATTAACCACCATTCCCGTAACCCCATAACCTAACTTGCACATCTCTGAACACCAAGGGGCAATTTATCATGGTCAATCGACCTAACCCGCACATCTTTGGACTGTGGGAGGAAAGCGGAGCAGCCGGGGGAATCCCACGACACATGGGGAGAATTGTACACTCTGCAGACAGACGGTCACCCGAGGCTGGAACTGAAACCCCGGTCCCTGGTGCTGTGAGGCAGCAGTGCTAACCATCCTGCCATTATGCCGTCATGACTTTGAAAACATTGCAACAATTGTCACGCGTGAAAGAACTGCATTCCTAAAAACTATTTTTGCAAACAATTATTGTGTTAGAGCATAGATTATCATAGAATTTACAGTGCAGAAGGAGGCCATTCGTCCCATCGAGTCTGCACCGGCTCTTGGAAAGAGCACCCTACCCAAGGTCAACACCTCCACCCTATCCCCATAACCCAGCAACCCCACCCAACACTAAGGGCAATTTTGGACACTAAGGGCAATTTATCATGGCCAATCCACCTAACTTGCACATCTTTGGACTGTGAGAGGAAACCGGAGCACCCGGAGGAAACCCACGCACACACGGGGAGGATGTGCAGACTCCGCACAGATAGTGACCCAAGCCGGAATCGAACCTGGGACCCTGGAGCTGTGAAGCAATTGTGCTTCAACAAATTCTAACACATTCCGAAGACACTACAAAGTAATACATGATACTTCCCGCCACAAGGCACTCAAAGTGAATGACAGTAAACCATACATAGCAAACCTTTCTGAATGGACCTGTATATATGATAAATGATTAATGTGAAAATTCTGGCTTTGTTTGTTGCAAACAAAGATATATTAGCATAACATTCCTTGGACTAAAATCCCAGGTGCCCCCATTTATGATCCCCTGTATAAATAGGGTGATACATCATTTTTTTTAATTCTATTCCTTGGAGATGTCGGCTGCTTCTTTGGTCTCAGTTGCCAAGGGAGTCCCATTCTCCACACAAATTCTACTTGCACTGCTGGTGTCGAGTCCAACCATTAACTGTCTTCTGGGGAATGAATGGTTGGCTTTCTGGGGGATTACAGCAAGAGGAAGGTGGAACACTTGAGGCATTGCAGCACCTCGATATTTCTCAAAGCTTTTAGTTCGTCAGTTGGGTTGACAGGACCCGCCCGCCATGGTGGGACCCGCTACAAGGGATTGACGTTCGGGGAGCAGGCAATAACAGCGCGGGGAGGAGTACTGCCCATAGACCTGCGTGATTGTTTTAAATGCTGCAAAATCTAACTGTTTAATTACAGCAGCCACTCAAGAACCTAAACATTCAAACTCTGAATTTTAATCGACAGCAATCTCTCTCCAACTTTGACCTAGCTGAGCTATTCTGTGGACCTGATTTTATGAATTGGATAGCTTTAGATTTAATTTTCACCACTAACTATTTATTAATTTGACATCTGGGGTGTCATTCTCCGACCCCCCGCCGGGTTGGAGAATGGCCATAAGCCGCCGTGAATCCCGCCCCCGCCCCCGCCGAAGTCTCCGGTACCGGAGATTGGGCGGGGGCGGGAATCGGGCCGCGCCGGTTGGCGGGACCCCCCGCTGGATTCTCCGGCCCGGATGGGCCAAAGTCCTGCTCAGAAATTGCCTGTCCCGCTGGCGTAAATCAAATCTGGTATTTACCGGCGGGACCAGGCGGCGTGGGCGGGCTCCGGGGTCCTGGGGGGGGGGCGCGGGGCAATCTGACCCCGGGGGGTGCCCCCACGGTGGCCTGGCCCGTGATCGGGGCCCACCGATCCGCGGGCGGGCCTGTGCCGTGTGGGCACTCTTTCCCTTCCGCCTCCGCCACGGCCTCCACCATGGCGGAGGCGGAAGAGACTCTCCCCACTGCGCATGCGCAGGAAACTGACAGCGGCCGCTGACGCTCCCGCGCATGCGCCGGGAAACTGTCAGCGGTCGCTGACGCTCCCGCGCATGCGCCGCATTTCCGCGCCAGCTGGCGGGGCAACAAACGCCATTTCCGCCAGCTGGCGGGGCAGAAATCCCTCCGGCGTTGGCCTAGCCCCTCAATGTTCGGGCTAGGCCGCCAAAGATGCGGAGCTTTCCGCACCTTTGGGCCGGCGCGATGCCCGTCTGATTGGCGCCGTCTTTGGCGCCAGTCGGCGGACATCGCGCTGTTGGGGGAGAATTTCGCCCCAGTAGTGGGCAAGCTTCCAATCACATTAGAATTAGTGGTCACATGTTAGGAAAACTAAGGTAGTTTTAAGGGATTTATATTTGTTTGGGTAAACATTGGAAATAAGGGGTGTGATTTAACGACCGCATCACGCCGGTAAATCTCGCGAGAGGCGTCGCATGAGATTTACCCAGCTCGCCACGCCTTGCGAGATCTAACGGGATCTCGCACGACATCGCAATTTGCATCTTAAAGTGTTGCAGTAAGCATCAGTTTAATATGCACTCGCCACAGTTACCCAAGGCGGGGGATCTAACCCCTGTGCCTCGGAGACCCGAGTGAGCGCCGGTTAGTACTGGTCTTCACAAATGGGGACCAGGTGTACCGACACTTGAGGGCCTCTCAGGCCATTGGGGGCCCTGGGTGCGCGGCCTCTGGATAGGGTGGCAGCCCCAATGCTATCTGGCCACTGTGGCAGTGTTGTCTGGACACTACCAGACTGGCAGTGCCAAGGTGCCGAGGTGGCATTTTGCCTGCATTGGGAATCGGGCCTGAGGGTGACCTGCCTTTATGAGGCTGGGTGCGAGGGACTCCAGTACCCCCTTGTAGGTGAGTTGGGGGTCCTTAGAAGCCATGGTGCGGGGGGGCTTCTTATATCAGGGTGCCATTTTTAAATGGTTCCCTTGATCTCTTCCTGCACTGGCGAGTGGTGCTCGTTAGTGCAGGAAATGGGCCTGAATGTGGCCTCAGCAGGGAGTTCCCCGTTGCGGCCCAGGAATGAAGCAGAGTCCCGTTTGATAGCGTGGTCGTTCCCAGCGCTCTGCGCACCAGGAAATATCTGGCTAAATGCGCTTGACACGGGCCTGTTTAATTTCTGTTAAATTCTGTGGGTTTAATTTGATGTTTCTGTGCCTGGAAGGGATCTATAGCTAGATTCCTGCTGGACAAAGGTGTTTGCGGAGTGGAGGTTGGTTTCAATTCCAACTGGGATACTATTGTGATAGAGAGCTACCCCCGATAACAGCATCAACTTCCAATTCGGCATGTTACAGCCTTCTCGGAGTTAACATTGAGTTCAACAACTTCAGACTGTGAACTCTCTTCTCCACCCCATTTTTATTTCTATCAATTTATTTTCATTTCTCCCGTTGATATCTTTTTCCTTCACCATTGTCTCCCATCTCCCCAGCCCACCCACTAGGGCCATCTGTTTCCTGTTCCAAGTTGTCCTTTGACACACTGCTTACCTCTGTTCTTCGATTGCTACATTCTGATCTCTTAATGTGCCACTATCAACACCCTTCTCAGTCATTAACACCGCAATTTATATCCCCTTTGTCTATTTGTCCATGACATCTATGTCAATCTCCACCTGTACACAGCTCCGACGTTCCATGTCCCCCAGCCCAGCAGCGGTATAAACCTCTTCCCATTTCCAGTTCTCTCGAGCTTTGACAAAGAGTCATCCAGACTTGCAAGGTTAGCTCCATTCTTTCTACACAGATCCTGCCAGACCTGCTGAGATTGGCTTGTCCAGCATTTTTTTGTTTTTTGTTTCAGATTCCAGCATCCACAGTAATTTGCTTTTGTTTGAGCGAATATAGTTTATTGAAAACTAGAGGACTTTGTAAGGGGATTAAAAAACAAATTTCCTTTGTTCCAGATGGACAGCTGGAGAGGACAGCTCGCACAGTTCTGTGAAAAACAGTGGTTTGAGAAAGCTAAAGAGGGAACAGCTCTCTCAGCTTTGCTATAAGAAAAACCATACCATGGAGTAATGATTATCCAAAGACCAGCTGGTGAAGGAAACTAGAGGAATGAGAAGAGATTTCCAGGTGGTCTGAGGTTAAGGGTACAAGAACAAAGGACTGTTCAGCAAAGACAGACTGAGGCGGCAGAAAGACATCTGAAGTGTTTTTCAGGTTGTGGTATTTTACTACAGCCTGTGGGGCATGAATTGAAACGTTTGTGTGAATTGGTGTCTGAACCTCAAGTATGTAAAAGCCATCAAGACAAAGAAACCCTGAAAAGGGTTGGTGTAAAGCCTGGAGTAGATTTACTATTAGAAGTGGAGTGGAAGCTCTATTCAAAAATGGAGTGCGGTTCAAATTGCAACCTGTTGACGGAAAACGTTAATACAAGAGACAATTTTAAATCATGTTTTGGAGTCATAGAATCCCTAAAGTGCAAAAGGAGGCCATTTGGCCGATTGAGCCTGCATCGGCCCGCTGAAGGAGCACCCCACCCATACCCACTCTCATAACCAATAACTCCAACTATCCTTTTGGCACTAAGGGCTGATTTTGCATGGCCAATTCACCTAACCTGCACATCTTTGGAGGCATCCACAGACATTCCCTTGGGGTTCAGAGTGGAGAGTGTATTTAACCACAGGCACCTTGTGTGCATCAAAGGGACTTTGTGTGTCAATTGTAGTTTCAAATGTACTACGTCATCTTAACTTATGTGTAATTGTTAAGTTAAGGCGGGAGTAACGGAGTATTGTATTATAATCCATTTCCCCCCATATTTAATAAATGTCTTTTCTTTTTGTAAAAACTAATTAGCAGTCCGTTGACTCTGTTCCTCCACATTTAATAAAGAAAAGTAAAAGTTATGGGGCGGGTTTCTCCGCCCCGCTGCACCAGTTTTCTGGTGCGGCGCGCCCCCACTGGCAGTCTCTGGCCCGCCATCCGGCCAATGGGGTTTCCCATTGTGGGTAGCCCCACGCCATCGGGAAATCCCCGGGCGTGGGCGCACTGGTGGCGTAACGGAGAACCCAGTCCATGATATTTTGAACCAGCATTCCGCTCTGTGATCTTTCCGTCCAGTTATAACATCAAATGGTTTTGTAACACGTGGAAAAATGTGAGTTGATTAGGGAGAGCCAGCATGGATTTCTAAAGGTGAAAGCATATTTAACTAACTTGCTGGAGTTTATGAGGAGGCAACAGAAAGCGTCAATGTGGGTGCTGTTGTTGCACTTGGACTTTCAGGAGGTATTCGATACAATGCCACACAACAGACTAGTGAGAAACACTATGGCTCATGGAATTAAAGGGACTGTTGCAACGTGGATGCAAAATTGGCTGAATAATAGGAAGCAGAGAGTAATGGTGAATGGATATCGTTTGGGCTGGAGGAAGGCTTGTAGTGGTGTTCCCCAGGGTGCATATTGCGACCCTCACTTTTCGTAGTATATATTAATGATTTGGATCTTGGTATGTGGGAGAAAATTTCAATGTTTGTGGATGGTACAACTTACAAGTATTGTAAACTGTGAAGAAGGTCATAGGCTATTTGGTGGAGTGGGCAGAGAGGTGGTCGATGAAGTTCCATGCAGAGAAGTGTAAGGTGATGCATTTTGGTTGGAAGAACATGGAGAGACAATAAAACATAAGGGGTAAAATTCTTAAAGAGGTGCAGGAGCAGAGGGACCTGTGTGTATATGTGCATAAATCATTGAAGGTGGTAGGACAGGTAGAGAGAGCAGTTAATAAAGCATTTAGCAATTGGGCTTTATTATAGAGGCTTAGAGTACAAGAGCAAGGAGGTTATGCTGAACTTACACAAGATACTAGTTGGACCTCAGCTGGAATATTACAACAGTTTTGGGCGCCACACTATAGGAAGGATGTGAACGCATTGGAGCGAGTGCAGAGGAGGCTTCAAAGAATGGTTCCAGGGATGAGAAACCTCAGCCAAGAGGATACATTGGTGAGGTTGGGACTTTTCCTTGGAGATGAGAAAGCTGAGAGGAAGTTTGATGCAGATGTTCACAATCATGAAGGGCATGGGCAGAGTAGACAGGGAGAAACTTTCCTGCTCTTAAAAGGACCAATAATGAGAGGGCACAGATTTAAAGTGATTTGCAAAAGGAATCAAGGTGATGTGAGAAAAAAACGTTTTCACACAAGTGGGTCAGGTCTGGACTGCACTGCCTGGAAGTGTGGTGGAGGCAGGTTCAATCAACACATTCAAGAGGGCATTAGATGATTATTGGAGTAGAAACAATATGCAGGGGTTTGGGGGAAAGGCAGGAAATGGCATTAACTCACTGTTTGTGCAGTCGATGCAGGGATGGTGGTCCAAATGGCCTGCTTCTGCATCATAATAATTCTGTGATACTGTGTGATTCCTCCGCATTAAGATTTGCTGGATAGCTTTCAAAAATTGTGAACCTGATTTATATATAATCGAATAACTGTGATTATGCGATATTAATATTAATGAATAAAATGCAAATGTATTAAACTTTATGTTTAATTTATACATCATACAATAATAACCTTGGGGTCTTTTTTTTCAGCTTAATCTTGTCTTTGAAAGGGTGCGTTGATTTCATTACAGCATTTAACATTATTAGTTGATCATTTCACAAGGTACGCAAAATGATTTTTATCTATTAGTAGGGAAATAATTATTATGAATTTTAGCCTTTGATGAATGCTACTGATTGGAAATAGCAATATTGTAAATCAGAATAGATTTACAACTGTAATATCTGAAGAATTAGAACAATTGGAACTTGTTTTCTGGACTAAGATGTATGCTGACATCACCAGTAAAAGATTGACATCATCGGTAAACGCGGGCATGCGCGGGCTGTTGTAGTCTATCAGGGCTGATTGAAGGGTCTGTTCATCGCTGATGCCAGGTTGTGTATCCATATCATACTGTTTATTTTATATTTTTGAAGTAAAGACTATTAAGCATTTAAAATGCGTATGCATGCCTTGTCAATTTGCTACATCATTTTGGCGACGAGGAGAGAATTCAGAGGTTCAACCTGTTTGATGGAGTTTTGCTGAGGACGGGTCAGACAAGCCCATTGGATTTGCATCATGAATGCTGACAACAGCTAGACAAGGAAGGTCCAGGCATCGCTTTCGCTGTGAAATAGTTTCATCAGCATCTTTATGGGTGACCATTCACCATATGTACTGACCACTGATGAGCCTTTTTAGTGAATCCAGGTGCATTCCTCCCATGGTTTCGGTGAAATTGCAGCGCTGGGCTCTCACATTGTCAGCCTACCAGTACAACGTGTACAGGGCGGGGTTGTACAATGCAAACACAGATGCGCTGAGCCGTCTCCCCTTACCAGACATGACCACCAAGGCAGTGTTTCCTCTGGAGAAAATCTTCTTGCTTGAGAGACTTTCAAATTCTCCAGCAAATACAAAACAAATCAAACAAAGGACAGGTCAGGACCCTGTCCTGTCCCAGGTGAAAAGATTCATTATTCAGGATTTCATTGGGACTTCCCTTTATAGAAATGTTTTTGTCTTATCACATGGCTTCAGTGATATCATTGTGTGGGAGGAGCTGGGCTGTGGCTCTGTGGATTTTAATTTTGCTTTGAGTTTTGGAGCTGGTTTGTGGCTCTGTGAGTTTTTAATTTCGCTTTGAGTTTGGACTGGTTTTGAACTGCACAGGTTCAAATAAGTGTTTCTCTGTCTTCATTTTAAAAGCTGTTTCCAGGCTGCTTGATAACGTAAAATAGATAATTGCTTTCTGGAAGGAATTTAAACCTTCTGTTTGAAAAGGGGAACAGAGTATCAATAATAAGTCTTATTCCAGTAAGAATGCCATGTGCTGGGCTATGCCTTTGAAAAGGGGTTTCTGGTTTTACTTGGATTTTGTTATTGAATTGGAACAGTTAAGGGGGAATTCAAAAAACAAGCTTTATTCTATGAATTTAGTTAATATTTTATAATCACACTCGGTAAGAATTATTATCAACTGCAAACATAAAGACCCAACACAGCGGCAGTAATCTATGCATAACCCTTCATGAATCCCCCCTTTAACTGTTCCAATTCAATAACAAAATCCAAGTAAAACAAGAAACACCTTTTCAGAGGTGTGGCCCAGCACACGGCATTCTTACTGGCATAAGACTTGTTATTGATTCTCTGTTCTCCTTTTCAAACAGCAGGTTTAAATTCCTTCCAGGAAGCAATTATCTCTTTTAAGTTATCAAGCAGTCTGGAACCAGCTTTTAAAATGAAGATAGAGAAACACGTCTTTCAACCTGTGCAGTTCAAAACCAGTCCAAACTCAAAGCGAAAGTAAAAACTCACAGAGCCACAAACCAGCTCCAAAACTCAAAGCAAAAGTAAAACCCACAGAGCCACAGCCCAGCACCACCCACACAATGACATCACTGGAGCCATGTGATAAGACAAAAACATTTCTTAAAGGACACTCCCATGGCAAGTGTTGGCCTCCTGTTACAGAGGGATGACGATCTGAGGCCAAATGCAAGACGCAAAGCTGAACTAAATGTGGAGGCTGGTTGCATTATTTGGGGGCTGAGGTTGGTCTGTTCATCCCCTGCATGTTCACAGGTCTTGGATGAAGTTCATGAGGCTCACCCAGGGGCCTCCCGGAAGATAGGTTTAGCAAAGGGAGGTCTGGTGGGCCAACACGAATTAGGACTTGGAGAACAAGGTGAAATCATGTTCTGATTAGTTAGGCCACACTTGGAGTATAGTGTTCAATTCTGGTCGCCACACTACCAGAAGGATGTGGAGGCTTTAGAGAGGGTGCAGAAGAGATTTACCAGAATGTTGCCTGGTATGGAGGGCATTAGCTATGAGGAGCGGTTGAATAAACTTGGTTTGTTCTCACTGGAATGAGGGAGGTTGAGGGGCGACCTGATAGAGGTCTACAAAATTATGAGAGGCATAGACAGAGTGGATAGTCAGAGGCTTTTCCCCAGGGTAGAGGGGTCAATTACTCGGGGGCATAGGTTTAAGGTGCGAGGGGCAAGGTTTAGAGGAGATGTACGAGACAAGTTTTTTTACACAGTGGGTAGTGGGTGCCTGGAACTCGCTGCCGGAGGAGTTGGTGGAAGCAGGGATGATAGTGACTTTTAAGGGGCATCTTGACAAATACATGAATAGGATGGGAATAGAGGGATACGGACCCAGGAAGTGTAGAAGATTGTAGTTTAGTCGGGCAGCATGGTCGGCATGGGCTTAGAGGGCACGGGCTTGGAGGGCCGAAGGGCCTGTTCCTGTGCTGTACATTTCTTTGTTCTTTGTTTGTTGAGTGTCAGTTCAACAAAACAATGGAACCACCTGTACCACTACATCCATGGGATGGCCTGACTGTCCCTGGTCCAGGCCTCATGTTGGCTCTGCAGGTCCTTACATGGGTCATGTGTTTCTAGTCATTGTGGATGCACACTCTAAGTGGCTGGAAGGGCACATCAAGAACAACAACATAGCTCCCATTGCTGTAGAGAAACTGCGGCAGGCTTTTGCCACCCTGGCTTTTGGATTGTTTTGTCGCTGTTAAAGGTACAATGTTTACCAGTAACTTGCTCCAGACGTTCATGCAGAGGAATGGAATATGCCCTGTGCTCACTGCTCCTTTTCATCTCGCCTCAAACGGTTCAGCAGAGCGAGCTGCGCAGACACCGAAGATAGGACTGGAAGGGCAGCACGGTGACGCAGTGGTTAGCACTGCAGTCTCACGGCGCCGAGGTCCCAGGTTCGATCCCGGCTCTGGGTCACTGTCCGTGTGGAGTTTGCACGTTCTCCCCGTGTTTGCGTGGGTTTCGCCCCCACAACCTAAAAGATGTGCAGGGCAGGTGGATTGAACACTTGCCCCTTAATTGGAAAAAATTAATTGGGTACTCTAAATTTATTTTTTTTAAAAGAAAAAAAAAGAAAGGACTGGAAATGGTGACAGGCGGAACTCAGAACCAGGTGCTCAAAGTTTTCACTTCAGTACCGCATCACACCACTAACGACAGCAGGACTTACACCGGCTGAAAGAGTGAAGCATAGTGACTCTTTTTCCTTCTTTCTTTTATATTAATCAGCGTAGACCCGTTGTGGTGTTAACCCAGCGTCCGTGCAGTTTGGCTCGTGGTGAACAGTGAGATAAAAGATATAAAGACGGAAGACACGTAAAGGACCGGACTGAACTGCACTGTGGGCTCTGAGCATGATGCTCAATTTAGTCAAGTCAAAGCTTTGCTTGGAATCAGCAAAGCTCTGCAAAGTGACTTAAAGTCTAGGAGGACTAATACCAATACAAATAAGCAGACAGAGCCTCATTAAGAGCAGTAAATGTGCTGCTGTGTTGCAGCTTTGAGATTGATAATCGTATTGAAGATAACAAAGCAGAGTCAAGCTGATTTTAAATGTGTCCTTCGGATGGGGCTTAACAGGGACATTTGCAAAGGCATGGAAATGTGCACCGATGTAATTGAAAACCAATTACAGGGACTACAAAAAACAGGTTTAACCTGCATCAAAAAAGGGTTTAAAGAAAGAACCACAGAATCAATGTGGCTACAGTGGTTGGAACAATTTTGCAAGTTGCTCAGAAGAGATGCACGAAGGATTCATTATCAGATTGACCATTGAGGCAGACCTCAGCACAAAGGGGAACGAAGCAACCAGTATTGCTGTCAGTATATAGTATTGCTTCATGGTTTAATAAAGGCGTACCGCCTTGGTCTAACTCAGTCCAAGTTATTGTGTCAGTTTTATCCAGAGTAGAGCCAAAGGAGCAAACGAGAGGGCCGAACAAGGATAATTAAGGGAAGTCAGAATGGATTTATTAAGGAAAAATCATGGGCGGGATTCTCCGACCCCCCCACCGGGTCGGAGAATCGCCGGAGGGCGGCGTGAATCCCGCCCCGCCGCTGCGACAGCGGTTGCCGAATTCCCCGGTGCTGGTTTTTGGCCGGGGGCAGGCATCGCGCCGCGTCGGTCGGGGGCCGTTGGCAGTGGCCCCCCCCTGGCGATTCCCCAGGCCCCGATGAGCCGAGCGGCTGCCCGTTTTTGGCTAGTCCCACTGGTGTGGATTAGACACGGTCCATACCGGCGGGACCTGGCTCTGCGGGCGGCCTGCAGAGTCCTCGGGGGGGGGGGGGCGGGTTGCGGGGTGATCCGGCCTCGGGAGGGCCCCCATGGTGGCCTGGCCCGCAATCGGGGCCCACCGATCTGCGGGCGGACCTGTGCCATGGGGACACTCTTTTCCTCCACGCCGGCCTGTGTAAAGCTCCACGATGGCCGACGCGGAGAAGAAACCCCCTGCGCGTGCGTAGGAAACACGTCAGCGGTTCTGTGCATGCACCAGAACACGCTGGCGCTCCTGCGCATGCGCCAACATGCGCCGGCCGGCCTAGGTCCTTCAGGCCTAGCCCCCTTCCGGGCGGCCTGGCGCCGGAATGGTTCACAGCACTTGTTGGTGCCGTAACAGCCCACCCCACCGATTCCTGGAGAATCCCGCCCCATGTTTAGCAACTTGCTGGAGTGTGTTGAGGAGGTAACAGAGAAGGGCAACATTGTTGATGTGTATATGGATTTTCAAAAGGCATTTGGTACAGTGCCACACAACAGACGTGTGAGAAAACGTCTACCTCATGGAATAAAAGGGAAAGTGGGAACTGGATAAAATATTGGCTGATTGACAGGAACCAGAGTAGTGATACATGGTTTGGAGGAATGACAAAATGATGCAGGAAAGCTTGTAGTAGAGTTCTCCAGGTCTCAGTGTTGGGACCCTTGCTCTTCCTGCTATACATTAGTGACCTAATGTGGTGTTCAGGGCATGATTTCAAAGTTTGCAGATGGTAGGAGGATTGTAAATGTTGGGAACAGTGAGGAGGATAATCCTGAATTTCAAAAGGGCCTAGACTGGGTGGACAAGTGGCAGATGAAGTTCAACGCAGAGAAGGGTGAGGTGATTCACTTTGGTAAGAAGAATGTGGCGAGACAATGGGTGGGATTTGCCATTCCTTCACGCTGCTGTAATCCTCCGGTCCGGCTGTAGTGATTGGAGATTTGTCTGAGCACCAAATTCTCCGTTCTCTCCGTCAGCGGTAGCAAGGCGGACCCAATGGAGAATCCAGGCCAGTGCAAAATGAAAGGAAAAATTCTAACGGAGCTGCAGGGAGGGACTTGGTATAAATGTCCATAACTCATTGAAGATGGCAGGGCAGGTTAAGAAAGCCGTTAATAAGCATATAGTATCTTCGGCTTTATTAATAGGACCATTAAGTACAAGAGTCAGGAGGTCATGTTGAACTTGTGCAAGACACGAGTTAGGCCTCACCTGGAGTACTGTGTCCAGTTCTGCGCCCCATACTTGAGGAAGGATCTGAGGGCACTGGGGCGAGTACAGAGGAGATTCACAAGAATGATTCCAGGGGTGAAGAACTGTAGATTGGAGAGGGTGGGTCTGTTTTATTTGCAGAAAGGAAGGCTAAGAGGAGACTTGAGAGAGGTATTCAAGAACCTGAGGGCTACTGACAGGGTAAATAGTGAGAAACTGCCCCCCTCTGAAGAGAGCAGCAAAAGCTAAAGGGCACAGACTCAAAATAATTAATAAAAGGAGTAAAAGTGATGTGAGGAAAATTATTTTTACCCAGAGGGTGGTTGGAGTCTGGAACAAACATCCTGAGAGGGTGGTGGAGGCAGGTTCGATCGAGCTATCCTCAAGGGATTGCTTTCTGAAGAGAAGGAATGTGCAAGGTTATGGAATTAAGGCAGGGGAGTGGGACTAAGTAGAATGCTCTTTCAGAGAGCCACTGCGTAGCCGATGGACCTAATGGCCTCCTTCCGCATTGCAAAGATTCTGTGATTCTGAGTCTGTGCTCCATTACTAATCGAGGCTAAAAGTAAATAAGCATAGGCCTAGTCAGAGTTTAATTGCTGAGCAGTCAGGGAATATTTTGAATGGCAATATGTTTATCAGTTTTAGGTTGAATTTCAAAAAGTACAAAGCGATTCAAAACTGTAGTGTATCTAGTGTAGGGGCTGTTTAGCACAGGGCTAAATTGCTGGCTTTGAAGGCAGACCAAAGCAGGCCAGCAGCATGGTTCGATTCCCGTAACAGCCTCCCGGAACAGGCGCCGGAATGTGGCGACTCGGGGCTTTTCACAGTAACTTCATTTGAAGCCTACTTGTGACAACAAGCGATTTTCATTTCATTTCATCTGCAACAACTTCGGCCGTGTGGGAGCTTTATTCCATACCTGTATGCCCGATGACAGGTATTCCAGAGTCTGGCTCATTAAAATAATTTCAGTGGGCTCGTACCATGACTCCAATCCTAGTTCAGGAAGCCTGTTTTGGGGAAGGGATTCTGCGAACTATGATGTAATGAATTGGACAACATCAGATTGAATTTGCACTACCAACTGTGACATTTAAGAAATTCAGTGATTGATTCACTGTAATGCAGTTTTGCTGAATAGCTTTGATAAATTGTAAACCTGATCTATATTTAATTGAATACGTCTGCGAATATGCTGGTATCACTATTGATGGGTAAAATGCAAATATCACCATTGATTTTCAAAGGGCACAAATATAAGCCAGAACTTTATACTCTCCTTCTGGCGTTTTCTTTGGTGATGGAGGGGGGGCATGAAATTGTAGGGACAAGATTCCCTCTAGATTCCCACATGCACGAATCACACGACAATTTTATACTGGGGCGGGCACGATTTCATAAAGGAAGCCCCCTTGCCCCAACTGAAGCCCTTAAGTGGTCAATTATTGGCCTCTTCATGGCTGTAACCTGTCCAGCCACAATTTTTAAGTTGGCGAGAGGATTGAACGTGTATGGGCAGGCTGAAAGTCAACAGTTACATCTCGGCTGGAAAGAGGGGGAGTTCCTCCATCAGAAATCCCCTTCTGAAGGTGGATGATCTCCCCTTAAAGTCCAGTGGCCTCAAGGTTCTTCCTCATTCTGGTCTCTCCCACAAGACCCTGATCACCTCTTTCGCACCCCCTTCGGCCTTACCTATCCTCCACGCCCTGGGACCCTCTTGAACGCACCTGAGCCTCTGTTGCCCGAACTCAGCCTCAGCCATCCTCCTGCATTTTTTCTTCTGGCCACTCCAGCACTGTCACTGCGGGGACTGGAGAGATGTTGGCCAATTAGATTGGCTGGCGGCCCTTTAAGGCGAGGCTTCCTACCGAGTGAGGCAATGACTTAACCCCCATTTGCACGTGAAATGACTGCAGGGCACTGGGAGACTCGTCAGATGGTGGGAAGCCACGCCATGCAATCTGAAAAAAATAAGGCCGAGATAACTATCTTCTCAAGGTGAGGGTCACTTTGGTGCCGTACAAAAGTCCCAGAAAATAAAGTAGTATAAATAATGGCATAAGTCATTTACTCCATAATTTCCTCTTTCCTCTGCAGCGTTTCCTATGGCATTGGAGCACCGTTACAATCATGCAAGCCCCAGGAGAACCTGAGGTATAGAACATTCCTTTTATTTGAATTACCTCCATAGTTATTTTTCCAAAATCTCTTCTCCATGTATCTCATGAGAAATCTTTTTTATTCTACCTTTATGTAAAAACCTGTGAAGACTACTCATACATTTTTCACACTGACAAATTTTCCTGGCCTGAAAATAATAATCTTTATTAGTGTCACAAGCAGGCTTACATTAACACTGCAATGAAGTTACTGTGAAAATCCCCCGGTCGCCACAGTCCGGCGCCTGTTCAGGTACACCGAGGGAGAATTCAGAATGTCCAATTCACCTCAGAATTCGGGACTTGTGGGAGGAAACCGGAGCACCCGGAGGAAACCCATGCAGGCATGGGGAGAACGTGTGGACTCGGTGCCGGGGATCAAACGCAGGTCCCTGGCGCTGTGAAGCAACAGTGCTAACCTCTGTGCTACCGTGCGGCCCATCCATGGAACTCAGGAAAGAATATTTTGTTTCATATTTTGTTTTCCCTTTTGGCATGGTCCTGCAAGTGGACAGGCAAAGAGAGGATGTATGCTTCAGTCAATAAAGGGAGGGAGTCCTTTGAAGAATCGCCAACAGCTTCCGTTTTGACACGCACGGAATAGTTTGTTTAGAAATCAACTAATGTAAGTTTCAATGGCCTGCGGGCAATTTTGCTTCCAAAAATTAAAGCTCTGATGGTGTTGGAAGTCAACAAAAATATATCCAGTTCCATCTTGAATTAATGCTAAACCCACTTAAGATGCTTTTGGAGATTTCTCAGATTAAACGGCGGTAAGAACTCTGTGGTTTTGACAGGAAAAGACTTGATCCAATGCAGGTGAAAAAACAACCACAATAAGTCTGATCTCAAGGGTCAAGAGCATCGGCTATGATGGGAGATTAGATAAACTCAAACTCTGCAGACTAGAGAAAAGAAAATTATCAAACGACCTCACTGAGTTGTTGAAAATCTTATGTCAGATATACTTAGAAGATTACTTAAAACTAAGTTAGGCCAGTAGCAGGGCTAAAGGACAAAAATTTAATCCAGTGAAAAGCACATATGAAACAGATATTTAAAATGGTTTCTTTACTCAAATGACATGTTTGGAATTATCTACCAGGCAGCGGAGATAAGAGCATGGTAAAGACGCAAAGTGTGGTTGGATGGTAGGCTGGGGATTCACAATAATAATCTTTATTATTGTCACAAGTAGGCTTACATTAACACTGCAATGACGTTACTGTGAAAATCCCCCAGTCGCCACACTCCGGCGCCTGTTTGGGTACCCAGAGGGAGAATTCAGAATGTCCAATTCATCTAACAAGCACGTCTTTCGGGACTTGTGGGAGGGAACCGGAGCACCCGGAGGAAACCCACACAAACACGGGGAGAAAGTGCCGACTCCGCACCGACAGTGACCTAATCCCGTGCCAGCCTCCCGAACAGGTGCCGGAATGTGGCGACTAGGGGATTTTCACAGTAACTTCATTTGAAGCCTACTTGTGACAATAAGCGATTTTCATTTCATTTCATTTTTCAATCCGGGCATCGAACCCGGGACCTTGGGCACTGTGAAGCAACAGTGCTAACCACTGTGCTACCGTGCCGCCCAATTAGGTGCTCGTGGAATGATAGGTCAAATGACCTATTCTCCATCCTGACCATCTTTGTGTTGCTGAATTGATGGCTGTCGTTACGTCAATCAAATACGGCCATTGCAAACTGCAGTATTCTGTTGCCAGTAGGTAAATAGGAATTGACTGTAAATCGGAGATGTAATTAATTTGACATTGTCTGACAATAGATATTTTATGCAGGGGTGATGTCAATGTTAACACCCAAGGACAGGTAGGTTGGGAGTCGGTGGGAAGTGAAAATTGGAGCATTTTGAAGCACCTGCCTCCAACATGCCCACTTCCTGCTTCAACAGATTGCGTGGTTAGCTCTGCCTGAATAACCTGCTCAGCACAACCAGCATGATCATTAGCACAGGCAGCTCGGTAATTAACACAGCACATAATATCATTAATGCACAGTAATGAAGCGGTCTCCAATTGAATCCAACACTCTTTTGAACTTAACGCCTTCAGCACGGGTTTCTCAGCCTCGGGAAAACTCACCGGGGGGAAAGTGGATGAACTTGAGCTTTACTTCGTGGGAGTCTTTAAAACTCGAGATCGCCTGATCTCATTAAAGGCTTAATGCTCACAGCTGCTCTGGCTAACGCTTACAGAGAATTATTGTCTCATAGAGGGCTTTGAGAAGATTGGCGGCTTTCAAATAGGCTCTAGCAGGCGGGGACACTGAGGAAGTTAATCACTATCTACAGCAGTAATGACAGGCTGTGCACAGGATAGAGATGCACAAGGGAGTGATGCAGAACTAACGGGAGGAGATCAACACAGGGGTCAAGGTGAAAGAAGGCAGTTACCCCGATGAGGGGTGGTCTACCGACAAAGGCTAATTTTTCTAGACCTATCTGAAGAGTGGGGCTCAGATTGACAGGGCAGGTGACTGCTGACATCTGTGGTCTTCTTCAAGAAGATCTTCGCCCTGCTGTTACTGATCGTCAAGCATTTCCTGTTACTGTCAAACCTCTGGCTTCTGACAGGGCACCACCAGAGACATCACAATGGGTTCTCAGCTGGCTGCTCGTAAACCTGTACACAAGATCACTGATGGGTAGCCAAGGAATCATCTTGGGTGAGATTCTCTTGTTGGCAGACTAAGTGCTCCCACCAGCGGAAAACCCGGAACGCTCCCTGCTCACACTGGCAGCACCTCCCAGGTGGGATTCACCCACCTTTATTATTCATAAATATGTATATCGGGAAGCACGCTGACCAATTTTCCTGCACTGATTCTGGAACACGATTTTTAAAGAGTGCCCCGGTCTCAGCATTCACAAATAGGCCCTGCCTCCCCCCACCACAATGGAAATGGTGACCCCCCTCGCTGACAAGGGGAGCACCACTGACCCTTCAGCAAAGAGAGGCATCCTCCCCGCACCCGCCCCCCCACCCCCAGAAATGCCCTTCAGGCCCCGCCAATGGTGCACTGCCCCCTAATAACCTGGCAGTGACACCCTGGCCTGGCACGCTGGACCCAAGTGGGCGTCGAGGAGGCATAGGGTGCCCATGTTCTCCTCTGCCACTGCCAGGCTACAGAGGGAGGGTCCCCCAAGGGTCTTGGTGCTTGGGTAGGCGCATGCTGTGGGGCAACGGGCTGACCTCGGGATTCTCCCCCGGGATGGGGGTCTCATCCTGGATAGACTGCCCCCTTCTAGCCCTGGGGAACCTGAAGATCAATCTTGGCGTGGTGATTTCCGGCAGCTCTCTGATCACGATCTTCATTCTTGCCTGTGTACAGTGAAAGCTTTGAAGTGGCCTGGTCATTTTAATCTCCCCGCCCCCCCCCCCCCCCTTCCCGGACACCAGGAAGGCTTCAGAATCACAGCAGCATTCCATTCTGCAGAAGGGATCCCCTCTCCCTCTCTCAGAAGCTGCAGGTGTGAGAAGACCCCTTTGAAATCCGCTGACGAACAAGAAAAGTCAGTTTCACGAAGTGGGGGACTCCCTTTTCTAGCCTGGATGAGCAGGAGGTGCTGCCTGCATGCTGAGCAGTTTGCAGACACGAAGCCCAGAAGCGAAACTGCAACAGCTCAATCAAATCCCAACCTGAGAATCTGACCCATTAACTTTGCTCCTGGTTTTTCTTCGCAAAATATTGAGGTAGAAAATTTGAAAAATGGATGCGATTTCTAAACTTTGAGATTGCTATTTTAAGATCACTGCTGAATTGTTTTTCTAATAATGAACAATGGAGTTTGTGGGTAAGCAGAACATTCTTGATCCCTTTCATTAAGTTGGTGATTGCTGTTTGGGTGCATATGGCCGGCCAAGCTATTTCATCTCTTGCTAGCTATTAATGCCTCTCCATCATCACCCCTTCAGAACAGGATCATTGCAAGTCATCCAAGCAATATTTCTCAGTTGATTAGCAGAAAATAACACTGCCAAGTATATTTTCTCAGATAATTCATTTAAAAATAGCTCTTTGATCTATCCTAATAAAGACGATGGCCAGCATGAGAAGAAATTTAATATTTCTCAATTTACTGTGCTAAGTTTTTTTTATAAACTTTACTTCAGAAATGAATGTTAATCATCGTGAATATCCCCATGGAAAGGATAAAGAATTAAATTTGCGAGGGCTGTCTAATCACCATAACAGAAGATACTGCAGCGTTGAGTCATAATGCGGGATGCAGTTTTTGCTTCATGACTCAATGTGGAGACAGTTCACTTATAATAAAAAATTGGTCTATAAAAAAATTAAAATGCACTGTTGCCACTTCAATTCTGTATAGTGGCAGAATTCCAATTTTAAAATGTATTTTGGATATTTTGTTCGCAGATTGAACGGCGGGGCCTGAGACCTCGCTCTGTTGAAGGAGAAATACCCTAAAACATGCCTCAAAGTGGTGTCAACAGTCAGGCTGAATGCTGGAAAAGGTCATGGATAATGCTAATTAAGTCATGTAGGGATGTCCAAAACCAAATAATCCTTAGCAGGGATGGAAGGCAAGGTGGTACTGCTGGCCATAGTCCAGCTGTTCAGCCTAATCTTACTTTCCACCTTTTAGAAGAACAGAAGAACTAGGAGCAGAGAAGGCCATCTGGCCCCTCGAGCCTGCTCCACCATTCAATGAGATCATGGCTGATCTTCTGTGGACTCAGCTCCACTTTCCGGCCCGAACACCATAACCCTTAATCCCTTTATTCTTCAAAAAACTATCTATCTTTATCTTAAAAACATTTAATGAAGGAGCCTCTACTGCTTCACTGGGCAGGGAATCCCATAGATTCACAACCCTTTGGGTGAAGAAGTGCCTCCTAAACTCAGTCCTAAATCTACTTCCCCTTATTTTGAGGCTATGCCCTCTAGTTCTGCTTTCACCCGCCAGTGGAAACAACCAGCCCGCATCTATCCTATCTATTCCCTTCATAATTTTATATGTTTCTGTAAAATCCCCCCCTCATCCTTCTAAATTCCAACGAGTACAGTCCCAAGCTACTCAACCTCTCCTCGTAATCCAACCCCTTCAGCTCTGGGATTAACCTAGTGAATCTCTGCACACCCTCCAGTGCCAGTACGTTCTTTCTCAGGTAAGGAGACCAAATCTGAACACAATACTCCAGGTGTGGCCTCACTAACACCTTATGCAATTGCAGCATGACCTCCCTAGTCTTAAACTCCATCCCTCTAGCAATGAAGGACAAAATCCCATTTGCCTTCTTAATCACCTGTAAATCAGCTTTTTGAGGCTCATGCACTAGCACACCCAGGCCTCTCTGCACAGCAGCATGTTTTAATATTTTATCATTTAAATAATAATCCCTTTTGCTGTTATTCCTATCAAAATGGATAACCTCACATTTGTCAACATTGTATTCCATCTGCCAGACCCTAGTCCATTCACTTGGCCTATCCAAATCCCTCTGCAGACTTCCAGTATCCTCTGCACTTTTTGCTTTACCACTCATCTTAGTGTCGTCTGCAAACTTGGACACATTGCCCTTGATCCCCAACTCCAAATCATCAATGTAAATTGTGAACAATTGTGGTCCCAACACTGGTCCCTTTTGGGCTGTAGCTGTGTAAGTTCCAAATTTGGAGTGTGCATCCAAATATTTTATAAGTGTGAGTTTGAGATTCCCACCACCTTCTGAGTGAAAATATTTCCTCTCAACCTCTCCTCTCATCCCCTCTGGTATTGACACCACTGTTGTGGGTCGTAGGTCATTCCTATTCATTTTAGCCAGGTCCTCCCCATTTTGTCAATTAAGTCTCCCCACAGTCTTCTCTGTTCCAAAGAAAACTACCCCAGTCTATCCAATCTTTGCTCATCGCTAAAATTCTTGAGTGCTGGCAGTATCACCCACTGCACTGACATTGATTTACCTACAAGCTGTACCCAGTCTACATTTGGTAAATCACACCTCGGCTTAGTAAAATCAGCCCTGCATCAATTGAAGACATTTTGCCCTGGCCTACCTTTGTCATTTTCCATGCCCAGGTTAAAACTCCCTGAGTTATGATCACTATCACCAAAATGCTCTCTCACTGATCCCCCTTCCGATTCCATTTCACCTTCTAGTGAATATTGCCAGGGAGGAAACATACCATCCTGAAATGAATCTGCCAACACCTGGACTATTGAATCTCTGATGAATACTACTTTTCCCCTTCCTGCCTGCACATCTGAATCACCCATGCTCCCATGAACTCAGCATGCACTCTCTGTCAAGGTGAAACATGACCCTCATTAGTATCAGAGGTGAAAATTGATGAGAGAGCAAGGTGTACTCAGGAGACTGTTGCACTACTGACCTGGCTATCTTTTTCTCTGTGGTATTCATCTATTCCCTCTTTAGCGGCAGGATGAACACATCAAAAAACATGCTATCCAAGTAGCTCTCAACCATGTGAATGTACCAAAGTGAAGCCAGCTGCTGCTCACGGTCTGAAACATGGAACTCAAGCTCTTACCGCTTTGTCTATGTGTGGACATGTGAAGAGTCTTGGAGTTCCCACATGGTACAGGATGTGCATTTGAAAGAAATGAGGTTCATGCCATGCATCTATTTCTTATCCTATTATCTAATACTATCTAAATAACCCAAAACACGTATTTGACCTGGTCAAATAAACAAACACTATCTACTCCATTAATCACCTCATCCTCTCTCACATCTGGGCTCCCTGATTCCTCACATCTCTCCTTGCGCTGTGATGTCACTGTGCCAATCACCTCACTCTCTGTTGTTGCTCTGCTGTGATTTGATTTTCCTTGGCTTTGATCTTTCCATGGCGACGCTCCTATTGTGGTCCTCACTCTCCCTAGTCTCCACTGTTTTGCCATGCTTCAGGTTAAATCCTTTGTTCCTCTCTTCATAGATGTCATGATATCCAGATCAGCCTATCATGGTGCAATCACACACAGGCAGTTGGACCAACCAGCGCACACATAACACAACAGCCAATCACCAGTGAGAGCACACGCACTATAAAACAGGGAACACCACAGTTCCCGCTGACTCTACCAGGAGATAGCTCAGAGCACAGAGCTCACAGCGTGCCACTCAGACATAGACCATGTGCTGAGTGCCTCACTAAGATAGTGATAGGGCTGGGTCCACAGGTTAGCTGGTGAAGCACATACCCAAGCTAGCAGTTAGTTGTTACCGTTGTTAAGATAATAAAACAGAGTTGGACTGTTGCTAACTTTCCGGTTGGTTCAATTGCTCTGTTTTATTACTTTTGCCCTCGAGTCGCCAGGTATCTTTATGATACCACTACGAGGTTCAAGTCCAAGTAATGATCAATAACCCAATACACCGATTAGTAAGATTCAAATCAAAGCACATTTATTATACACAGTAATCTCTACTCATGCACAAATTCTACGTCTAAGCTACTTCTACAACTAACAGGCCTATACTTAACTTCGGACTGGCCCACCAGGTCAGGGGGACAAATGGCCTTTCGTTCGTGTTCTGAGTCTGCGGGATTCGAAGTTGGTACAGATTGGTAGCTAGGAGCGCCTATCTCATAGCGAGCGTTGAATTAAGACTTGCTTCTGTCGGCGGTCACTGCACCGGTCACGGTCAATGTTGGTTTGTGTTGCTGGGTGACCCGGGCAGGACGAAGAGGTGAAGAGAGCGATTTAAACTTGGGGCTTAACTCTTATAGTCCCCAGGGGCTTCCCGCCTTTCGGGGCGGACCCTGTACCTGGTCCCAAGTGATTGGACTTTGTCCCAATCGCTTGGTTCGATTTTCTCCAATACTGGAGCGGTTCCCTGAGCAGTGGGCGGTCTTATGGTGCTCGTTCACCTCCTTTGTGTTGGCTCCTGCTGGCGCCGGGGAGTCTGGCTTTGCTTTGTGTGTCCAAAATGTTACTTATTGTTCCCGGGGATTGCTCATCAGTATGTAGATGGCTGCTATATTGTTATGCTGATGGTCGCTGGTATCGATGTATTCTGGCCTTTTGCAGGGTTAAATACACAGCAAACCTGCACCTGCTGGTTTCTGTCTGCGTTGGCTGACTTTCCCATCGGCCTTTGCCGTTCGCCATTTTAAATCGGGAGTTGGCCAATTTAGGTGGCTACACTCCCTCCTTGTGATCCTAACGCGAAGCGTGAAGGATCACATAACTACGTTGTTTCCATTCCCTGACCAGGTGAGCACTTCTTTCATAGCCTCTACCCTGACCATAACTATGCAAAAAATGTTAACTGACAATTCTAAGGGGTGCTATGTCAAACAGGGACATGCATTACTAAACAAGAAAATGGGAACCTCTAACTATCCTTAATACACGACACTTACTTAAACATTTCATCACTCTAACTTCCTCAACCATGCAAACAAAATCATAGCTGTTTATACACATGTTTCCTGGCTTGGCAGTCAAGCTCAGGATTGTACAATTGCTCATGAACATTTCTTTATTTACAACAAAAAAAACGCAAACGAATGCTCTTTATTATAGATCGCGGGGGTCGGGGGGTCTGGTCATATCTGAAAATAGGGGATCTGATCCTATATACCGGGGTGCTAGCGCGGTAGGCTCTCCTTCTCCATTTTCTCAGACGAATAGTCTGCATGATGCAGCAGAGTATCGCTAATACCAATAGGGATTCTATCAAGTAGGACAGGGAGTATCAGGTTATTAACCTGGCACACCAAGATGGTGCGGTGTCGCTTGTGACTGGGCTCTGGGTACTGTGGGTAAGTGAATCATTAACGGCTGGGGGGCTTGAGGTCATGGGGTTCGCGTTCAGGCGCAACCAAATGTCCATTATCACGATGAACCATGCGAAGGATGTCCTCATGGTTCTTTTTTCACTTCTCTTCTCTTCTCTTTTCCGGTCCTGGAGCTTATGGAGTTCTGTGGAATCAAGCATAGGGTCTGTAACTACCTTGGTTTAACATCTCGTATGATAGTCTGTTTGTCCTTTAGTGCCAATTACTCCCTTTTTAATTGGTCACTATGTGTGACTCCCTCTTTTTTTTCTTCAAAAAGCGAATTTTAGGACAAGACACACTTTCAAATAGTGAACCAGTGCGAGCCATCTCACAGAATGTGCGGTTTACCATCCAAATGTTTCAGGATGCAAATAGCATGTGGTTGGAAACCTAAGGGTTACATGAAACAAAACAAAACTTTTTGAACTAAACTTTCCAAAATGAGGTGCGTATGGGCCACGACGGGTAAGAGTTGGATGGAGTCCCCGGGTAGGACGGCTACCAATGCCGTGTCTCCCCTACCCGAGCGTAGTTGACCAGAGAGGGGGTTCCCAGGCAGGGCGGGCCCCAAGCCCTTTCTCCACTGCCTGAGCAACCGACAAGAACGGGCAAGAAATGTAGTCATCGTTGGGGGGCTGTCGTAGTGGTTCTTCCCTCGAACCAGAAGGGCAGTTACGAACGGGCGTGTGGTATCTGTCGACAGACGGGTTCTGCTGAACTGGCGTCTGGGACCTTAACAAGGCTCTGCAGACAAACTAGTTCCTCTGAACCAGCGTCTGGCCAATAGAAAGTCTCTGTGGGCAAGTCTTCAGAGGTTTCGGCCGAAAAGGCGTGGGGCCGTGGAAAAAAAATTGCCGGTCTGACATACAACATTTAACAAACAATACAAAGAACATAAAACATGCTGCAGGTTCCATCAGAAAGGACACCGTTTTCTCCCAAGTGGTTCCTTTAAAACATCATCTGGACACCTCAGTTATCGGTTGCGAACAGGGTCGCAAAGGGGTTCTCGTTTTGGGAGTCAGACTCAAGGTCGTCCTCTTCTCCCGGATACCAAACTCTTGAGTGTATCAGGGCTGAAAAGGCTGCTTGGTATGATTTCGGATCGCTCTCGTCATTCCGGACGGGTCTGAACGAATTATCTCTGTGCCAATAGGTGGTGTCTAGTTGTGTGGGGACGGAATCGGGGTCGTCATGGTAGGTCGGTGGTCGGTGGTGGGGTTTGTTCAGGAAAGTGATCATGAAGGGATCACTCGAAACATGGTCAGATTCGCTGGGTGTGGGTCCTGTTGTATGGGGATAGTAGGGAGACGTGCTGTGGCTATCGTCCGAGTCACAGTCGCTGTCTCTGCTGCTGCAGTCGGTGGGCGTTCCGGGGCGGAGTGTATATTTAGGGGGTGGAGTCGAGGTCGAGTCCGTGGCTGGGCTGGATGTGTTGGGGGATGGTAGGGTTACATTGGCTGTGGGCGGGGTGTGGTGTGCTGCGTCGAGCATGACGTGGTGTGCGTGGTTCGACTGTGTTCCATATGCCTTCAGCTGGTTGATATGGAACCACGCAGTCTTTCCATTGGGGTACTTTATATTGTAGACGGGAGGGATTACTTTGTCCGCAATGGAGTACGGACCCGAGTACGTAGGTGACAGGAATGTGCTGGGGTTGTATACGGAGAGCATGACTTGCTGTCCTATACTGTACTCAGTCGCATGCACTGTCTTGTCGAAACAAGCCTTGCTCTGTTTCTTCCTTGTGCCCAATTTCACTGCGGCTGCTAGCTGAGCCGTTTTAACATTTTCCATTAATTGCTCTACTGCTTTCTCGTGTGTGAGGGCCGTCACTTCGGGGCTGGTCAAGTCTAAACCTAATAACATTTCTGTGCCTTTCATGGGGCGTCCGGTCATGAGAGTGTGTGGGGTGTAACCTGTGGATGTGGAAACCGTATTTCGCAGAAACATCAGTGCAAAAGGGAGGACTGAATCCCAAGTGGTGTTGTTTTGCTGGACCATTTTTCTGAGGGTGCATTTTAGGGTCCGATTCATGCGCTCCACGATACAACTCGACTGTGGGTGGTATGCAATGTGGAATTTTTGGGTGATGCCAAATATCGTGAGGACGTTCTTCATGACACGTCCCGTAAAATGGGAACCTTGGTCGGATTCAATGCTGCGGGGGAATCCCCATCTTGTAATGATGTGGTGGGTCAAAATCTTGGCTGTGGTCTTAGTCGTGTTAGTTCTGGATGGGAATCCTTCCATCCATTTTGTAAACGTGTCGATCACCACGAGTACATATTTATAACCATTCCTGCAAGGGGGCAATGGTCCTATAAAATCAATCTGGAGGTTAGTCCAGGGGCCATTAACGGGTTGGGTGTGACTAAGCTCAGCCTTTTTTGCATATCTGTCCGGATTATTCTGGGCACAGATAGGACAATTCTCAATGTGGTGATTTACATCATCCTTTAAATTGGGCCACCAACAAAGCTGCCTGAGGTGGGCTGTAGTGGGATCGATTCCCTGATGTCCATGACCATCATGGAATAAACAAATCAGTTGATTCCTGTCCTGTTCAGGAACCACATAAAGGGTGTCTTTTAACACCACACCGTCATGTGTGGTCAGAGCATTTTTAAATCTCTCATAGGGTGCTGGATAGTTTCCTTTTAAAATCTCCCTGAGATTGCTGTCCTGCTTCTGGGCCTCCACTAGATCCTCGATCCTAGTCTGTGAGACCTGAACTGCATTCACTGGTGCGCTTTCAGGGGGTGTCCAAAAATATCCATGCCTGGAACCTGCCTTAGCCAGTGCATCGGTTTTTACATTTCCAGGGGGGGAGGAACGATGGTGACTTCGAACTTTGACTATACCAAAAGTCCTGTTCTGTGCTCTCTCTAAGATGTGACGGAGCAATGGGGCTGAGGGGAGGGGTTTTCCGTCTGCGGAAACAAATCCTCTTGCTTTCCACAGGGGCAGGAATTCCGTAAGGCTGTTGCAGACATAGAGGCTGTCCGAGTATATGTCTGCTGGGCTGAGGAAGGAATCTGGGTGTTCCACTATATATGCGATGGCTGCAAGCTCTGCTGCCTGCGCGCCTAAGTGGCCTGGAAGTTTTAATGATATTTCCTCTAGGGCGCGTCCCTGCGCGTCCTCGACATAAATACCGCAACCTGTTATGCGCTTCCCATCCAATACTGTGGAAGATCCATCCACATATATCCTTATGGGCTCACACGTGTCTGTGTGCTGGGGGCTCTGGGTTGAACTACCTATCTATTTGGGGGTGTTTTAGAAATATAGGAGCCTGTGTTGTGGTGTGGAGAGATAATTTCGCATTCATGGGGGGTTCCGGGGTACTGTAAGTTGTCGGCTAAAAAAGTGTGGGTCTTTGTCCGTTTCACAGTGATATCCCGTCCCTGCAAGAGAAGGGTCCATCTGGCTGCTCTTATTTGACTGACTGTACCATCCTTAAGTCGTCCGTCCAGTAAAAGTTGGGTAGGAGTGTGTTCCGTGAGGATTGTGATGGGGCTCAGTCCGGTAATGTACGAAAAATTCTGGACTGCCCAGAATACTGCGAGCAGGTGCCTCTCACAGGCTGAAAATTCCTGCTCCACAGCATCTAAAATTCTGGAGGCTAAGTTACGGGCCTTAACTGTTCGTGCCGTTCCTGGAGGAGCACGGGCGGAAGGGTGCGGTCTGTGGTTGCTACCTCAATAGCGTAAGGGGAAAGCGGGTCTGGAACTTGTAGTGCGGGGGCTGCTATGAGTGCCTGTTTTAAAGAGTCCACAGCATCCGTATGCTGCGGAAGCCATTCCCAGGGGGGCTCCTTTCTTTAGGAGGTCTGAGCGGGGTGCTGCCTTGCTGGCGAAACCGTCAATGTGGTTTCGGCAGTAGCCCACCAGTCCTAAAAACGACCGGAGGGCTAAAACGTTCTGGGGAAGAGGCAATTTAGCAATCGAGTCAATCCTTTTATGCTTGATCTCACGTTTACCATGTGTGATAATTGTACCCAAATATATCACCTTATCTTCCAAAATCTGGGCCCTTTTGGGGTTTACTTTACAACCAATTGAGTGTAAGAGTTCCAGGAGTTCGGACAGAAGCTCGATGTGCTCTTCTTTGGTGTCTGTCTGCAATAGTAGGACGTCTACATACTGGATGAGACATTCGGGGCGAGCGAATTTGGCTAAACCATTTGCCAGCTGTCGGTGTAAAATGGAGAGGGAGTTGTGGAATCCTTGTGGAAGGCATGTCCACGTGTACTGTTGATTTTTAAAGGTGAAGGCAAATTTGTACTGGCACGCCTTTGCCAATAGAATGGACCAGAGTCCATTACTGACATCCAAAACCGTAAAGAATCGGGAATTAAGTCCCTGCTTGAGCATGGTCTCGGGACTTGTGGCTACTGTGGGGGCTGCTGCGGGGGTGACTTTGTTGAGTTCCCGGTAATCAATGGTCAGTCGCCATGATCCATCGGGCTTTCTCACTGGCCAAATCGGGGCATTATTAGTGGAGGCTACTGATCTAAGTATGCCCTGCTCTAATAAGCTTTCGATTACTTTTGCGATTTCTCCCTCTGCCTCTTGGGGAAATCCGTACTGTTTTTGGGGTCTAGGGTCAGGTCCTGTGATCTGTACGGAACCAGTCATCCGTCCACAGTCGTGTTTGTGGGTCGCGAATGCTGTCCTGTTCTTTTGCAGAACTGCCCTAACCTGCTTGTCCGTGCTAAGCGTGGTCGGGTTGAACCAAAATTCGCCTGCTGTGCTAATTTTGTTCGCGTATTCACCTATGTTGAGCGTTGCGGGGGCTCTTGCGGATTTTGCCATTTTCCAGACACAATGGTTGACTGGATCAAATGAAAGATTGTGGGAATTCATGAAATCGATTCCCAGAATGTGTTCTGCAGTGTGGGGCAGATCAACTAAAACCACGGGGTGCTTGGTGGTGATGGTACCGATTTGAATGGGTACAGGGGCTGTGATGTGTCCCTGCTGTGAGTGGCCTGTAAAGCCGCTGAGGGTGATGGTGGCTGTAGTGGGCCACGTGTCTCTTTGGAACATGGTGGAGGAATTTATTGTGGTGCGGGACCCTCCTGTGTCCCAGAGAAACTCGATGGGCTGTCCCCAAATTTTCGCTGCAACTACCGGTCGTCCTGACCTATCCCAAAGGGTGTCGCAGACCCAACTGGGGGAGCCCGAACACCGTCAGTCCGTTCCGGTTAGGTCCGTCTGATCTGAACGGGCACTAACGCTATGAATGGGTTCTGTCTTCTTCTTACTCAGAGTGCCCGTCTGCTGGGCTCTCTGTGGCTTTCTAGGGGCATTGCACTCTCTTGCGAAGTGTCCCAACTGTCCACAGTTGTAACACTCCTCTGACTTGGATGGGGGGCTGTTTTTTTCTTCATTCACCCATGCGGGGTTCTGGTGTGTTGTAACTGCCTGTATATCTGCGTTGGCCTGCTTTTCCTCGGGATTTTTAGCTGCAGGTTTGCTTTGTACAGACTGCGCCCAGGTGCGGGACAATCTTTTCACTACCCACTTCTCGTTATGAGCCTCCTTTGAGGGATCATAATTTGCGCACGCTTTCTGTCCTGTTTCTGTGGCATGGGAGATAAGGGTGCGGGTCCATTTGGCCATGTTGTCTGGGGACAAACGGGCGCGGTCAAAGTCTCCAAAGACTGCTGCAAAGTGGATCCACAGGCGTCCAGCAAGCGCTGTGGGGTGCTCGGCTTTCTTTTGCCTGTTTTGTTAAGGCCATCTACGGGGTCACCCCGGTTATACCCAATCGCATCCAGCATCGCGGTATGCATTTCTGCAAGGGTACCTCCTCCTACATTCTGTGGGTCGGGAAGGCTGCTGCGACTGAAGGATCTAAACTTAAAGCTGTGAGCTTTACATGCTCTCGCTCATCCAGGCCGGACATGGTCGCCTGATGCTTGACTCTGGCGAAGAAATGGTGGGGGTCTGAGGTGGGGATGAACGGTGTGATCTTATCGCACGCGTCCCGTAATTGGGTCACTGTTAAGGGGGTGGAGTATAGGAATTCCGCATCGTCCGATGTGGCTGTGCGGTGGGTGGTGAATGGGTTCATTGGAGCCTGAACTATCTGCTCTGTGGGGGGTTGGGGCGCTTTCCTCTTTTGTGGCTTTCCCTGCATACATGTTCCCTGAACATATCTCTGCGCTGTCTCGTTTAATTCTTCCCAATCAGGGCCGTCTTCCTCTTCTAACTTTGCTCCAAAGGTTTCCTGGAATCCTTTTTGGACTGAATGCAGAGATTGCAGCTCTGCAATCTGCTTCCGGCACTTTGCGTGGTCTAATGTGCTTTGCCTTTGCTCCGTGGTGGCAGCATGGAGTGCTCTTAATGCTGCCTTCAGGTCACTACACTGCCTCTGCAATGCTTCTACCTGCTTTTCTGTTTCTTCACGTACCAGGACTGCACGTTGCGTGTCCTGATAGGCCTTTTCATATTGGGACTGGAAGCTGTTTAAGTGCGCCAGACAAGACTGGTGTGCCCTTTTGGCATCCTCCACCTCTCCGTCTTTTGCTACCAACTTCCTTCTCAATTCTAAGTTCTCTCTTTCTACCTCGCTTACATCGACCTTACTCATTCGATGTATGCCTTCTACCTCTTTCCGGAGCGTCCTAATGACCACCTCTGTGCCTCGCAATTGTGCCAAGCAGGACACGATTGCCATCGGCTTGCGAGCTTTCCCTAAGCTCTTTTTGTGGATCTCGCTCAGGTTCTCCCACCAAGTATGTCCTATACTCCCGGGGCCTGATTCCTCGTTGTCACAGAATTCACTCCAACGGGCCATCCCTTCCCTTTGAGATATTTCCTGATCTCTTCCTCCCGAATGGGACATTGTCCCACTCTACTGCTGCTGGTCGCTGCGACCGCAAATTCCTCGGGGTTCATGAGGTGTTGCATTGCATGCATTGCCATCTTTCCTATCTGAATGCTGCTCTTCAAATTTGGGACAGGGGTATTAAGGCGGTGCTGTAAATACGGGTACGGCTTTCGCTACTTTCCGAAGTACAAACTCCCGACAGTTTTGTCGCAACAAACAAATCTATCAGTTTTACCTTATCGCCCTGTTAGTTACGCATGCATACACACACTTCCGAATTATGAGTATTGATCAGAACTGCTTGAACGCTTGTGATTTTTCTGTTCCCAATTGGATCTCTAATTCAAATTCTGGGTTCTGCCGGAGTGGTTATGCCACTTCTAGATCGGGTCCCGTCAGGATGTCGCCAAATAATGTTGCTAACTTTCCGGTTGGTTCAATTGCTCTGTTTTATTACTTTTGCTCTCGAGTCGCCAGGTATCTTTATGATACCGCCACGAGGTTCAAGTCCAAGTAATGATCAATAACCCAATACACCGATTAGTAAGATTCAAATCAAAGCACATTTATTACACACAGTAATCGCTACTCATGCACAAATTCTACGTCTAAGCTACTTCTACAACTAACAGGCCTATACTTAACTTCGGACTGGCCCACCAGGTCAGGGGGACAAATGGCCTTTCGTTCGGATTCTGAGTCTGCGGGATTCGAAGTTGGTACGGATTGGTAGCTAGGAGCGCCTATCTCGTAGCGAGCGTTGAATTAAGACTTACTTCTGTCGGCGGTCACTGCACCGGTCACGGTCAATGTTGGTTGGTGTTGCTGGGTGACCCGGGCAGGACGAAGAGGTGAAGAGTAAATTTGAACTTGGGGCTTAACTCTTATAGTCCCCAGGGGCTTCCCGCCTTTCGGGGCGGACCCTGTACCTGGTTCCAAGTGATTGGACTTTGTCCCAATCACTTGGTTTAATTTTCTCCAATACTGGAGCGGTTCCCTGATCGATGGGCCATCTTGAGGTGTTCGTTCACCTCCTTTGTGTTGGCTGCTGCTGGCGCCGGGGAGTCTGGCTTTGCTTTGTGTGTCCAAAATGTTACTTTATTGTTCCCGGGGATTGCTCATCAGTATGTAGATAGCTGCTACATTGTTATGCTGATGGTCGCTGGTATCGATGTTGATGGCCTTTTGCAGAGTTAAATACACAGCAAACCTGCACCTGCTGGTTTCTGTCTGTGTTGGCTGACTTTCCCATCAGCCTTTGCCGTTCGCCATTTTAAATCGGGAGTTGGCAAATTTAGGTGGCTACAGTACCATCTACAGCCGTGTTGGATCATTTGTGCATCAGAACACCCAACACGACATGATACCAGTAGTGGACGCAAACCAGCGACTGTGAGACTTCCTGCATCCTTTCAGAAATCCGCCATCCTGCTCCATGGAAAACATCAGCCCGCCGCAGCCGCTCCGAATCACTGGTAATCTCAGCGTAAACTGGAAGCTGTTTAAACAGCGCTTCCAGCTTTTTCTAGAAGCCACAGACAGGGAGAATGCATCGGACACCAGGGAGATCGGCCTCCTCCTCTCCACGCGGGGCAACACGCCATCCACATTTACAACTCCCTGGCATTCGCGGAAGGTGAGGACAAAACAAAATATAAGACGGTGCTTCTGAAGTTCGAGGAACACTTCAGCGTGGAAGTCAATGAGAGCTTCGAGAGGTACCTATTCCAGCAGCGCCTGCAGGGTAAGGATGAGCCTTTCCAATCTTACTTGACACACCTCCGTATCCTCGCGCAGTCCTGCGGCTATGAGGCCACCTCCGACTCCATGATACGGGATCAGATAGTTTTTGGGGTCATCTCGGACACCCTACGCCAGCAGCTCCTTAAAATTAAGCGCCTCACCCTAGCGACTGCCATCGAGATCTGCGTCCTCCATGAGAACGCGACCAGCCGGTACTCCCAAATCCAGGCAGCCGAAACGGCACGGCACGGGTCCCACGAGGCGGAGTGGGTCCAGTCGATCGAGTTCCTCCCGTCCCGCGGCCCGGACGAGAGCGGCCATTTGCACGCTTTCTGAGGCCTCCCGCGCTTGTACGCGCCAAAAGAGGAGACGTTGACGTAGAGGGACGCGATGCGCAGGCGCGCTCTACACAGGACCGCACCACGCATGCGTGGTGGTGCAACAAACACAACGAACGCCATGACATCATGATGTGTGACAACTGTGGCTCCGCCCATTTAAAGCGGCAATGTCCGGCCAAAGCACGTCAATGCCTCCGCTGTGGCAGGATGGGCCACTATGCTGCCTGCTGTCGAGCAGCTCAACGTGCCAACTCCCAACAATTCCGCCAGCCTCGCTGGGACGTGCGGGCGATTCAGCCCCCCTACACTGAGTCATATCCAGATAGTATGCAGACCAGCGATACCGAAGACAGGGAGCCCTTCCGCGTTGCGGTAATCCACAAGAACCGGATGTCCCCAAGTCGGAACCAACAGCCGCTGCCAGTGCACAGCATTGATCCTGGCGATGAGTGGTGTGCCACCCTAACGGTCAACCGATCACAGATCACATTTCGCCTGGACACTGGTGCCTCCGCCAATCTCCTTGCATGGTCAGCCTTCCAGACCTTGAAGGTTAAACCATTGATTCTGCCATCCCACTGTCAGCTGGTTGACTACAATGGAAACGTCATCCCGGCCACGGGGTCCTGCTAGCTCGAGGTTACACACAACTCACACAAAGCCACATTATCATTTGAAATCGTAGGATCCTCGAGGGACTCTCTGTTAGGCGCACAGGCGTGCAAGATCCTCCACCTCGTTCAGCGGGTACACACTCTGTCTCCAGAAGGCACGTCCGATTTCCCAGATGCAGACTTTAGGGCGCAGCTCCAATCACTCCTCGGGCACAACCAGGAGGTGTTCGAGGGCAATGGGCACACTGCCCTACACGTACAAAATACGGCTCAAACCGGACACCACCCCAGTCATTCACGCATCTCATAGGGTCCCAGCACCACTCAAGGACCGCCTCAAGCAGCAGCTGCAGGACCTGCAGGACCAAGGAGTGCTTTCCCGGGTCACGGAACCAACGCCATGGGTCAGCTCCATGGTGTGCGCCAAGAAGCCCTCCGGCGAGCTCCAGATGTGTATCGACCCAAAAGATTTGAATCATAACATTATGAGGGAACACTACCCCATACCCAAGCGAGAAGAAATCACGAGCAAAATGGCTCGGGCAAAAATATTCACCAAGCTTGATGCCTCAAAGGGCTTTTGGCAGATTCAACTGGATCAGTCCAGCAGGAAGCTGTGCACTTTCAACACTCCATTTGGCAGATACTGCTACAATAAGTGTGACTGCGGCTGACCCCCTTCTACAACGTGTGATGCACCACATGACGGAAGGGTGGCTCAAGGAGCAGTGCCCACAATTTTACAACGTCCGGGACGACACCATCATTGATGGTGTCCTCTTGAAGTTGGACCGGGTCGTGATCCCACACAGCATGCACCGGCTTGTCCTCCAACAACTGCACGAAGGCCATCTCGGAGTTGAAAAGTGCAGGCGGAGGGCCCGAGAGGCTGTGTACTGGCCGGGCATCAACAACGACATCGCCAACATGGTGCTCAACTGCCCCACCTGCCAAAGGTTTCAGCCGGCGCAACCCCCGGAGACCCTTCAGCCCCATGAGTTGGTCACGTCCCCCTGGGCGAAGGTGGGCGTGGACCTCTTTCATGTGCTCGGCAGGGACTACATTATTCTGATTGACTACTTCTCAAGTTATCCGGAGGTCATACGCCTGCACGACACAACGTCATCAGCTGTCATCCGGGCATGCAAAGAAACCTTTGCTCACCATGGAATTCCGCTCACCGTCATGTCTGACAATGGGCCTTGCTTTGCGAGCCAAGAATGGTCTTCCTTTGCCACTTCATACAACTTCACACAAGTGACGTCCAGTCCCTTGCATCCTCAGTCGAATGGCAAGGCGGAAAAGGGCGTCCACATTGTGAAGCGGCTCCTCTGCAAGGCTGCTGATGCCGGATCTGACTTCTGTTTAGCCCTGCTGGCCTATCGCTCAGCCCCACTGTCCACGGGCCTCTCGCCATCCCAGTTGTTGATGGGTCGCACCCTCAGGACCACTGTGCCGTCCATTCATGTTCCTGACATCGACCATGCTCCAGTAATGTGAAGGATGCGACAGCAGCGTGCTCAGCAGAAGGTGGCACATGACGCTCGGGCGACTGATCTTCCTGCCCTGGCGCCTGGAGACAACGTCCGCATACACCTACCGGAGGGTGGCTGGTTGGCAACTGCCGAGGTTCTCCGCCACGCGGCTCCCCGCTCATTCCTGGTTCACATGCCCGATGGCTCCATTCTCCGCCGTAATCGGCGGGCCCTTCGCCTGGTTCCGCACTTGCTACGCGATCATGCACCGGTGCCACGCCCTCCTGTTGTCCCTGATGTCAACTTTGTTGAGCTTCCTGCCACTCTGCCTCTTCCTCTCTCGCCCGTGGCCAGACCCATTCCTCAGACGGTGGATCCTGACCCACCCTTGAGGCGGTCAACCCGAATTTGTCGCCCACCTGAGAGACTTGACTTATGAGCCTGTTAGCACATTGGACTGACTGAATTGTTTTACAGTATTGTTAACGAGTTTTTCTTGTCGTTCATTGTTCCAGAAGTTTTCTCTCGTCGTTTGCTGATTGCATTTGTTCTGTTATTGGTACAACCTCATTGTTCTGTTGCACCTGACACCTTCCTCTGTATATAGTTTAGCCTCGTGTACATGTTGTAAATATTGCACACACATACTCAGATGCACTCAGTACACATTTCTATTTATTAGCATGTAGGCACGTATCCTTTGTGAAAGAGGGGATGTCATGAAATCCATATTAACATATCATGGCGCAATCACACACACACTGATGGACAGGCAGTTGGACCAACCAACACAATCTTTCCATGGCGACGCTCCTATTGTGGCCCTCACTCTCCCTAGTCTCCACTGTTTTGCCATGCTTCAGGTTAAATCCTTTGTTCCTCTCTTCATAGATGTCATGATATCCAGATCAGCATATCATGGTGCAATCACACACAGGCAGTTGGACCAACCAGCACATACATAACACAACAGCCAATCACCAGTGAGAGCACACGCACTATAAAACAGGGAACACCACAGTTCCTGCTCATTCTACCAGGAGATAGCTCAGAGCACAGAGCTCACAGCGTGCCACTCAGACATAGACCATGTGCTGAGTGCCTCACTAAGACAGCGATAGGGTTGGGTCCACAGATTAGCTGGTGAAGCACGTACCATTGTTAAGACAATAAAACAGAGTTGCACCATCTACAGCCATGTTGGATCATTTGTGCATCAGGACACCCAACACGACAATAGAGTCAGAGAATTTACAGTGCAGACGCTCCCCACTGGGTCAAAATCCTGGAACTCCCTCCCTGACAGCACTGTGGGTGTATCTACACCGCATGGGCCGCAGCAATCCAAGAAGGCGGCTCGCTACCACCTCAAGGGCATTAAGCGCTGACCTGGGCAGCAACACCCACATACATTTTTAAAAAGATTATCTGGTCAGTCTGACATTTCCGTTTGTGGAGTCTCCTGAGTGAATATTGGCTGTGACATTTCCAACATCACAACAGTGACGACAACAGCTCCTCCCCCCCCCCCGCCAGGTGACTGTAGTCACACAGGGCTGTTTAATTGGACAGGAGGGTACAGTGTGGAGACTCTGTGACCTTCTTGACCCCCCCTTGCTCATTTGTGACTGAATGGTGGGCGGCCTTTGCACCTGGAGGCTGGTTATGCCACCCACCGCCACTCCCATCGCCAGACTGAACCAGCTGGCTGGGTGATTACCGATGCGGCGGAAAGCTTGTGAGAATCTCACAATTTTGATGAGGGGGAGAACCTGCCGATTATCAGGAATGGGGTGGGGGTGGTGTGCAGTGTGACACCCACTCTGTGGCACGCGTAGCCTGCTGCGTTTAGTCTCCCCTTGCCAGGGCTGTCTGCAGCGCTTTGAATTAACATCTACTGACTCAAGTGGTAGTGCTAACCAAAACCTCCACTGATATTCACTTCATTCACATTCAACTCTTCAAACGATTCTAATGTCAAGAGTGTGTTTGAAAGTTTGGACGAGTTTAATTTTCTGCTTGCCACAATTTCAATGGAACTGGGAATATGTAGCTTTGCACTTTGACAGTCTATTTCAAAAAGACTTGATGGAAATAAAGATAGGTAAGATATTAAACAAATGCATGTTTTGCATTCTTTAGCTGACCCCTCAGAAGGTAGCAGATGAGGACTGGCCTTTGCTATTTGCAAAGCATAAGCCTATCTTTCCTATTTCAAGTTAATGAAGTGATGTTGCACGAAGGTGGCACAACAAAAACGGCTTTCAGCTCACTTATCATTAGAATCCCATTCCTGAAGAGAAAAGCTACCAGCAGATAGATCACTCGCGCATGCAATTGGATTTACATTTCTTAAGAGTTAAACTCACTTTCCAAATATTTCACCTGCGAGTAATTCAAGTGCAAATGAGAGTCAAAGCTGATATCTCTAAATATTTTAAACTCCAACAATATGGTTGGACTTCTCTCCATACTAAACTGGAAAAGCAAGGCTCCTGCCTTCGCTTCCTGAGCAAAGGCAACACACAATTCATCTTCTGATCTCTCAGCTACCCTCACGCACGTTTTTCTGCCAATCTGTCTTTATCTGCTTATTTTTCTATTCAAATCCTCTCCCGCGTCTTATTTTCTCTCTGATTGTGAATTGAAGGGTTTTGATGTTCCATTACCAAAATAAGAACATTGATTCTTCTGACACAAAGTAAGAAGTGTTATGATTAAATATCAATCAAAATTGACATTCCATTTAGATATACTTACGTTTAATGGCAAATATTTGGAAAATTACCAGACAAATAATGCAATAAAGATCATAGAATCATAGAATTTACAGCGCAGAAGGAAGCCATTCGGCCCATCGAATCTGCACCGGCTCTTGGAAAGGGCACCCCACGTAAGCCCACACCTATCCCCGTAACCCAGTAACCCCACCTAACCTTTTAGAACTCTAAGGGCAATTTACCATGGCAAATCCACCTCACCTGCACATCTTTGGACTCTGGGAGGAAACCGGAGCACCCGGAGGAAACCCACGCAGACACAGGGAGAACGTGCAGACTCCACACAGACAGTGACCCAAGCCGGGAATCGAACCTGGGACCCTGGCGCTGTGAAGCGACTGTGCTAGCCACTGTGCTACCGTGCTGCCCCTGTTTTGTACAATCCACAATTCAAGCAGTAGTCCAGAAATATGTGTAGTGTCATTGGAACACAAGATATAGGAGCACGGTGGCAGAGTGGTTAGCACTGCTGCCTCACAATGTCAGGGACCTGGGTTCAATTCCAGCCTTGGGGGGCTGTCTGTATGGAGTTTGCACTTTCTCCATGTGTCTGCGTGGATTTCCTCCAGGTACACTGGTTTCCTCCCACAGTCCAAAGATGTGCCGGTTAGGAGGATTGACCAAGCTGCATTGCCCCTTAGTGTCCCAAAAATGTTCAGGTTAGATTACGGGGATAAGGTGGAGGAATGGGTATGGGTGGAGTGCTCTTTCAGAGGGTCGGTGCAGACTCGATGGGTCGAATTGCCTCTTTCTGCACTGTAGTAATTCTATTCTATGAGCAGAGGTAGATCATTTGACCCTTTAAGCCTGCTCCGCCATTCAATATAATCATGGCTAGCCTTCTGCCTTAACTCTACATGCCTGCTTGCTCTCTGTACCCAAAAACCTATTGACCTCAGTCTTAAATATACTCAACGATGAAACAACCTTTTCTCTCTGAGGTAGAGGTTGTGAAGATTCAGAATCCTCTGAGTGAAGATGTTTCTCATCATCTCAATTCAAACTGATCAAACACTTACTCTGAGGCTGTGCGCTGTGTTTTGGATTTCCCAGTTAGAAGAAACAACCCCTCAGCCACCCTATGGCTGGATAGACCGGGGCTTTTCCCTTGGAGTAGAGGAGACTGAGGGGGGACATGATTGTGATGTGTACAATTATGAGGGGCATAGGTAGAGAAGACAATAAGAACCTTTTCCCCTTGCTGAAGGGAACAATGACCAAGGGCATATATTTGAGGTTTAGAGGGGATGTGAGGAAGCCTCTTCACCCAGAGGGAGGTGGGAGTCTGGAACCCCCTGCCTGAAAGGGCGGTGGAGGCATTTAAGAAGTATTTAGATGTGCACTTGCGATCCCAAGGCAGGCAATGCTATGGGCCAAATGCTGGACAACGGGATTGGAATAGTTAGGTAATTGTTTTTGACCGCTGCAGACGGAATGGGCTGGAGGGCCTTTTCTGTGCTGTAAACATCTAAGACTCTATGACTGTAAAGCTCCTTCATTGAGATGATCTGCTACTCATTAAGCTTCCGAGAGTATAGTCATAGCTTACTCAGCCTCTCATTGGACAACTCTCTCATCCCAGGAGCCTATCTAGTGAACCTCTGCTCTACTGCCCCCAGTGCAAATATATTCTTCCTCATCGACGGAGACTAAAACAATATTCCAGATGTGTCCTCATCAACGTCCCGTTCAATTGTAGCAAACTTCCTTTTGAACCCCAATCCCATACAATAAAAAACAAAATCAAAATACTGCAATAGAATGTGGGAATGCTCAGCTGCTCTACTAGCATCTGTAAAGCGAGAATATTGTAATAAAGGCCAAAATGGCTTTGTCTTCCTAATTGCCTTCTGTGCCTGTATTGTATTTTTCTGCATTTCTTGCACGAGAGTACTCAAGTCCCACTGAACATTCAAAAGATTGACTCCTTTTCAAAAATGATCTGGGGCGAAATTCTCCCCCAACGGCGCGATGTCCGCCGACTGGCGCCAAAAATGGCGCCAATCAGACGGGCATCGCGCCGGCCCAAAGGTGCGGAATGCTCCGCATCTTTGGGGGCCGAGCCCCAACATTGAGGGGCTAGGCCGGCGCAGGAGGGATTTCCGCCCCGCCAGCTGGCGGAAATAGCGTTTGTTGCCCCGCCAGCTGGCGGGAATGGCGTTTGGTGCCCCGCCAGCTGGCGCGGAAATGCGGCGCATGCGCGGGAGCATCAGCGGCCGCCGACAGTTTCCCGCGCATTCGCAGTGGGGAGAGTCTCTTCCGCCTCTGCCATGGTGGAGGCCGTGGCGGAGGCGGAAGGGAAAGAGTGTCCCCACGGCACAGGCCCTCACGCGGATCGGTGGGCCCCGATCGCGGGCCAGGCCACCGTGGGGGCACCCCCCCCCCGGGGCCAGATCGCCCCGCGCCCCCCCCAGGACCCCGGAGCCCGCCCGCGCCGCCTTGTCCCGCCGGTAAATACCAGCTTTGATTTACGCCGGCGGGACAGGCAATTTCTGGGCGGGACTTCGGCCTATCCGGGCCGGAGAATTGAGCGGGGGGGCCCGCCAACTGGCGCGGCCCGATTCCTGCCCAATCTCCGGTACCGGAGACTTCGGCGGGGGCGGGATTCACGGCGGCCAACGGCCATTCTCCGACCTGGCGGGGGGTCGGAGAATGACGCTCCTGCTTTTCAATTCTTCCCACATTTCCCCACAGCATATTTCATCTGCCGACTTATTGCCGACTCACTGAACCCATTTCTCTTGGCAGCCTTTGTGTCTTCCTTACAACTTACATTCCCACCTAACTTTGTATTGGTTTTTAAAAATTTTTTAAATAAATTTAGAGTACCCAATTCATTTTCTCCAATTAAGGGGCAATTTTAGCGTGTTCAATCCACCTACCCTGCACATCTTTGGGTTGTGGGGGCGAAACCCACGCAAACACGGGGAGAATGTGCAAACTCCACACGGTCAGTAACCCAGAGCCGGGATCGAACCTGTGACCTCGGCGCCGTGAGACTGCAGTGCTACCACTGCGGCACCGTGCTGCCCTCTAACTTTGTATTGTTAACAAGCCTGGATAAACTACTCTTAGTCTCATTGTCTAAGCCATTGATATAAATGATAAATAGCTGAGACCCCAGCAGTGATCTTTGCAGCACAGCACTCGCACGCTAACTTTAAAATGTAGTTTCTCCCTTCTCTCTGCTGTTTATTCAATAATCATAATAATAATAATCTTTTATTGTCACAAGTAGGCTTACGTTAACACTGCAATGAAGTTATGGTGAAAAGCCCCTAGTCGCCACACTGTTCGGGTACACTGAGGGAGAATTTGGAATGTCCAAATTACCTAACAGCATATCTTTCGACTTGTGGGAGGAAACTGGAGCACCCGGAGGAAATCCACGCAGACACGGGGAGAACGTGCAGGCTCTGCACAGACAGTTATCCTCTGTCCTTGCTAATATGGCTGGAAAAAGAGACATGCTATTGAAACTTCCCATCTTGTACTCATCAGGACAGATTTGCAAGGATACCAATCGTAAAGGAAAACAACAATTCTCCTGCATGGGAAGAGGGAGAATGCCCCAAGGAACAGCTAACGGCCAAACGTTTGTTTTAATTCAAACCAAGCAGGTGACTCTGATTAGTTATGGCATTGCCACGAGGAATGAACCAGGGAAGGGCTGCCACCAAAGCCTTTGTTTAATCGAAAAAGGCGAAATGCGTGGTCATGCTTCTTCTATGTGCAAAGGACGGGCCCCTCTCTATGTGTGAAGGTGTAACTTTGTGCACACTTGCAGACTTTTATCTACAGAGACATTGCATACCATGAACCTCTGCCCAAAAAGCCCCCTTTCAACCTGCTCCTTAAGGGCAGGTGAGTCGCAATTGATACCCACCACCTGAATACAATTAGCCCCCAATTGATATACAGTTAACACCATTTACAACTGGTCAAGAAAAAAGAAAAACAAATCTTTACAATTGATAATTTCATAAAAAGTGGGTTAAACAAACACTCAGGGTTCATGTGGAGTTGCGGTACTCATCTCACAACTTGAAGTGCTTAAGAAATCACTCATAGTTTATCTCTGGTGAAGCATAAAATTCTACAGTTTACTTATTTAAAGCAATTTGCTTCATAGCTTTTATTTTAAAAAATCAATTTGTAGCTTTAATGCAATTAAAGTCCTTGGATTTTATTAAGCCACTGCTGTTATAAGGAAGTAATGTGGTTAACATTCATCCTGTCAACAATTTTAGTGCAAATATCAACATGTGCGCCAAGCATGATTTGCACCCAAGTCAACTTTCTCCCCAATAACGATTCACATGAAAAATGTATAGGGTTACTTTTGCTACTTTAGAAAACTTCCATTAAGCAAAGTGAATGGCACATGTACCTTGCAATATAGATAAAGTTCTGCAATGGATTGGTTTAGTTATATATAAGTAAAGTTTTAAGTTTTTGCTGTCACGCCATCATGAGTGTTGTGGTCAAGAAAGGTGATGAAGATCATAATCGCGGAGGAAAATACTTCAACCCTGTTGCAATGTCATGTGTTCAATCCATTTCCTGATTGACATTTATTGGAAAACGCACATGAATTGCAATTGTGTAAAACAAAGACATGAAACAAATGCAAGGCAACAAATTGTACAAAGATACAAACATTGTGACCAACAGAACATCTGTTACTTTTATATAAAGAGAAACCTGTAGCACTCTTAGAACTGGTATGGATCTATAATGGCCAAACATTAAAAATTAATTTATCCTTAAGGTCATGATTGCTCAGTGAGGATAATCCTCTTCATTGCCATGAAATAGGCTACACAGCTCATTACATTGTTCCAATCTTGTGTTGGCAGGTTATATGTTCAAAGGCAATACAGCCTTTAATTTCCCAATTTAATTTTCTTCTAAAAACGAAGAAACAAATTCAGCTGTAACAATTTATAGCATGGAATGTCGAACCTTAAATTACAATTGATCATAACCTGACAAAAAATTATTTGATGCACCACGGCTAAAATTTCACAACCCTAACAATTGGCTTCATAGTCATCCCCGTTAGAATGTCCCTTCCCTTTCATCAGGATCACTAATTGATAATTAAACTAAAGGGGAAAACAAACAGCAGCAGCTTAGGCTGTCCAGTCTTGGCAAAGTGGTTACTTTGAGGCTGAAGATAGTAGGTACAGACCCACTCTCCTTTGCTCTTCGGCAGTCCCTTGGGAGCGAGGATGACCTTCCATCACCCTGACTTCCTTCCACCCTGGTTTGATGGGTCCGAGATGGCTGCATAGTCCAATGGGCGATCCGTGAATTCTGTCACACGTGGAATAGGTGCTGCTTGATGCTTTGGGTAGATGAGTTGTTTGGAGATCTGTACTCTGCCTCTGACAGCTTGACTTTACCCCTGCACATTGCTGACAACCGCTCTGGATGTATTTGGTGCCTTCCCGAATAAGGTTTATTCATGTTGGTCAATCACAAGCCAGGGCATGACTCGAGGGGTATGTTTTACCCCTTAAGGGATGCCATGAGGATATCCCTAAAAATTCCCGTTGTCCACCTGGGAGTGTCCTGCCATGACCGAGCTCTGCGTAGAACAATTGCTTCGGGAGTCTGGCATTAGCCATACGAACTACATGTCCTATAACCTCAGGAGCTGGTTTTGAGTGATTATCGCCATGAAGCTGGGCAAGCTGGCTTTGGAGAGGTAAGGTAAAGTCGGCAAAATTCCATATGACCATCGGCGGCTTTCCCCTTTGAGTGGGGAGAGCTAACTGGTGGAGCCTTAACCTGAGGATCACCACACCTCAGGCGAGGGTTGAGAAGGCGGACCAGAGGACACTGCTGTTGGATTGCCTTTCTTAATTACCTCTGAATTTGGAGGATTTTTCTCAGGCTGATGTTACTTTTCCAGTGCTTTGAGGTGCCTGCTGTAGGGTGTCCAAGTCTCCGTAGCGTGTAGGAACGTTGGAATCACTGTTGCCTGCCGAACCGTGACCTTGATCTCGGATTTGAGACTCTGGTCCAAAAATACTCTCTTTCCTGGTCTGCTGAAGACTGAGTCGGAACATCTTTCAGGAGCACCCGGAGGAAACCCAGGCTGGCACGGGGAGAATGTGCAGACTCCGCACAAACAGTGACCCTGGCACTGTGAAGCAACAGTGCTAACCACTTTGTTAGAAGAGAGGTGGTGGAATGACACTGCTTTGTTTGACCCCAGTTTTCACTGAGATAGGGCAGTTGTGTGGGTGATGTGTGGATGATCACTCAGAAACTGAGTTCCAGGCCATTGTTATCTCCTTCGCCAAGGCATAAGGGAAAATGGACCTTTCACAAAACACCCAGGAAACTAAACCCCACTCTAGTGACCACAGGAGATACAGAAGTCTGAGAACATGCACGAACAGACTCAAAAACAGCTTCTTCCCCACTGTCACCAGACTCCTAAATGACCCTCTTATGGACTGACCTCATTAACACTACACCCTGTATGCTTCATCCGATGCCAGTGCTTAAGCAGTTACATTGTATATGTTGTGTTGCCCTATTATGTATTTTCTTTTATTCCCTTTTCTTCCCCTGTATTTAATGATCTGTTGAGCTGCTCGCAGAAAAATACTTTTGACTGTAACTCGGTACACGTGACAATAAACATATCCAATCCAATCCAATGTAGTGTACTACATAAGGAGTGCTGCAATGTTAGATGTGCTACCTTTAGGATGAGATGTAAAACTGAGATCCCAATCTACCTGTTCACTTGACTGCGAAGGATCTATGGCATTATTTGAAGAAGAGAAAGGATGTTCTCCTCGGACCCTGCTCAACATATATCTCAACCAACAGCATTAAAGCAACTAACCCAGCCATTTACTTCTTTACTGTTTATCTCTTGGCTGTGGGCAGCACGGTAACATGGTGGTTAGCACAATGGCTTCACAGCACCTGGGTCCCAGGTTCGATTCCCGGCTTGGGTCACTGTCTGTGTGGAGTCTGCACGTTCTCCCTGTGTCTGCGTGGGTTTCCTCCGGGTGCTCCGGTTTCCTCCCACAGTCCAAAGATGTGCAGGGGTAGGTGGATTTGCCATGATAAATTGCCCTCAGCGTCCCAAAAAAACAAAGGTAAGGTGGGGTTACGGGGATTGTGGGGATGGGGCGGAGGTGCTCTTACCAAGGGCCGGTGCGGACTCAATGGGCCGTATGGCCTCCTTCTGCAGTGTAAATTTTGTTTGTGTGTGTGTGGGCACATTAGTTGCCATATTTTCCTACATTATACCAGTGACCACATTTCAAAAGTTTATTGGCTATGAACCAGTTTGAGACACCGTGAGAATATTGGCCGTCATTCTCTAGCCTTTCACTGGCGCCGGGATACTCTGGTCTCACCAGCAGCTTGGCTGTACAGAATAATCACCGCGGCCACAGCCTCCCAAATCAGATTGATCATATTGCTGGACCTCCTGTGGCCAGAGGTAGGATGGAGGACACGGCGGGAGCCGTGTGAGTCATCCAGCAGCCAGCCCAGGGAGGCATCACTGAACTTGAGGGCAGCAGTATTCATGCCTTTGGAGGCCATCTCAAGATGTGCTGCAGGCCTGGTCTTCATCGTCCGAGTTAGGTATGTACGGGTGGAGTTTACATATGGTGCCCAGAGTGTGGAAACGCTGAGGTCACAGCATGGTGGGCGAATCAGACGCCATGCACCATTGATCTGCCATGTTTCCTGTGCCTGCATAATTACTAAGGACAATACAGCGTGAAAACCCGCCATTGAGGGCAGCAGGAAGAGCACCGATTTTCGTGCCCACAACTGCACTTAGCGAAATTCAGGGAACATCAGGCCCCTTAATCTATGAGCCTCGCAATGTCACCCTCCTTTAACAATGAGAAGCAAAATCAAAATGTTAATAAGATAAAATCTAAAACTGTAAATGATATCAAAGCTTAAATTATGCAAGTTTAAAGTACCCAATATGTGGTTGCTGCTGTTTGGGAAAGTAAGCCAGACGCACAGCATGATGACTGTTTCATGTTGAATGAATCCCATTCAGATGAGCATGTCAGTGCAACTTCAAAGGCATTCATTTCGCCTGCACGCTTCGACTGCCACAAAATGTTTACTGAATAATGAATAAGACAATGATAAGAGCTAACTATAATGCCGAAACTCAGCCAAGAAAATTGATCGGAGATAAATAAATCTGAGGAATTGGAACAAAAAGTGTCTATTAGAAGTACAATCGCAACCTTGATGCCGTTGATCACGTTGCCTTTCTATGCCGAATTTCTGCTGCCGATCAATTGGTTGACAAAGGCCATGATCCCAAATGCTTCAAACAAGTTCAAGGATCAAATAAAAAACAACTGCCTTGTACACAGAGATTCCCAGTGATTTAAACTACTGCGGAATAAATTACAATATATAAATATTCATTTCAGTGATTGGGGCTGGTCTTTGTTTTGTATTGATCTGTTCCTCATTATCGAAATGGGTCACTTTAACCATAAACATCCAGCAGGAACTGGGTTGAAAGGTAGCGTGACCCTGTCATCTTAACCACCAATTTCCATTCTGTCCTGTGCCATTATTCCTTCTTTAGGTATGTAGGTGGGACGTGGATTGCAATTTTGAATCCAATCTGGATGGGGTGGCCACTGTGATTTTTCCCTCGTGACACCAGTTAGAAAGGGATCTGGGCCCAGAGGAAGTCATAAACCAAGTTTTATATGACTTCCTTGTTGGACCTGGGGTACCAGAAAAATGGCCTAAGGAAAGTATTGGTCTCCCCTGAATACTTGTTCCTCCCTCCAGTGGGACCCTCATGAAATCTACTTCCTAAGATCCACCTTTTTGCTGAGCCTTTCCTTTGTGCCAGCCAGTGATCTTTTTGTTTTATTCATTCAGGATCGCTGGCTGGGTCAACATTTATTGTCCACCTCTAATTGCCCAACAACTGAGTGGTTTGTCAGGCCCTTTGCAGAGGGCGTTGAAAAGTCAACCACATGTAGGCCAGACCAGGTAAGGATGGCAGATTTCCTTCCCTAAAGGATATGAGTGAACCAAATGTTCTTTTCACCACCTGCTGTGGTGGGATCCCAATGCAGAGCAGTAACCGAGGTCCCTGGATTACTAGTCCAGCGCCAATGCCACTATGCCTTAGGGCAGCACGGTAGCACAAGTGGCTAGCACTGTGGCTTCGCAGCGCCAGGGTCCCAGGTTCGATTCCCCGCTGGGTCACTGTCTGTGCGGAGTCTGCACGTTGTCTACGTGGGTTTCCTCCGGGTGCTCCGGTTTACTCCCACAGTTCAAAGATGTGCAGGTTAGGTGGATTGGACATGCTAAATTGCCCTTAGTGACCAAAAAAGGTTAGGAGTGGTTTATTGGGTTACGGGGATAGGGTGGAAGTGGGGGCTTAAGTGGGTTGGTGCAGACTTGATGGGCCGAATGGCCTCCTTCCGCACTATGTGTTCTATGCCGCCCACCTGCCTTGCTGCCAGATAAACCTCAGGTGCCCCTGACTCACCAGCTCTTCATTTCCCTCATTTTGCCCGCTCTCTGACAGAGTGCATATTTACTGTTATCTCAGTCGCTCATTGCTGATGTCATCTATGCTTAGTACTTATCCCTGGGACATCCCACAACACTTCTCAGCCAATGAATTACATTTGGGGTACTCAGTGTTGTAGCCAAATTAATGGGCCGATTGAAGCACGATCAATTTGACGAAAGACGAAAGTTGAATCCAAACTGAGGCTTTATTGCCATCAGATGTGTGGCCTCCCACAGCAGCTGGCGAAATGGCTGCGAGCAGGAGGACATGCATATTTATACCCCGCCTCCTGGGCGGAGCCTGCAGGCAGGGGCCACAGGCGAACCTGTAGTGCAGGTTCTACCGTACATCCTCTAATAGAGGTACAACAGTGGTTTACCACATTCAACCCCTGTTAAAATTGAGTCCGGCGGGGGTGGTGGATAACTATATACAATAATGATTTTAATATGTACAAAGCTAAACAAATGTCCATTGACGTCCGGTGGACCGGTCAGAGGTTCAGCCGGCCCGGGGCCTTGAGGGTCCTTTGGGAGCGACGAAATGGTGTCGGCGATGTTGGTGCTGACCTGGTCGAAGGTGACTCCGGGAGTGTGCCTAAATCCTCTCCATCGACGGGCATGGGCAGGGGGAAGACAGACGGTCCTGGGGGGGGGGGTGGTGTTGTGAGCGACGGGGGAGGGGAGGGTGGCACCAGGGGTGCCGGGGGTGGTGTGGGGGTGGAACCTGCTGGTGCCAGGTCCCTGAGGGAGACAGTATCCTGGCGGCCGTCGGGGAACGCCACGTAGGCGTTCTGGGGGTTTGCGTGGAGCAAGTGTACCCTCTCCACAAATGGGTCCACCTTGTGGAGTCGGACATGTTTACGGAGAAGCACGGTTCCCGGAGCTGTGAGCCAAGTTGGGAGTGACACCCCGGATGTGGACTTCTTGGTGAAGGCAAAAAGACGTTCATGCGGTGTATTGCTGGTGGCGGTGCAAAGTAATGAGCGAATGGAATGTAGTGCATCAGGGAGGACCTCTTGCCAGCGGGAGGCCGGGAGGTTTCTGGACCGTAGGGACAGCTGGAGGGCTCTCCATACTGTCCCATTCTCCCTTTCTACCTGTCCGTTTCCCCGGGGGTTGTAGCTTGTCGTTCTGCTGGAGGCGTTACCCCTGCTGAGCAGGAACTGACGCAGCTCATCACTCATGAATGAGGATCCCCTGTCACTGTGGATGTAGGCGGGGAAACCAAACCGAGTGAAGGTAGAATTGAGGGCTTTAATGAGGGTGGCAGGCGTCATGTCGGGACATGGGATGGCGAAGGGGAACCGGGAGTATTCGTCGATCACACTGAGGAAATATGTGTGATGATTGGTGGAGGGGAGGGGGCCTTTGAAGTCCACGCTGAGGCGTTCAAAGGGGCGGGAGGCCTTCACCAGGCGTGCGCGGTCCGGCGATAGAAGTGCGGCTTGCACGCCGCACAGACTTGGCAGCCCCTGGTGATTGTCCTTACTTCCTCAACGGAGTAGGGCAAATTTCGTGCCTTAATGAAGTGGTACAACCGTGTGACTCCTGGGTGACAAAGGCTGTCGTGCAAGGCCAGGAGTTGGTCTACCTGTGCGCTGGCACATGTACCTCGGGAGAGGGCATCTGGGGGCTCGTTGAGTTTGCCAGGGCGATACATAATCTCGTAATTATAGGTGGAGAGCTCGATTCTCCACCGCAAGATTTTATCATTTTTGATCTTGCCCCGCTGTGTGTTGTTGAACATGAAGGCTACCGACTGTTGGTCAGTGAGGAGAGTGAATCTCCTGCTGGCCAGGTAATGCCTCCAATGCCGCACAGCTTCAACGATAGCTTGGGCCTCTTTTTCGACGGATGAGTGCCGAATTTCGGAGGCATGGAGGGTGCGGGAAAAGAATGCGACGGGCCTGCCTGCCTGATTGAGGGTGGCGGCAAGGGCGACGTCTGATGCGTCGCTTTCTACTTGGAAGGGCAGTGTTTCATCTACAGCATGCATTGAGGCCTTTGCAATATCAGCTCTGATCCGGGCGAAGGCCTGTTGGGCCTCGGCCGTCAGGGGACAGTGGGTGGACTGTATGAGTGGGCGGGATTGTCCGCATAGTTTGGGACCCACTGAGCGTAATATAAAAAGAACTCCAGGCAGCGTTTGAGGGCCTTGGGGCAGTGGGGGAGGGGGAGCTCCATGAGTGGGCGCATGCAGTCGGGGTCGGGCCCCAGGACTCCGTTCTGGCCCACATAGCCGAGGATGGCTAAGCGGTTCGTGCTGAACACGCACTTCTCCTTGTTGTAAGTGAGGTTTAGGAGAGTAGCTGTGTGGAGAAATTTGTGGAGGTTGGCATCGTGGTCCTGCTGATCATGGCCGCAGATGGTGACATTGTCTAGGTACGGAAACATGGCCTGCAAACCGGACCGGTCAACCATTCGGTCCATCTCCCTTTGGAAGACCGAGACCCTGTTAGTGACGCCGAAGGGGACCCTAAGGAAGTCGTATAGGCGGCCGTCTACCTCGAAGGCAGTGTATGGACGGTCCGATTTACGGATGGGGAGCTGGTGGTAGGCGGATTTCAGGTCTACCGTTGAGAAGACCCGGTACTGTGCAATCTGGTTAACCATGTCAGATATGCGTGGGAGGGGGTACGCGTCGAGCTGCGTGTACCGGTTGATGGTCTGGCTGTAGTCCACGACCATTCGGTGTTTCTCCCCGGTTTTCACCACTACCACTTGGGCTCTCCAGGGGCTGTTGCAGGCCTCGATGATGCCTTCCCAAAGCAGCTGCTGGACCTCGGACCTGATGAAGGTCTTGTCCTAGGTGCTGTACCGTCTGCTCCTGGTGGCGACGGGTTTGCAATCTGGAGTTAGATTGGCAAAGAGGGAAGGTAGGTCGACCTTTACGGTCGCGAGGCCACAGTAAGGGGTGGTAAGGGTCCGCCGAATTTCAGGGTTAGGCTCTGGAGGTTACACTGGAAGTCCAGGCCGAGGATTAGTCCAGCGCAGAGGTTAGGGAGAATGTAGAGGCGGAAGCCGTGGAACTCTACGCCCTGGACCGTGAGCGTGACCGTACAGTACCCCCGGATCGCTACGCAATGGGATCCGGAGGCCGGGGAGATTTTTTGCTTGGTCGGGCGAATCATGAGGGAGCAGCGCCTCACCGTATCCGGGTGTATGAAGCTTTCGGTGCTCCCGGAGGCCAGCAGGCAAGAGGTTACATGGCCGTCGGCTTTCACACTGGTGGATGCAGTGGTCAGGTTATGCGGGCGAGATTGGTCGAGTGACATGTAGGCGAAGCTTGGTTGGTCGTCGGGTAATGGGGCGGCCATTGAGTTCAGGTCCTGGAACGATGGTGGTGCCCATGTGCTGAGGGGTAGACAAGATGGCGGCGCCCGAAGATCTTGCGTGTTACAAAATGGCAGCGCCCATGGAACGCACGTTGCGGGAGTGGGACAAGATGGCAGTGCCCATGAAACGCACGTGTTGCGCAGAGGAGAAGATGGCGGTGCCCACTGGTCGCACGTTGTCTGGGGGGGAGGAGGAGATGGCGGCGCCTGTTGTCTGTGACTGGGGGGGTGGGGGGGGTGGGGGTGATCGCGGCTACTGAGCGGGCCTGGCACACCGTGGCAAAGTGGCCCTTCTTCCCGCAGGCTTTACAAAGGGCAGCGCGGGCCGGGCAGCATTGGCAGGGGTGCTTTTGCTGGCCGTAAAAATAGCATCGGGGCCCCCCGAGGTTCGCTGGCTGGCGCGTAGCGCAGGCGTATTGGGTGGGCAGCGCCCCCGCTAGGGCGGCTGTCTGTGGGGTCCACGAAGCGTAGGAGGGGTGGGCCGCGCGTTTGGGGGCGTAGGACTGGACGTTGCGCAGGGCGACCGTCATGGAGAGCGCTAGCGTTTTAGTCTCTGTGAGGTCACGCGTGGCCCCTTCTCAGAGCCACTGACGTATGATATCTGACCCAATTCCAGTCACAAAGGCGTCTGAGGCATAAGGAGGTCTGAGTGTTCCTTGGCTGTAACGTCCTGGCAGTCACAGACCCGGATTAATGGGTCCTCCAGAAGTCTCCTATGGACTCACCAGGTAGTTGTGAGCGAGTGGCGAGCGCATGCCTGGCGAAGAGCGTGTTTGTTCTCTGCTCGTTGTTGTCCTTGAGTCGAGTCATGGCTTCGGCAAAGCATCCTGGATTAGTGGGAAGGCTTTGGAGCTCAGCCTGGAATATAAGATCTGAAGCTTCTGAGCCTCCGGACAGGGGTCGGCCCGCGTTGATATACGCTTCGAAGCAAGCTAGCCAGTGCTGGAATGCCTTTCTGGCGTCGCTTGAGTGCGGATCCAGCTGCAGGCGATTCGGTTTAATACAGAGGTCCATCCTTCGAAACTGATGGCAATAAATTGAGGCACGATCAATTTGACTAAAGACGAAAGTTGAATCCAATCTGAGGCTTTATTGCTATCAGATGTGTGGCCTCCCACAGCAACTGGCGAAATGGCTGCGAGCAGGAGGACACACATATTTATACCCCGCCTCCTGGGCGGAGCCAGCAGGCAGGGGCCACAGGCGAACCTGTAGTGCAGGTTCTACCGTACATCCTCTAATATAGGCACAACAGTGGTTTACCACACCGATTTAGCTCAGTTGGCAGAACAGCTGGTCCGTGATGCAGAGCGAGGCCAACAGCGTGGGTTCAGTTCCCGGACAGGCTGAGGTTGCTCTTGAAGGCCCCGCCTTCTCAGGTTAAATCACCACCAGTCAGCTCTCCCCCCCTCTCCTCAGAGGGTAAAACGGGGTCTATGGTAGCCAAAGTGCATACACGCAAGTTTCTGCAAAGAGATAAAGTAATAAATAACATGTTTGATTGATATTGGTTGAGGGATCAATTTGGGAAGATCAGAGACAGCAAGGGTTCTCGGGAGACCCACCTTCATGATGCCAGATCCCTCCATCAGGTACTGATTGCCTGACAATTCACACAGGTTAGCTCGCCATGCTCCCAGTACGGCGAGGCCCCGGCACACTGCTGGGTTAATACCAGTGGTGGCAGATGAGACGCTTAGTTGGGCAATGATTGCACACTTAAAGGCCTAGATTGGCAGTGGGGGTGAGGGGCTCTCTAATAATGGGTCTCCCTGCCATTATTGAGATGGAGGTGAGGGGGTGGTGGGGTCTCCATCCTCCTGCCTAATTAGCTGCTTCCCTCACCACCAAACTCTCCCCAGGGGAGGTCATTTAAATTCCACGCATATCTACTGACTTGATTCGCATCCATTTTCATTGCTTATTTTCACATGTATGTTGTGCTTTGCGACATATTTCCAGGTCAAAGGCTCAATATAAAGACATGTTGTTCTGTGGACCACGCGTATATAAGTTGTCATGGACGGCATCCCCTTTTTAGTTATTTGAGAAAGCTTTTGTTCCAGTTTTGTTTGCCATGTTTCTGATCCAGGGAGAGGGGGGGCAGGGAAGGAGGGGGACCTCCTCGTGAAACTGCCCCCGGGCCAGCCCAAACTTTTCATCAACCGGTCCAGGCAGCGGGCAATCAGGGGTCTCGTCCGGCTCAACAGTCCACCTCTCTACCACGGCTATGCGCGTGGCCAGGTGCCCTTGGAGAGGGAGCCCGTGGTGTCTGCTGGCACCATAGAGGCCTTCACAGGGATTGGAGTGTTTTAATTGACCCCCTTAATCACGTTTTGGTTTGATGTTTTAAGTTATCTTTGTTTTTGTTTGATGCCGTGTCCCTTTACTCTTTTTATTTGCCCCTGAGTTTCTTCAACGTAGTAAAATTGGTAATACTCAAGAAAGTGCAAACGCAAGTTGTTGTAGTGCAGAGAAATGTCAGTTTGGTCGAGCCTTTGGAGTGTGACTTGTGCCTGTAACTATTTGATTCACACATAAGGTACCACCACCTATTAGGGTGCGATCCACACTCTCTCAATGCAAGCTAATCTCTCTCTTTGCCAAAGTATTATTTGATCTAGTGGAGGTCGGTTAGCTCAGTTGGTTGGTCTGTGATGTAGAGAGATGCCAACAGCGCGGGTTCAACTCCTGTGCCGGCTCAGGTTATCCATGATATCAGGTTATCCATGATTCTCAATCTTGCCCCTCGCCTGAGGACTGGTGACCCTCGGGTTAAATTACCAGCAGTCAGCACTCTCTCAAAAGAGCTTTCATTCATTCACCTGAGGAAGGAGCAGTGCTCCAAAAACTCGTGATTCAAAACAAACCTGTTGGCCTTTAACCTGGGTGTTGTAAGACTTCTTACTGTGCTCACCCCAGTCCAACGCCGGCATCTCCACATCTAAAGGGGAGAGCAGCCCATAGTCCATTTACTTTAGTATCTCCTTAATCTCTGGGCGTCATTAAATCATTTATCCTCGGTGCTCACGAATATTGACAGAATTGTAACATGTTAAAATAAACAAATGTGGAATTACACAGCACTGCTATTCTCCAACTTGCACCTTATGTTTAAACAGAGTTTAGCACCTGCATTTCTCAGGTCTGTTTGAACTCCAATTTTTCTGCATTTATCAACTTTACACTGGTGTATAATTTCATGTCAACTGTTAGCTGTGCTTATAATGGAATTTTTTGGAGGTGTGGGAAATAAAAATAAAAATGAGTGACTTTGAGCATTTTGTAAAGATTATAAATATGAATATATAACTGAACAAAATGACATTTCCTTTGCCCCAAGGTGTGGGACAGCATTTTTGAATTGCCTTGGAGGTGAGGCCAGAGAGGAGTGGGGAAAATTGGTATGGGAGAACATCAGGTCGCCTATTGATACCGGTTAAAGGGCCAATTAAGGTTGATGTTCTGAGGTCAACCGGAAGCTTCCTGTCAGGAATCGGGACCCTCACTGTGGGCAACGCCCAACCCGTGCAAGAGGCAGCCTTCCAGCCGCAGGTCAGGGACCAGTGCTCCAACATTATACGTTACCCTCCATTACCCTCCCCACAGCCGACAGACCAAGGTGGTCACAACTGCAGTCGCAGGCCACCCTGACGTTGGGCTCCACCCTCGACAATGGCAGTCACACAGCTGTGGCCACTTCTTGTTTTTACAATTTCTAAGAAGTCTTCAGAAGATAGTGAGAGGTTGCTACCTAATAGATCACCTCCTAATGAGAACCATCACTGTAATGTTCTTGTCGGATGGCACGATTTATATTACAAGAACACTTGTAGCTGAAGCTGTAAATGATTTATTAACATTAACTGTGGGTCAACTGTATACAAAACAACAGATGAATAACAGTATGATCATGCACAAGCAACCTTTCTCTTAAAGTCAGACTGAGATCACCAGATTCTAACATTCGCTTATATACTAGTGAGACTCCCAATGGTCAGTCAGTGAATTACAGCTCAACCATGATATTACTTCAGTCACTGCTTCGGAATTTTAGACAAAAAGATATAATGGGGTGGATTTTCCACCGTCCGCCCAAAGCCCCCCCCCCCCCCCACCCGCCCATTTTCATGGGGGAGATATGGCAGCCGGGGTGGAGAATCCGGCGATACTCCCAAAGCGACTTTTTGCCAACAAGATTTTCCCGCCAATGAGGGACTGGGTTTCCCAATGTTCAATGTCGTGGTTCCCATTTGAATATCCTTAAATGTTCTTACCAGGTCTTTCTGCCCATGTTAAATTGTCCATTCACGCTGGAGTTCCCTCATGCCAACATGAATCACAACCGGCCCCCCCCCACGACATACATCTGGCGAGCATAACTTGGATGCGCACAGGTGAATCCAGCTGTGGGGTGTGAGGGGGGTTGTGGAGATCATGCCTGGGCAGTACCCTGGCACTGCCCCTGGTGATGCTTGACTGTGCCAGGGGGGTACTCCATTGGAGCGGGGCAGCGGAAGTGGGGGGGGGGGCTATTGTGTGGGGGTTCCATTTCCATTGGGTGCTCAGTGGTGGTGGTGGGTGCAGATTTCTGTGGGTAAAATGCCAGGGACAGGGTCCTGGTTTAGCACAGTGGGCTAAATAGCTGGTTTGCAATGCAGAACAATGCCAGCAGTGCGGGTTCAATTCCCGTATCAGCCTCCATGAACAGGCGGCGTAATGTGGCGACTAGGGGTTTTTCACAGTAAAGTTCATTGAAGCCGACTTGTGACAATAAGCGATTATTATTATTATTCTGTGGGCGGGGGGAGATTCTTTTTATTTCTTTTATATTGAGTGCCCTTTCAATGCGGCACCCCGTTTTGGAACCTAAGTTACTGGCCAGATAGATCAGTCAGAACCCTCTCCACTGTTCCTGCGTTGCGTCGCGGGACTCATCCCTTATAATTTTTTTGTCCACCAAAGAACAAAGAAAAATACAGAACAGGAACAGGCCCTTCAGCCCTCCAAGCCTGCGCCGACCATGCTGCCCATCTAACCTAAAACCTTTTACACTTCCGGGGTTAATGTCCCTCTATTCCCATCCTAGTCATGTATTTGTCAAGACACTCCTTAAACGTCACTATCGTACCTGCTTCCATCACCTCCTCTGGCAGCAAGTTCCCATCTGTGTAAAACACTTTGCTCACACGTCTCCTCTAAACCTTGCCCCTGGCACCTTAAATTTATGTCCCCGAGTAATTGACTCTTCCACCCTGGGAAAAAGCTTCTGACTATCCACTCTGTGCGTGCCCCTCACAATCCTGCCATCTTCTATCAGGTCGCCCCTCAGCCTCCATCATCCAATGAGAACAAATTGAGTTTATCAAATCTCTGCATCCGTTTAGAAACATGGTGGAAAAACCTCCCAATGTCACTGGCAGGCTACTCTTTACCGCTTGAGATGACACTGTCAAAAATGGCCGAATTCCGCCCATTAGTTTTTTTAAGTTTCTGTACATCAGTCGCACAACATGGTCAAAAGCTGAATTGGAAGCTTACATCAAGTTTGCTTGAAACTTCTGCCCTTCTCTACGTACACACCACTGACTCTACCTTCAATTCCTTAACTTCACTATTTCAATATCTGGGATTAGACTGTCCATTAATGTCTACTACAACCACAGTGTCTCTCACAGCTACCATGATTATACTCCCTCTGGCCCCAATTGCTGGAAGGACTATATTCCATTTTCTGTTCCGACAATGCCACCCTTTCCGCTGTTGGATGAAGTCACTGATAGCCCATCACTCTTGGAATTCTTCAAGGGTCAGGATACCCAGTATATATTCCTGGTGGAATGGGTTAGCATGCAGTAAATTCCAGTCCCCCCTTGACCTGGAGTCACAGCACAATTCAATTAACAAATAATTCTTCGAAAAATACCCAAAGTCTTTGGCCCTTGGCTGCCCAATTATTACAGTCACCAGGTTTGTAAATTTAGATGGTTACTTTTTATTACTAACACGAACTATAATGAAATCTGCAGCAAATGCAACTGGTCAACCATTATCTAATTCCTAATTCCCAACTCTAACTTGCCGCTCTCCACCATTTGTACACACACGCGACAAACAGAGGAGGGGAAGAGAGGGGTGAATAATGTTAAGTAAAAGGAAAAAAGAGTCTTTGTTTCAGACGGTTGTCTTTAGCACACTATCCTTTAAACCAGGCTTTCAGGTCGACATTTCTGCTGCCCAGTCTGTAATGGCTTCCACTGTAGATTCATTTAGGTCTCTGCAGTTTCAGAAATACAGCAACTCTGGAGAAAACATGAGAGAGAGAGAGGGCAGTGTCCTTTTCTCTGTGTGTCCAGGTCTCAACTCGGCTTTCCTTAGGTCTCTGGAAATTATCCCACTCAGGCAGGATCCAATCACCACCTGTTACTGGGCAGAATAGATCCTTTTGGCCAATTCATTGGCCACCTTCCACCCAATCGAAGCATGTCCCACACCATCTCTCGGGTTCCATAAAGTCTGAGTTTTGCTGTCCAAACATTAGCTTCAAATACTATGTTGCAACTTCGTAAATTCACCTGCGGCTTGACTAAAAGATATGCGTCCATGAAGCAGACATTGATCAAACAGATAACGGCACAAATAGGGAAAGGGGGATTAAGGGAACCTTCAGGAAGGACCTTATACTGGTTAATTGTTTACTACAATTAAACAGCAAAGACTTTACATCTGTCTCTGTTTCCTGTCAACTTTTGATGTGAATAATCTTTTGCATATGTAAACTTCCTATTTGACAATATTTGGTCATATTTTTTGTCAGATTCTGGGCACACTGTGGACACTTTCTTGGAACATTGTTTGTTGCCCTGTTATGTATTTTCTTTTATTCCCTTTTCTTCTCATGTACTTAATGATCTGTTGAGCTGCTCGCAGAAAAATACTTTTCACTGTACCTCGGTACACGTGACAATAAACAAATCCAATCCAATCCAATCCAATAATTGGTGACAATTGATTTCATGAGTGAATCCAAGTGGATCAAAATCACAGTAATGTGCCTTTTCTGAGTTTATTAACACCGGATCAATTCTTCACTGCCAATATTTTTTTCTTTCATTCCTACACGGGATGTGAACACCCGCCGCTGTGATAAATAAACATAAGTACATTTCTGCAGGTATTGCCCAATTGAATTGTGGTGAAGTGCCTTCTTGAAGTGCTGTGGCCCATTTGGTGCAAATGCACCCACTGTGCTGTCAGGGAGTGAGTTCTAGGATTTGGGCCCAGCGACTTTGAAGGAATGGTTATATAATTCCGAGTTATGATGGTGTATGACTTTAACATTGGAAATCCCCCAACCCTCCCCCTTCGCACATACACACACATTGCTCAGCCCCAGTAGCCACAAACCTCTCCCTACCCTGGGACCCCCACCCCCCTACCCTGGGACACTGGGAGCCCCCCCCCCCCCAACACCTGGTCCTGGACTCTGGAGCTTTGAGCGGAGACTGATTGGAGTCCCAACCCTGTTCACTGCAGCTTCTGGTATTGATGGGACTGAAGAGGTGCCAGTCAATCGGACTGATCGGCAGCTCTCTGAGAGGCGAAGATGTCCTCCTGGGCGAGGGGCGGAAGTTCCATCTCTGGCCAATTAAAGTTCGCTGGAGCGTTAAACGTCTGAGCGGCAGCCAGTGCTGACAGGGGGCCGGAGATGGAGACCCCCACTATTTGAAAAAAAATCCTGGCCCACATCTTGGAGCATGCGGACATGGATGGCTTCCTTTTCTGGAGCATTGCAAATGGAAAATAACATTGTGCAATCATCAATGATTGATGGCGGGAACGTGATGGAAGAGGCTGCTGAAGAGCTTGGGACCTCGGATACTGTGCTGTGAATCTCCTGCAGCGATATGTCCAGGAGTTGAGATGATTGGTCTCCAAACACCACAGACGTCTGCCTTTGTGTTAGGTATGGCTACCTTTAATTACAAGACTGCAGAGGTACTAATTTATTTATAAAAGATTATGTTTTTGTGTTTCATATTTCATGAAGTATTATTTTTTCTTCCTGTCTTAGTTCTTTTGAATAGGTTCCTAACTCCTGTAACTTTGTTCTTTACCTTGACTGTCCTCTGGCTCCGTTAATTTTATTTTTTCTTATATTCTAGTGTCTTCACTTGTCACTCATTGCAATTTGCATCCGCCTCCACCGCCTCCTCTTCCTGAGCGGAACATGATTGCTTTTTACCTTCTGTGATGTGATCTTCAAACTATTAATTTTTCTGCACATATTTTATCATCGTCGCATCAACAGCCTCTTTACCGTTCCTGGTCGAAAGAAACAAGCATGGCGTTGTTTTCGCCCCCACCGCCGGGTCAGGAAGCTGGTGGGGTAGATCATGTGCTTCTTATGAAGCGCGTCTGACTTTCATGCTTTTAACTTCAATGGCGGATGAACGGTGGAAAATCTTTCCTCTTGGTTCATGAAAGCATGGGATTCAGATGGGCTTACTCACCACCCCTGACGGCAGCACAGGGCTCTGTATAAACCCAGTTTGCTCATTAGCTCACAGCAGTGTACGACAAGCAAGATGTTCAGAGAATCATAGAATGGTTACAGCACCGAAGAGGCCCTTTAGCCTGTTGTATCCATACTAGCTCTTTACAAGAGCAGCTCAGCTTGACCAACTCTCCCACCTTTTCCCCATAGCCCCACAAATGTTATCTCTCTTCAGATGCTTTGAAAACCACGATTGAATCTGCCATTTTCAAACTTTCAGATCATGCATTCGAGGTCTGAACCACATCGCCGCGGGTTCTTTTGCCATAAATCTTTGTCCTTTGGTTCTCGAACAGTTTCAACCCGGCTTCTCCAATCTATGCACTTCGTGAAGGTTTCTCATCCTTGGAGCTATTCTTAAGAAATATCACAAAGAAGAGAAAGGATGTTGGGAGCGGTTCTCCGATATGGAGCCCAAGTGTTCGCGCTGTCGTAAACGCCGTCGCGTTTCATGACGGCGCGAACCGGGCCCTGGTACGACCGATTCTGGACCCCACAGGGGGCCAGCATGGTGCTGGAGCGGTTCATGCCGCTCCAGCCTCCTTTCGCGGCATCAAATGGGCGCCGCGCCAACCTGCGCATGCGTGGGGGAGTTCTTTCGCGCGCCGGACCCGACTCAACATGGAATCGGTGTTCAGGGGCCGGCCGCGACAGAAAGTAGGCCCAGGGGGGGGGGAGAGGATGGCCCACCAATCGGTGGGCCCCGATTACGGGCCAGATCACATCGGAGGCTCCCTCCGGTGAAGGAGCCCCCCCCCTCCTCCCCCCATAGGACCCCCCCCCCCCCCGACCGTTCCCGCAAAGTTCCCGCCGGCAGCGACCAGGGGTGAACGCCGCCGGCGGGACTCTGTCGTATCAGCATGGCTGCTCGGCCCATCTGGGCTGGAGAATCGGCGGCCCCGCCGATTCCAGCGGCCCGTGGCCGGCGCCGCGCCAAACGCACCGGCGCAAATGGCGGCGATTCTCCGCACCTCGGAGAATCGCGCGCCGGCATCGTGGCGTCGTGGCGCGGTTGCAGCGATTATTCGGCCCGGCGCGGGGCTCGGAGAGTCGCCCCCGTTATATCTACCTCTCTTGATGATGGGGAGCATTATTTGAAGATAATGATGCAGACACACTGCATTGGAGACACCTGCCTTTATGCTGACAATTTAGCAGTTGGTTCAGTACTGAAGCACGCATCATAACTTTCTGACAAATACATTTGTTACGGGAGATGGTGACATAGTGGTATTGTCACTGAACTAGAGGTCCAAAGTCCCAGGATCATGCTCTGGGGTCCTGGATTCGAATCTCACCTTGCCGGGTGGTGTCGTAAAAACCCACCTGGTTCACTAATCCCCTTTAGGGAAGGAAACCTGCTGTCCTTACCCGGCCTACATGTCACTCTAGCCCTACAGCAATGTGGTTGATTCTTAAATCCCCTCAATTAGAGATGGGCAATAAATACTGGCCCAGCCAACAACTCCCACACCCCATGAACGACATTGGCCCTGCTTTCAGAGGTACACCCGCACCTCAACAGACTGATTTGAACTCAAGAATTGAAGTCATTTCTTCATGGATCAAGAGGGAAGGTCTTCATCCACCTTGAAGAAAAGCCAAGAAATGGCTGAATCATGTGGGAACCTGGATTGTAGTTTTAGGGTAAGGGAGAATGAGAGTATAGAGGTCAGGAGCTCAGATTTGACGTCGCAGGAGGGGGCCAGTGTTCAGGTAGGTGGTTTGAAGTGTGTCTACTTCAATGGCAGGAGTATACGAAATAAGGTAGGGGAACTGGCAGCATGAGTTGGTACCTGGGACTTCGCTGTTGTGGCCATTTCGAAGACATGGATAGAGCAGGGACGGGAATGGATGTTGCAGGTTCCGGGGTTTAGGTGTTTTAGTAAGCTCAGAGAAGGAGGCAAAAGAGGGGGAGGTGTGGCGCTGCTAGTCAAGAGCAGTATTACGGTGGCGGAGAGGATGCTAGATGGGGACTCATCTTCCGAGGTAGTATGGGCTGAGGTTAGAAACATGAAAGGAGAGGTCACACTGTTGGGAGTCTTCTATAAGCCTCCAAATAGTTCTAGGGATGTAGAGGAAAGGATGGCGAGGATGATCCTGGATAAGAGCGAAAGTAACAGGGTAGTTATTATGGGAGACTTTAACTTTCCAAATATTGACTGGAAAAGATATAGTTCGAGTACATTAGATGGGTCGTTTTTTGTACAGTGTGTGCAGGAGGGTTTCCTGACACAGTTTGTTGACAGGCCAACAAGAGGCGAGGCCACATTGGATTTGGTTTTGGGTAATGAACCAGGCCAGGTGTTGGATTTGGAGGTAGGTGAGCACTTTGGGGACAGTGACCACAATTCAGTGACGTTTACGTTAAGGATGGAAAGGGATAAGTATACACCGCAGGGCAAGAGTTATAGCTGGGGGAAGGGAAATTATGATGCCATTAGACATGACTTGGGGGGGATAAGGTGGAGAAGTAGGCTGCAAGTGTTGGACACACTGGATAAGTGGAGCTTGTTCAAGGATCAGCTACTGCGTGTTCTTGATAAGTATGTACCGGTCAGGCAGGGAGGAAGGTGCCGAGCGAGGGAACCGTGGTTTACAAAGAAGTGGAATCTCTTGTTAAGAGGAAGAAGGAGGCCTATGTGAAGGCGAGGTGTGAAGTTTCAGTTGGGGCGATGGATAGTTACAAGGTAGCGAGGAAGGATCTAAAGAGAGAGCTAAGACGAGCAAGGAGGGGACATGAGAAGTATTTGGCAGGAAGGATCAAGGAAAACCCAAAAGCTTTCTATAGGTATGTCAGGAATAAGCGAATGACTAGGGAAAGAGTAGGACCAGTCAAGGACAGGGATGGGAAGTTGTGTGTAGAGTCTGAAGAGATAGGCGAGATACTAAATGAATATTTTTTGTCAGTATTCACTCAGGAAAAAGATAATGTTGTGGAGGAGAATGCTGAGCTCCAGGTAAATAGATTAGATGGCATTGAGGTACGTAGGGAAGAGGTGTTGGCAATTCTGGACAGGCTGAAAATAGATAAGTCCCCGGGACCTGATGGGATTTATCCTAGGATTCTCTGGGAGGCCAGGGAAGAGATTGCTGGACCATTGGCTTTGATTTTTATGTCATCATTGGCTACAGGAATAGTGCCAGAGGACTGGAGGATAGCAAATGTGGCCCCTTTGTTCAAAAAGGGGAGCAGAGACAACCCCGGCAACTATAGACCGGTGAGCCTCACGTCTGTCGTGGGTAAAGTCTTGGAGGGGATTATAAGAGACAAGATTTATAATCATCTAGATAGGAATAATATGATCAGGGATAGTCAGCATGGCTTTGTGAAGGGTAGGTCATGCCTCACAAACCTTATCGAGTTCTTTGAGAAGGTGACTGAACAGTTAGACGAGGGTAGAGCAGTTGATGTGGTGTATATGGATTTCAGCAAAGCGTTTGATAAGGTTCCCCACGGTAGGCTATTGCAGAAAATACGGAGGCTGGGGATTGAGGGTGATTTAGAGATGTGGATCAGAAATTGGCTAGCTGAAAGAAGACAGAGGGTGGTGGTTGATGGGAAATGTTCAGAATGGAATTCAGTCACAAGTGGAGTACCACAAGGATCTGTTCTGGGGCCGTTGCTGTTTGTCATTTTTATCAATGACCTAGAGGAAGGCGCAGGAGGGTGGGTGAGTAAATTTGCAGACGATACTAAAGTCGGTGGTGTTGTCGATAGTGTGGAAGGAAGTAGCAGGTTACAGAGGGATATAGATAAGCTGCAGAGCTGGGCTGAGAGGTGGCAAATGGAGTTTAATGTAGAGAAGTGTGAGGTGATTCACTTTGGAAGGAATAACAGGAATGTGGAATATTTGGCTAATGGAAAAGTTCTTGGAAGTGTGGATGAGCAGAGGGATCTAGGTGTCCATGTACATAGATCCCTGAAAGTTGCCACCCAGGTTGATAGGGTGGTGAAGAAGGCCTATGGAGTGTTGGCCTTTATTGGTAGAGGGATTGAGTTCCGGAGTCAGGAGGTCATGTTGCAGCTGTACAGAACTCTGGTACGGCCGCATTTGGAGTATTGCGTACAGTTCTGGTCACCGCATTATAGGAAGGACGTGGAGGCTTTGGAGCGGGTGCAGAGGACATTTACCAGGATGTTGCCTGGTATGGAGGGAAAATCTTATGAGGAAAGGCTGATGGACTTGAGGTTGTTTTCGTTGGAGAGAAGAAGGTTAAGAGGAGACTTAATAGAGGCATACAAAATGATTAGGGGGTTGGATCGGGTGGACAGTGAGAGCCTTCTCCCGCGGATGGAAATGGCTGGCACGAGGGGACATAACTTTAAACTGAGGGGTAATAGATATAGGACAGAGGTCAGAGGTAGGTTCTTTACGCAAAGAGTAGTGAGGCCGTGGAATGCCCTACCTGCTACAGTAGTGAACTCGCCAACATTGAGGGCATTTAAAAGTTTATTGGATAAAGATATGGATGATAATGGTATAGTGTAGGTTAGATGGCTTTTGTTTCGGTGCAACATCGTGGGCCGAAGGGCCTGTACTGCGCTGTATTGTTCTATGTTCTATGTGGAATTTCTAACTAGACCACTACTAAAGATAGCAGAAACCAGGTTGGTACGTTGAGGAGTAAGTGAAGTTTTAACAACCATCATTTAAATTTTTTTTTTAAAGTACCCAATTATTTATTTTTTCCAATTGAGGGGTAATTTAGCGTGGCCAATCCACCTAACCAGCACATCTTTGGATTGTCGGGGTGAAACCCACGCAGACATGAGGAGAATGTGCAAACTCCACACGGACAATGACCCAGGGCCGGGATTCAAGCCCGAGCCCTCAGCGCCGCAGTCCCAGTGCTAACCACTGCGCCAGCGTGCCGCCCTCTAACAATCATCATGATTACTTTCAAACAAGCTCACTGGCCCGGAAAATGTCATTTTACCAGGTTGGAAACTCAAATCTTCAGAAATTAGTGTCGGAAACATTTTTTTTTAAACTTCTGCTGCCTGTCTCTTGCAACTCCCTCTCTCTTAATTCCGTCATTCCCAATCTTTATTCTACTTTCTTTACATGATTAAATCTAATTTGTACTTCGTGATTTACATTTCCTGGTGTTTGGACTCTGTTGGGGGCAGGAGACTTTTAACTGAGGGGCCTTGACAGGGTACATGTCTCCCCTTGAGGGGGAGTCCCGAAACAGGCGTCTTCCACTTAGACATTCTGAGGTAGAATTTCTTCTCTCAGGTGATCATTGATTTTTGGATTATGGAGAGCAGTGATGGTTATTGAGCATACTCAAGAATGTGTTGAACGTATTTTTGATCTCTTAGGGAGTCAAGGATTATGGGAGAGAGGCCGGGGAGTGGAGTTAAGGTCACCAACAGATCATCCAGCATCTTATTGAATGGCAGATCAGGCCCGAGGCGCCAAATAGCCTACCTCTGCTCCTATTTCTGATGTGCCCCCCGAAAACCAATGGATCCAGGTAAGCTTAAAGTAGTAAATGATGACCTGCCTCCAAACTGCCCACCTGGTTTTAACAGAGGATGAGGGACAGGTAACCAAATAGCTCCCAGGGGACAGGTTGGTAATTTTATTATTATAATGAGGCGATATGACCCATATGTTACCACCATTTTAAACTTAACACTGACTGGTTGAGTTTTCTGAACCTCTGACAGCTCAACTGAGGTCAGGACAACTAGATGCAGGTTGTTTACCTTTCCACTTACCTGCTTCAAAAACAAAATATAATAATGTAATAATAATCACTTATTGTCACAAGTCGGCTTCAATGAAGTTACTGTGAAAAGCCCCTAGTCGCCACATTCCGGCGCCTGTTCGGGGAGGCTGGTACGGGAATTGAAGCCACGCTGCTGGCCTTGTTGTGCATTACAAGCCAGCTGTTTAGCCCACTGTGCTAAACCAACATTGCGGGCTCTTTGTGGGATTCTAAATACGCAGACATACCTCAGAATGTCTAAGTGGAAGACGTACTGGGATTTGCTGAAGCCATGGCAAATGGGGTCTCACGGTGAATCTTGCTATTCTTATTGAATGGCTTTGTCGGTTGTTACGGCTTTTCTAGAGAGGGAAGGTTTGTCCCTGAATGACTTGCAACAATTAGCCAAGGCGAGGTTAATAGCATGGCTTTGTGCAGAAAGTTGGAATTAGAGTTGAAATTCAGCGGCCAAAAAGGCAGACGTAATTCAGGTAATAGCTCAGCCTCTGGGATTGGAAGCAGACCCATGTCGAATACAGCTTGAATGACCTGGAATTCAGTGTAGATGAAGCAGAATGAACAAGACAAAGGATTGAAGCAGCTTGAGATCAAGAAAAAGGCAAAAGCTTGAGCTTGAAGTCCAGAGAGAGAAGTTAGCAAGGGAAAAGAGAGAAAAGGAAATGTAGGGGGCGATTCTCGGATATGGAGGCTAAGTGTTCACGACGGCGCGAACAGGGCCTGGGCACAACCTACTCTGGCCCCACAGGTGGCCAGCACAGCGCTGGAGCGCTTCACACCGCTCCAGCGTCCTTACGCGGCGCCAAATGGGCGCCGCGCCAACCCGCGCATGCGCGGGGAACGTCTTACGTACTCCGGCCCCTCACCAACATGGCGCCGGTGTTCTGGGGCCGCGCGCGCAAGGAGGTAGGCCCAGGGGGGGAGAGGCCGGTCCGCCGATCGTGGGCCCCGATCGCGGGCCAGGCCCCATCGGAGGCCACCCCGGTGAAGGTGTCCCCCTCCCTCCCCCACAGGCCGCCCCCCCAGAGTTCCCGCAGAGTTACCGCCCGCAGCGACCAGGGGTGGACGGCGCCGGTGGGAGCCTGTCGTGTCGTAGCGGCCGCTCGGCCCATCCGGGCCAGAGAATCGCCGCTCGCCGGTTCTCCGAGCGGCCCGGTGCGAATCGCGCGCCGCTGGTTTCCGGGGGGTGGGAGAATCGCGTGTGGGGGTCGGGGCGGCCTGGCGCGATTCGCGCGGCGCCCCGGCGATTCTCACACCCGGCGTGGGGATGGGGGGGTGGGGAGAATAGCGCCCCTAAAGTTTCAAACAGAGGACTAAAATCACACAGCTCAACTGGTGAAAGAAACGGTTAGGTTGCAGGGTGAAAGAGAAGCTAATAGTTAAGAGGATGAGTCAAATCCCAATTTGATATAACCAAGAGTCTTTGCCTGCTGCCTATATTCACCGAGGAGGGAGTTGAAAGCTATTTCATCTCTTGTTCTAGTAATTCAGAAGTACAATCTTCAGATTGTGAGACAGTTAAAACTGCAGTCCTGAATGCTTCCAAGCTTGTTCCCAAAGCACAACAGTTAACATTTCGGACTTTAAGGACAAGACCAAATGAATTTTCCGAAGAGGACAAGATGTTGTGGGATTGCTGGTTGAAAGCCCTGAAAATGAGAGAGAGGTAATGATAATGGAATAATTTTGAAGCGGCTTCCCAAATAGCCACCTTCCTCTTCTGCGGTGGTCACTTGCTGCCGAGTATGATTGTCCACCTTAGTAACTCCATGTTACTGGGCGTGGGTTCCGTGGGACATTGCGCGGCAGGTGAGCCCCATTCTAAATATTTTAATTCAATTTTTTACACATTTTCAACAAGCCCCCTCCCCCTTACAGAAATAAGAAAAAACAAAGAACACATAAATAAACATCTTATAGCTCTGTCACCTATACCCCCAGGTGAGCCCCATTCTAAACCTGCAGCTTTGACCACACACTTAGGGTGGCACGGCAGCACAGTGGTTAGCACAGTTGCTTCACAGCTCCAGGGTCCCAGATTCGATTCCCGGCTTGGGTCACTGTCTATGCCGAGTCTGCGTTTTCCCCGGGTGCTCCGGTTTCCTCCCACAGTCCAAAGATGTGCAAGTTGGGTGGATTGGCCATGCTAAATTTCCCCTTAGTGTCCAAAAAAAGGTTAGATGTGATTATGGGGATAGGGTGGAGGTGTGGACTTAGGTAGGGTGATCTTTCCATGGGCTGGTGCAGACTCGATGGGCTGAATGGCCTCCTTCTGCACTGTAAATTCTATGTTAGCAGGTGTTTCTGGGGATTTGGGATTAGTGCTTGGACTCTAGGTCGCTGGTATTCCTTTCTCAGGCTCCTATTCTGGGCCTCCTCCTGCCGTGAGGTGTTCTTGACGAATTGTGTCCCGACCGGCTTGTACACAAGGATCTTGGTTCAGCATGAATGTCGTGGTCATCAAAGACTTTTGACCTTAAGCGACCAAAGGAGACATTCATGGATTTGATACGATGTTGGATCTCTGCATCGATGTCAGTCTTAGATGAGAGGTGGCTCCTCAGGCAGGGAAATGTTCCACGTTTCGTAGGGTTTCTCTTTTGACCTTGATGGGGGGAGAGGCTGGGGGCGGGATTCTCTTTTCTCTGACTCGGGGCTGGATTCTCCCATTTTGAGACAAAGTGCCGATGCCAGCGTGGGGACTGTGGCGTTTTCCGACAGAAAAAATGCCCAACAGCTGCACTGATTCAGCTATTTTAAATGGGCAAGGACCATCGCCACGTGGAACACAATAAATTCCATGGAAAATGGTGCCGGATTTGCCGGGTCCATGATTGGCGCACATGAGTCTCACACACCGCAGCTGCAGCTAAACGGTCCTTCCCCCCACACACCTGCAACCAGAACACCCCCACAACCCCCACTCTGCCCCCCCATGCCAGCACTCTTGCCAGCCAAGATGGCCAGGTGCCCAGGCCACTGAGGCCACCATCTACCCAACCCCTGGGCTGCATGCGTTGGACCGTCTAACGGTGTCATTATATGTGTCCACCACCGCCCCCCCCCCCCCACCCCCCGCCTCCAGGAGAAGGCTGCGCACAACCGCCGGGCGGGGGAGAAGAGCGGAGGGGGACCACCAGAACTGCGGCCCCTCACCATGCCCGGGCAGAGGGCACTGGGCGTGGTCGGCGGCCTCGAGGAAAGGGAGTTCACTGAGGTGGTGCCCGGCGGTGGGTGAGGAAGTGAGACCCTGCTTAGTTGCGGATCCCCATGGACACCCCCCCACACCCCTCCCTCACCTCCTGCAACCTACACCCCCCCTCACCGCCCCCACTAGTGTGGCTGGACAGTGTCCGCAGCCGGCACGCAAGGTTCCCGACCGCTGAGACCACACGCGGCCCATGCGGCCGGGAACTCGGCCCATCGGGGGCGGAGAATCGCGGGTGAGCCAGCCGATGTCACGGCAACGGCCTTGCGGCTGGGTGTGGCGCGTGTCCCAATGTTTCCGATTTGGAGGGGGCAGAGCAGAGCCAACTGGCGTCAAACCGGCGCCTGCCCCGATTCCGGTTCTCCGCCCAATCGATGATCCCGATTTCGGCTTCGAGCTACGGAGAATCCCGCCCAAAGTCTGTTCTGAAGGAAGTGGTTGAGAAAGATAATTTTGAAACTGGTTGTCAATCATAAATAGAAGCTTACTTTCATAAACGTAAAGGACTAATCAAAAGCATACTTCAATCAACAGAGGAGAAATTTAAAAAACCCCGGTGTTCTGTATTAAAGTTGGGAAACTTGTGAAATTCAATTGTATCATACGGCCTGACAATTATCATCTAAATGTGAAGATTGTGAGGCTGCCAGGGTATTGGTTTGTATTTCCACCAGGAAGGCTGAAGACCCATGGCACAAAAATAAAAATAGAAGTTGCTCAAGATGTTTCTAAAGGAATCTTCTACACTGTAACAATTCTATAATTGTGCCCTTCCTCTATCTCCTGCGATCACACACTTCCCCAGATTCTTCTGATTTCTTCCTAACTCTTTTGATCTCCTCCCCAATCCTTCCAATTCACCCCACAGGGCCTCCGATCTTCTCCCACCTTTTCAGATCACTGCACCCTCAACCTTTCCGATTCCCTTCACAAGGCCTCCAAACGCCCCCACCCCTAATTTTTATTTTGCATTCATGTGATATGGGCATCGCTGGCTAGGTCAGCCTTTGTTGTCCATCCCCCTAATTGCCCTTGAGAAGGTGGTGGTCAGCTGTCTTCTTGAACCGTTGCAGTCCGTGTGATGTTAGGGAGGGAGTTCCAGGGCTTTGACCCAGGGACAGTGAAGGAACGGCGATATATTTCCAAGTCTGGGTGGTGAGTAACTTAGAGGGGAAGCTCCCAATTGTCTGCTGCCCTTGTCTTTCTAGATGGTAGTGGTCGTGTGTTTGGTAGGTGGTGTCTGATCTCCCCCTGGCCTCTGCCTCCGAACCACCCTGCCACCCACCCACAACCCCACACCCCAATCCTTCCTCTAGCTTCCAAGCTAACCTCTGATCTCCTACATTCCCTTTTCTATGGCTTGAAATTGTTCCTCTGGCCTTTGATCTGCATCTGGCCTCCAATCTGCGCCCTCCCCCCCCCCCCCTCCCTTCTCTGATCTCCAATCCCTTTTCTGGCATTGGGCCTCCCCTTGATCTTGCCAATGGCCTTCAATCTGACCCTTCTCTGACCTTCCATGTTGATCTATGTGGTCAATATGTGTTTGCCACAATGCAAAGACTGGAGCTGGACATACAGCACAGTCTGACTCAGTGATAGTATTAGTTCTGTCACTAATTTGATAAAGGGGAAAATAAGATCAAAGGAAATAAAGCCCCTCAATTTATCAATAATATGTATTGTATTTTGATCGGAGAGATATTGACCTGTGCATCTGGCCCAAAATATCTTAAGATGCAATTCCTCAGAGAAACAAGGATCAATTCCTTTCTATAAATATTGAAAGAACTTGTCTGTGGACTGGGCTCTCTAAATAATTGCACAGCTATTTCATTTATCTGTATTTTACCTGCAGATATAATTGAATCAGAGATATTAATGTTTTCTCCCACTCCAGAGGCGATATTTTCCAAAGAGATAAAATGGCAATATTACTAGATGAATATGGAATACAATAAATTGCTAAGTAGCAGATTAGATGTTATCAGCAGATGTACAATCATAATACAAAACCTCACAATATTAGGCAAGGCTGTAAGCCGGAGACGGGGCTCCCTGGTTGTTCAATGTTAGGTGAGTAGATTAACCACACAGTGGGTAGGTTTGACTCTCCCAGCCTGTGCTTGGTTAGCTGGGTAGCAGTGCAGATTATATAATTGGTCTCCGAGCTTCTGGCTAAGGGAGGGAAAAATAAACAGCAATGGTCCTGCTCATGGCTGTGATCCAGCGACCCCCTTCAGGACCAGAGGATGTTCGATTGGAACAACATCAGTTTAAGTCAGTGTCAGTCGTGGCCCTGTAGTGACAAGCTTTCCCAGGGGCCGGTGAGCTCAGTTGGCTAAAAGCATGCTGCAGAATAACATTCACAACATGTTTCTCCTGTTTCTCGGCCATGCACAGTTCGCTGGCGGTGGGATTCTATCTTCCCGTCGATTGTCAATGGGATTTCCCATTGTAACCATCCCATGCCATCACGAAACCCGCTGGCGGGGTTGCTGCTGACAGGTAAATTGAATCCCGCCGATCGGAGAATTCTGGCCCATGTGTACGTGACAATACACAGCCCTACCTCACCGTCTCCTCTTTCAACTCCTCCATTATCTTTTAATTTTCAGTCTGATATTCTGTCCTGGATGAACAGCACGGTGGCGCAGTGGGTTAGCACTGCTGCCTCACGGCGCCGAGGTCCCAGGTTCGATCCCAGCTCTGGGTCACTGTCCGTGTGGAGTTTGCACCTTCTCCCCGTGTTTGCGTGGGTTTCGCCCCCATGATCCAAAGATGTGCAGGGCAGGTGGATTGTCCACGTTAAATTGCCCCTGAATTGGAAAAAATGAATTGGGTACTCTAAATTTAAAAAAAAAGAAATTTTCCTCGGCCAAATATTGGTAAAACGAAGCGGTTGTGCGAGATCCTCCGGATGCTCACGCTGGCGGGATGTTCCAGTCCTGCCGATAGTGCCGTAGCTTTCCCGGCAGTATGGGGTGGATTCAATGGAAAAGCCCGCCGACAGCGGCGGATTAGAAGATGTTGCCTCCAGCCAATAGCGGGCCACCTCCCGCCATTGGGAAACACGCCACGGGGGAGGCCGGAGAATCTCACCCATTATCTTCAGTCCCTGCCACGGTTTACGAACAAGTACGCCACTACAGTAACTGACTTCATTAGTAAGTGTGAAGAAGACTGTGTGCCAAAGAAACAAATCCGCGTGTTTCCCAACCGGAAACCCTGGATGAACAGGGATATCCACTGCTTGCTGAAGTCTCGGTCTGAGGCATTCAAGTCAGGCGACTCTGACCTCTACAAGAAAGCCAGATATGATCTAAGGAGATCCATCAAAGATGCCAAAAGATAGTTCCGGACCAAGCTCTAGTCCCAGGCAAGCCACACGGACCCCCGCCGACTATGTCAAGGTCTGCAGGACATAACGGGCTACAAGATGAAGGCATGTAAAATGGCCGGCTCCAATGCATCCCTCCCTGATGAGCTCAACGCATTCTATGCACGCATTGAGCAAGAGCGAGAGCAAGCTCTCCATCCCAGAAGCCTCGGATGAACTTGTATCTGAGATCACCATTGCAGACGTCAGAGCAGCCTTCTCGAAGGTCAACCCACGGAAAGCCACTGGCCCGGATGGGGTACCCGGACGGGCACTCAGGTCTTGCGCGCATCAGCTGGCGGGGGTATTCGCAGACAGCTTCAACCTCTCTTTCCAACAATCTGAGGTCCCTATCTGCTTCAAGAAGCCAACCATCCTCCCTGTACCAAAAAAAAGCCAAGCAGCGTGCCTTAATGACTATTGTCCAGTGACTCTGACATCCATCATCATGAAGTGCTTCGAAAGGTTAGTCATGGCACGAATCAACTCCAGTCTCCCGGATTGCCTTGATCCAGGACTGTTCGCTTACCGCTGCAACAGGTCCACAGCAGACACCATCTCCATGGCTCTGCACTCTAACCTGGAACACCAAGATAACAAAGACACCTATGTCAGACACCTATTTATTGACTACAGCTCAGCCTTCAACACCATCATTCCTACAAAACTCATCTCCAAACTCTGTGGCCTTGGCCTCGGCTCCTCCCTCTGCGACTGTATCCGGAACTTTCTAACCCACAGGCCACAATCAGTAAGGATAGGCAACAACACCTCCTCCCCGATCATCCTCAACACCTGTGCCCCACATGGCTGTGTCCTCAGCCCCCTACCATACTCTTTGTACACCTATGACTGTGTGGCCAAATTCTCCTCCAACTTGATTTTCAAATTTGCTGATGACACCACAGTAGTGGGTCGGATTTCAAACAATAACGAGACAAAGTACTGGAATGAGATAGAGAATCTGGTGAACTGGTGCGACGACAATAATCTCTCCCTCAATGTCAACAAAACGAAGGAGATTGTCATCGACTTCAGGAAGCGTAGTGGGGAACATGCCCCTGTCTACATCAATGGGAACGAAGTAGAAAGGGTTGAGAGCTTCAGATTTTTAGGTGTCCAGATCACCAACAGCCTGTCCTGGTCCCCCCATGCCGACACTGTAGTTAAGAAAGCCCACCAACGACTCTACTTTCTCAGAAGACTGAGGAAATTTGGCATGTCACCTAAGACACTCACCAACTTCTACAGATGCACCATAGAAAGCATTCTTTCTGGTTGTATCACAGCTTGGTATGGAGCCTGCTCTGCCCAAGACCGCAGGAAACTAGAAAAGGTTGTGAATGTAGCCCAATCCATCACGCAAACCAGCCTCCCATCCATCGACTCTGTCTACAATTCCCGCTGCCTCGGAAAGGCAGCGAGCATAATTAAGGACCCCACGCGTCCCGGACATACTCTCTTCCACCTTCTTCCATCAGGAAAAAGATACCAACGTTTGAGGTCGCGTACCAACCGACTCAAGAACAGCTTCTTCCCTACTGCCATCAGACTTTTGAATGGACCTACCTTGTATTAAGTTGATCTTTTCTCTACACCTTGCTATAACTGGTAACATTATATTCTGCAGTCTCTCCTTCCTTCCCTATGTACGGTATGCATTGTTTGTACAGCATGCAAGAAACAATACTTTTCACTGTATTACATGTGACAATAATAAATCAAATCAAATCACAAAAAAAAAGGTTTTGAAATGTAAGCAGTCTGATTGACACATCTAGCTTTCCATGGTCATGTGACTATGCCATGAGGCTGAGTCTGGAGGCAGACATCTTCAGACCAGTTCAATAAAGCCTCACGCAGGAACAGACAATGATGACCTGTCCTTTGTTCTGAGATGGCAAGTGGTAAGTGCCAGGCTTCCCAAATCCTAGAGGAAAACTTGAACTAGCTATCGCAGTGATTTGCAGTTTGTATTTTATGAGGAGGTAGCTGAAGTCAGGAGGAAGAATCTTGAACCATTTGTGAAGATTTAAAAAATTAAATTCAAGCAGTTCTTTAATAAAAGGTAAAAATAAAAAAATAGTTTACATGGTTAACAGTAATTCTACAAACATTATCCAAAGGATTTCTGCTGAATTAACTCAGAGTTAACCATCCCTTTTAGTCAAAAGTCCTCATAGATTTTAATCCATGAAAATTCTAGGAACATTACTGAAAATCCACTGTTGCTACAGAGAAAGTCTTAAGTTGGCTTTTCTCTCCCTCATCTGATACTGGGAACTAAAGCCTGTCTCAAAACTTCGCTGAAAAAAACACTTTTATCTGAGGGTGGTTGTTTTGTTATTCTCTTGACGTAGCATAAGCTGCTTCCTTGATGTGCACTCTGACAAAGGAAGGTTCAGACATGGAGATAGCTTTAACTCATTTATTAAACTATTAACAATTCTCCTACTTGGATTCGACTCTCCTGTTAATTCTGCTATAGCTACTCAGACTAACTAACCAGTCTGCTACAATCCACGTGGTGGGCGTGATGTGTTTCAACCAACCCTGTCTGTACTCACTAAGTGTCTCCACTGGAAAGAGAGTGAGCATGTGTGCTGTCTCCTTTTATATGGGTTGGTGTAATGCCCCCCTGTGGTAGTGTCACGTCTGGGTATGTCATGACTGCCCATTGGTCGTGTGCTATCTTACTGACCTATTGGTTGAATGTCTGTGTGTCATGATGTCTCCGGTGCTCCCTCTGGTGTCTAGCTAGGTGTAGTGTGTTCATATTAGCCCCTTGTGTATTTACAGTGATGCATATCACCACATCCCCCCTTTTTTCGTGTTACATATTTTCTGTACAGTATTAAAGAAAATTGAAACAAAATAGGTAGATAAGTTATGACATGTACAAATCATGATGAGTGATATTACACAATAAGTCTAAATCATATGTACGAGTCCAAAGTTCAGTAATTATTATGGTCGAGTGGCTTTCTTGTTTGGTTGGTGAGTTGGTGATGTTGATGGTGGCATGTCCTTGTGAACGCCATCAGTGGCCCTGTGCGCAAGGAACCAAGAAGTGGTCAAATCACTTTGTTGTCTGATTTGGACTCATGTTTTCTTTCAATGCTTATGGTGGTAATTCTTGATGGCATCTGTCCTGAAAGCCATGTTGCCTGTTGGTAGTGCAGCAAACGTGAATTGGCAAGATGCATCTCCCTGCCATGGTATGTCATTGTACTGAGCTGAGTAGTAACAGTGTCCCTCATTTGCAGAGTTGTACCATGTCGTACCAGTCATAGTTTCATTGGTGTTGTTTTTGTCGTGCTTGTTGTCGACGTTGTTGCCTTTGGTACGCGTCTTGTTATTTTCTTTGATGTGGTTTTTGTGTTGGTTGGTTTTGTTGTTGTTTTTGCTGTGCTCAAGGACCACACTCTGTGGATAATACGAGTCCTTCACACAGTTACTCGTGTCAGCATCCTTTGTGGCATCTGCTGTCTCCTGGAGCGTGCCATCACTGAGTTTGCGGCGCTCCCGTCTGGAGTCATGTCCGGCTTACTTGAAACAGCTTCGGCTTGTCGATGCTCCCCGTCTGGAGTCTGGTCTGTTTCACCTGAGTCAGTTTTGGTTTGTCGATGCTCCCCGTCTGGAGCCCTTTCTGGTTCACCTGAATCAGCTTTGGTTTCTTGACGCACCCCGTCCGGAGTCATTGCAGGTTCACTTGAGTTAGCTGAGGTTTCCTGATGCTCCCCTTCCGGTGTCAAAACATTCAGGAATGCATTTTCTTGTTGAGAGAGTCGAGCAGATGAGGTTTGAAGTAACGTGGTGTCACCGGAGTCACCAGTAGTCTCACTGTGATTGTTGAGTGCCTCTGTACACACTAGCTGAGGTCTGTCACGTTGCACATCTGGTATGGGAAGTGGGATGCCGTCGTCACTTGTCGCACATACAGTGGGTAGAGCCTCAGTGTCTTCTTGCTGTTCACTGGAGCGTGGTAGACTGTCATAGTCTGCTTGCTGTACACTTGAGCGTGGCAGACTGTCACAGTCTTTCTGTTGTTCACTTGAGAGTGGCAGACTTGCATCGTCTGCTGCTGGGTGCTCAGAGGAGGTCGTTAGACCCTCATGATCTTGTTCATGCAAGGACTGCGCTCTGGGGTCTTGCGTTCCTTCCATCGTGGAGTCCGTCCACGAGCTCGCTGTGGAGGCTTGTGTCACTCCCTCTGTGGAGTCTTGCAGCGTTCCTTGTGTGGAATTGCGCATTGGTCTCGCTGTGGATACTTTCATCACTTCCTGTTCATGCAAGGACTGCGCTCTGGAGTCTTGCGTTGCTTCTATCGTGTAGGCTGTCCACGAGCTCGCTGCGGAGGCTTGCGTCACTGGAGTCACTTTCTGTGTGGAGACGTGCAGTTGTCTCGCTGTGGAATCTTCGTGGTGCGTGGACCACTCTCTGTGTGGAGTCGGGGACTCTTCACGGTGCGTGGACCACTCTCTGTGTGGCAGCAGGCCGCTCTCTGTGGGCTTGTACTGCTCTCTGTCTCTTGGCGTCAGGCCACAGCATAATCCTGCTCTCACGAGTCGTGATGTCATATATGCTGGGCTGAAGATCCTCAAAGGATCTTCAACCCAATGCGCAGATCGCTGTTCCTTTACTTTGCGCATTTCTTTCAACTGCGCATGTGCGGCACCTTTTCCAAGATGGCCACCAATCAAAATTGGCGTTCGCTGCTCGCCCACCCCGGCCTCGTGGTTAGTATTGGCGCCTCTTTTACCATTTTCTGTTGGTTTCTTTGTCTTTTCCTCGCAGTATCATTCAAACTTGTCCAGGACTGTCTGGAATTCACTCTTGTCGTGCCCTTTGGAGAACTTGAATGTTTTGAAGATTTCTTCTGCTCTGGCACCCGCGATGGTGAGCAGAAGCTCTGTCTTTTCAGCATTGGCCACGTCTTGTAGGGCAATTGCAACAGGAAGGTCTCAAACCTTTGCCTGAATGCACGCCAGTTTGCACTGAGATTGCCGTGGCACCTGAGCCGCTGTGGAACCGGAATCTCGATCATCTTGCCTGGGTGCTGTTGCTGGTAGTCACTGTTTGCTGAGTATTAACTACATGGATTGAAACAGTTCATTCCTGGTACCATGTTTTGCTATGCTCTTGACGTAGCATAAGCTGCTTCCTTGATGTGCCCTCTGACAAAGGAAGGTTCAGACTTGGAGATAGCTTTAACACATTTATTACTGTTAACGATTCTCCTACTTGGATTTGACGCTCTTGTTAATCCTGTTATAGCTACTCAGACTGACTCACCAGTCTGCTACAATCCACGTGGTGGGTGTGATGTTCAATCAACCCTGTGTCTATACTCACTGAGTGTCTCCACTGGAAAGAGACTGAGCATGTGTGCTGTGTCCTTTTATATGGGTTGGTGTAATGCCCCCCTGTGGTAGTGTCACGTCTGGGTATGTCGTGAATGCCCATTGGTCGTGTCCTATCTTACTGACCTGTAGGTTGAATGTCTGTTTGTCATGATGTCTCTGGTGCTCCCTCTAGTGTCTAGCTAGGTGTAGTGTGTTCACATTAACCCCTTGTGTATTTACAGTGATGCATATCGCCACAGTGACAGCAGCTGTTTCCACACTGGTATGTTTCTCGGATCCCACAACCAAAGCTAACAACACAATCTTCAACATCTCTTCAAATATGTTTTCTCACTTTCATCTTTAACCTCATTGTTTTACATTCCTTTAGAGGTTCCTTTTCGCAGAACTCACAGGTCTTTCATGCGCTCGATTTAACCCCTGCGTTGCACCCGCCTTGGATCCATGCATGCCCATGTCTGGTAAATCACGAGAGGTCGAAATTGGGATCCGCGCCGGACACTGATCAATTTAACTCCCGCAGGCAGGTTCCAGGACCCGCTTAGACATGGCGAGACACCAATTGCCACCAATTATGGGCAATCTCCATCTCATTAATGAGATGAACACCCTATCTAATGGCCTCCCGGATCTAACCGGTGACCCAGCAAGAGGTCACGCGGGCGCCGTTTAGCACTCTCCTACACAAATGTGGACCAGGTGTAATGGAACCTGAGGGGGTCCCCCAGGCCATTGGATTTGCCTGAGTGGTCAGGGGCAGGGTGGAACCCTGGCTCCCCGCCTGATACCTAGGCACCTTGACGCTACCAGGTGGACACCTTGGCACTGCCACCCTGGCACTGCCAGGCTGGCAGGGGCACTGCTATGGTGCTAGGGTGCCAGTGCCATGGTTCCCAGATGCCAGAGTGACACTGCCAAGAACTTTCAAAGTGGTGACCCGATCTCTGAGGAGCCGGTCTCACTAGTGAGTTCAGCTCCCCACTACTGAAAAACTGTCTGTGGGCTGGACTGGGGGAAACTCACCAAGGTCCAAAACATTGACTAAGTGTGGTTGAATACTGGTATGGATCTCTCACCGCAAAAGCTGACGGGAAACACGCAGCCAAATGCACGAGAAATGATTCTCAGAAACCTTTCAGTTAAATCACACCCATGTTCTGTTATGGCCACTACTTTTTGGGTAAAAATAAACACGTTACTTTCCATTTTATTTCTTTACCGCACCTAGTGGTGCACTCAGACAGACTTTCATCTGTTTCCATAGCTAGTAATTCCTGAAATTGGTTGCTAGTCTGTCGCTAGGGGTTTATGGCTTGAGGGGCACCACTCTACACCAAGCATGGCTGATGAGGTGTCTCGACCACCCTTACCACCAGCCATTGATGTGTTGGAAGGATTTGCAGGTTGACACACTCAATATTTGACTGTGTTATAAGTGCACCTTCCTTGGCCATCTCGTCCTGGGGGGGACTCAAACCCGGAGCTTCTGGCTCAAGAGGCAGAGACACTACCCACTTGACCGTAAGACCTACTTTGCTTCATCCATTTAAGATCTCTGCCAGTTGTAAATCTTTCTTTTGAAATACAGCAATTATTTCAAGTCACTTCCCTTATCTTCCTAATGTAAATTTATATTTATGCTATTCGTTGGTACTCAATCTTAGCTCTGCTCATCTTCACTTCAAGCTACTTGCTTTCATACCTAATCCCTTTTTGATATTCTGCACCTTGCAGCCTAATATCCTCGGTTTAATTAATTGATTCACATCCATACTCACGCACACAAGCCAGTTCATGGTATACTACTGTGAAATTGAGAAAATATCAAGAAATACAGTATATGTTCACACATTGTACATGAAATAGCCACACACTTTATTCTCTAGCCACTGGCTCTATCCCTTTACCGCGACCTTGGTGAGATATTTGATCCTCTGATGAGTTTTTGACCACGTTTGTCAGTAATACTACCTATTTACATCTTCGTAACATCGACTAATTCCAACTTTGCCTCATTCCACCTCCCGCTGAAATCCAGGTCTTTCTAACCTCTCGACTTGATTATCCAAAGCTCTTCCCTTGCAGCCAGCCTCCCAATTCTACCATCCGTAAACTTGGGTTAGCCAAAACTCTGCTGCCTGTTTGCTAAACTCCATCAAATCCCAGTCTCACGTGTAAAATTGTTCTCTTTGTTCTCAAATTCTTCCCTCCTGTGGCATTTCCCCTCTCTATCTCTGTGAGCTCCACCAGCCCTACAACATTCCAAGATAGCTGTTTTCCTCTATTTCTGGCTTCTTGAACACCCCCCAATTGCATCAGTCCACCACTGGTTGTCATAATATACACCAGTATATCATAGTGCAGCCACACACTGATGGACACACAGTGGGACCAATCAACAAACACAACACCGCAGCCAATCACCAGTGAGAGCACATGCACTATAAAGACAGGGGACATCAGAGTTCCCGCTCATTCGAGTAGCAGCTAGCTAGGAGCACAGAGCTCACAGCCTGCAACACAGACATTCACCATGTGCTGAGTGCATCAACAGGTTAGGACAAGGCAAAGGTCTTTAGTTAAAGCTGGTATCGTATTTACCCATAGTTCAAGTATGTTTAAATAGTTAACCTTTTAATAAAATATTGTTGCACTACTTCAAGTGTTGGTGACCTGTATGTGATCCAGAACACCCAACACATCACTGGTGATCGTTCCGTTAGCTCCTAAGCTTTGAATTCTCTCCCTAAATCTCTCTGCCTCTCTTTCTTCATTTACGGTGCTCCTTAAAACCCTACTTCATTGTCAAACTTTTTGTCATCTCCTAGAATGGTTTGGTGTTGGATTTGGCCCCTATAAAGTGGCCTGTTGTCTTTTACTATGTCACTTGAGGCTCTGTCTACCTGCTCAGGTGAATGTAAAAGATTGCTTTTTGGTATTCCAAGAAGAACTGTGGAAATTTCTCGGCCAACATTCCTCAAACCAAATCACTGAAACTCCTCCGTAATTAGCAAACCCTTTTTACAGGCACAATGTGAAAGTTAGACCTGAAGCTGCAAACTATCAAACACTCATGCTGCTAATGTCAAGTTATGCTCAGGTTTCCTGTGAACCTCATTGGAATACACCAAAATGTAAAAAGGGTAGAAATAACTGGTACGCAACATCAACCGGCGTGAGCCAAGAAAATGCCAAACCCACTCGAGGCCATTTTTCTTAAGTACGGTCATTAAAAATTCATCTAATTTAAACAACATTCATGTGAACTAGACACAGCATGTTTAATACTCTGAAATTGCTTCAATTTTTAATGTGCCTTATTATACTTAGTTAATGAAAATACATTTAAAGAAGTATGTGGTGGAGGATAGGTCTCAGTGATGATAATTTTTGTTAAAATCTCATAAAATCGCAATAAAAGACAAAACAAAATTTTCTTTTTTTGTTGTACTTTGGTTGCAATTTGACGAAAGCTCTGAAGTAACTGGAATGGCCAGTATCTTACATAATTTGATCATTTGGGCATTTATTATTTGAGAGCATAACAATGGCCTGACATGTGTTGGATGCAGGATCAATAGTCAAAGATCACGGAGATCTGGATGTATTCCACTTCAGACATGTCCGAAATGTGATATTTTATCCTGCGTATTTCGTTTGCATCAAGATTCCGCAGAACAACTCTGCTACTTTGCCCATTAAACTATTAGCGTGTATCATGGGTGGCACGGTGGCACAGTGGTTAGCACTGCTGCCTCGCAGCTCCAGGGTCCCAGGGTCAATTCCGGTCTCGGGTGATTGTCTGTGTGGAGTTTGCACGTTCTCCCCGTGTCTGCGTGGGTTTCCTCCGGGTGCTCCGGTTTCCTCCCACAGTCCAAAGATGTTCAGGTTTGGCCACACTAAATTGCCCCTTAATGTCCGAAAGGTTAGGTGGGGTTACAGGGTTACGGGGATAGGGTGGAAGCCTGGGCTTAAGTATGCTGCTCTTTCCAAGGGCTGCTGGAGACTCGATGGGCCGAATGGCCTCCTTCTGCATTGTAACTTCCATGGCCGGGATTCTCCCCTACCCTGCGGGGCGGGGGTCCCGGCGGGATGGAGTGGCGGGAACCACTCCGGTGTCGGGCCGCCCCAAAGGTGCGGATTTCTCCGCACCTTTAGGGGCTAAGCCCTCACCGTGAGTGGCTAGGCCCGTGCGGGAGTGGTTTCCGCTCCACCGGCAGCCGTGGAAGGCCTTTGGCGCCACGCCAGCCGGGGCCAAAAGGACTTCGCCGCGTGGGAGCGTCGGCCATCGTGAAGGCTATGGCCAAGGCGGGGGGAAAAGGGAGCCCCCACGGCACAGGCCTGCCCGCGGATCGTTGGGCCCCGATCGCGGGCCAGGCCACCGTGGGGGCACCCCCGGGGCCAGATCGCCCCCCGCCCCCCCCCCCCCCGCAAGACCCCGGAGCCCCGCCCGTGCCGCCGTTAAGGTAGGTGGTTTGATTCACGCTGGCGGGACTGGCATGACAGCAGCGGGACTTCGGCCCATCGTGGGCCGGAGAATCGCCGGGGGGTGGGGGCCCGCCGACCAGCGCGGCCCGATTACCGCCCCCGCCAAATATCCGGTGCTGGAGAATTCGGCGGCCGCCGGGGGCGGGATTCATGCCAGCCCCCCGTGATTCTCCGACCCGGCGGGGGGTCGGAGAATCCTGCCCCATGATTCTGTTGGACTTCAGAACAAGCAGATTCTCTGTTTATTTAATTATTGCTTTCATGTGTGCAATTTTGACTGCTACATTCCAACAGTAACTCCACTCCACTGTGGTATTTCATGGATAGGAAGTGGTGTGGAAAAACCATAATGACATTTATTCCTAATTAACAGCGATGACGCTACGGTCAGCCGACACTCAAGGCAAAATTAAACAAATGTTCCTTGAACAAACTGACAGAGCTCATGCCCACAGGTCTGTTTTCCGTGGCCCCTGGGAGAAGGGAGAAGATTCAGAAAACCACTGTGTACTTAAGTACTAAGAAATGGATAAGAATATTTCTTATCAAATGGCAGGAAAGAGTCAGAGTAAATGGTGAAGTCTCAAACTGGAAATATGACTAAAGTGGTGTCGACCTGGCCCCACAAATGCTACTTCTCTTTATAAATGACATGTTCAATGGAATATCAAGCCGGACCAGAAGCTTTGCAGATGACTACCGAGTCTACAGAGCTGAAACTGAAGCAGCAGATTAGGTTGACCTCCAGATAGGTCTAAATAATCTCATCAAATGGACCAATAAATGGGGTAATGAAATTCAATATAGAGAAATGCAGCATCATGCAAATCATGGAATTCCTACAGGGCAGAAGGAGGCCATTCAGCTCATTGAGTCTGCACTGATCCTCTGAAAGAGCACCTATCCAGGCCCACTCCCCACCCCATCCCCGTAACCCCACCCACCTTTGGACACGAAGGGCAATTTAGCATTCCCAATCCACCTAACCTGTACATCTTTGGATGGTGGGAGGAAACCAGAGCATCCGGAGGAAACCCACACAGTCGGCTAAGGCTGGAATTGAACCCAAATCCTTGCCACTGTGAGGCCGTGCCGCCCCTGTGCCGCCCCAGCAATACTGCATGTCCATCGGTGCCCAAATAAACAATCCACAATGTCACCCCATTTGAAGTTACTACAGAATGTTTCGGAATCCACATTGAAAATCATTTAAAGTTCAACGTACAAAGTCAACAAGGCTTCCCTAGCTCCAAGTTGCTTAGGTTCAGGATTTGATTTGATTTATTATTGTCACAAGTATTAGTATCCCGTGAAAAGTATTGTTTCTTGCCTGCTGTACAAACAAGGCATACCGTACATAGGGAAGGAAGGAGTGACTGCAGAATATAATGTTACAGTTATAGCAAGGTGTAGAGAAAAGATCAACTTAATACGAGGTAGGTCCATTCAAAAGTCTGATGGCAGTAGGGAAGAAGCTGTTCTTGAGTCGGTTGATACGTGACCTTAAACTTTGGTGTCTTTTTCCTGATGGAAGAAGGTGGAAGAGAGAATGTCCGGGGTGCGTGGGGTCCTTAATTATGCTGGCTGCCTTTCCGAGGCAGCGGGAATTATAGATAGAGTCAATGGATGGGAGGCTGGTTTGCGTGATGGACTGGGCTACATTCACAACCTTTTGTAGTTTCCTGCGGTCTTGGGCAGAGCAGGCTCCATACCAAGCTGTGATACAACCAGAAAGAATGTTTTCTATGGTGCATCTGTAGAAGTTGGTGAGGGTCGTAGCTGACATGCCAAATTTCCTTAATCTTCTGAGAAAGTAGAGTCGTTGGTGGGCTTTCTTAACTATAGTGTCGGCATGGGGGGACCAGGACAGGTTGTTGGTGATCTGGACACCTAAAAACTTGAAGCTCCCGACCCTTTCTACTTCGTTCCCATTGATGTAGACAGGGGCATGTTCCCAACTACGCTTCCTGACGTCGATGACAATCTCCTTCGTTTTGTTGACATTGAGGGAGAGATTATTGTCGTCGCACCAGTTCACCAGATTCTCTATCTCATTCCTGTTCTCTGTCTCGTCATTGTTTGAAATCCGACCCACTACTGTGGTGTCATCAGCAAATTTGAAAATCGAGTTGGAGGGGAATTTGGCCACACAGTCATAGATGTATAAGGAGTATAGTAGGGGGCTGAGGACACAGCCTTGTGGGGCGTGTTGAGGATGATCGTGGAGGAGGTGTTTCCGAATAGAATCATGGAATTTACAGTGCAGAAGGAGGCCATTCAGCCCATCAAGTCTGCACCAGCTCTTGGAAAGAGCACCCTACCCAAGCCCACACCTCAACCCTATCCCCATAACCCAGTAACCCCACCCAACACGATGGGCAATTTTGGACACTAAGGGCAATTTTTGGACACTAAGGGCAATTTATCATGGCCAATCCACCTAACCTGCACATCTTTGGACTGTGGGAGGAAACCGGAGCACCCGGAGGAAACCCACGCACACACGGGGAGGATGTGCAGACTCCACACAGATAGTGACCCAAGCCGGGAATCGAACCTGGGATCCTGGAGCTGTGATGCGATTGTGCTAACCACTGTGCTACCGTGCTGCCCCTATGTGTTGTTGCCTATCCTTACTGTGGGTTAGAAAGTTCCGGATCCAGTTGCAGAGGGAGGAGCCGAGGCCAAGGCCACGGAGTTTGGAGATGAGTTTTATAGGAATGATGGTGTTGAAGGCTGAGCTGTAGTCGATAAATAGGATTCTGACATAGGTGTCTTTGTTATCTTGGTGTTCCAGGGTAGAGTGCAGGGCCATGGAGATGGTGTCTGCTGTGGACCTGTTGCAGCGGTAGGCGAACTGTAGTGGATCAAGGCAATCCGGGAGGCTGGAGTTGATTCGTGCCATGACTATTCTTTTGAAGCACTTCATGATGATGGGTGTCAGAGTCACTGGAAGATAGTCATTAAGGCACGCTGCTTGGCTTTTTTTTGGTACTGGGAGGATGGTCGTCTTCTTGAAGCAGATAGGGACCTCAGATTGTTGTAAAGAGAGGTTGAAGATGTCTACGAAATGGAAATTCCATCACTCTACAAGTACGGTAAAGGAACTACTCAAACTAAAACTAGTCAGACCATACCTAGTGTACGATGTAGCTGCTGAGGACCAATATACTGTGAAACAAAATGACCTTCCTTGAGAAAGCAGCCTGTTTTATTACAAACAATTCCTCGCGATAGACCAGTACTCCCATTTGGTCATGCTGCTTGGCTGGCAGTCTCCAGAACTGAAGGATGGCCCACAGGTTGACTTGCCTTTAGAAAATTTTGAACGGATAATTAAGTGTCATATCAAGCCCAAAGTTGACCAAAGAACGCAGAGTTCACAGCCAACAGCTCCAACTGCATGCACCCCAACGCGCTTCCTCTGCCAACTCCCTTTTCCCAAGGACGATTAAGAACAACCTCCCACAAACCTTAATCTTCAAGCACTCTAAGGACTAATATAATAATAATCTTTATTGTCACAAGTCGGCTGACAATAACACTGCAATGAGTTCCTTTGAAAATGCGCTAGTCACCACATTTTGGCACCTGTTCGGTTACACTGAGGGAGAATTCAGAATGTTCAATCCATCTAACAAGCACGACTTTCGGGAATTGTGGGAGGAAACTGGAGCAACCGGAGGAAACCCACACAGACACAGGGAGAGCGTGTAGGCTCCATACAGACAGAAAATCTGTTAAACCTGTGAAAAGATTATTTGCCGGATTCATAGTGCACCTCCTGTGAGAGTTCCTTTGTGAAAGACTTTGGTGGAGAACTTCACCGTGTATCAAGTGTGTCACTTTGCTAGTACAACAAACATGAGACAATAATTACTGAGTTAGTGAATCAATGTTTAATTGCTTATGTTTTAGCTTTTATCCCTCGCCGATTGGTGCACAAAACAAAACCAGTCTGAGTTTTGTTTTTAAATAACCTATGTGGTTTAAAATATTGAATGGACATTTGTACTTCAATGAGGCCAATACTGTTGACACTGCAAGAAAGAATAAATTAAATGAAAATGAAATGAAAATCGATTATTGTCACAAGTAGGCTTCAAATGAAGTTACTGTGAAAAGCCCCTAGTCGCCACATTCCGGCGCCTGTTCGGGGAGGCTGGTACGGGAATTGAACCCGCGTTTCTGGCCTTGTTCTGCATTCAAAGCCAGCTGTTTAGCCCACTGAGCGAAACCATATTATTTCATATATACTCCACATATACTGGGCAAAGTTTAATGCACATCTCGCCCTCCCCGAGTAGAGTGAAATATTTAAATAGGACATGACAGAAACGTACAGGATGAAAAGTCTGTCACCTTCTCAACTCCCCCAAATTAACTCAGGGGTGACTGGGGAAACCTGAAGATGAACCTCCTGCCCCCTAAGCTAGTTGAGGCCTTTAAGTGCACCATCCTGGTGCTGAAAGTTTCCTCCAGTCCCCTCCACACTAACCGCCCCTCACACCCTCACTGGGACATTGGCTCCGGTGAGCACAACCCACATACCTCTCGCCCAGGCCATGTGGCTCCCGGCCCCGGGCTGACTGCAGTTCCATAAGTGGCCACCCTTCCCAGTGGCGCTGTTTGGGCCTCTACTTGGCCAGCAGCTCTTGACGACGGGATCCTCTTCTTGAAAGCACCAGGAACCTCAATGGCAGGAAGCAGACTGTCTGACAGGCTCCCGGAAATGGACAGGTTTAACTACCACGGACTTTCTAGCCAATGAACCAGGTCACCACTCCAAGCATTAAATTCAGCTCATTCTCATGATTTGGATTCCTGTTCTGACAGAAATCATATAGGCCGGGGTTTTCAGGATGACAGGGGCCAAGCCTCGTGGGGGGGGGGGGGGGGGTCACCTTGAGGTGATCGGGGTCATGGAGCCATACAGTGCAGAAGAGGCTCTTCGGCCTATCGGGCCTGCACAGACAAAACTACACTAAACCTGCACTAATCCCACTTTCCAGTACTCTCGGGGATAGGCCAAGGAGGATTGAGGCTCGGAGGTCATCGGCCTTAAGAGTGATTGTACTGAACAACTGAGCTTATAATTATCCAGTCCAATCAGATATTTTTTGTTCCTGCAAGAGCTCATAAGTTGAGATAACTTTTATCCCCAGCATTTATGATAAAAATAACTAATAGAATCGCTACAGTGCAGAAGGATGCCATTCGGCCCATCGAATCTGCATTAACCCTCCACCTAGGCTCACTCTCCCACTGTATCCCCGTAGCTTAACTTACACATCTATGGACACTAAGGGGCCATTTGGCATGGCCAATCTACCTCACTTGCACATGTTTGGATTGTGGGAGGAAACTGGAGCACCTGGAGGAAACCCTCGCACACACGGGGAGAAAGTGCAAACTCCAGACGGTCACCCAAGACCAGAATTGAACCCGGGTCCATGGAGATAGCAGTGCTAACTATGCCAGGAACTCAAATTCCTGAAAAGATTGACGGTGAAAATGTTGCAAATATTAATTAAATATGTACAATTAAATAAAAATAATTTGACAGTTATGGAGGAAATTAGGACATTGATACAATTTGAAGATTTTGGTGATTTATTGAAATTCTTCAAGTTTTTCAACATAGTTAAGAAAGTTTATACAGCATTTAGGCCACAGACATACCATTGAGTATTTACTCCCAACATTCCAGTGAATTGAACCTTAATTCACTAGCCTTGACAGGTTAACTGGCCAAATGATCGGATAGCGGCAATAACATTTTCACACCTGAGAAAACTGGAAGCAAAATCTTTTGTCACCGATAAAACCGCACAAAATAACCTCACTGGGGTTGAGTGAAAAGTCTTGGCTAAAGACAAAAACAAGTCTCGAGACGCCCTATTGTTTTGAGCTGGACTATGCTTGAGGAGGTTCTGGCCTTCTCAATACATTTGCCATTGAGGCCGCTGTCTTTCCACTTGTTCCAAACCATTCTCCAATTCACAGTGTGTTCCAAATAGCTGTATTTTGTGTATGAACTTGGAATTAGTATCCAGCCTACTCCGTTACTTATTCACTTGTAGCTATTGCCAGTCTGTAATCATTATTGGTTTACAAAGAGCAGTACATATTCACTGTAGTGATCTATACATCTGTACATACATCTGCACATACACCAGGGACTACAGACAGGTGTAACAGCCACAGCATCACTCGAGGGCAGCATCAGAGACGGGTATAAAGGGTCCAGCCCAAGGGAGGATCCGCCTCTTTCAGAAGCACAGGGCTAGTGAGCAGCAGCAGACAGAGACAGCTCAGCATAGGCAGCTTACGTTAGCTTCACTGGTCACACCTCTTGACTGTATTATATCTAGTTAAGCTCTGGAAACAGAACAAACCTACTGAATAAAGTATTTATGTTAACTGGAAGTCTACAATCTTTATTCAGACTTAGAGAATAACATATGCACTGCAACTTAAACATTGGACGAAGACTTGCACTGACAATAAACTGACGCTTAATATCACAACAAATCTGTACTCGGGCTGGATCTGACTCTGAAGCAAAGCAGAAATTGCTGGAATTATACAGGGCACGATGGAGTTGTCCTGAATGCAGTCAGGTGGATTATGTTAAGGAAGAAACAGATTTACGACAGCAGCACTAGCGGCCCTTAAGGGAACACTTCAAGTTGGCACCAGAAGTACATTTGTTAACACTAAATGAAAGTGGAGTTGAGAGAAACCTGCTGACACGAACACGCTTCTAGGCTATCGTCTCATGATGTTTGTTTCTTGAAATTCCCTAAATCTGATCACATTGCAAACATGTACCCTTCCATAACCTTTGAAGTTAGTACCAGCAGGGAGTAGACCCAAATAAAATGAGCAATTAGTGCATTGGCAGTAACTATATATAGATACATTTACAAACATGTCCCAAGTCGCTATCATCCAACTGTATGAAAAAATGACCCTTCATTTCTTCTGACAGCTCTCGTTTTGTTGTTGACATTCAGGTTTACTAAGCCAGGTTGTATCTTTGTTTTGGTGCCGAGCATTTAATATATCATTGCCGAGTGTTAGAAATAATACACGTATTCAGTGTGTGTTGTACAGCATGATTTACTGCTTTCCAAGGATATGGTCCCATTAAATATGAAATAGTTTGAGGTTGCTAGACTAGTTACACGCATCATTATAATTTTTGATTAGCTAGAGTCATCCAGAAATAATGTTAAATATACATGGTGATGGAAACCTGCAAACTATAGCAATGCAATTGAAGAAAATTACATGTGTCTACAGCTTTTGCATTGTGACAACAACAAAGAAATATTGGTATCGGCACACAAGAAAATTTGTATGAGCTAATCACTGCTGAGCATTTCCACTCCAATTGTAAAATAAAATTTCGTTCAGTGCACATGGAATGTGAAATTAAATTCTTATATTGATTTCTTTTAAAAATAATATTTTAAATGGAGCTTAATGTGCAATGTAATCAAAGTTTGTTTTTCAAAGACTCCTACCAGTGTAGCTTGTAAGACACATAGGGCGTGATTCAGAGGTCTCGCCGCGTCCAACTTGATGTCTGGACAATGCCGTTGAATCCTGCCAGAGGCCTCTTGCGAGATTTGCGATGTGCGAAAATGTCTCACGAGATACGTCACAATCTGGTTCACGTCCTCACTGGGCGTGAGCCATATCAGCATATTTAAATGGGTCATTCAGAACATTTAAATATGCGGTTGCATCATTCTCCTGGCGCCCAGAACCTAATGGCCGTGCCTGCGAGACCTCGCCAGGGCACCGTTTAGTACTGTCCACATGAATGTGCGTCAGTCGTAATGGCACCCTGGGGGAATGCGGGGGGGGGGGGGGGGGGGGGGAGTAATGCGGGGGGAGGGGACGGGTCCCAGGTCATTAGAGACCTCCATATGGTCAGAGAAAGGGCAGGGTGACACTCTGGCACCTGGGCACTGCCAGCCTAACACCCTGGCAGTGCCATCTGGGTACCCTGGCAATGTCAGGGTGGCACTGCCAGGTTGGCAGGGGCACTGTCATGGTGCCAGGCTGTCAATGCCAGAGTGCCAGGGATCGGGCCCTGGGGGGACCTACCAGATGGAGGGGGGTGAGGGAGTGTTCCCTGGTGCCCGGCAGCGGGAAATGACTCGAAGCGCAGCCACGGCAGAGAGAACCCTCCCTCGCCCCGAGTCCAAAAAAAAGGTAAAGTGCCGTTGAATAGCGGCATGTTTCTTGGTGCTGCAGCCGCCGGGAAACGTCCCACTAAACGCGGCCAAAACCGGACATAGAAATGTTTTGTTTGGGGTGGCACGGTGGTGCGGTGGTTAGCACTGCTGCATCATGGCGCCGAGGACCAGGGTTCGATCCTGACCCCAGGTCACTGTCTGTGTGGAGTTTGCACATTCTCCCCGTGACTGCGCGGGTCTCAACCCCACAACCCAAGAAGGTGTGCAGGCTAGGTGGATTGGCCACGCTAAATTACCCCTTAATTGGAAATAAAAGTATTGGCACTCTAAATTTACGAAAAAAGAAATGCTTTAGTTGAATTGCCCCCCTCGTTCTATCATTTCCAAATGTGAGTAGCTCCTTGAATAATGGAGGGGAGTTATACAATTGAATTCAACGCTCGAATGTGCATTTTCTCCATTCAAGCTGCATTGCTTCCTTCTCAGCCATCATCTCATATTTAAATATTATCCTTACATTTTACACAATGTTCATTTCAATTCTGCACTAGTTCTGTTAATTATGGCCTAATTCTACAGTAATCTCAGCCACTTTGACCTCAGACAAAACAAGTGTAATGTAAACCGTGCATTAAACTGGAACCAACAGGAATAGTTTATGATGCTGAGTACAAACATAGAAAAGTGCTGGGCAGGAAAAGCTGGTCTAACACTTACGATGGTTGCAGCAGCATCAAGGTGAGACACTGCCCCCCCCCTCCCCCCCTCCCCCCCCCCCGGGCCACCTGCCATGTAGTGTCCCGGGGCAAGGCGTACGAAAAGCAGAGAAAGACCCATGTCCAATAAGGGTTAAAAGCATGGAAATACCCTCTCCGATCTGCTCTTTCAATATGTAAATCCGTGACCCGCCCACTGAGGATGTGATGCAGATTGTGAAGTCTCACAAGATCTCTTTAGAGCTCGCGAGGCAGCCCAAGTGTTGCGAATGTCGCGAGAGGGCTCTCGCGGGATTTAACGGTTCTTGTCGCCCCGAGTCGGGCATGACGAGGCCGTCCGTTCAGGCCTAACGAACCTTCCAGCAGCAGATTGTGGGAGGGGGAGGGGGGGTGGTAGGCAAAGAGGGTGAGGTGGAAGATGTTACAGTGGTGAAAAAGTCATACTTTTTGTAACGGCGAGGATATGGGGCGGGATTCTCCCTTCTGGGGACTAAGTCCCCACTCCCACCGGAAAACGGGCGAGAATCACTCTGGACTTTTTCCTCAAAGGTCCGGGTTGATTCTCCGTTTTCCAGGGGGCTAGCATAGCCCCGGCGAGTGTCCCACGGCTCTGGCTGTCGGCGGGCCCTGCTAGCCAGACCGCGCGGCCACAAGCCGATCCACGCATGCGCGCGGCAGCCCACCTCGGCACAGGCGCCGCCGGCATGGCGGAGCCACACAGCGGGCCCGTGAGGAATAAGGTACGTCCCTCCCATATCGCGATGGCCCACCGATCAGTGGCCCCCGACCACGGGCCTGGCCACCAATGAGGCCCCCCCGGCTCTTATCCCCAACACCCCCTAACAGGACTGCCACCGCGGCCATGGGTCCCAGCTCCCGCCGGGTGGTACCACATGTAAACCATGCCGGCGGGAGTTCGGCCGGTTGACCGTGGAGAATCGTCACGGGGGCCTGTTCCAACGTCCCCCGACCGGCGCCAAGTCGATCGCGTGTGCGGGGCTCGCAGGTCCGCGGAGAATCGTGGAAGCGCCATCGCGCCGGATTTCCGGCGTGAACGCCTATTCTCCGCCCACGCTCTGGGAACGTGTCCGGTGCGGAGGGTCGGAGAATCCGCCCATGGGGTTCGAAGCTTGCCTGGGGTCAAATATGATTTTGTGGTTGCCAAGTTGAGCCTGAGATAGTGGCCAGGGATTGAGATGCATTCGCTGGGAGGTGCAGAGGCAATGACTTCAATCTATCTTCACATATCAGGCGAGGAAGGTGCAAGGAGCACCTCTGCAGCCAAAAATGTGCTGAGTTAGTGTTTAGCTTGTCTGAATATTTCTGTTCTTATACAAAGAAATGGGATGTGCACAACCTGAGCCAAAGTAGTGGCAGGATGGCTGGCATTCGGTCTCTCAGTCGGTACAAGAGACAGCTTTGCAACTGCTGGGCACACACATCGTGTAGGAGAGCAGTCAAATTAAGTTGCGAATGAGAGGGAATGTTTAAATCTGACATCAAAACAAACGCATCCGCTCTTGAAAGAGAACCATGGGGTCTCTTACATCCATCTGATTAGGGAAGATGGCTTCACTGTAATGTCTGTTCTGATAGACGGCACCGCCAGCCATACAGGACTCTCTTTGCACTTCTCCGAAGTGTTCATCTTGATTACATGCTCAAATGTCACAGTGAAGCTAAAACCTACAAGCTTCTGGCTCACGAGTCAAACCGATATTTGCATTTACATTTTGCTTTTAACAAGACATCTCTCAGGTGCGTTATGAAAATAAAATTTAACATTGGATGGGAATTTCCGGCAGCTGGCGCCTGTTTTCCTGCGGCGGTGGCGACTCGCATTAGACTGCCGATGGAATCTTCCAGTCACTGCCGAAGTCTATGGTGTTACGCGTGGCTCACCCATCCTGCCGCCGGGGAACCCGCCATGCAAGGTCACCTTCAGCGGGATCGGAAGACGCCTCCCCCTCCCCCAGTGGGAGGGCGAGAGTAGGACAAATGACCGGAAGAGGTCAAAGCTGTAGGTTCGACAGAGCTCCTGAAAAGGAGGGGGGTGAGGTGCGGAGAGGAAATCCCAGAGCTTAGAGCTGGGGCAGCTCGACTCCTGAGCGTGGACCGGGCATCCAATGGTGGAGGGACTAAAGGCCAGAATTGGAGGAGGCAGGGATCAGAGGTGATGGGGTGTAGGAGGGTACAGAGATAGGGAAAGGTGAGGCCAGGGAGGGATTTGGGAATGAGAAGTTTAAAACAGAGTTTTCCGCTGGACCTGGCTCCAATATATGTGTAGATTTGGGGCAACTATTAGGACCGATGCCACTAGCAAATTAACATCGCAGACTCTTGTCTTTCCTGTGTTTATAATTTTCATTACCTCAATGTTTAATATGTTTCTTCTGCAATTCACTGAAGAGCTTAAAATTGAGATTTTTCCTTACAAAAGCTGGTGCAATTTAAAAATAAATGCTTGATTGCGTATCTTAGACCTGACCGAACAATAATTCCTTTTAAATTGTAAGAGGCTATGATTTTTTGAAGTGCCTCAAATCATATTGTTATTACTTTGTATTTGATGGGAAAATCAAATGCACAATTTCTATTAACAACAGATGTCATTAAAGCTGTTTTTAGCTTCAAAGGGGCAAGTGGGAGATAAACTGATTGAAAATAGTGCTGGAGAAACATCTTTCCATCAATCTCATTAAGCATTCATTGAATAAAAGGGTCGTCTGGAAAGCAAAATGCAAAATAATGCCCATAAGTGTTGGCATATTTTATCTTTGTGCATTGCACTCCTCTTTCTCAACAAGTAACGGAAAGTGCTTTATTAAAGGCGATAGAAGCTGATGAGATGAACCCTTGGAAATCCAGAAGTAAACATCTTGGAGAATATCGACAAGATATTACAGACCCGTAATATCACAAAATAACATGGCTCTCTGTAAAAATTTCAAACATTACAAAGGTGTTAATGTCATGGAATCCCTACAGTGCAGAAGGAGGCCTTTCGGCCCATCGAGTTTGCACAGATCCTCTGAAAGAGCACCCTACCTAGGCCCGTTTCCCCGCCCTATCCTCCAAACCCCACCTAGGGGCAATTTATCAAGGCCAATCCACCTATCCTGCACATCTTTGGACTGTGGGAGGAAACCGGAGCACCCGGAGGAAACCCACGCAGACACGGGGAGAACGTCCAAACTCCACACGGTCATCTGTTAGAATCGAACCCAGGTCTCTGGCGCTGTGAGGCAGCAGTGCTACCCACTGTGCCACCGTGCTATCCCCTTAAGAGTTGTTAAGGGTTATCATAAATGTGCTCAAGCTGAACGTTTGGATATTTTCGATTTTTTTTTCTCAATATATTTACTGCTCCTCCATTTTTTGGCTGATTGCAATGATCCCATTGACCTCTGAACACATCCTCTGAGGTGTTTGAAGGCTTCCAGCTTCTGCTGGACAGATGGAAATAATTAATAGCACTTTGCTATAATATTTTTGTCTCAGTTTTGTTCAGTGAGAAATGACATTTTATTACATACTACGTGCAATTTAAGAAAAACAGACAGGGGTATTTGAAAACAGACTGAATCTCCCATATATATAAATTGCGGGCTAGGACAAAAACAACTTTTAGTACAAGGTAAGGCTACAAACTAAAAGAATTTGAAAATCTGTGGATAGATTTTTGAAAACTCCAGAATAGAAAATATCACAGAGCATCTGCAACCAGCTTTTGTATGAAACATACTTCCTGGTGCAGAGTTCAGAGTAGGATCCTCAGAAAAGACAGGGACATGGGACAGAAAATTTGATAATATTGATGAAATATGCAATTACAGTATTGAAAGAAGAGATTTCAGTCAGAGGGATTAGGCAGGACAAATATTATTGCGGCAAAATCAAATCATGCCCGAAAGGAAAGGCCTGGACTGCCTACACTAGTTGCTATCAATGTATGCAGCACATGATATCCTTGGCACCTGCTATTAAAATAATTTATCTGTGCCGCCTGCACTCGGCTGTTCATTGGTTGCATATTGGCAGGAAAGTGTGACATCAAACATCCAGGATGCTACATATATACATCCAGCACCTCTTAAAGAGTGTGGGCGCTGAGGGCTGTATTCTTGCTAAAGAAAGTATGAAACACCTTGATGACGATATGCCTGAAGGAGGGAGTGAATGAATACAAAGGTTCTCAGATTTCTCTTTTTTTAAATGTATTTTATTTCAAACATGCATCAAAACAGGTTACAACACATAAACACCCCGGAAACAGGCTTCCCGCAATCAACTATACAGCCTGTACAAATTTGTTTCCCTTTTCAGCAGCTCTACCCTCTCCCTTTGCTCTTCCAGACTGGCGAACCCTTCCTCCAAATACAGATCCCTCACCTTGACCAGCATCACTTCCCTCCTCCTGTATACACTATCCAGCCCCCCCCCCTCCCCCCCGGCTCAAACCCATGATTGTCACACAGCGGCATTAACACCGACACCCCTTCCCCCTAAAATGCCTCCTCAACTGATTCCAAATCTTCACCGTGGGCTCCCTAAATACCTACTCGGAGCCATTGGCAATGCTGCCGTCACCATAGCCCACAAACTAGACCCCTTACAAGATTCCTCCTCCATCCTAACCCAATCTACCTCTTCTCCTTCCCACCATCGCTGCACCTTGTCCACATTCGCCGCCCAATAATAATGAAGCCGTTTTTTCAACGCCAACCCCTCCTGCTGCCTCTGCCTCTGTGGTAGAGTCCTCCCCACCCTCGGCACCTTCCCCGCCCATACAAATTCCGAAATGATCATGTCCAATTGCTGAAAAAAGGCTTTTGGTATAAAGATCGGGATAGCCTGAAAAATAAACAAGAACCTCGGCAGAATATTCAATTTCACCCCTTGGACCCACCCAGCAAATGTTAAGTGCAGTGTATCCCACCTCTTAAGAGCCTCCCTAGCCTCCTCCACCAGCTTCGTTAAGTTCCACTTATGGAGCCCCGTCCATTCCCTTGCTACCTGAGTTCCCAAATACCTACACCTAAATCTCGTTCCCGTATATGGCATCCCCTCTAAATTAGCCCACTGTCCCAGCTAATTCACCGGGAATACCTCACTTTTCCCTACATTCAGTTCATACCCTGAGAACCCTCCAACCCTACTCAGCAGGCCCATAATCCTTCCCCGACTCTGAAGCAGATCTGAAACATACAGCAAGAGGTCATCGACATAGAGCGACACCCGCTGCTCCCTCTGCCCCACATTATCCCCTGCCACTCTGCCGACCCCCTGAGAGCCATTGCCAACAGCTCTATGGCCAGCACAAACAGCAACGGCGATAGCGGGCATCTCTACCATGTACCCCTGTGTAAGTCAAAGCTCCACAAACATATTATTCGCCCTCACTCTCGCACTTGCTGTAACATACAGCAACCATACCCATGCCACAAATCTCGGCCCAAACCCAAACCTTCCGAAAACCTCGAACAAGTACCGCCACTCCACCCAATCAAATGCCTTCTCAGTGTCCATGGACACCAGCACCTCGGGTCCAGAGCCCCTGACAGATTCATAAGAACATAAGAACTAGGAACAGGAGTAGGCCATCTGGCCCCTCGAGCCTGCTCCGCCATTCAATGAGATCATGGCTGATCTTTGTGGACTCAGCTCCACTCTCCGGCCCTTACACCATATCCCCGAATCCCTTTATTCTTTAGAAAGGTATCTATCTTTTTCTTAAAAACGTTTAAAGAAGGAGCCTCAACTGCTTCACTGGGCAAGGAATTCCAGAGATTCACAACCCTTTGGGTGAAGAAGTTCCTCCTAAACCCGGTCTTAAATCTACTTCCCCTTATTTTGAGGCTATGCCCCCTAGTTCTGCTTTCCCCGACCAGTGGAAACAACCTGCCCGCATCTATCCTATCTATTCCCTTCATAATTTTATGTGTTTCAATAAGATCCCCCTGCATCCTTCTAAACTCCAATGAGTACAGTCCCAGTCTACTCAACCTCTCATCATAATCTAATCCCCTCAACTCTGGGATCAACCTAGTGAATCTCCTCTGCACTCCTTCCAGTGCCAATATGTCCTTTCTCAGGTAAGGAGACCAAAACTGAACACAATACTCCAGATGTGGCCTCACCAACACCCTATACAATTGCAGCATAACCTCCCTAGTCTTGAACTCCATCCCTCTAGCAATGAAAGACAAAACTCGATTAGCCTTCTTAATCACCTGTTGCACCTGCACACCAACTTTTTGCGACTCGTGCACCAGCACACCCAAGTCCCTCTGCACAGCAGCATGTTTTAACATCTTACCGTTTAAATAATAATCCATTCTGCTGTTATTCCTCCCAAAATGGATAGCCTCACACTTGGCAACATTGAATTCCATCTGCCAGACCCTAGCCCATTCACCTAACCTATCCAAATCCTTCTGCAGACTTCCGGTATCCTCTGCACTTTTTGCTTTACCACTCATCTTAGTGTCGTCTGCAAACTTTGACACATTGCACTTGGTCCCCAACTCCAAATCATCTATGTAAATTGTGAACAACTGCGGGCCCAACACTGATCCTTGAGGGACCCCACTAGTTACAGGTTGCCAACCAGAGAAACACCCATTTATCCCCACTCTCTGCTTTCTGTTAGTTAACCAATCCTCTACCCATGCTACCACTTTACCCTCAATGCCATGCATCTTTAGTTTATGCAGCAACCTTGTGTGTGGCACCTTGTCAAAAGCTTTCTGGAAATCCAGATATACCACATCCATTGGCTCCCCGTTATCTACTGCACTGGTAACATCCTCAAAAAATTCTACCAAATTAGTCAGACACGACCTACCCTTTGTGAACCCATGCTGCGTCTGCCCAATGGGACAATTTCCCTCCAGGTGCCCCGCTATTTCCTCCTTAATGATAGATTCCAGCATTTGCCCTACAACCGAAGTTAAGCTTACCGGCCTATAATTCTGCCGACCTCCTTTTTTAAACAGTGCTGTCACGTTTGCTACTTTCCAATCCTCTAGGACCACCCAGAGTCTAGTGAATTTTGATAATCACCACATTCAATAGCTGTCTTATACTCGCAAGCTGTCTGCCCTTCACGAAGCCTGTTTGATCTTCTGCAACCAACCCCGGAACACAATTCTCCATCCTCCCCGCCAACAACTTAGCCAATACTTTCATATCCGTGTTCAATAGTGATATGGGTCTTGACGACTCACATTCCACGGGTCCTTCCCCTTTTTTGGGATTAGCATGATTACTGCCTGCGTCATTATCTCCGGCAATTCCCCCTCCTCCAGTGCTTCATTAAACACCCCCAACAGATGTGGTGCCAGGTCCGCCACAAATTCTTTAAAAAATTCAGTCGGGTACCTATCCGGCCCTGCGACCTTCCCCGACTTCATACCCCTGATACTATCCAGTACCTCCCTCAGACCCAGGGACTCCTCCAACGCCTGCCTCTTTACCTCCTCTACCCGAGGAAATTCCAGCTCATCCAGAAACCAGCCCATGTCCCTCTCCTCCTTAATCGCCGCCCGCACCTTATCACAAAAACCTCCATCCACCAACAACCCTGAATCAAACCTCCACCCCGTCCTCTGCTCTTGTCCCGATCTGAATTGTATCTCCAGCCAGTGGGGTGCATGGTCCGAGATAACTATCCCCGCATACTCTGCCCCTCCACCCCAACCAAAATCTCCCGACTCACTACGAAGTAATCAATCCTCAAATACACCTTCTAGACGTGTGAAAAGAAGGAATACTCCCTTCCCCCAGGGTTCTGAAAGCGCCATGGATCCACCATACCCATCCTCTCCAGCTCCCTTTCCATTTGTACCCTATCCATCGACCTGGGGCTCGATCTATCCACCCTCGGCTCCAGGACACCGTTAAAATCTCCTCCCATGATCAACTGGTACGTGGCCAAATCCGGGATTGCTGCCAGCAACCCCCTCATAAAACTCACATCATCCAAATTTGGGGCATATACACTTACCAACACCACCGGTGCCCCTTCCAATACCCCACTCACAATCCCATATCTCCCACCCGGATCGCTCACCTCCTTCGAACTCACAAATCCCATTTTTTTGCTCATTAAAATCGCCACTCCCCTCGATTTTGAATCAAACCCCGAGTGGAAGACCTGCCCGACCAACATCTTCCTTCACCTAACCTGGTTCTTCACACGGAGCTGCATCTCCTGCAGAAAGACCACCCCCTTTTCAAGCTCCTGAGGTGGGTGAGCACCCCCTCTCCGCTCCCCTCAGCCACCCCTCTCGGCCTTCTCCCCCGCCACCTCACTTCTGTTCACCAACATCACCTGCTAATGTGACAGCCCCCACCCAAAGGCACCTCCCAATGGCCTCCCTTCCCCCCACTCCTCAGCACAAAGTTTCTCGGCTGTCACACTATGGAGAGGAGGGGGAGGTAAGTCCACCCAGATATCCAGTCAGAACACAATCCAGAGGGAAGAGAAACAACAACACCTCTGTTATAACCTGCCTACTTATCATTGGCTGGGGACTAATGACAATCCCACAATGAGCTTCCCCAATGAGGGGGGCAGAGAAACCATCAGTAAACTCCTAGTATAAAGCTGGCCAGTTTAGGAACCAGCAGGAAGGAGTGTGCAGCAAGGGAAGTTACTGCTGCTGTTATATATATATGTTATTGTAAATAAATGTTATTACTTTGTATCTTTAAAACTCGTGCTGGATTCTTCGTGGCCCTCACAAAAACCTCCTCCACGATAGTCCTCAAATCTGGGGCCTTGCAGGGCTGTGAACTAAGCCCTCTACTATACTCCCTATACACACACACACGACAATGTGGCAAGATTTGGCTCCAACTCCATCTGCAAGTTTAATAATAATAATAATCTTTATTATTATGTGATACTCATGAAACTTCATGAGTATCACATCGTTCCTGCATCGTGATCTCCTGCAGAGGGCTTAAACGGCTGAGGTACAGCCTCAGGAGAGTGGTTTTGGCTTCATGTGAAGGGCGTCTGATGTTCTCTCTCAGAATGTTTGCTCACCCAGGCACAATAAATAATTAAATGTTAACGCAATGTTGGTCTTTATCTCAAAAATAAATACCGGTCCCGATATTCTCCGGGGTGCCCACGATGCTCCTCCTCCGCCAGGAGGAATTACCAAACCCACAGCCATGTGACTGGAGTGTTACTGTAATGTCCAGGTAGCCCTGGTACATAGCTGCCTGTGACAGGGCAGCCCTGTCCTGTGCCTCAGCCACCGCCCGCACAAAGTTCCCCAGGCCTTGGACATCCCGACCCAAGACCGATACCTTTGCCCCCAAGGCCTCCACAGCGGACGCCACCCATGCGGTGTTGGCCTGGGTGGCATGTATGGTCAGCACCGCCTCCTGCCCATGCAAGCAGTTGAACTCCTCCAACAGCACCTACAGGTGTTGGATGGTTGATGACAGTCCCTCATATATCCCTTGCTCCATGTCTGCATCTCCAGCATCGATGGGATTGCCGTTTACAGAAACCCGAGACCTGCCTGGACAGAAGCTAGTCCCTGGGGTTGGGACACCCTCTGACCATCCAGCCACCTCAGGGGTTCCTACCTCCATCTGATCTGGTGCCTGCCAGGTAGTGCACCAGGAACCTCTTCACTAAAGTGCCCAGCCGAGGTGAGTGTCTCTGGGATGGTGGTGGGTGTTGGAGACAGCTGTGATGGAAAGTGGATGTTGTCCTCGGACTGGCGCTCTGGGGTGTCGGGGGCTGGCATTTGGGGGCTCTCGTCATTGTTCGGTGCCGCCTCGTCGCTCGATATGTCCTGCCAAGGGGCGGTCGAAAGCTGAAGGGCCCGTCTCGTTCGCAGGTTATCCTGCAAGACTCAAGACGTGACGCATGGTTAAATCGCGGGTTGGGGTGGTGTGGGGAGGTGGGCTTGTGTGGAGGTGGGGGGGGGGATATCATGGTGGAGTGATGGGTCTTTGGTAGTGAGGTGGTGTTTATAGGACATGCGCATCGCTTGCTGGGCCAACATTTATTGCCTGTCCCTAGGGCACTGCTGCCTCACAGCTCCAGGGACTCGGGTTCAATTCCGGCCTCATGTGACTGCCTTTGTGGAGTCTGCACGTTCTCCCTGTGTCTGCGTGGGATTCTTCTGGTTGCTTCAATTTTCTCCCACACATCCCGAAAGACATGCTTTTTAGGTGAATTGGACATTCTGAATTCCCCCTCAGTGTACCCGAACAGGCGCCAGAGTGTGGCGACTAGGGGATTTTCACAGTAACTTCATTGAAGTGTTCGTGTAAGCCTACAAAATAAAGATTATTATTGATTATTATAAATGTAGGGCATTTTATAGAATCCCTACAGTGCAGAAGGAGACCGTTCGGCCCATCGAATCTGCACCGACCTTTGGAAAGAGCACCCTACTTAAGCCCACACCTCTAACCTATCCCGGTAACCCAGTAACCCTGCCTAACCTTTTGGACACTGAGGGCAATTTATCATGGACAATCCACCTAACCTGCACATCTTTTGACTGTGGGAGGAAGCCGGAGCACCCGGAGAAATCCCACGCAGGCACGGTGAGAACGTGCAGACTCCACACAGACAGTCACCCGAGGCCAGAATTGAATACGGGTCTCTGGAGCTGTGAGGCAGCAGCGCCCTAGGGACGGGCCATAAATGTTGGTCCTGCCAGCGATGCGCACGTCCTGTAAAATGAATTAAAACAAAATTAGGAATAGCTTTTGTTTTGTTATGCTCTTGGCGTAGCAGAAGCTACTTCGTTAATGTGCACTCTGACAAAGGAAGGTTCAGACTTGGAGATAGCTTTAACACGTTTATTAAACTATTAACAATTCTCCTACTTGGATTCGACGCTACTGTTAATCCTGCTATAGCTACTCAGACTGACTAACCAGTCTGCTACAATCCACGTGGTGGGTGTGATGTTCAATCAACCCTGTGTCTGTACTCACTGAGACTCTCCACTGGAAAGAGACTGAGCATGTGTGATGTGTCCTTTTATATGGGTTGGTGTAATGCCCCTCTGTGGTAGTGTCACCTCTGTGTGTTTCGTGACTGCCCGTTGGTCGTGTCCTATCTTACTGACCTATTGGTTGACTGTCTGTGTGGCATGTCTCTGGTGTTCCCTCTAGTGTCTAGCTAGGTGTAGTGTATGTACATTAACCCTTTGTGTGCTTACAGTGATGTATATCACCACAGCTTTGAGTCATGCATTCATATTTTGTAAGAACAGAGTTGGGAGTACCCAAGTTCCTTTCCATTAACAGTTTATAGCAAGAAAGATTGAGTGACTTAAACCAGAAAATAACAAAGTGTCATTTTGGGCAGGGTGTTTCACGCTGGCTGCAATGGTGAGATCGCGACCTGTATTCACCCACACTTAGTGCCAAAAATGCGCCCCCTCGTGAATCCCGCCATGCCTGACTCCCTCACCGTCTAATTCGCCCAACGTGCACCGTCCAATATAGGAAGGAAATGAACGATCTGCTACGAGATGCAAGAGTAAGTTAGTACCTCTCTCCTCCTGCCGTCAGTCCCACCTGCCAACCATCAAACCCCCTACCTCCCTCCGCCCTCAACAAACCACTGGCTGACCCCTCACACCCTCCCAACATCCAACCTCCAGCTTAAAACCCCCATCTCTTGGTGCACCGGCGAACGGAGCTCCTCGGTGCAGGAAATGCAGCTTCAGTACGGCCTAGGCGGGGCTTCCCCCTGTTGAGACCCGAAAGAGAAACGGAGTTAGCGTTATGCCTGCGGGCACGGTTGTTAGCACGGTTGCCTCACAGCGCCGAGGTCCCAGGTTCGATCTCGGCTCTGGGTCACTGTGTGGAGTTTGCACATTCTCCCCGTGTTTGCGTAGGTTTCGCCCCCACAACCTAAAGATGTGCAGGGTAGATGGATTGGCCATGCTAAGATTGCCCATAATTGGAAAAATTAAATTGGGTATTCTAAATTTAACACAAAAGTGTTAAAACCTGCCCATAACCAATTGTCCCCAGCCAATGGGATCCAGGCAGGTTATAACAGTTCGATAGAGGGTGATGGTACCTCTAATTCCACCCAGAGCGGACTCTTTTTTTCATTACATCGCGCCATTTCTCATTTTATTTGGGGTTTGGGGGGTTTCTCACCGGTCAATCCCACCCTTAGAAATTCTGTCTGCAGTGGGGGGTCTAAATGCACCGTGGTTGCTCAGAGATACTGCCCCGGCCTCAAAGTGACCTAGAGGGACGCCACACCAACCCACGGACAATGCAACCTCCCCCTTCAGTCCCAGGCAACACTCCCAATCCTCGACTCCCAAGGAGCAACCTCACCCCATCAATAAAAGTTTGGGTGAACTCCCGACCATCCAGGCATGTGGGTGACCATGCCCCACACCCATCCATCCTTCTGGGTATTGGGGTATTGCTCCCACCCGGCAAGTGAGCATACCCCGCTACTGCCAGCCTGGAACCTGGGCACTGGCTCGATACCCTGGCAGTGCCCACCTGGCACCATGGCAGTGTCAGGTTAACATTGCCAGTGTGCCTGGGTGCCATGCCCTGTCTCCGACCACCCGGGGGTCTCCACTGGCTTTCTCGACCCCCGGAATGCCCATCAGGCCTGATCTGCGCATATGGAGACCAGTACTAATCGGTGCCCGGTTGAGGTCTTGCCAGTGCAGCTGGTGACTCCCGGAAGCCAGGAGAATGTGGTCCCAACCCAGCCGTGCCTATTTGGATGAGCCTCATGGCTCATTTAAATATCATGACCTTGACCACGCCCAGTGAGGGCGTGATCCATCTCACGCTGGGCACCATGGTCCACGTTACTTCTGGGTGATTTTGCGACTGGAACGAAGCCCGTTTTGGCCTCTGCCACGAAGCTCCTGATGTAACGGGATCAGTGCCAGGCACAGCGCGGTGGGAAAATTGCTCCCTTAGTCTCATTCGGGGTTATTGTTGAATAACCAGTGCCAGGATGTAAAAGGAAAGTATAGAAACACAGAAATGTCCTTCAGTCCCATTGCAAGCCATTACATCCAGTCAATTCTCCAAAAATAAGTCACGTCATTTGATATGATAATTTCTTGGAATGTAATCCTCGTCTAAAATAAATTGTGCTAATTTGGCTGTTTTTGATTGCCAGTTCAAAATAAAAATAAGCCAAACATTTAAACGAAGATGGTTTCAAAGATCAATTAAAAACAAAGCTTAGAATTAACAAGTTAATTATGCTCATTAAGCTGAAGAGCCAGAAGGAGCTCGGTTGGCAGCTCTTCCCTCTTGAGGCAGAGGGCTGTGGTTTGAAATTCTACTTCAGGACCTGAAAGCTCCCTAACCAGATACTCCAGCAATTCACTGAGGGTGTGCTGCACTGTCAGAGGCAGCATCTGTGTTATTAGCCCCTGTCTACCATCTCAGTTGGGTGTAGAGCAGTGTTCTTCAAACTCGGGGGCGCGACCCGCGGGTGGGTCGCGGGCTGGTGTCGGGAGGGTTGGGGAGCCGTCCTTCGCGGCGCTCCCAATCGCGCAAATCCCCGCGCAGCAGCCGGCTTTTAATAACGGCGGCTGCAAGCGGCCTTCAAAATGGCCACGAACATGTAAAAAAACTGCTCCAAATTATCAAATTCCAATCCTCACTCGGGCTCTCTCGCTTAGACTGTCTCCACCTTCACGTGCGCAAAGCTTACTGGGTGTGCACTTTATGCCTCTCTCTTACATAGAATCCAGCTATCTGTTGACCTCCTTCTTAAAAACATGCAATGTTTTGGCCTCAACTGTTTTCTGTGGTAGACAATTCACACTCTCTGTGTGAAGGAATTTCTCTTCATCACAGTCCTTTTTTAAAAATATAAATTTAGAGTACCCAATTCATTTTTTCCAATTAAGGGGCAATTTAGCGTGGCCAATCCACCTACCCTGCACATCTTTGGGTTGTGGGGGCAAAACCCACACAGACACGGGGAGAATGTGCAAACCCCACACAGACAGTGACCCAGGGCCGGGATCGAACCTGGGACCCCGGCGCCGTGAGACTGCAGGGGCAGCACGGTAGCATTGTGGATAGCACAATTGTTTCACAGCTCCAGGGATCCCAGGAATCAGTCTGGTAAACCCTCGCCACACTCCCTCTAGAGCAAGAACACCCTTCCTCAGATAAGGAGACCAGAACTGCACACAATATTCCAGGTGTGGCCTCACCAAGGCCCTGTATAATTGCAGCAAGACATCCCTGCTCCTGTATTCGAATCCTCTGGCTATGAAGGGCAACACACAATTTGCCTTCTTTACCGCCTGCTGCATCTGCATGCTTACCTTCAGTGACTGGTGTACGGGGACACCCAGGTCCCGTTGCACATTCCCCTCTCTCACTCTGTAGCCATTCAGATAATAATCTGCCTTCCTGCTTTCGCTACCAAAGTGGGTAACCTTGCATTTATCCACATTAATCTGCATCTGTAATGCATTTGCCCACTCACTCAACTTGCTCAAATCACACTGAAGCATCTCTGCATCCTCCTCACAGCTCACCCTCCCACCCAGCTTTGTGTCATCTGCAAATTTGGAGACATTACATTTCGTTCCTTCAACTAAATCATTAATATATATTGTGAATAGCTGGGGTCGGAGCACTGATCCCTGCGGTACCCCACTAATCACTGCCTGCTATTTAGAAAAATACCCATTTTTTCCTGCTTCTTTTTCCCTGTCTGCCAACCAGTTTTCTATCCATCTCAATATGCTATCCCCATTCCCATGCCCTTTAATTTCACACACTAATCTCTTCGCTGGCACCTTGGCAGCCTGACCAATGTGCCGAAGTAGAGATTGCTGAACTGCTGTAATACTCTGCAAGTCCCTGGGAACACCGCAATCGGAGCCATGGTGTGCGCGTGGGGGGCTCGAATGGCAGCAAACCGAGTGTCCATTTGCAGCATCAGGATGTTGGGTGACTCAGATGGTGATGCAATGAAAGCTGGAACATTGGTCGTAGGTGCTGCATCATGGTTAGGTCCCCAATTGTGCTAATGGAGTTGATCACTGCTCCATGCTGGAAGTGATGAGTCTTCGGCAGTCCCTCAGTGTCGAGGATGACTTACTTCTACTCTGGGGAGGTGGGTTCTGCAGTGGCTGAATAGTTAAATCCTGAATCCGCCGACTCTGCCACAGGTTTGACAGCTGGTGTTTGATGAGGTGGGTGGGTGGGCTGCTCTGGATTCTGACCCCTCCTTCCGCTGTTTACGCTTGGCCTCCACGTGCTCCACCCTGTGACACTCGATGTGATTGGTATCTTCACGGATGCTTCTTCTCCAGCTTGTGTGTTTGAAGACAAGTGATTCCCACATGTCGGTGGGGATGTTGCATTTGTTTAGGGAGGTTTTCAGAATGCCCTTGTAGCGTTTCCTCTGCCCTCCATGTGGTTGCTTGCCAATGCGGAGCTCGGAGTAGAGCGCTTGTTCTGGGAGTCTTGGGTCGGGCATGCGGGCAATGTGGCCCGCCCATCGCAGCTGGTCGAACATGAGCATTGCCTTGATACTGGGGATATTGGCCTGGTAGAGGATGCCTATTCTGCCAGTGGAGACGGCGTTGGTGATATCTCTCCAAGGATCGGAGGTGTCTGCTGTACATTGTCCATATTTCTGATGCATACAGAGGGCTGGGAGCACGGCTGCTCTGTAGACCATGAGCTTGGTTCTAGGTTTGAGGTCTCGGTCTTAGAATACTCTGTTCCTCAGGGGGCCAAAGACTGCCCTGGCACATTGGAGTCGATGTTTGATTTGGCCGACAAAGTCTGCTCGCACCAAAAGAAGGCTCCCAAGGAATGGTAGATGATCCACATTGTCCAAGGGTTCACCGTGGATCTTGATAGTTGGGGGCAGTTTAGTGTGGCAGGAGTGGGCTTGTAGAGAACCTTTGTTTTCTGGATGTTCAGTCTGAGGCCCATTCTCTCAGGTGCCTTGGTGAATGCGTCAATAATGGTTTGTAGCTCGGCTTCTGAGTGTGCGCACACACAGGTGTCGTCTGCGTACTCCGCTCGATGACAGAGGTTGGGGTGATCTTGGTTCTGGCCTGGAGGCATCGGAGGTTGAACAGTTTCCCTCTTGTCCAGTAGGTTAGCTGCACTCCAGCGCGGAGCTTCAGAGTGACGGGGTGGAGTGTTGCTGCGGTGGGGAGATGGAGAAGAGCGTTGGTGCGACGACGCATCCTGTTTGGCCCCTGTTTGCACATGTATTGGGTCAAGGTGGTTCCGTTGGTGAGGGTCACGGCTTGCATATCATGCTGGAGCAAGTGGAGGATGGTGACGACTTCTGACGGTGCTCCAATGGAAGCTGAGACATTGGCCATCAGGCACTGCATCATGGTTAGGTTCACAATTGTGCTAATGGAACTCTCACTGCTCCATGCTGGAAAGGAAGAGCTCCAACTTCTATGCAGTGCCATATGCATGGTCAATGCTGCATTGCTCCATTCTTCGTGACACTGACTGCAAGCTTGCTGCCAGGACTGTCAATGCATGAAGCATTTCTGCATGAATATTGATCAACCTTTTACTGTGCGCAGCACCATCACTAAATCAGCTGAGTTCTCTGCGGTACAATTGTGCCACCTCATGTCTACCAGCTGGGCCATCCTTTCTCCCCCACCCAGGCCGCAGGTCACTCGATGCCTAATGTCTCACCACATGCTCTACAGTACAGGCAGTGTCAGTATTTGAGCTGGTGGCTGCGAGTGTCAGATCGAGTGACGCGGGGGTGGGGGATGGGGTGTGGAGGCGGGAGGAGAACATAGGAAAATGAGAGGTGCGTGCAGCCGTTATCTGCAACTTTCAAATCAGAATTAATTGTGGGGTGGGGGAAAATGGGATGTCAGGAACAATATTGTCATCTTCAGTGGTTTCAGATCCACTACTGACTGCGACCTCCATCCAATAATGGTAAGCATTCTGTCTTCCAATGGGTGAGGACTTGCAGTCCCAGACCGATTAGGTGCCACCATATAATGCTGCCACCTTATCCTGCGAGAGAGAGGGAGAGAGGTGTATGAGTGAGTATGGTGCATGGTGATTTGCTTGTTATGGTTCAATAGTTTGGCAGGGAGTGCAGGCTGTGGAATATGAATGTGAGGCTTGCAGCTGTGCTGAATGTGTGAGTGTGGGGTGAAGCTTCAAACAATAGGTACACGGGTTTGGTGGAGATTGTTGGTCGGTGTGTGATGGGGGGGCTGGTGAATTAAGCAATGTGTGAGGTTAGTTGTGCAAGTGGTGAGATAAGGCATTTGAAGAAGTATTCACGAACCTTCGCTATTTGTGGGAGGTCATTAATACTCCTTGCAGCCAGGTCCGGCGGGCTGCACGGTTTGCATTAACAACGATGGCTACCTGCTTCCACTTGCCTCGCTATGGCAACGTTGGGGGAGGGGCACCCTTGACCCTTTTGGATATACAATATTTGTCCTTTGCACCTCCTGCACCAAGAGGCAGCAGGGTAGCACAGTGGTTAGCACAGTTGCTTCACAGCTCTGGGGTCCCAGGTTCGATTCCCGGCTTGGGTCACTGTCTGTGCGGAGTCTGCACGTTCTCCCCGTGTCTGCGTGGGTTTCCTCCGGGTGCTCCGGTTTCCTCCCACAGTCCAAAGATGTGCAGGTTAGGTGGATTGGTCATGATAAACTGCCCTTAGTGTCCTAAAAAGTTGAGTGGGGTTACTGAGTTAAGGGATTACGGGGATTAGGTGGAGGCGTGGGCTTAAGTGGGGATGCTCTTTTCAAGGGCCGGCGCAGACTCTTTGGGCCAAATGGCCTCCTTCTGCACTGTAAATTCTATTTATCTCCAATGACCTGTCGGAGAACCTTGGTGCATGTCCTTTGCCATGCTGTGCCTTTCCTGGGTCAAACTCACTCTTAAGCAAAGGGCGCTTGACTGGGTTGTCAAATTTTCCATCCTGCCCATGATGGGACTGGAAAATCCCAGCCTTATGAAATGAAATGAAATGAAAATCGCTTATTGTCACAAGTAGGCTTCAAATGAAGTTACTGTGAAAAGCCCCTAGTCGCTACATTCCGGCGCCTGTTCGGGGAGGCTGGTATGGGAATTGAACCGTGCTGTTGGTCTGCTTTCAAAGCCAGCGATTTAGCCCTGTGCTAAACAGCCCCGAGCTTAGAATGACTTGCTGCGCCTGCCTCCGGTCAAAATGCCCTTTAAGAGGTGCAGGCTAGCTTGATCTCATGATTTTTCAGCCTCTGCCCAAACGTGCAGCTACTCAACAATATGTTTAGTATTTGCTGCAACCATGTAAGTGAAGCATCAAGTTTGCCTGCCGACTGCATCAAAATGAAAGGGTGGGGGTTAATCGCAAACCACGATCCCTGCACCTGTTTTTGGTGGCTGTCCAATTTTTTCCCCTCTGTGTTATGTTTGCTTGGTTAGGCTGGAAGCTCCACACATCCTGAAATAAACCTCTCATCTTCTAATCTTCTAATAATTAAGTTCTAAATTATGTGGTTTTCGGGCGTATGAACATCGCATTAACGTCTACTGAGCATATTGGTACAATGCTTTGCCCATTTCGCTTCCATATTAGCTACAGGAGCTCGCTACCTGGTAAAGATAATTAAATTCCACTGCAGTGAGCCAAAACTAACTATACAATAAACAAGTTTAACTCAATTAATTGCAGCATCAAAGTGAAATATGATTTTGCATATTTTTTTCCTTTTCATATGTTGATAATGTCAGGTTGAAGAGACGGAAATAAATCCTTTTGGGAATTTTCCCTGACACAATTGTCTTAAAGCATCTAATTTCAAACAATGTGTCACTTTTAAACTAGTCACAGGAACATGGTTGCTGTAATGCACCTCAACAAGTGTAACAATATAATGCTAATAGTGTCTTATCATATTGTGTAAGCACATTTATTAACCAAACCTATCCTTATTACTGGACCGTCAAATGGCACTACTGGGAAGAACATGGGTGAATGTTGCTGGAGTCGGATATCTTTCTAAGTGGCACGTGTTATTTTTAAATTATTTGGGATTTCATGGGCAGATCTTGCAAAACAGGCAGCTTTAAGAATGGTGGGTGGAATTCTCCGTTTCTGCGGGTAAGTGCGGACGCCGGCGTGGGACCGGCAAATCGGCGCAAAACCCTCATCAATTACGGAACCAGTGAGGGGCTAGCACCGGCGCCATGTCAAACGCCCATGGATCGTGCAGAAAATGGCCGGGTCCCGGGACGAGCACGTGCACAGCTGGCGACCTGCACTGGTCGCGCTGTACTACATGGCGCCAGCCGTGTACATAACCTAACCCGCAAACCGCGACCCCACAGCAGGGGCTGTTTAGCACAGGGCTAAATCGCTGGCTTTGAAAGCAGACCAAGGCAGGCCAGCAGCACGGTTCAATTCCCGTAACAGCCTCCCCGAACAGGTGCCGGAATGTGGCGGCTAGGGGCTTTTCACAGTAACTTCATTGAAGCCTACTTGTGACAATAAGCGATTTTCATTTCATTTCATTCACAGCCCACACCCTGGCCACCCCCTGGCCATTCCCACCAGTCCCCCCAGCCCCCCCCAGCCCTAGAAAACTCCCCCCACCGCCCCCCCCCCCCCGCCCCCCCAGCCAGCGGCACGGATTCTGGCCGAGTGTGGCGGTGCTGGACATAGTCCAGTGGGTGCGCTGGCCGATGATGCGTCAACGGTGCTGAAATGGCACCTGCCGTGCGTCACAACGACGCCACTTTGTAGGGGGAGTCGGCATCGGAGTCCATTCTCCGCCCGATTGACAGGATTTCGCTGTCGGGCTACGGAAAATCCCGCCCGATATTTTCCCACTTTTTTTACGACCTGATCATCCGTTGAAAAGAACAACAAAAACTAGCATTCATACAGCACCTCTCACTTCGGACAATGTGTTAATTGTAAAGTAATTGTGTTCAACTGTATATAGGAAACAAACATTGATTGGGGGTTCTCTTGAATCCTGACATAGACTCAAACTATGGTTACTGGGTTGGGAGGTGTATGCTTTGTAATCTATTGCTCTGTAAATAAATAGAAGCAACTGGTTTTCTGGAGTATAGCACAATGTCCCAAAGCCATTCACAGGATTGATATCAAACACAATTTGACACCACGGGTGGGATTTACCGACACCCCGCCGCGTGGTTTTCAGCAGCGCCAGCAAGATCGACCAGTCCTGCCATTGGCATGTGGTGCAGTGGATAACACTGGGACTGCAGCGCTGAGGACCTGGGTTCGAATCCCGGCCCTGGGTCACTGTCTGTGTGGAGTCTGCACATTCTCCCCATGTCTGCGTGGCTAGGTAGATTGGCCACACTAAATTGCCCCTTAATTGAAAAACAATAGAATTGGGTACTCTCAAGTTAGAGAAAAAAAAAATCTTACGGAAGTTTTCTTGGTGGCAGCATTAGCCTGAACGGAGATACTATTTCCTACTGATGGGGGGTGGAGGAGAACGCGAGTAAAATGAAGAAGGCCAGGCTGGAGTTTACCCATCAGGTCAGCAACTGGACGATGGCATCTCACACACATGGATTCAAGTTCGAAAGCAGTTTAGGAACTTAAATAAGCATGGTAAGGTGAACACAGCAGCACATTCATCCAGTCGGAGCCCCTCATTCTGCCTTGTCAAGTCTATCCCAGCACATTAATCTGCACAGCCTATTACATTGCAAGTGCACCATTACTCTCTCTGTCTATGCACTTCCTCACAATCCCCCTATATCCACCCACTGCTGACACTTTATGCGACGTCACATCTCTCCCTCCAGCTAGTGACTGTCAATAAACCTGACTTGGAATGATATTTCCGTTCCTTCATTGTCATTGAGTTAAAGTTCATGGATGGTCGTTGGGTTCAAATTCCTGGACTCCAGATGTAACAGCACTGTGGGAGAGCCTTCTCCACATGGACTGAAGTGGTTCAAGAAGGCAACTCACCACTACCTTCTCAAGGGCAACTCGGGATGGGAAGTAAATGCTGGTCCTGCCAACAATGCCCACATCACATCAACAAATGAATAAAAATCCTCCTAGCTTCTCGTTAACCTGCATCAATGCTGATCGTCTAACCACACCACATGGCAACAAATTCTACATTCTCAGCATTCTCTGAGTAAGTACCTTTCGCCCAAATTCTTATCAGATCTAGGCTGTCATTTCTATGCAATGCCGGGGAAAGACTGTTGGAGTTGCTTTCTTTCAGGTGATAGATTAAAACAAAGTGCTATCTGCTCTCCTATTTGGAGCGCAAGGGAGTTCTCTTGCCATCCTGACCAACATTGATCTCTCAACCATAAGACATAAGACCATAGGAGCTGAATTAGGCCACTCGGCCCATCGAGTCTGCTTCGCCATTCAATCATGGCTGATATTTTCTCATCCCCATTCTCCTGCCTTCTCCCCATATCCCCTGATCCCTTATTAATCAAGAATCTATCTATCTCTGTCTTAAAGACACTCAGTGATTTGGCCTCCACAGCCTTCTGCGGCAAAGAGTTCCACAGATTCACCATCCTCTGGCTGAAGAAATTCCTCCTCATCTCTGTTTTAAAGGATCCTCCCTTTTTTCTGAGATGGTGTCCTCTGGTTCTAGTCTTTCCTACAAGTGGAAACATCCTCTCCACGTCCACTCTATCCAGGCCTCGCAGTATCTTGTAAGTTTCAATAAGATCCCCTCTCATCCTTCTAAACTCCAACGAGTACAGACCCAGAGTCCTCAGACGTTCCTCATACGACAAGTTCTTCATTCCAGGGATCATTCTTGTGAACCTCCTCTGGACCCTTTCCAAGGCCAGCACATCCTTCCTTAGATACGGGGCCCAAAACTCCAAATGGGGTCTGACCAGAGCCTTATACAGCCTCAGAAATACATCCCTGGTCTTGTATTCTAGCGCTCTTGACACGAATGCTAACATTGCATTTGCCTTCTTAACTGCCGACTGAACCTGCACATTAACCTTAAGAGAACCGTGAACAAGGACTCCCAAGTCCCTTTGTGCTTCTGCTTTCCGAAGCATTTCCCCATTTAGAAAATAGTCTATGCCGAGAATCCTCCTTCCAAAGTGCATAACCTCACACTTTTCCACATTGTATTTCATCTGCCACTTCATTGCCCCCTCTCCTAGCTTGTCCAAATCCTTCTGCAGCCCCCTTGCTTCCTCAATACTACCTGTCCCTCTACAGATCTTTGTATCATTTCCAAACTTAGCAACAGTGCCTTCAGTACCTTCTTCCAGATCATTAATGTATATTGTGAAAAGTTGTGGTCCCAGCACAGACCCCTGAGGCACACCATGGGTTTTTAACTTATTTAACAGTCTCCTATGCAGCACCTTGTCAAAGGCCTTCTGGAAATCTAAATAAATCACGTTCACGGGTTCTCCTTTATCTAACTTCCTTGTAACCTCCTCAAAGAACTCTAACAGATTTGTCAGACACGACCTCCCTTTGACAAAGCCGTGCTGACTCAGTCCTATTTTATCGTGCACTTCCAAGTGCTTCGCGATCTCATCTTTAATAACAGACTCTAAAATCTTACCAATGACCGAAGTCAGGCTAACCGGCCTATAATTTCCTGTCTTCTGCCTCCCTCCCTTCTTCAACAGTGGTGTTACATTAGCCAGTTTCCAGTCCTCTGGGACCCTTCCTGCCTCCAACATCTAACACATTATTATTTACGGCCAAGTATTTCAAATCTGTTTGTGGAATAATACTGTGTCCAAATTAGTCTCCCACCTTACAACAGGGACTATTTCAATAAGTACAAGACTGATTGTGATTTAGCTATGGTGGGTACTATATAAATGCACAACCCTTTAACATGTAATCTGATGGGGAGGTTGGGAGAGTGTATCAAGCAGTCAGGTAATGTTCAAGAGTTTGTGTACCAGGTTCAGCTTTCTAAATCAGTTTCAGCAACATCAAATGGAACAGCCTATCAAAATCTTCACCTTTAATTAATGATAAAAAGTACAGTCACAGATCGGTGGATGATCTGTTAATTGTTGTTTGGGAAGGACCAGGCTAACATCAGGCACATACACAAGTGAGGAAAGAGTTCGTAGACTGTATTCTGCAAAGCGTTTCACTTATTTCCGACTGGGATTAGATAGAAGAAACTGCTATTTAAACTCTGAAGAGATGTGATGGTAAACCAGGATTTAGTGCATCAATCCAATCATTGTAAAGGTTTGAGCATATAAAGACATGTGTTAAGATACACTGCTATGGATGCACAGTGAAAACCATCAGCTATGAGAAATTGGATGCCGCACTGTATAGCGAGTTACTTTAAAAATGCAATGTTGTTGCAATTTTAAGATCCAAAATGAGCAGTTCATTTATCTTGTCTTATCTTGGTATCTGCACTTGCAATCTTGTAAATTGAATAAATGCTGTCACCTTTGCTGTGAGTTTTCAAGCGGGCTCAGCTTTCGAAACAATCAGGAACAACCTCGTCCTAAACCTGTTTGCATAGCTGTTACATTGACTATAAATACAGCCTGTTTTGTAGAGTTTGTGTACTCTCTACGGATAGAGTTCATATCACAGCCGTTTTACATTTTTTCTCCTCTGAAAAGCATTTTTACATGATCAATGACATAATTATGAAATCATATTAACGCTCGTTATGGTTTTCGATCAACAAATAAGCACAACATCGATTTTCACCTGAATGCTAATATTGCCTCTCTGTCTCCGCCTCTGCTCTTGACCCCTTCACTGCCTCTGTGCTGCCAAACTGCTTGTTTCGACATCAAGTAACCAATGTCTCACAATCCATCCAGCTTGACATCAGGAAGGCTGAAACGGTTGCTTTGGCCTCTGTCACAAACTCCTGTCTCCTGCCCCTGAGTCCAAACCCTCCTCGGTTGGGTCCCCGATTCGGGAGAATCATCGGTTCGTCCCGGGAAGGATGGATGGGGGATGAACGCGACTGTTTTTGTCATCTTGCTTGAAGCACCGTCAGCAGCAACAATGAGCCGGTGGCTACCCAGGAGTCAGGAGTGCAACAGGGCCATTATGACTAAATTGGAAGCCAGAATGGGAGTAAGGAGTAAGGATGGTGGGGCTGCACTCGGTAATGGTCGCTGGATGTGATCAGGACATGAGTATCAGGACGCATCCTACAGTCATAGCTGGAAATAGTTGTACATGGAACTTGAGAACCATGGTAGCAGCCAATGCATAAGAATTGGGGGTCAGTTCCGCAAATAGGATTGCTCTTCAGGTGATCTTTGTCAGGTTGACTTCAGGAAGGAAGGCGTAGTGATCACAAAGACACTCAAAGTTCTTTTCATGAACTAAACTAACTTTATTTACATCACTTGATTTAGAGTTCGACACTTATTCCTATGGTAAACAAATAGATTATTAAACTACACTCACTAACACTATCTCTATATTCTAACTATATATTTTCTCTAGCTCTACAATGCACGTTACTCCAGTCTCTTCAACTCTACTCCACTCTTTCCAGCTCACTCTCCCAGAAGCCTAAGAGTCAGTGCCTTTTATAGAACTGTCCCTTAGCTCCATCTAGTGGTTAGTTTTAACATAACATTAACTCTTCACATGCTGTCCATTTGTATAATGTCACAGCTCTTTGGAAAGGAACCAGAATGGGGAAGACCCGATTAAACACAGAGCAGGTGAAGGGATTCAGGATTAGGGACAGGACCCAGCATGGGAGATAAGTGTTTTCTAAATAGGCCATTCGGAGGAAGCTGGAGAAACTCTCCCGTCACGGCCTTCATCTTCCACCCTAGATAAACGTGAGTTCATCCAAAGCTCTCCTCTCCCTGTCCGAACTCTCACATGTTCCCTTTGCCCATCATCCCTGTGCTTGCTGACTGACTGACATTGTCTCCCAGTCCAGCAATACCTCAGTTTTAAAATTGTCAACCTGGTTTGCAAATCGCTCCAGCTCTCTATTTCTCTCTCTCTATATACATATAAAACACAATTTAAAAATAGCTGAAACGGGCATCTTTTTGCAACTTCAAACCAGAAAAGCAACAAGGAACCGTCTATTCCACAGTGCTATCTGGTCACAGCCTGCAGTAGACAAAAAAACATATTTTGAGTATGTATACAGTCGCTATAAATAAAATAGAGAGTTTCGCTGTCCTATCACGTTAGTCCAGAAGCGTAACAATTAATTATATTGAAAATCCCACAGTGCCACCTACATGCAAAGCTTGTATGTGCAATAAATATTGACACGTATAAATAGAACTTCCCATCAACAATGCCTGACTTAGGAATGTTCACTATATTTTGCAAAGGGATGTTGCAACCCCTCTCAGAATTTGGAAAACAATAATATAGCTCAAAGTTTTGAGTGTGTTGGGCAAGGCATCAAAGTTATACAAAGAGATGCAATCACTTCCTGTCAATTCCGACTGATTTCTGTTGGTGAAGGCAACTTTTAGATTGGCTTGATATTGACGAGCATGTAGCAAACTAAAAGCTTCCCTCATTAACAGGAAATAATGTGGGGTGGGTCCAAAGACACGTTTAGACTGCAGGAAGTAACAATTCGATGGACTTAAAGACTTAAAGGAGTCGGCAACTAAACATTACATTAAAGTTGCAACCTACTTCAGGCAAAAAGCAGCATTATTCACAGGGGATTGCATCTCAAAAATCATCTGCATATTTTAGGCAAAAATATGATTGGCTCAGAAATCACATTAAAAAAAAGCTTGAGAAATCAATCTACTAAATGGCAGGCAAATCCAAATTGGAATGGTAAATATGAGGACCAGGGTCCAGAGGCAAACATTGAAACAACCGATTCATTCAAATGGAAATACGACAACTTTCTCTCAGAAAACAACCTTTGGGTGACACAGATAATGAATAATTTGAGACATGGCACGTGTCAAATGGAGCATTCTTGAGAGGAACAGGTGACCTTGGACCCCAAACATTCCATGGGGTTTTTCTCATGCCATGGCTGTTTTTGATTGACAGGAGTTACTCAAAATTGATTAATCAACAACTTCATCACCAGCATGTTATGTGAGTTTCAGGATGGTTCAGATGGACCAGAGGGACCTTTGTCTTTTCCTGTTGGGAGATTCCTACGTGCCTGCCCAGCGTTCCACAAACTGGGTACCATGAATTCAGGGGTTCCGCAGGAGCAACCATTGTAAATTTGAAAAAAAATCTGTCCTTCCAACTTGTCCAGTTGGAGAAGGTTTTCACCTGCATTGGGTACTGATAGGTGCACCAGTCAGCCTACCAGCAGCCAATGCACTGAGAAACCAGCCTCTGATTGGACGACTGGAACAAGTGCCAACGTGAACATTGAAAGTCCGAGGCAGAGACCAGCGTGGTTAAGAGCAAAGGTCAGCGGCGGGCGAAGGCCCAACAGTAGTAGAATGGTGGATGGTGGAGTGGGCAGCAGACGGCGGAGCAGGTGACGGAGAGCGGCGGGTGGAGGAAAAGTGAGTGAGCAGCAGAGAGGGTCATGGGGGGAGAGGGCCTGGGGGAAGTGAGCTATGGGGGAAGTGATCCACCGGGGGACTGGACCATTGGGGAGATGTCCATGGTGGGAAAAGGACCATAGGGGGAGAGGGCTATGTGGTGAGTGAGTCATGGGGGGAGAGGCAATGGTGAAGAGGGCCATGGGGGAGAGGGCCATGGGTGGAGAGGGCTGTGTGGTAAGTGAGATTTGGGGGGGAGAGGTGATGGCAAAGAGGGCATCAGGGAGAGGGCCATGGGGGTAGAGGTCCATAGGAGGAGTGAGCCATGGCGGAAGAGGTCCAGGGGGGAGAGGTACATGGGGGTGAAAGGTCCATGGAGGGGAGAGGACCATGGGGGGAGTGAGCCAGGCAGAGAGGTCCAGGAGAGAGGTCCATGAAGGGGAGAGGTCCATGGGGGGGGGGGGGGGGGTCTGTGGGGTAGAGAACCATGGGGGAGAGAGACCAATGGAGGGGGTGGTCCATGGGGGGAGAGGGCCATGAAGGGAGGAGGGCTGTGCGGGAGAGAATCATGGGGGGAGAGGGCCATAGAGGGATTGGGAGAGTAGGGCCGGACATTGATTTGATTTGATTTAATTTGATTTATTATTGTCACATGTATGAGTATACAGTGAAAAGTGTTGTTTCTTGCATGCTGTACAGACAACGCATACCGTACATAGGGAAGGAAGGAGAGACTGCAGAATATAATGTTACAGAATGCAATGTTACAGTCATAGCTAGGGTGTAGAGAAAAGATCAACTTAATACGAGATAGGTCCATTCAAAAGTCTGATAGCAGCAGGGAAGAAGTTGTTCTTGAGTCGGTTAGTACATGACCTCAAACTTTTGTATCTTTTAAGAAGGTGGAAGAGAGTATGTCCGGGGTGCGTGCGGTCCTTAGTTATGCTGATTGCCTTTCTGAGGCAGCGGGAATTATAGACAGCCAATGGATGGGAGGCAGGTTTGCGTGATGGACTGGGCTACATTCACAACCTTTTGTAGTTTCCTGCAGTCTTGGGCAGAGCAGGAACCATACCAAGCTGTGATACAACCAGAAAGAATGCTTTCTATGGTGCACCTGTAAAAGTTGGTGAGAGTCTTAGCTGACGTGACAAATTTCCTTCGCACTTTGTTGAACAAAATGACATTTTAATGAAAATAAATGCATGAATATAGATAGAAAAGTCGATACATTCGTCTTCTGCATTCGTACCTATTTCACAAAAAATACATATCCTCAACATGATGAGAATGTGGGGTTCACTCGATTTTCTTGGGAGATCGAAAGGGTTCTGTGTACAGAAATGTTTGGAAAATCCTGGAAACAGCAAGCACCAGGAAAACAGCTAAAGTCATTTTATAAAGTCATTTGAGCTGCCAAATTGATTTATGAGCTAGCCCATATGAGGCTGTTACAAATAACAGTCATAAAATAAACACATAAAACAGTAAATAATTCTCAGCCCTCACAATGTTGCCAATCCTTGCAGTAAGTTGTTTTTGCTAGCATTCTTGGGCCTTGTTGCAACTTGTTCTAAGATTTTTGAAATCAAAAGTTTTTAACTTGTTTTAATGGTGTCCCAATTATTTAACTGCCTCCAGTCAATTGGCGTGCCTATTTATTTTTCTCCTGTGCATTTCGGAATAATTGGTGCATGTAATTCAGTTACGATACGCCTACCTGTGTTTCTCATGCATGTGAAGTGACACTGCCCATGTCCCTCTTGGCTATGAGGCATTTTTTGGAGAAGTAACAGAGAGGGTTAATGTGGGAAATGCTCCTGATGTGGTGTAGATGGACTTCCAGGAGGCGTTCGACACAGTGCCGCACAACAGATGTGTGAGTAAAGGAATGAAAGGGACATTAGTGACAAGAATACGAAGTTGGCTGAGCGACAGGAAACAGCGAGTAGTGATTGATGGACGTTTTATCGGGCTGGAGTTCCATATGGGTCAATGTTCGGTCCCTTGCCTTTCCTGATATAGATTAATGACCTAGACCGAGTGGGCACAATGTCAAAATTTTCAGATGATACAAAACCTGGAAGCATTGCGAATGGTGAGGCAGATCATGCAGATCTTCAAAAGGTTGGTGCAACAGGCAGGCAGGTAGTAAATTAAGTTCAATGAAGAGAAATTCATTTTGATAGGACCTGGGTGTTTATGTGCATAGGTCATTGAAGGTGGCAGGACAGGTTGAGGGATAGGTTAATAAAGCAAACTGTATCCTTTGGTTTGATTAAAAGGGGGCGTAGAGAAAAAGGACAAGACTTGCACAAGACAATAGTTTGGCCTCAGCTGGAGCATTACGTCCAGTTCTGGGTGCCCATTTTAGCAAGGACGCGAAAGCGTTGGAGAGAGTGCAGATACGATTCAGGAGAGTGGTTCCAGGCATGATGAACTTCAGTTACGAAGATAGAATGGATAAGTTAGGACTGTTTTCCTTGGAGGTAAGAGAGCTGGGAGGAAATTTGGCAGAGATAGTCAAAATCATGAGGGGTCTGGACAGAGTATGTGGGGAGAAATTGTTCCCACTCATGATAAAAGCAAATTACTGCGGATGCTGGAATCATGAATTGTATAAGAACAATTGAAAATAAATGGCGAAAGAGGAAAAAACAATCTTTCATGGAGCGAGTGGTTAAGATCTGAAGTCGCTGCCGGATGTGTGGTGGAGGCTGGTTCAATTGAAGCATTCATAATGGGAAGGATCCTCGTGTAACTCCTTGTCTGCCCCTTGTTTTCCTTCGTAGTTTCTGTTCTTTTTGCCTTTTAATAATTTTTGTACCTGGACAATTACTCAAGCCTATGCCTTTAAGATGGATTTCTCCTTTAATTTAGAAAAAAGGAAAACCCCGGCAGGATGTGCTGTTTGGTCAGGCCTCAGGAAACCCCAGGTAAGATGGGCTGCTTGGTCTGGCCTCAGTAAAGACACCTTTTGATGGACTTGGTTGGCAGCCAAAAAGCTACTTTAAATTCTCTGGTCTTCACTAACAGTCGATGCTGATTGGTGTCGGTGATGGAATCTTTCTGAAGGTCCATGATAAAGACCTTTCTCTCCACAGTCAGTTTAACCTGCAGGAAAAGTCCAGTCAAGCACCAGCAGCCGACGGGGGGGGGGGGGGGGGGGGGTTGTTTATTAGTTTATTAACCTTTTTAAAATTCTGATAGTTAGTTTGGTGGAGGTGGGAGCAGGTTATAATTGAATAGATCTGAGGGGGATCTTCTGTGTGAAGGGCCAGTTTAATACAAATTACAAATGATTTTGTACAAATTATTGGTTAATTCACTTGCGTTGGGATCCGGAGTTGGAATTAACCGCACACTAGCCCACGGTGTTGTAACGAAAGGGAATTAGACTATTATCTGAAAAGATACAATAAATGCTATGATGTGGAGAATGGCATTAAGTGAATTACTCATTTGGAGAGTCGGTGCACACACACAGTGATCCAAAGGCCCTCCTTCTGTACGGCACCAACTTTGTGATTCTGGCACTTTGAAGTGCATCTCCTGCGTCTTTGCAAAGGCGCTGGGCGCAATTTTAAGTCTGTCAAAAAGCCCGCCTCTCAACGCCACTCACTGTCGATTAATCTGGACAGCTTGATTATGAGGTGTTCATGAGGACACGCCATCATAAGACCATAAGACCATAAGACATAGGAGTGGAAGTAAGGCCATTCGGCCCATCGAGTCCACTCCACCATTCAATCATGGCTGATTTCAACTCCATTTACCCGCTCTCTCTCCATAGCCCTTAATTCCTTGAGAAATCAAGAATTTATCAACTTCTGTCTTAAAGACACTCAACGTCTTGGCCTCCACCGCCCTCTGTGGCAATGAATTCCACAGACCCACCACTCTCTGGCTGAAGAAATTTCTCCTCATCTCTGTTCTAAAGTGACTCCCTTTTATTCTAAGGCTGTGCCCCCGGGTCCTAGTCTCCCCTGCTAATGGAAACAGCTTCCCTACATCCACCCTATCTAAGCCATTCATTATCTTGTAAGTTTCTATTAGATCTCCCCTCAACCTCCTAAACTCCAATGAATATAATCCCAGGATCAAAATGGCTGCAACCTCTCATTCGGGACATCTGCGGCGTCCGGTCTCTCCCGCTGTCCAAACCAACATGAAAACCGATCCCAATGTATTCCTGATTCACAGCCAGCAATAACGTGGACAATCTCCGGTTTCGATTGAAAATGTTCCGATCCGGATTCCGAAAATCCTTTGCCGGGAGATTCTTGTTCCATTCATCGGCGTTGATTAAAAATCCCAATTTTCCGTCTTTTCCAAACAATTTCTTGGCCGGTTTCAGTTCGTCAATTGGCCAGCAGAGCTTTGTGGGGTGACAACGCCAAGTCAAATAGTTTTGAACTTCTGAGCTGCCACCGTCAAATCTTGGCCTTGGATACTTGGCTCCAGGAATTTACTTCACTATGCATAGCAGATTAATTATGTTGTAATTTGCCAATAAATGGATCATAATTAACACATTTTTTTCCCCCATTCTGCTTCATACTGGTTTTTAAATGACTTCAAACTCAATTTATACTGTCAGCCCTGGAGAGATTGCATTTGGTTCCAGGTCAGAATTAACTTACAACAGGCAAGTTGCACAAAGGTGTGTATTATGTTGAAGCTAAAGTTTTGCGCTTTAAAACACGTTGGGCGGGATTCTCCCCATGAGGGCGCCCCACACTGCACGCCAGCACGGGCATGCAGATTTTACATTAAAGGCCATTGTAATATCATTAACAGGCCCACCCTGGCACTCTCTGGGCCTCCCGCGAGGCGGAAGTACTCACTGGACCGGAGTGTCCAGGCACGGACCATCATTGCTGCGGTCTGCAAGACAGCCATCCTGCTGCGCAGCCCACTGACCGCCCACCATGGCCCGTGGTTGCACACAGCGTCACTGCCCATTTCTCCACCCCCCCCGCCACACAACTGGGTGCCATCCTGCCAGTGGGCACCACACGGGGCGCAATACACCCACCTGAATATGGACTGAGCCCACCAGGTTTACTGGGCTGTGGGGTTTATCACCATCGCCCCGGGATTGCCAGGTCCAGGGGGTAATCACCAGGACGCAGGCACCGCAGCACGAACCGAAAGGGACTCCGCTCCACGGACGAGCAACTGATGACCATGAGCTGCGCATCATGCACGTCTGCGCCCAATACCCGGGCAGTGCGCCTTCATCCTGGCCCACTCAACGGTTCCTTACACCTCTCGGGTGAGGGGTCGGCTCCTGGTGACAGGGGTTATCCGCCACGGGCATGGCTGATGACGCGTAGCCGGACGTCACAGACCAACACGTAGACCCGCTGCAACAATACCCATTACCCATGCAGCTAGCAGGGGCGTGGACAAGTGGCGCATCAGCATCTGACGAAGCGGTTCAGGTGCCTGGCTGCTCTGGAGGGGCCCTGCAGCACAGCGCTGGGAGGGTTGCGCACATCGAGGCGGCCTGCTGTGTCCTCCACAACATCCTGCAACAGAGGGGTGACATACTGGAGGAGGAGGATGAATGCCGGGCCTTGTCCGACAAGGAGGATGCGGAGGGGGGCCAGGATGGGCAGGGCACCGGGCCCAGGCAGCCACTGGAAGCCGCACGACGTGTGCACCAGGGCCGTCACGCACGGGGCCCTGTTATCGCCTGCAGGTTCACCGACTAGGCGGCCTGGCCACCGGCAGCCCGAAAATCCATGGGATGGCGGGTGACGACACTGAACCCTGGTGCTCCGCAGCGTTTGACAATGTCTGACTACTGCCCTCGGGGGCAATTACCAACACCTGCCTGGGTGATCCTGCAAGCGTGCTGGGCATTCCATTGCACGGTACCACCAAACCACTGTGGTGGCAGAGGTTTGGCCAGGGTCCGGGGTGGGGCGCGGGCGAGGTGGGGAAGGGGGCACAGATGAGTACCAGGGAGCTGTGTGAGTCATGCACCGGGTAGGCCCTACAGGTGGCGCTCCCACATATCTGGCCCCGTCCCCTGCCGCCACCAAGGGAAACACCAGGGGTGGCCTCCAACTGACATGGGGGCCCTACCCATACCCACCTCCAATGCCAGCGCCCCACACCTGCGGCCTCCCACCCACCCACCCGGCATATCCTCTGCATCCAGCCCAGCCCATCCCTCACACTCTTCTGACAGAGCACCAAGGCATGTCAGAACATTGGTGAACAGCCCCTATCGTTAACCGTGTGCTTCACCTGTGCCAACTTAACTGGTGTCTACCTTCTAACTTTACGGGCACTAATGCTCCCTCTAGGTGGGTCCCCAGGCGGTACATCTGACATGGTGGCAACCTGCTGCGATTCCCGTCCTGTGACCTGGGTCCCCTTTGGTGGCCCTCCTCTGGCATAACCGGGCCCAGGTGGGCCTGGCAGTCTACCGGGTGTCACAGGTGGCATGGTTCTACCTGTTCTACCCGCTGCCCATCAGATGCACAAGGGACAGGTAGGGAGGATTCAGAGGGGCTGTTGTGTTCCAGCACTTACCCTGCGGGAGTCACCGGCACGGGCCCCATAACGTCTTCACCTCTCGGGTTGCTCGATGGCCCTTGGGCTACTCCTCGGGATGGCAGCACGGCCAGAGCGAGCTCCAGGGCCTCCACGCTCGCGGCTATGAAGCACAGTGATTGTGCCACATCCCTCTGGGACTGTACCATGTCACTCAGGGACCATGCTATGTCGCACAGTGACTGTGTCAGGTCCCTCTGTGTCTGCTTCAGGTCAACCAGTGCCAGGTCAATGCTCTCGACGCCCGCAGCCATGGCCCATTGTGATTGGGCCATTCTCTGGAGCGCCGCAGCAATGCCCATGTGGTCCTGGATGTGATAAGGCCCTACGCGGTTGTGGTAAACACCACTAGTAACACATTGCATGTATTACGGTACTGCCCCTGTATTACAGGTACCACAGTAAATCCCAGCCTGCTGGCTCCTCCCCGCAGGCGGCGTATCAAAGTGTATGCTCTCCTGGGCTGCTCCCATTCTGGTTCCAGCTACAGGAGGCACAACATCTTGTGCAATAAAGCCTCGATTGTTTCACCATTCTCGCCTTGTGGTAATTGACGGTACATCAATTTATTGCACAAGATTTTAAAAGATGGATCTCCTAATCAAGCCTGATTGCCTGGAGCTGAGCCCTCACGCAGCCAACGCCACGTCCACCTTCGAGCACTGGCTAGCCTGCTTCGAAGGCTACCTCAGAGCAGCCACTGAAGAACTCTCGGACCCACGGAAGCTCCAAGTCCTCTACTCACGGGTGAGCCATCAAATTTTTCCCCTCATATGGGATGCGCCCACCTACACAGAAGCGATGATTCTACTAAAGGGACATTACATTAAGTCAGTGAATCAAGTGTACACCAGGCACCTCCTGGCCACGAGACGGCAACTCCCGGGGGAGACTCTGGACGATTTCTTGCGGGCTCTACAGATTCTCAGTAGGAACTGTGATTGCCAGGCAGTTTCGGCAGTCCAGCACACCGAACTACTAATCAGAGACGCTTATGTCACGGGCATTAAGTCGACTTACGTTCGCCAGCGGCTATTGGAAAGGGGGACACTCGATCTTGCAGAGACTGTGCAGCTTGCCAATTCCCTGGAAGTGGCCTCCCGTAATCTGGAGGCCTATACCTCTGACCGCGTGGCACCCTCGTGGGCATCGTGGGCCCCACCAGCTGCCGACTCGGGTACACCGCAAGCCTGCGCCGCGCGGCAGCCAGCCAACTCCGGAGGGCCCAAATGTTACTTTTGCGGCCAGAGCAAACATCCCAGGCAGCGCTGCCCGGCGCGGAGCGCGACCTGCAACGGGTCCGGGAAGAAGGGCCACTTTGTTTCCGTTTGCCAGGCCCGGTCGGTCGCCGCTGTTTCCAGGCCCGGCATTGCTACACTGCCCACGTGTGATCAAGGAGCGCCGCCACCTTCTCCACCACAAGCCACATGCGGCCCGTGGGCACCGCCATCTTTGATATGCCTGCCACGTGCGGCGCTGCCATCTTTGCCGCAACTTTGGACCGCGCCTCAGGGCCCCTGCTTGTCAGGCTGTTCGCTGCCCACTGATACCTCCGCCACCGCTGATCAGCCCGGGACCTCCCAACATCTTCCGCAGCTCGCCTCCATCACCCTGGATCAGTCTCGGCCCCGCAACCTCGCGGCAGCTAAGACGACGGGAAAGATCAACGGGCACGAGACGACCTGCCTCTTTGACTCCGGGAGCACAGAGAAGTTTCATCCACCCTGCTACGGTAAGGCGCTGCTCCCTCCCGGTACACCCTGTCACCCAGAAAATTTCCCTGGCCTCGTATCCCATTCCGTGGAAATCCGGGGGTACTGTATCGCGATGCTCACCGTTCAGGGCGTAGAGTTCAGCAACTTCAGGCTCTAGGTCTTCCCCCATTTCTGCGCTGCCCTGTTACTAGGTCTTGATTTTCAGTGCCACCTCCAAAGCCTTACTTTGAAATTCGGCGGACCTCTGCCCCCCCTCACCGTCTGCGGCCTCACGACCCTTAAAGTCGATCCACCTTCACTGTTTGCAAACCTCACCCCGGACTGCAAGCCCGTCGCCACAAGGAGCAGACGGTACAGTGCGCAGGACAGGGTTTTTATCAAGTCGGAGGTCCAATGGCTTCTGCGGGAGGGGATCATTGAGGCCAGTAACAGCCCCTGGAGAGCTCAAGTGGGGGTAGTGAAGACTGGGGAGAAGCACAGGATGGTCATTGACTACAGTCAGACCATCAGCCGGCAGCTCGACACGTACCCGCTCCCACGCATATCTGACATGGTCAATCAGATTGCGCAGTATCGAGTCTTCTCCACAGTAGACTTGAAGTCCGCCTATCACCAGCTCCCCATCCGCCCAGAGGACAGCCAATACACTGCCTTCGAAGCAGATGGCCACCTTTATCATTTCCTTAGAGTTCCCTTCGGCGTCACCAATGGGGTCTCGGTTTTCCAGCGAGAAATGGACTGAATAGTTGACCAGTACAGGTTGCGGGCCACTTTCCCGTAACTAGACAATGTCACCATCTGCGGCCACGATCAGCAGGATCACGACCAGCAGGACCACGACGCAAACCTCCAAAAATTATTCCATACCGCCAAACTCCTTAACCTCACTACAATAAGGAGAAATGCGTGTTCCGCACCAACCGCTTAGCCATCCTTGGCTACCTAGTGGAAAATGGAGTCCTCTGGCCCGACCCCGACCGCATGCGCCCCCTCCTGGAACTCTCTCTCCTCCACTGCCCCAAGGCCCTGAAACGATGCCTGGGGCTTTTCTCGTATTACGCCCAGTGGGTCCCTAATTATGCGGACAAGGCCCGCCCACTCATCAAGTCCACAGTTTTTCCCCTGATGGCTGAGGCCCGCCTGGCCTTCAACCGCATCAAGGCGGACATCGCCAAGGCCACGATGCACGTGGTCGACGAGTCCCTCCCCTTCCAGGTGGAGAGCGATGCATCAGACGTAGCTCTGGCCGCCACCCTCAACCAGGCGGGCAGACCCGTGGCTTTCTTTCCCCGCACCCTCTATGCCTCCGAAATCCGGCACTCCTCTGTCGAAAAGGAGACCTAAGCCATTGTGGAAGCTGTGCGACATTGGCGGCATTACCTGGCCGGCAGGAGATTCACTCTCCTCACTGACCAACGGTCGGTTGCCTTCATGTTTAACAATACGCAGCAGGGCAAGATCAAGAATGACAATATCTTGAAGTGGAGGATCGAGCTCTCCATCTATAACTATAAGATCTTGTATCGCCCGGGGAAGCTCAATGAGCCCCCTGATGCCCTATCCCACGGTACATGCGCCAGCGCACAAGTGGACCGACTCCGGGCTCTCCACTGTGACCTCTGCCACCCGGGGGTCACCCGGTTCTTCCATTTTGTCAAGGCCCGCAACCTGCCCTACTCCATTGAGGAGGTCAGGACCGTAACCAGGGTCTGCCAGGTCTGCGTGGAGTGCAAGCCGCACTTCTATCGGCCAGATAGAGCGCATCTGATGAAGGCCTCCCGCCCCTTTGAGCACCTCAGCATGGACTTCAAAGGAGCCCTCCCCTCCACCGACTGCAACACGTACTTTCTGAATGTGATTGACGGGTACTCCCGGTTCCCTTTCACCATCTCATGCCCCGACATGACTTCAGCTACGGTCATCAAAGCCCTGCACAGCATCTTCACTCTGTTCGGTTTCCCCACCTACATCCACAGTGATCGGGGATCTTCCTTCATGAGTGATGAGCTGCGTCAGTTCCTGCTCAGCAAGGTCATCACCTCGAGCAGGATGACCAGCAACAACCCCCAGGCAAACGGGCAGGTGGAGAGAGAGAACGGGACGGTCTGGGAGGCCGTCCTGCTGGCCCTGCGGTCTAGAAATCCCCCGGTCTCCCGCTGGTAGGAGGTCCTCCCTGACGCGCTCAACTCCATATAAAACTCCGTATAAAAGTGTATGCTCTCCTGGGCTGCTCCCATTCTGGTTCCAGCTGCAGGAGGCACAACATCTTGTGCAATAAAGCCTTGATTGTTTCACCATTCTCGTCTCGTGGTAATTGACGGTACATCAGCGGACAGCACAGGGGGTCCACGGCTGGTGACCTGCGTGCCGGGGCACACGGCAATGGCAGGTGGTATGGGTGTTGGCATGTGGTGCAGGATGGGGTGCAAATGGACTGCCGGCTGGTATGGTTCGCCCTCTATGTGGGGGTGGGGTTATGGGTGTGTGAAACGGGCGTTCGTGCCAGGGGCACGGTGGTGGAGGTGGCACACCCTGGCTGTCCTCAGCTGGACTTACAGCTTCTTGCTGCAATGCTTGCCGACCCTGGTGGTGGCGCCCACGGCGCTCACAGCCTCTGCCACCTGTGCCAAGGCCCGATTGACATACATGGGTGGCAGCCTCCTTCCCAACTGGGCAGCAGGGTGTCCTGCCTCTCCTCCACGGCATCCGACAGTGTGACAAGCTCGACATCAGCGAACCTTGATCTCCCACCGTGTACACCGAGGATTGCACCAGAGTTGATTTGTGTCTGGCACAGTATTATATTACTTGCCCGACACATGGACTGTTATTTTCTGTTGATGAGAACCTGCCAACGATTCAGATTAAGCTGCTTATAGAAACCTTCACATTTGCAACATATATTTCTTGTGAGGTGTGATGAGATCTACATTGCCTGCAATGTTTTCATCATTTGTTCAGTGTTTAAGCTAAATTGGTACCACTTGAGGTGAAAGTGTTTATTAGCAGATCTCTTGTACATCATTTGCATCAGTCCATCAAAATCCTGCACGGAGCTGATCAGTAAAGAACGTACAGAATACGGCAACAACAAGAAATGCTGGAAGCCCTGAACTGAGACAACAACAGAGGGAATAGACAAGTTAGTGTCGCAGGTATATACCTTTATCCGAAAACAAATTACGGATGACCACATTTGCAATAGTTAGAAATCTTTTCCATGGAATTTGTTTAAGGGACAAAAGGGATGATGCCTCTGAAAAGTATATCATAAAAACATCCTGTTGGCTGGTTCGGGAGAATATTATCATCCCATGCACATAAAATCCAAGCAGAAATGATCAAAAGCAAAAATCAAATCAAAGTGCTTCTGCTTATGCAGAGTGCTGATGCATGGCTGCCTGTCCCTGAATGATCTTTCTGCTCCTCACGCCCTTGGTTTGGTTTTGTCTGCTGCCTGCCATTCATTATTCTCCTCTCCCTCGCTTGGTCGACTCCTCCATTGCTGGTTCTCGCTCTGATGCCACTTTTGTCATTTCCACTGTTCCGAACTTCTGGGTTTACTGACACCCAAAATCTGAGGATGTAAAATTTCAGCTTTGGTTCTTTAAACTTTCCATGGGGCAAACACCAATGAGCCCTGAAGATGGGTGCAGGAATCGCGATGCTCGGTGAACCCATGTCCATTACGTCCGATGCAGGTGGCGTGCCAACTTCGTGCCACGTGCCAAGTTGCATGATGGCGGCGTGCAGTCAATGGTAGATCTGCCATTGAGGGGGTGGCACGCAGAAAGAGTTTGGATGGAGGGTGCACGCCAATACTTAGAGTTGGAGCTCGGCTTCCTGATGAAAGGTCTTTGACCTGAAACAATGCGATGGATTTTACCAGCCTCCCGGGGCTGGAATGGGAGGTGGCATGGGAAGCAGGGGAAGGGCGAAAGTCTTCCCATCGTTATTCCTTCTTGCCAGCGGTGGGATGATGGCCCCACCCACCCAGAGGATAATTGAATCGTTTAAGGCCAAATCAGGGACTCTTCTCTCTGCTGCTGACACTCTTCATTCCACAGAGGGCAGCCCCCCCCCCCCCCCCCCCCCACGCAGAGACATTGGTCTCCCCATCCCGGGCGCGGTTATGCTTGGCCTCACCAATTCCCCCCGCGCACCCTCTCCAACCCTTGCAGAACGAGAAGAGCTCACCAGCGAAATGGCTCACACCAAGTTTTTCACGAAGCTGGATGCCTCCATGGGGTTTTGGCAAATACAGCTGGACGCGTCCAGTCGAAAGTTGTGTACATTTAACACACCGTTCGGTCGCTATTGTTACAACCGGATGCCCTTTGGCATCATCTCCGCCTCGGAAGTGTTCCACCGCATAATGGAGCAAACGATCGAGGGCATCGAGGGGGTGCGAGTGTATGTCGATGATATTATTATCTGGTCCACAACTCCTCAGGAACACATCGATCGCCTCAAGCGAGTGTTCCACAGGATCCACGAGCATGGCCTCCGACTCAATAGAGCCAAATGCTCGTTCGGTCAACCAGAACACGTTGCCCGCCACAGAGACTGAACTTATAGACTGAATGTTGCATTACCTTGTGATCCGTTTACACATCTGTACATATTGTTTCTTCCAAATTTGTTATCTGCTCTCTGTCTGCACTAGACACATTCGTATGTAAATACGTCAACATACTTTGCATTTAGTCAGGCTCCTGTACACACACACACACTCACTATTTATTGACCTACACACATTTTTTAATAAGTAAAAAAAAAAGGGGGGAGATGTCATAATATACACACAGGTATATGATGGTGCACAGGCAGGCAGTGATTGACACACAGGATGACCAGTGAACACACAGAACACAGCAGCCAATCACCAGACAGGACACAACCACTATAAAGCCAGAGGGCACTAGTTTTCCCGCTCACTTGGGATGAAGCCTCTGAGACAGTCAGAGCCCGTGAGCAGCAACTAGAACATACACCATGTGGCCGTAAGATAGTCTGGTCAGGTTAGCCTCAGGTCTCCAGTCAAGTCAGCATAGTGTCAACCCACAGTTAAAGTTTGTATGATAGTTAAGAGTTCAACAAAATCAATTTGCATTTTTTCAAGTGTTGGAAGCCTGTCTCTCTCACTGCTGCAGCAAACGCAGTCCTCGCAGACCCAGCATACCCAACACATCAATGACCAGGTGATCAAAGGGTCTATTACAAAAATGGCTGCCAAGCTGATGGGGTAAAAGGGAAAGATTAAGAGAACTAATCAAGTGCTTGGTTGAAGAAGTGGAAGTTGGGAGGATCGTAAAGGAACAAATGTTAAAAAAAAAGGGTAAAGAGATTTATGATGGGAATGTCACAGTGTGATGTCTCGGAGATGAAGACAAAGCCATCACTGGTGGATGGAAGGAAGGGGAATTTCAGAGTCAAGAGAAGTGGAAGGTTTTGTGTGGCCGCAGCGGGGAGGGGGTCCTGCCAGGGCTGGCGGAAGGGAGGGGGAGGGGGGGATGGTGGGCCGAGGAGCCGGGTACCCTCGCACAGGACTGGGGCAGTGCCCAGTCACCGACCACCATCTTGCTAAACACCCACTGGCCACCCATCCCGGCCCCTGATTCCGCACAGTAGCACTGGCTGTATGGGTGCACCTACCCCTGCCACAGCCCCTGCCCCCCCCCGACACCGAACACCCTGCTCAACTGGCAACCACCCACTGGGGAACCACCCAGGGCCACACCCAAGGCAGCCCCCAGTGAGGGCAGTGCCAGCCAATAGTACCCCTGGTAGACAGGGGGCACCGGCGGATAACAGGCCCGCGGTGAGGGAGGTAAGGGTGAGGGGGATGAGGGGTGAGGAAGGGGGGTGAGGGGGTTGTGGCGTCTCTTCCGGCACTGCTGGCCAATCCGGATGACGTTGCCCACGGCGCTGACCATGTCTGCCACCTGCGCCCAGGCACTGCGAACGGTGGCACCTCGTGGCCTTCCTCCTGGGCCAGGGTACAGGGTCATCCCTCTCTCCTCTACGGCATCCATGAGGGTCTCCAGCTCAGCCTCCCTGAACCCTGGTGCTGCTCTCCCTCCAGCCACCGTATTGGCTGGGACGGTGTGTGTGGGAAATGGATCGTTTAAGTGTGGCTGCGGCGTGTGAGCGTCATGTGCGCCAATCATAGATCCGGCGAATCCGGCAATGTTTTGTTTGGAACCTGTTGTGTTCCCCGTGGCGATAGTGCTTGCCCATTCAGAGTTTGATGACGGCGGCAGACGTCATGTCGGGGCAGGGGATGGCGAAGGGGAACCTGGAGTGCTCATCGACCACACTGAGAATATACGTGTTTCGGTCGGTGGAGGGGAGGGGCCTTTGAAATCCACGCTGAGGCAATCAAAGGGGCGGGAGGCCTTCATCAGGCGCGCGCGGTCTGGACGGTAGAAGTGAGGCTTGCACTCCGCACAGACCTGGCAGTCCCTGGTGACTGTCCGTACTTCCTCGACGGAGTAGAGCAGGCTGCGGGCCTTTATGAAATGGTACAACTGTGTGACTCCCAGGTGACAAAGGCTGTCCTGCAGGGTCCGGAGTCAGTCTACTTGTGCGCTGGCACATGTACCTCGGGATAGGGAGCCTGCGGGCTCGTTGAGTTTACCGCGGCGATACAAAATCTCTCAATTCTAGGTGGAAAGCTTGATCCTCCACCGCAAGATTTTATCGTTGTTGATCTTGCCCCGCTGTGTGTTATCGAACATGAAGGCTACGGACCGTTGGTCAGTGAGGAGAGTGAATCTCCTGCCGGCCAAGTAATGCCTCCAATGTCGCACAGCTTCAACGATAGCTTGGACCTCTATTTCGACGGATGAGTGCCGAATTTCTGAGGCATGAAGGGTGCGGGAAAAGAATGCCATGGGTCTGCCTGCCTGATTGAGGGTGGCGGCAAGGGCGACGTCCGATGCGTCGCTCTCTACTTGAAAGGGCAGCGTCTCGTCTACTGCGTGCATCCCGGCCTTGGCGATATCGGCTCTGATACGGGTTAAGGCCTGCTGTGCCTCGGCCGTCAGGGGAAAATGGGTGGACTGAATGAGTGGGCGGGCCTTGTCTGCATAGTTTGGGACTCACTGGGCATAGTACGAGAAGAACCCCAGGCAACGTTTGAGGGCTTTGGGGCAGTGGGGGAGGGGAAGCTCCATGAGGGGGCGTATGCGGCCGGGATCGGGCCCCAGAACTCCGTTCTGGACCACATAGCCGAGGATGGCTAAGCGGGTCATGCTAAACACGCACTTCTCCTTGTTGTAGGTGAAGTTGAGGAGAGTGGCGGTGCGGAGAAATTTGGCAAGGTTGGCACCGTGGTCCTGCTGGTCATGGCCGCAGATGGTGACGTTGTCTAGGTACGGAAAGGTGGCCCGCAAACCGTACCGGTCGGCCATTCGGTCCATCTCCCTTTGGAAGACCGAGACCCCGTTAGTGACGCCGAAGGGAACCCTCAGGAAGTGATAGAGACGACCGTCTGCCTCGAACGTGGTGTATGGACGGTCCGATTTACGGATGGGGAGCTGGTGGTAGGCGGATTTGAGGTCTACCGTTGAGAAGACCCGGTACTGCGCAATCTGATTGACCATATCAGATATGCGTGGGAGGGGGTACGCGTCGAGCTGCGTGTACCGATTGATGGGTCTGGCTGTATTCCACGATCATTCTGTGTTTTTCCCCAGTTTTAACGAGAACCACTTGGGCTCTCCAGGGGCTGTTGCTGGCCTCGATGATGCCTTCCCGAAGCAGCCGCTGCGCCTCGGACCTGATGAAGGTCCTGTCCTGGGTGCTGTACCATCTGCTCCTGGTGGCGATGGGTTTGCAATCAGGCGTTAGATTGGCGAAGAGGAAAGGCGGATCGACCTTTAGGGTCGCGAGGCCGCACACAGTGAGGGATGGTAGGGGCCCACCGAATTTGAGGGTTAGGCTCTGGAGGTTACACTGGAAGTCCAGGCCGAGTAGTAGGGCAGCGCAGAGGTTAGGGAGGACGTAGAGGCGGAAGCCACTGAATTCTACGCCCTGGACCGTGAGTGTGAACCCCCGGATCACGACGGAATTGGATCCGGAGGCCAGGGAAATTCTTTGGTTGGTGGGGTGTACCGCGAGGGAGCAGCGCCTTGCCGTATCCAGGTGTATGAAGCTTTCGGTGCTCCCGGAGTCCAGCAGGCAAGAGGTCACGTGGCCGTTGAATTTCACACTGGTCGATGCGATAGCCAGGTTGCGCGGACGAGACTGGTCAATGGTCACTGAGGCGAGTCGTGGTCGGTCATCGCTGACGTCGGATGATGGGGAGCCTGGGGGGCCCAGGTCCTGGAATGCTGTCGGTGTCCATGTCCCGTGGGGGAGACAAGATGGCGGCACCTGATGATCCTGCAGGGGACAAAATGGCGGCGCTCATGGGCCGCACGTGGACTGAGGGGGAGAAGATGGCGGCACCCACTGGCCGCGTGTGGTCCGGGGAAATGAAGATGGCGGCGCCCACTGGCCGCGTGTGGTCCGGGGAAATGAAGATGGCGGCGGCCATTGTGTCTAGGCTAGGGGGGTGGGGGCGATAGCGGCGACTGCGCGGGCCTGGCACACCACGGCGAAGTGCCCCTTTTTGCCACAAGCCTTGCAAAGGGCAGCGCGGGCCGGGCAGAAGTAACATCGGGGGCCCCCGGGGTGCGCGGGCTGGCATGTGGCGCAGGCGTACTGGCTGGGTAAGGCCCCCACTGGGGCGGCCATCTGTGGGGTCCACGAGGGGTAAGGGGGTGGGCAGCGCGGCTGGTGGGGTAGGCCTGAATGTTACGTGAGGCAACCGTCATGGAGAGCGCTAGCTTCTTTGTTTCAGCTAGGTCGAGCGTGGCCCCTTCTAACAGTCTTTGGCGTATGAGGTCCGACCCAATCCCCGTTAGGAACACGTCCCACATAAGAAGGTTGGAATGTTCGGTGGCCGTAACGGCCTGACAGTCACAGTCCCGGACGAGTGGGATTAGGGCCCGCCAGAAGTCTTCTATGGACTCATCAGTGAGTTGAGAGCGAGTGGCGAGTACGTGCCTGGTGAAGAGCGTGTTCGTTTTCTGTGCGTAGTTTTCTTTGAGAAACGTCCTGGATCAGTGAAAACATGTTGGAGCTCAACCTTGAGTACAGGATCTGTATCTTCTGAGCCTCCGGAACAGGGGTGGTCGCTGAGTTGATGTCGGCCTCGAAGCAAGCTAGCCAGCGATTAAAGTCCTTTCTGCCGTCGCTTGATTGCGGATCCAGCTGCAGGCGATCTGGTTTGATTCGGAGGACCATCTTTTAGAAAATCTTAGAGCAATAAATTGAGGCACGATCAATTGAACAAAGACTTGAGTTGGGTACAACTGAGGCTTTATTGCTCTAAGATGTGTGGCCTCCCACAGCAGCTGGTGAAATGGCTGCTGAATGGAGGACATGCATATTTATACTCCGCCTACTGGGCGGAGCCAACAGGCAGGGACTACCGGCGAACCAGTAGTACAGGTCCTACTTTACATCACCTAATACAGGTGCAACAGTGGTTTACCACACACATTTGAAAGTTAGTAGAGTTCTCTGGATGGTCCTAAATTCACAGCCTGGCAGCCGAGAAATCCAGAACTGATTGCTTCATAATCCTGAAATCTGGGTTCTATTACTTGCATGCCACCTTGTCATATAATATAATCCTGGAGAACAGATGTGGAAGAACAATGTTGTTATTAATCAAAGCATATACGTTACAGCTTGTTATTTGAAATCACTCAAGTCAGAGCCACGCGGAAGTTATTTTTCCAGGACTTTGTTGTGACAGCAACTGTAATGGAATATAACAATGTTTCTTAGCTCCAGGGTAAGTGAGCAATATGATTTCCAATGGTAAACTACCAACTATACATGAAAACATTGGTGTGAAAATAGGATGGCACCACACCTGATTTGCAGGCATGAAACGAGCACCTGGACATCCAATCATTAATACAAGCCAGTCACTATATTGACCTCGGTATCAAAAGAGGCGTCTAGGATATGTGCCTGAAAAAAACTTTCTTGGTATTTGGAAATATAGAGCCTAAAGCCTGGTGATGACTCTTTTGTTAAAATGGCTTACGCTGAATGTGGCCACTGCTGAGTGAACTGTTCGATAAAAAAACAGGTCTACACACTTGGCTGAGGGACCACTGCCAGCATCATGAAGAAGTTAAAATGAAAAGAATGCTTATCTGAATGTGGTATCAGGGTGTGCAGGAGTGCCCTTGCTTGGTCCACATCAAAACCTAGGGTTGCTTCTGGCAACCACTCACTTTCCCCCGCCCGATTGCAATCTGACACCCTCCTAATTATCACCTCAACTCTCCCTTCCATTCACAATCACGGCTTCCCTCACAATCACAACCTTGAACCCTCTCCCGATCACCCCCACAATCAACACTCTTTCTTGTTAGAGGTCCTTCTGATCATCCTACTCTCTTCTTTCCAGTAAACCCCATTCTCATCTCCCTCTGCTTGATCGATCCCGAGCTCCATCTTCTACCTTCCCTCAATACCGAAGGAACATTCTCTGCTGATGATGCAGCAGGCCCAAATTAACACTCGGTACGACTGTAGCATCTTCATCGATGTTTTCAACCCTGTTGTTGACCATAAGTTCAGTCATGGCTGATGACAAGCACCGCCTTTCACAGGGTTGAGGACAGGCGTCTGTCCCCTGCTGCTTAGCTCCTGCGGTCTCCAGATAGGGACGACCTTATCCAGCACAATTGTGTCAATGAGTATTGTGCAGTGTGTCTGACTGATGTACCAGTAATTTGTGCAAGCTGTAAGTTGTAGGTGCAAAGCTTGTGGCAATGCGAGGAGAGGCTATGGATGTTCGGTATAAGTCATGATTGATAAGGATAAATGAATGCTGGCATGTCTGGGGTGGTGAATTGAGTAGTTTGTGGTTCAGTTGGTAGGATGTCGCATGTGAAGATGCATTCACCGACCTTGACTGTTCATGTGACGTTATTAAACATCTTGTGGCAGTGGCTCCAGATCCTAGGAGCAACACTGGTGGCGTTGACCTGCTTGGCTATCTGGTCCCACTGCCTTCACAATAAGAGGAGAGACCCTTTTGGCTTCCTGTGGTTGGAGAACGTCCCCCCCCCCTCCTGTCCTTCTCTCGCACAAAAGCCTCTGACGCAGGGTGTGAGAAATGATGCACGATCAATTGCACAAAGACTAAAGTTGGGTACAACTGTGGCTTTATTGCAGTCAGATGCATGGCCTCCTGCTGCAGCTGGTGAAATGGCAGGGCACCGGAGGTCATGCAGTGGTTCACCACATTCACCCCCTGTTAAAAATGAGTCCGGCAGGGGTGACGTGAAACTATGCACAATTAGTGCAATTATGTACAGTGGTAGGGAAAGGAAAGTCCATGTTGACAGTCCGGAGTCCGTCAAAGGTTCAGCCGGTCCGGTGCTTTGGTGCTTCGTTGGCAGCGGCGTAACGGTGGGGGCGAAGTCGGTGCTGGCGGTGGTGGAGGTGGCACCGATGGTGGCGGTGGCGGTGCTGATGCTGGCCAGTCATCGGGGAACTCCGGGAGTGTGCCGAAGTCCTCTTCGTCCTCTTGTGCAGAAAAGGGGAGGGGGGGGTGGGCTGGTGGGGTCAATATTGGTGCGGTGGGAGGTGGGGGGGTGGGGGGCGCATTGGTGGGGGTGTGTGTTGGGGTGGAACATGATGGTGCCAGGTCCCTGAATGAGACAGTATCTTGGTGGCCGTCAGGGAACTCAACGTAGGCATATTGAGGGTTGGCGTGGAGCAGGTGAACCCTGTCCACCAAGGAGTCCGCCTTGTGGAGTCGGACGTGCCTACGGAGAAGGACCGGTCCTGGAGCAGCGAGCTAAGTCGGGAGTGACACCCCGGATGTGGACTTCCTGGGGAAGGTGAAAACATGTTCATGGGGTGTGTTATTAGTGGCGGTGCACAACAGTGACCGGATGGAGTGCAGAGCGCCAGGGAGGACCTCCTGCCAGCGAGAGGCTGGGAGGTTCCTGGACCGTAGGGCCAGGTGGACAGCCCTCCAGACCGTCTCATTCTCCCGTTCTCCTTGCCCGTTTCCCCGGGGGTTGTAGCTGGTCGTCCTGCTGGAGGCTATACCCCTGCTGAGCAGGAACTGACGCAGCTCATCGCTCATGAATGAGGATCCCCTGTCACTGTGGATGTAGGTGGGGAAACCGAACAGAGCGAAGATGGTGCTGAGGGCAGACATCATATCGGGGCATGGGATGGCGAAGGTGAATCTGGAGTACTCATCGACCACACTGAGAATGTACGTGTTACGGCCGGTGGAGGGGAGGGGCCCTTTGAAATCCATGCTGAGGCGTTCAAAGGGACGGGAAGCCTTCACCAGGCACGCACGGTCTGGCCGGTAGAAGTGCGGCTTGCACTCCGCACAGACCTGGCAGTCCCTGGTGACTGTCCTTACTTCCTCGATGGAGTAGGGCAGATTGTGAGCTTTGACCAGATGGTACAATCGAGTGACCCCCGGGTGACAAAGGCTGTCGTGTAGGATCTGGAGTTGGTCCACTTGTGCGCTGGCACATGTACCTCGGGAGAGGGCGTCTGGGGGCTCGTTGAGTTTACCGGGGCGATACAAGATCTCGTAATTATAGGTGGAGAGCTCGATTCTCCACCGCAAGATTTTATCATTTTTGATCTTGCCCCGCTGTGTGTTGTTGAACATGAAGGCTACCGACTGTTGGTCCGTAAGGAGAGTGAATCTCTTCACGGCTAGGTAATGCCTCCAATGCCGCACAGCTTCAACGATAGCTTGGGCCTCCTTTTCGACGGATGAGTGTCGGATTTCAGAGGCATGAAGGGTGCGGGAAAAGAATGCCACGGGTCTGCCTGCCTGGTTTAGAGTGGCGGCAAGGGCGACGTCTGAAGCGTTGCTTTCTACTTGGAAAGGCAGTGACTCGTCCACTGCGCGCATCTCGGCCTTGGCGATGTCTGCTCTGATGCAGGCGAAAGCATGTTGTGCCTCGGCCGCAAGAGGGAATTGGGTGGACTGAATGAGTGGGCGGGCCTTGTCCGCATACTTTGGGACCCACTGAGCGCAGTAGGAAAAGAACCCCAGGCAGCCTTTAAGGGCCTTGGGGCAGTGGGGGAGGGGAAGTTCCATGAGGGGGCGCATGCGGTCGGGGTCGGGCCCGAGAAGTCCGTTTTGGACTATATAGCCGAGAATGGCTAACCGGGTCGTGCTGAACCCACACTTGTCTTTTTTGTAGGTCAGGTTGAGAACAGTGGAAGTGCGGAGGAATTTATCGAGGTTGGCATCGTGGTCCTGCTGGTCATGGCCGCAGATGGTGACATTATCTAAGTACGGAAAGGTGGCCCGCAAACCGTACTGGTCGACCATTCGGTCCATCTCTCTTTGTAAGACCGAGACCCCATTTGTGACACCGAAAGGGACCCTAAGGAAGTGGTAGAGGTGGCCGTCCGCCTCAAAAGCAGTGTATGGCCGGTCAGACTTCCAGATGGGGAGCTGATGGTAGGTGGATTTCAGGTCAATTGTTGAGAAGACCCGGTACTGCGCAATCTGATTGATCATATCAGATATGCGTGGGAGGGGGTAAGCGTCGAGCTGCGCGTATCATCTGGCTGTAGTCCACGACCATCCTGTGTTTCTCCCCAGTTTTAGCCACTACCACTTGGGCTCTCCAGGGGCTGTTGCTGGCCTCGATAATACCCTCCTTAAGCAGCCGCTGGACTTCGGACCTGATGAAGGTCTTGTCCTGGGTGCTGTACCGTCTGCTCCTAGTGGCAACGGGCTTGCAATCCGCAGTTAGATTGGCAAAAAGGGGGGGGGTCAACCTTGAGGGTCGCAAGGCCGTAAGGGGGGTAAGGGCCCGCCGAATTTGAGGATGAGGCTCTGGAGGTTGCACTGGAAGTCCAGGCCCAACAGGAGTGCAGCGCAGAGATTAGGAAGGACATAGAGGCGGAAGTTACTAAATTCTATGCCCTGGACCATGAGGGTGACTGTACAAAAGCCTCGGATCGGGACGGAGTGGGATCCGGAGGCTAGAGAGATCCTTTGATTGGCAGGGTGGACCGCGAGGGAGCAGCGCCTTACCGTATCTGGGTGAACGAAGCTTTCGGTGCTCCCGGAGTCCAGCAGGCACGAGGTCGCGTGGCCGTTGATTTTAACCGTCGTCGACGCGGTGGCCAGGTTGTGCGGGCGAGATTGGTCCAGCGTCATCGAAACGAGCTACGGGTAGCCATCAGATGCTTCAGGTGGCGAGCGTGTGCAGTTCCGATGTCGGGATGTCCGGAGACCCTGTGGGGGACATGATGGCGGCGCCCATCGTGCGTCTGGCGTGGGGGAGGGGGCGATAGCGGGCGCGATCGCAGCGACTGCACGGGCCTGGCACACAGCCACGAAGTGGCTCTTTTTACTGCAGGCTTTACAAACTGCAGTGCGGGCCGGGCAGTGTTGGCGGGGGTGCTGCTACTGACCACAGAAGTAGCAGCGGGGACCCCCGTGGTGCGCGGATCGGCGTGCGGCGCAGATGTATTGGGAAGGCAGAGCCCCGGCTGAGGAGGTCGTCGGCGGGGTCCAGGAGGGGTAGGAAGGAGTAGAAGGGTGGACTCACCAGGTAGTTGCGAGCGGGTGGCGAGTACATGCCTGGCGAAGAGCGTGTTCGCCTTCTGCGCGTAGTGTTCCTTATGGAGTTCCATTGCTTTTGTGTAGTTCGTGGCATCTTGGATCAACGGGAACACGCTGGAGCTCAGTCTGGAGTACAGGACGTTTATCTTCTGAGCCTCCATTGGCGCGGGGTCCGCCGCATTGATGTAGGCCTCAAAACATGCTAGCCAGTGAGTAAAGTCTTTCCTGGCGTCGGGCGAATGAGGATCCAGCTGCAGGCGATCGGGCTTAATTCTGATATCCATTCTGTGGAAAATCTGACTAATAAATTGATGCACGATCAATTGCACAAAGACTAAAGTTGGGTACAACTGTGGCTTTATTACAGTCAGATGCGTGGCCTCCTGCTGCAGCTGGCGAAATGGCAGGCCACTGGAGGTCATGCATATTTATACAGTTCTCCGTGGGCGGAGCCAGCCGGCAGGAGCTACCGGCGAACCTGTAGTGCAGGTCCTACCTTACATCTCCTATTACAGTGGTTCACCACAAGAAATTTGAGCATACGTTGTCCCCCTGTTAAGCTATTGGTTCCTCTCCTTGCATGTCAGATTGTCTTGCCCAGTCACGTGCAGCGCCTGCTCCTTTCGCAATGCACCTGAAGAGGTGGTGCTAACCTCGCAAAAACTTGGCCCTTCTGCTGAGCTGTTCAGCTGCTAAGCAGCATGTTTAGTGCTGAACTTCAGCGTCCTAATTTGAGTGAATTTAAATTTAATTCTCAGGCCTTTACGCCTGATAGAATCCTTCTCCCCTCCCTTTGCTTTGTCCATTCATGTCATCATGAATGGTAGGGCAGCACGGTAGCATAGCGGTTAGCGCAATTGCTTCACAGCTCCAGGGTCCCAGGTTCGATTCCCGGCTGGGTCACTGTCTGTGCGGAGTCTGCACGTTCTCCCCGTGTGTGCGTGGGTTTCCTCCGGGTGCTCCGGTTTCCTCCCACAGTCCAAAGATGTGCAGGTTAGGTGGATTGGCCATGCTAAATTGCCCTTAGTGTCCAAAAATTGCCCTTAGTGTTGGTTGAATGGGGCTACTGGGTTATGGGGATAGGGTGGTGTGGGCTTGGGTAGGGTGCTCTTTCCAAGTACCGGTGCAGACTCGATGGGCCGAATGGCCTCCTTCTGCACTGTAAATTCTATGAAATCTATGAAATGAGAGTACGCCGTCGTCAATCACAAGAGGTCCCCAACAACCTGCACCTGGTGAGCAGAACCCGCCCGAGGTGCACAGGTGAGCATGCTGCCCTTGGGTAGAGGGTCATGGCCATGCAGTACCCTGGCACTTCCCCCCCCCCCCCACCCCACCACACTGCTTGGGCATTGGCCCCTGGCACTGCAGTGCTACATTGTTCTGATTGAGCCCATCCCACCAGCGTGACATTGTGGGACCTGCCCTTTAACTTTTTTAATAAGTTCCTGACAATACGGCAGCAGAAGCCATCCTTTGGGGTCGACGGCTTCCACGTCTTTCTTCCCCACGTACTGTGCCATTCTGCCAAAAAATGGGAACATTCTGCCAATTGTGACTCTTAACCAGGGTAAATATTGGGTCAGATTTAGCTGTAGATGCAATAGTTGGGCTAACAGCATACAATGTTATCTAATTATATATCAGATAACAACTTCCGGTTATTTGGCATGTGCCATTCATGTGAAAATGGGGTGTTGCTATCCTGCTCTTCTAAAAGATCTCTTAGAAGAGTATTTCACCAAGCGGTTCATCACTGAAATATATGGCATAGCATGAAGTGCTGTAATGATGTGATAAATACACACTAAACTCACCAGAAAAACGTTGGGGCTTGTCCAGAGTTAAGTAAATTTCTATTGGTGTTTTAATTGCTGCAAAAAAGCCTTTCATGCACTGGAACATTTTTTTTTACAAGTGTGGAGTATCATTTCTTCAGATTTTAATTATTGCTGGCGTCTTCCAACTTTATTTCACACTGAATGAAATATTTGAACTTATTCTTCCTATGCCAGACTCTCCGTGCCTCAGGAAATATTCAGGAGCTGAACTGTTGTTTATCTTGGTCACGGGTCCCAACTCCCCTGTTAAGGGATGAGGGTGCTGCAATTGTTTTTTTATTTGAGCACTGTGACTTGCGCAAGATGTGTTTTTGAGCGAATCCGCGGTGCTGACCCTTGTGCTGGAAGTTTGTGAGATCCCTGGAGATCAGATGGCCTTATGGGAGTGCAAGTTGAGATTGAGGAAAAGGGACACTTCCCTTGGCGGCGCGGGTGAGATCATTCATCCTCTTCTAAGGAGCACTACCGATGACCTCCCTGCTCCCAAACTTTGGTAGTCAGGTTGGTGGACCTCTGGCTCCCATCATGGGGGGGGGGGGGGAATGACCTCCTGCTGGACTCTGACTGGCTGGGGGAGTGCCCCCAGTTTTGCCGCTGAACTTGGGCCATCGCTCTCCACGCTGCAGAGAGTGAATGTGTGCATGGGCACTGCTTAAATATGGCGTGCAGGTACCATTTAAATATGGCACCCAAAAATGATGAGGCAACGGTTGGGAACACGAAACCCACGAAATACGACGTGCTGCTCATCGTGCATTCATAATGAGGTGTGTAAACCCGCCAGGCCAGCCAATGGGAACCGTGGTCTTTTCCGCCCACCATCGCACTTTGTCTCCAGAGTGGGAAATTCTGCCCAGCATTTCTCCTGATATTTAACCAAAGGTGATTCTCAGTTGATCGCGATCTGTCATTCTGACTGGATTTATACAGTAGCGACACCAATGTGCAAAGCAGTGTTTTTCACTGTTTGTCATGCCACGCAGGGGCTGGTTTAGCACAGGGCTAAATCGCTGGCTTTGAAAGCAGACCAAGGCAGGCCAGCAGCACGGTTCAATTCCCGTACCAGCCTCCCCGAACAGGCGCCGGAATGTGGCGACTAGGGGCTTTTCACAGTAACTTCATTTGAAGCCTACTTGTGACAATAAGCAATTTTCATTTCATTTCATTTCATTTCAGTTCAGGAAAACAATGGGACAATTCCACTTTGAGCTCTCAGTTCACTTTCGATCGCATTATTCCATTATGTTTGTAAGAATACTGAAGTGAACGTAGCCCAATGTTGGCTACATGCCTGCTCCTCATTTGCAATCATTATTATCATCTTAACGACAAGCTAACAATTGAGCTGAAAAGTTATTTTGGATCTGCAGTGGAGCAAGGATATTGATTTCTTTGTCATTTCTGTGGCCAGACTATTTTACATAACAAAAGTATATTCTATTGTTGAGGATCTACTGCACACAAAATGATTTGTACATTTTGTTTTAAGCTTGAATACAATTGCTTTTAATAACTAATTGTCCTATGTTCATCTTCATCCTGTCAATCACAAAAGAGCTCCACATAGAAACATGACATTTGCTCGGGATTTTCATTACATTCTTTGTGTTCCATAGAAAATGGACAAATCCCAAAGGGCTTGCATAATGTCTTTTTGGTGAATGGGAATAATTTGCAAATGAAATGGTATTGAAAATATTCTGATTAGATAATGATCATGACAAAAGTCACCGTCCCTTTATGGCCTGAAAATTCAATGTGTCCATTTTTTAAAAAATAAATAAATTCAGATTACCCAATTAATTTGCAATTTAGCGCGGCCAATCCACCTACGCTGCACATTTTTAGGTTGTGGGGGCGAAACCCACGCAGACACGGGGAGAACGTGCAAACTCCACACGGACAGTGACCCAGAGCCGGGATCGAACCTGGGACCTCAGTGCCGTGAGGCAGCTGTGCTAACCACTAGGCGACCGTGCTGCCCTCAATTTGTCCATTTTTTGAGTGTGCCAGAGACGTAGGTACAATCTTTGAACCTTCATGTAAAGGCTTAAAGCACCTCTCATTTTGGCCCTTAACTATCAGTTCCATGAAGCAAATGCGCTGTGGGGGGTAACAGGCAGCTCGCCGGGTGAAATGTGGTTGGAAATTGGAGCCAGTACAACCCCAGTAGCTGTCTTTGAGTATCGCCGGTATCAATGGCTGAGGGGGGTTGGTTTTCTTTTATTCATTCTTGGGATCTGACGTTGCTGGGTAGGCCAGCATTTATTGCCCATCCCTAATCACCCTTGGAAAGCTGGTGGTGAGCTGTCTCCTCGAACCATTGCAGAGCATGTGGTGCTGGTACGCGCACCGTGCTGTTAGAGAGTGTGTCCCAGCAACAGTGAAGGAACAGCCAATATATTTCCAAGTCAGGGGTGGTGAGTGTCTTGGAAGGGAACGACCAGGTGGTGGGATTCCCAGGTATCAGCTGCCCTTGTCCTTCTAGGAGGTAGCAGTCATGGGTTTTGAGGGTGCGTCTTGTAGATAGTACACACGGCTGCTACTATGCGTCAGTGGTGGAGGGTTTGAATGTTGTGGAAGGGGTGCCAATCAAGCGGGGCTGCTTTGTCCTGGATGGTGTCGAATCTCTTGAGTGTTGTTGGAGCTGCACTCATCCAGGCAAGTGGGGAGTATTCCATCACACTCCTGACTTGTGCCTCGTACATGGTGGACAGGCTTTGGGGAGTCACGAGGTGAATCACTCACCGTAGGATTCCTAACCTATGGCCTGCTCTTGTAGTCATAATATTTACATGGCTCGTCCAGGTCAGCTCACATTGGTGGCCAGGTTAGGGCAAAGAGATCTTTGTGGAGAAGAGGGCAATTGGCAGTTCAGGAGGAGTGATTGGTAGATGGTGGATGGTTGAATGTGCCATGGGTGATGTTGGTGGATGACCAGCAGAAGAGGCCTGTGATCTTCGGAATCAGTTCTCCTTCTCCGCTCAGTTCCAAATTCAGATAAGAATATTTTAAAATCTCGCCTAGTTGGTTTCAGCCTTGAACATTTTGGCGACATGGTAAGCCTGCAGAGTGCAGAACAAACCAATATTGCAGTGAGGGCTCCAGACAGGCACCGGGACCCTTAATGCAAAGGGCCTGAAGCCTGTTTCAGGCTTGAGCAGTACGCCCTGATTATTTTGGTCTCCATACAAGGCTGATGGCGCTCTTCTGCATCACAATAGAATGACCACATATCCCGGTTTTGTGAGGATAATCCCGGATTTTCATTAGACCTCCCGGTGTCCTCACAGTCTCCTCAAAATCATTCAAACGTCCTGGGCGGGATTCTCTCAGCCCAGGCCAGGCCGGAGAATCGACGGGCCGGGCGCGAATCGCGCGACGCCGCCCTGACTCCGGAGAGCGGAGAATCGGTGCCATTGGCATCAGCGCGGTTGGCACGGCGCTGGTTGGGGGCCGCTCTACGTGGCTCCCCGCCGATTCTCCGCCCGGGATGGGCCGAGCGGCCAGGCAAAAAATCTGAGTCCCGCCGGCATGTTCACATCTGGTCTTACCCGGCGGGACCTCAGCGTTCATACATCCGGGGGCAGCCTGGTGGGGGGGGAGAGAGAGGTCCGACCCCGGGGGGGGGGGGGGGGGGGACTCCGCTGTGGCAAGCCTCTCGGGCTGGGAGCCTCTTTTGTCCCGCGTCGGCCCCTATAGCCCTACGCCATGTTGTGTCGGAGTCACTGCGTATACGTAGACACGCGGCGCCCACCTGACGCCGGGATCGGCAGCCGGAGCAGCGTGGGTCGCTCCAGTGCCGTGCCGGCCCCCTGTAGGGGTCAGAATCACTGCTTCTGAGGGTATGTCTCGACGGCGTTTACGGTAGTGTCAACACTTAGCCTCAGGATCAGAGAACCCCACCCTCTGTTTTTCAGCTTTTCCCATTTTTTGGACAATCTGCCGGCAATGCCAGTGGGAATGGGGCAGTGGCAAAATAGCCAACCAGCAGGTAAAACGAGCGGACACAGCAGAGCTGGGTTGGGGAGAACATCCAGGGATGATTGACAGCTGATCCCAAGGCTCCGGCATGCCTCGGAATTTTATCACTCTGCCTTTTACTCACAATCCTTGCTTAGCCTGTTCACTGTTTTCGGCTGAGATAAGTCTTCAAAGTCGTATGGAGGAATAAACCGTAGAATTACAAATTGTGCGACGTTCACACAAAATCATGAATGATTAACTGCGACCTACTTCCATATATGCCAGACCTATATATTTTAAAGAGATATCACGAATCACATATCCAAAATATTTGAGGATTAATCTTTAAATAACCATTTCAGTCATGACTGGCTCCACAGGAATCACTGACAGCAGAGGATTACAAAGGGGAAGCTATTGTCCAAGCATTTGATTTATATGGCTATCTGTGATCTTCGAAGTTCACTGTGAATTGATATTTTAGCTCTCGCAACGCACAATTTTAAAAGAACAATGATTTGTAAGGTTTAGTTCACGTTAAAACCACTCGTAAAACATGAACAGCCAGATGTAACAGTAGAAATTATTTGCTACCAAAATGCATAATAAGAGTGCATAAGATAAATCTAAATTAATTGACCTTAGACGAACATTTATTATTTTGCAGGACGCAAACTAGAGGTAGAATCATATCAAGATGCCACTAAGGTTGCTATTCCTGTGAAATTGTACCACACGCCTCCGACATACTGTAAGCAGCAGGCAATGAGCTATATTTACAGATTCAGAACATGCTCCATGTCATACTTAACAATCTGCAAAGCAATTCTAAGATCTGTAAGGAATAATTTATAAATAAGCATCTTGGTCTGATTATAGCGTGATTATGGTTTTAAAAAAATCAATTTAAATAAACAGCTGTAAAGTTGTAATAGGAACTTTAAATCACAGATGACAGCCCCGCTCTGAGACTGTAGATGATCATGGGCTGGATTCTCCGTCGGCTGATGTGGAATCGGGAAATGCAATTGGGCGGAGAATCTGTTTTGATGCCGGAATCGTGACGGGCGCCGGCTTCATGCCAAATATCAATTCTCCGGTGTTTAAACAGCGGCCTCAATGCATTCCACTCCAGTACAGTAAACACCGTCGGCGTACCATTAGCGGGACCATTAGGGCAGCACGGTAGCACAGTGGTTAGCACAATTGCTTCACAGCTCCAGGGTCCCAGGTTCAATTCCCGTAGCACAATTGCTTCACAGCTCCAGGGTCTCAGGTTCAATTCCCGGCTTGGGTCACTGTCTGTGCGGAGTCTGCATGTTCTCCCCGTGTGTGCGTGGGTTTCCTCCGGGTGCTCCGGTTTCCTCCCACAGTCCAAAGATGTGCAGGTTAGGTGGATTGGCCATACTAAATTGCCCTTAGTGTCCAAAATTGCCCTTAGCGTTGGGTGGGGTTACTGGGTTATGGGGATAGGGTGGAGGTCTGGGCTTGGGTAGGGTGCTCTTTCCAAGAGCCGGTGCGGACTCGATGGGCCGAATGGCCTCCTTCTGCACCGTAAATTCTATGATTCTATGACCCAGTTTCTCCGGGTCCTCCGCGATTCTCCGCCTCCATGGCTGGGAATTCCCGACGGCGAGGTTCACTTGTGTTTTTAAAGATCATGAAACAGGTGCCGTGGCTGATGAAGGAGACAGAGGAGATCGGACACGGAGAGGCGCGACCATGGGATGCAGGTTCTGGCACTGGCTGGGGGTGGGGTGGGGGCCTGTCAAGGCAGTGGGGGGGGGGGAGGTGACGGGGGGTAGGGCCATGGTGTCGGGGTGATCCCCCACAGGGTCTGGGTCTCCAGGAACATAGAACATACAGTGCAGAAGGAGGCCATTTACCCATCGAGTCTGCACCGACCCACTTAAGCCCTCACTTACACCCTATCCCCGTAACCCAATAACCCCTCCTAACCTTTTTGGACACTAAGGGCAATTTAGCATGGCCAATCCACCTAACCTGCACGTCTTTGGACTGTGGGAGGAAACCGGAGCACCCGGAGGAAACCCACGCACACACGGGGAGAACGTGCAGACTCCGCACAGATAGTGACCCAGCAGGGAATCGAACCAGGGACCCTGGTGCTGTGAAGCCACAGTGCTAGCCATGTGTGCTGCCCTTTGTCGCAGACGGCAAGGCAGCCATCTTGCTGCGCACCCCACTGACCGCCCACCTTGGCCTCTTGTTCTGCAGAGTCACACCAGCCATTTGGGTGCCCCCATCCCACCACTCCAGCACACCACCCTCCGCCATACCACCCCACAAAGTGGCTGGCAGCAACCGAAGGGGCATCATGCGGCCCACCCGGGCAACGTCTTCAGTCATCGCTACAGCGCGGGTGCCGGACAGGGGCTGTGAAGTGTACCTCTGGCAAGGGCAGTGCCAGCCGATGGTACCCGTGGCAGCAAGGACGGGCACCAGGGCCAGAGGCCCCCATGGAGGGGGAAGGGGGACATGGGAGGTCAGAGTCCGCAGTGCCAACCTGGGCCATCGTGTGCCCCGATGGACCTGGTTGGGCAGGGGGGTGCGCACCATGCTAACATGACGACCTTTCACCCCACTGAAGTCAATGGATATTGGAATTCAACCAGCAATGGTGGCCTTCCTGCTGGTCGCCGCAGCCCTGGGGGATACCCTGCTACTGCTCGAGGACGAGGAAGCTGCAGCAGCGGAGCGGGCAGCAGCGGGGCGGGCAGCAGTGGACCAGGAGGCTGCTGGTGAGGATGGAGAGCCGGCCGCCCAACAGGCGGAGGAGGAGGAGGTGCAAAGGAGGCGCCCCAAGAGTCCTTCGTGAACCGGCCGCGCTTGACATTCGAGGATGTGCCGGACCGGGCATGCGTTCGAAGACCCTGGCTGAGCAGGGGAACAGTGCAACAAATCTGCCAGATCAGTGGGCAGCTGGCACCGTTTGGCGACGCCTGACTCATGCCCATGGTAGCACTTTCCACCGACCACCTGGGTGATCCCTGCATGCGAGCTGAGTCATTCCATCACACAGGGCCATCGAACCCTGGGGTTCCGGAGGTTGGGATGGTGGAGATGTGCTACATCTAGGTGGACCCCTAGACGGTACATCAAGAGTGTAAACGACCTGCTGCGATTCTCGGCCTGCGACCGTCTTCTGGGGTGACCAGGACTGGATAAGGCCGGCTGCTGCTCGGGTGTCCCAGGTGGCGTGGTGCTGTCCTGTTTTGCCCACTGCACACTGGATGTGCCAGGGACAGAAGGGGGGGGATTCCGAGGTGCTCGCCGTCGGTGAAACGGGGTGCCGCTCTCCTTGCTGTCAACTTGTTGGCTGGGATGGTGTGTATGGGGGGTGAAGAGCTATATGCGGCTGCAGCTTGTTGGCCTCCTGAGTGTCAATCACGAACCCGGTGAATAAGACACTCTTTTTTATTGGAATCGATTGTGTTCCACGTAGCACCGGTGCCAGCACCTCCACAGTCGCTGAATTGGTCCAGGTGCGGGGCCAGTTTTGCTGTCGTGGAAGTTCACGAATCCTGCGCCAGGGTCAACACTTAGTCGCAGGAATGGAGAATTCCGCCGCATATGTTTTGTTGTGTTCTGTGACCTTGCCATTGCAATGATATACACTGACTGGTGACTTAATGATGATTGATGATTTATTGATGAACACGTGGAAAGATAACAAACAGAATACTATACAGACTAAGTTACAATCTGAGTTCCGTGACCTCTCCTGGAACTACCCTATGTGCGACTGTCCTGTTGTACGCCTTACTATCAACTGGCGAGTGTCCCACATCATGTGACCGATGTCTGAGGCCACCAGCTGCTCACTATGTACAATACTATTCACAGGCATATCACCACATCCCCCTTCCTTTGGAGATGTGAACATTTATATACAAAAACATGATTTGTATTATCGATTAACACATGTGGCATATATATATACAGATTCAACTGTGCTTCAATTAACATGATGTGCCTGCTGAATGTGTCCTTTGTGCACATCTCATTGTGCATCTTCGACAGGATCACTCCACTGATCTTAGAGGCTCTTCTTAGCTTTCCTATGTTGCATTTGCTTCTGGAAGACTGGTTTCCACGCGGGCCTTTTGTGCCTTAGTCTTGCTGGCCATGCCTGTGTCACCAGCTTCTGCGTCACCAGCTTCTTTCATGCCTTTATGCGATGCTTTTTGCTGCTGCGTTGTTGTGTGCTCTCTGTCCTGTCAGCCACATTGCCGATGTCTTCTTGTTTGGTGTCATCTGTAGGACTCACGGGATCCCCCTTTCTCCTTCTCTTCCTCATTTCTTTTCGTGAGAGCAATTTTGTGACTCATTTCGGTAGTACCCATGTTGCCGCTGGCCTGCGCCATGGGGGCGGTTGTTTGGGGATCGTCTGCTGAGAAGTCACGTGTTGGCATACTTCCGAGGGACTGTATGGTCATGGTCAAGTGTGCACCTTCATTGGGGGGCTGCAGAGCCTCGCACTCTAATGTCTGGGTACGTCCACATCCCCAACATTGGGTGCTATCCCAGAATCTTGTATTTGAGATCAAGTGATGGCTCCTCGTCACTCAAAATGACAATGCATAGGTCATCTTTTCCTGAAGAACAAGTAATGGCTCATCCTCATCTTGTAATGTTATATACGTATCATCCATCGTCATGAAACTGCAAACGGATACAGCCACCTGCTCCTCGAACTCATCTTTCAGGGGAGTGGTCTCGAGTATTGGGGAGTGTATTACCGGAACTATTTCGTAGGCCTTAGATATTTCACCGTATGCCTCTGGAGCCAGTTTCTCCACAATGGGTACTATACCTTCTGTTATTAGTTTGTTCGCAGCTGAGTTGTTTTCATCCAAAGTATCAGCTACTTCGACCTCACTTTCAATCTTTGCATGCTCCAACTTAGAGCTTCACACTTTTCGGTGTCCTCCGCAGACCCTTGTGATCACCTCGCCATTCCCGTCAAACCACCGGAGTAGTGCTTCACAGGCTTCCTCATCGGGTTTACCATCACGCCCGTGAAACAACCTGACTAGCGTTTCATAGTCAGGCTCACCCTCCGAACATCTACGTTCTTCATCATGCTCATGGTCTTCGTAAATATCATGGTAGTACTCATCATCGGAATCAATATTGTTTTGTTACCTGTGTGATAGGTAACATGTGCTACTCAATCCTTGGTTACTGATGAGGTATTCTGAATGTCGATGAAGAAGATTCAAACTCGTCCAGTAGTAACAAAAGGTTTATTGAGTAACTACAACAATAATTGCATGAGTTCTTTACTTTAACTTTGATACCAGTGATAAGGTTAACAAGATCTAACTACAGTAACTGTACGTAATTCCACTAGCCATCTGAACTAGTCTGCTATTGCCCTGGTCACAGTGCACCCCCGAGAGAGCCAGAGTCCCAATGTGGTTGCCTTTTATACCCCTGTTGGTCCGGCCCTCTAGTGATCATGTGAAATGAAATGAATGAAATGAAAATTGCTTATTGTCACAAGTAGGCTTCAAATGAAGTTACTGTGAAAAGCCCCTAGTCGCCACATTCCGGTGCCTGTTTGGGGAGGCTGGTACGGGAATTGAACCGTGTTGCTGGCCTGCCTTGGTCTGCTTTAAAAGCCAGCTCTATAGCCTTGTGCTAAACCAGCCCCTGGTGCTATTGATTACACATTAACCCCTTGTGTACATGCACATATAGAGATCACTACATCCCCCTTTTTTTGTGTTACATATTTTCTGTATGTTGTAAAGAAAATTGAACAAACATAATGGATGCAGTTTGCAAATGCATTACATAAAATCAATGAGTTAGTCCGTCAAATGTTCATACATTTAGCCTCTTAGGTTTTTTCGCTTGCGTGAAATCGGTAGACAAATGATGTTATGTACAAGTTGTGATGATCTTAATGATTATACAAAGCCAATTAATATTTATGAGTCCAATCTGAATTTTAAAAAATTTGTGAGTCCATGTTTTATGAGTTTGTTCGGTCGAGTTGCTTTCTTCTTCTGTTCATAGAATCATAGAAGTTTACAGCATGGAAACAGGCCCTTCGGCCCAACCAGTCCATGCCACCCAGTTTTTACCATTAAGCTAGTCCCAGTTGCCCGCACTTGGCCCATAACCCTCTATACCCATCTTACCCATGTAACTATCTAAATGCTTTTTGAAAGACACAATTGTACCCGCCTCTACTACTACCTCTGGCAGCCCATTCCAGACACTCACTACCCTCTGAGTGAAGAAATTGCCCCTCTGGGCCCTTCTGAATCTCTCCCCTCTCACCTTAAACCTATGCCCTCTAGTTTTAGACTCCCCTACCTTTGGGAAAAGATGTTGACTATCTACCTTATCTATGCCCCTCATTATTTTATAGACCTCTATAAGATCACCCCTAAGCCTCCTACGCTCCAGGGGAAAAAGTCCCAGTCTATCCAGCCTCTCCTTATAACTCAAACCATCAAGTACCGGCAACATCCTAGTAAATCTTTTCTGCGCTCTTTCTAGTTTAATAATATCCTTTCTATAATAGGGTGACCAGAACTGCACACAGTATTCCAAGTGTGGCCGTACCAATGTCTTGTACAACTTCAACAAGACGTCCCAACTCCTGTATTCAATGTTCTGACCAATGAAACCAAGCATGCCGAATGCCTTCTTCACCACCCTGTCCACCTGCGACTCCACCTTCAAGGAGCTATGAACCTAGATCTCTTTGTTCTATAACTCTCCCCAACGCCATACCATTAACTGAGTAGGTCCTGGCCTGATTCGATCTGCCAAAATGCATCACCTCACATTTATCTAAATTAAACTCCATCTGCCATTCGTCGGCCCACTGGCCTAATTGATCAAGATCCCGTTGCAATCCTAGATAACCTTCTTCACTATCCACTGTGCCACCAATCTTGGTGTCATCTGCAAACTTACTAACCATGCCTCCTAAATTCTCATCCAAATCATTAATATAAATCACAAATAACAGTGGATCCAGCACCGATCCCTGAGGCACACCGCTGGTCACAGGCCTCCAGTTTGAAAAACAACCCTCTACAACCACCCTCTGCCTTCTGTCGTCCAGCCAATTTTGAATCCAATTGGCAACCTCACCCTGGATCCCGTGAGCTTTAACCTTCTGCAACAACCTACCATGCGGTACCTTGTCAAAGGCTTTGCTAAAGTCCATGTAGACAACGTCTACTGCACTGCCCTCATCTACCTTCTTGGTCACTCCCTCAAAAAACTCAATCAAATTTGTGAGACATGATTTTCCACGCACAAAGCCATGCTGACTGCCCCGAATCAGTCCTTGCCTCTCTAAATGCTTGTAGATCCTGTCTCTCAGAATACCTTCTAGCAACTTACCTACTACAGACGTTAGGCTCACCGGTCTGTAGTTCCCAGGCTTTTCCCTGCTGCCCTTCTTAAACAAGGGCACAACATTCGCCACTCTCCAATCTTCAGGCACCTCACCTGTGGCTGCCGATGATTCAAATATCTCGGTTAGGGGACCCGCAATTTCCTCCCTAGCCTCCCACAACATCCTGGGATACATTTCATCAGGTCCCGGGGATTTATCTACCTTGATGCGCTTTAAGACTTCCAGCACCTCCTCCTCTGTAATATGCACACTTCTCAAGACATCACTATTAATTTCCCTTAGTTTCCTAACATCCATGCCTTTCTCCACCGTGAATACCGATGAGAAATATTCATTCAGGATCTCACCCAACTCTTGTGGCTCTGCACATAGATGTCCTTGTTGATCCTTAAGAGGCCCGACTCTGCCCCGAGTTACTCTTTTCCCCTTTATGTATCTGTAGAATCTCTTTGGATTCTCCCTTGCATTATTTGCCAAAGCAATTTCATGTCCCCTTTTGGCCCTCCTGATTTCCCTCTTAACTCTATTTCGACAATCTCTATACTCTTCAAGGGATCTACTTGATCCCAGTTGCTTATATGCCTCCTTCTTCTTTTTGACCAGAGTCTCAATATCTCGAGTCATCCAGGGTTCCCTACTTCTACCAGCCTTGCCCTTCACTCTAAAGGGAATGTGCTTACCCTGCACCCTGGTTAACACATTTTTAAAAGCCTCCCATTTACCAGCCGTCCCTTTGCCTGCCAATAGTCTCCCCCAATCTACCTCTGCAAGTTCCTGTCTGATACCATCAAAATTGGCCTTGCCCCAATCAAAATTGGCCTTGCCCCTACTTCTGTTGTTGAAGTAGTGATGTTGATGTTGTTATTTCTTTGTGAACGTCGTCAGTGTTCCTGTGTTTAAGTCATCAATGAGGTATCTGAATGGTCGAATAACTTTGTTGTCTGATTTATGTTTTTTTTCCCTTACTTGCGGTAGCGATTCTGTGTTACATCTTTGTTGTCTGACCTGGACCTTTTCTCATGTTTGTGGTATTGATTCTGTATGTCATCTTTGTTGTCTGACCTGGACTTTTTCCTGTGCTTGTGGTATTGATTCTGTATGGCATCTTTCTTGAAAGCTGGTTTGCTTGTTTGTTGTGGAGCAAATGTGAATTTGTGAGATTTGTTGCCATGCCATGGCATGTTTGTACTCTTGCCATTGTTTTGCAGTGTGCTGTGGCATTGTCCTTCATGTGCAGAGTTGTATCATGTTGTACAGGTTGTTGTTTCATTGTTGTTTCTGTCGTTTCTGTGTTTGTTGTTTTCGTTGTCGTGCTTGTTGTTTCTGTTTTTGTCGTTTTCGTCGCTGTTCTTGTCATTTTTCTTGTCGTGCTTGCTGTTTCTGTTATGCTTCTTGTTGTCTTTGTTGTTCTTGTTGCGCCGCATGTTGTTTTTGTTGTTGCAGTTGTTGTTCTTGTTTCTGCTGTGCATCTTGTGTGTTTATTGTTCTTGTTGCGCTCAATGAGTGTGCCGTATGGATGATTTGAGTCATTGTCACAGTTATTGGTGTCAGTGTCCGTTTTGGTATCTGTTACATTGAGCGTTTCTTCTTGAGAATTGTGAGAATGATCTGATGTTGCATTGATGTTGGTGACATCAGTCATTTGTGGTGGATTCGATTCCTCTTCTTTGCTTCCTTGGTACTCGTCTTCTAGAGTCATTTCTGGTTCACTTGAATCATCATTGATTTCATTGTGCTCCTCTTCTGGAGTTATTTCTGGTTCATTTGAATCACCTTTGGTTTCTTGGTGCTCCTAGTCTGGAGTCAAAATCTCCATGATTTCATTTTCTTGTGGGTCGTGGTGCTCCTCTTCTCGAGTCAAAATCTTCATGATTTCATTCTCTTGTGGGTCTTGGTGCTCCTCTTCTGGAGTCAAAATCTTCAAGATTTCAATTGACGTGGTCTCTCTGGACTCATGAGTATCCCTCCTCTGATTGTTGAGTGCTTCTGTGCAGACGAGGTGAGATCTGTCAGTCACACTGTGATCCTGCACATCCTGTATGGGAATTGTGATTTCTTCACTTGTCTCACATATAGTGGGTAGACATTCAGTGTCCTCTTGTTGGTTAAATGAGCAGGGTAGACTTTCATAGTCTTCTTCTGGTGACTCAAATAAGCTGGGTAAACTGTCTTCTTGTTGGTTAAATGAGTTGGGTTCTGGTGGCTCAAATAAGCTGGGTAGACTGTCATAGTCTTTTTATTGTTCACGTGAGCTTGGTAGACTTTCATAGTCTTGTTCGTGCATGGCATTCACGATGGAGTGTTTGCTTGCTTCCATTTTTGAGTCTGTCACCGAGCTGTCTGTGGAGGCTTGTGTCGCTCTCTTTGTGGAAGCATGTGTCGCTCTCTCTGTGGAGCCTTTCATCGCTCTCTCTGTGGAGTCTTTCATCACTCTCTCTGTGGAGTCTTTCATCGCTCGCTCTGTGGAGTCTTTCATCGCTCTCTCTGTGGAGACTTTCATCGCTCTCTCTCTGGAGTCTTTCATCGCTCTCTCTGTGGAGCCTGTCATTGCTCTCACTGTGGAGTCTGTCATCCCTCTCTCTGTGGAGTTGTGCAGTGATCTCGCTGTAGAGTCGATCTGTGCTCTCTGTGTGGCGCCGTCTTCTTCTTGGGTATTGCTGTCATCCAATGTATCGACGATCTGCCATGGCATCATGGTATTGGATTCATCTACCATGACAAGAGCCGTGTTGAGCATTTCAACCGTGTTGCTGATACAATGATCATCAATTCCGAATAACACATCCATGTCTGAGCAGTAGTCTTCAATGAATAAATCATCTCTTTTTGTTTCGGATTTGTCATTGTTCTTTCGATGTCCAATGAAGAAATCATCTTCTGAGTAGTATTCTTCAATGAACAAATCATCTCTGTTTGTTTCATAAGAACATAAGAACCAGGAGCAGGCGTGGGCCATCTGGCCCCTCAAGCCTGCTTCACCATTCAATGAGATCATGGCTGATCCTTTGTGGACTCAGCTCCACTTTCCGGCCCGAACACCATAACCCTTAATCCCTTTATTCTTCAAAAAACTATCTATCTTTATCTTAAAAACATTTAATGAAGGAGCCTCTACTGCTTCACTGGGCAAGGAATTCCATAGATTCACAACCCTAGACACAGCTACAGGGTGAGAGATGCTGAAAGTTGGATGTTTGAGTGACAGGACAGTAGTGCGACTGAACTTCCTCACCTTGAGGTGGCAAAATGCTCCCATGTATTGGTGAGCTCAGCAGATGCCAAGTCTGAACGTTGATAACATGGTTAGCTGACAGCAGCGCTCACAAACTCAGAATATGGGCTTCGGGCATGAAAACCGTGCCAAGGAGGCAGAGATCACATGGAGTTGCCTGATTTATGACCCTTGTCCATGGGTGAGCACATCTCTCCTTATACAATACACCTTCACCTTTCAAGAACAAAGAACAAACAAAGAAATGTACAGCACAGGAACAGGCCCTTCGGCCCTCCAAGCCCGTGCCGACCATGCTGCCCGACTAAACTACAATCTTCTACACTTCCTGGGTCCGTATCCTTCTATTCCCATCCTATTCATATATTTGTCAAGATGCCCCTTAAATGTCCCTATCGTCCCTGCTTCCACTACCTCCTCCGGTAGCGAGTTCCAGGCACCCACTACCCTCTGCGTAAAAAACTTGCCTCGTACATCTACTCTAAACCTTGCCCCTCTCACCTTAAACCTATGCCCCCTAGTAATTGACACCTCTACCCTGGGGAAAAGCCTCTGACTATCCACTCTGTCTATGCCCCTCATAATTTTGTATACCTCTATCAGGTCTCCCCTCAACCTCCTTCGTTCCAGTGAGAACAAACCGAGTTTATTCAACCGCTCCTCATAGCTAATGCCCTCCATACCAGGCAACATTCTGGTAAATCTCTTCTGCAGATGAGAGGGAAGAACACGCCTGCCTCAATCTTACACAGCCAAGAATAAACATGAGATGATCCTGCCAAGCATGTGAATGATGTTCATTCCACAAGCACGCTTAAAATTAAAGTCGAGATGCCACTGATATTGAGGATGATCAGGAGATGGATCACATGCTGTGATGATATGGATGCTCCCTACATAGACGAAAGCAACATCTGAGTTACGTGGGGCCGTGGTATTACACCTGATTGAAAGCAACACAGCTCATCATAAAAAGGAGGCACAGGAGGAGATGTGCCCTGGCCTGCTTTGAGGGTCCTGCTGTGGGCCAGGTGCATCCTCCTGGGTCTATGGAGCTGGTAGTGATGGGATCAGAAGATTTGGATTGGTCGGAGTTGTGTGGATGGCCCCAGGATGTCTAGCTGCAGGACCCGCTCCCTATCGGCACCCGATTTAGCTGCACAGACTGAGATAGGTGTGCATCGGCTCAGTTTAATAATAATAATCGCTTATTATCACAAGTAGGCTTCAATGAAGTTACTGTGAAAAGCCCCTAGTCGCCACATTCCGGCACTTGTTCGGGGAGGTCGGGATGGGAATTGAACCCGTGCTGCTGGCATTGTTCTGCATTACAAGCCAGCCATTTAGCCCACTGTCCTAACCAGTATCTGGATGAGGAAGCACTGAGATCATGAAATTGCTGGCGTATCCCCGGCCGTCTGCCAGCAATCTGGCGTGTTTCCTATGCCTGCATAACTAATGAGGCGGGGAATGGACCATACGGTGCGAAACCCCACCATTGCGGGTGGCGGCAAAAACACTATCGCACTTCGGGGAAAATCGTGCCCACTGTCTGGGTTCACCATCCTTACAACTGTGTAAGTCACAACAACCTCCGGTACTTGCACAAGCGCAGTTAGACTCAGAGGGAGCGATTCTCCCAATTGGACACTAAGCTCCCTCGCCACCGTAAAACCAGAATGATTCCCAGTATCCTAGAAGGGAATCATTTGTGCTATTCAGTGGCACACCAGCTTCTCGCTGAACCTGAGAGTGGCGGGACCTAATCTCTCTGACAGGCCCCACTCCTCAGAAATCAGGGCACCATTTTTTAGGGCGCCTTGATCTCAGAATGCTGCTGCCGTACCTCCCCTGGAATGCTGGCAATGCCCCCCCCCTCACCCTAATCGCTGCCATGGGCTGCCCCCTCCCCCCAGTCACCCCAAGGTAGGGAGAACAAAGAGATAGCCTCTTTAAAAACAGAAAAATAGAAAAACAGCTGCTCCTCAGAATTAATGGGCCCTTGTAGAGTTATATAAATAATACCTCCTTTGAAACTGCATGGACCTGTCAATCAAAAAGCTTTTGAAAGGAAATGGTCTGTGAAATTGAAGGTAAATAATGCAGTTCAAAGCTTTTAGGCATCCAGGCATGCGAACAGGCTAGAAAACGTTAAATGGCCATGAAATTGACAGTGAAAAAAACACTTTGAAGGTTTTCACCACATTAAAGGGAATACCTTCACCTTTATCTCACAACTCTTTGAACTTGACATACTTACAGACTGTTTGAAAAGTTTAAGTCTCAGATGAGAAGACTTCCAATTTATTCAGAGAACTTTAATTTTGAGATATTGACAGATGTTTTAAAGGGTTTAAAGGCTACAGATGGTAAAACCAGCCAAATGACCCCCATTACAGGAAAGATCCCCGATCTGAGCCCTCCCAGTCCAGCACACCTGACTCCCACCTCCAATAATGGACCCCTCTAAACACCCTGGATCCAATTGTAGGAAGGGCACTCACTTCCTTTGCTACCCCTCAGAGGGTAAACCATCAGGCCCCCGTTTCTCAGGATTTACACCTGTTCACACCAGTGGCAATCGCGTCCGGGGGGGGGGGGGGGGGGGGGGATGCTGTAGCATCACAGGAGGCCAGTGAATCAAGCTTCTTGCCCATAAATGACACCCAAATTAGGGTTAAAGGCCACTTTGCACGTTCCTGCCAGGTCTGGGCAGGATCCTCGTCGGGGCCATCGGAAACCTTTTCCAATTCACTGGGTCATCTGGATTCCCACTATGGGTGGCCCCAGAGAATCTTGGCCGGAGAATCAAACTTTATCCGTGTACCACTGCACCTCTGCCAGGTCTGTTATCGAATTCCCTCCAGATGAAGATCTTTAGAAATCACTTGAACTGAAATGAACATCCACTTTTTACGCTCCAATTAAAAATTCCTGGAAACGTTACACCTTGTTGAAGAAGTGTAACTGGAGTTTTAATAGCATATCATTTTATAATGACTGCTAATTAACTTCTGTTCTTAAAAAATAAGTTCTACATTTGGAAAATGTTAAATCCCTCCATTGTGATAAAAACTCCATAGCTGGTTAATTATTAATTTTCAAAGTTTGTTTTGTATATTTTGACCATAGCCACATGTGTATATCCCAATCTCTATTTTGCGCCGCATGAAGTGATTCAAAAATGAAGTGTAATATATTTGCTTCCTGGTGTGCTGTTTCTGAGATTGTTTCATTGCGATTGGCTGTTTGATGAAACCAGAAAATACTGGACAATCTCAGCAGGCCTGACAGCATCTGGGGAGAGAGGAGAGGGAGCTAACACTTCGAGTCTGGATGACTCTTTGACAAAGGAGAATCCCACGCTAGATTTTTGACAAGGACATTTAAATGAGCACAATTCTGGAGCAACTGAGAAATAAGATCCAAGCAAGCGAATAGGACTCTGCCTAACAAGATTTGGTTGGCCGAGAATTCGAGTTGGCCTTTACCTCCCTATCTGAGGAAGTGAAACAGAGTTTTGCCACAGAACTTCAATTGGTTGTCAACTGGAGTGGAAGAAGAGAAATCTTCAACTGCAAGCAATAAATCGCCATGAATCTGTCTTCCTAAACCTCCACACCAAAAATGAATTGCAACTCTGCAATGTTTCAAGACATTATCATCTTAGGTGAAAAAGCAACTGTGACAGAGAACTTGTGAACCTTTAACACTTAAGTGCACGCAACCTCTTGCAGTTGTCATGATAGGAAATGTTAGGAACTTGGGTCCAGAAATTGGGCCCAAGATGTAGCAGGCAATTTGCAGCTTAAAAAGACCGCTAGCAGCAGACTCAGAGGGATATGCCCACATCTGGCTGACTCAAATTCAGACTTCGACTCGTTAGGGAATGCAGAAGGTGATTCACCCGAAATCCATTGTCATTCATGATAACCTTGTTTGACCAGCCATCAGCCCATCAGAGTCTGCTAACCCGTCCATCACTGGAAGGTTAGGTACCTATTAATTGGCATAGCTCTATTCGTTTGTATAAACGGGAGTGGGTAATCAGCCAAGTTCATTGAGTGATTCAAGGCTAGCCACCTCAGGGGAGAACCTTTGTTTGAGGGTATGGGTAGAGCTTAGAGAGAGAGGAAGAAATAAATGTTGTATTGAACAGTTACGGCAGAAGCCTGTGGAGGTCACCCAGGGTGGCCTGCAAGAAGCTGTTCCAGATTACAGACTTTTGAAAAGGGTTGTATAGAAACTTGACATACAGCTGGAAATTGCTTTGTAAATTCAAGACTCATCTTTGCCTGTGTGTGTAAGTGGAACAAAACTGTATTTTCATGAAAAGTTTTGTTTGATGGGAACTAGTGTTAAGGTTAAGAAAGTACATATAATCTGTTAGTGATAAAGTTGAAGTTCAAGATTTTAAATATTGTTATCCTGCCTTTTGTTTTAATAAAGTTTATTTATAAAATAACCAAACCCTATTTCTTATATTCTTACTCCTGAAACAATTTGATCTTTCTTCGCAGTCTTAAAACTTACAAAAGCTACCCGTCTAGTTCAGTCTTAGTCATTGTTGAGGGCTGACCAGATGGCCGTAACACAATCACTTAAAGTGTTTGCTGGCACTCATTAATAAGGCTGTTCAGTATTTTGGTAGATACCACTTGGCCTAACGCCTGTTCCTCGAGCAGCCACCAGCGATTGGAAGTAAGCAGGTTATTGCAGAGGATGTAAATTAATGGTTTTTAAAAGTTTTACAATTCAGTAACTCTTGGGAGGTTTGAAGGGGACATTTGAGACACATTGGGAGACTTTCTGAGACACTTTATCAAGACCTTAACAACACTCTATCAACATTTATTCTGGAAATTCTCAGGAGTCTTTGCCTAAAAAGAGTGGGTGCTCTGAGGACGCCACGAGGAGAAAAGGAGTGTTTGGCCATTGGTATATTACGAAGGGCTACACTTGATCAGCAGGGGGTTTGGGAGGAGGATGTGTGGCCAGACAGAACAGGTAATTATCAATTAACCCTCAAATTGTGTTCTAAAATCAGATTTTGAAACAGGAAAATTTTATTTGCACAGCACCCACTTAAGCGTCTGTTTTCACCCTTTTACTAAAATAACCAGCTTAATGTTTATAATTTTTTATGGTTCAAATCCATATTGTCTGCTAATCTTTTCTCACAGTTTTGCTTTGCTTCCCGTATTAACTTTTCAATTCCCACCAGCACATTCCATAATACTGCTCCTAATAATATCTTGAGCCTTCATCACTCACTCCAAAAATCCCTTTACCCGACCCATCTCCACCACCCCCACCATGCCCACTCAGTGAGCTGCAGAATAACATTGGCAAGCCTTTGAAATTCTCAAGAAATGGAAAGGAAAATCAGTCATTCAAGAAATCCTTTGAAAAACATCGCCCTCTTTCCTTCTTATAAAATGGTCAATCAAAGACATCCGATGGAATTTCCATTGAAGAAATCTTTAGCCTTATCCAAATAAACACATTGGCATTGAAAACCGCAAGTCATAACAAAATTATAAATAGGTCAATCAAACAAAGTTAGCAACTGTGTCAATCAACCTCTGCAGGGCTGAATGCATCAGTCATTCTTAGAGCTCAGCCAAAAATTCCTAAGGAGGCCACTTGGCAACTGTATCAACAGAAACAAGCGTAACAGATGGCTGGACATCTGTTTTGCCAGTTGGTCTCATTCTAAATGTGACAAAAATGACTAATGGGGTCAGGCTAGTTGGGGCTGTTTAAATAGTTGCAAAGGGCATTGTTAACTTGGTTTGATTGACTGTTTAATCACTTTATAATAACATGATCTTTCTTTGAAGTGGTTTTTCGATGCCTGCGCCATGGATAAGATTAAAGATTTAATCACTGGGAATTTCACTGTTTTTGAACGTCAGTTTTATGAGAATGTTGGAGACGCAGTGGTTTTGAAAGGGATTCTCTTTTAATTTAATGAGCATTTTGAGACTTGCCATGTTATTATACGGAACCATGAACAGGTCTCTTGCAAAGCCTGGCCCGACACTATCCAAATTGCGAGGAGAATGAAATGCCTAGTCCACAATGGAGATGTCAAGGTTGGGAGTGCTGTGCGCAGGCTTACTTCCTGCACCCTTATCCATTACTGGCAAAACATTTACAAGAATAGGAATGGGCAGGAATCTCCGAATCGGACCCTGCTTGCCATTTGTAAAGTCCTTCCGGCTCTGTTCCAACACAGATGGAAGCATGAAAATATGGACCTTTGTTTTCGATACTTTCAGGACTCTTTCCATAATTACTTTCAGCCTAATTAGGTTGTGTACACTGTTTGCTAGATCAGTGTTCTTCAAACTTTTTTTCCGGGGACCCATTTCTATCAACCGGCCAACCTTCGGAACCCAACCCAGCCGACATTCGCGACCCACGCCGGCCGACCTTCGTGACGCACGCTGGCCGACCTGAGCGACCCACCTTTTTCTCCGACCTTGTTTGCTGCTGACAAAAATGGAGGAAATGGTTTTGTGTCCCTTTGGCCCTCGCACACGCTCCTCCAATGGAACCTGCTGGATGAAGGTGAAGCCTTCCGGTGACGGAAAGTATGGAGTCTCCATATGTCCAAAGTTCTGCATTTTCTTCCTGTACATTTTGTCAAATAAAACCCCACCGAACTTGCAAAAAAAAAAAAATGAATAAAATAAATGAAAAAAAGAAAAATTAAATGAATAAAATGAATAAACCCCCCCCCCCCCCCGAGCTTGCAAAACAAAAAGCTGCGACCGTTTTTATAAAAACGGCCTCAATGCGCATGCATGCCCGATCATCGGCGCGCATGCGCATAGTTCTGTGCATGAGTACTAAAGATGTGGCACGCATGCACAGTACGGCCACATTGTTTTTTATGGTCGCGGCCGTTTTGAAAGCCGCTTGCAGCCGGCATTATTAACAGCCGGCTGATGCGGCTGTTTCGGGCAGATTTGCGCTATCGGCAGTGCCGCGACGGACGGCTTCACGACCCTCCCGACACCCGCCCGTGACCCACCCGCAGGTCGCACCCCCGAGTTTGACAATGCCTATGCTAGATGACCTCCTGCTTCCACACACTCCACTTGCCTCATTTCCCAGAAGCAGATTCTAAACTGTTTCCTTCCTTGCTGGACTTGAGACATATTGACAAATGAAACCCAGCTCGATCTCTCTGGGGGACTGGGGATTCCCGGCTTACACAAACACAAGTTGTTGTCACACAACAGAAACTCTTTCCCCTCCCGTATGTTAAGTAATGGGTTAAGAGACATTCCAATTAGTTGTCTCATTTATGTTAAGTATCCAATAATTGACACTGATATGTAAAGGGGCTTCAGCTGGCCTTTGTGTCAGGTGATGTGATGTTCAAGTTTTGTGCAGAGTCTGTTAAAGTGAAATAAAGGTGTTTGTAAAACGAGCAGTACCCTTGACTCTTTATACAACAGCAGCTAAACGTCTAACAAATGGAAGCAGAGGATGGTTGTTGTGCAAATGTGAAGGGTTAAAAGATACAACTTTTCCAGACCAAACCAAGGAGTGAATGAGAAGATGAAAAAAAAAAGAAGATATGTGACTGATCCTAGGATAAAAATGGCTGGATATGACTATCCCCCCTTATTTTCTGAAAGGGGATCGTACGACCAATGGAGAAGTGCAGTAGTTATGTGGACTGTAGTAGTTATGTCTGCCTTGGGAAAGAGAAAACAAGGTATGGCATTGGCTCTTTCTCTACCTTATGACAGTAAAATCCGAAGCAAAATGTTTTCTGAGCTGGAATTGGAAGAGTTAGACTCAGAACAAGATCTGGAGACTCTATTACATTATATGGATAAGATTTATAAAAAGGATGACTTGTTAAGTGCGTATGAAGCATGGTTGGATTTTGATAGGTCCTGAAAAATAGAGGATTTCTCCATGGAAAACTATATAATGGAATTTGGCAGACTATATAAAAGGCTGCAGATACACAACCTGGAATTTCCAGTCTGTGTTGGCCTTTAAATTACTTGACTGTGCTAGAGTGAGCAACATGGATAGGCTCCTGGTTTTGACAGGTGTTCAGTTTACTGATAAGGATACCTCCTTCGATCAGATGACAGAAGCTTTAAGAAAGGTTTCTGGGGAAACATTCAATTCCGATGGCTCTGATGACCCAAATAAGTCAGTCTGCAATAAAGCAGAATATGGAAGATACACTACTAACAGGATGGTGAAATCGTATGGTTACGAACAGAGCTCAAGACTATAGAAGGAGATTGGGACCGGAAATTATGAAGACAGAAACCCAGTTAGAACCTACAATAGGAAGATGAACCCCAGAAATGCCCGGGATATGATAAATCGATGTTTTTGATGAGACTCTCAATACCATTATGCTTTCAACTGTCCAACACGTTATAATAGAGTGTTTGAAGCGACACATGACACGGCAGAGTCAGAAGAGGAAAAAGATAGTGACCAGAAAGAAGGCATTGTCCTATTAACAAGCAGTTTTACGCCGGTAATGAGGGTGTTGGTTGCAGAATCCTACAATTGTGCTCTGTTGGACAGTGGCTGCACATCTACTGTGTGCGGAATTGACTGGTTAAAATGTTACCTGGACTCCTTGAATGCTGAAAATCGTAACAAGGTTAAGGAATTTGAAAGTTCCACAATTTCAGGTTTGGGGATGATAATACTCTGAAGTCGCTGAAAAGAGTGGTGATCCCTTGCAATATTGCAGGAGTGAATCATTTCATTAGCACGGATGTTGTATCAAGTGAGATACCTTTGCTTCTGTGAATCTACAGAATTCCCTGCCCACTGAAGCAGTTGAGGCTCCTTCATTAAATGTTTTCAAGATGAAGATAGAGTTTTTTGAAGAATAAAGGAGTAAAGGGTTCTGGTGTTCGGGCGGGAAAGTGAAGCTGAGTCCACAAAAGATCAGTCATGATCTCATTGAATGGCGGAGCAGGCTCGAGGGGCCAGATGGCCTCCTCCTGCTCCTCGTTCTTATGTTCCTACCTTCTTATTAACTCCCATACCGGCTGAGGTTATTCATGAACTTCTCAACTTTGTCCCTCGCCTGAGGTGCGGTGACCCTCAGGTTAAATCACCACCAGTCAGCTCTCCCCTCAAAGTGGAAAGCAGCCTGTGGTCATGTGGGTCTTTGAAGGCTTTACTTACTGCTTAGAGAATCTTTCACGCCAGCAGCCCAGATACACGATGCTGGCATGATGATCGGCCTTCCTCCTCTGGCATTCAGCAGTGTCTCCCCTCGTGCGAGTGTATTTTAATGCAACAGAGATGTCATTTATGGCGATAGTGTTGAATGGGAAAGTTATTTGCGTGTCCACAGTGCACCTGACAGGTTTTCTGAAGTAAAAGAGTATGAGCAAAAGAGAAGGAACATTTCCATGGTTTTGCAAGCAGCATCCTTGAAAGTTCCTGATGCTTCAAATGTTTGTTTTGGTCACATGCGAGATATTCCAATAGTAATAATAGGTCCAATGATGGATACAGACCATAGCACTTTGACACTCATTTGTCTCCAGGTCCAACAAACATGGAAGATTCCATCCAAGTAGGATGTGCACCTCTTTCGGTGGTGAATGTCCAGCAGACGGCCATCCTCTTGTATAGATTTTCCTGCATCCGAGGTGGGGAGGGGGGGCCCTTGCCATGGGAGGGGGGGCCCTTGCCATGGGTGAGCAACATGCTGGTTTCCGCATAATCAGGGCTGCCAGTGTTTCCAGTTAATGGTTATACGCTGCCTGACAACCTTCGTCGGATTGCTAATTATGCATCTACCCGCCATCTCAGCATTAGCATTCCAAAAAAAGCCTCAGGTACAGTAATGAGTTGGAGCTGAAGCGACGTTGTGTGAGCCACTTGATTTTTCTGATTCCTTTGTACACAAGCTATTTCCCGAAGGACCTGCTGAGACTGGCAAGGCTGGCACAATGGATAAAACCCTGCTGCCAGTCACGAGGTGTTCCACCTGAGGGAACTGAGAGGGACTAGCTGACTTTAATTACACTTTTCAAAGCAGTCGAAGGCAGCAGAGGGTCAGATGCCGAGACTGTGCATTTTGGCATTGATTTGTGCTTTCCCGCTAACTATTCAGCAAACTGAATATTGCTGGAGGCAAAGTTAAATCACTTAAGAGGTGCAGTATTTAATTTGAGCTCAGTCTGCTGTAAATGTAATTTGTAACAAAGCATTTTTCGCATTTAAAATACTTCAAATGTTATTCAGTTTTCCAACAGTGTGAATATATTCATTTTTTCCCCCCTATCATTTCCCCATTTCTTCACTCCCTTCCAGCTTGTCCAAAGGTTTTTGGCTCTTTGCCAGAATAGGATATTACAGGGGCCAGGGACTCAAATGTTCCGCAGCCCATGTGGCCATTTGCTCTACAGAGAACTGCCATGTAATTTGGTTGAATAATATAGTCGAGCTCAATCCCATTCTGAGTTCCGCCATAATTCACGAGACAGTGATTAGAAGTAGGCAACCTATTGATGTTTAATCCGGGGTGTTTAGGCTAATGATAGCATGGCTATGAGCATGGCTAAGAACAGATACAAAACAGCCATCATGTGAGATCTCCCTCGTTTATTTCGATCAACCACTCAAGGTACCTTAACCAGCAGAGCCTATTTCTATTAGTTCGGTATTCTGTCATGCCCAGTATGGAGAGTTCAAATTATGAACTTAATTTCAGTCAAACCGGGACACCAACATGCATTTAAAATGACTGCTGGCTGCAAATCGTGTCAACTTTGGCATTTGAGCTACAACCAATGTCAAGTTTCGAGCAGATATCTAATTAAATATGGACATTTGCAGCCATCCGGGGAATTCACACATCTCTTTGTCATGATATTCAGGTGAACATCACAGCACCTACATACACACATAATGATGGACAGATCAACGGACCAATCAACACACACAACATGACAGCCAATCACGGACAAGAGCATACACAGTACAAAGCAGGGAACACGACACTTCCTGAAGACTCGAGCAGGAGAGAGCTCAGGGCACAGACCTCATTGCCAGCCACTCAGAGGTTCACCATGTGCTGAATACCAGAGTTTACTATGTTTATAGTTCAATGAAATAAAACTGCGTTGTACCATACGCAACCGTGTTGGTTCATCTGTGTGTCAGAGTACCCAACACTTTCATGATACCAGGAGTGAATTGACACCTACCGACAAATCTGCCATCCTGCGCCATGGGCACCGTCAACACACCGCAGCCGCTGCAAGTCGCTGGGAACTTCGGCGTAAATTGGAAGCTGTTCAAGCAGCGCTTCCAGCTCTTTCTGGAAGCCAATGAAAGAGAGAGCGCCTCGGACACCAGAAAGATCGCCATCCTCCTCACCACCGCAGGGCAGCACGCCATCCATATCTACAACTCCCTGGTGTTCGCGGAAGGCGAGGACATATCCAAATACGAGATGGTCCTTCTCAAGCTCGACCAACACTTCAATGTCGAGGTCAACGAGAGCTTCGAGAGATATGTCTTCCAGCAGCGCCTGCAAGGTAAGGATGAGCTCTTTCAGTCATTCCTTACCCATCTCCGCATCCTCGCGCAGTCCTGCGGTTACGACACCACCTCAGAGTCCATGATCCGGGACCAGATCGTTTTTGGGGTCACCTCGGGCACCCTACGCCAGCAGCTTTTAAAAATAAAAGGCCTCACCTTAACCTCCGCAATCGAAGCCTGTGTCCTGCACGAAAACGCGACTAGCCGCTATGCACAATTTCAGGCGACCGAATCGGCGCGGCGGGGGTCCTACGCGGCCGGATCGACGAGCCAGGTGCCCCACGAGGCCGAACGGGTCCAGGCGATCGAGTTCCTTCTGGCGCACGGCCCGGATGACGTCGGCCATTTCCCGCGCTTTTCGAGGCCTCCCGCGCTTGTGCGCGCCAAAACCTACGGCAACACTGAGGGATGTGATGTGCAGGTGCGTCCGACGCAAGACCGAACTGCGCATGCGCAGTGGCGCAACGAACGTCATGACGTCACGATGTGCGGCAACTGTGGAGCTGCACATTTAAAGCGGCAATGTCCCGCAAGAACCCAACAATGCCTACGCTGTGGCAAGGTGGGCCACTACGCTGCTTACTGTCGAGCAGCTCAACCTGTCGATCTTCCACAACTCCGACAACCTCGCAGGGACGTGCGGACCATTCAGCCTCCCCATTACGAATCTTGCCCAGACGACATCCAGACCGGTGACACAGATGACCAAGACGCCTTCCGTGTTGCGGTATGGGAACCGAGTTAACACGATCAATCTGGGTGATGAATGGTGTGCCACCCTGACGGTCAACCCGAATTTGTCGCCCACCTACTAGACTGGACTTATGAGACTGTTTATACATTGAACTCATGCAACCACTTTGTTAATATGTTTATGTTCTTATCGTTACAGGAATTCGCTTTATCATTCAACATTTCCCCGTTCTTTGTTCATGGTACAACCTCATTGTTATGTCACACCCGACATCGCCCCTTGTATATAGTTAAACCCCATGTACATGCTGTAAATATTGCACGCACACACATTTAGCTACACTCTATTTATAACCACGTAGGCACATAATCCTGTAAAAAAAGGGGGATGTCATGATATTCAGGTGAACATCACAGCACATACATACACACATAATGATGGACAGATCAATGGACCAATCAACACACACAACACGACAGCCAATCATGGACAAGAGCATACACAGTACAAAGCAGGGAACACGACACTTCTTGAAGACTCGAGCAGGAGAGAGCTCAGGGCACAGACCTCATTGCCAGCCACTCAGAGGTTCACCATGTGCTGAATACCAGAGTTTACTATGTTTATAGTTCAATGAAATAAAACTGCGTTGTACCACACACAACCGTGTTGGTTCGTCTGTGTGTCAGAGTACCCAACACATCATTCTTTGTCAAGGATGGGCCAACAAAAAAGACTGGGGTTTTCCAGACTGCCTATTTCCCTGTTTCATACTTAAAAAAACATAAGATTGAAAGTCACTTGGTGGAAGATAGATGTGAACGGCCCTTTTCACCATCGCATTATGTCGCAATGCTTCTCCCCATTCAAACTAGACTGCATGGACCTCTCACCACACAGGATGTGGAGTCAACATGCACACGACCCCTTTATTTGAAACATCCATAGAATCCCTACAGTGCAGAAGGAGGCCACTCGGCCCTTCAAGTATGCACTGACCCTCTGAAAGAGCACCCCATCTAGACCCAACCCCCCACCTAGAGGCAATTTATCATGGCCAATCCACATTACCTGCACATCCGTAGACTGCGGGAGGAAACCGGAGCACCCGGAAGAAACCCACGTGGACATGGGGAAAATTTGCAAACTCCACACAGACAGTCACCCAAGGCCGGAATCAAACATGGGTCCCTGGTGCTGTGAGGCAGCAGTGCTAACCACTGTGACAGTGTGCCGAAAACGATGGCAACTAGTAGACAATCTAGACAAGTGAGGCAGTGATGTTGTTGTCTGCTGTTAAAAATCAACTAAATTCTGTTCAGCCAGTCTGTGAGGCTACCAGGCCACCAAGGTACATAACCTGTTCACCCAAGAACCAGCCTTCTAGAAATTCAACTTCAAAAAACATCACAACCCGCTGTGAACTCTCTGCTTCACAAAGTCGTTATTTCAAAGCAAAAGTATCCTCGCCAACTCTGACTGCCCCACAGCACTCGGTCCCGTTTCCTCCACGGAGAGCCCCACTCACCAACACTCCTCAGTGCGGGGAGAGATTGGGACATCATTCAAAACCCCAAGCCCAACCCCCAAACCCCAACTCACTGTAAGGGGGTCCCCAGGCACCTCCCTTTCATACTCACCTCACCCCACGCAGGGCACCCCCCCACCCAATCACTGCCATCCAAACAAAACGCCCGGCCTCCGCGAAATAAACGGCCGGCGAATTGCCGGGCCCCTTGGCTGCGCATGTGCACGGCGACGACCTGCAGCGGTCGCGCTGCACAACATGGCACCGACCGTGTGCGTGTGCTAGATAGTGCCCCTTGGACACCCCCTCGCCACCCCCGGGGCCACCCCCAGCCATCGCGGAAGCCCCCCCCACCCCCTCTCGGCCAGCAGCACGGCTCAAGCTCAACTGTGGCGGCGCTGGATACAGACGCAGTCGCCACGCCGGGTTCTCGACTGCTGAGACCACACGTCAACCGCGCGGTCGGGAACCCGGCTCATTGAGGGTGGAGCATCGGGGGAGGGGCTTCAGGTGACATCCTAAGGCCGTCCCAACGACGTGCGGCACGTGTCGCGTTGACGCTGTTTTGGAGGCAGCGGACATTGCGTAAATAAGGCGGCGCCCCCGATTCGGTTGGAAGAAAAGATTCTCCGCCCCATCGCCGATTACGAAATCGCCGTCGGGAAACGGAGAATCCCGCCCATGGTAACTGACAATGGGACCGTATTCACAAGTACTGAGTTTCAAAACTTAATCGCTCTCAGCAATTCTAACAGATCAGAACTGTGCCTTCCCACCCAGCATCAAATGGAATAGCCAAGAGAACCTTCCAAACTTTCAAGTCTGGACTGAAGGAAATGTCAGGTGGAAACGAGGAGACTCACGATTCTCTCCTTAGCTACCCGACCCCTTCAAATGCAACAACGGGAGTTCCACCAGCAGAACTGCTGATGGAACACTGCATCAGACTGTGACTGAACCACATCTCCAAATTTGCCGGGGAAGGTAGAGGCCGGCTGAAGTAATCACAAAACAAACCACGATTCACATAGTTCAGCATGACCATTTCTGGTAAATGAAGCCGTATATGTGTGAAACTTCGGTGGTGGATCAAAGTTGGATCCCCGGAATTATTGTCTCTAAGACCAGATCCCATTCACATTCTGCCTGGTCATGATGTGGTGATGCCGGCGTTGGACTGGGGTGAGCACAGTAAGAAGTCTTACAACACCAGGTTAAAGTCCAACAGGTTTGTTTCAAATCACTAGCTTTCGGAGCTCTGCTCCTTCCTCAGGTGAATGAAGAGGTAGGTTCCAGAAACATATATATAGACAAAGTCAAAGATACAAGATGATACTTTGAATGCGAGCATTTGCAGGTAATTAAGTCTTTACAGATCCAGAGAGAGGGGCAATTCCAGGTTAAAGCGGTGTGAATTGTCTCAAGCCAGGACAGTTGGTAGGATTTCACAACCCATGGCCAGGTGGTGGGGGATGAATGTAATGCGACATGAATCCAAGGTCCCGGTTGGATAAGGCGGTAAGGTCTCACGTGTGCGCAGCTTGGCTATAAGTTTCTCCTCGCCGATTCTGCGTTGTCGCGCATCCTGAAAGCTGCCTTGGAGACTGCTTACCCAAAGATCAGAGGCTGAATGCCCTTGACTGCTGAAGTGTTCCCTGACTGGAAGGGAACACTCCTGCCTGGTGATTGTCACGCTATGTCCGTTCATCCGTTGTCGCAGCGTCTGCATGATCTCGCCAATGTACCACGCTTCGGGACATCGTTTCCTGCAGCGTATGAGGTAGACAACGTTGGCCGAGTCACATGAGTATGTACCGTGTAACAGTGTAATGGTGGTACCCATGTCGATGATCTGGCACGACTTGCAGAGATTGCCATGGCAGGGTTGTGTGGTGTCGTGGTCGCAGTTCTGAAGGCTGGGTAGTTTGCTGCAAACAATGGTTTGCTTCAAACAACAGAGGGTTTACGTCAAACAACCGCACAACCTCAAACAAACCTTTATTAACATTAAATTAAAAGAGACAGTTTAAAACATAACCATCCTCTAAATCCCCACGCTCTTAACAAGTAATTGCTATGGAAGACGCAGCTCCAAGATTATTTCTGACTCAGAAAATTCTAATGAAAAAAAACTTGAATTAAGCAGCGCCTTTCACAATTTCAGGGTGTCCATGAGACCCAATGATACATTTTTGAAATTCAGTCACCGTAAGGACATAAACGAACACAGCAGTCAATTAGCATAAAAGCAAGGTTCCCAAAACAGAAATGAAATGAATGACCAATTTAGTTGTTTTAGTTATGTTGGTTGATGCATACATACCGGGGCACTGGGGCAATCCCCTGTTCTTCTTCACGTAACACCATGGGATCTCCCATGCCCACCTAAACAATGCAGACTGAACCATAGTTTAATGCTTCACCCAGGCAGCAGCACACCCTTAGTATTGCAATGGAGCTTCAGCTGAGATTGGAGCTCCTGGAATGGAACGTGAATAATCTTCTGACTCGAAGACTAGAATGCTACAGTTGAACGAAGGTTGTACAAGGATGGGTGAATGTACTTCACCTTCAGGATGCTTGAATGAGATTTTGTCACAGAAGAATGACCAAATAGAGCAGGTTAATGTGATGCTTCTAACAGTGGATCTTTATATAGAGGACATACATACTATGAAAGAAATTTGGCTCTTGAATCTGCGGTACTTGTCAAAGACTGAGCATCTAGGGATTTATGCAATACATGTCTAATACCAATATTCATCTTGTTGCATATTAGTGCATGTCATTAGCCCAGTAAAGTGCAGAGAGGCTTGATTAGCATTAGAAGAATGTCAATTACTTATCAGACATAATTCAGTTTTGTTAAGAATCTATGTTCTGTATAAACTCTAACCTTTTCATTAATTCAACTTTAATTGCTATGAGGTGCTTTCTCTTTTCAAAAAAAAAAATCAATAAAGCAGATGTTGAGAATTGTAATTTTAACTGGCAGGGTTGGACCTGAATGTTGGAAAGCTCTTTGCTGGGAGATAGAGCTGGAACAGAAAGATAACGGCCGTGACCTTGTTATTGCCGCTGCTATTTCATACCGGATACAATGAGTTAGTGCGGAATTGACCGGAATTCCACAAGTCTGTCTGCTGATTGGCCAGTGGAAGATAGGTGGAATCTGTGTTTACATGTGTTTCCGTGGTTTCCATCCATCTTAATTCCACTGGAAATCGGAAAGAGTCCTCAGTGAGGATCCCAGTGACCAATTAGAATCTCTCGAATTAAAAGGATTGTTTCCCTGCATTCTCACCAAATGAGCGTAATGGATGTCCGACTGTTTGGGATGAGACAGGCGAGGTTGCATCTTGTGGCTTGGATAAATGCTGATTACCATTCTCCTAGGACTGGTGTAATTCTTGTAGTGATGGCTGTTCAATGATGATGCTGTCCCAACAATGACGAAAGAATGTATTTAAGTCAAGTCAGGATGTATGTGACTTTGAGGAGAAATCGGTCATTTGTTTCCCCACACATTTGTTGCTTTTGTCCTTCTCGGTGTCCTGCCTGTCGCTGTTTCTCTTCCTGCCATTGATGGTGCACAAGGCAGACTTTCATCTGTTCCCATCGTGAGGTTTTTCCTGAAGAAGGTCGCTAGCCTGTTCGTGTATTCCACCACATTCCTGTCTTGAGCCGTGCAGATGGCGAAGAGGCTTTGAGAGGCCAAGAGTTGAGTCATTTGTGGCAGACTCTGCCTCTACCTCTACCCTTTAGTTGGGGCTTGCTGTCATCTCTCATGGGCTCCTTTACTATCAAAAATGTTGCCAATGGAACCACCAGCAAACAGAACTGTATCTGTGCATAGACATTTCTGTAGTAGCTGAAGATGGTTAGGCTGTGGACGCTGTCTGAGGAATATCTGCATTGGTGACCTAAGGGCTGTAAGGATTGTTCTCCCACAGCCACCATCACTGTCCTTGGTGCCAGGTGTTACTCCAGCCACTGTGACTTCAGGTTAGCGAAGGTTCAATGCTGTAGTGGTTGAATATTTCCTTGATCATGGGCAGCTATTCTCACCTCTCTTCTAACATTAAGATATTGTGCCCATGTCATGATCAAAGCTGTGGTCAGGTCTGGATTGGTTCTGGTGGATTATGGAGTTTCAGCGAGCAGGTTATTCTTGGATAAGTGTTGTTAGATTACACTATTAATGACTCCTTCCATTATTTCACAGATGATCGGCTATTTTTAAGCCAGAATACGTGGCTGGGGCTAGTGCGCGCCAAGCCAGAAGTGCGCTAAATTTTGCAAGAGGTTGGGTATGCTTCCTGACATCATTATGAAAGAGCGCAACTTTGAGGTCGAGTTTGTGCCCGCCAACAATTAAAACCATTAACAGTCCAACGAGCAAAAATTTTATGTCGCCTGTGCTATTTTCAGCTCATTGCACAGGCAAGGCGGGTGGACACACAGCATATTTTTGCACTTTCTCATCCAAGTGCAGGGTAAATGGCCCCCAGAGCATCAGCAGTTTCTCTGTGATAGAGTTTGTAGCTGGGTGAGTACAGAGTTTTCCAAGAGTTATTTAGCATCCGAGGAGTGACTTTCAGCATTTCAAGAACTCCCCGGAAGGTTTTCCTGAGAATTGGAGGATAGTGTTCCATCATTTGCAAGGCACTGGTCCCCTGCATCTGATCCAATGGGGGTAGTCTATTCTGCTGGTGGGACCTCCTCTGAAGTGGAAGAGAGGGACAGGAGGACAAGTGAGTGCAGGCAGCACCCCAGGCAGAGGTCTGTAAGAGGAGAGGCACTGGCTAAGTTGGTGAAGGGCTGGCAGGGAGGCCAATGCGGGAGGGAATGCTGAGGCACCAATACCCAGCAGCTTGAGTATACAGGCAGCGCAGCAACTACCTCTAAATGTCTGAGGTCCAGTGCCACAGGAAGCTACACCTCTCCAAGGACACAGTGACATCCCTTTGTTATGGGCGAGGCGTTTTCAGAACCCCAAAATGTATGATGGGGTTCAACCAACCTCTCCTTTTAATGTATTTGTTGCTTTTCCGAGCACACGGCTTTTTCCCTAGGTGTGGGATTACAATTATGGACACGTGGGTTTTTCAACACAAAACACTGCTTATTCCATGAACTCAACTTAATATCTTAGATAAACATTGGATCTCTTAACACCCCTTACTTCAAAGATAACTCAGAAAATATTGCAACAGTAAATAACTCCTTAACATCCACGCTGCTGTCTCAAACCTGGCTTTCTCCCTTCCAGCAAATCACAGCAAACCAGAACTTCTCAAGCTGCTGTCTAAAACTGGCTTTCTACATTTAAACTGCTCTCAGCAAAACCAGCCAAGCACTTTTTAGCTGCTCTCAGCAAAACCAGCCAGGCACTTTTTAAACTAACTGCAAAACCAAACTGCAAAATGGCTGAACCGAGCTGAGCTCCACCGACTCTATGACATCACTGTTTTCTTAAAGGTACATTGCTTAAACATCCATATCTTAAAGGTGCTCTCACATGACACCTTTGCAACCTGTTGGGCCCAAAATCGCCTCCAACTGTGGGGTGGACAGTCGCCCCATGCTGGTGGATTAAAGGTCACAGTGACCCGCAACCGCTACATCTCCGGTTCATTTCTGCACTCAATGGGGGATCCGTGCTGCATTTCAGAATCAGCTACGAACACTTGTGTCAAGCTAGTGAGTGATGCCATCTTCAGACCCGCCCACACTTTCCTCAACTACCAGACAGATGAGGGCAGCCAGGTGGCGGGAGCACGAGGGTTTGTGACGATGGCTGGGTGCCCCCGCATCGGTGGTGTTATAGCGTTATAGCCATCAGGGCACCAGCAGGGGAGCTGGGAGCTTGCATCAACAGAAAGGAGTTCTGCTCAATGAATGTTCAGATTGTCTATGTTCACAGGACACAGATTCTCCAAGTGTGTGCCTGTTACCCACTAGGACTCATTGGCACCTACCCCACCCGCCTTCCATTGCCACATGGAGCTGCTGCCATTGCTGAACAACAGGAAAGTTATTCCTCTTCAGCCTCACAGTGCCCTCAGCTTCCCCCAAAACCCCTGTCAGTCTTCAGTGTGCTGTCTCCTCATTCTTTATAGCTCCCCTGGCCCAGATTCTCATTGGACCCGGAGCCCGATGCGTTCCCACCCCCCGCTCAGTGCGAGCCAACCAGCAGACGCTGTGGTATTCTTTGTGTTGCTAAATTCAGAATGGTTAGCGTCGTGTTCACAAAGACCACAAAGTAGCTTGAACTTCAACAAAGCTATAAATTTATTAACACTACTAATTTGGATTTGACACGTACGTCTAAAGAATCCACTGTTGATTATTAACATTTAAACTGCATTCAGCTTCTGATTCAATGGGATTATCTTTATACTGATATAAACTATGATCTGCTCTCACTCACACCATTTGTACTAAGAACAAAGAACAAAGAACTTCTGACTCTCTTTAGCTAACTCCTGCACACACTCACCCCACAAGGCTTAGCATAACTGCCTTATATACTTGTAACTGTAGCTCCCTCTAGTGGCTACTCTAGACACTTCATTAACTCTTGCAGTTTCAAATTCCTAGGGGTACACATCTCCAAAAATCTGTCCTGGTCCACCCACGTCGACGCTACCACCAAGAAAGCACAACAGCGCCTGTACGTCCTCAGGAAACTAAGGAAATTCGGCATGTCCACATTAACCCTTACCAACTTTTACAGATGCACCATAGAAAGCATCCTATCAGGCTGCATCACAGCCTGGTATGGCAACTGCTCAGCTCAGGACTGCAAGAAACTTCAGAGAGTTGTGAACACCGCCCAGTCCATCACACGAACCTGCCTCCCATCCATTGACTCCATCTACACCTCCCGCTGCCTGGGGAAAGCGGGCAGCATAATCAAAGTTCCCTCCCACCTGGCTTACTCACTCTTCCAACTTCTTCCATCGGGCAGGAGATGCAGAAGTCTGAGAACACGCACGAACAGACTCAAAAACAGTTTCTTCCCCACTGTCACCAGACTCCTAAACGACCCTCTTATGGGCTGACCTCATTAATACTACACCCTGTATGCTTCATCCGATACCAGTGCTTATGTAATTACATTGTATATGTTGTGTTGCCCTATTATGTATTTTCTTTTATTCCCTTTTCTTCCCATGTACTTAATGATCTGTTGAGCTGCTCGCAGAAAAATACTTTTCACTGTACCTCGGTACACATGACAATAAACAAATCCAATCCAATCCAATCTTACAGTTATGATAATACCACAGAGGTGTTCCATGCTGGGCAGGCCTTAATTGGCCACTCAGTGTGATATCACGTTAAACGTGCAATCTCAGGAGGGAGCGGGTTTCACATCCGCTGTTACCCATGTCGACTTCAGGAAGGCCCCGGAGGTAATGTTTAGGCCTTAATGTTTGGCACGCAGGAAGCCATGCAGGATGATTCCAATGAATTGGTATTGACAACACATTTATGCCTTTCCCTGTCCCAGGTGGTTTGTTTCGCTGGGCTGCTGATCCACAATCTAAAGACTGAGCATGTTTTTGTGTGTGAGAAGCACAGGAAATGTTAATAACCATTTATAATAGGCGCAGTGTTACACCTGAAGCCATATCCACTATAATTACACTGCCCGATGCTTGACTCTGAATTCTTCTTATCACAATCAATGTCAGCCACAAGCTTCCCAAGTGTCCAATGAATGAAATCCTGGGCCGATAGGTCAATGTAGCAATCCAGGGAATGGGTAAATTGGGCACTGAAATTTCTGGTAAATTCAGGATTCTGAAATTTTAACGAACCGGCTCCCATAAATATTTACGTCATGTCTGAATTTTAAAAGTATTTTTTCAATTAAGATTCACATTAAAGTGTTCAAGGAAACTGTTTTTGGGGTGTACAATGGCATTTGACAATAAATAAAATTCATAAAGTACTTCATGTACCTTTGATTAAAGAATGTACTTTTACTAACTAAGTTGTGATCTACACCGTATATTGGTTAAGATTAAGGGCAACATCTATCTTCAAACATAACCAAAAAAGAGGTCTTCTTGTGGAGACTGAGGACTTTGCTGAGTTAATGAGTACTTGGCATCTACATTCACCAAAGAAGAGGAGGCTGCCAATTCAGCAGCAGCGATGTTGGATAGGGTGAAAAGAAAGAGGTCCTGCTTAAGATGTTAAGATAATCAAAATACTGCGGAAGCTGGAACTTGAAGCAAGAACAGAGGATGCTGGGAACACTCAGCAGATTTGGCAGCATCTGTAAGACGAGAATAAAAGTTGGGCGGCACAGTGGTTAGCACTGCTGCCTCACAGCTCCAGAGACCCGGGTTCGATTCCAACCTCGGGTGACTGTCTGTGTGGAGTTTGCACATTCTCGTCGTGACTGCGTGGGTTTCCTCCGTGTGCTCCGGTTTCCTCCAAGGATACGCAGCTTAGGTAGTCTGGCCATGATAAATTGCCCCTTAGGGTGGGGTTACGGGGTAGGGTGCGGGGTTGGGCCGATGTAAGGTGATGTTTCAGAGGGTCGACCCAGACTCGATTGGTCGAATGGCCTCCCTCTGCACTAAAGTTATTCTATTCTATTCTATGATTAATGGGCGCAATGCAGCCAACGCCATTAGTCCCATGGAAATATCCCGGCGTCCGGAGTCAACGGCCCCACCTACGAGGCCTCAACCGGGTGCTGATTAGTACTGGCTTTCACAAGCATGGATCAGACATTTTGACATTTCGGATGGTCGGCGACAGGGCAGGCTACAACCCCGGCACCGAGCACCCTGGCAGTGCGAACTGGGCACCCTGGCAGTGCCAACCGGGCACCCTGGCAGTGTCAATCAAGCACTGCTAGGGTGCCAATGGCACTGCCAGAGTGCTTGAGGCCCCCCATGCCCTTGAAAGGTTAGGGGGAGTGAAGGGGAGGGCATATCATATCAGAGAATTAGAGAATCCCTACAGTGCTGAAGGAGACCATTTGGCCCATTGAGCCTGCACTGACCCTTTGAAAGATCGCCCTACCAAGGCCCAATCCCTGACCTATTCCAGCAACCCCACCCTAAGAGGCAATTTATCATGGCCAGTCCTCCTAACCTGCACATCTTTGGACTATGGGAGGAAACCGGAGCACCCGGAGGAGAATGTGCAAACTCCACACAGTCACCCGAGGTGGGAATCGAACCTGGGTCCCTGGTGCTGTGAGGCAGCAGTGCTAACCACTGTGCCACTGTGCCGCCCCATCCTGAAAGGTGTGTGTGTGTGGGGGGGGGGGGGGGGGGCCTCAATCCCAGTTAGAGGTCAGGGCAGCCTTTCAAATTGCGCCCGATCTCCGAGGAGCCGGTCTCACTGGCGAGTTCAGCTTCCCAATGCTGGAAAACTTCAAAGTGTGGTCTCGACCAGGGAGAAACTCCTCAAGACCCAAATAAATGGCTTTGAATAGCGGACTCCATCTCGACACTGCAGCTGTTGCTAAACACTCCTCCAAACTCACCCAAAATCACACTTTGAAATGTTGCCATTGAATCGCGCCCAACGTTTCAAGTACTTTTGACACTTCACCAGAATTATTTGTCGGTACTTAAGAGTTTGGCTGTCTTGAAAGCAGAGGCATCATCAAGATGTAGGAGCGGAACGCCGAGGAGGTTTACTAGAATCAGTGCCAGCGATGTTGTAATTATTTTGAGAGACTGCAGGAGCTGACAGGTTGCACTGAGAGCTGAGATAGTTTATGGTAGTTTCAAAATGGCTTTGATAGAGTAAACAAAGAGAAATTATTTCCAATGACAGAAGGACCAGGAACGAGAAATGACAAATTTAAGTCGATAAAATGGAGTCAACATGAGGAAAACATTTTTACACAGCACCTGAAATGCACGTCTTAAAAAAGGTTCTTTTTAATGCAGTCACAGGGTGTGGATGACATTGGTATTGCTAATATTGATCTCCCATCCCGAATAGCACTCATGATGGAGGTAATGGACTGCATCTGGAATACAAATCAGTGGTTTCCTGTGGGCCTGGGGCCACATATGTGTGGTGTTGGGCGTTCTGACACACAGATGAGCCAACACGGTTGTATATGGTACAACGCTATTTTATTTAAACTTTCTATGTACAGTTTTGTCTTGATACTCTGCACGTGGGGATTCCCTGTTTGTGATCTTGTAACAGGTCTTGTCTGTGTCTTTGTCCCCAGACCTACTGTCCACTAGGTGTCGTGCTCGTGCTTTTATGTGGTTGGTGTCCTTGTGTGTGATTGGTTGTGGTGTTGTGTGCTCTGATTTGTCTGTTGGTGTGTCCATCATGATGTGTGTGTTTGAATATCATGACATCCCCCCTTTTTACAAAGATATGTGCCTACGTGGTAATAAATATGATCGCGTCGTGAGTGCATCTAAGAGTATGTGTGTGTTGTGTACAGCATGTGCATATGAAGTAACTATTTACATGGGGCGATGTCGGGTGCGTCACATGAACAAGGTTGTACCATAACAGAACATGAATGCGAACGAGAAAAAAACTTGAACAGTGGTCCAGTCAGACGACATCTGGAACGATAAACAACAACAGGTTATCATATAAAATTGTGTAACTTGTTAGACATATGAACGGTGTTATAAGTCCAGTCTAATGGGCTTGCGACGAGTTCGGGTTGACCGTCAGGGTGGCACACCACTCATCGGCTGGATTGATGGCATTGACCTTGTTGACATCGATGACGGAAACGCGGAAGGCATCCTGGTCATCTGCATCACTTAACTGGAAGTCTTGATGCGTGGGCTGGACGGTCCTGACTTGTCTGCGAGATTGTCGGGGATGTGCAGGATCCATGGGTTGAGCCGAACGACAGTGGGCAGCATAGTGGCCCATCTTGCCACATCTGAGGCACTGTCGGTTTTTAGCAGGACATTGCCCTTTTAAGTGTACAGCTCCACAATTGCCGCATGTCATGACGTCACGGCGTTCGTTGCGCCACTGCGCATGCGCAGTGCGATCTTGCGATGGGCGCGCCTGCGCAGTGTGTCCCTCGATGTGGCCGTTATTTTTGGCGCGCACCAGCGCGGGAGACCGCAAAAAGCGCGGGAAGCGGCCGCTGTCGTCCGTGCCGTGGGTCGGGAAGTGATCGACGGCCTGGATGCGTTCGGCGTCGTGGGCGGCCTGGCTTGCCGATTCGACGGCTGGGGCCCCCTCCGTGCCAACTCGGACGCCTGAAATCGGGCAAAACGGCAGGTTGCATTCTCGTGGAGGACACAGGCTTCCACAGCAGACGCTAAGGTGAGGCTTTTTATTTTAAGAAGCTGCTGGCGTAGGCCACTAGAGGCAACGCCAAAAACAATCTGGTCCCTGATCATGGACTCTGTGGTGCTGCCGTAACCGCAGGACTGCGCTAGAATTCGGAGGTGCGTCAAAAAGGGTTGAAAAAGCTCCTCCTTACCTTGCAGGCGTTGCTGAAAGAGGTATCTTTCAAAACTTTCATTCACTTCAACCTTAAAGTGCTGGTCCAGTTTGAGGATGACCGTGTCATATTTGGATTGGTTTTCGCCTTCTTCGAACACCAGTGAGTTGAAGACGTCGAGGGCATGCTGACCTGCGTAGAAGAGGAGCATTGCAATATTCGTTTCATCCGAGGCACTCTGTTTTTCGTTGGCTCGGATGTACAGGTCAAATCGCTGCCTGAAGAGCTTCCAATTGGTACCTAGGTTCCCCGCGACTTGCAACGGCTGCGGTTTGTCGGTGCGGTCCATGTCCAGAATGGCAGGTTAGTTGGCAGGTATCGATCCACTCCTGTACCATGTGGTGTTGGGCGTTCTGACACACAGATGAGCCAACACGGTTGTATATGGTACAACGCTATTTTATTTAAACTTTCTATGTACAGTTTTGTCTTGATACTCTGCATGTGGGGATTCCCTGTTTGTGATCTTGTAACAGGTCTTGTCCGTGTCTTTGTCCCCAGACCTACTGTCCACTAGGTGTCGTGCTCGTGCTTTTATGTGGTTGGTGTCCTTGTGTGTGATTGGTTGTGGTGTTGTGTGCTCTGATTTGTCTGTTGGTGTGTCCATCATGATGTGTGTGTTTGAATATCATGACAATATGGGCAGCAGATTTCCATTCCCCAAAGGACATTAGGGAATGAGATGGGTTTTCAAGACAATCCAACATTTCTATTGTCACTAATACTGATAATGGCTTTGTATTCCAGATTTTGAAATGAAATGAAATGAAATGAAAATCGCTTATTGTCACAAGTAGGCTTCAAATGAAGTTACTGTGAAAAGCCCCTAGTCGCCACATTCCGGCGCCTGTTCGGGGAGGCTGTTACGGGAATTGAACCGTGCTGCTGGCCTGCTTTCAAAGCCAGCGATTTAGCCCTGTGCTAAACAGCTGAATTATATATTATATGAACTGAATTATATATAAATTACCTAGCTGTTATGTGAGATTTGAATTCAAGATCATTAGTCTAGGCCTCTGATTAATTCATCCAATATCATAGAGTGAAATCCTGTGGTCACGGCAGGGTCTTGGCTGGGGGCTGAAGAACCAGCAAGATCCCAGGACCGCCTCTTTTCGGGACATTCAGATACTTGACAGGTAACGGGTCAAGAACTCTAGGGGGGGTGTTAGTAGTGCCTCCTGCTGAGAGCTGCCACCTGATCAAAGGCCGGCAGCTCCTCTGCACTCACTTGGAAAGGGGCGGCTTCTTCTCGGGTGACATCCATCCGAGGTCTCAGATGGCGAAGGGGCCCAGGCACAGGGGAGTGATGGTGGGAAGGTGGTTGTGGAGTGCAGTCACGGGGTAGGGATTTTGACAGCAAGGGCAAGGAGTCCAGCCCCCTAATCTGGAGAGCCCCTGTCTGCTGCTGGGTTAGTATCAGTGATGGTGAAATGTGGCCTGTAAGTGGATATTAGTGCCCTCTTAGGGACCTCAGTTGGCAGCGGGGCGAGAAGGCTGTCCATGGACCTTACTGCATGGACTTAATCGGGTGGAAGCAGGAAGGAAGTACCGCTCTCTCACCCGACTGAATGCTCCCCCCATTGACCAAAAAGCCATTGGGGAAGGCACGGTAGCACAAGTGATTAGCACTGTGGCTTCACAACGCCAGAGTCCCAGGTTCGATTCCCTGCTGGGTCACTGACTGTGCGGAGTCTGCACGTTCTCCCTGTGTCTGCGTGGGTTTCCTCCGGGTGCTCCGGTTTCCTCCCACAGTCCAAAGACGTGCGGGTTAGGTGGATTGGCCAGGATAAATTGCCCTTAGTGACCAAAAAAGGTTAGGAAGGGTTACTGGGTTACGGGGATAGGGTGGAAGTGAGGGCTTAAGTGTGTCGGTGCAGACTCGATGGGCCGAATGGCCTCCTTCTGCACTATATGTATCTATGTATGTATGTCCCAACGAGCGCTCAATGGTAAAATCCAAATATTAATTGTATAAATGATTGAAATGAAAAGAAAATTACAGGCCCATGTGGAAAGAGCACGGAAATGGGATTAATTGGCTGGCTGTAACACAGACATAATAAGCTGAATGACTTTCTTCAATGCTGTATGAATGTATGATTCTATGAACTAAAACACAATGCAAATCAGGGACTCCTTCATTTAATTAAATGACAAGACCATGTAAACAGCTTAAAGCGCACAAATATTAATTAATGTAGTAAGTCTTCCTGTCGGCCATGTCATCCTAAGTTTAAAAGATGGGAAATTTAATTTTTTTCACTACGTTTTGTTTTACATTTTTACACATAGCTGATAGGACAATTAAGGAAAGATATTTTTCTAAATTCGCAAAATCGATTTTTCAAAAACCTCAAAACCCTTCAATTGTGTTTTCAGATTTATTTTTATAGTTTGCCGAGCTGCCTTCTGAGAACTATTTGACAAGATTATTTTCTGGTGAATGATGCCCAGACTTGCTTTCTGCAAAACATCCCTCGCAGAAGTCATTTTACTTTTTAATGTAAATTGAAGATTCATTTTGTATTGCAGATGTTGAAGCATCCCATAGGTTCTAATGATTTGCAAGTTAAAAACAGTAGATACGGGTTGTCCCTGAAGAAGAATACCACTGCGACCAATTTTGTTTGCTAATTCATGGATTAAATTGCTTTACAAATGAAGGAGTTCGGAACTCCTCCATCATGTACAGCAGCAGAAGCTACAACGATCATTGATATCTCTTAAAATAAGCCAGTGTACGCTCTCAGGATGTGACTGCAATGCCAAATATGTTTATTGACCTCAGCAGAGTTGTTTTAAGGTAAGAATCATAGAATCATAGAATTTACAGTGCGGAAGGAGGCCATTTGGCCCATCGAGTCTGCACCGGCCCTTGGAAAGAGCACCCCACTTATGCCCACACCTCCACCCTATCCCCACAAGCCAATAACCCCACCCAGAATCTTCAGGAGGAGGTGGTGGGATGGTGGTATTGTCCCTGGACTAGGAATACAGAGACCCAGGGTCATGTTCTGGCAATCTGGGTTCTAATACCACAACGGCATGTGGTTAAATTTTAGTTCAATATAAACCTAAGATTAAAAGTCTAATGATGACTATGAAGATCATTGTCATAAAAACCCATTGAGTTCACTAATGCCCTTTCGGGAAGGAAATCTGCCACCCCTTGGTCTGGCCTGCCTGTGACTATGAAACGACTGCAATGTGCTTGACTCTTAAATGGCCTAACACTCAGTTCAAGGGGCAATTATGAAGGGCAATAAATGCTGACCAAGCCTGCGCCGCCCACAGTCCCTGAATGAATAAAACAACTATTCTCTCACCTTCTGTAGTCAATGCAATGATTGTCAAGCATCAGTTGGTGAATGAACAATGAAGGGTTTATTGACAAACAATGTACAGAGTACATTAAATAATGTCTTCATACAGCTCCAGGTCACAACTGGCTGAAAAAGCCCGGGCTCCGCACTGAGGTCTCCACCCTTGTTTCCCATTGGCCGATCAGGTCACATGACCCTTCCAATGTGCACCCCCTGAAAGGGCCGAGTGATTCCATCCCTTCACCTACAAGTCCCTTATTACTGAGTGCACTGATAACTTGTACAACTTTCCAAACATTAGCAATAGTGAATAATTTTTGAATCACAGCTCAGCAGGATCTCAGTCTGTCAGGGGACTTTCTCTTTCTTTGGAAGCAACGTAGCTCAACTGGTTGAGTTTCCGCTGGAGAGGTAGCTTCCGTTTGGTTTACTTCACTGGAACTCTCTCTTGATCGCAGAATGCCACCTTGCACTGTTTCCTCCATCCCATTGGGTGTAACACTTTGACCTTCTGTTGGCTGACAGGCTGTTCACTCATTGGCCAATCAACAACACTGCTTGCTGGCACCATTGGCTCAGGCACTATTACTGGTCTCTAGGATGGCACCGGTGGCAGTAAATAGTCTCAGTGTTTCTTCAAAAGCTTGTCCTGCACAGGGCAGTGACCCCGGCTTGGCCAACACGACTCCCGGGCCCCAACTTTGGTCCACATCCAAATTTCTTTACAAAAACTGGATCATCTGTCTCAAATGCTCTTTTCACATTTTTCCGAATTGTGGTTTATTTGTTAGCCACTCTTGCCTTGTCCTCACTGTCATGTGAGAGTACCTTTAAGACATGGATGTTTAAGCAATGTACCTTTAAAAAAACAGTGATGTCAGAGAGTGGGTGGAGCTGAGGTCAGGTCAGCCATTTTGCAGTTTAGTTTTGCAGTTTGAAAAGAGCTTGGGAGTGTCTGTGTTTGCAATGAGCTGGATCTCTGCCACGAATGACTATCTCTGGATCATTTGGGTGATTTAAACTCATAATAGTAAAGCCTCTAACCTCATGTGATTCTGCTTAAAGGTGTTAAGTCTCTTGGAAGTTTGAAGGAACATTTTGAGGAGTTATTCACTGTTGCAATATTTTCTGAGTTGTCTTTGAAGTAAGGGGTGTTAAGAGATCCAATGTTTATTTAAGATGTTAAGTTGAGTTCATGGAATAAACATTATTCTGTGTTTAAAAACCCATGTGTTCATAATTGTAATCCCACACCTAGGCAACAAGCCGTGTGCTCGGAAAAGCAACAAATCCATTAAAGGGAGAAGTTGGTTCAACTCCATGATACATTTGGGGCTGTTTAGCACAGGGCTAAATCGCTGGCTTTGAAAGCAGACCAAGGCAGGCCAGCAGCATGGTCCAATTCCCGTATCAGCCTCCCCGAACAGGCGCCGGAATGTGGTGACTAGGGGCTTTTCACAGTAACTTCATTTGAAGCCTACTTGTGACAATACGCGATTTTCATTTCATTTTCATTTCATTTCATTTTGGGGTTCTGAAAACGCCTCGCCCATAACAATTGGGGGCTCATCCGGGATAAAATTCTATCTATTGGATTGGCTTTTGTGAACTTAAAGACAGTGAAGGATTGTTGCTTTTCCGGTGTGGTATTTTAGTTTAAGTGGGGAGAGTGTTGTGAACAATGACTCTTTCAGAGGCTCCGAGGTTTTTGGGGGTGGAGAATGTCACACGTAGTACTTTACGGACAGAAACGAAAAGCAGACTGTTAGATTTGGCATGAACATTGCAGTTAACATTACCTGACAAAATACGAAAAGATGAGGTAATTATGGCGGTGGCTAAGCATTTAAAGTTGCCTGAAATAGAGTTTGACTCATTGGAAATAGCAAAAATTCAGTTGCAAATTAAACAAATGGAACATGAGAAAGAATTAAAGCGGCTTGAATACGAGAGTGAGAGAGAGGAAAAAGAAAGAGAAAGAGAGAGAGAGAGGAAAAAGAAAAAAGAGAGAGAGAGAGTAAAAAGAAAAGGAGAGAGAAGAAAGGGGAAAAGAAAGAATAGCCCTAGCAGAACAAAAAGAAAAAGAAAAGGAGATACAGATCAGGGAAAAAAGATGAAGAGAGAGAGTTTGAACTTCAGAAAATGGCCATGAAACATAACAATCAGTTAAAATTTGCAGGCGTAAAGGGAAATGTACAGTTGGATGATAGTGATGAGGATAGTGAGAAAGAGCGTCATAGTCGAAAGCTTGGTGGTAATCTATTTATAGATGTCCAAGCATTGCCAAGGTTTGACGAGAAGGAAGTAGAAGCCTTTTTCATTTCATTTGAGAAGATAGCTAAACAAATGAAATGGCCACAGGACTTGTGGGTGTTACTGATTCAAACAAAGCTGGTAGGTAGAGCTAGTGAAACGTTTGCATCACTACCGGAGGAGTTTTCTGGAACGTATGAGGAGGTGAAGAAATCCATCTTAAGTGCATATGAGCTAGTGCCTGAAGCTTACAGACAAAGGTTTAGAAATTTAAGGAAAGAATTTGGTCAAACGTACATGGAGTTTGAAAGGCTCAAACAGAGTAATTTTGATAGGTGGATAAGGGCTTTGAAAATAGACCAAACGTATGAAGCTCTCAGAGAAATTATACTTTTGGAGGAGTTTAAAAATTCAATTCCTGATGGAGTGAGAACTCATGTGGAAGAACAGAGGGCTAAAACTGCGAGATTAGCAGCGGAAATGGCAGATGATTATGAATTAGTTCATAAATCAAAGATTGGTTTCCGACATCAGTTTCAGCCGGTGAGGGATAGAAACTGAGGACATGAGAAATACTCAAGTGGTAAAGGTAAAGGTGATCTGATGGGAGACAATAAAGAGAGTGTACCTCAGATTAAAAAAGAAATCCAGGAGGGTGGAAAAGAAATGAAAAGTTTCAGATGTTTTCACTCTAATAAACTAGGCTGTGTAAAGTCACAGTGTTGGTGGTTGAAGAAAAGCACTGGGAAGGCTGATGTGGTAAAACAGGATAAGACAGTGGGGTTTGTTAAGAGTGGTAAAGGAAAGCCCAAGGGAAGCAAAGGAGGTGCAAACGACTGTACAGCCTGTTCAAGAAGTAATTGTTGAGAAGGTGCCAGATGTCTTTAAAGAATTTAATTGTATGGGTAAAGTTTATTCATGTGTATCAGGAGGAGCAGGTAAAGAAGTCACAATTTTAAGAGATACAGGGGCTAGTCAATCTTTAATGGTAAGAGATTAGGAATTATGTAGTTTGGGAAGAATGTTGCCAGAAAAGGTGGTGATATGTGGAATTCAGGATGAGAGGAGTAGCGTTCCATTATATAAGGTAAGGTTGGAATGTCCAGTGAAGAGTGGTGAAGTGGTAGTAGGAGTAATAGCTAAACTATCTTGTCCAGGAATACAGTTTATCTTGGGTAATGATGTAGCTGGATCGCAGGTGGGAGTGATGCCTTCTGTGGTTGATAAGCCAGTGGAAAATCAGACAACTGAAGTGTTGAAGGACGAATATCCTGGGATTATTCCGGATTGTGTAGTAACAAGGTCGCAAAGTCACAGGTTAAGACAATAGGAGAAATCAATGAGTGAAGATGAAGTTGAAGTGCAATTATCAGAAACGATTTTTGATCAGTTGAGAAAGAACAAGAACAGGTGGAGGATGAGGCGGATATTTTTAGTTCAGGAAAATTGGCGGAGTTACAACAGAAAGATGTGGAAATAAAACGGATATATCAGAAAGTATGTACGGAAGAGGAATCTGAGAGTATACCAGAGTGTTATTACCGTAAAAATGATGTCTCGATGAGAAAATGAAGACCTGTACATATGCAGGCGGATGAAAAGTGGGCAGAAGTTCATCAAGTAGTATTGCCGGTAGGTTATAGAAAGGAGGTGTTGCGAGTTGCACATGAGGTACCAGTGGGAGGTCATTTGGGAATAAGGAAAACTCAAGTTAAAATCCAGAAACATTTTTATTGGCCTGGACTACATAAAGATGTAGTTAAATTTGGTCAATCATGTCACACATGTCAAGTGATAGGGAAACCTCAAGCAGTGATAAAACCAGCGCCCTTAATACCCATTCCAGTATTTGAGGAACCTTTTACGAGGGTCATAATCGATTATGTAGGACCGCTTCCAAAAACAAAAAGTGGGAATCAATATGTTTTGACTGTAACGGATGTGTCTACTAGGTTTCCAGAGAACATTCCAGTACGTAACATTACAGCTAAAAGGATTGTGGAGGAGTTACTTAAATTCTTTACTAGATATAGACTACCCACAGAAATTCAATCAGATCAAGGAGCAAATTTCACTTCAAAGTTATTCAAAGAAGTTATGGATAGCTTAGGAATAAAACAACTTAAATCAACTGCGTACCATCCAGAATCGCAGAGAACGTTAGAAAGTGGCATCATACATTAAAGACAATGTTGAGGGCGTATTGTCAAGATTAACCAGAAGATTGGGATAAAGGAATCCCATTCGTATTGTTTGCAATTAGGGATGCACCGAATGAATCTACCAAATTTAGTCCTTTTGAACTAATTTTTGGTCACGAGGTAAGAGGACCACTTAAATTGATTAAGGAAATTGGCGGGTGAGAAATCGGAAATTACACTATTGGATTATGTGTCAAATTTTAGGGAACGATTAAATAGAGCAGGTGGTAGGTGAACCTTTCAAAAGTTATGTTTTGTGGACCGTATCAGATTGAAAGGAAATTAAGTGAGGTGAATTATGTGGTAAAAACACCAGATAGAAGGAAGACTCACCGAGTGTGTCATGTGAATATGCTTAAAAGATACTTTGAAAGGGAAGGAGAGAAAAAGGAGGTTTTAATGATTCTAACTCAAAGTGACGAACCAAATCCAGATGACTGTGAATTTGACATACCTCAAATTAAATTGGAAAATGAGGATGTTCTTAAAAATTGGGATGAATTGTTAAGTTACCTCCCAGAGGAAAAACGAACTGACCTGAAAGCGTTATCGATGTCACATGGGCAAGTTTGCAGTGATAAATTGGGAAGTCCTAAAATGGCTATGCATGATTTAGATGTGGGAAATGCTGTTCCTATCAAACAACATCCATATAGACTTAATCCTTTAAAATATAGTCTTAATCCTTTAAAATTGGCACAGGCTAACAGAGTGATTGAGAGTATGCTAAAGAATGGCATAATTAAAGTGGGTTGCAGCCAATGAAATGAAATGAAAATCGCTTATTGTCACAAGTAGGCTTCAAATGAAGTTACTGTGAAAAGCCCCTAGTCGCCACATTCCGGCGCCTATTCGGGGAGGTTGGTACGGGAATTGAACCGTGCTGCTGGTCTGCTTTCAAAGCCAGTGAATTAGCCCTGTGCTAAACAGTCCCATAGCGATGGTACCTAGACCAGATGGTACCTGTTATAACCTGTCTGCTTACCATTGGCTGGGGACTAATGACAATCCCACAATCCTGTGGGAGTATGAGCTTCCCCAATGCAGGGTGCAGAGAAATCATTAGCAGACTCCCTGTAGAAATAAAGCTGACCAATTTGGAACCAGCAGGATCGAGTAAGCAGCAAGTGAGGTTGCTGTTCGCACAACGGATGCGTTACTATTTCCGGGCAAACAATATCACCGAAAACGCGCGGCAGGTGGTCATATTGCTCACTGCCTGCGGCCCACATACGTTTGGGGTGATTAGGAACCTTACGTACCCAGTTGCGCCGGACACCAAAACGTTTGATGAACTTGTGAATTTAGTGGGGCAACATTTTAACCCAACCCCGTCCACGATAGTCCAACGTTAGCGGTTTGATACCGCTGAGAGGACCCCAGGAGAATCCCTTGCTGACTTTCTATCCAGGCTACGCAGGATTGCGGAGTACTGTGACTATGGTGAGACCTTGTCAGAAATGTTACGCGACCATTTGGTTTGTGGTATTAACAATGCGGCAACCCAGAAAAAGTTGTTAGCTGAGCCACTTTTCAACAGGCCATTCAAATAGTATTGTCCCGCGAGAGCGCAGAACGAGGGTCCAGGAGCTACAGGGAATGGAAGTGCATGCCTTGGGGCGCAACCCCTTCCGTCCAAAAACGTCCCCCCGCACTCCTGCGATACCTTGGGCGAGGCGACGACCGAAGGGAACCTTTTCCAGAACCAATGGATGAGGAGCCATGTCCGTGTCAGACTTGTAGGCGCCGACCCCGTCGCGGACGCCTGTCCTGGGGGCGGCCGTCGTTCCGACCGAAACTGGGACAAGCCCAGGGGCCGTACCTTCCATGTGGATGAACCTGCGGCGTCTACTCCTGAGGACGTGGAGACGGAGGACGACTGCCTGCAGCTGCATTGTGTGGCAGCTCCCCGTGTGGCCCCCATTAAGGTGACAGTACGGGTCAATGGTCACCCGCTTGAGATGGAGTTGCGGTCTCCGTGATCGCTCAGAGGACATTCGACCGCATCAAGCAGGGTATACAGACCCTTACATTAACCGGCACACAGGCCAGGTTGGCCACCTACACGGGGGAACCATTGGACATTGCAGGAACTACGATGACCCCTGTTGTTTATGGATGCCAGGAGGGGGCGGTTCCCACTTATCGTAGTGCGTGGCCATGGGCCCAGCCTGTTGGGTCGGGACTGGTTGCGCCATTTGCGCTTGCAGTAGCAGCACATCCTCCAAACAGTTTCTGAAGGGTTGACTGAGGTGCTCGGACGATACCCAGATGTATTTCAGCCCGGTTTGGGGAAAATAAAAGGGGCTGTAGCCCATATCCAAGTCGAACCAGGAGCCACGCCGCGCTATTTCCGGGCGCGCCCGGTGCCTTACGCCTTGCTCGAGAAGGTAGAAGGGGAGCTCACTCGTTTGGAAACTTTGGGTATTATCAGGCCCGTCCGTTTCGCTGACTGGGCAGCACCAATTGTACCTGTAATGAAGCCAGATTGCACAGTTCGCTTGTGCGGTGACTATAAACTTACAGTGAATACGGCTTCCCGACTCGACCGATATCCAATGCCTCGCATAGAGGATCTCTACGCGAAGCTTGCAGGTGGACTCTCATTCACAAAATTAGGTATGAATCACGCATACCTACAGTTGGAGCTGGACCCTGCCTCCCGACCATATGTGACGATTAATACACACCGGGGCCTGTATGAATATACACGTTTGCCCTTTGGAGTATCCTCTGCCTGCACTACTTTTCAACGTGTTATGGAGGGAATTTTGAGAGGTTTACCGCGTGTCGCTGTCTACTTAGATGACGTTTTGATCACAGGGATGTCGGAGAAGGAACATTTGGAAAATCTGGAGCCTGTCCTTAGACGCTTTTTGGAGGCTGGAGTCCGTTTGCGTCGCACAAAGTGCGTCTTTCAGGCGAAGGAAGGAGTCTACCTGGGTTATCGGGTGGACCGCAAAGGTTTGCAACCCATCGCAGAGAAGGTGCGTGCGATTCAACAGGCCCCCGCCCCGACTGACACTTTGCATCTTCGTTCTTTTCTCGGCCTCGTAAACTATTACCGGAAGTTCCTCCCCAATCTGGCAACTATGCTGGCCCCGTTGCATCTGCTGCGAAAGAAAAATCACACCTGGATTTGGGGTCAGCCGCAAGAAACCGCTTCCCGGCAGGAAAAACAACAATTGTCGTCATCTGGGTTACTAACCCACTATGATCCTGGAAAGCCTTTGCTCGTCACATGTGATGCATCCCCGTATGGTATTGGGGCCGTCCTGTCCCACAAGATGGAGAACGGGGCCGAGCGGCCGATAGCTTTCGCCTCCCGCACATTGACTGCAGCGGAAAAAATGTGCGCGCAGATCGAGAAGGAGGGCCTGGCAGTGGTCTTTGCGGTGAAATATTTCCACCAGTACGTGTACGGCCGCCACTTCACTATCGTGACTGATCATAAGCCTCTGTTGGGACTTTTCAGAGCCAACACCGCCCATTGCTTCCGCACGGATCCAGCGCTGGGCTTTGTTGCTTGCTGCATATGAGTATTCTCTGGAGCACAAACCAGGTACGCAGATAGCGAATGCCGACGCACTGAGCCGATTGCCTTTATCGACCAGCCCCATGTCGACCCCCATGACCGGTGAGGTGGTTGCAACCCTAAATTTTATGGACACCTTGCCTGTCACGGCATCACAGATCCGTGAGTGGCCCCAGACGGAGCCAGTCCTGTCAAAGGTTCGGCACATAGTCCTGTATGGTGGGCAGCATAGACAGCTCCCAGGCGCGTTGCGGGCATTTTCCTCCAAGCTGTCAGAATTCAGCGTGGAAGACGGCATCCTCTTGTGTGGGACGTGTGTGATTGTCCCGGAAAAAGGACAGGAGCTGATACTAAGAGACTTGCACAATGGGCATCCAGGTGTGACCAAAATGAAAATGTTGGCCCGGAGTTATGTTTGGTGGCCAGACCTCGACGCCGACATTGAGAAGGTGGCCCAAAACTGCTCCATTTGTCAGGAGCATCAGAAGCTTCCGCTGGCCGCACCCCTACATCACTGGGAATAGCCAGGGTGGCCTTGGGCGCGCTTGCATGCGGATTTCGCCGGCCCTTCTCAAGCATCCATGTCCCTTTTATTCATCGACTCCCAGTCTAAATGGCTAGAGGTGCATAAGATGGTAGGCACAACGTCCTGCGCAACAATTGAGAAGATGCATTTGTCGTTTAGTACGCATGGCCTCCCCGAGGTGCTGGACACGGATAACGGCACTCCATTCACCAGTGAGGAGTTTGTGAGGTTCATGAAGATGAACGGCACACGCCATATCCGCACTGTCCCTTACCACCCACCTTCAAATGGGTTGGCGGAGGGCGCAGTGCAGACATGCAAACGAGGCCTAAAGAAGCAGTCTTCCGGGTCAATGGACACGAGACTGGCTCGCTTTTTGTTTTCATATAGGACCACCCCCCATGCGGTGACTGGGGTAGCTCCCGCAGAACTCCTAATGGGCCGGAGACTTCGCACCCACCTTAGTATGGTTTTCCCGGACAGTGGCGCAAATGTACGCCGCACACAAGAACGGCAGGGACCGTGATTTTCTCGGCATCGGCTGATTCGGCAGTTTGCGCCCGGTGACCCAGTGTTCGTTCGGAATTTTGCTGGTGGTGCCCAGTGGGTCCCTGGCGTAATCTTTCGCCAAATGGGCCCTATATCTTACCAGGTGGAAGCCCAGGGTCGGCCCCAGTGCAAACATGTATACCACGTTCGGTCCAGAAGACTATCCCTTCCAAAGATTCCCCGCCCCCGGAGATCATTTCTACAGCCGCAAAGACCAGAGACAATGGAAAGTAGTCCTCACAATCTTCCTCAGGTGCCTCACTCAAAGCCTGCGCAGGTCATTACAGAACCGCATGGAGATAGAGACGCCAAGATGACAGAGGCAGCAGACTCTGACTCCGAGATGGAGACACAGGACGCATCAGAGGGGGAATCCTCGGGCCCACAGGCCGTGGATGTACAACCGTTATGCCGTTCATCACGGACGCGCCGGTCTCCATCTCGTTACACGCCGCCCGATCCAGCGCCTCATGCAAATAGTGTCCGGCCTGCGGCAAAACGAGTCCGATGCCCTCTTTCACCAGGGTCTTCGGTGGATTCCTTGGACTTGGGGGGGGGGAAGGGATGTTATAATCTGCCTGCTTACCATTGGCTGGGGGACTAATGGCAATCCCACAATCCAGTGGGAGTATGAGCTTCCCCAATGAGGGGGGGCGGAGAAATCATTAGCAGACTCCCTGTATAAATAAAGCTGGCCAGTTTGGAACCAGCAGGAAGGAGTAAGCAGCAAGTGAGGTTGCTGCTGTTGTAAATATATATATGTTATTGTAAATAAATGTTATTTCTTTGTATCCTTGAAACTTGTGCTGGATTCTTCGTGGCCCTCACAAAATTACCCAACGGTTGTGAGTGGACTATCGAAAGGTGAATGCAGTTACAAGAACGGACTCTTATCCTGTCCCACCATTGAAGGATTGCATGGAGAAAGTGGGACAATCTGCATTTATTTCCAACTTCCAGACATGGAAAGAGCATTTAAAACATCGTATGGAGTTCTTCGATTGACTTCAGGTGGCGGGTTTGGTGATGAACCTAGCCGAAAGTGAATTTGGAGAAGCCCGAATCACTTTCCTTGAGGAGTTTCCAATACCCTCAAGCCGAAGGGAGGCAATGCGATCTCTTAACATGAATTAATTTGATAGAACCTTTGTGCAAAAGTTTTGTGGCGTGATTACTCCACAGATGGACTTGTTAAAGAAACCTAAAAATTTCAATGGACAGCGGACTTTCAACGGGCATTTGACTGCCTGAAAGCTGTGATCACCAATGCTCCTGTGTTGGAGAATTGCAAACTGCTCTGTGGTCAGATTGGACTAAATTATCTGATTCTGAAGAGAAATGCCGAGGAATAGAGGAATGGATGGATCGTGCAGAGATTTTGCTCAAAGAGACTGTCAATTGAGAAGGTTTTCGGTTGGAGGAAGAAGAACAAAGAAAAATGGACTATATTATTATACCTGTTTGAGTGTGTTGTTTTCTTTAAATGAAAATGTATATTTACTGTGTACATTTCTTAGTGGATAGTGCAAATGTGAAAAATGAAACCATCTTGAAGTTGATGGTTTATTTTTTTTTCTTATGGGGAGGTATCATGTGAGAGCACCTTTAAGACATGGATGTTTAAGCAATGTACCTTTAAGAAAACAGTGATGTCAGAGAGTGGGTGGAGCTGGGCTTTAGATCAGCCATTTTGAGGTTTCAGTTTTGAAAAAGAGCTGGTGTGTGTCTGTGTGTTTCCAGAGAGCAGCAGTTTGGAGGAAACAAGCTAGGTGTGTGTCTGTGTTTTGCAGTGAGCTGGATTTGCTGTGATGTCTGCCATGTAAGACTACCTCTGGATCATTTGGGTGATTTGAACTCATAATAGCAAAGCCTTTAACCTGATGTGATTCTGTTTAAAGCTGTTAAGTCTCTTGGAGGTTTGAAGGAACATTTTGAGGAATTATTTACTGTTGCAATATTTTCAGAGTTATCTTTGAAGTAAGGGGTGTTAAGAGATCCAATGTTTATTTAAGATGTTATGTTGAGTTCATGGAATAAACAGTGTTTTGTGTTTAAAAACCCACAGGTCCATAATTGTAATCCCACACCTAGGGAACAAGCGGTGTGCTAGGAAAAGTAACAAATCCATTAAAGGGAGAGGTTGGTTGAACTCCATGATACATTTTGGGGTTCTGAAAGCGCCTCGCCCATAACAGTAGAAGATGAGGTTGTTCTGTAGGCTAACAAGTCTTAGTAACGCAGGTGATTGCTTCTTCGGGCCATCCTTGAAAGTCTAAACTGTGTGTTCAGCCAACCTATTTGACAATGGCTGAGACGGTGCGGTCCGGATATCTTTTATTCCATTAAACATCATGAAACGCTGGAATTCCACACCTGTGAATGCCGTTCCAATGTCTGAGACAAGTACGCTGACAGACAGTGGGTGGCAGAATATTGGTGTAGTTTCTCACCTCTGGTGTAACAGGAATTAGTTCCATTGTTTCAAAACCCTTTCTATATCTGCATTGCTGCCAGGCCACCAAAGTGAGCTTCTCCCTCGCATTCTCATCTTGGACTTGCCCGGATGGGCGCTATGCAATTCTTCAAGCAGTGATTCGCTTCCTGGAATGGGGACGGCCACTCTCATTCCCCAAAGGATGACACCATTCCTGCAACTAAGCTCATCCTTCCTGAGCTGATAAGGCTTCATTTTCTCCAAGGTGTGCTCATTCCCCATCCATGGAGTATCATGTTTAATCTTCAACAACAATGGGTTTCTGTTGGTCCAGTACTTTATTTGGAGCGCTGTTACCGGTAAGAAGTCCAGAATGTTTAAGGCCACCACAATCACTTGCGGTACTTGAAGGGTGGCGTGCTTTCCGGTAATGGAAACCTACTTATGGCATCTGCATTTGCTATGTGACTCCCTGGCTGATGTAGGAAAGTATATTCGCAGGCTGGTAAGAACAGCGACCAACGTTGTATCCCCGGTGAAGCAATTGGTGGAATCGGTTTGTCTTCTTTGATGTGTACCCAATGGGTCTCTCGGACCCCCCTCCATTGTATGGGAGAACACAGCCCTGCCCCATATGGCAATGCACTGCATGTAAGTACTATCTTCTCAGGGGGCACAAAATGTACCAGTAAGCATGAAGACTGAAGTGGCTGCTTAACTTGGTTAAAAGCCACTTCCTGTGGTATTCTCCAACACCACCTCTGATGCTTCTTTAACAGCATGTGCAATGGTGACAGCAATGTCGCTAGATTTCAGAGGAAGCGCCCATAGTAGTTGACCAAACCCAGGAAAGATCTGAGTTCTGAGGTGTTCTTAGGGGTTGGGGCTTCTTTAATTACTTTAACTTTCTCTTCTACAGGGTGTAACCCCTGAGCGTCCACCCAATAACCAAGATAAACCACCTTGGTTGCTTGGAAAGTGCAATTCTCTCTTTTTATGTGCACTCCCGCCTCCTAAAACATCTTCAAAACTTCATCCAAATTGGCCAGATATCCCATTGTTAATGGATTCCATTATTAAAATGTTGTCCAAATAATCGACAACCGTGAGCAAACCATGCAGTCATATTCCATAGTTCGCTGGAAGTTGGAGAAGCTGATGAGACGCCAAACGGTAGATGTGCATATTGGTATAATCCCTTTTGAGTTTTTATGATGAAATATCCTCTTGGGGCGTCGTCCAGTTCTAATTGTTGGTAAGCATGGCTCATGTCCAACTTGGTATATGTCATACTCCCAGCCAACTTGGTGTAGAGATCCTCTATTTTGGGGATGGAGTGATATCTATCTAGTTTGGTGGCCTGATTTACCATCAGCTTGTAATTTCTGCAAATGCGGATGGTCTTGTCTGGTTTGACTACCGGCACAACGGGTGGTGCCCACTCCACAAATTCAATGGGCCTAATGATACCCAAATCTTCCAGTAATTTTAATTCAGTTTCTATCTTCTCTACTAATGCACAGGGCATGGATCTTGCTCTAAAACAAATTTCAGGGTAGCCTTCAGGTCTATATGGATTTTTGCTTACAATCCTTTGATCTTTCCCAATTCCTCCTGGAGGGATAAACCGTTCCATTCACCTGCTGGGCAATCCTTCATACTATGCACTGGGGCTGGATTATTTACTCTGCTGGTACTCCGCAGGCCCTGTTTGTTTTTACGCTAGTGCTTCAAGTGTCCTTTTCTTTCACACATGAAGAACTCTGTTTCCCTAAGTCTGCACGTTCGTGGGGAGTGACTTCCCCGCACTGATAGCGCTCAGTGTAATTCCTAGGCTGGTGTTTAAATCTTCTACACTTCATGGTTCTTCTGGCTTCTGCGTTCTTCTCGACTTAAACCAGCGCCTTCACCCTTGGAGCCAATGCTGCTCGTAGCTTCCTGCCCTCTTTGATGGACCTCATCGCTCTATGTGCTTCGCACCTTCTGGATACATTTCTCAGCGCTCTCTATCACTGAATCCATTTCTAGCATCTTCTGAAATGGTAACTCTGATTCAGCTAGCAATTTCCTCTGTATAGCTGCATGGTTTATACTACATACCAATTGGTCCCTCAACATGTCATTCAACACTCACCCAAAATTGTACTGCTCCGCGATTTGTCTTAAACTTGCTACGAAGGCTGCATTGATCTCCCCTGAGCTTCTCCTCGTGGAGTTACATCTGTCTCTTTGTAATATTGCTGAGGGTTTAGGCTGGTAATGCCAGTTAGCTAATGAACAACAAAGAGTTTGTTAACAAACAAACTATATACAGAGTACAATAATCGTTTCAGATAATGGAATAATTCTCGAAGTATTTGCCATTGCCTATCCACCGTCATATCTTTTAATCTAGTTTCCCAGTCTACCTGAGCTAAGTTTGCCCTCAAAAACAAGATACTTGGTTTGGTCATAGTTAAGATCCAATTAACTGAATTTCTCTAAAACTCTGGAAAATTCTATTATATTATGGTCACTCTTCCCCAAATGCTTATTTGCCAGGTGTTTATTATTTAATCCCCTTTCATTGCACAAAACTAGATTTAAAATGGCTTATTATCTAGTTGGCTCCCCAGTGTACTCAGAAAAACTACCTTGAATGCATTCCATGAAATCCCCCTCCTCAAAATTACCTCACAATATCTTTGTTACATATTGTACAAGAAGTGTTTGCTGAAGACCCACTGAGAATAAAGCCTCCCGTGCAGTGCCCTCCACCCCTGCTCTATTCCCAGTCCTTCCTGCTCTACATAAAATAATAAATAAATCTCCCACGCCATTAACCTCGCCCCCCCTCCCTCCCAGAACAAGGATAGAGTCCCCCACGTTCTCACATTTCATCCCACCAGCCTCCGTATGCAAAGCATAATCCTCTGCCATTTTCGCCAACTCCAGCATGATGCCACCACCAAACACATCTTCCCTTCACTCCCTCTGTCAGCATTCCGCAGAGACCGTTCCCTCCGAGATAATCTAGTCCACTCCTCCACCATACCCAGAACCTCTCCCATCACCCATGGCACCTTCCCATGCAATCGCAGGTGTAATACCTGCCCCTTTACCTCTTCCATGCTTAACATCCCAGACCCAAAACACTCATTCCAGGTTAAGCAGCATTTCACTTGCACCTCTTCCAATTTGGTCTATTGCATTCGCTGCTCCCAATGTGGTCTCCTCTATATCGGAGAGACCAAACTCAGACTGGGTGATCGCTTTGCTGAGCATCTTCGGTCTGTGCGCATTCAGGACCCTGACCTCCCCGTTGCTTACCATTTTAACACAAGACCCTGCTTCCATGCCCACATGTCTGTCCTTGGCCTGCTGCAGTGTTCCAGTGAAGCTCAACGCAAACTGGAGGAACAACATCTCATCTTCCGGTTAGGCATGCTACAGCCTTCCGGTCTCAACATCGAATTCAACAACTTCAGATGATTAGCTCTACCCCCACCTCGACCCACTTGTTTTCATCCCATTTAATTTTAACTGTCTTTTACCATTTCTTGATTTTCTTAATATATATTTAAACCCCCCCCCCACCCCCCCAATCTTATCCACCTTTCCTTACCCTTTCTGCTCTGTTGCTTCCCCCTTCCCCTCCCCCCACATCTGCAGTTCACCCTCTGATGTTAATTTCTCTGCTGTTTGGCCTTTCACATCTTTTGTTCTCTCTGGGGACCGCCATTAGCACTCTTTCCCCTTGGTTTCTGTGGCCATTAGCACCGGTTTCTGTGGCTCTGACTCATCTTTCATTCTCACTCCACAGTATAAATATTTCCCACTTTGTCTGTTAGCTTTGACAAAGAGTCATCGGAATCGAAATGTTAGCTCTTTTCTCTCCCTACAGATGCTGCCAGACCTGCTGAGATTTTCCAGCATTTTCTTTTTCCTTCCTTCTCTACTCTGTCACTTTTGCACACTGTACAAACCCATTCAAAATATGCTAAATTCTTCTCATACTCAGATATAGCCATACAATATGCACTGATATGCTTTTTCTATGGGTAGTACTTTCTGATGTAAAACTCAAGTATAAAGGCATAACGATTTATAAATATCCCCACATGGCAGTTTTATATCTTGGTCCTTTGAAAGAAAAGAAATCTATCCTTTTCTAACGTTTCCTGAACAACAGATGTTTTCAGCATTTGACACAATAGTTTGATCGAAGTATATAAGGGGACTTCACTTTTATTTCCCCATTCTACATAACTCGCTCAGATTCTTGTTTGTATGTAATATTAAGACCTTAGGGCATTGAATCTGAGTCCTACATTGCCATGGTTTATACAGTAATGTTTGTGAACAGTTTAGATTGTGATCAAATTGCTTTATTTACAATTGCAGCTACTGCAGCAAAATATCTTTCCTACTCCGCTTTGAAAATTGATTGTTCAGCACTTTGCCGAAATAAGTTCAATGTTCCTCTTGAAGAACCATGACCAGAAATGAAATTTAACGTCAAAGCATGAGATCAGGCTTCCCAATGCAACATCAGCCCAGCCGACGCCCGCCCCCCTCCCCCACACCACACCACTCTCCGCTCCTCCCACCTACTCCTTCCCAGTCACGCACTTGGTAGATTATTTGCCACATGGTGGGCGGGATTCTCCATAACCCGATGCCGAAATCGGGCCGGCACCAGTTTGATGCCGGTCCGCTGTGCTCCTCCCCCTCCAAAATGGCATCATCGTGATGCGCGCCGCAGGCTGTTTCAGCATCGTCGGCGTGTCATCGGCCCACCCGCGATGCTCGCCCGCCGATGGGCCGAGTTCCCGACGGCGCAGGACACGTGTGGTCCCGACCATGTGGGAACCCGGTGTGCCGGCTGCAGAGTGTCCAGTGCCACCACACTCGGTCGGTGCCGCTGGCCAGGGGGCGTCTGTTAGGGCTGGGGGGACTGGTGGGGGATGGCCGGGGGTGGCCAGCGGGTGGGTTGTGGAGTCGCGGTTGGCAGGTTGGGTTTGCACACGGCCGCGCCATGTTGAATGGCGCAACCGGTGCAGGTCATCAGCCCCAGCTATTCGTAATATACATCAATGATTTTGATGAGGGAACCAAATTCAATATTTTCAAGTTTGCTGATGACACAAAACTCAATGGGAATGTGAGCAGTAAGGACGATGCTACGAGGTTTCAAGGTGAGTGAGTAGGCAAATACATGGCAGATTCAGTGCAATGTGGATAAATGTGACGTTATCCGTTTTGGACGGAGAAACAGAATGGCAGAGTATTATGGGCAGTTTTGGTTTCCTTACCAAAGAAAGGATATATTTGTCAGAGAGGGAGTTCAGGAAAGGTTCAACAGTTTTATTGCTGGGACGGCAGGATTGTCTTATGAGGAGAGATCGGGTCGACTGGGCCTGCATTCACTGGAATTTAGAAGAATGAGAGGCAATCTGATTGAAAGGTATAAAATTCTGACGGGCTGGACAGACTGGATGAAGGGATGATGTTTCCTCTGGCTGGGAATCTGGAACAAGGGGTCACAGTCTCAGTATATGGATAGGTCATTTAGACTGAGATGAGGAGAAACCTCTTCAATCAGAGGATGGTGCATCTGTGGAATTCTCTACCGCAGAAGGCTGTGGAAGCCAAATCATTGGATATATTTAAGAAGAATATAGGTGTCTGCACTCTAAAGGCATCAAAGGGTATGGGGAGAGCGCGGGAGTGTGGCGTGGAGATAATCAGCCATTGTCATTTTGAGTGGTGGAGCAGGCTCAGAGGGCCAAATGTCCTCCTCCTGCTCCTAGTTTCTATGTTTCTAGGTGTATGTACATCTCAGTACTCTACATGAGATTGTCCTTCTGCTTCCCACCAGATTGCAATCTCTTAGCCATGTGACATTGCACCATAGTTATACCAGCAGTTACATCAGTATCTGGTGCTTCTGATGTTAACTCTACATCTCCCCCTCCAGTCTTTATCCCGACCATATACATCGCCTATATCTCACCCCAAAGTCTCAGACTTCACAGGGTACCTTTACCAATTTCCCTGATCTGGGCTTCATTTCATTCCAGGGTTGAGGACAAACTGCACTCTCTCATCATTCGATAGGCGTGTCTTCCACCTGGATGGTTGCAGAGTTTCAATTTGTTTCTGATTCCTTGTTTCCAAACGGATCTAAATATGATGTCCAAGTTTCCATTGGTCTCCTTTCCAAAGATATCCTTTTCATCTGTTATTTTGTTGGTTCATCTCGATTCTATATCCCGGCTCGGAACCTCTGCATTCTTTCTGTTGATTTGGGGCCATATTCTTTCCTGGGCTGTAGCACTTCAAGTTGTGTGCTGTGCCTGCTGTTAACCCTTTCCTCTGTGGAAAGGATATTAGTTTAATTGATGGTCTGTACCTTATTAGATGTTCTTAATTTTGGCAACTATCAGGATGTTAAAATTGGCCTCATTAACCTTGGGTTGGAAGAGAGCAAATAAAGTATTCCTAATCGAGTTATACTGGAAATTATGCACTTGAGCAGCAGTTTCTACTTTCCAAGATGGAATTAGAGCTCCGGAGTAACAATAAAAATAACACTGAGCAGAGTCTTATGTACTCGAAACTTTAACTCTATTTTCTCTCTCATAGATGCTACCAGACCTGCTGATTTTACCAACATTTTCAGCTTTTGTTTCAGATTCCAGCATCTCCAGTATTTTGTTTTTATAATAATAAAATATCTTTACAGGAGTAGGAGAGTAGCCTGTTAGCCATAAAAAAAAGAAAGTAACGTGCCAACAGTATGATGGAGGCATTCTGCAGGCAGCGACCATTGAGGTATTCTGCTCCCAGTAATGACGGAGGGATCGAGGAATGAAAAGACAGACATTGCCTGCCAGCAGTAATGATGGAAGCAACTTGCCAGCAGTAATGATGGAAGTAACTTGCCAGCAGTAATGATGGAAGCAACTTGCCAGCAGCAATGATGGAAGCAACTTGCCAGCAGTAATGATGGAAGTAACTTGCCAGCAGTAATGATGGAAGTAACTTGCCAGCAGTAATGATGGAAGTACCTTGCCAGTAGTAATGATGGAAGCAACTTGCCAGCAGTAATGATGGAAGTAACTTGCCAGCAGTAATGATGGAAGTAACTTGCCAGCAGTAATGATGGAAGTAACTTGCCAGCAGTAATGATAGAAGTAACTTGCCAGCAGTAATGATGGAACTAACTTGCCAGCAGTAAAGTTAATTTACTCACTCCCTCGAGGTTAGCCAGGCCATAATTCTCCAGTTATCAGGATTCTCTTTTCTCGCTGGCAGCGCACCCCTGCCCATGAGTTTCCTGGTGGATTGGGGCCCTTCAGATTGATGAAGGGAACCCCCTGATGAGCCGGTGCTGGTAAATTGAGTTCACAATTTAAATCTCTGTGTAGGTAGGCAGGTAGGTTCCTGAAGGCTGTCGGAACCCTGCTAGTAACCTGCCAAAGGCTCCCAAATGCCCAGTAGGCTTACCTCAGGGCTCACAAACTCCCCCATGCCGTTTCCATCTCCCTTCATTTTCCCCAGGTCTTTTCTATGAATATTAACACTGCCTCCATATCCTCATGCCCCTTTGACACTCCCATGCCCCTTTCATTCCCTTTCATTTACTCCCATGCCCACCCATGTGCCCCATGCATCCTTCATACCCACTATCCCAGTTACCACTATGTACTTGCAGGTCTTTGAAATGTTCCTGAAAATGATACAATAAGGAATGAGGCTTTGAAAACCTACTTTGAAAAAAAGTGCTAATCTGCAACTTAATAACAGTGTCAATACATCACAGACATTCAACGTTTTAACGTCAAACGCTTTCATCCACCTGGCATCTTTTATTTTTGTGTACATAAACAACATCAAAGAAACAGTAAATTATTGCAAGGCAATCACACTTTCAATGGAACAGAGCTTGCAATCCCCTGCAAGCTATGTCAACTGACCCTTGCTGAACTGAGTGCATTGGCCATGGCCATTCTTGGAGCTCAGCCAAGCATTCATAACAAGGCATCTTGATAAACAAATGTCTGGCCATCTGTTGTAACTGCTTCTGTGGATATAATTCCTCCCCAAATCGGTCTGAGCCTCGAGCCTACCTAAGGAGGTACCACCCTCGAATCCGAGAGATAAAAATTCTGTGGGAGTGGGAGGAGGTGACGAGTTTGAGATCCATCTGGAAATAGCTTGATTCATATTTCTCAAAGGAAGATCCAGCCATTTAGGCATACTATATCAGTAACCATGACTCCTCTTTGTTCAAAGCCTCAAACAATTGGCCTCAATTAAGAAAAATCGCAAAATCCTCAATGATCACCAACTCAAATCTAAGTAGAACTGGGCTGTCAGATGGACAGTCGTCAGGCTAATTAGCATAGCCTTGTTGCCATGACGGCAGATAATCACTCACCTCATTGACTTTTCTCAGTGAAACTTAAGATTGAATCTGATTCATAAGAAGCACGTTGTTTCCAATCCTCTTATCATGTTAGCATTAGGCATTGATCCACTCCTAGAGATTCAACATAACAAGTGTGGATTTGGCAAATCAGAGATAAAAACAGAAACTGCTGAGAATACACATCAGACCAGTCAACAGCTGAGCAGAAAGATTTGTGGAAAATCACAGTAAAAATTCACACTGGCAGCACATTTAAAAGGGATAAATTATATATTATAAAGTACTATAATTCAGTAGATCTTTGGCTGCATATTTTACTCATCTTTCGTATTATTCTTTTTATGGATCATAATACCTAAAGCTTTGTTCACTATTTTGAGTGGTCGGAGCATCGGGAAAGCGGTGCCACCCCGAATTCTGGTGCAAACTTGGATTCTCCGGCCGTTCGCCCGAACGCGATTTCGGCATCGGGGACCGGAGAATCCAGCCCGTCATCTTTGATATGACTGCAATCATAAAGTAAATTCTAACACCACATTGAAAGTAACCTGCCTTTAAATCAGTATTTACGCATTTGATTTTTGTTGTTGTGTTCATGCTATGTAAGCGTCCCTAGTCAGACCAGCGCTTATTGTCCAACCCTAATCGCGCTTCAGAGGTTTGTGGTGAACTGCCTTCTTTAACCACTGAAGGCCTTGTGGTGTAGGTGCACCAACTGTTAGGGAGGGAGCACCAGGATTTTGACCGAGTGACAGTGAAGGAACTGCGATATATTTCCAAATCAGGGTGGTTTGCAGCTTCTGCCTTCTCAGTGGTAGAGGTTTCAGGTTTGGAAGGTGCTGTCGAAAGAGCCTTGGTGAGTTGATGCAGTGCATCTTGTAGCCGGTAGACACTGCTGTCACTATGTGAGGGAATGAATGTTTACGGTGGTGGTACGGGTCCCAATCAAGTGGGCTGCTTTGTCCTGGATGGCGTTGAGCTTCTTGAGTGTAGTTGGAGCTGAACTCATCCAGGCAAGTGGAGAGTATTTAATTACACTCCCGACTTGTGCCTTGTAGATAGTGGACAGGCTTTGGGGAGTCAGGAAGTGAGTTATTCGCCCCAGAACTCACAGACACACACCTGCTCTTGTAGCCACAATATTTATATGGCTGGTCCTGTTCAGTTTCTGGTCAATGGTAACCCCCAGGATGTTGAGAGTGGGGCATTCAACAACGGTAATGCCATTGAATGTCATGGGGACATTGTTAGATTCTCTCTTGTTAGAGATGGTCCTTGCTTGGCATTTGTGTGGCTTATCACTTATCAGGCCAAGCCTGGATATTGCCCAGGACTTGCTGCATATGGATATGGATTGCTTCAATATCTCAATCATAAAATCATAGAAAAAGGGGGCCATTCAGCCCATCAAGACTGCACCAACCCTTCGAATGAGCACTCTGCCCTTGTCCAATGCCCATATCCCAGTAACCCCATAACCGAACCTGCAAATCCCTGGACACTAAGGGGCAATTTATCATGGCCAATCCACCTAACCTGTACATCTTTGGACTGTGGAGGAAACCGGAGCACCCGGAGGAAACCCGGGGAGAATGTGCAAACTCCACACTGACAGTGACTCCCGGCAGGAATTAAACCAGCGTCCCTGGCGCTGTGAGGCAGCAGTGCTAACCACTGTGCCACCATGCCGCCCAATGAAGATTTGCAAATGGTGCTGAACATTGTGTAATCATCATCGAACATCCCCATTTCTGGCATTATGATGGAAGGAAGGTCATTATTGAAGCAGCTGAAGGTGATTGGGCCTTGGACACTTCCCTAAGGAATTCCTGCAGTGATGTTTTGGGACTGAGATGATGGGTCTCCAACCACCACAACCATTGTCCTTTGTGCTCGATATGACTCCAACCAGCGGAGAGGTTTCCACAATTCCCATTGAGTTCAGGTTTGTTAGGGCTCCTTGATGCCAGACTCAGTTAAGTGTATCCCTGATGTCAAGGGCAGTCACCTCACCTCTGGAGTTCAGCGCTCTTGTCCATGTTTGGACCAAGGTTGTCATGAGGTCAGGAGCATAGTGGCACTGACAAAAAACTAAACTGTGCGTCAGTGAGCTGGTTATTGCTAAGCGAATGCCAATTCAGTGCACTGTCGACAACCCCTTTCATCACATTTCTAGTGACAAATACAGGATACGACTGGAATACAAAATATTATCAGAAATATTTCGCAGAATCACAGAACTGTTGCAAAGCAAAAAGAACCATTCACCTGTCATGTTTGTACAGGCTCTCCGAATGAGCAATTCACTTTGTGTCATTTCACCTGCCTTCTCCCCATAACCTTAAACATTCTACCCTTTCAGGTAACAGTTTCAGCCCCTTTTGCAAGACTCGATTGAAACTGCCTCCAGCACGCTCTCAAGGCAGCACATCCCAGACCTTAACCACTCGCTCCATGGAAACCTTCGGCGGGATTCTCCGACACGCCGAGGCGGAATTGCGCCCGGCGTGGGGGGCGGAGAATTGCCATTAACGCTGGCAATCCAGCACAACGGCGCTTCTGCTATTCTCCGTGGACCCGCCAGTCCTGCGGCACTGGTCGGGGGCCGTTGGAATAGGCCCGCACGGTGGTTCTCCGCAGTCGACCAGCCGAATGCCCATCGGTGTGGTACAACACGGTGGGAGCTGGGACCCCCGGCCGCAGTGGCGGTCCTGGTGAGGGGCGGGGGGGGGGGGGGGTCCTGGTGAGGGACGGGGGGTGGTCCTCAGCGGTGGCCAGGCCCGCGATCGGGGCCACCGACCGGCAGGCCATTGCGATCTGGGAGGGACCTACCTTCCTCCGCACGGGCCCGCTGTGTTGCACCAACATCTCGGCGGCGCCCAAACCAAGGTATGCTGCAAACGTTCTCGATTCTTAACCGTTTCTCCACAGCTATTCTGCAAGACTCCTCGTCAAACCTCCTCTCAGCCCTCTCTTCCCCAAGGAAAACAGTCCGAACCTCTCCAATCTACCATCGGAACTGAAATTCCTCACCCCTGGAACCACTGTCTTGAATCTTCCCTGCAGTCTCTTCAGCGCCTTCATGTTTTCCAAAGGTGTGGCTCCCAGAACTGGTCACAATACTCCAGCTGATCCTGAATGAGTGCTTTAACATCAACATTAACAGGGGCTGGTTTCGCACAGGGCTAAATCGCTGCCTTTTAAAGCAGACCATGGCAGGCCAGCAGCATGGGTTCAATTCCCGTAGCAGCCTCCCCGAACAGGCGCCGGAATGTGGCCACTAGGGGCTTTTCACAGCAAGTTCATTTGAAGCCTACTTGTGACAATCAGCGATTTTCATTTCATTTCATTTCAACATAACCTCCTCCAGGAACATAGGAGCAGGAGTGGGCCTTTTATTCTTTCGAGCACGTTCCGCTTTGCAATGAAGATCATTGCAAATCTGCACCACAATCTCACATACTCAACTTCACATACTTCAAATACTCAATCATCTCTTAATACCTTTGGCTGGAAAATGTTCATCAACCTGAGTTTTGATCCAACATTAATTGCCATTTACAGAAGAGAGTACCAAGAGTACTTCTACCCTCCTTTGTGCATTTCCTAATTGCGTTCTTAAAGGTCTTTGCTCTCATTTTTTGACTAAGCTCTCAGAATAATTTAATGCAACTTTATAGGCCAACGAAAAGAACAACAACGTTTCCTTTTATTAATAATCCTGGAAATGAATAAACCGATCTTTATCGAATGAAACAATATTAGAAAATGCCAGGCCGTACTTTATTACAAAAAGACTGCAAAAGTGACATTTGAGTAAAGGAATATTCTTGTCATCTTTATCTCACTTGAATGTATTCAAGATAATAAAGTTAATCCTCAATACCAGTGGAAAAAACTGCAATTAAAGAAGGATCCACTATCATTCTTCCATAATGTTACCTACGATCATTATTGAAAGAATGGGATGAACTACTTTGTGAATCCAATTGACAGGTTTCTTCTGTAGCATTTTATATTGAGGCTTTTTTTAAAAAATGCTTTTGAGCCTTGGAAACACAGTTTTGGGCCACAAATTCAACATAAAGCAAATGGAGTGATGGGGAAATGGGTAGTGCAGTGACACTTTGCTCCTACAATAGGCCACTGCTAAATTACTCAGGGCCTTCGTTAAAGTAGTCCTGGGCATTTGAGTCAAGACCTGCACCCTATCCTAATCGAAGTTGACATTCTCCTCCTGTAGAAGGAGGCCATTCAGCCTGTCAATTCTGCACCGACCCTCTAAAGACCACCCCACCTCGGCCGAAAGCCTACCCTGTCCCCATAACCCCACCTCGGGGCAATTTATCATGGCCAATCCACCTAACCTGCACATCTTTGGACTGTAGGAGGAAACCGGAGCACCCGGAGGAAACCCACGCAGACACGGGGAGAACGTAAAAACTCAACACAGTCACCCAAGGCCGATTCGAACCCGGGTCCCTGGCATGTGAGGCAGCAGTGCTAACCACTCTGCCACCATGTAACACACTCTTGAGGCTCCTGTGGTTATTTCGGAACCCATACACAAAGTGTATCTGCCTGGAGAGGAGCAGGACCAGAGAGGTCCTACTGCACATAGTCTGCTCCCAGCTGCAATCTGCTTTGCAGACACTGCCGCCCAATGCTTGGCCTCCATTTCCATTCTTCAACGCCCTGCCCCCAACCATGCAGGACTTACCTGAGGATCTGTGCTGGCTTGTGCTTGCTATCCACCCTAGCCCTTACCTGAAGATACCTGCCAGCCTGTGTTTTGGCTCTCCGTCCTCCACCCAACTCCCCCTCCCCCACCAAAAACAAAGGTTTTCCTCCCCTCATTCCTAGCTCAACCTTACCTGTGAATCACAGCCTGATGAGGTGAGCAGCTAGAATTCCATCTCGCCACACAAACAGCTGCCTTGGCAAATGTGACAAGCGCTAGGTAGGCAGCACGGTAGCACAAGTGATTAGCACTGTGGCCTCACAGCGCCAGGGTCCCTGGTTTGATTCCCCGCTGCGTCACTGTCTGTGCAGAGTCTGCACGTTCTCACCGTGTCCGTGTGGGTTTCCTTTGGGTGCTCCGGTTTCCTCCCACAGTCCAAAGACGTGTAGGTTAGGTGGATTGGCCATGATAAATTGCCCTTAGTGTCCAAAAAGGTTAGGAGGGGTTATTGAGTTACGGGGATAGGGTGGAAGTGAGGGCTTAAGTGGGTTGGTGCAGACTCGATGGGCCGAATGGCCTTCTTCTGCACTGTATGTTCTATGAGCACACCTTAATTATTATGACGAGGTCCATGAGAATAGTCCCTGGGCTCCTTGTTTTGAGCTTGTCCTGGTCACACGCTACTTGTCAATCATGCTAAAACTGGCCACGACAAATTCATTTCGAAATGTAGCTTTTTAGATAACCTTGGTTTCTTTCTCTTTTAACTTTCCAAATTAGTTGCGGCAGTTGCAATATTGCCTGGAGCTTCAGCTAAAATGATTTTCAAAACTGCTAAATATTAACATGTGTTTCTTCGCAAACCTGCTGACTTCCTCAAAAACAATGCAGTTTTCTTTAGATTCATGTCAAATTCCAATGACAAATGCTTTTATGCACAGATCATGATCGATGGAATGCTGGTTATAGCAAGGAAAAGGAATTGTGGGACTGATTTTCTGCTACTGTCTATGACTAGGTGGTCTCTAAAATTCACAAAGCTACCCCATCTTCCACTCATTTACTGCTTAATAACCATTAACGCACTTCTGTGTGACAAGATGGACAATAGTATTGATTGAAGTTATCATAATGACTGATATCCTGCACGTGAACTGCTATTGTAAGCAACATTTGATGTTAAAAATAAAAAACATTGCAGTTATTGTGCTTTCGAATCAAAAATATTTATTTTAAACGTGAATTAATGTTGCCAGAATTGATCTTCTTTCGCCTTTGTTTCCTTTGTTATTCTGTTCATGCAGTGTGAGCACGGCTGGCTAGACCAGCTTTTTCTGCTCATCCCTAACTGCCCTTGCGTAGGTGGTAGTGAGCTGTTGCTGCGGTCCATCTGGTACAGGTACTCCTGCTGGGCTGTTAGGAACATGGAGGGACATCCAGGAACAGCAGTGACCATTCAGTCCTTCAAGCCTTCTCTGACATTTGATAAACTCATGGCCGATCTCTTTGTGCTCACGACGCCTCCTTCTTGTCCCCCCCCCCCCCCACCCCCCCCCCCCCACCCACCCCCCCACCGCCCTCCTTCACCAGAGCTCTTGGCTCTTTTGGCCATCACAAAATGATCCAGCCTTCACTGCTCTCTGGGCAAGAGAATTCTACAGACTAATGACCCGGCAGCACGGTAGCACAAGTGGATAGCACTGTGGCTTCACAGCGCCAGGGTCCCAGGTTTGATTCCCCACTGGGTCACTGTCTCTGCGGAGTCTGCACGTTCTCCCCGTGTTTGTGTGGGTTTCCTCCGGGTGCTCCGGTTTCCTCCCACAGTCCAAAGACGTGCAGGTTAGGTGGATTGGCCATGCTAAATTGCCCTTAGTGACCAAAAAGGTTAGGAGGGGTTATTCGGTTAGGGGGATAAGGTGGATGTGAGGGCTTAAGTGGGTCGTTGCAGACTCAATGGGCCGAATGGCCTCCTTCTGCACTGTATGCTCTATGTTCTATGAGAGAAAATAATTCTCCTCATCTCTATTGATCCAACCTGTTCAACCTTTTTCATAAAGGTTGTAATGAGCCCTGTAATGAGTTGAGCGAAACGTCTCTGAACTGCTTCGAATGAAATGAAAATCGCTTATTGTCACAAGGAGGCTTCAAATGAAGTTACTGTGAAAAGCCCCTAGTCGCCACATTCCGGCGCCTGTTCAGGGAGGCTGGAACGGGAATTGAACCGTGCTGCTGGCCTGCCTTGGTCTGCTTTGGGTCCATTTGATGCTCGGGAAATCCAGTTATGGCCGCTAAATCCCACGAGAGGGCCATAACGGGCCATAAACTATCCTACGGGAACAATGTGTCCAGACACCTTTCCCCAGCCCTGATGCATCTTAATATCTGTAGCTCAGCCTCCAGCTCATTGACTCTGAGCCCAAACTCCTCAAGCCACAGACATTTACTGCACATGTGTTCGCAGGGAATCACATTTGTGTACATCCGATCCACATACTGCAGCCCCAACACACCACCAGCCCTGCCATTTTAAATATGTATTAATTTATTGTGTGTTAACTTTTAAAATTAATAAGTCCTGCTATTCTTAATAAGCTTAACTACTGGTATTAAACCTAACTAATACTAATAAAACCTTACAATTACATGAGATTTTAAACAAGGCGAATGCTCACCAACCAATTACCTGCTTCCCAGTGAGATCACACTTTGTGTTTTCCCAGAATGCAGCAGGTCAGCAGACTGAGTGGCTCGCATGCTGTTTTCTGGGCTCTCTGCCACTCTCGCTCTCCCCTCTCTAGGCTGCTGTCTGGGTTTGGGAACCTTTGTTGCCCTCTCTCCCTTCTCCACGTTGCTTTCCGGGCTCTGAATTCTGCACTGCTGTCTCTCTCTCTCTCAGCGAGAGTGAAGAAAGGGCGATATAGGTCCAATTCAAAATGATAAGTGGCTTGATGGGGAGTTGCCAGTGTTAGAGGCTGTGGGCTTCAAAGCAGGCTTGGTGTTTATTGAAGGGCATCGTGTATATAGTCCACACCGCTGAGTCTTCGGTCTCACTAAGGGCTTGTAGATGCTGGGCAGGATTTTTTGGAGGCGTTTGGGACAGCTGGTCATGAGGTGAATTACTTGCTGCAGAATTTCCAGTCCTGTTAGTTTCTGGTCAGGGATAACCCGCATGATATTGGAGATGGGGGATTCAATGATTGTAAGGCAGCTGAATGTCAAAGGCCGATAGTTGCTGCAGAATTTCCAGTCCTGTTAGTTTCTGGTCAGGGATAACCCGCATGATATTGGAGATGGGGGATTCAATGATTGTAAGGCAGCTGAATGTCAAAGGCCGATAGTTATAGAACATTGAATTACTACAGTGCAGAACGAGGCCCTTCAGTCCATTGTGTTTGCACTGACCCTCTGAAAGAGCACCCTACCTAGACCCACTCCCCCACTCTATCCCAGTAACTCAGTAACCTCACCTAAACTTTGGACACTAAGAGCAATTTTGCACGCCCAATCCACCTAACCTGCACATCTTTGGACTTTGGGAGAAAAGCAGAGCATCCGGAGGAAACCCACACTGACACGGGGAGAACGTGCAAAACCACGCAAACACTCACCCAAGGCCAGGATTAAACCCAAGTCCCTGCACTGTGAGGCAGCAGTGCTAACCACTGTGCCATCATGCCGTATTCTTTCTTCTTGGAGAAGATCGTTGTCTTAACCTTGTGTGGTGCGAATGCTGCTTGCCACTTACCTATATATATGGACACGGACTGTTTCCGTATCTGAGGAGTGGTGAATCGTGCTGGTCATGAGAGCAATATTTTGAGTAATATAATTTTGCAAAGTCGGTTCCAAATACATTTTTAAACTTTCACCTTACCAGGTTTAAAACAAAAACAGAAAATGTAGGAAGTACTCAGCTGGCCAGTCAGCATCTGTGAAGAGAGGCAGAGTAAATGTTTCAGGTCAATGGCCATTCATTGGCTGATTTTGTTTCAACATTTCCAGCATCCACAGGATTTTGCTTTTGTATTTATAGCCAAGTTGGAATAAAGATTATCATGCGGGTTAGGTATTGATTTTGTTTAAATTACCGAATGATAAATAATTCAATGGTTTCAAAATTTTGAGCGATGATCGCTACCCTTTTCAAATAAAATACATTTATGAAGCATCACAAAATATGAAAAGGTTAAGAGCCAATGCAGGTTTTTAATGCGTAAAATGGTCTCCTTCTTGGCTGCATTATTCCACGACTCTACAGAATTTTTATGGAAGTGTTTTGTGCAAAATTCTTCATTTTACGCACTTCATTTTACGATCTAGGCCAATTTACCCAAATGTAATTAAATTATCTGCATGTCTGACAGATCCATAGGATGTGGGCAAATGGTCAAAATGTCCTCAGGGTGAAAGGATTGCTAATAGGTTCAATTTTCACATGCACTAAAAAGCAATAAAATCCCATCCAGAAACAATTAAACAATCGTTCCACCCACACTCTCTGCAAAATCAGAAAGTCAGTCATGGCTGTGACAGCTTTCCACTACCCTCGTCTTTTAGTTCCAACCCGCTCTCTCCATGTTCTCGACTCCTCACCGAATTCAGGGAACAAAGAGAGGCCATTCTAGACTGGCTGTGCCAGGTGTCAGCACTTCAGCAAACGCTTCAATTCCATTTCCCTGATTTTCCCTTTATTCCTTGATATTCTACCAATCAGCTACCTATCCAATCCTTTCCAAACTACATTAGTTTCTGCCACAAGAGCCACTTGTAGTAAGTATTCCAGTAGGTCCGTGCGAGCATTTTCTTTTAACTTTCCCAATCATGCTTTTGGTAATAATTCTGAATCCATTTCCCCTTTGCTCCTGAGTCATGAACCAGTGGACGTGTCCCCTGGTCCTGGGAAGGTGGGATTAAGATCAAACTTTGAGAGAACTTTGTTGGGCCAGCTCCCTGGCGCATTCCCGCCTCCGAGTGACCCCGCCGGAGGCAGGTGCAAACTGGCAGAAGCTACCAGCCCGGAAAGAGCAGGGAACAAATTAGGAGCAAATAATTGGTTAATAAGCAATTAATAATAATATTAATAATAATAATACTAACAATAACAATAATAATAATCTTTATTAGTGTCACAAGTAGGCTTACATTAACACTGCAATGAAGTTACTGTGAAAAGCCCCTAGTTGCCACATTCCGGCGCCTGTTCGGATGCACAGAGGGAAAGTTCAGAATGGCCAATTCACCTAACAAGCACGTCTCTCGGGACTTGTGGGAAGAATCCGCAGCACCCAGAGGAAACCCACGCAGACACGGGGAGAACGTGCAGACTCCTTACAGACAGTGACCCAAGCCAGGAATTGAACCTGGGACCCTGGCGCTGTGAAGCAACAGTGCTACCCACTGTGAAGCATCACAGGAACTGTCCCTATCCCATACGGTGAAGCATCGTAGGTCAGAATGATGGGTTCCCTTGGGTCAAAAGGATCCACTAAGTTTGAGAATTGCAAGGCCTGCTTAACCTGTTGGAAGGTTTGCTACTTTGGTTCCTTCCAATGCCAATGGTGGTGTTTCATCAAGGGCATATGCAATGGCACTAATACCTTTGTGAGATTGGGAATAAAACAACTATAATAGTAGTTATAATAATCCTCAAGAAGGAATTTAATTCTGCCACATTTTTAGATGCCGGGACTTCACTTATGGCTCTCACCTTGTATTCATATGGGTTTAGACCATTTGAGTCCGCTTTGAACCCTAGGTAAGTGACCTCACTAGCTTGGAAAGAGCACTTCTCATGTTTGAGTTGGATTCTCACACCTCTGAATCTTCGCAACACCTCTTCTAAACTTGCTAGATGCCCCTCATGCGATGTTCCTGTTATTAGGACGTCATCTAGGTAGACCCCAAACTTTGAGATGCCTTGAAGGAGATTTTTCATTGTGCACTGGAATATTGCACAGGCTAAGGGGATGCCAAGAGCTAATCTGGTGTGTTGAAACAGGCCTTTATGCATGTTAATCTTCATAAACCTTTGAGAATCTTCATCCAGCTCCAGTTGTAAGTATGCTTGACTGAGTTTGAGGTTGGTATATGTGTGAAGTCCCCTGCCAGTTTCACAGAAAGTTCTTTAATTCATGGGATTGGGCTTTTATCTGCTTGGGCTGCCTGGTTGATTGTAAGCTCGTAGTCTCTACATACTCTAACAGAGCGGCCCGGCTTTAATACAGGAATGATGTGAGCTGCCCACTCTGAAAACTGTATGGGTGGGATGATTCCCAGTTCTTCCAGATGTTTAAGTTCAGCTTCCACTTTTTGGTCCTTGTTTTAAAAGAAACTTGGCTGTTGAGTCCGGGTTGTCATATATCTTGCCCTTTGCTCTTTTTATTCGACCCAACTTGTCTTGTTGCTGCCCCATGGACATCTTATTGCTGATATGTCATTGGAGTCACGGTTTCAAAAATCTTCAGTGTCTCCCCCGCATACATCGCCAGCTAGGCTGTTGTCTTACTCAAAGCCAAAGACTGAACACCTTCTCAAAGATATTTAAACGTTTGCTTACCAACAGCTGTAGTCATTGCCTGTTGTGTTCTGTCATCTTACCGTTGCAATGATGTAGACAGAACACCTGGTTGTTTAACTAGAACAATGATTTAGAACAAAGAACATAGAACAGTACAGGCCCTTCGGCCCTCGATGTTGTGCCGACCATTTATCCTAATCTAAGATCAACCTAACCTACACTCCTTCAATTTACTGCTGTCCATGTACCTGTCTAAGAGTCGCTTAAATGTCCTGAATGACTCTGAGTCCATCGCCTCTGCTGGCAGTGCATTCCACACACCCACCACTCTCTGTGTAAAGAACCTACCTCTGACATCTCCCCTATACCTTCCTCCAATCACCTTAAAATTATGTCCCCTCGTGACAGCCATTTCCACCCTGGGGAAAAGTCTCTGGCTATCCACTCTATCCATGCCTCTCATCACCTTGTACACCTCTATCAAGTCACCTCTCTGCCTTCTTTGCTCTAGTGAGAAAAGCCCTTGCTCCCTCAACCTTTCTTCATAAGACATGCCCTCCAGTCCAGGCAACACCCTGGTAAATCTCCTCTGTACCCTCTCCAAAGCATCCACATCCTTCCTATAATGAAGCGACCAGAACTGGACACAATATTCCAAGTGTGGTCTAACTAGAGTTTTATAAAGCTGCAGCTAAACCTCGTGGCTCTTAAACTCAATGCCCCTGTTAATGAAAGCCAACACACCATACACCTTCTTAACAACCCTATCAACCTGGGTAGCAACTTTGAGGGATTTATGTACGTGGACCCCAAGATCCCTCTGTTCCTCCACACTTCCAAGAATTCTGCCTTTAACCCTGTATTCAGCATTCAAATTCGACCTTCCAAAATGAATCCCTTCACATTTATCAAGGTTGAACTCCACCTGCCACTTCTCAGCCCAGCTCTGCATCCTGTCAATGTCCTGTTGCAACCTGCAACAACCCTCAACACTATCTACAACTCCACCAACCTTTGTGTCATCGGCAAACTTACTAATCCACCCTTCCACTTCCTCATCCAAGTCACTTAAGAAAACCACAAAGCAAAGAGCAGAGGTCCCAGAACAGATCCTTGCGGGACACCACTGGTCACCGACCTCCAAGCGGAATAGAACATAGAACATAGAACAATACAGCGCAGTACAGGCCCTTCGGCCCACGATGTTGCCCCGAAACAAAAGCCATCTAACCTACACTATGCCATTATCATCCATATGTTTATCCAATAAACTTTTAAATGCCCTCAATGTTGGCGAGTTCACTACTGTAGCAGGTAGGGCATTCCACGGCCTCACTACTCTTTGCGTAAAGAACCTACCTCTGACCTCTGTCCTATATCTATTACCCCACAGTTTAAAGTTATGTCCCCTCGTGCCAGCCATATCCATCCGCGGGAGAAGGCTCTCACTGTCCACCCTATCCAACCCCCTGATCATTTTGTATGCCTCTATTAAGTCTCCCCTTAACCTTCTTCTCTCCAACGAAAACAACCTCAAGTCCATCAGCCTTTCCTCATAAGACTTTCCCTCCATACCAGGCAACATCCTGGTAAATCTCCTCTGCACCCGCTCCAAAGCCTCCACGTCCTTCCTATAATGCGGTGACCAGAACTGTACGCAATACTCCAAATGCGGCCGTACCAGAGTTCTGTACAGCTGCAACATGACCTCCCGACACCGGAACTCAATCCCTCTACCAATAAAGGCCAACACTCCATAGGCCTTCTTCACAACCCTATCAACCTGGGTGGCAACTTTCAGGGATCTATGTACATGGACACCTAGATCCCTCTGCTCATCCACACTTTCAAGAACTTTACCATTAGCCAAATATTCCGCATTCCTGTTATTCCTTCCAAAGTGAATCACCTCACACTTCTCTACATTAAACTCCATTTGCCACCTCTCAGCCCAGCTCTGCAGCTTATCTATATCCCTCTGTAACCTGCTACATCCTTCCACACTATCGACAACACCACCGACTTTAGTATCGTCTGCAAATTTACTCACCCACCCTTCTGCGCCTTCCTCTAGGTCATTGATAAAAATGACAAACAGCAACGGCCCCAGAACAGATCCTTGTGGTACTCCACTTGTGACTGTACTCCATTCTGAACATTTCCCATCAACCACCACCCTCTGTCTTCTTTCAGCTAGCCAATTTCTGATCCACATCTCTAAATCACCCTCAATCCCCAGCCTCCGTATTTTTTGCAATAGCCTACCGTGGGGAACCTTATCAAACGCTTTGCTGAAATCCATATACACCACATCAACTGCTCTACCCTCGTCTACCTGTTCAGTCACCTTCTCAAAGAACTCAATAAGGTTTGTGAGGCATGACCTACCCTTCACAAAGCCATGCTGACTATCCCTGATCATATTATTCCTATCTAGATGATTATAAATCTTGTCTCTTATAATCCCCTCCAAGACATTACCCACTACAGACGTGAGGCTCACCGGTCTATAGTTGCCGGGGTTGTCTCTGCTCCCCTTTTTGAACAAAGGGACCACATTTGCTGTCCTGCAGTCCTCTGGCACTATTCCTGTAGCCAATGATGACATAAAAATCAAAGCCAAAGGTCCAGCAATCTCTTCCCTGGCCTCCCAGAGAATCCTAGGATAAATCCCATCAGGTCCCAGGGACTTATCTATTTTCAGCCTGTCCAGAATTGCCAACACCTCTTCCCTACGTACCTCAATGCCATCTATTCTATTAGCCTGGGGCTCAGCATTCTCCTCCACAACATTATCTTTTTCCTGAGTGAATACTGACGAAAAATATTAATACTTTCCATCCACTACCACTCGCCGTCTTCTTTTGGCCAGCCAATTCTGTATCCAGACAGTCAAATATCTCTGTATCCCATGTCCCCTAACTTTCTGAATGAGCCTACCATGGGGTACCTTATCAAATGCCTTACTGAAATCCATATACACCACATCCATTGTCCGACCTTCATCAATGTGTCTCGTCACATCCTCAAAGAATTCAATGAGGCTTGTGAGGCATGACCTGCCCCTCACAGAGCCATGCTGACTATCTTTAATCAAACTATGTTTTTCTAAATAATCATAAATCCTATCTTTCAGAATCCTTTCCAGTATTTTGCTCCCCACAGACGTAAGACTGATGGGTCTGTAATTCCCAGGGATTTCCCTATTCCGTTTCTTGAATAGGGGAACAACATTTGCCTCCCTCCAATCATCCGGTACTACTCCAGTGGAGAGTGAGGACGCAAAGATCATCGCCAACGGCGCAGCAATCTCCTCCCTCGCTTCCCGTAATAACCTTGGGTATATCCCGTCAGGCCCAGGGGACTTATCTATCCGGATGCTTTTCAAAATCTCCAGCACATCCTCCTTCTTAATAGCAACCTGTTTGAATCTATTAACCTGGTTCACACTGTACTCATGGGCAACAAGGTCCCTCTCTCTCGTTAATACTGAAGCAAAGTATTCATTTAGGGCCTCCCCATCTCCTCAGACTCTAAGCACGGTTCCCTCCACTATCCCTGATCGGCCCTACTCTCACTCTGATCATCCTCTTATCTTATTAAGTGTAGAATTCCTTGGGGTTTTCCCTAATCCTTCCCGCCAGGGCTTTTTCATGCCCCCTTCTAGCTCTCCTCAGTCCATTTTTGAGTTCCTTCCTGGCTACCTTGTAACCCTCTAGAGCCGAGTCAGGTCCTTGTTTCCTCAACCTTACATAAGCTTCCTTCTTCCTCTTGACTAGAAGCTCCACTTCTCTTGTCATCCAAGGCTCCTTCACCTGACCATTCCTTCCTCGTCTCATTGATGAACACATGGAAAGATAACAGACAGATTACTATACAGACACAATTTCTACATGAGTTCAGTGAACTCTCCTGGAGCTACCCTATGTGCGACTGTCCACTTGTATGCTTTACTTACCAACTGGTGAACCACTCACGTCTAGTGACCGATGTCTGACGCCCCCAGCTGGTTGGAGGTCGCATTACTAACTATGTACAAAACTATTCACAGGCATATCACCACAACGTCCTATTATTGCCCTCCACCTTAAGTCTTCCATTTATTGTGAGGACTGTCTGAATTGGGGCTGTTCTTCTCACACTCACCACATTTAATGTGTATGTTTCAGACTCTTCATCTGGATTCTTTTCCATTTTGGTCACTGATGAAGAGGCTTGCTGCCAATGTTTGCTGAATTTGTGCATTCCGGTGGGTGCGGCAATGTACCTGGATATGCACCGAAAACATGTAAACACTGCAGTGTCACGATTATTGGGTGTGATCGCCCCCACACCGATAAGAGTCATCTTGACTCCTGGGCTGATGGCCCAATTTCTTTCTTGCCCACTAACTACCATCTTGCTACGGGGATTGCTGCTGAACTTCCTCTGTGCCATTCTACCTGACCTTGCGCCTTGCAGCCATACCACCCCACAGCTGGTTCACCTCACCCTCTTGCACGCTTGGAAGCTCTGGCACGTCCCTCAGTGCAGTCAATCACCTGGGAGATCCCAATTACCCTGTCTAGGGTCAACTTCATTTCAGCCAAAAGCTTCTTTTGTACACCTATATTGTTAATACCGCATACTAAACGATCAGGCAGCAGGTCATCCAGTGTTGCACCAAACTCGCAACGCTCGGCCATTTGTCTGAGTCTGGCAACGAAGGCAGAGATACTCCAGGGTCCCTGACAGCCGAGTTAAACTTGCATTGCTTTTGTGTGATCTAAGGTCTGGGGTTGAAATGCCACCTGACCAGCTTCACCAACTGGTCAAATTACTTTGTGTCAAGTGCTTCCGGGAATTCCTGAGAAGACTGTAGGTTTTTGGCCCACAAACTGTTTACAGGGTAACCTTCTGCTTATCCCCCCTTATTTCGTTTTCCGTGAAGAAGTATCAAAGCCATTCAACATACTGGCTCCAATCTTCGGCTCCCTGATCGAATGGGTCCAACTTCCCAATCATTTTTCACTCACTTTTCTTTGGTATCGTTGATATTTTCCGACTCTGTGTTCGTCTTGGAGGCTTTCCTTCCCCACCCCCACCCCCTTCAAATTCGATGGCTGCAGGCTTGCGATCAATCCGGTTTATACTTGTCACTAATGTGATGGCTTGAGGCATTTCCAGGTATATAGTAGTATTGAAGAATAAAGTGTTGATTGGCAAATAAAAAGGGTAACGTATGTACAGGAACAGAACGTCTCTAATATAGGTGTTAACACTCTGTGTCCCGTGTTCAATCTGATCAGAATCCCTCTGCCTAGAACCTGCCCAGGTCCCTCATTGGTTGGGGTTTGCGCGTTCCTGCACGATAGGCCCCGAGTCAGTCACATGGCCCGTGAGGGCATGCCCCTTAAAGGGGCCACGTTCCCACAGAAAGCTTTGTATTCATTTATCATTTGCTGTTTTCTGTATTCAATGCCCTGCATTTAGAACAAGGAATCCCATTTGACTTTATCACCTTGGCTAATTGCACTTCAACCTTTAAAAATCTATGTGGGAGATGTGAATACCACCCACCAGATGGAAAAACTGGGCAAGAAGGCAGCTAAAATCAGCCAGGCGATTTAACCATCAATTTATCCACTGGATTCCTCTGTCTTCTATTTTAACCTGTTCTTCAGTGAGGCAGAAAGAGTTGTTGGAAGAGGAGTGGACACAAGAGAGGCCATTTAAGATATGTTTCTCCAGCTTCTTTTTGGGACCAGTGTCATGTGAGAGTACCTTTAAGAAATGGGTGTTTATTACTGCAGTGATGTCAGAGAGTGGGTGGAGCTGGGCTGTCTGTCAGCTTTTTATTTTCGCTTTAGGCTTTTTGCTGCAGGGTGGGTTTGGTTTCATTTTAGTTTTGGAGAAGCTCCAATCACAGCAGGATGTGTGTGAATCTCTGCAAGCTTATGAATGTTTATTTGCTGATTTCAACGTGGTAACTGCTCTCAATAGTGAATTTAAACCTGCTCTTTGTGTTAAAAGGGTCTTTTGTCTTCTGAATGTTGTTTGGGAATTTATTAAAGATTATTTAGTGTTGTATTCTTTGGGGGTTGTATTTGAATTGATGGTTGCTAAGATGTTCACTGTATGTTTTAAAAAGGTTAACTTGAGTTCATAGAATAAACATTGTTTTGCTTTAAAAATTACTTTTCCATTTCTGCTGTACCACTCCTGTAGAGTGGGCCGTGTGCTCCCCATACCACAATCTATTAAAAGTTGTGGGTCAGGTGAACTCCATGATACACTTTGGTGTTCTCTAAACCCTGGCCCATAACAAATTGGGGGCTCACCCGGGATAAAAGTCTATCTATTGGATTGGCTGAGTGAACTTAAAGACAGTGAGGGTGAGCATATTGTGGATGCTTTTCAGGTGTGGTATTTTAGTTTAAGTAGGGAGTGTGTTGTGGACAATGGCTCTTTCAGAGGCTGTGAAATTTTTGGGGTGGAGACGGTCACACGCAGTACCTTATGGACAGAGACTAAAAGCAGACATTTAGATTTGGCAAAAACATTGCAGTTAACATTACCTGACAAAATGCGAAAAGTTGAGGTAATTATAGCGGTGGCTAAGCATTTAAAGTTGCCCGAGATACAGTTTGACTCATTGGAAATGGCAAAAAATTCAGTTACAAATTAAACAAATGGAACATGAGAAAGAATTAAAGCAGCTTGAATACGAAAGAGATAGAGAGGAAAAAGAAAGAGAGAGAGAGGAAAAAGAAAGATAAGAAAGGAGGAAAAAAAGAATAGCCCGAGCAGAACAAAAAGAAAGAGAAAGGGAGATACAGATCAGGGAAAAAGATAAAGAGAGAGTGTTTGAACTTCAGAAAATGGCCATAAAATTGGCAGGCGTAAAGGGAAACGTACAGTTGGAGGATAGTGATGAGGATAGTGAGAGCGAGCGTCACAGTCGAAGGCTTGGTGGGAATCTATTTAAATATGTCCAAGCATTGCCAAGGTTTGATGAAAAGGAGTTAGAAGCCTTTTTCATTTCATTTGAGAAGGTAGCTAAACAAATGAAATGGCCACAGGACATATGGTTATTACTGATTCAAAAAAAGCTGGTAGGTAGGGCTAGTGAAGTCTTTGCATCATTACCGGAGGAGGTATTTGGGATGAGGAGATGAAAAAACCCATCTTAGGTACATATGAACTCGTGCCTGAAATTTACAGACAAGGGTTTAGAAATTTAAGGAAATAATTTGGTGAAACATACATTAGTTTGAAAGGCTCAAACAGAGTAATTTTGATAGGTGGATAAGGGCTTTGAAAATAGACCATATGTATGAATCTCTCAGAGAAACTATACTTTTGGAGGAGTTTAGAAATTCAATTCCTGATGTAGTGAGAACTCATGTGGAAGAGCAGAGGGTTAAAACTACGAGATTAGCAGCAGAAATGGCAGATGATTATGAATTTGTTCATAACTCAAAGCTTGGTTTCTGACATCAGTTTCAGCCAGTGGGGGATAGAAACTCGGGACATGAGAAATACTCAAGTGGTAAAGGTAAAGATGATCTGATGGGAGATAATAAAGAGAGTGTACCTCAGATTAAAAAAGAAATCCAGGAGAGTGGAAAAGAAATGAAAGGTTTCAAATGTTTTCATTGTAATAAACTACGCCAAATAAAATCACAGTGTTGGTGGTTGAAGAAAAGCACTGGGAAGGCTGATGTGGTAAAACAGGATAAGACAGTGGGGTTTGTTAAAGTGGGAAAGGAAAGCCCAAGTGAAGCGAAGGAGGTGCAAAACATTGTACAGCCTGATCAAGAGGTGATTGATAAAGATGTCTTTAAAGAATTTACTTGTGTAGGTAAAGTTTCCTCATGTGTATAAGGAGGAGTAGGTAAAGAATTCACAATTGTAAGAGATATGGGAGCTAGTCAATCTTTAATGGTAAGAGGTGAGGAGTTACGTAGTTTGGGAAAAGTATTGCCAGAAAAGGTGGTAACATGTGGAATTCAGGGTGAGAGGTGTAGTATTCCATTATATAAGGTACGGTTGGAAAGTCCAGTGAAGGGTGGTGAAGTGGTAGTCGGAGTAATAGAGAAACTATCTTGTCCAGGAATACAGTTTATCTTGGGTAATGATATAGCTGGATCGCAGGTGGGAGTGATGCCTACTGTGGTTGATAAACCAGTGGAAAATCAGACAACTGAAGTGTTGAATGATGAGTACTCTGGGATTTTTCTGGATTGTGTAGTAACAAGGTCGCAAAGTCACAGGTTAAGACAAGAGGAGAAATCAATGAGTGAAGATGAAGTTGAAGTGCAATTATCAGAAACGATTTTTGATCAGATTGTTGAAAAAGAATAAGAACAGGTGGAGGGTGAGGCGGATATTTTTAGTTCAGGAAAATTGGCGGAGTTACAACAGAAAGATGTGGAAATAAAACGGATATATCAGAAAGCATACACGGAAGAGGAATCTGCGTGTATACCAGAGTGTTATTACCGTAAAAATTATGTCTTGATGAGAAAATGGAGACCTGTACATATGCAGGCGGATGAAAAGTGTGCAGAAGTTCATCAAGTAGTATTGCAGGTAGGATATAGAAAGGAGGTGTTGCGAGTTGCACATGAGGTGCCAGTGGGAGGTCATTTTGGAATAAGGAGAACTCAAGCTAAAATCAAGAAACATTTTTATTGGCCTGGAACACATGAAGATGTAGTTAAATTTTGTCAATCATGTCACACATGTCAAGTGATAGGGAAACCTCAAGCAGTAATAAAACCAGCGCCCTTAATACCCATTCCAGCATTTGAGGAACCTTTTACAAGGGTCCTAATTGATTGTGTAGGACCGCTTCCTAAAATGAAAAGTGGGAACCAATATCTTTTGACGATAATGGATGTGTTTACTAGGTTTCCAGAGGCCATTCCAGTACATAATATTACAGCTAAAAAGATTAGAACATAGAACAGTACAGCACAGAACAGGCCCTTCGGCCCTCGATGTTGTGCCGAGCATTGTCCGAAACCAAGATCAAGCTATCCCACTCCCTATCATTCTGGTGTGCTCCATGTGCCTATCTAATAACCGCTTGAAAGTTCCTAAAGTGTCTGACTCCACTATCACAGCAGGCAGTCCATTCCACACCCTAACCACTCTCTGAGTAAAGAACCTACCTCGGACATCCCTCCAATATCTCCTACCCTGAATCTTATAGTTATGCCCCCTTGTAACAGCTACATCCACCCAAGGAAATAGTCTCTGAACGTCCACTATATCTATCCCCCTCATCATCTTATAAACCTCTATTACGTCGCTTCTCATTCTCCTCCGCTACAAAGAGAAAAGCCTGAGCTCCCTCAACCTTTCCTCATAAGACCTATCCTGCAAACCAGGCAGCTTCCTGGCAAATCTCCTTTGCACCCTTTCCAATGCTTCCACATCCTTCCTATGATGAGGTGGCCAGAACTGCACACAATACTCCAAACGTGATCTCACCAGGATCATGTATATTTGCAGCATAACCCCGCGGCTCTTAAACTCAAGCCCCCTGTTAATAAACGCTAACACATTATAAATCTTCTTTGCGGCTCTATCCACTTGAGTGGCAACCTTCAGAGATCTGTGGACATGAACCCCAAGATCTCTCTGTTCCTCCACATTCCTCAGAACCCTGCCGTTTACCCTGTAATCCGCATTCAAATTTTTTCTACCAAAATGAATCACCTCGCACTTATCAGGGTTAAACGCCATCTGCCATATTGCGGCCCAGCTCTGCATCCTATCAATGTCTCTTTGCAGCCCACAACTGCCCTCCACCTCATCCACGACTCCACCAATCTTGGTGTCGTCAGCAAATTTACTGACCCACCCTTCAGCCCCCTCCTCCAAGTCATTGATAAAAATCACAAATAGCAGAGGACCCAGCACTGATCCCTGTGGTACACCACTGGTAACTGGTTTCCAGTCTGAAAATTTTCCATCCACCACCACCCTCTGTCTTCTATGTGATAGCCAGTTACTTATCCAATTGGCCAAATTTCCCTCTATCCCACACCTCCTTACTTTCTTCATGAGCCGACCATGGGGAATCTTATTAAATGCCTTACTAAAATCCATGTATACAACATCAACTGTTCTACCTTCATCTACACACTTAGTTATCTCCTCAAAGAATTCAATCAAATTTGTGAGGCAAGACCTACCCTTTAGGAATCCATGCTGACTATCCTGGATTAAGCTGCATCTTTCCAAATGGTCATAAATCCTATCCTTCAGGACCTTTTCCATTATCTTCCCGACCACTGAAGTACGATAACTGTCCTATAATTACCAGGGTCATTCCTGTTCCCTTCCTTGAACAGAGGAACAACATTCACCACTCTCCAATCCTCTGGCACTTTCCCCGTGGACAGCGAGGACCCAAAGATCAAATCCAAAGGCTCTGCAATCTCATCCCTTGCCTCCCAAAGAATCCTTGGGTATATCCCATCTGGCCCAGGGGACTTGTCGACCCTAAGGTTTTTCAAAATTGCTAATACATCGTTCCTCAGAACATCTACTTCCTCCAGCCTATCCGCCTGAATCACACTCTCATCCTCAAAAACATGGCCCCTCTCCTTTGTGAACACTGAAGAAAAGTATTTATTCAACACCTCTCCTATTTCTTCTGACTCCATGCACAAGTTCCCACTACTGTCCTTGACCGGCCCTACCCTCACCCTGGTCATTCTTTTATTTCTCACATAAGAGTAAAAAGCCTTGGGGTTTTCCTTGATCCGACCCGCCAAGGACTTCTCATGCCCCGTCCTAGCTCTCCTAAACCCTTTTTTCAGCTCATTCCTTACATAGAACATAGAACATAGAACAATACAGCGCAGTACAGGCCCTTCGGCCCACGATGTTGCACCGAAACAAAAGCCATCTAACCTACACTATGCCATTATCATCCATATGTTTATCCAATAAACTTTTAAATGCCCTCAATGTTGGCGAGTTCACTACTGTAGCAGGTAGGGCATTCCACGGCCTCACTACTCTTTGCGTAAAGAACCTACCTCTGACCTCTGTCCTATATCTATTACCCCTCAGTTTAAAGTTATGTCCCCTCGTGCCAGCCATATCCATCCGCGGGAGAAGGCTCTCACTGTCCACCCTATCCAACCCCCTGATCATTTTGTATGCCTCTATTAAGTCTCCTCTTAACCTTCTTCTCTCCAACGAAAACAACCTCAAGTCCGTCAGCCTTTCCTCATAAGATTTTCCCTCCATACCAGGCAACATCCTGGTAAATCTCCTCTGCACCCGCTCCAAAGCCTCCACGTCCTTCCTATAATGCGGTGACCAGAACTGTACGCAATACTCCAAATGCGGCCGGACCAGAGTTCTGTACAGCTGCAACATGACCTCCCGACTCCGGAACTCAATCCCTCTACCAATAAAGGCCAACACTCCATAGGCCTTCTTCACAACCCTATCAACCTGGGTGGCAACTTTCAGGGATCTATGTACATGGACACCTAGATCCCTCTGCTCAGCCACACTTTCAAGAACTTTACCATTAGCCAAATATTCCGCATTCCTGTTATTCCTTCCAAAGTGAATCACCTCACACTTCTCTACATTAAACTCCATTTGCCACCTCTCAGCCCAGCTCTGCAGCTTATCTATATCCCTCTGTAACCTGCTACATCCTTCCACACTATCGACAACACCACCGACTTTAGTATCATCTGCAAATTTACTCACCCACCCTTCTGTGCCTTCCTCTAGGTCATTGATAAAAATGACAAACAGCAACGGCCCCAGAACAGATCCTTGTGGTACTCCACTTGTGACTGTACTCCATTCTGAACATTTCCCATCAACCACCACCCTCTGTCTTCTTTCAGCTAGCCAATTTCTGATCCACATCTCTAAATCACCCTCAATCCCCAGCCTCCGTATTTTTTGCAATAGCCTACCGTGGGGAACCTTATCAAACGCTTTGCTGAAATCCATATACACCACATCAACTGCTCTACCCTCGTCTACCTGTTCAGTCACCTTCTCAAAGAACTCAATAAGGTTTGTGAGGCATGACCTACCCTTCACAAAGCCATGCTGACTATCCCTGATCATATCATTCCTATCTAGATGATTATAAATCTTGTCCCTTATAATCCCCTCCAAGACTTTACCCACTACAGACGTGAGGCTCACCGGTCTATAGTTGCCGGGGTTGTCTCTGCTCCCCTTTTTGAACAAAGGGACCACATTTGCTGTCCTCCAGTCCTCTGGCACTATTCCTGTAGCCAATGATGACATAAAAATCAAAGCCAAGGGTCCAGCAATCTCTTCCCTGGCCTCCCATAGAATCCTAGGATAAATCCCATCAGGTCCCGGGGACTTATCTATTTTCAGCCTGTCCAGAATTGCCAACACCTCTTCCCTACGTACCTCAATGCCATCTATTCTATTAGCCTGGGGCTCAGCATTCTCCTCCACAACATTATCTTTTTCCTGAGTGAATACTGACGAAAAATATTCATTTAGTATCTCGCCTATCTCTTCAGACTCCACACACAATTTCCCATCCCTGTCCTTGACTGGTCCTACTCTTTCCCTAGTCATTCGCTTATTCCTGACATACCTATAGAAAGCTTTTGGGTTTTCCTTGATCCTTCCTGCCAAATACTTCTCATGTCCCCTCCTTGCTCGTCTTAGCTCTCTCTTTAGATCCTTCCTCGCTACCTTGTAACTATCCATCGCCCCAACCGAAACTTCACACTTCATCTTCACATAGGCCTCCTTCTTCCTCTTAACAAGAGATTCCACTTCCCTGGTAAACCACGGTTCCCTCACTCGACGCCTTCCTCCCTGTCTGACCGGTACATACTTATCAAGAACACGCAGTAGCTGATCCTTGAACAAGCCCCACTTATCCAGTGTGCCCAACACTTGCAGCCTACTTCTCCACCTTATCCCCCCCAAGTCACGTCTAATGGCATCATAATTGCCCTTCCCCCAGCTATAACTCTTGCCCTGCGGTGTATACTTATCCCTTTCCATCATTAACGTAAACTTCACCGAATTGTGGTCACTGTCCCCAAAGTGCTCTCCTACCTCCAAATCCAACACCTGGCCTGGTTCATTACCCAAAACCAAATCCAACGTGGCCTCGCCTCTTGTTGGCCTGTCAACATATTGTTTCAGGAAACCCTCCTGCACACACTGTACAAAAAACGACCCATCTATTGTACTCGAACTATATCTTTTCCAGTCAATATTTGGAAAGTTAAAGTCTCCCATAATAACTACCCTGTTACTTTCGCTCATATCCAGAATCATCTTCGCCATCCTTTCCTCTACATCCCTAGAACTATTAGGAGGCCTATAAAAAACTCCCAACAGGGTGACCTCTCCTTTCCTGTTTCTAACTTCAGCCAATACTACCTCGGAAGAAGAGTCCCCATCTAGCATCCTCTCTGCCACCGTAATACTGCTCTTGACTAGCAGCGCCACACCTCCCCCTCTTTTGCCTCCTTCTCTGAGCTTACTAAAACACCTAAACCCCGGAACCTGCAACATCCATTCCTGTCCCTGCTCTATCCATGTCTCCGAAATGGCCACAACATCGAAGTCCCAGGTACCAACCCACGCTGCCAGTTCCCCTACCTTGTTTCGTATACTCCTGGCATTGAAGTAGACACACTTCAAACCACCTACCTGAACGCTGGCCCCCTCCTGCGACCCTTGCTACCTTGTAACCCTCAAGCGACCCTACTGAACCTTGTTTTCTCATCCTTACATACTCTTCCTTTTTCCTCTTGACAAGACATTCAACCTCTGTTGTGAACCATAGTTCCCTCACACGGCCATTTCCTCCCTGCCTGACAGGGCTATGCCTATCAAGGACATGCAGTACTTGTTCCTTGAACAAGCTCCACTTTTCATTTGTGCCTTTCCCTGACAGTTTCTGTTCCCATCTTATGCTCCCTAATTCTGCCTAATTGCATCATAATTACTCCTCCCCCAATTATAAATCTTGCCCTGCCATATGGCCCTATCCCTCTCCATTGCAATAGTGAAAGACACCAAATTGTGGTCACTATCTCCAAAGTGCTCTCCCACAAACAAATCTAACACTTGGCCCGGTTCATTACTCAGTACCAAATCCAATGTGGCACCCCCTCTTGTCGGCCTATCCACATATTGTGTCAGGAAACCCTCCTGCACACACTGTACAAAAACTGCCCCATCCGAACTGTTCGACCTATAGAGGTTCCAATCGATATTTGGAAAGTTAAAGTTGCCCATGACAACTACCCTGAGACCTACACACCTATCCATAATCTGTTTTGCAATTTCTTCCTCCACATCTCTATTACTATTTGGGGGCCTATAGAACACTCCTAACAATGTGACCGTTCCTTTCCTATTTCTAACTTCGGCCCATAGTACCTCAGTAGGCAGATCCCCTTCAAACTGCCTTTCTGCAGCTGTTAAACTGGTCTTGATTAACAATGCAACTCCTCCACCTCTTCTACCACCTTTCCTACTCTTACTGAAACATCTATACCTCGGAACTTCTAACAACCATTCCTGCCCCTGTTCTAACCATGTCTCCGTAATGGCCACAACATCGTAGTCCCAAGTACCAATCCACGCTCCAAGTTCACCTACCTTATTCCGGATGCTCCTTGCATTGAAGTAGACACACTTCAACCCACCTTTCTGTCTGCCGGTACACTCCTGCGACCTTGATACCCTCCTCAGTACCTCACTACTCTCGACACTGGCTTCTGGAACACAGCTCATTTTCCCAGCCCCCTGACAAATTAGTTTAAACCCCCCCCCCCCCCCCCGAAGAGCCGTAGCAAATTTCCCTCCCAGGATATTGGTGCCCCTCTGGTTCAGGTGCAAACCGTCCTGTCTGTACAGGTCCCACCTTCCCCAGAATGTGCTCCAATTATCCATGTATCTGAAACCCTCCCTCCTACACCATCCCTGCAGCCATGTGTTTATCTGCACTCTCTCCCTGTTCCTCACCTCACTAGCACGTGGCACGGGCAACAAACCAGAGATGACAACATGGTTTGTCCTGGCTCTCAGTTTCCACCCTAGCTCCCTAAATGCCTGTTTTAAATCCCCGTCCCTTCTCTTACCTATGTCGTTGGTACCGATGTGTACCACGACTTGTGACTACTCCCCCTCCCCTTTAAGGGTTCTGAAAACACGGTACGAGACGTCACGGACTCTGGCACCCGGGAGGCAACATACCATCCGTGAGTCTCTTTCGCTGCCACAGAACCGTCTATCTGTCCCACTAACTATCGAGTCCCCAATAACTATTGCTCTCGCTCCTTCCCTTCTGAGCTATAGGGATGGACTCAGTGCTGGAGATCCGTTCACCGTGGCTTACCCCTGGTAGGTCGTCCCCCTCAACAGTATCCAAAACGGTATACTTGTTACTGAGGGGAACGACCACAGAGGATCCCTGCACTGACTGCTTCCTCCCAGCCCCTCTCACCGGCACCCATCTATCTTGATTCTTCAGAGTAACTACAGCCCTGAAACTACTATCTATGACCACCTCTGCCTCCCGAACGATCTGAAGTTCATCCAGCTCCAGTTCCCTAACGTGGTTTCTGAGGAGCTGGAGATGGGTGCACTTCCCACAGGTGAAATCAGCAGGGACACTGACGGCGTCCCTCCCCTCAAACATTCTGCAGGAGTAACATTGCACTGCCTTCCCTGCCATCCCCTCTAGATAAAAGAAAGAAAAAGAAAGAAAGAGCTTATCTGTTATTCTCTCTACCCCTTAGGTTAAAGGAGGTGGAAGGGTGGGGGACACTACAAGTGTAGTGTCTAGGGTTTAGAAACTGCCCAACTTAAATACAGGTAAAAATAAAACACTTAACCAGCAACCACTGTGCCCCACACGAGAACAGCAATCAGCTGTTATAGGCCTACGCAAACAATTTAAATCTTTACTACTTACCCAGCAGTCACTCTATCCTCACTCCAACCGGATTCAGCTGGAAACTCCCAACAGTAAGTTTTTTTTAAAATTACTCCCCTTCTCAGCAAGCACTCCCTCAGCAACCACTGCACCCCGCACGATAACACCCCAGGGAAAAGAAAAACTACTTGAACACCTTGGGTGTCTTACTCAGGTACACTTTCTGGATGCAGTGACCGCAATGCACTGATGCAAATTTTCCCCGCACAAGCCAATCAGCAGCTCTGCTCTACTGTCCTCTGCTGGATGCTTGCGTTCACTTGAACACCTAGGGTGTCTTGCTCAGGTACACTCTCTGGATGCAGTGAACGCAATGCACTGATGCAAATTTTCCCGGCAACAGCCAATCAGAGGCTCCGCTGTACTGCCCTCTGCTGGATGCTTGCCTTCACTTGAACACCTGAGGTGTCTTGCACAGGTACACTTTCTGGATGCAGTGACCACAATGCACTGATGCAAATTCTCCCCGCACAAGCCAATCAGCAGCTTCGCTCTGCTGGTCTCTGCTGGATGCTTGCCTTCACTTGAACACCTAGGGTGTCTTGCTCAGGTACACTTTCGGGATGCAGTGATTGCAATGCACTGATGCAAATTTTCCCGGCAACAGCCAATCAGAAGCCTTGCTGTACTGCCTTCTGCTGGATGCTTGCCTTCACTTGAACACCTAAGGTGTCTTGCTCAGGTACACTTTCTGGATGCAGTGACCGCAATGCACTGATGCAGATTTACACCGCAACAGCCAATCAGCAGCTCCGCTGTACTGCTTTACTTAATATGGATGACCCACAGAAATACAATCGGATCATGGATCAAATTTTACCTCAAGGTTATTCAAAGAAGTTATGGATAGCTTAGGAATAAAACAATTTAAATCAACTGCGTACCATCCAGAATCGCAGGGAGCATTAGAAAGGTGGCATCAGACATTAAAATGTTGAGGGCTTATTGTCACGATTATCCAGAGGATTGGGATAAAGGAATTCCATTTGTGCTGTTTGCAATTAGGGATGCACCTAATGAGTCAACCAAATGTAGTCCTTTTGAACTAATTTTTGGTCATGAGGTAAGAGGACCACTTAAATTGTTTAAGGAAACATTGGTGGGTGAGAAATCGGAAATTACATTATTGGATTACGTGTCCAATTTTGGGGAACGATTAAATAGAGCAGGTGAATTGGCTAGACAACATTTAAAAGTTGCACAAAATGAAAAGGGTAGCGAACAAGAAATCCAAAGGTCATAGTTTTGCCACTGGAGATAGAGTTTTAGTGTTGTTACCAGTGGGGGGGGGGTGAACCTTTAAAAGCAAGGTTTTGTGGACCTTATCAGATTGAAAGGAAATTAAGTGAGGTGAATTATGTGGTAAAAACGCCAGATAGGAGGAAAACTCACCGAGTGTGTCATGTGATTATGCTTAAAAGGTACTTTGAAAGGGAAAGAGAGAAAAAGGAGGAGGTTTCAATGATTGTAACTCAAAGTGATGAACCAAATCCAGATGACTTTGAATTTGACATACCTCAAATTAAATTGGAAAATGAGGATGTTCTTAAAAATTGGGATAAATTGTTGAGTTACCTTCCAGAGGAAAAATGGACTGACCTGAAAAGGCTATTGATATCACACGGGCAAGTTTGTAGAGATACATTGGGAAGTGCTAAAATGGCTACACATGGTGTAGATATGAGAAATGCCGTTCCAATCAAACAACATCCGTACAGACTTAACCCTTTAAAATTGGCACAGGTTAACAGAGAGATTGAGATTATGCTTAAAAATGGCATAATTGAAGTGGGTTGCAGCTAATGGAGCTCACCCATAGTGATGGTACCAAAACCAGACGGTACCCAACGGTTGTGTGTGGACTATAGAAAGGTTAATGTAGCTACAGGAACGGACTCTTATCCTATCTCACGTTTGGAGGATTGCATTGAGAAAGTGGGACAATCAGCTTTTATTTCTAAACTGGATTTACTTAAAGGTTACTGGCAGGTACCTTTATCCGAAAGGTTGAAGGAGCTTTCAGCTTTTGTGACTCCAGATGGTATATACCAATACAAAGTTATGCCATTTGGCATGAAAAATGACCCAGCCACATTTCAACGATTAACTGACAAAGTTGTTTCAGGATTACCCAATTGTGCGGTATACATTGACGATCTGGTAATTTTCCGCCAAACATGGAAAGAACATTTAAAACATCTGATGGAGTTATTCGATCGACTACAGGAGGCGGGTTTGGTGGTAAACCTAGCCAAAGGTGAATTTGGAAAAGCCCAAGTCACTTTCCTTGGCCATACAATCGGACAGGGTCGAATGGTCACATGGGATGTGAAACCAACAGTTATTGAGGAGTTTCCGATACCCTCAAGACAAAAGGAAATAATGCGATTTCTTGGCATGAGTGGATTTGATTGAACATTTGTGAAAAATGTTTGTACCTTGATTGCTCCACTTATGGACTTGCTGAAGAAACGTCGAAAATTTCAGTGGACAGCGGAGTTTCAAAAGGCATTTGACTGCTTGAAAGCTGTGATAACCAATGCTCCTGTGTTGGAGAATTACAAGGGACTCTGTGATCAGATTGAACTAAAATATCTGACTTTAAAGAGAAATGCCAAGGCTTGGAGAAATGGACGGATCGTGCAGAGACTTTCTTGTTCAAAGAGACTGTCAATCGAGAAGGATTCCAGTTGGAGGAAGAAGTACAAAAAAAAATGGACTATATTATTGTACTTGTTTGCCTCTGTTGTTTTTTGAAACGAAAATGTATATTTACTGTGTGCATTTCTTAAAGGATAGTGAAAAGGTGAAAAATGAAACCATCTTGAAGTTGATGGTTTATTTATTTTTTCTTTGGGGAAGGTGTCATGTGAGAGTACCTTTAAGAAATGGGTGTTTATAAATGGGTGTGCACATAAATATCTGTAGTGAGTGTACCTTTAAGAAATGGGTGTTTATTACTGCAGTGATGTCAGAGAGTGAGTGGAGCTGGGCTGTCTGCAGGTTTTTACTTTCACTTTAGGCTTTTTGCTGCAGGGTGGGTTTGGTTTCATTTTAGTTTTGGGAAGCTGCAATCACAGCAGGATGTGTGTGAATCTCTGCAAGCTTATGAGTGCTCATTTGCTGATTTCAATGTGGTAACTGCTCTCAATAGTGAATTTTAACCTGATCTTTGTGTTAAAAGGGTCTTTTGTCTTCTGAATGTTGTTTGGGAATTTGTTAAGGATTACTTAGTGTTGTATTCTTTGGGGGTTGTATTTGAATTGATGGTTGCTAAGATGTTCACTGTATGTTTTAAAAAGGTTAACTTGAGTTCATAGAATAAACATTGTTTTGCTTTAAAAATTACTTTTCCATTTCTGCTGCACCACACCTGTAGAGTGGGCTGTGTGCTCCCCGTACCACAATCTAGTAAAGGTTGTGGGTCAGGTGAACCCCATGATACACTTTAGGGTTCTCTGAACCCTGGCCCATAACACAAGTAGAAACTGGGTCAGAAATGCTCCTCCGGGCTCCGGCTTCATGATATAAATATTGAATTGAGAGCTCCCCTCTACATTTTGCACATCTAAGTTTCATTCAGTGTATCCACCTATTTACCATGTGGAAAGCACTGGAAATCAATTATTCATTCATTAATATGAATAAGCCTTTTTAATGGATTCTCTTATCTTATTTTCAACTATGTCAATTTTAACTAATTGAATAACTTGTAAATTTTGTTTTGCCACTTGTACTTACGTATCAGTCTGACTTTGCGTTTTTCTAAGTACTTTGCTGAAGTTAAAAGTCGTGTTCAAGTTTTGGAAAACACCATTAATATTGAGGAAAACCGACATGCGGAAATGCGGCAGGCGTTGCATTTCGCCTTCTTAATAATATGGTTGAAAGACCATGAAATAACTGCATCAATAAATAAATGGAAATTATGAAAGCAAACCCGACGGTTAGGTCAAAGCAACAACACAGCCGATACGAATCCAGTGTGTTGTCCATCAATTGGACAATAACGTGAAAACTCAGCTAATAAAGAGAGACTGTTATAATCTTTATTATTGTCACAAGTAGGCTTACATTAACACTGCAATGAAGTTGCTGTGAAAACCCCTCGTCGCCACATTCCAGCGCCGGTTCGGGTACACAGAGGGAAAATTCAGAATGCTAATTCACCGCACGTCTTTCGGGACTTGTGGGAGGAAACCGGAGCACCCGGGGGAAACCCACACAGACACGGGGTGTATGTGTAGACTCCGCACAGACAGTGACCCAAGCATGAATCGAACCCGGGACCCTGGCGCCATGAACAAACAAAGAACAAAGAAATGTACAGCACAGGAACAGGCCCTTCGGCCCTCCAAGCCCGTGCCGACCATGCTGCCCGACTAAACTACAATCTTCTACACTTCCTGGGTCCGTATCCTTCTATTCCCATCCTATTCATATATTTGTCAAGATGCCCCTTAAATGTCCCTATCGTCCCTGCTTCCACTACCTCCTCCGGTAGCGAGTTCCAGGCACCCACTACCCTCTGCGTAAAAAACTTGCCTCGTACATCTACTCTAAACCTTGCCCCTCTCACCTTAAACCTGTGCCCCCTAGTAATTGACCCCTCTACCCTGGGGAAAAGCCTCTGACTATCCACTCTGTCTATGCCCTGAAGCAACGGTGCTAACCACTGTGCTGCCGTGCCGCCCGTAAGCACCCTTTAAACATTTGGAGAAAGACTATCTATATGTTCGTCTTGAATGTGTTTTTGTTTAAAGAAGACGCCATTGACGTTTGGTGACTTTGTGTTTGTTTTGAGGATAGTAACCTTGAGATTTTTTCCAGTCACACATCAGCAGGACTTCACCAGGCGTCCATCATATTAGTTGTCCCTGGTGGTAAAAGGGCTTAATTAACAAATTAGTTGCTTCATTGCCTCCAGGCAGTGTTGATCAATCTGCAAATAGGCAATCCAAAAAATCCAAACAGAATTTGGATATTGCAGATTTTGTGTATTCAAACTATTCTTACTGAATGTACTGCGATTCTTTGGTTCTCACGGGATTGCAGTGGTATCGTTAGTAGATTTCTTATGCATATTAGCACAGTTGGGCTTTACAATGGTAGCTTGTTTCAATCAGCCGCTACATTACATATTACAACCTGAACTGGCAGCGAGCGTGTGAAAATATTTATTTTGGATTTCTCTGTTATTTGAACTAGAAAATACAAGAGCTGCCAACCTCCAGTATTATTTGGACATGTCATTCTCGTAAAAGTGACGCCTGAAATCTTAATTTTCTTTACACCTCGGTGAATATGGGAATGAGTTTGTTTTGTTTCAGCTGTTTGAAAATTCAAAGTGGCAAGACAGCACAGTGGCTAAAAGGAGTAAAGAGGTGCGAGAAGTAAAAGAAAACACGGATTGGGTGATGTCACCTTGAGTTTTGAGATAGGTGGAAATGAAAGTTCACGGTGGGGTTTACACCCCCCAGCTGGGGAGAGGGGTGGGGGAACCCTTGAAGGTCTTGATACAATTTTGTGAGAATCAGGCACTTACCAGGGCAGCGTCGGACCTCCCATTAAATTAAGCCCCAAACAGGGCAGAGACACTGCCGTCGGGAGCTGCTGGCCAGTCAGAGGTTGACAGCTCACCAGTACCAGCAGCGCCATCAGGAGCAGTGACCACTGCCGATTCTACATTCGGGCCTTCACCAGTAGGTAGGCCTCAAGAGGGTACAAGTGCTCGCAGTACTTCCCAAATGTCGTACCACGTGCAATCTCATCGTCTTTGCAACTCGCCTTCTACTTTGTAGGATCTCTTGCTTTCCACTCAATCGTTATGGCCCTTTATTTATATTGACCACCAGCCATAGTCCATCTGACATCCCCAGACATGGGAACATTGACAAAGCACAGGTCTATGAACCCTGGGCGGGATTCTCTAATCCCGCGGCAGAGTGTGCACGCCGCCGTAAACGGCGTTGCGTTTTACGACAGCGTGAACGGGCCGCTGCCAGGACCAATTCTGGCCCCTACAGTGGGCCAGCACGGTGCTGAAATGGTTCGCGCCACTCCAGCTGCCGATCCCGGCGCGAACTATGCGGCGCGGGATCCGCGCATGCGCAATGGCGCCAGCGCCAACGCGCACATATGCAGTGGCTCCCTTCAACGCGCCGGGCGTGACGCAACATGGCGCAGGACTAGAGGGGCTGGCGTGTAGGAAAGGAGGCCCCTGTAGTGATCTGCATATCTGTGTACATATATATACATCAGGGGTCAATGTAGACACACTACAACTAAGCAATCACTAGAGGGAGAACGGGAGATGTATAAATACAGACAGGCAGGAAGTCAGTGGACTCTTCACAGGAACGGCAGCTGGTGAGCAGGACACAGACAGGCAGCTCAGATGTAACATAGTATAAGCGCTGGAGAGAGAACAAACTCAAAATAAAGCATTCATTTCAACTGTAAGACTACCAGCTTTATTCAGGCACAAGGAATAACATGGCCCCCAGCCAGAGAGGACGGCCCGCCGATTGGTGGGACCCGATCGCGGGCCAGGCCACATTGGATTCCCCCTCCGGGGTCGGGCCCTCCTTCCCCCCCCCCCACAGGCCGCCACCCGACCCTTCAACGGCGAGGTTCCGCCGGCTCAGAGCAGGTTAGAACGGTGCCGGCGGGACTCGTTTTTTTTCTTACGGCCACTCGGCCCATCTGGGCCGGAGACTCGCGGGGGGGGGCAACGTAGAGCGGCCCATGACCGACGCCGCGCCAACCACGCCGGCGCCAATGACGCCGATTCTCGGGTCTGCGGAGAATTGCGTGCCGGCTTCGAGGCGCCGTGGCCCGGTCGCGGGGATTCTCCGGCCCGGCCCAGGGCTGGGAGAATCCCGCCCCCTATCTGCCTTGCATCACAACTGCCCTGACGGCAAACCCGGAGGCCTGGTTCACCATCAGGGTCTGTTCCAAACCTGACAAACAGAAAACTGTTCCTTTCGAGGAGAACATGGTTTGGTTTTTTTCGCGACGTATTCTGAAGTGCCAACCAGAAAACACAGACTGGAAACCTAACCCCACTGCAATTAGTTTTAGATTTCTCCTTTAGAACATTCAGGGCATTTCTTGGAACTTAATGATTCCACAATCAGGAAACCAATTAATTGTCTTGTGGAACACCCTTGTCCAGTTTGGTCTTAAAGGGGACATGGCACAAAAAGAAAATGCAGGCTTTTTCCAGGCACACAGGCCATCGCTGAGGTAACAATTTAAATTAATGCAAGTCCTACAAACCCAGGTATAAGGTAAACAAAAATTAATAAAAACAAAATATCTTGCTTCGAAAAGAAAAAAGTTGTTCTGTTTTTAAACTGTAAAGAACTAAATCCCAATAAATACTGCATAGGTATTTGCAGTCTCAGATCAAGAATAGGTTTTCAACCTGTAAAAAATGGCGTGAAATTTAATTTCCTTTAGTCAGAGAATCACAGTTCTTGGTTCACAGCAATGGATTAATGGCTTCTGCTGTTAGATTTCTCCCAGCCAACGATCACCACGTAAATTAGTTCAAAGAATAAGGTGAGGCATATTTGTGATGGACACAGGTCATTGGGTGATGCCGCCCTTGTAATAGGATGCTTGTAGCATTCACTTTCCAAAGGCAGCTCCATAAATCAGAGTCCAGTTACAAGGGAAAATGAGCTCCCTCTCTTCTCCACAGTGTGATTTTACAAGTCATCTTCTGTCTTCAATGGTGGTCGATCAAGGGTCTTCCCAAGTTCTGCTCATCAATTTACCATTTATTGGCTGTTGCGATTGTTGCTTTGATTCCCTGGATCTGGGCTTGGTTCACCTTTGGACACTGTTCTTGTTCCCTTTGGTCGCCTCAGTGCCTGAAATGGGAATTTGTTTTGTTCCGTTCTATTGTTATCGCAAATTTAAAAGAAAAACTGCTGGAAATACTCAGCAGGTCGAGCAGCATCTTTGGAATGAGAAACAGAGTTAACATTTTAGGCCTGTGACCTTGTATTAGGTCTGGTGAAAGGTCACAGACCTGAAATGTTGGGTTGGATTTTCATTCCGTTATCCCGATCCTGACGGTGGGGCTAAACTCCCCGTTGGGAACTCAGAACTGCCGGTCGTCGGACCCTGGAAGTGGTGTTTAAGGAGGCGGCCAATTAAATGGCCGAACCTGGGTTTCCCATCCAATTAAAGAAGGTGGGCGGCTCCTGAGGCTGGAAGACCAGTAAGAGTCCCTCCAGCACTGTCACATTGGTAGCCCTGTAGCCACCTGGGTTGGCCAACTCCCGACATAAAATGGAGAACAGCAAAGGCTGAAGGGAAATTCAGCCAACACAGGCAGAAACTAGCAGGTGCAAGGTTACTGTGTATTAAACTCTGCAAAAGCCCAGACAGCATCGATACAAGCAGCCATCTGCATAATAATGTAGCAGTCATCTACATACTAATGAGCGATCCCCAGGAACAATCGAAACATTTGGGATAAACAAAGCCAAGCCAGACTCCTCGGCGCCAGCAGGAGCCAACACAAAAGAGGTTAACGGACACCTCAAGACCACCCAACAATCAGGGAACCTCTCCAGTATTGGAGAAATCGAACTTTGAACCAGGTACAGGGTCCGCCCCGAAAGGCGGGAAGGCCCTGGGGACTATAAAGTTAAGCCCCCAAGTTCAAATCGTCCTTCTTGACCGGGTCACTCAGCAACGTGAACCAACCCTTGACAGTGACCGGTGCAACTGCCGCCAAGAGACAGTAAGCCTTAAATCAACGCTTGCTATGAGATAGGCGCTCCTAGCTACCAGTCAGTACCAACCTTTGAATCCCGCAGACTCAGAATCCGAACGAAAGGCCATTTGTTCCCCTGACCTGGTGGGCCAGTCTGAAGCTAAGTATAGGCCTGTTAGTTGTAGAAGTAGCTTAGAAGTAGAATTTATGTATGAGTAGCGATTACTGTGTATAATAAATGTGCTTTCATTTGAATCTTACTAATTGGTGTATTGAGTTATTGATCATTACTTGAACTTGAACCTCGTGGCGGTATCCTAAAGATACCTGGCGACTCAAGAGCAAAGGTTATAAAACAGAGCCAATTGAACCAACCAAAAGTTAGCAACAGCCCCATCATTAATAATAATCTAATAATAATCTTTATTAGTGTCACAAGTAGGCTTACATAAACACTGCAATGACGTTACTGTGAAAAGCCCCTAGTAATCACATTCTGCCGCCTGTTAGGGTTCGCTGAGGAAGAATTCAGAATGTCCAATTCACCTAACAAGCATGTCTTTTGGGACTTGTGGGAGGAAACCGGAGCGCCCGGAGCAAACCCACGCAGACCACGGGGGAGAACGTGCAGACTCCGCGCAGACAGTGACCCAAGCCGGGGATCAAACCCGGGTCCCTGGCGCTGTGACGCAACAGTGCTAACCACTGTGCTACTGTGTTGCCCAAAGAAGGTACAAGCTGTCGATGGAGATAGGTAAATGAGGGGGTGCCTCAAGTTGGAGATGCTCGTTGAAGGCTTTTAAACAACTTAAAATTACAAAGCCACTAGGTCGTCATTGTGGAGCCTTCCACAGGACAGCCAGCGGTTACAGCTGTGGACTTCTGTGAGGGTGTGTGATTAAATTGTAAGAGGGAATGCCGCCCTGTGGTCTGCCTCCCAGAGGCCATCTACAATCTTGGCCACCTTAAAGCATCAGCTGGATCCTGCATACTGACCGGAAAATTTCAGTTGGTGATCACAAACTGACTTCAATAGGGCCCCTTCAGTTGCCTGAATGGTTGCTGGCACTTGTGGACATGCATCCGTCACACATTCCTCCCTCCCACTGATTCAGTGCGTTCAAAACTGCCGGCAAACTAACCTTCCATCTGGCAGCAGGAGGCATTGAACCTTTCACCTTGCGGCTCACCTCAGCCGTGCTTCAAAAATCCAACCAGTGAACTCTGGTTCTCTCCCCCACACATGTTGTCAAAACTGCTGAGTATTTTATTTTGTACATCATTGTCTTCTTTTGATCATAATTGTACTTTTTTCCACACTGGAAAAGAGCCTGTTACATAATACATTCCTGGGGAAGTGTAAAGGATGGAATAAGCTTTCTCTTTATTCTAGTAACAAGTATTTAGCAATTATACGTGTGCAAGAATAAAATGGAGTTTGAAAATAGTGTGAAAGAATGTGTCAAATCTAAGCTAAACTGTTAATGCGTGCGTGCAAAATGCCGAGCTATGGACAGATGGTTTCTGGTTGTTGGAGGCCAATCACCTCAGTCTCGGGACATCACTGCAGTAACTTCTCAGGGTGGTGTCCTTGGCCCAGCCATCTTCAGCTGCTTCATCAATGGGACTTTCCCTCTATCATAAGGTCAGAAGTAGGGATGTTCGCTGATGACTGCACAATGCTCAGCACCAATTGCAATGCCTCAGGACTGTCCCTATCCAGGATAAGATTCAGGCTTGGACTGAAATGTGGCCAGCAACATTCACACCACAGAAATGTCCATCCCCAACAATAGACAACACTTGAAGTTCAATCACATTACCATCGCTGAATTTCCCTTGCATGTCATTTAAATACCTGGACGCCGGATTCACCCAATGCCCAGGACTCAGTGGCCACGCCTGGTAGACCTCGCCAGAGCGCTGTTTGGTACCGGTCAACACACAAGTGGACCAGTCATAACGGCACCTAGGGGGTCACCCAGGCCATTGGAGACCTCTGGGTGGTCGGGGACAGGGCAGGGTAGAACTCTCCCTGAGAATCTTGGCACTGCTAGGGTGCAGGGGAATTGCCAAGATGTCAGAAGGCAGTGTCAGGGTGCATAGGTGCACTTTCTTGCTCTGTTTATAAATAGTTATGTCGAAACGTGATTAACATTATGTCCTTCTCCACCTTTTAAAATTCTATGCATTTGTGTGGTTGCATGCCATACTGATTTTGCCCAGACTTTGAATGTGAAAGTTAGTTGCTTCAGGTCATGTGATTAAGGTGGATTTACGTTCCCTTAGAGATTGAAAACTTCTGTGACCTTAAGTATAATGATTGACAGTGGTCAAATCACTGTTCACTAAAGTAAAGATGTCATATGGGATGCAGTGACAGAAGAAATGAACACTGTAGATTTGTACTTTAAGGGCTGAGGTCCCTGCAGTATAAAGTTAATCTACTAATGAAGTTTTCCTAACTGCCGCGTGGGTATCTTTTAGTTTTCCTAACTGTCCAATATTTTCCAACTCTTATCTGGAGCAGAGTCCTATTGCTAATCATTTTCTAGTAAATTATTTTAGTTTTTGTCTGTCTTTATAAGTCTAGCAAGGATGAGATGCTCCTGCTCTTGATCATTATGCAGTGAACTAGGCAAAGTGCCTAGATCTGACTGTTGGCCTTGATTATGATACACCCATAGTGGATTCTTAAATATGTTGATAGTGCCCAAGAGTAACAAAGCAGTCTTGCAAGTCTCCTTAGTATTTCCATCATTGCATCTTTGAGGGACAGTCGCATATAAGTTAGAGGAAACTTTATCCAATTTGTATGGTGTTTGGGAAATAAATTATTGGAGAAAGGAACTTGCAGTGGAATCAAATGAATTAGGGGCTAGGGGCAGCACGGTAGCCTTGTGGATAGCACAATTGCTTCACAGCTCCAGGGTCCCAGGTTCGATTCCGGCTTGGGTCTCTGTCTGTGCGGAGTCTGCACATCCTCCCCGTGTGTGCGTGGGTTTCCTCCGGGTGCTCCGGTTTCCTCCCACAGTCCAAAGATGTGCAGGTTAGGTGGATTGGCCATGATAAATTGCCCTTAGTGTCCAAAATTGCCCTTAGTGTTGGGTGAGGTTCCTGGGTTATGGGGATAGGGTGGAGGTGTTGACCTTGGGTAGGGTGCTCTTTCCAAGAGCCGGTGCAGACTCGATGGGCCGAATGGCCTCCTTCTGCACTGTAAATTCTATGAAATTAGATATGTACTGAGGAGTAGATCGGGATAGTGGAAAAAGTGGTGAATGCAAAAACTAATGTATTAGCTGATAACTGTAATAACTGATGTGGGCAGCACAGTAGCACAAGTGGCTAGCACTGTGGCTTCACAGTGCCAGGGTCCCAGGTTCGATTCCCCATGGGGTCACTGTCTGTGCGGAGTCTGCACGTTCTCCCCGGGTCTGTGTGGGTTTCCTCCGGGTGCTCCGGTTTCCTCCCACAGTCCAAAGACAGGTTAGGTGGATTGGCCATGATAAATTGCCCTTAGTGACCAAAAAAAAAGGTTAGGAGGGGTTATTGGGTTACGGGGATAGGGTGGAAGTGAGGGCTTAAGTGGGTCGGTGCATACTCGATGGGCCAAATGGCCTCCTTCTGCACTGTATGTTCTATGTTCTGAAAAAAAGAAGGTGCTTCTTGATAAACAGCAGCTTGGCACAGGAGGTTAGCAGCGCTAGGTTCCCTCTCAGCACTTTTGTATATCCCTTTGTAGCATCTTTTTATATCCTCTTCGCAATTTAATTTCCTACCTACCATTGTGTTGGCAGCAAATTTCACAACCATAACTTTGGTCTCTTTATCCAAGTCATTTCAATAAATTGTAAAATGTTGACACCACGGCACTGATCTCTGTGGCACGCCATTCATTCCATCCTGCCCCCCTACCCCCTATTCCATGAGCTTTTATTTTCTGCAATAACCTTTGATGTGGCACTTTTTCCAAATGCCTTCTGGAAATCTAAGTACGGTACATCCACCGGTTCCCCTTTATCGACCGCACATGTGACCTCCTCAAAGAATCCAATAAATTGGTTAAACATGATTCCTCTTTCACAAAACCATGTTGACTCTGCCTGATTGCCTTGATTTTTTCCAAGTGCTCTGTAATAACGTCTTTACCGCTGGCTTCTACCATTTTTCCTGTGACAGATGTTAGGCTAAGTAGTTTCCTGATTTCTGAATAAGGAAATTACATTTGCCATTTTCCAGTCTAATCGGGCCTTCCCCAAATCTAGGGAATTTTGGAAAATTAAAACCAACGCATCTGCTATCTCCCTCACCATATCCTTCAAAACCGTCGGATGAAGTCCACCTGGACCCGGGAATTTGGCAATTACCACTTCCCTGTTGATTGTCATTTTTCTGAATTCCTCCCACCCTTCCATTTCCTCATTTACGGCTACTTCTGGGATGTTACCTGTATCCTCTATCACAGAATCCCTACAGCGCAGAAGGAGGCCATTTGGCCCATCAAGTCTGCACCGACCCTCCAAAAGAGCACGCCGCTTGGGACCAATCCCCCACTCTATCCCACACAGACCTACCTAACCTTTGGACACAGGGGCAATTTAGCATGGCCAATCCACACATCTTTGGACTGTGGGAGGAAACCCATGCAGACACGGGGAGAACGTGCAAACTCCACACAGGCAGTCACCCGAGGTTAGAATTGAACCAAGGTTCCTGGCGCTGTGAGGCAGCAGTGGTAACCACTGTGCCACCGTGCCACCCTTATAGTGAAGACTGATTCAAAATACCTATTAGATTCATCCATCATCTCCCTGCATTAATCTGACCTGTGTTGCTAACTTTTGGTTGGTTCAATAGGCTCTGTTTTATAACCTTTGCTCTAGAGTCGCCAGGTATCTTTATGATACCGCCTCGAGGTTCAAGTTCAAGTACTGATCAAGAACTCAACACACCAATTAGTAAGATTCAAATCAAAACACATTTATTACACACAGTCAATCGCTACTCATGCATAAATTCTACTTAACAAATTATCTCTATAACTAACAGGCCTATACTTAGCTTTGGACTGGCCCACCAGGTCAGGGGAACAAATGGCCTTTTGTTCGGGTTCTGAAACTGCAGGATTCAAAAGCTGGTATGGATTGGTAGCTAGAAGCGCCTATCTCGTAGCAAGCATTGACTTGAGACTTACTTGCTTGATGCGGCAGCTTGGGCAGTTCACTCTCAAGGGTTGGCTCAAGTTGCTGAGTGACCCTGCCAAAGAAGGACGATTTGAACTTGGGGGCTTTGCTTTATAGTCCCCAGGGGCTTCCCGCACTTCGGGGAGGACCCCGTACCTGGTTCCAAGTGATTGGACTGCGTTCCGATCACTTGGATCGATTTCTCCAATGCTGCAGCGGTTCCCTGATCGCTAGGCGGTCCTAAGTGTCCATTGGCCTTCCTTTGTCTTGGCTCCTGCTGGCGCCGAGGGGTCTGGCTTGGCTTTGTTTACCTTAACTGTTGCCAATGTGCCTGGGAATCGCACATTACTATGCAGGTGGCTGCTGGTTTTGGTGCTGTTTGGTTGTTTTGCAGGTTCCAATATACATGATCTCTGTATTTGCTAGTCTTTGCCTGTGTTGGCTGAATTTCCCTTCAGCCTTTGCGGTTCTCCATTTTAAGTCGGGAAGTGGCCAACTCAGGTGGCTACACCAGTACTCACTTTGTTAACTCCTTACTTAAATATATACAGAAAGTCTGGCTATCTATCTTTATACTTCTAGCTATCTCCCTCTCATACCCTATTTTTATTCCATGCTTAATAACCTTTTGGTCATTCTCTTAATTTACTGCCTAGGTATTAATGAAGCCAGACTTTTTTTCTTTTTTCCTTATCTGAGAAAGTATTTAAAAAATCACCCTTGCCAGATCTTCACCTGCAACAATAGGATTAATAGCGGTCATATCCTACTACCTGGGGAATACCTTCTTTTGTAAGTCAATCACAATTTGAGATCAGTTCTTGACAGCAGTTTCCAATGCAGTCAACAGCAAAACATTCAAGTATTTTGCTTGGTACGCATTTACAGCCCAATGACTAACTATTCAGAACCATCCTCGACATCTTATTAGGGGTGGATTTTACAGTGGGATTGATTACACTGGTAGGGGGCTGTATAATTCAGCCCTGTCCATTTGTTATCCTTGAATACTATCAGCTTCTGAGTTATTTTGGTCTCTCGCAGAGCATTAGGGAATATCAAAGAATTATAAAAGAAAAAAGGGAGTGAAGTATCCACTGATAATGATTTATAACCGCTCAGAAAACCAAACCCAAATTCCACGTTTCTATATACTTACGTGTATGTTTAATCCTTCTCAATGTAAATTTTACATTCCAAGATTTTTTTTCCTATCCAGTGTAGCTTTACGCTTTATGTAACCTTTCCTGACACAGCAGTCGTTATTTGAAATTCAAACTACTTTCCTTTTGTCAGAATTTCAAGGGATTCAAGCTTGTAGCTCATTGGTTACAGCAAGACTGTTATTAGCACAAAGCAAGGACCAACACATTACAGTGTTCCGGGCAGTAATTACTGTTTTAAACAGATCAACCATCACCTATGGTGTGTTGGGTGTTCTGGATCACAACCAGGTCACCAACACTTGAAGTGGTGCAACTCTATTTTATTGTAAGGTTAACTATATTAACATACTTGAACTGTGGGTAAATGCAATACCAGCTTTAACTGTTGTCCCTTGCCTAGTCCTAACCAGATGATGCACTCAGCACATGGTGAATGTCTGTGTTGCAGCTCTGTGCTCCGAGCTGGCTGATACTAGAATGAGCGGGAACTCTCCTGTCCCCTGTCTTTATAGTGCATGTTCTCTCACTGGTGATTGGTTGCGGTGTTGTGTATGCTGATTGGTCCCACTGCATGTCCATCAGTGTGTGTCTGCACCATGATATACTGGTGTATATTATGACAACCTATAGGTTGCTGACAGAGGGCCATGCATTGTCTACGTCCTATTCAGCTTCTTCAACTGGATGGGCGTTAAGGCTGCTGCCAACATTACATTGGATCATACAAGCCAAGCTGACTCCTCTTTGTATTTAACTCCTGTACTTAACTGTCCACAACCCCTGCAGTACATTGGAGCGGCACGGTAGCACAGTGGTTAGCACCATTGCTCCACAGCGCCAGGCACCCGGGTTTGATTCCGGCTTGGGTCACTGTCTGTGTGGAGTCTGCACGCCCTCCCTGGGTCTGCGTGGGTTTCCTCCGGGTGCTCCGGTTTCCTCCCACAAGTCCCGAACGATGTGCTTTTTCGGTGAATTGGACATTCTGAGTTCTCCCTCAGTGTACCCGAATAGGTGCCGGAGTGTAGCGACTAGGGGCTTTTCACAGTAACTTTATTGCAGTGTTAATGTAAGCCTACTTGTGACACTAATAAAGATTATTATTATTTATTTATTCTATTATGTCCAGATTCATCTGACCTAATGCATCCAATCATTTCCATCCACGGCAACACACACTTTGGTTTTCCTGCTTACTGAGTAAGCTTACACATCTCGAGCTCAGTTTTACATGGACATCGCCTGCTCCGATCCAACAAAGGCATCCTTTCTGTGCCCTATTGTGTATCAAGATCCAGACACAGTTACATTTATTCTCAATCCTTTTACAGAAAACACAAATACTGATGTAGCTCAAACGTTTCAACTATTAATTCCCAGCACCTTCTTGGACTCCATTATGTTTTTGACAAGAGGTCAGCTCAAACATGCAGCCGACATTGTAAAGCTACTCAAACTACTTTTCTTCAACTACTTGATTTTCTGCACCATTTAAATGTATTCAATGCACTATTATCAGAGACAGAACAATATTTTTGCAACATATGCTAATTAATCAGTAGTATAATCACTCATAAATTAATTGTGATGAACATAAGAAATTGATATCTATATTGTCCGATATGTATCTGCTGCAATAATATATATATATATTTTAAATCCTGCTTTTAAAAAAAGACAGACACTACGGCTGCAGAAGGTACAATTAAGGAGTCGTGAAAGTGAGATCATCCTTCTTTCCAACCTTGTTTATGTTTACAAGGAGAGGCTTAATGGGTTTGTTTTGATTTCTGGGACTCCCTGGGGAGTAGAGAATTTAGAGACATAAATTCTCTGGGCAGGACTTTCCAGTCGCCGACTCCAAAATTGCGTTCGGCGATCGGCAATCGACCAGAGAATCCCCGTTCATGACCAATGGGGGGGGCGGCGCTGCTTTCGCGATGCTCCACCCCTCCAAAGTGGCAAACTCGGAGAGTTCGCCTCACGCCGTATCGACAGGCTCAGGACGTTGCCTGAGGACCACCCCGGGATGATCCGCCACCGACCAGTCGAGGTCCAGACGGCGTCGGCTGCGTGTGGTCTCATCCGTCTGGAACTCAGCGTGGCAGCTGCGGACTCAGTCCAGCGCCGTCACAGTCGGGAAGGGTCGATCCGCGGGCAGAGGGAACATTGCCAGAGGCTGGGGGTACTGTTGGGGGGTGGTCCGGGGCTCGCGAGCTGGCCAAAGGTGGAGCACTATTTCGCAAGCCGGGTCCGCGAGTGGCCAGCGCCACATTGCACGTCATGGCTGCTGCAGGCCGCCACCGTGCACATACGCAGCCACGAACACAGCACTTCTCCAGGCCATATCGGCAGCTAGAGCCGGGTGCTCTACGCTGTCTTGTTGTTAGCCCCCAGCCAAACGTTCCCACGCCGGTGTGGGAACATAGCCTCAAAACCGGAGAATCCAGCCCTCTCAGTGGGAGATTATGGGCTGGATTCTCCAATTTTGAGGCTATGTCCGGAGGAAGTGTCTAGTTTTACGATGAAAAAGTCGGCACCGCCCCAGCATTGATGCTCCGCCAGGTGGGGGGCTAGCAGCCGTGCCACATAAAGCCCCCGGTGTTCCCGACAAAAATGGCCGGAGAATTGCGATGTTTGTGGCCGTGCGTGCGCACAGTGACGACCTGCAGTGGTCACGCTGTACAACATGGTGCGGCCGCCAGATATTGCCCCCCTGTAATCCCCCTCGCCCCCTCGACCATCCCCCAGCCCCTGCCGATGCTGCCCCGGCCAGCAGAATGCCCCCCCCCGCCTCCTACTTCAGATCCCTGAAAGTTGCCACCCAGGTTGAGAGGGTTGTTAAGAAGGCGTACGGTGTGTTACCTTTTATTGGTCGAGGGATTGAGTTTCGGAGCCATGAGGTCATGTTGCAGCTGTACAACACTCTGGTGCGGCCGCATTTGGAGTATTGCGTGCAATTCTGGTCGCCTCGAGAGCCTTTTTCCTCGGATGGTGATGTCGAGCACGAGGGGTCATAGCTTTAAATTGAGGGGAGATAGATATAAGACAGATGTCAGAGGTAGGTTCTTTACTCAGAGAGTAGTAAGGGCGTGGAATGCCCTGCCTGCAACAGAAGTGGACTCGCCAACACTAAGGACATTCAAATGGTCATTGGATAGACATATGGACGATAAGGGAATAGTGTAGATGGGCTTTAGAGTGGCTTCACAGGTCGGTGCAACATCGAGGGCTGAAGGGCCTGTACTGCGCTGTAATGTTCTATGTTCTATATTGTACTGTGGCTGCGCTGGACACAGTCCGCAGCTGCTCGGCGAGGTTGACGAACACCCAGAACACACATATCCCGCGCCGCCGGGAAATCGGCCCATTGAGGGCGGAGCATCGGGGGAGGGCCTTCAGGTGACTCCCGTAGGCGGCCCCAACAGTGAGTGGTGTACTCACCGATGACTCCGTTTTGGACAGGGCGGAGCATCCGAAAACAGGCGTCACTCCCGATTTCGGCATCAAAAGGGATTCTCCGCCCGATCGCCGAATACAATTTTGGCGCCGGCAAGTGGAGAATCGCGCGCCCTATGTTCTCCCACCGGAGCTGAATTGTCCTTGATTTGTTCTCCAAATCAGGGACCGATTCCCAATCCTTCGCCATGCAAGTTTAGGCACGGCGAGGATTGCGAGCGAATCCTGCTTTCGGGTGGTCCAATAGCAAGGGCCCGTGGCTAGCTACCCCACTTTGCATTGGTAATCAATCCCCCACATGCAGCGCAATTCATGCCCCTACCCCTGGATTTTTGTAGGGGGGGGGGGGTGATCTAACCCTCCCCCACCACAGAGACCCCTTAAATAAAGAGACCCCCCACATAGACCTCCTAAATAAAGAGACCCCCTCAGAGACCCCCTAAATAAACAGACCCCCAAAAGAGACCCACTAAATAACAAACCCCCTCCTCCCAGGACCCCTAAATAAAGAGACCCTTTCACAGACCCCCCAGAAGAGAGACCCCTGTCAGGAAGCCCCTCACAACAGAGACCCCTGCCCAGAAGTCCTCCAGGAGGGAGACCCTGTTAGGATACCCTCGAGAAGGAAGACAAGGGAAGTCCCCTGGAAAGGAGACCCCTGGCAGGAAGCACCCTCCCCCCTCCCCCGGAAGAGAGACCCTTATCTGGAAGATAGAGATCAGTCCAGACAGAGGCAGTGAACAAAATGACTGCTTTAGCATTCACCTGGGCAATACGCCTGCCGGTTCAGGCAGAGGAAGCAGCACGTGTCAATTCCTGGAAGGAAAAAAAAAATTAGCTGGGTTTAAACCCCATCAGGGGTGGAATTCTCCACAATCGGCGCGATGTCCGCCGACCGGCGCCAAAAACGGCGCAAATCAGTCTGGCATCGCGCCGCCCCAAAGGTGCGGAATCCTCCGCCCCTTGAGCGGCCGAGCCCTAACCTTGAGGGGCTCGGCCCGCGCCGGACTGATTTCCGCCCCGCCAGCTGGCGGAAAAGGCCTTTGGTGCCCCGCCAGCTGGCGCGGAAATGACTTTGCCGGGTGGCGCATGCGCAGGAGCGTCAGCGGCCGCTCACGGCATCCCCACGCATGCGCAGTGGAGGGGGTCTCTTCCGCCTCCGCCATGGTGGAGACCGTGGCAAAGGCGGAAGGAAAAGAGTGCCCCCACGGCACAGGCCTGCCCGCGGATCGGTGGGCCCCGATCGCGGGCCAGGTCACTGTGGGGGCACCCCCCGGGGCCAGATCGCCCCGCGCCCCCCCCCCCAGGACCCCGGAGCCCGCCCGCACCGCCTTGTCCCGCTGGTAAGTGAGGTGGTTTAATCCACGCCGGCGGGACAGGCGTTCTAGCAGCGGGACTTCGGCCCATCCGGGCCAGAGAATCGCGGGGGGGGCCCGCCAACCGGCGCAGCGCGATTCCCACCCCCGCCGAATATCCGGTGCCGGAGAATTCGGCAACCGGCAGGGGCGGGTTTCACGCCAACTCCCGGCGATTTTCCAACCCGGCGGGGGGTCGGAGAATCCCGCCCGTGATCTTTGATCTGCAAACCATTCATTAATTTCTCTTTGATATTGATTTTACTCGGCTATGATTGGCAACTTCCACATACCCCAGCTGTCAGCATTATTCCATTTATCTTCCATCATGGTTGAGTAACTCTGAAGTGTTCCAACCAATTTGGAGCGCAAATCAAGTACAATTCAGCTCCGGTGGAAGAACATAGGGCGGGATTCTCCGCTTGCCGGCGATCGGGCGGAGAATCCCTTTTGATGCCAAAATCGGGGGTGGCACATGTTTGTGGATGCTCTGCCCACTCCAAAACGGCATCATCAGCGGGTATGCCAAATGCCGTTGGGACGGTTTATAAACATCAAGCTTTGATTGACAGCTCCTGAAGCACTTCAAACAGAGTTAAGTGCTTTCCAATCACCTCTCTTCACGGTTGAGTGATTGTGAAGTGGTCAGCCAGAAAATGACAGTACTTAACTCTGTCGTTTCACACTAGTTCGTACCCGCATGTACTTTTTTAATTCTTTCATGGGATGTGGACATTGCTGGCAAGACCGGCATTTATTGTCCTTTGCTAATTATAGTTGTGAATATAGTGGTGAACTGCCTTCTTTAACTGCTGCTTTCTATGTGATGTAGGTACACTCACAGTGCTATTAGGGTGGGAGTTTCAGGATTTTGACCTAGCCACAGTGAAGGAACGATGATATGTTTCCAAGTCAGGATGGTGAATGGCTCGATGGGGAACTTCCAAGTGATGTATTCCCTTGTGACTGCTGCCCTTCCCATGAGTAGAGGTCAGGGTTTGGAAGGTCAAAGAAGTCTTGGTGAGTTGCTGCAGTGCACCTTGTAGATGGTACACTCTGCTGTCACTCTGCGTTGGTGGTGGAGGGAATGGATCCGGTGGTAGGTGGCGTGCCAGCTGACTGGTTTGGCACAATCATCAGGGAACAGGTACTGAGCAAATTGTTGGGGCAGCAGGCTGACAAGTCCCCGGGCCCAGATGGACTTCATCCTAGGGTATTGAAAACAGCGACGAGGGAGATGATAAATGTGTTGGCTCTAATTTTCCAAAATTCCCAGATCCAGGGAAGGTTCTGTTAATTTGGAAAAGGGCAAAAGAAACTCCTTTGTTCAATAAACGACAGAAACAGAAAGAACCATACAGACGCGAGTTGTGAACTAATAATAATAATAACTGTTTCTCTTTCCACAGATACTACCAGACCTGCTGAGGTTAGCCAGCATTTTCTGTTATTATCATAGAGGGAAATAATAGGCTAAGTGGCCTAACAATTAACCTCTGACAACCACAACTGGGACTACATCCAGCGGTAAGTTCTCCCCTGTTGATTCCCATCAACTTTAAATTTACAAGGGCTCCTTTCACTGAGTGAACAGCTGCCGTGAAGTCAGGGTAAGTCAATCTCACGACACTTTTAAAATTCAGCTCCTTTGGTCACGTTTGGGCCTGGACGGGGCATCACGGTGGCGCAGTGGGTTAGCCCTGCTGCCTCCTGGCGCCGAGGTCCCAGGTTCAATCCCGGCCCTGGGTCACTGTCCGTGTGGAGTTTGCACATTCTCCCCGTGTTTGCGTGGGTTTCGCCCCCACAAAACAAAGATGTGCAGGCTAGGTGGATTGGCCACGCTAAATTGCCCCTTAATTGGAAAAAAAGTAATTGGGTACACTAAAAAAAATTTAAAAATAAAAATAAAAAATAAAAAATGTTTGGGCCTGGACTCTAAAGGGGTCTGGAGTCGAGTGGTCCAGGTGTAATCCACACTGAGTATTGTCGAGCACATGATTGATGAGGGAATTCTGCTTGATGGCAAAATTTACCAACACTTTACATCACTTTGGTCATGTTTGGGCGCAGACTGATTGAGCAACAGGTTTGGTCGAATTTGTTCAGGGCTGGATTCTCCGCACTCCGACGCCGAAATCGCGGCCGGCGCCGGGGCGCAGAATCCCGTTCCCCGCATGGAATCGGGACTGGCGCCAGTTCCTCTATTCTCCGGGGCCCGGAAAGCTGCGTACTCGGAGACCCCTTACCTGGGGCCGTTATTGGAGGCCAGTTATTGGAGGCCAGCTCTGCCATTCTCCACCCCCGGATCGGCCGAAGTCCTGACGGTGTGGACCACTCGTGGTCCTGCTGGTCGGGATACGAGCATGACGGCTGCGGACTCAGTCCCCGGAAGCCCTGGTCGGGGGCCGGCCGATCGGTGGGCAAGGGGGGGCATTATACTCGGCCGGGCAATTTTGGGGCGCGGGGTCTGGGTTGGGCACGTGGCCGATCGGGGGGTCTATTTTTAGGGTCCTGTTCCGCTGTCTGAGTCTGCCATGGAGTACGGCGTGGCCGCTGGAGGCCGCCGCCGTGCGCATGCGTGGCCTCCGATCCGGAATTGCGGGGGCCCGTATCTGCAGCAACAGTTGCGAGATCCATGCCAAGTCCCTGCTCGCCCCCTGCAGGGCTAGGAATATGTGACCCTTTCACCCCAGTTTTTCTGGTGTGAAAATCCACAGTTGTTACGACGGCGTGGGGACATAGTCCCGATAACGGAGAATCCAGCCCCCTGTCTTTTTGTGAACAGGGCATACCGGCCAATTTTCCATATGGTTGGGTAGATGCCAGAAAAGTGTGGCAAGAGGCATGGATATTCCGGGAGAACAAGTCTTCAGCGCTAAAGCTGGTTGTCAGGGCACATTGGCCTTGCTGTATCCAGGACACAGCCATTTCTTGCTGTCACGTGGAGTGAATTAAATAGGCTGAAGGTTGTCTTCTATGATGGAGGAAATCCACGCAGACACGGGGAGAGTGTGCAGACTCCGCACAGACAGTGACCCAGTGGGGAACCGATCCTGGGACCCTGGTGCTGTGAAGCTGCAGTGCTAACCACTATGCTACCGTGCTGCCCAGTCCGTGTTGCAATGCCATATTTAGGGTTGAGTCACGTGATTCCCTGTAACATCATCAGCTGCTTCGTGGGCGTTCTCCTTCAGTCTAGTTCGAACCTTTGTACTGTACACAACCTTTTAATAAACTCCTGTTGATTGTTGCTTTCAACCCACATGGAGCAGCACTCGTTTCATGTTAAGATACAACTACAAGATACAAAAGCCATAAACGAAAACTGGCGGCGAGGATCGGAACAGGAAGAAAAATTATTTCCGAAGCAAGAAGGAGATTGCAGCTTTCTATGGTCAACAGGGAGGCAGATCGACAGCAGGTCAGCACTCACCTCGGAACCAGTAAGTGTTCAAAAGAAGGGCCCATTCTGAATTTAAACCGGCACTCTGAGGGGTCCAGGCTGCAGAACTCACCCTGTGCAGTACAATAAGACACGGAGTTAGAGAGGGAGAAAGAGAGAAAACAAATTTGGGCATTGCAAGTTGCTACAAACCGCTCATGCTTTAATGAGACTATTTATAGAAAGGGAGTTGTGAGAGCATTCTGATATCGCTAAAATAAATGGTGGGACATTTTGGCACAATGTTCATTTGATGAAGACTCAGAAAGCCGGGAAGCACTATTCAGAGAGGCTCCACTGTTCTGTCCGAGCCAAAAGGATTTCAGAAGCTATGAAGTCACCTGCATTCCCAAGTGCCATTGGAAGCAAAACTATTAATTTGTTAAGAAGTTTGGTCCAAGCCAAAAAACCTGGTGATAAAAATGATCAAGAATTGGTTAAAATATTCGAAGATCATTGAGCACCAAAGCCTGTGGTGTTCTTTGTGTTCCTCATTCTAGGATGGTTGACGTAGTGTTCACAAAGACCACAAATAGCTTTGATAATGCACAAAGCTATAGATTAATTAACACTACTTAATTGGATTCGACACTTACTCCTATATAACAAACAGTTGATAATAAACATACAAGTTACACTCATCTACTACTAATCTCTGCACTAATACAATAACTATGATCTGCTCTCACTCACACTATCTTTCCTTCAGTCTGTCCTCCTTAAACTCTCAACCTCAAGGCTTAGCATCGATTACTTATATAGTTCTGCATCTAGCTCCCTCTTGTGGTTGACATGGACATGACATTAACCCTTACAGTTCCTTACATTTATGATAATGTCACAAAGCTATTAATTATTGCGTCAAGGTTTCAATTTCACTGAAGTAATCAGTCTGAAGGGGAAAATATTGGTCAGTTCGTTGCAGCGCCCAAGTGCCCTGCAGTGTTCTGCAAGTTTGGTGCCTTGCTGGATGATACAATGAGAGACCATTTGGTTTGTGGATTGAGAAATGAGGCCATTCAGAGGGGTTTATTAAAAGAACCAGATCTATGTCTAAAAACAGCATGCGATATTCCATTTCAATGGAGCTTGCTGATGAGAAATTTTCTCAGCTCAGCTCAGCTCAGCCACGAGGAAACAGAAAATGGATCCAAAGAACAAAGAACAAACAAAGAGAACAAAGAAATGTACAGCACAGGAACAGGCCCTTCGGCCCTCCAAGCCCGTGCCGACCATACTGCCCGACTAAACTACAATCTTCTACACTTCCTGGGTCCGTATCCTTCTATTCCCATCCTATTCATATATTTGTCAAGATGCCCCTTAAATGTCCCTATCGTCCCTGCCTCCACTACCTCCTCCGGTAGTGAGTTCCAGGCACCCACTACCCTCTGCGTAAAAAACTTGCCTCGTACATCTACTCTAAACTTTGCCCCTCTCACCTTAAACCTATGCCCCCTAGTAATTGACCCCTCTACCCTGGGGAAAAGCCTCTGACTATCCACTCTGTCTATGCCCCTCATAATTTTGTATACCTCTATCAGGTCGCCCCTCAACCTCCTTCGTTCCAGTGAGAACAAACCGAGTTTATTCAATCGCTCCTCATAGCTTATGCCCTCCATACCAGGCAACATTCTGGTAAATCTCTTCTGCACCCTCTCTAAAGCCTCCACATCCTTCTGGTAGTGTGGCGACCAGAATTGAACACTATACTCCAAGTGTGGCCTAACTAAGGTTCTATACAGCTGCAACATGACTTGCCAATTCTTATACTCAATGCCCCGGCCAATGAAGGCAAGCATGCCGTATGCCTTCTTGACTACCTTCTCCACCTGTGTAGCCCCTTTCAGTGATCTGTGGACCTGTACTCCTAGATCTCTTTGACTTTCAATACTCTTGAGGGTTCTACCATTCACTGTATATTCCCTACCTGCATTAGCCCTTCCAAAATGCATTACCTCACATTTGTCCAGGTTAAACTCCATCTGCCATCTCTCCGCCCAAGTCTCCAGACAATCTAAATCCTGCTGTATCCTCAGACAGTCCTCATCGCTATCCGCAATTCCACCAACCTTTGTGTCGTCTGCAAACTTACTAATCAGACCAGTTACATTTTCCTCCAAATCATTTATATATACTACAAAGAGCAAAGGTCCCAGCACTGATCCCTGTGGAACACCACTGGTCACAGCCCTCCAATTAGAAAAGCATCCCTCCATTGCTACCCTCTGCCTTCTATGGCCTAGCCAGTTCTGTATCCACCTTGCCAGTTCACCCCTGATCCCGTGTGACTTCACCTTTTGTACTAGTCTACCATGAGGGACCTTGTCAAAGGCCTTACTGAAGTCCATATAGACAACATCTACTGCCCTACCTGCATCAATCATCTTAGTGACCTCCTCGAAAAACTCTATCAAGTTAGTGAGACACGACCTCCCCTTCACAAAACCGTGCTGCCTCTCACTAATACGTCCATTTGCTTCCAAATGGGAGTAGATCCTGTCTCGAAGAATTCTCTCCAGTAATTTCCCTACCACTGAAGTAAGGCTCACCGGCCTGTAGTTCCCGGGATTATCCCTGCCACCCTTCTTAAACAGAGGAACAACATTGGCTATTCTCCAGTCCTCCGGGACATCCCCTGAAGACAGCGAGGATCCAAAGATTTCTGTCAAGGCCTCAGCAATTTCCTCTCCAGCCTCCTTCAGTATTCTGGGGTAGATCCCATCCGGCCCTGGGGACTTATCTACCTTAATATTTTTTAAGACACCCAACACCTCGTCTTTTTGGATCACAATGTGACCCAGGCTATCTACACCCCCTTCTCCAGACTCAACATCTACCAATTCCTTCTCTTTGGTGAATACTGATGCAAAGTATTCATTTAGTACCTCGCCCATTTCCTCTGGCTCCACACATAGATTCCCTTGCCTATCCTTCAGTGGGCCAACCCTTTCCCTGGCTACCCTCTTACTTTTTATGTAAGTGTAAAAAGCCTTGGGATTTTCCTTAACCCTATTTGCCAATGCCTTTTCATGACCCCTTCTAGCCCTCCTGACTCCTTGCTTAAGTTCCTTCCTACTTTCCTTATATGCCACACAGGCTTCGTCTGTTCCCAGCCTTTTAGCCCTGACAAATGCCTCCTTTTTCTTTTTGACGAGGCCTACAATATCACTCGTCATCCAAGGTTCCCGAAAATTGCCGTATTTATCTTTCTTCCTCACAGGAACATGCCTGTCCTGTATTCCTTTCAACTGACACTTGAAAGCCTCCCACATGTCAGATGTTGATTTGCCCTCAAACATCCGCCCCCAAAATCCATCTCAGAGAAGGCCGACACGCTGTCATCGTTGTGCAAAAATGGGCATTCACAGGCCGATTGTTGGAGCAAGGACAGCCAATGTATCAATTGTGGCAGAACTGGCCACACAGCAAGAGATTGTTGGAGTAAAACAATTGCTCCAGAGAAGATTGCTCCAATAAAATCACAGAACACATTTAAAGGAAGAAACAAAACAAAGCGAGCTAAGAAAATTCACAATGTGGAAGTAAAGACCAGGAACCACACTGAAGGGACACCATGGGTTGAATTCAACCAAAACATGTCTGAGGTCTGGATTCTTCCTCCCCGCCCGCCGCAAGAATGCCACGGGTGAGATGTGGACAGTGGAGAAGTCCATTGACCTCCGGCGGGATTCTCCGGTCGCCGGGCGGGCGTAGCCGGAGAATCCCCCCGAAGTGTAATTTTGGATGAGGTAGGCGGGGTGTTTCCTGCCAGATTTTTGGGTGAGATCCACACTGATATGCACCCACACTTAGCGTGAAATCTACCTAAAAAACAATAGAATCTATCCTGGTGGGACTAGCGGGGTCATTTCCGGAACTTGTAACAGCAATCTGATTTCCATCCGGCCAATGGACCGGGCATCAGATCTGGAGCGAGCATCGCTAAGTGGGTTCTTAAACTCACTTAGCCATACGAGACAGATCGCGATGTCTCTGGTTAGATCTCGCAAGGCATAACAGCCATCAGGAACCCCGGGGAGGCCTCTCTCAGATTCTACTGGCCACGTTGTGCCCGGCGGGCAGATCGCAACCTTGGTCACTTTTCTGGGCCTTGGGGAGCTTCTCCCCAGTCAAGCCCACACTTAGAAATGTTTTCATCAATAGGGAGCTGAACTCACCGGCGTGGCCAATTCCTCAGAGATCGGCGAGTTGAAAGGCAAAAGACAAACGTTCTACTCATCGTCTTGCTCTCACGTCCACATGTCTGTCCTTGGCCAGCTGCAAGCCCAGCGCAAACTGGAGGAGAAGCACCTCATCTTCCGATTAGACACATTACAGCCTTCCGCACTTGACATTGAGTTTAACAACTTCAGACTGTGAACTCTCTCTCTCTGCCTTCAGCCCATTTTCTTTCTTTCAATTTATTTTCATTTCTTCCATTGATCCATTTTCCCCTCACCATTGTTCCCCTTTCCCCACTTGGGCAAACTGTTGCTAGTTGCCCTTTGACACACTGCTCACCTTTGTTCTGCCATTCACACATTCTAATCTCTTTATGTCTCACTATCAGCACCCTCCTTAGCCTTAATCACCCCCATTTACATTCCTTTTGTCTTTCTGTCCACGACACCTTTGTCAATCTCCACCTATCGCTGGCTCCCCATCCAGCCCCACCGCTCCACGCCCACCCACACAACAGTATAAATCCGACCCCATTTCCAGTTCTCTCCAGCTTTGACAAAGAGTCATCCAGACTCGAAACATTAGCTCCCTTTTCTCTCCACAGATGCTGTCAGACCCGCTGATGTTGCCAGTAAATCCCAGAGCTGCACAGGCAACCACTGCAGAACAGATGCCCACCTGATCTTCTAGCCTATGTCTTATTATAATGTCATAATTCAATGCTTGCACTTGTCTTTAGATGCAAATAACTATGTAAAAATGCTAGTGTTTGTCCTTAGAAGTAAAGGGAGAGGGATGTTTTACGTGTGTGTTGTTGTCGTTGAGTCGCAATGTTCCTTCAGGGTTAAGTCACGTGATTGTTTGAAAGGTCACCAGCTACTTTGCGAGTTTTCACCTTCAGTCTCTGTACAGCTCACAGCCTTTTATTAAACCTGTTAATTGTTGCTTTCAACCCACGTGTCTCTGTGATCACGTTCCTTTATGGTACAAGTACAAAGATACAACAGCTTCCAACCACTGCAAAATCCCGCCCTTGACCGATGCTGGGTGGTCCATCAGTTTTATTCTTCATGGACTGTACAAACAAGGCAACTATGAATGGCTTACTGGGCCATTTCAGTCATCCACATTGTTGTGAGTGTACCAGCCAGAATGGAAAAGGACTGCAGATTGTCTCAAGGTTACCATTACTGATACCAACTTATTAATTAAAAATTATTGTATTTACATTTATAGTCCCCACTGAATCTAGTGGAATTTGAACTCATGTGTTTGCATCATTAGTTCAGGCCTTTGAATTATTAGTCCTGTGACAGAGCCACAATGCCACCATGCACCTCCCCTTGCTGATATAGTCCCTTTAAAATATTGCATTGTGTTTCTTTGTATCTTCATCACTGTCTTGTTTTGTTTACTCTCAGGAGGGATTCTGGAAGTCTGGCTTACAAGATATAGATAATTGCTGTGCTTCCTACTGTGCAGACAACCAAGTGATTTACCAGGGTGCCCAGGAGCCCCCAAAGTCAATACCTCTCTTGGACTACTTCGAACAGGATAAACCTCTCTCAAAAGGAAATTATTGACAGAAAATAAAACCAATAGCTTGCTACAATTATCTTTCTCTTTTAAAAGGAAGACTCAAGTCCTGTAGTCAGCATCAAAAGTTGGCATCGATATAACATTTTTAATTGAGCAAACTATTCCAACAAGGGTGATACCACGAAGATCGCTTTTGATACGGGAGTGGGTAGAAGGACAATTGACCAGATATGTGGTCAATAAGGTGGGTTTTAAGGAGTGCCTTAGAGGAGGAGAGGAAGGTCAAGAGATTTAGGCCCCAGATCTCATTATGGCCTCGGTTCAAACATGGACACAAAATCTGAATTCCAGAGGCGAAGTGAGGTACACAATTGACCGATGTAACATCCAGCAAGAAGCCCTGGTAAAGTTGGATGGGGAATTGGGGTAAACTCTCCAGTTGCTGGCATCATACTATACCCAGCACAAAGGATCATGATTATCATTGTTGGAGGCCAATCATCTTAGCTGCAGGACAACATGCAGGTGCTCCTCAGGATAGTGTGCTAGACCCAAACAATGACCTTCCTTCCATCATAAAGGAGCAGCTTGTGGTAGAGCCCACTAGGGAACAAGCAATTTGGTGATGTGTAATGAGCGAGGCAGAAGACAGGAAATTTTAGGCCGGTTAGCCTGACTTTGGTTGTTGGTAAGATTTTAAAGTCTATTATTATGGATGACATTATGAAGCGCGTGAGATTAGACATGCATGGTAAAATAGGACTGAATCAGCACGGATTCGCCAAGGGGAGGTCATGCCTGACAAATCTTTGATGAGGTAATGAGGAAGTTAGACAAAGGAGAACCAATGGACGTGATCAATTTGGATTTCCAGAAGGCCTTTGACAAGGTTCTCAACAGGAGGCTGCTAAACAAGATAAGAACCCATGGTGTTAGGGCAAGGTACTGGCATGGATAGAGAATTGGCTGATTGGCAGAAGGCAGAGACTGGGAATAAAAGGGTCATTTTCAGGATGGCAACTGGTGACTAGTGGTGTTCCGCAGGGGTCGATGTTGGGACCAGAGCTATTCACGATATATATTAATGATCCGGAAGTTGGAACTGAGGGCATCGTTGCTAAGTTTGCAGATGATACAAAGATATGTAGAGAGACAGGTTGTGTAGAGGAAGCAGAGAGGCTGCAGAAGGACCTGGACAGGCCAGGAGAGTGGGCAAAGAAGTGGCAGATGGAATACAATGCAGAAATATGTGAGGTTATGTACTTTGGTAGGAAGAAAAGATGCATAGACTATTTTCTAAATGGGAAGATGCTTCGGAAATCAGAAGCACAAAGGGACGGGAGAGTTCTTGTTCACAATTCTCTTAAGGTTAACGTGCAGGTGATGTCATCCGTTAGGAAGGCAAATGCAATGTTAGCATTCATGACGACAGGGATGTATTGTAGAGGGTGCATAAGGCTCTGGTCAGATCCTATTTGGAATATTGTGAGCGGATTTGGGCCCTGTATCGAAGGAAGGATGTGTTGGCCTTGGAGAAAGTCCAGAGGAGGCTCACAGGAATGATCCCTGGAATGAAGAGCTTGTTGTATGAGGAACGGTTGAGGATTCTGGGTCTGCACTTGATGGTGTTTAGAGGGATAAGGGGAGATCTAATTGAAACTTACAGAATACTGAGGGGCCGAGGTAGAGTGAATGTGGGGAGGATGTTTCCACTTGTAGGAGAAACTAAAACTCGAGGCCGCAGCCTCTGATTGAAAGGACAACACTTTAAATCGGAGGTGAGTAGAAGTGTCTTCAGCCAGAGGGTGGTGAATCTGTGGAACTCATTGCCGCAGATGGCTGTGGAAGACATATCACTGAATGGCTTTAAGACAGAGGTGGATAGGGTCTTGATTAATAAGGGGATTAGGGGTTATTGGGAGAATGGGGATGAGAAACATATCAGCCATGATTGAATGGTGTAGCAGGTTCAATGGGCTGAATGGCCTAATTCTGCTCCTATGTCTTATGGTCTAAAGTCAGAAATGAGGATGTGCGCCGATGATTGCACAGTGCTCAGTGTCATTCCCAACTCCTCAGATAATGAAGTGTCGGCTAGTGGCCATCTCAAATAAGTGAGAATCTAATCATCTCCCTTTGACTTGCAATGGCATTAACATCGCTAAATCTTCCAAGATCGACATCCTTGTAGTCAGAATCTTAATTGGACCAACCACATAAATAGGTGATTGTTGGAGGTCAGACGTTGAGTATTTTATCTGATGAGTCACATACTTCCTAACAAGGTACACATCAAAAGTGTGTTGGAATATTGTCTATTTGCCTGAAAAAGACAGGCTCTACCAACATTCAAGATTATCATCCAGGGCCAAGCAGCCCATTTGCCCAGCGGAACATTCACTTCATGTACCCTGACACAAGACCTTTTTGACAGCATCTTCCAAACCTGTGACCAATACCAAAGAACAAAGAACAATACAGCGCAGGAACAGGCCCTTCGGTCTTCCAAGCCTGTGCTGACCATAGTACCTGCCTAAACTAAAACTGTCTGCACTTATGGAGTCCGTATCCTCCCATTCCCACCCTATTCATATATTTGTCTAGATGCCCCTTAAAAGCCGCTATCGTGCCTCCTCCTACCACCTCCCCAGGCAGCGCATTCCATATATTTACCACCCTCTGTCTAAAAACCATGCCTCGCACATGAGTTCTAAACTTTTCCCCATGCACTTTGAATCTAGGACCCTTTGTACTTGACTCTCCGACCCTAGGAAGGAGCATCTGACTATCCATTCTGTCCATACCACTCATAATCTTGTGGACCTCTATTGGGCAGCACGGTAGCACATGGTTAGCACAGTTGCTTCACGGCACCAGGGTCCCAGGTTCGATTCCCCGCTGGGGTCACTGTCTGTGCGGGGTCAGCACGTTCTCTCCGTGTGTGCGTGGGTTTCCTCCGGGTGCTCCAGTTTCCTCCCACAGTCCAAAGATGTGCAGGTTAGGTGGTTTGGCCATGCTAAATTGCCCTTTGTGTCCAAAAAAGGCGAGGTTGGGTTACTGGGTTACGGGGATAGTGGAGAGGCATGGGCTTGGGTAGGGTGCTCTTTCCAAGAGCTGGTGCAGACTCAATGGGCTGAATGGCCTCCTTCTGCACTGTAAATTCTATGATTCTATGATAGGTCGCTTCTCAACCTCTGTCATTCCAGTTAGAACAGGCCGAGTTTATCTAACCGCCTCTCCATACCAGGCAACATCCTAGTAAACCGCTTCTGTACCCAAAGGATCCACATCCTTCTGGTAGTGTGGTGACCAGAATTGTACACAGTATTCCAAATTTTTAATTTCAATGCCCTGACCGATAAAGGCCAGCATGCCGTATGCTTTCTTGACCATCTTATCCACATGTGTTGCCACTTTCAGTGATCGGTGGACATGCATGCCCAGATCTCGCTGCCTGTCAGTACCCGCAAGAGTTCTACCATTTATTGTGTAATTCCTGCATGCATTGGGCCACTTGAAAGACAAGGACAGAAAGCCCATGAGAACACCACAACATGCAAGTTCCCCTCCACATCACACAGACCCTGACTCGAAACTTTATCACTGTTCTTTCAACATTCCTGTGTCAAGCTCCTGGAACACCGTCGACCAGTACTGTGTGTATCTACACAGCATGGGCTTTAGCCCAGGGGCTGGTTTAGTACACTGGGCTAAATCGCTGGCTTTGAAAGCAGACCAAGGCAGGCCAGCAGTTCAATTCCCGTACCAGCCTCCCCGAATGTGGCGACTAGGGGCTTTTCGCAGTAACTTCATTTGAAGCCTACTTGTGACAATGAGTGGTTTTCATTTCATTTCATTTTCATTAGCAATTCAAGGCAGCAGCTCAACTGCACCGCAAGGGCAATTAGAAATGGGAAATAAATGTGGAACTATTAAAATTGGGGGTGTATAGAGGAGAGAACTTTAGAGCACAGAGATCTCAAAGACTTTCGGAGCTGGAGGAGGTTACAAAGATAGTGAGGTGTGAGGCCATGGAGTGATTTGGTGCCAAGGTTGAGGATTTGAAACTTGGGGCATTATCAGATCAGGAGCCAGTGTAGATCTGTGAGCACTTGCACATAAGATATGGTGAGCAGATTTGGATGGGCACAAGTTGGATGAAGGGTGGAAGATGAGAGGCAAACCAGTCGAGCAGTGAAATTGTCAAATCTGCTGGTAATAAAGGCATGGATCAGGGTTTCAGCAGATGAACTGTGGCAGGGTCGAAACCAAGCTGCGCCACGGAGGTGTGCAGTCTTGATGGTGGAAACTAATTTCAGGACGAAACAAAATACCAAGTTTGCAAATGGTCTGGGTTGTCGTCAGAAGACAAACAGCGGAATTCTCCATCGGCGAGATCCTCCGGCCCTCCAACAGCGCACCCACGCCGGCGGGTTTCCTGACGGTGATGGGGTGGCCACAATGGGAAACCCCATCGGCCGGCTGCGGGAATGGAGAATCCCGCTGCCGGCGGGGCCGCCCCGCGCCGGGAAACGCAGCTGGCGGACCAGAGAATCCCGCCCAAAGGCTTCAGCTGGAGGAAATTTCTGTTTATCCAAAATGTGATGCTGGACAACTCGTCCAACATACCAGAGTGGAGGGGTCCAGAGAGGTGGTCATATGTGCTCGGGCTGGGACTCACTAACTGATTATTTTAATGTATTGGACTCGTTTTCAATACACCTTTTAATTAAAGTTGTGATAGGGTAATTTTATTTTTATGATCATCCATTTATGAATAGTACTTTAAGGGATGAACAATGCGCGCAAAATGTATTTCCATACGGATGATGAAGTGAATTGAATATTGATGAGAGACAGCATGGATTTGGAAATTTGAGGCAAATGTTGTGCTTATGAACAAGTTGACTAAGGTGCGTAGATGAGAGTTAGAAAGGGATCATAAGTTTCAGAGATGACAGTGCGGGTGTGAGAAGTGAAACCGTTGTTGATGATTCGCTGACTATCATAGAATCATAGAATTTACAGTGCAGAAGGAGGCCATTCGGCCCATCGAGCCCCCTTAGGCTCTTGGAAAGAGCACTCCACTTAAGCCCACGCCTCCACCCTATCCCCGTAACCCAGTAACCCCACCTAAGCTTTGTGGACACTAAGGGCAATTTATCATGGTCAATCCATCTAACCTGCACATCTTTGGACTGTGGGAGGAAACCGGGGCACCCGGAGGAAACCCATGCAGACACGGGGAGAACGTGCAGACTCTGCACAGACAGTGACCCAAGCCGGGAATCGAACCTGGGACCATGGAGCTGTGAAGCAACTGTGCTAACCACTGTGCTGCCGTGCTGCTCGCTATGATTGAATAGACCAGAATGGAACCCCAAAGCAGAGCAGGTCCAGCCAGTTGGAGGTGGGGCTTTGGAGGAGGAGCGGTCGATAAAGGAGAGGCACCCAGAAATAAGGAAAACTAATGCATATCTTTTAGATATCATTAGTTGTATTCTTTAGCAACAGAAGTAGTTGCATAAATTATTCAGCAAAGTTTCCCAGTAGTATGTTATTCAGATGCTTGAGATAGATAGCTCTTCAATTTTTAATCAGAAAGATTACAGAAAGAGTCCCACACCTCTTTTAACAACATGACTCGCCTTGACATTATTATCACCATTTACGGACGTTAATCAGACACTTCCTTGTCCTCTGTGGAGTTTATCTGTTTATCGATTTTTGCCCTCCACAGGTAGGCACTAAGCTTTGTGTGGTTCTGTTTAACTGGCTGTTCTTCCTGTTTACATTGCTGCAACGCTATTCGGAATTCTGTCCACTGTGAGAGTTCCCAGTGGCAGCTGTACCCCAGACTGAAGGAGCAGACAGAATACATAACGGGGGCTGATTAGGTAGATCCAACAGGGTTGGTTAAGTACATAATGTGTCAATGCAAATTTGTCTCTTGTGCATCATTATGTTGCAAGCAGCTCCAATATACAAAAATCTGCTTTTTGAATAGCAGAGAAAGCATAATGTACGCGGTATATTTCAGGTCTTGCCCACAAAGCTATATGTAATTCTGTGTTGTGCTTTATGGTTTCTGGGAAGAGAGAAAGTGGAAGGTCACAGCACCTTCTTCAGCTTCCTATTTACATATTAACACAGCTTTCCCCGAGGCTCCCCTGTTTTCTTTCAGTGTAGGTTCCCCAAAGTCAGTCAAACCAGCGTGGAAGATCATGGGATTTTAAGTCCACATTGCATGGAGGGCAAATTGCATTTTCCTGATCTTTTACCTACTTTTCAAAATAAACATTGCGCTGGAAGGTGGTCCCACCCATACGCCGGACCAAATTAAGCACCACGGCAGGTTTGCACCCACAGGGGTGGATTCTCCGGGTCTGTTAGTCAGCGGCGGGAATCGCGATAGCCCGGTGAATCGGATGTGAAGCCAACAACGGGATTGACTCCGTCACGAGTTTCCCAGGTCGCCCTGCCAACCCCGACGAGGCTCCTTTATAGACAAAGAACACAGAACAAAGAACAAAGAAAAGTACAGCGCAGGAACAGGCACTTCGGCCCTCCAAGCCTGTGCCGACCATGCTGCCTGTCTAAACTAAAATCTTCTACACTTCCTGGGTCCGTATCCCTCTATTCCCATCCTATTCATGTATTTGTCAAGATGCCCCTTAAATGTCACTATCGTCCCTGCTTCCACCACCTCCTCTGGCAGCGAGTGCCAGGGACCCACTACCCTCTGTGTAAAAAACTTGCCTCGTACATCTACTCTATACCTTGCCCCTCGCACCTTAAACCTATGCCCCCTAGTAATTGACCCTTCTACCCCGGGGAAAAGCCTCTGACTATCCACTCTGTCTATGCCCCTCATCATTTTGTAGACCTCTATCAGGTCGCCCCTCAACATCCGTGTTTCCAGTGAGAACAAACCGAGTTTATTCAACCATCCCTCATAGCTAATGCCCTCCATACCAGGCAACATCCTGGTAAATCTCTTCTGCACCCTCTCTAAAGCCTCCACATCCTTCTGGTAGTGTGGCGACCAGAATTAAACACTTTACTCCAAGTGTGGCCTAACTAAGGTTCTATACAGCTGCAACATGACTTGTCAATTCTTTTTTCTCAATGCCCCAGCCAATGAAGGCAAACATGCCGTATGCCTTCTTGACTACCTTCTCCACCTGTGTTGCCCCTTTCAGTGACCTGTGGACCTGTACACCTAGATCTCTCTGACTGTCAATACTCTTGAGGGTTCTACCATTCACTGTATATTCCCTACTTGCATTAGACCTTCCAAAATGCATTACCTCACATTTATTCAGATTAAACTCCATCTGCCATCTCTCCGCCCAAGTCTCCAAACGATCTAAATCCTGCTGTATCCTCTGACAGTCCTCATCGCTATCCGCAATTCCACCAACCTTTGTGTCGTCTGCAAACTTACTAATCAGACCCGGCAGGAAAATCCATACACCTAATTAAAGCTGATTTAAATATCAATATCGGGCAGGAAGCCCAGTCTCCCCAGCCCGGAATCCCGCTGGCGTGAATTGGTGCAAGTCCTGACAATCATGGACCTGGCACCTTGCACTCTGGGGTGGGAAGGGAGGGGCAAGGAAGTGAGTACTGTCATAATATCCACTCATGTATATAATGAGATGCAGGCAGGCAGTGATTGACACACAGAACAACCAATCACCAGACAGGACACCACCACTATAAAGCACACAAGGCATTAAGACTCTCCCTCTCTCTACAGGACACACAGCTACTGAGATAGTAAGAGTGCACAAACCAGTGAGCACTATCACCATGAGGTAGAGAGTTAGTCTGGTCAAGCCAGTCGGAGGTTATTGGTTAGATTGATAGAGTGTCAACTCACAGCAGACTATGTACAGCAATCAGGAAGTTCAATAAAACGGTGTTGGATCATCTCCTGTGTCAGAAGCCTGTTTCTAGTTTCACTGCATCCAGTTGCAGTCAACGTTGAACCAACTTACTTAACACATCAAGTACCCTCTCTACCCATATCGCCAGGGTGCCGAGGGGGTCTTTCAGGAGAAGTAGAGGTTGGGGGGAGGGGGCATGGGATTGGCTGGAGGGGCTCAGGCTGGGTGTCTTTCCCAGGATGGGGGAGGGGGGGTGGAGTTTAGCTGCCCTCCCCATCTGTAGCCTTGAAAATCATTAAGCTGACTTTGACCATGTCAAGATGAAAAGGAATTCCAGGATTTTGACCCAGCGACAGTGAAGGAACAGCAATATAATTCCAGGTCAGGATGGTGAGTGGCTTGGAAAAGAACTTCCAGGTGGTGATGCTCTGCCTCAGTGCTGCCTCCGCACATTTCCAGGAAGTCAGGCAAAAGGGAAAAGATTCTCGTTGCTTGTGCATCAGGGGCTAATTTGTGCCATATCTTCAAAAGAATCAGAAGGGAGGAAGTTGGTTGACGTATAGGCGTCATGGATGCATTTAATGAAAACTATGAGACTTGGAACTCATGTAAGGAAAGATTCCAATTATATTCCAATCCAGTGTGAGGTAGCCAATTGGATATAAAATTGGCTGGACGACAGAAGACAAAGGGTGGTTGTAAAGGGTTGTTTTTCAAACTGGAGGCCTGTGACCAGTGGTGCGCCTCAGGGATCAGTGATGGGTCCACTGTTATTTGTTATATATATTAATGATTTAGATGAGAATTTAGGAGGCACAGTTAGTTGGAGGGGCTGTTTAGCACAGGGCTAAATCGCTGGCTTTGAAAGCAGACCAAGGCAGGCCAGCAGCACGGTTCAATTCCCGTAACATCCTCCCCGAACAGGCGCCGGAATGTGGCGACTGGGGGCTTTTCACAGTAACTTCATTTGAAGCCTACTGGTGACAATAAGCGATTTTCTTAGTAAAAACAACAGGGTTGTGGTGATGGGAGACTTCAACTTCCCCAATATTGACTGGGACTCACTTAGTGCCAGGGGCTTAGACGGGGCGGAGTTTGTAAGGAGCATCCAGGAGGGCTTCTTAAAACAATATGTAAACAGTCCAACTAGGGAAGGGGCGGTACTGGACCTGGTATTGGGGAATGAGCCCGGCCAGGTGGTAGATGTTTCAGTAGGGGAGCATTTCAGTAACAGTAACCACAATTCAGTAAGTTTTAAAGTACTGGTGGACAAGGATAAGAGTGGTCCGAGGATGAATGTGCTAAATTGGGGGAAGGCTAATTATAACAATATTAGGCGGGAACTGAAGAACATAGATTGGGGGCGGATGTTTGAGGGCAAATCAACATCTGACATGTGGGAGGCTTTCAAGTGTCAGTTGAAAGGAATACAGGACCGGCATGTTCCTGTGAGGAAGAAAGATAAATACGGCAATTTTCGGGAACCTTGGATGACGAGTGATATTGTAGGCCTCGTCAAAAAGAAAAAGGAGGCATTTGTCAGGGCTAAAAGGCTGGGAACAGACGAAGCCTGTGTGGCATATAAGGAAAGTAGGAAGGAACTTAAGCAAGGAGTCAGGAGGGCTAGAAGGGGTCACGAAAAGTCATTAGCAAATAGGGTTAAGGAAAATCCCAAGGCTTTTTACACGTACATAAAAAGCAAGAGGGTAGCCAGGGAAAGGGTTAGCCCACTGAAGGATAGGCAAGGGAATCTATGTGTGGAGCCAGAGGAAATGGGCGAGTTACTAAATGAATACTTTGCATCAGTATTCACCAAAGAGAAGGAATTGGTAGATGTTGAGTCTGGAGAAGGGGGTGTAGATAGCCTGTGATCCAAAAAGACGAGGTGTTGGGTGTCTTAAAAAATATTAAGGTAGATAAGTCCCCAGGGCCTGATGGGATCTACCCCAGAATACTGAAGGAGGCTGGAGAGGAAATTGCTGAGGCCTTGACAGAAATCTTTGGATCCTCGCTGTCTTCAGGGGATGTCCCGGAGGACTGGAGAATAGCCAATGTTGTTCCTCTGTTTAAGAAGGGTAGCAAGGATAATCCCGGGAACTACAGGCCGGTGAGCCTTACGTCAGTGGTAGGGAAATTACTGGAGAGAATTCTTAGAGACAGGATCTACTCCCATTTGGAAGCAAATGGACGTATTAGTGAGAGGCAGCACGGTTTTGTGAAGGGGAGGTCGTGTCTCACTAACTTGATAGAGTTTTTCCGAGGAGGTCACTAAGATGAATGATGCAGGTAGGGCAGTAGATGTTGTCTATATGGACTTCAGTAAGGCCTTTGACAAGGTCCCTCATGGTAGACTAGTACAAAAGGTGAAGTCACACGGGATCAGGGGTGAACTGGCAAGGTGGATACAGAACTGGCTAGGCCATAGAAGGCAGAGGGTAGCAATGGAGGGATGCTTTTCTAATTGGAGGGCTGTGACCAGTGGTGTTCCACAGGGATCAGTGCTGGGACCGTTGCTCTTTGTAGTATATATAAATGATTTGGAGGAAAATGTAACTGGTCTGATTAGTAAGTTTGCAGACGACACAAAGGTTGGTGGAATTGCGGATAGCGATGAGGACTGTCTGAGGATACAGCAGGATTTAGATTGTCTGGAGACTTGGGGGGAGAGATGGCAGATGGAGTTTAATCCGGACAAATGTGAGGTAATGCATTTTGGAAGGTCTAATGCAGGTAGGGAATATACAGTGAATGGTAGAACCCTCAAGAGTATTGAAAGTCAAAGAGATCTAGGAGTACAGGTCCACAGGTCATTGAAAGGGGCAACACAGGTGGAGAAGGTAGTCAAGAAGGCATACGGCATGCTTGCCTTCATTGGCCGGGGCATTGAGTATAAGAATTGGCAAGTCATGTTGCAGCTGTATAGAACCTTAGTTAGGCCACACTTGGAGTATAGTGTTCAATTCTGGTCGCCACACTACCAGAAGGATGTGGAGGCTTTAGAGAGGGTGCAGAAGAGATTTACCAGAATGTTGCCTGGTATGGAGGGCATAAGCTATGAGGAGCGGTTGAATAAACTCGGTTTGTTCTCACTGGAACGAAGGAGGTTGAGGGGCGACCTGATAGAGGTATACAAAATTATGAGGGGCATAGACAGAGTGGATAGTCAGAGGTTTTTCCCCAGGGTAGAGGGGTCAATTACTAGGGGGCATAGGTTTAAGGTGAGAGGGGCAAGGTTTAGAGTAGATGTACGAGGCAAGTTTTTTACGCAGAGGGTAGTGGGTGCCTGGAACTCGCTACCGGAGGAGGTAGTGGAAGCAGGGACGATAGGGACATTTAAGGGGCATCTTGACAAATATATGAATAGGATGGGAATAGAAGGATATGGACCCAGGAAGTGTAGAAGATTGTAGTTTAGTCGGGCAGTATGGTCGGCACGGGCTTGGAGGGCCGAAGGGCCTGTTCCTGTGCTGTACATTTCTTTGTTCTTTGTTCTTTTGTAAGTTTGCAGATAATACCAAGATTGGTGACATAGTGGACAGTGAAGAAGGTTATCTAGGATTGCAACGGGATTTTGATCAATTGGGCCAGTGGGTTGATGAATGAATTGGATTGGATTTGTTTATTGTCACATGTACCGAGTTACAGTGAAAAGTATTTTTCTGTGTGCAGCTCAAACAGATCATTTAGTACATGAAAAGAAAATACATAATAGGGCAAGAGAAGATACACAATGTAAATACATAGACACCGGCATCGGGTGAAGCATACAGGGCTGTAGTATTAATCAGGTCAGTCCATAAGAGGGTCGTTTAGGAGTCTGGTAACAGCGGGGAAGAAGCTGTTTTTTAATCTGTTTGTGCGTGTTCTCAGACGTTTGTATCTCCCGCCCGATGGAAGAAGTTGGAAGAGTGAGTAACCCAAGTGGGAGGGGTCTGTGATTATGCTGCCCACTTTCCCAAGGCAGCGGGAAGTGTATATAGAATCAATGGATGGGAGGCAGGTTTGTGTGATGAACTGGGCTGTGTTCACGACTCTCAAGTTTCTTGCGGTCTTGGGCCGAGCAGTTGCCATGTTGTCATACAAGGCTGTGATGCAGCCAGATAGGATGCACCTGTAAAAGTTGGTAAGTGTCAATGTGGATATGCTGAATTTCCTTAGTTTCCTGAGGAAGTATCGGTGCTGTTGTGCTTTCAAGGTTGTAGCGTCGACCACGGTAGATTTCTGGTGCTGTGCACACCTAGGAATTTGAAACTGCTAACAATCTCCACCTCGGCCCCGTTGATGCAGACAGGGGTGTGTGCAGTACTTTGCTTCCTGAAGTCAATGACCAGCTCTTTAGTTTTGCTGGCATTGAGGGAGAGATTGTTGTCGCTACACCACTCCACTAGGTTCTCTATCTCCCTCCTGTATTCGGACTCATCGTTATTCGAGATCCGACCCACTATGGGCGTGTCGTCAGCAAACTTGTAGATGGAGTTGGAACCGGTTTTTGCCACGCAGTTGTGTGTGTACAGGGAGTAGAGCAGGGGGCTAAGTACGCAGCCTTGCAGGGCTCCAGTATTGAGGACTATTGTGGAGGAGGTGTTGTTGTTTATTCTTACTGATTGTGGTCTATGGGTCAGAAAGTCGAGGATCCAGGTGCAGAGTGAGGAGTCAATTCCAGGGTTTTGGAGCTTTGATATGAGTTTGGCTGGGATTATGATGTTGAAGGCTGAGCTGTAGTCAATAGTAGGAGTCTGATGTCGCAGTCCTTGTTGTCGAGATGCTTTAGGGATGAGTGTAGGGCCAGGGAGCTGGTGTCTGCTGTGGACTGGTTGCAGCGGTATGCGAATTGCAGTGGATCTCGGCTTCCTGGGACAATGCAGTTCATCCTCTCGAAGCACTTCATTACGACTGAAGTCACGGCCACTGGATGGTAGTCATTGAGGTACGTTGGCTGCTGGTACTGAGTAGGGAGTGGTGAAGATGTCCACAGCTGGTCCACGCAGGATCTCAGTGCATGACTAGGGACCCAGTCCAGGCCCGTCGCCTTCCGAGGGTTCACTTTCAGGAAGTGCGATCTGACTTCGGAAGCTGTGACAGTGGGTATGGGTGTGCCCGGCGCTGCTGGGGCAGTTGACAGCGGTTTGATGGTTTCCAACCAAGCATAGAATGCATTGAGTTCATTGGGGAGGGGTGCGCTGCTACTGGAGATTCTGCTCGGCTTTGCTTTGTAACCCGTTATGTTGATTAGACTTTGCCACAACCGATGAGTGTCTGTACCGTGGTCTGCAAATCTAGCTTGGGCTGATATTGTCTCTTGGCATCCCAGATGACTTTGCCAAGGTTGTACCTGGATTTCTTGTATAGGGCAGAGTCGCCTGTCTTGAACACCTTCAGTCGGGGTCAATCTCCCGATTAAGCCATGGTTTCCGGTTGGGGAACGTACGTACTACTTTCTTTGGCACACATGCCCCATGAAAGAATAAATCAAAAGGTTTTGTAGTATTCCTATATTTAAATAACATTTTGCTGTTCTATTCTTCCGACCAAAGTAGATAACCCCACATTTCCTAAATTATACTCCATCGGCTAAATATTTGTCGAATCATTTATCACTAATTATATCCCTTTGCAGACTCTGGGCTGGATTCTCCGATCCTGCGGCTATGTCCACAGAATTCGTCTGGTCTTCTGACCGGAAAGTTAGCGGCATTCCCGCACTGATCCTCCCGCCTGGTGGGGAACTAGCAGCCGTGCAGCGTAAAGCTTTTACCTGCGTGTACGGCCACAGAATGGACAGGTCCATGGCCGCGTGTTTGCACGCCGACGGCCTGCGGCAGCTGCGCTGTGCGAACCCGGCCTGCCAAAAACTGCCTCCCTGTAAACCCCCTCGCCATCTGCGGACCACTCCCCACCAGTCGCCCCAGTCCCCGTCGAAGACCCCCCTGCCAGCGGAACGGCTTCCCCCTATCTGTGGCGGCGCTAGACACAGTCCGCGGCCGCCACGTGAGGCCGCCGAACGGTGTGATCACACGCGAGTGACACCATCGGAAATCGGCACATCAGGGGGGGAGGGCCCCCAGCCCCGAATAATGCCCCCCGTGCCCGCCAATCGGCCCTACCCCGACTGTGATGGCGCTGGACTGAGTCCGCAGCCGCCACGCCGAGTTCCCGACGGATGAGACCATGAGAGTCCCATGCCGTTGGGAACTCGGCCGGTTGGGGAAGGAGCATCGCGGGGCAGGCCTCAGGCAATGGCAGTGGTTACGGTGTGCGGCGTGCTCCCCGAGTATGCCGCCTTTGAGAAGTGGAGCATCGCAGAAACGGCACCACCGCTGATTCCGGCGTAAACGTGGATTCTCCGACTGATCGCCGAACGCGATTTCAGCGTTGACGATCGGAGAATCCAATCCTCTGTGTGTCTTCCCTCCAACTTGTTTTCCAACCCATCTTTATTTTGTCGGCCACGATGCACTCAGCCAATTCGGCCAATTCATTAAGAACAAATTTAAATAGCTGAGGCTTCAACACTGATCCCCGTGGCAACCCACCAGTTACTGTTTGCCAACCTGAAAATAGCCCATTTATCCCAACTCCTTGTTTCCTTCAATTCACTAGTCCTTTCTCCGTGCTAATATATTACCCACAGCGCCATCGGCTCTTATTTCGTGCAGTACTGTTTTAGGTCGGTGGCACCTTATCAAATGCCTTTCGGAAATCCAATTGCATTGCATGTGCCTGTTTGTCTTCATCTATCCTGCTCATTACATCCTCAATGAACTCTAATAAATTTGTCCAACGTAATTTCCCTTTCACAAAGGCACATTGGCTCTGTCTGATTTTTTTCTGGTTTTCTAAATGTCCAGTAACTACTTCTTCAGGAATGGGTTGTCAGATTTAAACTATGACAGACATTAGGCGAAACAGCTTCCTGCTTTCTGTTCCCTCCCTTTCCTGAATAGGCGTGCTATATTTGCAGTTTTCCAATCTGCTGGGATGTTTCCTGAATCCAGAAACTGTTGGTGATTACGTCCAATGAATCTAACATCCTCTAAGCCTCTAGGATGCAGACCATCGCGCCCAGGGGGTTGTCAACTTGTTAATTTGCCCATTACATCGAGGTAAACAAAGTATGACAACAAAACAAAGACATTAAAACATTTCAAACATTTATCCCCTGATGTATTGATAAATTACTTGCCCAAGCGAGATGTTTACTTGACACGTCACTTTAATCATCTTAAAATCAACTGGAGCTTACTAAGAAAACATTGAAAAACATATCAGCAAAAATAAACTACAACAGCTGCAATCTATGACAACTGGAATGTAGAATTTTACACCATTCGGGGGGCATTGCTTCAACAACGCAAGGAAGGCAAGCTTGGCCCATTACTTGTTTTATAATTGGATAGCTTTGCCCTCACTGCTTTCCAATTGATCGCAGTCTCCGAAAACAGATTAAATTTCAGTAGAATTCAGACAACCATATTCAACATCCACTGACCCTGGATCAAAGTACCCAGAGCTATGGCACTGAATACGATATCAGTGATCTCACAGCCCACTGGATAGCTCAGTGAATGTTTCTCTGCTCCCCTCTTCTCTCTGCAATTGCATATGATGTACAAAAAGCTGAAATATGAATCTAAGCATTTAAAAATATTTTGGAGGTGGTTTTAACGTCCAGAAACAGGTGAGTTGTGGCGGGTGTGAAGTTAAATTTTAAAAAAAAATAAACTTGGAATACCCAATTCATTTTTTTCCAATTAAGGGGCAATTTAGCGTGGCCAATCCACCTAACCTGCACATCTTTGGGCGAAACACACGCAGACACGGGGAGAATGTGCAAACTCCACACGGACAGAGCCGGGATCGAACCTGGGACCTCAGCGCTGTGAGGCAGCAGTGCGAACCAGTACGCCACTGTGCTGCCGCACGAAGTTAAATTTTTACAGTGTCAAACCAAATTCTTCTCAAAAAATCTCACTTGTGGTTTTAATGGAGGCTGGGGTGGTGGTGGTGGTGGTGGTGGGGGGGGGGGGGGGGGGGGGGGGGCATCGGTCAGAAGGATGAGTGGGCGAACTTGCTCTCAGGATGTGTTGCTCTTACTTCAATATTTTCATGAAACTCTGCACTTTTTCTCTCTCTGTTCTGACATTAACACTGGCCAGCCTGGTTTCCAGCCTGAGATTTAAAAGCGCGGGAGCTGCGAGTCGGAGCGGAGATTTAAAAAGCGCAGGAGCTGCGAGTCGGAGCGGAGATTTTAAAAAGCGCAGGAGCTCCGAGTCGGAGCGGAGATTTAAAAAGCGCAGTAGCTGCGAGTCGGAGCGGAGATTTAAAAAGCGCAGGAGCTGCGAGTCGGAGCGGAGCTTTAAAAAGCACAGGAGCTGCGAGTCGGAGCGGAGATTTAAAAAGCGCGGGAGCTGCGAGTCGGAGCAGAGATTTAAAAAGCGCGGGAGCTGCGAGTCGGAGCAGAGATTTAAAAAGCGCAGGAGCTGCGAGTCGGGGCGGAGATTTAAAAAGCGCAGGAGCTGCGAGCCCGAGCAGAGATTTAAAAAGCGCGGGAGCTGCGAGTCGGAGCAGAGATTTAGAAAGATTGCGGCCTAGCTTCGGGAGCCGTTCGGGGGAGGAGGAGCAGTCTCTGTCAGGGAGAGAACCTGAGAACATCTAAGACCCTCAGAAGGTAAGAAGGTAAGTAAGTGGTTTTTACTCATTTTTACTTTTATTACCTTTTCAAATTGTGTGTGTGTGTGGGGGGGGGGGGGGGAACAGAAGTGACATCACAGAAAAGCTGTGACCTGAGTGGCTGGTTGGGAATATACATTAAATTTAAAAAAATTAAGCATTGGTAACTAATTAAACATAATTACTTAATTATAATTTAGAGGGGAATCTAAGCCAGAGATCGGAGAGTACTATATTTAGCTTTCACATTTATAGTAGAAATCTAGTGCTAGGAAACAGATAGTTAGCAGTAACTTTTTTAAAAGAATTTTTTTTAACTTTTAATTTTAATTTACTAATTAATTGATGCAATGTCAGTTAGAGGGGTGCAGTGCTCTGACTGTGAGATGTGGCAGGTCCGGGAGGCTTCCAGTGTCCCGGATGGCTTCATCTGCAGAAAGTGCACCCAACTGGAGCTCCTCACAGACCGCATGGTTCGGTTGGAGCAGCAATTGGATGCACTTAGGAGCATGCAGGTGGCAGAAAGCGTCACAGATAGCAGTTATATAAATGTGGTCACACCCAAGGTGCAGGCAGAGAAATGGGTGACCACCAGAAAGGGCAGGCAGTCAGTGCAGGAATCCCCTATGGTTGCCCCCCTCTCGAACAGGTATACCCCTTTGGATACTGTCGGGGGTATAGCCTATCAGGGGAAAACAGCAGCAGCCAGAGCAGTGGCACCACGGCTGGCTTTGATGTTCAGAAGGGAGGGTCAAAGCGCAGAAGAGCAATAGTAATAGGGGACTATATAGTCAGGGGCACAGATAGGCGCTTCTGTGGACGTGAAAGAGATTCCATGTTGCCTCCCTGGTGCCAGGGTCCAGGATGTCTCCGAATGGGTAGAGGGCATCCTGAAGGGGGAGGGCAAACAGGCAGAGGTCGTTGTACATATTGGTACTAACGACATAGGCAGGAAGGGGCATGAGGTCCTGCAGCAGGGGTTCAGGGAGCTAGGCAGAAAGTTAAAAGACAGGACCTCTAGGGTTATAATCTCGGGATTACTCCCTGTGCCACGTGCCAGTGAGGCTAGAAATAGGAAGATAGAGCAGCTAAACACGTGGCTAAACAGCTGGTGTAGGAGGGAGGGTTTCCATTATCTGGACCACTGGGAGCTCTTCCGGGGCAGGTGTGACCTATATAAGAAGGACGGGTTGCATCTAAACTGGAGAGGCATAAATATCCTGGCCGCGAGGTTTGCTAGTGTCACACGGGAGGGTTTAAACTAGTATGGCAGGGGGGTGGGCACGGGCGCAATAGGTCAGAAGGTGAGAGCATTGAGGGAGAACTAGGGAATATGGACAGTGTGGCTCTGAGGTAGAGCAGACAGGGAGAAGTTGCTGAACACAGCGGGTCTGGTGGCCTGAAGTGCAAATGTTTTAATGCAAGAAGTATTACGGGTAAGGCAGATGAACTTAGAACTTGGATGTTGTTGCCATTACAGAGACCTGGTTGAGGGAAGCGCATGATTGGCAGCTAAACGTTCCAGGATTTAGATGTTTCAGGCAGGATAGAGGGGGATGTAAAAGAGGTGGCGGAGTTGCGCTACTGATTAGGGAGAATATCACAGCTCTACTACGGGAGGACACCTCAGAGGGCAGTGAGGCTATATGGGTAGAGATCAGGAATAAAAAGGGTGCAGTCACAATGTTGGGGGTTTGCTACAGGCCTCCCAACTGCCAGCAGGAGATAGAGGAGCAGATAGGTAGATAGATTTTGGAAAAGAGTAAAAACAACAGGGTTGTGGTGATGGGAGACTTCAACTTCCCCAATATTGACTGGGACTCACTTAGTGCGGGGCAGAGTTTGTAAGGAGCATCCAGGAGGGCTTCTTAAAACAATATGTAGACAGTCCAACTAGGGAAGGGATGGTACTGGACCTGGTATTGGGGAATGAGCCCGGCCAGGTGGTAGAAGTTTCAGTAGGGTAGCATTTCGGGAACAGTGACCACAATTCAGTAAGTTTTAAAGTGCTGGTGGGCAAGGATAAGAGTAGTCCTAGGATGAATGTGCTAAATTGGGGGAAGGCTAATTATAACAATATTAGGCGGGAACTGAAGAACCTAGATTGGAGGTGGATGTTTGAGGGCAAATCAACATCTGACATGTGGGAGGCTTTCAAGTGTCAGTTGAAAGGAATACAGGACCGGCATGTTCCTGTGAGGAAGAAGGATAAATACGGCAATTTTCGGGAACCTTGGATAATGAGAGATATTGTAGGCCTCGTCAAAAAGAAAAAGGAGGCATTTCTCAGGGCTAAAAGGCTGGGAACAGACAAAGCATGTGTGCAATACAAGGAAAGTAGGAAGGAACTTAAGCAAGGAGTCAGGAGGGCTAGAAGGGGTCACGAAAAGTAATTGGCAAATAGGGTTAAGGAAAATTCTAAGGCTTTTTACACGTACGTAAAAAGCAAGAGGGTAGCCAGGGAAAGGGTTGGCCCACTGAAGGATAGGCAAGGGAATCTATGTATGGAGCCAGAGGAAATGGGCGAGGTACTAAATGAATACTTTGCATCAGTGTTCACTGAAGAGAAGGAATTGGTAGATGTTGAGTCCTCAGAAGGGCGTGTAGATAGCCTGCGTCTCATTGAGATCCAAAAAGATGAGGGGCGAGATTCTCCGACCCCTGCCGGGTCGGAGAATCACCGGGGGCTGGCGTGAATCCCGCCCCCGCTGGTTGCCGAAGTCTCCGGCACCGAAGTACTGCCGCTAAAATGCCTGTCCCGCCGGCGTAGATTAAACCACCTACCTTACCGGCGGGACAAGGCGGCGCGGGCCAGCTCCGGGGTCCTGGGGGGGGGCGCGGGGCGATCTGGCCCAGGGGGGTTCCCCCATGGTGGCCTGGCCCGCGATCGGGGGCCACCGATCTGCGGGCAGGCCTGTGCCGTGGGGGCGCTCTTTCCCTTCCGCCTCCTCCACGGTCTCCACCATGGCGGAGGCAGAAGAGACTCCCTCCAATGCGCATGCGCGGGAATGCCGTCAGCGGCCGCTAACGCTCCCGCGCATGCGCCGCCCGGAGATGTCATTTCCGCGCCAGCTGGTGGGGCACCAAAGGCCTTTTCCGCCAGCTGGCGGGGCGGAAATTCGTCCGGCACCGACCTAGCCCCTTAAGGTTGGGGCTCGGCCCCCAAAGATGCGGAGCACTCTGCACCTTTGGGGCGGCGCGATGCCCGACTGATTTGCGCCGTTTTGGGCGCCAGTCGGCGGACATCGCGCCGTTTCCGGAGAATTTCGCCCGAGGTGTTGGGCGTCTTAAAAAATATTAAGGTAGATAAGTCCCCAGGGCATGATAGGATCTACCCCAGAATACTGAAGGAGGCTGGAGAGGAAATTGCTGAGGCCTTGACAGAAATCTTTGGATCCTCACTGTCTTCAGGAGATGTCCCAGAGGACTGGAGAATAGCCAATGTTGTTCCTCTGTTTAAGAAGGGTAGCAAGGATAATCCAGGGAACTACAGGTCAGTGAGCCTTACTTCAGTGGTAGGGAAATTACTGGAGCGAATTCTTCGAGACAGGATCTACTCCCATTTGGAAGCAAATGGACGTATTAGTGAGAGGCAGCATGGTTTTGTGAAGGGGAGGTCGTGTCTCACTAACTTGATAGAGTTTTTTGAGGAGGTCACAAAGATGATTGATGCAGTAGGGCAGTGGATGTTGTCTATATGGTCTTCAGTAAGGCCTTTGACAAAGTCCCTCATGGTAGACTAGTACAAAAGGTGGAGTCACACGGGATCAGGGGTGAGCTGGCAAGGTGGATACAGAACTGGCTAGGTCATAGAAGGCAGAGAGTAGCAATGGAAGGATGCTTTTCTAATTGGAGGGCTGTGACTAGTGGTGTTCCGCAGGGATCAGTGATGGGACCTTTGCTGTTTGTAGTATATATAAATGATTTGGAGGAAAATGTAACTGGTCTGATTAGTAAGTTTGCAGACGACACAAAGGTTGGTGGAATTGCGGATAGCGATGAGGACTGTCCGAGGATACGGCAGGATTTCGATTGTTTGGAGACTTGGAAGGAGAGATGGCAGATGGAGTTTAATCCAGAAAAATGTGAGGTAATGCATTTTGGAAGGTCTAATGCAGGTAGGGAATATACAGTGAATGGTAGAACCCTCAAGAGTATTGAAAGTTAGAGAGATCTAGGTGTACAGGTCCACAGGTCACTGAAAGGGGCAACACAGGTGGAGAAGGTAGTCAAGAAGGTATACGGCATGCTTGCCTTCATTGGCCAGGGCATTGAGTTTAAGAATTGGCAAGTCATGTTGCAGCTGTACAGAACCTTAGTTAGGCCACACTTGGGGTATAGTGTTCAATTCTGGTCGCCACACTACCAGAATGATGAGGAGGCTTTAGAGAGGGTGCAGAAGAGATTTACCAGAATGTTGCCTTGTATGGAGGGCATTAGCTGTGAGGAGCGGTTGAATAAACTCGGTTTGTTCTCACTGGAACGACGGAGGTTGAGGGGCGACCCCTCTACAAAATTATGAGGGGCATAGACAGACTGGATAGTAAGAGGCTTTTTCCCAGGGTAGAGGGGTCAATTATTAGGTGGCATAGGTTTAAGGTGTGAGGGGCAAGGTTTAGAGGAGATGTACGAGGCAAATCTTTTACACAGAGGGTAGTGGGTGCCTGGAACTCGCTACCGGAGGAGGTGGTGGAAGCAGGGACGATAGTGACATTTAAGGGGCATCTTGACAAATACATGAATAGGATGGGAATAGAGGGATACGGACCCAGGAAGTGTAGAAGATTTTAGTTTAGACGGGCAGCATGGTCGGCACAGGCTTGGAGGGCCGAAGGGCCTGTTCCTGTGCTGTACATTTCTTTGTTCTTTGTTCTTTGTTCCCAGGCCTCAGGAAACCCAACAGCTAAAGGGAGGTGAGGACTGATGGAGGTACGTTCCTTTCCAGCAGAGCTTGTGGGTCATAAGAAGCAGGAATACATAACTGGCGTTCTCCAAAGCAAATTTCTATACCAGCCTTTAATTTTCTGCCTGCATCCTCCTCTCCCTTCTCTCCCTACCTCCTTCCCTCACTCCCCCCTTCCACAATGTCTTCCCAGCCTCCTTGCTACTGCATGGGCATCCTACTGCACCCACTGCATGGGCAGCCTACTGCGCCCACTGCATGGGCAGCCTACTGCGCCCACCGCATGGCCAGCCTACTGCGCCCACCGCATGGGCAGCCTACTGCGCCCACCGCATGGCCAGCCTACTGCATCCACTGCATGGGCAGCCTACTGCGCCCACCGCATGGGCAGCCTACTGCACCCACTGCATGGGCAGCCTACTGCACCCACTGCATGGGCAGCCTACTGCACCCACTGCATGGGAAGCCTACTGCACCCACTGCATGGGCAGCCTACTGCACCCACTGCATGGGCAGCCTACTGCACCCACTGCATGGGCAGCCTACTGCACCCACTGCATGGGCAGCCTACTGCACCCACTGCATGGGAAGCCTACTGCACCCACTGCATGGGAAGCCTACTGCACCCACTGCATGAGCAGCCTACTGTGCCCACGCATTCTACTCCCTGCACTCCCCCTAATTAATGTGCCACCTTGGTCCATGCTGTTGTTATGCCGACGCATTGTTCTCGATTGTTCCTTCTCTCCTCTCCCCTCGACTCTGCAATTACTCCCGTTCAAAATGGCTTGCTGCTGCTGAGAACCAGGGACGGGATTCTCCAAACCCCCGTCGTATTCTCCGGCGCCGTTTTTCGGGCGGGGGTGGGATTTACGCCACGCCTGTCAGGGGCCGCTGGCAGCGCCCCCACCCCCCCGGCAATTCTCTGGGCCCCGATGGGCCGAGCGGCCGTCCGTTTTGTTTGGGCCAGTACCTCCGGCGTGAATCACTCACCTCTGACAGTGGCGGGACCTGGCAGGTAAGCCGGCGGGGGGCGGTCCTCGGATGAGTGCGGGGGGGAATCAGATCCCTGGGGGGGGGGGGGGGGGCACGGTGGCCTGGCCAGCGATCGGGCCCCGCCGATCTACGGGGGGACCTGATCCGTGGGGGCACTCCTTTCTTCCGTGCCGGCCCCTGTGGGGCACCGCCCTGGCCAGCCGGCATGCGCCAAAATATGCCGGCCGGTCTGCACATGCAAGGAACCACTCCGACAGTTCCGCGCATGCGCAAGATCACGCCGGCCCTTTGGCACATGCGCAAACTCACGTTGTCCCTTCTGCCAACCCCTCCGGCGTCCACCCAGGTGCAGAGAATTGTGGAGACTTAGTCCCCAGAAGGGAGAATCCCGCTTTCAAAATAATAATGGATCTGATAGAAAAAGGTCAACTATCCCCACTCCCTTCCTGCCTCCCTATAAATACAGGGGCCATTGTAACCCAGACAGTCACTAATGAATCATGTCAAATATGAGGAGGGTAATGTAAAACCTAAGACTTCAAGTCTATTTCACAGGATAGATCAAAGTATCTTGTATTAAAAACAATTGGAGCTTTCACTTAACAACCGTCTTCATTTGCTGAATGGATTAATCTATTCTTCATACACATAGCAAAATGGCCGCTCAAAATGGCAGCCCGATAGTGCGATCCAGAACAGAAAAGGTACAGCCAACCTTTCCAGTATCTTCTCTTGTTCAAATTTAACTTATCCCACATCTCAACTATCTCCTCTTTCACTGTGACTTTGACAGCATCTTCTTCCTTGGTAAAAACAGATGCAAAGTATCTATTAAGTAATTCAGCTGTGCCTTCCCGTTCCATGTGAAGGTTTGTTTTTTGGATCTTAATCAACTCCACCCCTCACTCTTACTATCCATCTACTATTTATCTGCCGATAAAATGCTTGTGTTGATTTCACAAGGAGCACAGTAGCACAAGTGGATAGCACTGTGGCTTCACAGCGCCAGGGTCCCAGGTTCGATTCTCCGTTGCGTCACTATCTATGCGGAGTCTGCATGTTCTCCCCGTGCTGCGTGGGTTTCCTCCGGGTGCTCCGTTTTCCTCACACGGTCCAAAGATGTGCAGGTTAGGCGGATTGGCCATGATAACTTGCCCTTAGTGACCTAAAAGGTGAGGAGGAGTTATTGGGTTATGGGGATAGGGTGGAAGTGAGGGCTTAAGTGGGTCGGTACAGACTCGATGGGTCGAATGGCCTCCTTCTGCACTGTATGTTCTACGTTTCAGCATCAATATTGCTGGTGATTGTGGAGCCTAGATTTATGAAGATTTCAACAACTTCCAGTGTCACGTTGTTAACCTGATAGATGGCAACATCCTGGACCATAATATTTGTCTTTCTGATGCTGATGGTCAAACCAAGCTCTTTATGTGTGTACGAGAGTCTGTCCTTTTGACGTTGAAGGTGTTCCTTGTTATGGAATGCTAGTGCGGCATCATCAGTATAGGGCAACACTCTGATGAGGACTTGGTGCAACCTTGCCTTGGTTATGAGGCGAAGAAGGCTGAGCAGCTTCTGTCAGTTCTGGTATGTACGTAGACACCCTCTTGTTGGTGAAATGAAGGCATGTGATAGCAGCAAAGAGAAGAATATGCCAAAGGGTGTTGGTGCCAGAACGCAACGCTACTTGACCCCAAGGCATTCAATGAATCCAAAGCGTTTGACTGTTATTTAATCAAGGAGTTGGTGTACAACTTTTATCTGTGGATTAGATTTAATATTTTGCACTAGCTCACCTCAACATCTAACCACATTGAAATATTTCCAGCGCGGCTGATTATATGTTTGAGCACATGTTTTATTGTCTTTAACGTAGCAGATAGCACCGTTGAAGATGCTCTTTCTAGGAACCAGCTTTGCCACTTGTTGGTTGGAAAAGTTTCGGCGGTGCTGTGTGGTTCAGTACTTCTGCAAAATAATCTTCCTGCAGCTTGATCGAGGAAATGCAATGAGACAAAGGTAAAGAGAGATAAATGAGAGCGAAAGTGCCAAAGGAGATTGTGATTGAGACCAAAAGATAATAATAATCTTTATTGTCACAAGTAGGCTTACATTAACACTGCAATGAAGTTACTGTGAAAAGCCCCTGGTCACCACACTCTGTCGCCTGTTCGGGTACACTGAGGGAGAATTCAGAACGTCCAAATGACCTAACAAACAGCATGGGCGTCATTCTCCGACCCCCCGCCGGGTCGGAGAATCGCCGGGGGCTGCCGTGAATCCCGCTCCCGCCAGTTGCCGAAGTCTCCCGCACCGGAGATTCGGCGGGGGCGGGAATTGGGCCGCGCTGGTTAGCGGGCCCCCCCGCTCGATTCTCCGGCCCGTATGGGCCGAAGTCCCGCCGATAAATTGCCTGTCCCGCCGGCGTAAATGAAAGCACCTATTTACCGGCGGGACAAGGCGGCGCGGGCGGGCTCCGGGGTCCTGGGGGGGGCGCGGGACGATCTGACCCCGGGGGGTGCCCCCACGGTGGCCTGGCCCGCGATCGGGGCCCACCGATCTGCGGGCGGGCCTGTGCCGTGGGGGCACTCTTTCCCTTCCGCCTCCGCCACAGTCTCCACCATGGCGGAGGCGGAAGAGACTCCCTCCACTGCGCATGTGCGGGAAACTGTCAGCGGCCGCTGACGCTCCCGCGCATGCGCCACCCCGAGATGTCATTTCCGCGCCAGCTGGCGGGGCAACAAAGGCCATTTCCGCCAGCTGGCGGGGCGGAAATTCCTCCGGCGTCGGCCTAGCCCCTCAATGTTGGGGCTCGGCCCCCAAAGATGCGGAGCATTCCGCACCTTTGGGGCGGCGCGATGCCCGTCTGATTGGCGCCGTTTTGGGCGCCAGTCGGCGGACATCGCGCCGTTTCGGGAGAATTTCACCCCATATCTTTTGGGACTTGAGGAACCCGGAGCACCCGGGGGAAACCCACACAGACACAAGGCGAACATTCAGACTCTGCACAGACAGTGACCCAAGCCTGGAATCGAACCTGGGACCCTGGTGCTGCAAAGCAACAGTGCTAACCACTGTGCTAGCGTGCCACCCTAAGGAATATGATCAGAGGCAAAAAAGGGAGGGGCGACATGGTGGCGCAGTGGTTCGATCCCAACCCTGGGTCCTGGGTCACTGTCCATGTGGAGTTTGCACAAACTCCCCATGTCTGCGTGGGCTCACCCCCCTCAACCCAAAGATGTGCAGGGTAGGTGGATTGGCTGCGCTAACTTGCCCCTTAATTGATGAGGGAAGGGCTGTAGATGTCATATACATGGACTTCAGTAAGGTGTTTGATAAACTTTCCCATGGCAGGTTGATGGAAAAAGTGAAGTCGTATGGGGATCAGGGTGTACTAGCTAGATGGATAAAGAACTGGCTGGGCAACAGGAGACAGAGAGTAGCGGTGGAAGGGAGTGTCTCAAAATGGAGAAAGGTGACTAGTGGTGTTCCACAGGGATCCGTGCTCGGACCACTGTAGTTTGTGATATACATAAATGATCTGGACGAAGGTATAGGTGATCTGGGGTGTCATTCTCCGACCCCCCGCCGGGTCGGAGAATGGCCGTTGGCCGCTGTGAATCCCGCCCCCGCCCCCGCCGAAGTCTCCGCTCCCGGAGATTGGGCGGGGGCGGGAATCCGGCCGCGCCGGTTGGCGGGACCCCCCGCTGGATTCTCCGGCCCGGATGGGCTGAAGTCCCGCCCAGAAATTGCCTGTCCCGCCGGCGTAAATCAAACCTGGTATTCACCGGCGGGACCAGGCGGCGTGGGCAAGCTCCGGGGTCCTGGGGGGGGCCGCGGGGCGATCTGACCCCGGGGGGTGCCCCCACAGTGGCCTGGCCCGCGATCGGGGCCCACCGATCCGCGGGCGGGCCTGTGCCGTTGGGGCACTCTTTCCCTTCCGCCTCCGCCACGGTCTCCACCATGGCGGAGGCGGAAGAGACTCTCCCCACTGCGCATGCGCGGGAAACTGACAGCGGCCGCTGACGCTCCCGCGCATGCACCGGGAAACTGACAGCGGCCGCTGACGCTCCCGCGCATGCGCCGCATTTCCGCGCCAGCTGGCGGGGAAACAAACGCCATTTCCGCCAGCTGGCGGGGCGGAAATCCCTCCGGCGTCGGCCTAGCCCCTCAATGTTGGGGCTAGGCCGCCAAAGATGCGTAGCATTCCGCACCTTTGGGCCGGCGCGTTGCCCGTCTGATTGGCGCCGGCTTTGGCGCCAGTCGGCGGGCATCCCGCCGTTGAGGGAGAATTTCGCCCCTGATTAGCAAGTTTGCAGATGATACTAAGATTGGTGGAGTTGCAGATAGCGAGGAGGACTGTCAGAGAATACATCAAAATATCGATAGATTGGAGAGTTGGGCAGAGAAATGGCAGATGGAGTTCAATCCGGGCAAATGCGAGGTGATGCATTTTGGAAGATCTAATTCAAGAGCGAACTATATGGTCAATGGAAGAGTCCTGGGGAAAATTGATGTACAGAGAGATCTGGGAGTTCAGATCCATTGTACCCTGAAGGTGGCAACGCAGGTCGATAGAGTGGTCAAGAAGGCATACAGCATGCTTGCCTTCATCGGACGGTGTATTGAGTACAAGAGTCGGCAGGTCATGTTACAGTTGTATAGGACTTTGGTTAGGCCACATTTGGAATACTGCGTACAGTTCTGGTCGCCACATTACCAAAAGGATGTGGATGCTTTAGAGAAGGTGCAGAGGAGGTTCACCAGGATGTTGCCTGGTATGGAGGGTGCTAGGTATGAAGAAAGGATGAGTAGATTAGGATTGTTTTCGTTGGAAAGACGGAGGTTGAGGGGGACCTGATTGAGGTCTACAAAATTATGAGGGGTATGGACAGGGTGGATAGCAACAAGCTTTTTCCAAGAGTGGGGGTGTCAATTACAATGGGCCACGATTTCAAGGTGGGAGAGGGAAAGTTTAAGGGAGATGTGCGTGGAAAGCTTTTTACGCAGAGGGTGGTGGGTGCCTGGAACACTTTGCCAGTGGAGATGGTAGAGGCGGGCACGATAGCATCATTTAAGATGCATCTAGACAGATATATGAACGGGCGGGGAACAGAGGGAAGTAGATCCTTGGAAAATAGGTGACAGGTTTAGATAAAGGATCTGGATCGGCGCAGGCTGGGAGGGCCGAAGGGCCTGTTCCTGTGCTGTAATTTTCTTTCTTCTTGTTCTTAATTGCAAAAAAAATTGGTTCCTCTAAATTTATTCTAAAAAAGGCAAAAGGGAGGCCACAATGATAATAAAAATGGAGAGACACATGAACAAAGATGTAAAGGTAAAAAGTAATTGAGAAAATAAAGAAAGGCAAGATGGAAACGAAGAAAATTTCTACGGAAGAACAAAACTATGAGAACATAGAATCATTGCCTTGGACTGATCATCTGATGATTTTACCATAAATGTAATGCCTCCTGTGCTTAGATCTTGCTTTACTGAGGTCACATTTAGACTTAAGAAGTGGTGCATGAATGGTCTAGAGCTTTAATTTTGGTCTGCTAAGTTGTTGTTTGCCATTGGATCTGCAGCAGGCTGAAATACAATGATTGGCAAAGCAATAATATGGATAATATGATTCATTAACATTTTTGATACATAGCTTATGTCATAAAACAATTTGTAAGAGGTGAGTTCCATTGTACCCATATTTTAAAACAAAATAAATTGAGTCCTAGAAAAGTCTAATTATGATTTACTGGATTAATTAATTAATTTTCACTCGCTTTATGCATAATGCATGCACACAGTATATATAAATGTAGATGTGAGAATGTGTATATATATGTGTGTATATTGTATATGTATGTAGATGTGAGAATGTGTATATATATGTGTGTGTGTATATTGTATATGTACATAGATGTGTGGATATATTGTTTCTGTACATAGATGTGTGAATGTGTATATATATGTGTGTATATATTGTATATGTACATAGATGTGTGTATATATTGTATATGTATGTAGATGTGTGAATGTGTATATATGTGTGTGTATATATCGTATATGTATGTAGATGTGTGAATGTGTGTATATATGTGTGTGTGTATATTGTATATGCATGTAGATGTGTGAATGTGTATATATGTGTGTGTATATATTGTATATGTACGTAGATGTGTGAATGTGTATATATGTGTGTGTATATATCGTATATGTATGTAGATGTGTGAATGTGTGTATATATGTGTGTGTGTATATTGTATATGCACGTAGATGTGTGAATGTGTATATATGTGTGTGTATATATTGTATATGTACGTAGATGTGTGAATGTGTATATATGTGTGTGTATATATCGTATATGTATGTAGATGTGTGAATGTGTGTATATATGTGTGTGTGTATATTGTATATGCACGTAGATGTGTGAATGTGTATATATATGTGTGTGTGTATTGTATATGTATGTAGATGTGAGAATGTGTATATATATATATGTGTGAATATATTATATATGTATGTGGATGTGTGAATGTGTATATATGTGTGTGTATATATCGTATATGTATGTAGATGGATTTTAAATTTGGAACTACTTGGAAGAATTCAAGAAATAATTTATGCCAAAAATTCATGACATGTGATAGTTACACTATCAGGTGACAGTGTTACAATGTGAATGTCCAAGGCTCAATAAGCATGTCATTCTACAGAAGTAATTTTGCACTTCAAGTAAGAACTCTACATTGAAACAACTGAGAGTGGATATTCCAATCAATCAAAGCCATAGGCACGGTGGCACAGTGGTTAGCACTGCTGCCTCACAGCGCCAGGGACCAGGATTCGATATCAACCTCGGGTGACTGTCTGTGTGGAGTTTGCACGTTCTCCCTGTGCCTGCGTGGGTTTCTCTGGGCACTCCGGTTTCTTCAACAGTCCAAAGATGGATTGGCCATGCTAAATTGCCCTGAGGGTGGGGTTGCAGGAATATGACGGGGGATTGGGCCTAGATAGGGTGGTCTTTCAAAGGGTCGGTGCAGAGTCGATGGGCTGAATGGCCTCCTTCTGCACTGTAGGGGATTCTATGAATTATTTACCAAAAATGCAATAAATGACCAGTACAGGCTTGGAGGGATGAAGGGCCTGCGCCTGTGCTGTATTATTCTTTGTTCTTTTGACGCGCATTAAATTTTTGCCTCTAATACCGAAGAATAAAACAAACCACTTCACAGTCCATGAAATCTATTTTTAATTTGAAATGTCGTCACTGTTGTAATTTAAGAAACAAAGTAGAAATTGGATAAATGAACCAGATTAGCTGCTCCAGTGATATTGTCTGAGGGATGAATATTAGGCAGAGTACGAGGAGAATTATTCTTCATCAATATAGTAGGGGGTTATCCCCGCTCTGCGGCGTGTTCTGCAGAGGCAGATCGCGGCTCCCCAGTGGCCGATGGCACGATCGTCTGGTCCCACCGTTACCAATGGTTTACCCCTTGAACTCATCCCTTGCCACCGCGAAACCCGCGGTGGGGTTGTGTGAAGGGTGGGACCGTAAGATCCCGCCAGCGTGAATGGCAGGAATATCCCGCCCATGGAATCTGTTACATCTATTTTAGAGGGCAAGCAGTCTCTTATCTGGAAGGTATTAAAGTATGTTGCAAACTTCTTCGAGACCAGTAACCTTTGAAACAAAATTCTAATCCCCATTTTTTCACTGAAATGACCATGCCACAAGATTTCACGTTTTAAACCAAAAAGATTTTCCTGTGATAAACATCCAACAAAATGAGCACGGCTGACTCAATACTATTATAACTTGTAAGCAATTATACTTGAAACCAAAATTCCAGACAGAGTTCTCCCTGATTAACTTTTAATTTCAACCGCAAACTCTGTTTTACATTAAGTTTGTTGAGTGTCCACTTACTCCTCCTGGAACCAAAACAATGTGTGACCTAGGGATGTCCTAGGCATTCAGTCCTTAGTTTCTCAGTCTGGCCATTACTTCCACTTTTGCACTGTTAGCCTCGCTGTAAAAACCAATGTTACACCCTGTTGAATACACATTGCAAGTGTTTTTTAATGGTGTACTAACTTCAAAATTAATAATAATCTTTATAAGTGTCACAAATAGGGTTACATTAACACTGCAATGACGTTATTGTGAAAATCCCCTATTCGCCACATTCGGGTACACTGAGGGATAACTTAGAATATCCAATTCACCTGACAAGCACGGGCTGGATTCTCCGTTCCTGCGGCTAAGTCCGTGGGAGGTCTATGGTGAGAAAATCGACACGGACCCTCACCGATCCGGTAGTGGTGAGGGGCTAGCACCGGAGCCGACCAAAACTCCGGGCTCCCATGCCGAAAATGGCCGGGCAATGACCGGGTCCCGGGCCGCGCATGTGCACAGGTGATAACCTGCAGCGGTCGCGCCATGCAACATGGCGCCGGCTGTGCGTGGCCCCGACCCGCAAACTGCGACGCCACAGCCCATGACCTGGCCATCCCCTGGCCACACCCCACCAGTACCCCGAGCCCTTGTAGAAGCCCCCCCCCCCCCCTGCCAGCAGCATGGATCCAGGCCGACACAGCCACCACGATTTCAGCCGGTTTCACGATTTTTGCGAGGACACGTGTCCCACGCTGTCGGGAACTCAGTCCATCGGGGGCAGAGCATCGCGAGTGGGCTGGCCAATGAGGCGTCAACGGCATTGTGGCTGCTCGCGGTGCGTGTCATGATGACACCGGTTTGGAGGGGGGTCAGAAGCTTGTCAACAGGTTTCAAGAGCAGCACTCCACAATGACACCTGATAACCTGCTCATATGCAACACTTGTGGCCGAACATTCCTCTCATAGATTTGTCTCTCAGCCATCAGCAAAAAAATCACCATAAGAAACTGTCCCATCACCAAAGGATTTGCAGCATGGACAGCATCTCATGTAAATGGGATGGTACCACTAGGAAGGTCTGTTAGAGCCACATTCCAAGTCTCCCTCCACAAGGTTGGGGATTCAATTTGGGTGCTGAACTCCAGAAAATGCACCGGAAACAAGAATGAAGAATTGAAATGGGCGGAAATGCTACACTGAGGAGAATGCTTTGAGACTCCATCGGACTGGAAAATCCTATTCCACCTCCTTTTCTAAAGCGGTGCTTGTCACTGCTTATTATTATTTAAGTCATATGGGTTCTTTATATTTTGGTGGTGATGGCTTATTGATGAGATTTTGAGATGAGTGTGTTTAAATATAAACACTTTTATTGGTGGGATTTAACTATTTACAGTTCCAAGTATATTCTTGCATGGTGCCACCATGCAGGCTAGCTGCTTACAGAGTGTTGTTTTAGACTGTTCTCTGACCATGTGACTACATACATTGCAGACATATCAGCCATCTCGTCCCACACTAACCCTTGCTTTGCCGAGCATCTTACATTGTAATTTGTGAATGCATATATCATCACATCCCCCATTCTTTTTCAAAAATCTCCCTCCCTTCTATCAGAGAATACAATACAATGTTCAATTCCTATGACAATACAATACGGTCTGATATCTTGACAGTTCTTTCATATCTCAGTCTATTACATGTGAGGAAATGATACTGGTACTCAGTGTTTCTGGTACTTAGGTCATGTAATAAGGTTTTTCTCTTCCCAGCATTTTAATTTAGCATCTTTTTCATCAGCCATTTATCGTATTGATGCTTGCATTTTCCCATTAGTTCAACAATTTCAGCAATCATGTTCTGGCACATAATCTCAGTTACTTTCTCTGCTTGAATTGCTGATTCTTACTGTCAATTTCAATATTTTTATTTCTTGCAGTTAATTTCAAATTGTCAAGCTTCCCTTCTTCAAGCTCTTATTCTCCTGATTCAGCCTCTTCTAGTTGCCTTTTCATGGGGTTCAGCTTATTCCCCATCATCTTCATACTTTCTCCTTCTTAACTTAATTTTGTAAATTTTTGAAATTTTCGTCTTGTTTTCTCCAAGTTTGCTGTCAGCCATTTCATTTTGCTGTTTTAATATCTTCTCCAGAGCCTTAAATCTTTTTGTTGATTCCTCTGTACGTTTAGTAATTTCTAGTTGCCGATGTGGTCTTTAGTTTCCACATTTATTCTGAGGGGATTCCATTATGTTCTTGCTGGACGTATATATTTCACAAATGGAACCTTCATTTCCACTTGTCTGAGCTTCAGCCAAACCCTTTCGGCTGCAGTGTTGGCCAGGTGTGTCTCTGGTGAAGTGTTGACTTGACTCCATTCTGCATTTCCTTTGTTCTTCCTCTTTTTTTTCCAGTTATTTGTTATCTGGTGCCTCCTCTCTGAGCTCTTTCATTGCCCTCCATCCGTGGTTCTCAAGATCTCATCAATCAGTCACCACCTCAAACTAAAGCACCCCGAGGAAGTCCACGCAGGCATGGGGAGAAAGTGCAAATCCCACCCAGACAGCCACCCGAGGCTGGAATTGAACCTGCTTCCCTAGTGCTGTGAGGCGGCAGTGCTAACCCCTGTGCCACTGTGCTGCCCTATGAGCAGCCACGTTCCCGCCAAAATTCCAAAACCGCAGGAAAAAAAAGAGAGGAAGTTAACAGCAATAATGCTGACAGTCTTAAAGGAGCAATACACTTAAAGAGGTAATACATTTAAAGTTGAAACACGTTTAAAGTGGCAACCACAAGAAGAAAAAAATGGCTATGGACAGGAAAATTAGAGAAGACCCCAGAGAGGGGGCAACTCTCAAACAAGATCCTTAATGGGGTGAAAGAAATGGAACGGTTTAAATCTGTATTCAAGCCAATTGGATCAGCTGCAAAGAATTTGCTCCATAAATCACCGGGTGTGATGTAGAGTGGTGGGAGTGGAGGCGTTGTGGGATTAGGCATTTCCATATTGATTCTTTGAGTTAAAAGGTCCATGAGTCAAATACTAAGTTTGGTTTTCTGTCAGCACCAAACAGGGTCCGTAACACAAACTACCAGCACTAAACTCTAACTCATTACACACTTGGTAGGATTTTAGGCTTAGATAGAATGGGGACAGTACTTCAGTTACTAGACCCTGAGTTATGTTCCGTTAGAATCCCATTGATCGCAGCGTACCTGTCTTTGAGGGAGGTGAAAAACTGGAACCTACAATTGGGGTCAAGACTTGAAGGCAAAAGTTTTTTTTTAATATTTAAAGTTTCCTGGGTGGGCCAAAAGCAATCAATTGCTCTTCAATAGATTCCACTCAAATTAAATTTTAAATGATTTTCTGGCTTCCATCATGACATGCTGTTTCTGTTGTCATGTGATGTGATCGCAGTAACGCTTGAAAAACATCATGATTCGAGCGGAAAACTGCCTCTCCCATGTTCACCCATGATGTGGAGATGCCGGCGTTGGACTGGGGTGAGCACAGTAAGAAGTCTTACAACACCAGGTTAAAGTCCAACAGCTTTGTTTCGAATCACTAGCTTTCGGAGCACTGCTCCTTCCTCAGGTGAATGAGCTCATCACCGCTAGGGATGGGGTCTTTCAATTAACCCATGTAGATGTCAGCCAGTAAGGCAGGACTCCGGTAGGGACCTACCGGTTGTGTACATGTCGTTCGTGTGAATAAAACTTTATTTATGTTTTACTCGGTGCGGACTCCTCGTCTCCTTATTACATTGGCGATGAGGAGTAAATTGGTTTGCTGTCGATGCTGCAACCTACTCAGCTGAGCCACCTCCACATTTTCTGGACCCAGGTTTGGATTTCTTTGATTCGCCGTGTCTCTGATTGGGAGGTTAGATTAATTTAATACCGATGTTGAAGACTGGAACCAATAAGCTGAACAAGTTATTTCTTCCGGGTCAACAATATCAATGATAATGAGCAGCAGACATCATATTATTGACGGCCTGTGGACCACATACAGCCGGGGTGATCTGGAGTCTCACATACCCGGAAACACCAGATATGCAGTCTTTCGACCAGCTCCTGACACTTGTGGTGCAACACTTTAACCCAATCCCATCGCTAATCATTCAAGGATATCAGTTTAATACGGTGAAGAGGTCCTCCTGTGAGTCCGTCACTGGGTTCGTATCTCGGCTATGGAAGATCGCCAAGTTTTGAGTGTATGGAACTGTTTTGTCCGATATGCTCTGCGATCATTATGTCTGCGGTATTAATAATATGGAGACTGAGAAAAAACTTTTGGGCGAAGTCCCCCTAACTTTCCAGCAGTTGCCAAAGATCTCCCAAGAAAGCGTGAAACGTGGCGTCCAAAGATACAAAGGATAGAGGTGAATGTCTTGAGGTGTCGCCCCTCATGTGGTACCCCCAGGGCCCGGACCAAATGCTGCTGCGATCTGGATGAAGAGCCAGCCGCCGGCCAGCCGTGCAACATCGCCAGACTCGGAAGGTGATTCCAGCCCAGGTGTGACGTGTGGATGCTGGTCTAGGCATAACCGCAGGCAGCAAGACGGCCACCGCTCCAGCCACCCCGGTCAAGGTAGTCCCAGCCCTGGAGCCAGGCCTTGCATCAGGATGAGGCAGAGATGCAGCTGAACTGTGTGGCAGTGCCCCGTGTGGCCCCTATTCACATTCTGATACAAGTGAATGGCCATATGCTCCCAATGGAGCTGGAAATGGGAGTGGCATTTTCTGTGGTGGTGCAGAGAACTTTCGATCTTATCAAACAAGGAGTGCGGACTTTGTCCTTGGCTGACATGGTGGCTCGTTTGGCCATTTATACAGACGAATGACAGAATATCGGGGTCCACCCTAAATTCGGAGGTTTATGGCCGCCAATCAGTGTGCCTTCCCCTCATTGTTGTGCAAGGAAGCGACCCTAGCCTGTTGGGTTGCGATTGGCTACACTGGCTGCAATTGGATTGACAGCATACCCTCCAAGTCGGGTCTGGAGGTTTGTGTGCGGTACTGAGAAAATTCCGCAACGTTTTCCAGCCAGGATTGGGTACCATGAAAGGGACAATGGCCAAAATCCAGGCAGGCCCGAAAGCCCCAACCCGATATTTTCATGCCCGCCCGGTTCCCTACGCTACAGTGGAGAAGGTTTAAACTGAACTGCTGCGTTTAGAGAATTTGGGCATCATTCGGCCTGTGCGCTTCGCCGATTGGGCGGCACCGGTGATCCCGTAATGAAGTTGGATAAGATAGTCCGCCTCCATAGAGACTATAAATTGACAGTGAACACGGCTTCGAGATTGGACCGTTACCCTTTCCCGCGCAACATTGGCCGGTGGCTGTACATTCACAAAATTGGACACGAGCAATGCTTATCTACAGCTGGAGCTCGATAAATCATCATGGAAGTACGTCACAATTAATACGCACAAGGGACTTCGAAAGTATACCTGGTTCCCGTTTGGAGTATCCTCGGTGTGCACAGTATTCCAGCGCCTCATGGAGAAAATAGTTCGCTGTGCATTGCAGTTTACTTCGATGACGTGTTGGTTGCAGGGGCCACAAACTAAGAACATTTGTAGAAACCCGAGGCGATGTTGAAGCAGTTTTTAGAATATTGGGTCTGCCTGCACCGTGTGAAGTGTGTGCTTTCCGTGAGAGAAGTGATATCTTTGGGTTATTGGGTGGACCGTGACGGCCTGACCCTGGTTACCGAGAAGGTACGGGCAATCAAAATAGCCCTCGCACTGCGAGACACCACAGAACTTCGCTCTTCTCTTGGACTGGTTGATTGCTATGGGCAATGTATTGCAAATTTGGCTACCGTCCTGAAAGGTGAAGCAGCGGGTGTCCTCTTCGGGGGTGTTGATACATTTTGTCTCTTCAAAACCGCTGTTTGCCACATGTGACAATTCACCGTAGGGCATTGGGGCAATTCTGCCCCATCGGATGAGCGCCGGCCATGACTGTCCGATCGCTTTTGCCTCCTGGACGCTGGCTGTGGCCATTAGAAAATATGCCCAGATCGAAAAACAACGTCTGGCGGGCGTTTTTGGTGTAAAGCAATTTCATCAGTACGTCTATGACCACCATTTTTTTATCGTCACGGATCACAAGCCTCTTCCATGAAGACAAGGCGATTCTGCCAAAAGTGAGTGCAAGGATTCAGCACTGGGCTTTGTTGTTGGTTGCTTACGAATACTCTTGCGAACACAGCCCGGGGACCCAGATTGCGCATGTGGATGGTTTGAGCCGTCTTCCCCTGCAGATTGAATCTGCGAACCCCCTATGGCAGATGAAGTCATTTCTGAAGGAGTACTGAATTTCATGGAGTCCTTACCCGTCACTGCCTTGTGTGTTCATTACTGGCTGCAAACTGATCCTTTCCAAGGTGCATCATCTGGTGCTACACGGTGGTCAGCAGTGACAGCTCGCAGGGGAGTTGAAGACTTTCGCCACCAAATTGTCAGAGTTGACCATGGAAGATGGTATCCTTCTTTGGGACACGAGGATTGTTGACCCAGCGAAAGGCCAGGCAATCGTGTTGAAGGATCTTCACATATGACGTCCTGGAGGTCCAAAATGATGATATTGGCAAGAAGCTATGTCTGGCGGCCAGGTTTGAACAAGGATATCGAGACGTTGGCCAAACAGTGCTCCATCTGTCAAGAGCGTCAGGAGCTCCCCGCGGCGGCACCCCTACATACTTGAGATGCCAGGAGCACCCTTGGGCTCACGTACATGCTGATTTTGCCGGTCCCTTCTTGGGTTCGATGTTTCTCCACCCGGTGGATGCCCACTCAAAGTGGCTGGAGTCCCACAAGTCATTCACTTCCCGGGCGACCGTCGAGTGATTGTGCATTTCTTTTTTCACCCATGGAGTCCCTGAGATACCCGTGACCAAAAACGGGACCAGTCTCTTACCAAATCCGGGTCCAGGGACACTAATGAGATGGCACCTGGATCACATTTGCTCCTTTGTAAAGTAACTAGGAAGAAACCTGTGCTGGATACTCCCGGCTCCATTGCCGAACCAGCCTGCTGTGACACCTTCAGTCTCTCTCAATGCCCATGTGCCCGACATTGTGTCTTCTGACTTCGAAATGGAGACGCAGACCTCGGAGGTGACAGGCCCAGACTCTGTGGTGCAACCACCTCCTGACGATCGCCCGCCATGACGTTCCTGTCGCAGTCAATGTTCACCAACGCAGTACACACCGACTGATCCGGGCATCAGCTCCTGGATGTCTTGCGGGAGCCGAAGAGACTCCGTTGTCCTCTGCCTGCTCCTCCTTCCCCACCTCATCGCTCATCAAGGAGATGTTTGGACTTTGGGGAGGGAGGAATGTCATAATCCACATGGAGCCTATAGGATGGGAATACTTGTCTTCCCCATTCTCCTTACGGAAGTACAAACTCCCTCACTAAGGGCGGGGTATCTCAATGAACACATGTGTATAAGATCAGCCAGTAAGGTACCAACCTGAGCAGGATCCCGGTCGGGATCTACTGGGTAGTGTATATATCATTTGTGTAAATAAAACTTTGTTTTTTATTTTACTTGGTGTGGACTCCCTGGCCAGGATTCTCCAATCCTGCGGCCAAGTTCTGACGCGCCGTGTAAAGTGGCACGAGCCACTCCGGCGTCAACGGGCCTCACCTGGCAGCTATCCACCCCTTCCCAGGGGGGCTAGTCCGCCGCCGGAGTGGTCTCCGCAGCTCCGGTGCCCGAAAGCCGGCGCGCCACAGCCGGCGCGAGTTCGCGCATGCGCTTGGGTTCCCATCTCCGCGTCGGCCCCGGGCAATATGGTGGAGCCCTACAGAGGCCCGGCGCGGAGGAACATACGTCCCCACGGAACCAGCCCACCCGCCGCTCGGTAGACCCCGATCGAGGGCCAGGCCGCCGTGGAGGCCCTCCCGGGGTCGGATACCACCCCCCTCCCCCCCGCACCAGGAAGGCCCCTGCAGGCAGAGCTCCAAGGTCCCGCCGTGTGGGACCATACATGACCCACGCTGGCGGGACTCGGCCGGACTCGGCGGGCACTCGGCCCGTTTAGGCCCAGAGAATCGCCGGGGTGGGAGGGGGCCGCTATCAACGGCCCCCGACCGGTGCGGTGGCGGTCCCACGGGCGCCCGAAAATCGGCACAGGAGAATCGACGGGTTGGCGTCAGGGCGGTGTGGCGTGGTTCTTGCGACCCCCTCCGGGGATTCTGCGACCCGGCCCGGGGTTGGAGAATCCCGGCCCCCATGCCCTTATTAAAGAGGGGAGGAATCAGACAAAGTGCGATCCAAAATAAGTGCCGGATCAGGCAGCAGGCACTCGTATGATATCAGGCACCGACGGAGGATGAGGCTGCAGCAATAGGGAGATCCTCAGTCACCGAGTTGGCTGTTTTCTGTTGTTGCGAGTCTGCAGAGAAGTCACTGAACCCCCAAGGTGGGAGCAGCTCTCTCTCTCTCTCTCTCTCCCTCTCCGCTCTGCTGCCTACTGTCTAAAGTCAGAAGTCTCTGGACTCTGATGAATCTACAGTGAAAACCATTGCAGACTGAAGGCAAAGGTTTCACCCAACAGTGGGCCTAAACTGAAGAAAGAATCTAACTGGAGGATGTCCATGAGAAACAAGGACTCTTATCCTTTTATATTTTTGTATTATTTTTTGCACCCCTCTTTCCCCCTCTGTGTTTGTTTGCCTTCTGCGTTTGTGCAGAGGGTAGTGTGAATTAGAGAGGGGGGGTTAGAAATTAGATAGCAGTTAACCGTTGTATTTGTTGCCTATTTAATTATAGTTACTGTTAATAATAAAAAGTCAATTCTGCATATGACGGGGGCGAGGCTGAGTAGGTTCTTTGGGGTGGAGGACAGATGTGGGAGGTGCTCAGGAAGCCCGATGAACCATGTCCATATGTTTTGGTCATGCCCGGCACTGGAGGGGTTCTGGAGGGGAGTTGCGGGAACAGTATCTAAGGTGGTGAAAGTCCGGGTCAAGCCAAGCTGGGGGTAGCACTATTTGGAGCAGTGGACAAGCCGGGAGTGCAGGAAGCGAAAGAGGCCGGCATTCTGGCCTTTGCGTCCCTAGAAGCCCGGCGAAGGATCTTGTTAATGTGGAAAGAGGCGAAGCCCCCCAGCGTGGAGGCCTGGATAAATGATATGGCAGGGTTTATCAAATTGGAGCGGATAAAGTTTGCCTTGAGAGGGTCTGCGCAGGGGTTCTACAGGCGGTGGCAACCGTTCCTAGACTATCACGCGGAGCGTTAGATGAAGGTCGGACAACAGCAACAGCAACCCGGGGGGGGAGGGAGGAAGGGGGAAGGTTTTTTTTTCTGGGGGGCATTTGAGCAAGAAAACACATGAATGATCCGGAAAACTGACATGTACGGGAGGAATCCAATGTACAAAGTTCTGTATCTTATTGACTGGCCATGTTCATGTGTTGCTATGCGAGCTTTCTTTCTTTTTGTAATGTTTTGTTTTTGTTTGTATGGTTGAAATTTTGTTGAAAATTTCTTAATAAATATATATTTTTTAAAAAGTCAATTCTGATTAAATTTACAAACCTGCCGATTGTAGTTACTGGGCAGCCAAAGACTTCGGATATTTTTCAAATTAAATGTCAATTTCAACTGTGTTGTGCCTCCGGGTCAAGTGGGGTTGAAAATGGCCGCTCTCTCGGGGAATAAAAGCACAAACCTCTTTTCTAATTCCAAACTGAAGCAGGAATTCCAAATGAGAGGCAAGAGCTCTTAGTTCTAATAATCAAGCAAGAGTTCAAGTTCCTTGCATTTGAATCAACAAAATAATTACATTTATTGCATATTTGAAAAGGTGGATTAGTGAAGGCAAATAATACAAGGCCATGTACTAACCTCGCCAATGCCTCTGACTGAGGTTAATGCAGCTCATGGACTCCTGCTGTGTTATTGCATATTTCATTGAACCAAATGTAAATTATTGTCCCGAGCAACACAAAATTAAAACCCTGCTTTAATCAAATGCTAATTTAAGTGGTGACTCTAGATCGAAAGTCTTCTGGTTATTTAATTCGATAATTTTATTAACTTCAGACAGCCTCCACTGGACTGACTAAAAGCTGACAACAGCTCCTCTAAGGAGATGTCAGCTTAAATTATTATTTGATGTAACAGCATCAAGCTAGCTGGTCACATAGCGGAACTGATGACTCAGAAAGATACCTGCGGGAGTAATACAGGAATGGCTCAAGTTCAATTACATTAATACTTATAATAAGGTTGAAGTCATATTGAGACCAGCTAATGATGATGGATAAAACTTTACGTTTACATACATTCTGCTCTTTGAAGCTGTCACTGAATAAAAGTTGGTTTGCTGCTGCGCTTTAAGTAAGGTGGTGATCAAAAACTAATTTCTCTGTATTAACAGCCTTGTTAGAAACATTACAAAAGGACCAAACAAAACCATCTCAAACACTGCACTGCACAGACATTGTTGAATATATTTGTGATGTATTTTCATAGATGCACTCAATGTGCAATGCAGTGTTGTAAAATTACTAACACCAGTTTGATAACATCTCTGAAAGCAGAAGTTTCATGTTCCACCTGAAGAGATTGCCTTCCCTACCCATTGCAACATCTGTGTATAAAACATGTCCTGGAAGCTGCGTAAATACTCTCAACAGATAATACATTATTTATGGTCAGTTACCACATTTTATGTACAAGAGGGACATGTGTTTGCTCATTAGGTTCCTATTACTGAACTATTATTGCAACAAGGGCTTACAGTTACTTGCTGGAAATGTCCACCATTCACTGAATCAGATGAACACAGCTGTCATGGGTACTTGTGATTGTGGTATACTGCTATAAGCAAGGTGTGAGAATATTTTAGCCCTCAGTTAATCACGCTGTGAAATTCCAAAAAATCCGACCCAACGATACAAATATTTTCATGTTTCTTAAGTACAGGTCGAATATCCTTTCATAAACCATCTGAGCCATTTAGGATTTCAGATCCTTTTGGTTTTTGGATACCTCATATAGACTTACATTACAATAGCCTAAGCCAAGGCTAGCTATAGGCTAAAGTAAATAAAATGAAGAGAAAATTAATCTGTATCACTGAGTGATCAATTCTGGCTACCTGCAATTAGTTTCTTTTTAACATTTTCACCACAAACATCGCAATGTAAACAGTTTTGTAAAAAATTGATTTACGGGATGTTGGCATCGTTGGCTTGGCTAGGCGGTACAGTGGCGCAGTGGTTAGCCTCACAGAGCTGAGGACCCGGGTTCGATCCGGGCCAGATGTCACTGTCCGTGTGGAGTTTGTACATTCACCCCATGACTGCGTTGGCCCCACCTCCACAACCCAAAGATATGCAGGGTAGGTGGATTGGCCATGATAAATGTCCCCTTAATTGGAATTTAAAAAAATATATATAATATTTGAAAAAGAATCGTTGCCTTGGCCAACGTTTATTGTCCATCCCTAGCTGCCCTTGAGAAGGTGGTGAGCTGCCATCTTGAATCGCTGCAGTCCCTGAGCTGTAGGTGCTGTTCGGCGGGGAGGAGGGGGGTGGGGGAGTTGTAGGATTCTGACATGATGACAGTGTAGGAACGGCGATATATATTCCAAGTCAGGGTGGTGAGTGGCCTGGAGGGGAACCTTCAGATGGTGGGGGTCCCAGGTATCTGCTGCTCTTGTCCTTCTAGATGGTAGCGATCATGGGTTTGGAAGGTGTTATTTAATGAACCTTGGCAAGTTACTGCCGTGTATATTGTAAATGGTACACAGCTGCCACTGTACGTCGGTGGTGGAGGGCTTGAATATATGTGGAAGTGGGAGCAATCAAGCGGGCTGTTTTGACCTGGATGGTGTCAAGCTTCTTGAGTGTTGTTGAGGCTGCACTCATCCAGGCAAGTGGAGAGTGTTCCATCTACTGACTTGTAACATGTAGATAATGCAGAAACAACTAGACTTCCTGTGTTAAAGGTCGATGATGTTCAAATAATGTGCGGTTTTTAGATATGTTTCATTTTCAGATTCATGGATAAAGGATACTCGACCTGAACTGATAAGAATTTCTCCAGTATTGTGTTCATACAGTTTTATATGTTATCTTGTGTTGAAAATGTGCCTGCAGGCTCCATCAAGTACATTGCAATAGTCTAAGGAAATTGTATTTTTCAATCATTTATACAACCTATTAAAGTCACATTAGGTGCAATGCAGGCAAGGAGATTGTTCATAAATTTATTTTACAGTCTTTACCTTTAATTTAAAAAAACTCATATAATGGTACTAATTAAGGATATGTCTATTCTAACTTAAAATCAAACAGTCAAGAGAAATAGTTTGAAAATAGCATTACGAAGGTAATGGGCGCTATTCTCCCCCCGCACGCCGGGTGGGACAATCGCCGGGGCGTCACGCGAATCGCGCCACGCCACCCCGACTCCCGCACGCAATCCTCCCACCCCCCCCCCCCGAAACCAGCAGCGCGCGATTCGCAACAGGCCGCTCGGAGAACCGGCGAGCGGCGATTCTCCGGCCCGAATGGGCCAAGCGGCCACTACGACACGACAGGTTCCCACCGGCGCCGTCCACCCCTGGTCGCTGCCAGCGGGAACTCTGCGGGAATACTGGGGGGGGGGCAGTCTGTGGGGGGGGGGGTTTCCTTGACCGGACTGGCCTCCGATGGGGTCTGGCCCGCGATTGGGGCCCACCGATCGGCGGGCCTGCCTCTCCCCTCCCCGGGCCTACCTCCTTCCGCGCGCGGCCCCAGAACACCGGCCCCATGTTGGTGAGGGGCCGGCGTGCGTAAGATGTTCCCCTCGCATGCGCAGGATTGGGCTGCCCCAACTGCACATGCGCGGGTTGATGCTGTGCCCATTTGGCACCGGGTAAGGGCGCTGGAGCGGTGTGAACCACTCCAGCGCCGTGCTGGCCCCCTGTGGGGGCGAGAATAGGTCATGTCCGGGCCCTGTTTGCGCCATCATGAAACGCGATGGCGTTCACGACGGTGCGAACACTTGGCCTCAATATCGGAGAATCGCCCCCACTATACCACAGTTGCTGGAAATCTGAAATATAAACAGAAAATGCTGGAAATCCTTGTAAGTGGTGGGTGGCACGGTGGCACAGTGGTTACCACTGCTGCCTCACAGCGTCAGGGACCCGGTTCGGATTCCAACCTCAGGTGGCTGTGTAGAGGCTGTACATTCTCCCCGTGCCTGTGTGAGTTTCAGGGGATTGGGACGAGCTGGGCTGCTCATTCGAAGAGTCGGTAAAGACTCCATGGGCCATATGGCCTCTTTCTGCACCGTAGGGATTCTACGATTCTTTGTGCGTGGCTATACCACAAGTTTTTAAAAGTAGCATGTGTTAGGAGAGAGTTCAGGGGCAAAATTCTCCGTTATCGGCGGAAAGTCCGCCGATCGGCGCAAAAAACGGCGCAAATCCGACTTGCGACACGTCGGAAAAATGGGTCGATAGTCTCCGGCCCGAAATGGGCTAGCAGCGTCGTAACGGGATCCGCGCTTGCGCAGTGGTTCACGCCGTGCAGCGTCATACGTGCCGCACGCGTGACGGCTCATAAGGCCGCGCTGCTCCCCCCCACCCGACCGGAACACCCGACCGGAACACCCGACTGGATGGCTGGCCGCCGCTCAGCCCCGAGGATCGAGTCACGCGATGTGGAGGCGCTCCTGGACACGGTGGAGCAGAGGAGGGACGCCCTGTATCCCGGGCACGGCCGCAGAGTTGCCCCACGCCACAGCCAGCGTCTGTGGAGGGAAGTGGCAGAGGCCGTCACCGCTGGTGGCCCTGACACCACGGACAGGCACCCAGTGCCACAAGAAGGTGAACAACCTCGTCAGAGCAGGCAGGGTGAGCCTCCCCCATATCCCCCCTCCCCCATATCCCCCCCTCCCCCATATCCCCCATATCCCCCCCTCCCCCATATCCCCCATACCCCCCCTCCCCTATATCCCCCTCCCCCGTATCACCTGATCACTGCCTGATGTCTAACCATGCATGCTTCATTGTGTATCGCATGACCAAACGTCCAGGCACCCATCCCCGCAGATGCAGACCGCCCGCAGGATGCCCCTCGGAGGTCACGGGAGACGGAGAGACCCGGACCCTCCAGCATGCGACGCCCGCAGGATGCCCCTCGGAGACCACGGGAGACGGAGAGACCCGCACCCTCCAGCATGCGACGCCCGCAGGATGCCCCTCGCACACCACGGGAGACGGAGAGACCTGGAGCAATAGGGAGACGACACCCCCGTCACGTGCGGGAGCGACCACCCAGCGACGAGGGGGGCAGGCACAGGCCCCCGTCACATCCGAGCCAGGACACCACTACCCAGGACACCACTACCCAGGACACCACTACCCAGGACACCACTACCCGGGACACCACTACCCGGGACAGCAGTACCCGGGACAGCACTACCCAGGAAGATGAAATACCGGACAGTGACTCAGAGTGGATGGGTGGAGACGAACCTCCACCCCAAAGTGCCATGGACTCAGAGTGGGACGAAGAGTACGACACAACGCCACTGCTGTCACCAACACCCTCCACTATTGCAGAAACACTCACCACGGTTGGGCACTTTAGTGATGAGGCGTCTGGTACACTCACTGGTGCGCACAACATAGCCGTCCCGGTACAGCAGGTGGAGGTAGGAGCAGCAGAGGGGCCGGGCGGTCGGAGGGCAGCCCAGCCCAAGCGAACATCTGCCGCCCAGATGGATCCCGGGTTCCTGGAGTTACCACACCCACACATAGATCCGATGCAACCACCGACCCGGAGACGAGCGAAGAGGGTGACGGGCGGCTTGCGGCGGCTGCGGTCGCAGGTGGAGGAGTCCACCCGCATCCAGGAGCTGGGAGTGGTGCCGGTCATGCGTGCCACCCAGGCCGACACCGCACGGGTGGCGTCCGCGGTGGAGGCAATGGGTGCGACGGTGTCAGACATGGGGAACGGTTTGCGAGGCCTGGGGCTTTCCGTGCAGGCGGCGTCTGTGGCCCAGGAAATGGCTGCCCTCTCACAGGAGGCCATGAGCCAGTGCCAGCGCCAGATGGCAGAGGCGCACAACGCCATAGCCCAGTCTCAGCAGGCCATGGCCCAGTCTCAGCAGGCCATGGCCCAGTCTCTGCAGGCCATGGCCCAGTCTCAGCAGGCCATGGCCCAGTCTCTGCAGGCCATCGCTGAGGGCATCGGCGCCAGTGGCCATGTGCGAGCCGGCGTCGCACTGTCACAGACAGGGTTTGACAACCCCCTGGGCTCCATGGCTGCAAACCTGCAGACCCCTGTTGATACCAGCAGGGGCCTCCAGGACTGGCAGCGCCAGATGTCGGGGGCGCGTCGGATGGCCAGTCCGTTCGCATCCCCCACCCATGTAGAGGCCTGGGGGCCATCGGGCAACCCGAGGGAGGAGGAGGTGGTGTGGTCCGTCCCGGCTCCCTCTGTAGGGGAGGTCCCGGTACACCGCGACACCTTGGACTCCCCCCCTTCCGTCCCAGGTGCATCGGGTGGGCAACGGGCAGGACAGGCTGGCAGCTCGCCATCCCAGTCGCCCGGGCCGCAGCCTGGCCCATCTAGGCCAGGACGCCCCAGGAAACGGCCGCCAAAGGGATCCAGTGTCAGAGGGCAAGAATCACAGGAGTCCACCTCCAGTTCTGCTGTACCATCTGGGGAACCACGTAGACGTAGTCAAAGGGCCCGTAAGGCCAAACAATTAGACACTGAGTAAGTTGGCACGGTTGCAGGGCACAGGTGAGTTTTAGGGGCTAGGGCACGTGCATGAACTCCTTTGGTTATTAAAGTCAATGTTACACCTACAGAAGCTGCCTTTGTGCTCTGTCCAAAGTGTGCGGGGGTGTCATGTACGTTGAGCGCAAGTGTGTGTGTGAGGTGTGGTCTCACCTCAGCCCCAGGTGAGTCTGCCCCGTTCCCCCTGGGCCGCCATCAACATCCCCCGGGCAGAGGACGGGACCGTGCGCTGCAGTGTCACAGCCGCATGCAGGGATGGTCCGGGTGGATGGTGGTACTGTGGCCATGGGTCAGACACAGTCCAACGATGTAGAGCCAGGAGCTCACCGCAGGGCGGGTTGTCATCATCCTCCATGGCCTGCGATAGACACGCGTCCTCCCGCAACTGTGTGAGCCCGGCCCGTTGTGCCGCAGGTGGATCGGCAATGGGGGGGGGTGGTGTGCATGCGGGTGGGGTCGGTGGGGTTGGGGAGGGGGGTGAGGGTGCTGGATGGGTGGATGGGTGGGGGCTGTGGGTGGTCGGCTGTTGCCATGGTGTGCGGTCTGTGGCCATACTACCCGATTCCCACGCCCATCTAGTCAGTGAAGCGGGCGTCTATCAGTCTGTCCCGTGCCCACTGGGCCAGCCGGTAACGGTGGACAGCCACCCGCCTGTGTCTACCCCGTCTGCCCTGACCATTACCCCCATCCCCCTCATCTGGGGAGGACTGCACCTCTTCCTGCTGCTCCTCCACTCCGCCCTCCTCTGCCTGCGGCACATCGCCCCTCTGTTGGGCTATGTTGTGCAGGACGGAGCACACCACAATGATGCGGCCGACCCTATCTGACCGATACTGGAGGGCGCCCCCAGAGAGGTCCAGGCACCTGAAACGCATCTTCAGCACGCCAAAGCACCTCTCTATCACTCCCCTTGTCGCTACATGGGCAGCATTATAGCGGTTCTCCGCCTCATTGCGTGGCCTCCGTATAGGAGTCATCAGCCACGATCGCAATGGGTAGCCCCTGTCGCCCAGCAACCAGCCCCTCAGCTGGGGATGGCGTCCCTCGTACATGCCGGGGATGGATGACCGCGACAACACGAATGAGTCGTGTATACTGCCTGGGTGACGGGCGCAGACGTGCAGGATCATCATGCGGTGGTCGCAGACCACCTGTACGTTCATCGAATAGGTCCCCTTCCTATTGGTGAACACGGCCCTGTTATCTGCAGGTGGCCGCACGGCGACGTGCATCCCATCGATCGCGCCCTGGACCATGGTGAACCTGGCCACGGCAGAGAAGCCCACGGCCCGGGCATCTTGGCTGGCCCGGTCCACGGGGAAGCGGATGTAGCGGTGCGCCATGGCATATAGGGCATCTGTCACTGCCCGGATGCACCGGTGCACCGATGTCTGCGATATGCCGGACAGGTCCCCACTCGGTGCCTGGAATGACCCCGTTGCATAAAGGTTCAGGGCCACCGTAACCTTGACGGACACGGGGAGAGGGTGTCCCCCGCCAGTGCCACGCGGTGACAGGTGTGCCAGCAGGTGGCAGATGTGTGCCACGGTTTCCCGGCTCATCCGGAGTCTCCTCCTGCATTCCCGGTCCGTGAGGTCCTGGTATGACTGCCTGGGCCGGTACACACGGGGCGCCCTCGGGTGCCTCCGTTGCCGTGGGGCCGCGACGTCCTCCTCCCCCTCCTCGTCCTGTCGGTCGGGTGTCCCTCCAGCCTGGGCGGCTGCCGCCTGCCCCTCTGCAGCAGCCTGCGCCGCCTCTCTGGCACGCTCCTCCTCCTCCTCCTCCTCCTCATCCAGGGCAACATAGACATGAGCGGCTGCCGCCACGGCGGCCAACATCGCTGGATGATCTGAAAACATGACGGCCTGGTGGGGGGAGGGCAACGACGACATGTCATCATTGCCCATATCCCCTCCTCCCCCCAGCCAGGTGGCATGGACCGCATGGGTCCAACTGTTGGAGGCTGGCACCTGGCCAGGTGGACCAACTCACTTGCCCTCCCATCCCCCTCCCCGGCACGGACCCCCCCCCAACCTCCACCCTGGCACGGACCCCCCCCCCACCTCCACCCCGGCACGGACCCCCCATCCCCCTCCCCAGCAGGGACCCGCCCCATCCCCCTCCCCGGCACAGACCCCCCCCCAACCTCCACCCCGGCACGGACCCCCCATCCCCCTCCCCAGCACGGACCCCCCCCCCCCCCAACCTCCACCCCGGGATGGACCCCCCCCAACCTCCACCCCGGCACGGACCACCCCCCCATCCCCCTCCCCAGCACGGACCCCCCCCCCCAACCTCCACCCCGGGACGGACCCCCCCCTCCCAACCTCCACCCCGGCACGGACCCCCCCATCCCCCTCCCCAGCAGGGACCCCCCCCCATCCCCCTCCCCGGCACGGACCCCCCCCCCAACCTCCACCCCGGCACGGACCCCCCCCCAACCTCCACCCCGGTACGGACCCCCCATCCCCCTCCCCGGCACGGACCCCCCCCCCCAACCTCCACCCCGGCACGGACCCCCCCATCCCCCTCCCCAGCAGGGACCCCCCCCATCCCCCTCCCCGGCATGGACCCCCCCCCCCAACCTCCACCCCGGCACGGACCCCCTCCCGGCACTCCCCCGGAGCCCAGCCTATTCTAACCACCCCCCCCCCCCGCCGCACACACACACACACACAACCCGAGACACACCTCTCACACATTCAGACTGCGGCCACGCCATCGCCTGCCCAGAGCCAACCCCCCAGGCTGTCACTCACCTCCACGCTGGTCGGCGTGAACCTGGAGCACCGGGTCACGCCGATGAAAAGGAGGTTTAATTTACGTCGACGTGAACGGTCATCATGTCGACAGGACTTCGGCCCATCCGGAAAGGAGAATATCGGCAGGCCGAAAATCGGCTGCCTTGCGCAGACCCGTGCCTTTCTCCAACGGCAGCGGCGCCATTAACGCCCCGCCGACTTTTCTCCCTTCGGAGACTTCGGCAACCGGCGGGGGCGGGATTCACGGCGGCCAACGGCCATTCTCCGACCCTCTGGGGGGTCGGAGAATACGCCCAATGTTTCTGAGTAATTAAGTTTGAATTGAGATTTTAAGCGTTTAATAGTTTGCGCTTATTGTTTAATAGACTACACCAGTCGGGTGTAACACCAGTTAGGGGCTGCACGGTAGCACAGTGGTTAGCACTATGGCCTCACAGTGCCAGGGTCCCAGGTTCGATTCCTGACTGGGTCACTGTCTGTGCAGACGTGACTGTGTCACGTTCTCCCTGTGTCTGCGTGGGTTTTATCCGGGTGCTCCGGTTTCCTCCCACAAGTCCCGAACGACGTGCTGTTTGGTGAATTGGACATTCTGAATTCTCCCTCAGTGTACCCGAACAGGCGCTGGAATGTGGCGACGAGGGGATTCTCACAGCAACTTCATTGAAGCCTACTTGTGACAATAAGCTATTATTATTATTATTATTATTTACCTTCCGTGGTCTAGTGCGACGTCTAGGTTTGCCCCCAGGACGCACATCCGAGGATGAGGCAACCTTCTGCTCTCCATGCCCTGTGGCCTTTGATGCCTCTTGGTGGGTGTCCTTTTGTGGGTCTGGAGCAAGAGGGCCACGGCAGATCTATTGGTGTCACAATGTCATGGGCCAGGGTTTAGAGAACCCCAAAGTGTATCATGGAGTTCACCTGACCCACAACTTTTACTAGATTGTGGTATGGGGAGCACACGGCCCACTCTACAGGTGTGGTACAGCAGAAACTTAAAAGTAATTTTTAAAGCAAAACAATGTTTATTCTATGAACTCGGTTAACCGTTTCAAAACATGCAGTGAACATCTTCGCAACCATCAATTCAAATACACCCCCCAAAGAATACAACATTCTAAGTAATACTTAAACTTTCCTTTTAACATCCATACGACAACAGAACCTTTTGTACAGAAAGACATCAGGTTTAACTTCACTACTGAGAGCAGTTACCAGGTTGAAATCAGCAAACGGACACTCATAAGCTGGCAGAGATTCACACACATCCTGCTGTGATTGCAGCTTCTCCAAAACTAAAACGAAACTAAAAAAAACACAGACACACCCAAGCTTTTCCTCAAAGCGAAACTAAAAAGCAGAGCCAAAGCTCAGCTCCACCCACACTGTGACATCACTGCAGAGCTGACAAACGTTTCTTAAAGTGACATTCCCATGACAACAAGCATCACCGTGCCATCCTGTTCTGCCCGCTGCTCGTCAGATGCACCAATGTCAGGAGGCGGTGTTTCAGAAGAACTATCTCCTTGGTGGAAGGCCTGGGTTCGGCTCCAGTGCTTCCTCCTCCCCGAGAATGCCCATTGGACCCTGGGTGACTCCATCAGACGGAGGGGTAGCTGGACTGAGCTCCAGAAGCCTCTGACTCATCTGGCTCTGCCAGTCCTGGAGTCTCCCCATTGACTGCACCATGAGGTTGACACCCTCAGCAATGGTCCTCAGTGACTGGGCCATGGTTTGGATTATCTCAGCAATGTCCACCAGCATCTGGGAAATTTTCCTCATTAACTGGGACATGATGTTGTGTCCCTCAGCCATGTTTGTCACAGACTGAACCATGTCTTGGACACCACCACTCAAGGCAGGGATGTCGTGCTTCAGGTTTTCCACTGCGGTCTCCACCCTAGCAGTGTTGCCCTGGGTGCCACACGTTGTCGGCATCGTCTCCTGAAGGCTTTGGGTCCTCTCCAGTCGGCCTTGCAGTCGCTGGAATGTCACTGAAGCTCTCTTCTGAATGTCGAAGGTCTGTCCTATCATCTGCACCAGTCCTGGGAGAATCTTGTCCAGAGATTCGACATCTGGCTGGGACCCAACTAAGTCCTGGGACCCAGCAGACCTCCGATTGCTGTCTACTTGGGATGTTCCTGCCTCCAGTTGATGTGCAGCAGCAACTGTGTAATACTCACTAGATAGTGCACCTGAAGCCTATCCACTGATGTCGCCCAGCGAGGTGTGTGTGTTTGCGCTGGTGGAAGGTGTGGGGGGGGGGGGGGGGGGGGTGTTAGCTGTGATATCTCCCCCGTGTTCTCCTCAGAGCCTGTGATAATGGACATCGGTTCAGTGAATGGGGGGGATAAATTTGAGGGGCTTCAACAACTCACTTGGGACAGGTCATTTGGATGAAAGGGCAATGGATCCTCACCTCTGTGGCACAGGCCGACCTCGCTGTCGGTCATTGCTTCCTCTTCACTCAACCCCGCAATCTCCAGGCCCATTCCTCTTAGAGGGTGAGGACTCGGATCTCTGGGATTTCTCCCTGTCTTCATCATTTTCCTCTTATTATGGACTATCTTCTCCTGCAGGTGTAGAGAGGACATTGTGAGCTGCACGCTTGATGTGCCTGAGAAGTCTATAACAGGTGACATAATAATAATAATAATCGCTTATTGTCACAAGTAGGCTTCAATGAAGTTACTGTGAAAAGCCCCTAGTCGCCACATTCCGGCGCCTGTTCGGGGAGGCTGGTACGGTGTGTGGAAAATGCACCTAAACATGAAAGGGTTGTGCTGGTGGGTGCAAAGGTGCTCTGAGGAACAAGCTTAAAGAGCTGTATGGCGCGAGGTGTCAGCCAGTGGTTTGGGGGGGGGGGGGAGGAAGGGAATTTGGGAAATTGGGAGGTGGCAAGTGGGATGGTGCCATGAGAGAATCGAGAATTTATAGTGCAAAAGGAGACTATCCGGCCCACTGGTCCCTGAAAAGAGCACCCCATTTAAGCCCACGCCTCCACCCAATCCCCGTACCCCACCTAACCTTTTTGGACACTAAGGGCAATTTATCAATACCAATCCACCTAACCTGCACCTCTCTGGACTGTGGGAGGAAACCGGAGCACCCGGAGGAAACCCACGCAGACACGGGGAGAACGTGCAGACTCCGCACAGACAGTGATCCAAGCTGGGAATCATAGATACATTGAAGATAGGAGCAGGAGGAGGCCTTTTGGCCCTTCGAGCCTGCTCCGCCATTCATCACGATCATGGCTGATCATCCAACTCAATAGCCTAATCCTGCTTGCTCCCCATAGCCTTTGATCCCATTCTGCCCAAGTGCTATATCCAGCCGCCTCTTGAATATATTCGATGTTTTAGCATCAACTACTTCCTGTGGTAATGAATTCCACAGGCTCACCACTCTTTGTGTGAAGAAGTGTCTCCTTATCTCTGTCTGAAATGGTTTACCCTGAATCCTCAGACTGTGACCTCTGGTTCTAGACACACCCACCATTGGAAACATCTTCCCTGCATCGACCCTGTCTAGTCCTGTTAGAATTTTATAAGTCTCTATGAGATCCTCCCTCATTCTTCTGGACTCCAGCGATAACAATCCTAACCTAGTCAATCTCTCCTCATATGACAGTCCCGCCATCCCTGGAATCAGCCTGGTAAACCTTCGCTGCACTCCCTCGAGAGCAAGAACATCCTTCCTCAGAGAAGGAGACCAAAACTGCACACAATACTCCAAGTGTGGCCTCACCAAGGCCCTGTACAATTGTAGCAGCAAATCCTTCCTCCAATCTCGAAACCTCTTGCAATGAAGGCCAACATACCATTAACCTTCTTTACCACCTGCTGTACCTGCATGCTTACCTTCAGCGAATGGTGCACAAGGACACCCAGGTCCCGCTGCACACTCCTCTCTCCCAATTTACAACCATTCAGGTAGAAATCTGCCTACCTGTTTTTGCTTCCGAAATGAATAACCTCACACTTATCCAAATTATACTGCATCTGCTATTGGTTTGCCCACTTGCCCAACCTGTCCACATCTCTCTACCTGCTTTCTCTCTCCCTCCCTTTTTGAGAGTGACGTGAACTACCCTCCAATCTGCAGGGACAGTTCCAGAGTCTATAGAACCCCGGAAGATGACCACCAATGCATCCACTATTTCCAGAGCCGCCTCCTTAAGCACTCTGGGATGCAGATTCTCAGGCCCTGGGGATTTATCCGCCTTCAATCCCATCAGTTTTCCCAGCACCATTTCTCTGCGAATGTTGATCTCCCTCAGTTCTTCCCTCTCACTAAACCGTTCCTTCTCCAACATTTCTGGGATCTGATTTGTGTCCTCATTTGTGAAGACAGAACCAAAGTATGTATTCAATTGTTCAGCTATTTCTTTGTCCCTTATTATGCATTCCCCTGTTTCTGTCTGTAGTGGGCCTACACTTCTCTTTACCGATCTCTTTCTCTTCACATATCTGTGGAAACTCTTAGTTTCAGTCTTTATGTTCCCTGCAAGCTTCCTTTCGTACAGTATTTCCCCGTTCTTAATCAATCCCTTCGTCCTTTTTTACTGAATTCTAAACTGCTCCCAATCCTCAGACCTATTATTTTTCTTGGACAATTTGTATACTTCTTCCTTGTAGCAGATACTATTTCCAATTTCTTTTGTGAGCCATGGATTGGCCCTCTTCCCCGCTTTGCTTTTGTGCCAGACAGGAATGAACAGTTGCTGTAGTTCTTCCCTGCGTTCCTTGAATGTTTGCCATTGTCTATCCACTGTCATCCCTTTAAGTAACACTCCCCAATCTATCAAGAATCGAACCTGGGACCCTGGAGCTGTGAAGTAGCTGTGCTAACCACTGTGCTACAATGCTGCCCCAGAGAGGTGCTAACTTACCCTTGCAGCTCATTGGAGCAGGTCTCCGCGCTGCCCCCCCACCTTTCTTGACTGGGAGTGAGTAGCGAGGGAGCGTTTGAAAGCAGCTCCCCCTTGTCGGCGGAGGGCAGCTGAGGCACGAGTTGGACAAATCAGATGGTGAGGGAGCCATGCAAGGCGTGATTCACGCGGGGGCTCATTTTTGGGACTAAGTGTGGGTGAGTACAGACGGTGACCTCACCATTGCAGCCGAGGTGAAACACCCAGCCAAACCCGCCCAAAATGACACTTCAAAATTCTTTGGTTGAATGGCGTTCTAAATTCAACACATCGAGACTCGACACCAAGTTCAACATTTACAGGTCATAACCACTGCTCCCATTTCTTTCAACAGCAGCTGTTGCCAATTATTTTGCTGTTGCCATTTACATCTCCTCCTGGCCAGTCTTTCAAATCTTCATTTGTCCCATTACAGCTCACTGTGATCCTCCTGTTATCCCTTTTGTCACTTAACCATACCTGCCTTCCACCTTGTTGCAGATCTTCACTTTTGGGTTTCTTCGCGACCCCTTTTTTCGCGACCCCTTTCCGTCTTCTGTTAGGTCTTTAATAATTTCCAGTTCTGATGCAAGGTCGCTGACATGAATCAGCCAGGTTTCCTGAATGTTTCCACCGTTTTCTGTTTGTAGAAAATGGTTGGTATCAAAGGCTTTACAAGCATGCCCTCTAATTACAGCATTAAATCCACAGACCCCGGATAGTAAATGACCAAATCCGATGAGGTCAGTTAAATTGGTCAAATGTTAATCTCACCATAGAATTGATCTCTCAGGACTAACTCAGTATAAATCGGAACATTTAAAGAGCAGTCCATGTTAATGAGGGAAATGGTCTTAGCGGAAGGATTTGAAGGTTACTTGCGTAAGCAAATCATGCTGTGTAGTGTGTATGTCTCTTAGAACAGAGCCCAGCATTGAGCGCCATCGTAAAATACTAACCTTTATTAACCATAATGATTTGCCGTCTAACTGGCATTTTGGTCGTTATGCTGTGCCTGTGAAGAAAAATGAGCAAATGGCTGGCTGCCTTAGCTGCCAGCCGACATTGGACAGGTTATTCACAATTTTCCTATTGCAGCATTAAATTGATTCCCACAAATTTTTTCATTAAGTACTTTCATAAACAGCTGAAAAAGCCAAATGCATCACCAATTATTTTATCCGAGGCGCACTGTCAGCATTAAATGACTTTGGAGATTATTTTAAGGTTAATTCTTTGCCTCGTTGGTCACCGATGCTAACTAAATTGTAATTAATTTTAATGACACTTGGAAAGTACACAGTTGATCCCGAGTAATGCAATGCTTTTGCAAATGATCGAAAACGAGCAACCAACATGATTTTCAGTTTGGTAGATAGACATCGTTAACAGCATAATGTTCCAAAACATTTTTTCTTTCCATCATTATTGCAAATTTTAATGATGTTGACTTAAAATATCCAAGGTTCAAATAATTGTCACAAATAGTCGTCGTGAAGTCAGAAATGAATTTGATGACAATTTATGTTTATTAAAAACTGCAAAATACTCAAATGCATGGATACAATTAACCATTAAAATTGTATGCCCATTTCACTTGATGAGGAGACAACGGGTAGTGTCACAGAACTAGTAATCCAGCAAGCCAGGCTAATGCTCGGGGGACACGCTGCCGGAGGAGGTGGTGGAAGCAGGAACGATAGTGACGTTTAAGGGGCATCTTGTCAAATACATGAATAGGATGGGAATAGAGGGATATGGACCCCGGAAGTGTAGAAGATTTTAGTTTAGACGGGCAGCATGGTCGGCGCAGGCTTGGAGGGCCGAAGGGCCTGTTCCTGTGCTGTACTTTTCTTTGTTCTTTGTTCTTTGACACGGGTTCACATTGCTCAGAGCCCTGCTGATGTTAAATGCGAGGGTATCCCAAAACCCAGAAGGATAACTTGGATCACAGGTTGTTAATGGTGTGTTTTTTCAATTTGGTATACTGTGAGGAAAGATGTGCAAACCAGGGAGGAGCAGTCCAGCCATTTTGTGTTCAATTAATTACGACTATTTATTGACTTAAAAAGAAAACACATGAAGGATTGTGATACACTACAACAGCACACTAACTACACTGATGGCTATATACACACATTATCTCATGAAGCTACCCATCTACCTAATTTTCCTAAACTCTGAGTTGGCCTTTTTTTCCAAACAATATCCAATATTTTATAACTCTGAGCTAAATCCAGCAGATAGTTACCATGCACAGGTTATTTGTCCACATTTGCGAAAACCATCCTCAGATTCAGCGAAGGCGTAATCTTCCCTGTTCAAGTTTTGGATCGTAACTGACTGCCCTTTTAGCAATAACTTGTTTTCAGAGGAGACTGTTTTCTGTAGCCAGTTGTGGCTGTGATGCAGCTCCTTCTGTTGTTTACCTTTCGCTAGTTATCGTGCTCTAAACATAGCATTTTCCCTTTGATGTTACCCACCCTGTGGGTGCGGCTTTTAGCACATAAGTGGCAATTTCCTTAACTCTCCACTTTGAAGTGACCTCTTCTACACCCCAATGTTTCCCCCAGTCACTTAGATAAATATTTGCTTTACTCACTGGTATGCCAAAACACCCCTTCAGACAGCTGCCCTTATCAATACCCTTTTTTATTTTATTTTATCCTAATTTCATTTTTTAACCTTAATTTCACCCAGTTCTTTACAAAATCCCACCACGGCAGCTGGTGGAATTTAACTCCAACTAATAAACTCTGGAATTGAAAATTAGATTTAATAATGCTGACGATGAAACTATCAGCGTTTGTCGTAAAAACCCATGTGCTCCTTACCTGGTCTGGCCTATAGGTGATTCCAGGGCCCACAGCAGTGTGGCTGACTCTTAATGCACTCTGAAAGAGCTGAGCAATCCATTCAGGGGAACTGAGGATGAGCAACAAATGCAAATAATGCCATTAAGGAAATATATGCGATTGAACAGAAAGGATAGAGAAGGAGAAAAGGGTGGGGAGGTGGCAATACTGATTAGGGAAAATATTGTAGTGTTCAAAAAAGAGAGTGTCCTTGAGGGAGAAAGAGCAGAATCCATTTGGTTTGAGATGAGAAACAAAAGATGGCTAATCACAGCATTGCCGATATTATGTACGCGTCTAAATAATGATAGAGAGATAGAGGAGCAATTCACAGAAATATAGGGTGGTGATATTGGTGACTTTAAATAACCAACTATCAATTGGGATAGTGTTAGAGCAAAGGGAAAGGTGAGATGGAATTTCTGAAACATGTTAAGAATCTGTATGCTTTTTGTCCAATCAAGAAGGAGGTGTTGCTGGATCTGATGCCAGGGGAATGTGATAGGCTAAGTGTTCCCGTGGTAGCACCTGGGTAAGAGTGATCACCGTATCAAAAGGTTTAGATTAGCAATGAAGAGGAGCAAGGAACAATCTGAAGTAGAACTGCTAAATTGGAGAATGACAAACATTAGTGGGATGAGAGGGCACATCGGAACCAAACTTTAACAAGAAAAACTGTAATGGGACAATGGGTCTTTAAGGAAACGATTTGTCAGGTACAGGTTTAGGTACATTCTATCAAGGGGGGGGGTGGCATATGGCGCAGTGGTTAGCACTGGGACTGCGGCGCTGAGGACCCGGGTTCGAATCCCGGCCCTGGGTCACTGTTGGTGTGGAGTTTGCACACCCTCCTCATGTCTGCGAGGGTTTCACCCTCACAACCCAAAGATGTGCAGGGTAGGTGGATTGGCTAAATTGCCCGTTAATTGGGGAAAAAATAATTGGGTACTCTAAATTTATTTTAAAAAAGAATAGGATTATTCTAGCAAGAGGGAAGGGAAGGGAAACACAGCAGGGCTCTTTGGATGGTGAGATAGAGGGTGGGAGTTTCCACGCAACCCCCTGCGTGTTTTGTGGCGGCAAAGGTGGCACGCCATCGGCCAACGGGAGGATCTCCTGGTCCTGCTGCTGCCAATGGGGCTTCCCGTTTAACGTACCCTTCGCTGCTGGGATACTGGTGGGTTGGGTGCACCATCGGCGGGGCTGGAAGATCCCACCGATATGAAAGGGCAGGAAATTCCGGCCGGAGAATATGGTGAAACAATGAAAGAGAGTGAATGCCACATGTCAGGTGAATTCTTCAAATGAGAACCAGGAAAAATATGTTGAGAAGGGAAATGAAGAGAAAGATAATACTGGTAAAGAAAGAATATGATAATAGAATGGAAGATATTAGGGACAAAGATGATATGTTGAGAGGCATGGGGAAAGACTATAATACTTAATGTTTACTAAGAGGATGGTGACAAATCTTAATAGGAGCTGAGATCATAGAGTCAATGGATGGGGTGAAAATGAATAAGCACATGTACTGGAAAAGGTGGCTATGCTTAGTTGATAAGTTGCCTGATCAGGGTGGCTTGTATCCCAGGTTTCTGAGTGAAGTGATGGTAGAGATAGCTGAAGTACTTGCCATAATCTTCCAATCTTCTCTAGATATCAGAGAGATGCTAGAGATTTGGAAAGTGGCAAATCTGACACGCTTGTTCAAGAAAAGGTAGAGAAAACGGTGTTCATAGTAACTGTGGGATATTCAGTCTAACATCAGCGATGGGTAAAATTTGGAAACAATAATCAGAAAGAAATTAACAGGCACTTGGCGAGGCTTGAGTTAATTTTTTTATTTCAAATTTAGAGTACCCAATTCATTTGTTCCAATTAAGGGGCAATTTAACGTGGCCAATCCACCTACCCTGCACATCCTTTGGGTTGTGGGGGTGAAACCCACGCAAACACGGGGAGAATGTGCAAACTCCACACAGACAGTAACCCAGAGCCAGGGTCGAACCTGGGACCTCGGTGCCGTGAGGCAACCGTGCTAACCACTTGTGCAACCGTGCTGCCCTTAGGCTTGAGTTAATTAAGGAGAGCCAGCACAGATTTGTAAAAGGCAGATCAAGCTTTAGTAATCTAACTGATTGTTTTGATGATGCAGCAGATAATGCTTTAAAAGTAATGCAGTGGATGTTGTCTATATGGACTTTAAGAAAGCATTTGGCAAACTGCCACTGAAAAGGCTTGGTTAACAAAATTGAGACTCGTGAAATAGGAGGGTCAGTGCCAGCTCAGATAAGGAATGGGCAGGAGGACAGCAAACAGCATGTAGTGGTAAATGGGTGTTCCTCAGACTGGAGGATGAAAACACTGGCATTCCCCAAGAGTCAGTGCTGGGGCCACGGTTATTTTTTAACACAGACTGTATATCAATGATTTAGGGTCTTGGAATATAGAGTAAATTTCAAAATATGCTGATGATACCAAACATAGCGATCAAGCTGAGAGGATGATACAAATGGACCACAATAGGACATGAAAAGAATAGGCAGAGAATTGGTTGATGGAATTTAATTCAAAGGTGATGCATTTTGGCTGAAGGAATAGGGAGAGGCAATAGTTACTTAATGGCACAGTTCCAAAGAGTGTGCAGGTCCTAAGGATTCATGGGCATAGATCGATGGAGATGGCAGGATGTATTCAGTGAATAGTTAGCAAAGCATATGGGATCCTGGGCTTCATAAAGAGGTAATTGAACCTTAATAAAGATCCGAATAACTCGGCTAGACTGCTTGCCCAGTTGCGGCCACCACTCTTCGGAAAGGATGTGAGGATGCTTGAGAGGGTGCAGGATGGTTCCAGGGAAGAGGGGATTTAGCAACAAAATTAGATTGGAGAAGCAGCTTGGAGCAAGGAGCTTGAGGGGAGAACTGATAGAGGTGTACAAGATTATGACAGGTTTACAAAGATAGCCAAAGGAAAACTGTTCCCATTGGCTGATGGCACAAGGACAAGGGGACACAAATTGATGTTTTTAGGCAAGAGGTACAGGAGGGATGCGAGGAAGTACTTTTTTTATGCAGTGCGTGGTAATTACTTGAAACCTGTTGCCTTAGAACAGGAGGGAGGTGATGATGATAAATGATTTCAAATGGAAATTGGACACACATTGAAATAAACTCGTAGAGTTGCAGGGATACATAAAGGGAATGGGATTGTTATATTTGCCTCACTGAGTGCTGGCATAGACTCAATGGATCAAATGGTCTCTTTCTGTGCTGTAACGGCTGTATGACTAGGATGTAATGTTAAGTAGCTCCAATATTCTCAAGTATTCTGTCCCTTTCTTTCTCTATATTTTCACACTACAATTATACAACCTCCGCTTCTTGACATCAAGCTCAATCCTCATGGTCATTTTTCAAGAAAACCTGAGATTCCATGCAAGGCAAATTTTCCCTTGCCTAGCAAAACACTTGAAAATCACAACATTGAATGTTTTTTAGTTTCCACCATACCGCACTCATTCAATATGACTTTTCATTTTTCATCCCACTTTCTGAATCCCATCCGAAATCTTTCAGCCTGTAAATAATGGGAAGAAAGCACGGCTCAAGAAACCTTTTTCAGTCAATGACGGTGTGCTGTTGCATTTTGACAACGTATCATTAGTCTGCGTCTCGACTATGCTTGCGTCCGATTTTTACAATTTGCAAGCAAATGGTTGATACACAATTTTTTTGCAATCCAAGCTTTTAATTATTCATTGACTAATTTAATCTAAACTAAAGAATGGAAAACAATTAATAGAATCACTGGCTTCACACAAAGTGTTATATTACTAATTATTTTGCTGCCCCTCGGCGAAATGTGGCAGTGTATTGATTATATTCAGCGTGCTCAGCATTTTAAGCCAGTTACTCAGGAATCATGTTACGCTTTGGATCGATAATTCTACCCAATGGAAATAAATGCTAAGAAGTTTCACACACTGGGATTGCATGACAATTATACCCAGATAATGTATGTATCTGTCCAGCGACAGAAACATCAAAACCCAAAGAATTAACATACATTTATTCTGTTTTCAGATGTTGACTGACCCCCTGCATGTTCTCAGCAATTTCTGTTTCTTTTTAGCATGCTGTAATCATCGAGAAATGCCTGTAGCTATCATTACAAAACTTACTGTTCTATAGACCTGGAACATAGTGATTCATATCCATTTTAAGTTAAATTGTGACAACACTAGCCACTGTTATTTTATAATAATAACAATAATCGCATATTGTCACAAGTAGGCTTCAATTAAGTTACTGTGAAAAGCCCCTAGTTGCCCTTCGGGGTGGCCGGTACGGGAATTGAACCCACGCTGCTGCCTTGTTCTGCATTACAAGTCAGCTATTTAGCCCACTGTGCTAAACCAATGTGGAATCTCTATCTGCTTGCATCACTGTTGATATCACAGTACCTTAAAATATCTATGAAGATATCTAGCAAATATATCTGAAATATAAGCTTTTTAAAATTTATTTCACAGAATGTCGGCTTCGCTGGCTAGGCCAGGGTTTATTACCCATCCCTAATTGCCCTTCAGAAGAGCTGACTTCATGGACCGCTGCAGTCCATGTGGCGTAGCGAGATCCACAACAAGAGAGGTCCAGGAATTTGACCCAGCAACAGTGAATGAACAGCGATATATTTCCAAGTCAGGATGGTGAGTGGCTTGGAGGGGAGCTTTCAGGTGTTGGCGCTCCTGTGCACCTGTGCCCTTGCTCTTCTCGATGGTACAGGCTGAAGATTTGGAACTTGTGGTTGAAGGAGCATTGGTGAGTTGCTGCAATGCATCTTGCAGATGGTACACACCGCTAATATTGCATGTCAGTGGTGGATGGAATGAGTGTTACGGCTACGGATGAGTTGCCAGTTAAGCAGGCTGCATCATCCTTGATCGTGTTGAGTTGAGTTTCTTGAGCATTGTTGGAGCTGCATTCATCTAGACAAGTGGAGAGTATTCCATCATATTCCTGACTTTTGTCTTGTAGATATTGGATAGGCCTTTGGGAGCGTTACAGATGCCTGGTCAGCTCTCAACAGTGGCTAAGAGACTAGACCAGAGTCATAACTTTTTTAAGTTTTAAGACGGTGCAGAAAGATCGATTCGCTCCAGCAGTGATAATATAAGAGATAGGGCTTGGATATTTTATAAACAAATTTTATTAAAACTAAAGAAAAGAAAGTATTACTTAAACGTTTAAACTTTACCCTAATAATAACAGATTACATATAGTTTCTTAACCTTAAAACACTGGTTCCCATTAAACCGCCAAGTGAAGAGGTTGAGGCATATACGTTAGCGACCTTAAAAATTTATCTGGATAGACATGTGAACAGAACGGGGTATAGAAGGATACAGGCGGTTGGTCTAGATAGGACACGTGATCGCGCAGACTTGGAGGGCCGAAGGGCCTGTTCCTGTGCTGTATTGTTCTTTGTTCTTTGTAAACAGAACATGCAGCTCTCATGCCACTTACACAGGAAGACAAAGGCACTACTTGCATTTATGAAGCAACTTTTCTGCTATTAGGACATTCGTTCAGAACCCTATTCGAAAGCCAGCCTCTCTCGGTCGATTTCCAAAGCCATCTCTCTGACAATTTTTAAGACCTCGCCCGAAGCTCCATCCAGCCCCTCAAACAAAAGTTCTCTGGGGCTTCCAGACTTGAAACTATCATTGTTATCTTGACTGTTTGATGGCCACTCACATTCATAAAAAGGAACAGAGCCATGCTATTGATATGCTACAACCTCCCATTGATGGACAAAGAGGCCATCAGATTCTGTAATGGTCTAATAACTGGTCATACAGGAGTGCCCCGAAGAACAATGGATCTGGGGCATCCTGTGTATTCCCACTAATGAGTTTACATCTGACTGGGACAATGTAACTCGGCCAGATGTGGGCATATCCCTCTGACTCTGTGCCAGCAGTGTTTAACCCCTAAATTACCTGCTACATCTTTGGTATTTTTTCTGGTCCCATTTTCCTAATTTCTCCCTCGCGTAACAGGGAGTCAGGCAGAACGTTACTCGCTGCAGATTCAGTTTCTGGTCAGTGGTAACCTTCAGGATATTGGTACCGGGGATTCAGTGATAATAACCATTCAATGTCAAGGAAAGGTGGTTAAATTCTCTCTTGTTTGAGATGGCCATTGCCTGGCACGTGCCCCCTGCAAACGATACCGGTATTCATCAGCCAAAGCCTGAATATTCTCTGGCTCTTGCTGCCTGCCGGGGAAAAAAGATTAATGGGGGATTTATTAAATTTATGCGGAATACTTAAGATGGAGGAAGGTAATCTAGAATGGAGCAGAACAGATGTCTGGTAGCCACAAGTTCTTGAGTCTTTGTTCTGTTATCATGTAAATGCTGGGGATGAAATGTAAACTAATCCTTGCAAGGGATCATGGGAGCCCTACTGTGCCTGGTCTGGATTACAATTGGCCAGAGCAGCCAGTTCGAATGAAGAAGTTTGAAGAAATTACAAAGGATTGAATTCAGAACATGCAGCGAGGCAACTACAATGGCGTATCCCAGCGATTGGTTAATTGTAGATACAGGCGGTCAGTGATTGGTTTATGCCTGTACCACAATGCTACATAAAATACCCTGGGCGGGATTCTCCCATTTTCCGGCGCAGCGCGCCTCCGCCGGCACTGGGATCCTCCGTCTCGGCAGCCTGCCAAAGGGGTTTCCCATTGAGGGCACCGCCTCGCTGTCGGGAAATCCTCGGGCGTGAGTGCGCTGTTGATGAAATAGAGGATGCTGCCGCCGGAAGGTCCAGCAGCCTGTGTCAGAATGATCAGTGCAGCAGCTTGCCTGAAGTGTGGATTCCTTTGCATATACTTAAATAAACAGCTGGAAGGAGCTTGAGCCTTGCCTGATCTGTGGGGGAAACTGAAAGGAGACTGAACTCCAAGAGGTTTACCAGGTTCACTGCATATGGACATGGAATGCTTCAGTATCTGAGGATTGCAGCTGAACATTATGAAGTCAGCAGTGAAAATCCCTATTCCTGACTGTATGACAGAGGCAAGTCTTTGATGAAGTGACTGACGATGATTGGGGCAAGGACACTAACCTTAGCGACGATGTAGTGATGTCACAGGACTGAAATGCCAAACCTCCAACAATTACAACTATCTTCTTTGCGCGATGTATGATTCCAACCAATGGTCAGTCTTATCCCATATTCCCACTGAATCCAGTTTTTCGAGAGCTCCTTGATGCCACGCTCAGCCAAATGCTGTCTTGGGCGGGATTCTCCGACCCCCCCTGCCGGGTCGGAGAATCGCCGGGGGGCGGCGTGTTTCCTGCCCCCCACCGGCTGCCGGATTCTCCGGCGCCGGTCGCCGGGCTCCTCCCGGTGATTCTCCAGCCCGCGATGGGCCAAAGTCCCGCCCATTCTATGCAGGTCCCGCCGGCGTAAATTGGAGTAGGTCCTTACCAGCGGGACCTGCCGGCACGAGGGGGCTCCGGGGTCCTCGGGGGGCACGGGGCTATCTGATGAATCATGACTCGGCACTTTATGCAGAAGATTGTTGCAAATGTTTCAGCCTTATCTTTTGTCATGGTTTTCTGGGTGCCCTCATCATTGAAGATGGGGTTATTTGTTGAGCCTCCTCCTCCAGTGAGTTGTTTAATTGTCCACCACCATTCACCACTGGATGTGGCTGGACTGCAGAGCTTAGATCTGGTCTGTTCGTTATGGAACTACTTATCTCTGTCTATCAGTTGCTGCTTACACTGTTTGTCACACAAGTAGTCCTGTGTTATAGCTTCATCACATTGACACGTCATTATCCGGTATGTCTAGTGCTGTACCTGTAGCTGACATGCCCTCCTGCACTCTTCACTGAACCAGGGATAAAACCATCTTGATAGTCACAGTGGAGTGAGGGTCTATGAGGTTAGATTGTCGTTGAGTATAATTCTTTGCTGCTGATGGCCCACACCACCTCATAGATGCTCTGTTTTGAGTTGCTCGATCTGTTAAGTCTATCCTATTTAGCATAGTACTGGTGCCACACAAAACAATGGATAGTGTCCTCAATGTGAAGACGGGACTTCATCTCCACTAGGACTGTGTGCTGGTCACTCCTACCGAGACTGTCTTGGACAGATGCGGCAGCATGGTGGCTCAGTGGTTAGCACTGTTGTTTCACAGCGCCAGAGACCCGAGTTCAATTCCCGGCTTGGGTCACTGCCTGTGTGGAGTTTTTACTTTCTCCCCGTGTCTGCATTGGTTCCGTTCGGGTGCTCCGGTTTCCCCCCACAGTCTAAAGATGTGCAGCTTAGGTGGATTGACCATGTTAAATTTCCCCTTCGTGTCCAGGGATGAGCAGGTTAGGGGACATGGGTCAGTGCCGACTCGATGGGCCAAGCGGCTACTTTTGCACTCGAGGGATTTTATGATTCTATGATCCTACGAGATTCATCTGTGATAGGTAGATTGGTGAGGATGAGACCAATTTAGATTTTTCCTCCTGTTGGTTCCCTCACTTAAGTTATGTCAGCTCGATCAGTAGTGGTGTGACCAAGCCACTCATGATGATGAACATTGAAATCTCCCGCTCAGAGTACATTCCATGTCCTTGCCAACCTCAGTATTTCTTGCAAGTGGCAGCAAAACCACACTACTACCTCCTCTGGTGGGCCTGTCATGTCGGTGGGACAGAATGGGCGGGATTCTGCCGTAATCGCCAGGGCGGGCAACTCCGGCAGGAAGGGGTGGCGTGAACTACTCCGGTGTCAGGCCGCCCCAAAGGTGCAGAATTCTCTGCACTTTCAGGGGCTAGGGCGGTCCCGGAGTGGTTTGCACCACGCTGGCCGGTGGGGAAGGGGCTTGGCACCATGCCAACCGGCGCCGAAGGGCCTCTGCCAGCCGGCGCGTGTTGGCACATGCGCGGGAGTGCCAGCGTGTGCCGGCGTCATCTCCGCGCATGCGCAGAGGTCTTTGTTTCTGCACTGGCCATGGCGGACCGCTACAGCCGCTGGTGCGGAAGAATAGAGTGCCCCCACGGCACAGGCTCACCCGCGGATCGGTGGGCCCCAATCGCGGGCCAGGCCACCGTGGGGGCACCTCCCGGGGCCAGATCCCCCCGTGCCCCCCCCGAGAACCCCGGAGGCCGCCCGCGCCGGCAGGTCCCGCCGGTAAGGACCTAGTCTAATTTATGCCGGCAGCACCGGCAAAAAATGGGGGGGCCACACCGCCGAAGAATCACCAGGGGACCACTGCCAGTGGCCGCCGACCGGCGCGGCGTGATTCCCGCCCCTGCCAAATCTCCGGCGCCAGAGAATTCGGCAGACGGGGAGTGCGGGATTCAAGCCGACCCCCGGCGATTGTCCAACCCGGCAGGGGGTCGGAGAATCCCGCCCAATATACCCAGTGATGGTGATGGCAGTGTCCGGTGAATTGTTTGTAAGGTATGATTCTGTAAGTTTGACGACGTCAGGCTGTTGATTATCGTGTCCTCCCAATATTTACATTAGCCCCCAGATGTTACTAAGCAGGACTTTGCAGGGTTGACAGGGCCGGCTTTATGCTGCCATTTCATGAGGATACCATTGCATGGGTAAAGCTACAAGATTCAAAAGGAATAAAGAGAAGGCAAGTATTTCCAGTCAAAGTTCTCTTCAGGCTTCGATGCAGAGAACACAACTAAAACTTCATTGTCAGTATTAACATATTAGGAAGGGTCATCAATCTCACAATGACCACAGAAGCAATATAAGTCCTCTTGCACACTAACAATAGGGTTATCCTGGGGAATAGCTTTGTGGAATGTGATTAGCCCTCCCTTAATACACCTCCTTAAGCAACAACACATCGTGCAGTCCTTTCCACCATGGCAGCAACAAGTCAGCGGGCATTCAAAGGGTCAGCGCAGACTCGATGGGCCAAGTGGCTACTTTTGCACTCGAGAGATTTCAAGCAGCTGAAACACCATTGTGCACATGGATGCACTCATGGCCATATGGAAATGCTGAGCAAGGTGGCACGAACAGTGAATACAGTTGTCAGTGGTTATCACTTCGCCTTCTCAAGAGGGAGCAACATCTGGACAACACCATCCTCCAATAGCCAGCTCTCATGGATGAATAATGCCGTGGCCTCATCTTGCTACTGAACCCCAGTATGCCATCGGACATCAGGGCATAGTGATCTGTTACTCCGCATCACAGAACCATAGAATGACTAAAGTGCAGAAAGAGGCCGTTCGGCCCACATCGTGTCAGTACTGACCCTTTGAAAGAGCACCCTACCCAGGCCCACTCACTCTCCCTATCCCCATAACCCCACCTAACCTACAAAGCGGCAATTTAACATGGCCAATCCACCCAACCTGCACATATTTGGACCGTGGGAGGAAACCAGAACTCCCGGAGGAAACCCACGGGGTCATGCACCCAAAACTGGGATATGTTCACGATGTCCTCACAGAGTGGTTCAGCTCGAAAATATATCAATCATTTACAAACACTAATGACCCTGCATTGGTCGAAAGCCTGCCACATTTACGCCCTGCATTGCCTCGGCAGATGGGGGTAATGTGGCTCATTCAGTATCGACACAGTCAATGACAGCTTCTTCCCCTCATAGATCCTGCTGAGCACTCTGGAGATATGTCGGAGTGTCGCTTTTATGATATGACAGACCTCGACATTGTCCAGCTCACAAAGGCCAATCCTTTATACGCTAAATCAATTTATGCACAATCATGCAATGAACTCCATATCAAGTTGCGCACTGTGCCTTTACAAAGGGAGCGCGTAAAGCACTGCTGGGCAGCTGAACGTGAGCAAAGTAAAATCCTCACAGCTCAGTGGACTGGTTCATCAGGATGGACACACACCCCTGACACCACAAACTCATCCCTCTCTTACAGACATTTCTAATGTCACCGAGTGAAACCAACTTTCAGCGTTCAGCATCTTGCACAGGGTGAGTGGGATCTAAGGAATAAATACCAGTCAACGTTAGGCGTGGAGATGAAATCACACTGCAGGATGGTATGAACGTCTAAGGTGCTCGACGATTAATTCCCTTACCCTCGTAAAATAAATGCCAAATTCCTTTGTCATCCAGAAACAAGAGACTTCAAAGGACAGCATCAAGATAATCTTGGTGAGCAATTCACCTGAGTCCAAATAATGTCTCTTCACGATCCAAGCGTCACATGTGCATTGTCCAGCCATCGTTCTCACAAATGAAATGCTTCTGTTCATGTTACAGATTTGGAAATAAAGGCACATCGCCGTGCTGAGATTGCGTGAGGCTTAATGCAACTGAGGATCCAGATGGGTGCTCATTGGGGGGTAAATTTTGACCTTTGAATGAGCTCCAACATTATGGACAGGATTGTCTGGCCTCCCAGCCGCATGTTCCTCGCTGTCTGGAAGTGACGCGCCATTCGCTGGCGGCCAGATTCTCTCCTCTTGCCGCTGTGAATGGGAACTCCCATTAAAGCCACCCCACCCCGCAGGGAAACCCACGAGTTGGGGGTGCGCTCCCAGCGGGAGCAGAGATTCCCGCCACCAGCGAATGGCCGTAGAAGTCCGGCCTAGAGGTCACTCACATATGTTGTCCGCATGTGGCCAATGTCTACTGGATGCACAGTAACAGGTTTGCTGGGAAAGGCTGGTATTGCCTTCCATGCAGAAACGATCCCTCGCCTCCCTAACCAGCACTGCAGTCTGCTTCCCCTAGGAGGAGTGTGTCCTCAACTCTGGAGCACCCCTCTGGTCTTTGCTCTCTCCCTTTTATTGTGAGGGATCTTGTCCTGCATAAAGATAGAAGGATTGACGACAAACACGATGGAAGCAAGAGCAGTTTGGAAGGATGCATGCCTGCCGTGGCTGCTGAGCTCTCCCCAATAAGGGATTTGTGCAAGAACCTACATGTGATAGTGCTCTTAAAGTGGCTGGCAGACATTCGCTGCAGATGACCCATCTGTTGGTGGTGTTTGACATCCCTGTGGAGTCTAGACCTTACACTGTCATAAGGGCATCAGGCAGACTCAGTCTAACTGAGCAGAAGTTTCACTTACAGAGGTAGGGCGCATCAGATCATTCATCCTTTTCCTGCATTGCAGGGTGGTCCTTTTTGTTTCCCACAGACAGTGACCTCCCTGGTGACCTCCTTCCGGGCTGTCGTGGGCAGGTGGGAGGACCCCCGGCCCCCATCTTGGGGAAAGAGAACCTCCCACCTATCCTGGATAGCTTGGAGGCGAATTTCTGGGGAGGCTCACTGAAATGTGGAGCCAAAGGTCCGCAGCGAGCGACCATTTGTGCGGGTGTAGTTTAAATATGGTGGCAGGACCTTTGACCTCGTGAGGTACTGGCAGGGCGGGCAAATTCCTGCCCACCTGACCACATAATTCGACAAGCTTCTTGTTGATGCATAATTAATTGGTTGAAAAGTGGAAGATTGCGTGGGTTAATCTGACCCACCGCCCACCAGGAATCATGCTGAATTTCTCACTGGTAACTGCACTTGGGGAGACTATGGGCGGAATTCCCCGGTCTCCCAGTTGTATATTTCCCAGCGGTGCACCGTTCGCTGGTGGCGGGATTCTCTACTCCCGCCGCTTGTCAATGGGATTTCCCATTGAAGCCATCCCGCGCTCCCGGGAAACCCACAGGCAGGGTGCGCCACAAGCAGGAACACAGAATCCTAGCGGCTAGGAATTGCGGCCTGGAATGTACTTGATGGTCAGTTTCGAAGCTGTATAGTACATTTGCTGCCTTAATATACAAAGATGTTTTACTAATGCAGTAGTTTAAGTGATTGTAAATTTTCTGCAGTTGACACATAAAACCGCAAATAAATGCGAGGAGTGCAAAAGGATCACCGTGTATACAACAAAGGAACAATAAATGAACAAAATGCTCCAAGTCATCAATGATGTGTTATTGAGGTGGTGGGGGAGTAGGGTGGGAAATGATCTTTTCTTGCTCTGTCATGCAAAGGCAGCTGTTTCATTAATATTGCATGGCTGCATCATTTAAGTCTGAAATGGAAATGGGGCGGCAACGTTCGCAAAAAGCCAAAACCCGTGACATCCCACAAGAGCATTTGTCAGAACTACAAAGGCATCTGCTCAAATGAGGACCACGGCAGATTCGATATCTCACAACATAAATCCACTTTCCCAGATTCCTTAATACCTTTTGGTTAACAAAAGTCTTTCAACCTCAATTGTAAAATTAACAACTGAACAAGCATTAATTGCCATTTAAACAATCTAGTTTAAAAAAATACATCACCATAATCCTAACAGGATTTGCTTTCAGTAAGGAAAGAAACTGGCTTGGTGATGATCCAGGCTTTGAAAACATGCTAAATTGAAGAATTGCCCTTTTATGATAATGGACTTACAGCGTGCGCGATGATGACTATTATGGGATGCATGGTTCTAATTGGGGCATCGCTCTGCAGGTGTTGCAGGCATTTGTTATTAGTCACAGGGCAATCCAAATATACTTGTTTGGGGTCAAACTATGCAAGCATAGGGGATGGAAGACATTTGTCAGCTGCCAGCATAGCAGGCAATGAAATGCAGGATCCAATGTAGCTCGTCACCATCAAAAGCCGCACATTTATAGAACAGTACTCTTGCCTGTTATGCTAATTAATTGGATTGCCTTCCATCCTGCCAGGGTCCCAAGTTCGATTCCCGCTTGGGTCACTGTCCTATGCTAAGCCTGCGTGTGCTCCCCGTGTGTGCGTGGGTTCGCTCTGAGTGCGGCGGTTTCCTCCCACAAGTCCCGAAAGACGTGCTGTTAGGTGAATTGGACGTTCTGAATTCTCCCTCCGTGTACTCGAACAGGTGCCGGAGTGTGGCGACTAGGGACTTTTCACAGTAACTTCATTGCAGTGTTAATCTAAGCCTACTTGTGACAATAAAGATTATTATTATTGTCCTCCGCCAGTTTGTGCAGCTGCATTGTAAACCTGCCCAGATGGTTGACCCACCAGGGAAGCATTGTTCTCCCAATGCAGGAAGGACCTGTTTATTGGATGCTGCCTTTACAAGCTCAAATTCGGGCCTTGGCTCCTCGCCCTAGCCGTGGTGGAGATCACAGCGCTGTGGTTTGGACTTGCCTTTGGCCAGAGAACACAGGAGGGAGAAGATGACCCTTTAAAAGCTTTAAAATGAAGAGTTTAATCATATCAGCCTTGATCTCATTGAATGGCGAAGCAGGTTTGAGTGGCCTACACCTGCTCCTAATTCATACTTTCGTAACCTCTAAATGGCATCGTGCCATTTCACCATGCCATCCCCAACAACCTGAAGGCCTCTCCAGTGAAACACTCTTTTGATGAGATCTCCATGAGTACCCTTACTTGTTCAATCCACAATTGGGTTGTTCACTGAGCATTGTTGGCAATGGTTGGGTGTTCACTTGTTCTAACCCCCCCCCCCCCCCACGGGGATGAACCAATTAATCTCCCCCAAGAGCCTCGTGGAGCAGGAGCATTCTCCCCCCCCCTGCCCCCGCCCCCCCCTTTGGGACGGCCCAACGCTGGAGTGGTTCACGCCCGGGACCCCCCTCCCCGCCGGGTAGGGGAGAATCCCACCCATGTATCGTAACTCAACAATGCTTTTAGGCACATTGCGGCCAATTTTCATCCCGGTTCCACACAGGGGACACTCACTTCCCGACCGTAACGCAAACAAAAAGCTGGGAGAGGGGACTGAAACCAAAGAGAAACCAAAGAGAAAATCCGCAGTAATTTCCTTTTCTGGGAGAGGAGACTGGTGTGTGAGCTCACTTTTCTATTTACTGAAGTCATTAATTTCTTCAAGAACCCCTAAGAAAGGAGTGCAGCAACAACGCGACGCTATGTGAATATGGGTGGACGAAGCAAAGCTGTCTCAGCTGCCTCTGTTTCCTTCTCCTGTGTCAGGTGAGTGGCCCCTATAAGGGGCACCCAAAGAAATAGCCTCATGCACAGCTCCTGCCGGATAAGAGGGGCATGAATTAAGAATGTGGAGGCTAGAATAAAGTGTATGCCTGTTCTATACATGTACCAGATACAATTCTCAGCTCTGGGGGCTTCCTTGCTCAAGTTAGGGTTTCCCCCCACCCCAGAACTCTGCCCCCACGCTCCCCCCCCCAATTTTCAAGATCTACAGTCCTGTCAAGGGGTATAAATTGCACAAAGGGAGTATTTGGCTACTAACCAGTAAACAGGTGGGTCTAGGTTACATAAAGTGGAGCACGCTTCAGAGTTGCCTCACTGGGTAGCTCCCAGACATTGGAGATTGTGCAGGCAAGGCAGAGAAGCAGTGGTAATGTAATAATTCTGAGATGCAGACCTCTGGAGCTCGAATCCTTGCAGAGTGCTTGAAAAAAACACTAACATCAAATGAGCAGGATTCTAACATCAGACTCAATCAATCAAATTGGTGCATGTAGTGGTGCAGTAATGATGTTCTGCTCTAATTATTTTAGGTTTTCTTGTAATGAAATGTAATAATATTTATTAGTCGCACATAAAGTAACCTTGCAAAGCCAATCTGATGCTCAGATTTATGCAATTCCTAATTGTCAACGACCGATTTTTACCAACGCAAATCATTTTCTGGAAGATGTACTATAACTCACACAGATTAAATAAAAAGGCTAATATATTTTGCCTGCTTGCTGATCTTAGCAAATAACTGCAGAATGATTTCTCGCTTTACATTCATGTCTCTCTGGCAATGGCAATTAAAGAATGGATGATAATATAGCCAGAGAAAATCAACCCTTGGTCAAAATATACTTATGTCATGATGGTGAAGAACAAGGACAAATGTCTTAAAACACAGTAAGGTTTTGGAGCATTTTTCCCTTTTCATTGAATGTTGTGTGCATTGTTAAAATAAAGGCAATGCGACAAGTTCTCATCTAAGCATTATGATGTAATATTTAGACCTTATCAGCCTGTAATTATTGTGCTCATGGCTTATTTCAATTTTCAAACAATGAACAATAAGATCAAGAAATATTATTGTGGATAAGTTTTATCGAAATGTTACACAGATGCCAAACTGTGTAAACTTGATTAACTGTTCAGTTCAGGTGCTAGTTCCTTACAAAGACCCTGTAAATATTCTACTGGGCGATATTATTTTCAAATTTCATCAGGAGGCTAAAGTTGGGCAGCCTTTTATTTTCAGAACTGCTTATCTTGAAGCTAGTGTAAGTAAGATCCATTCTAATGATGTCATTGGTGGGCACACTTTGTTTTAATACAAGCAGCATCGATTACATTTTTTTGAGTTGCAAATGATTTATTGACGACCCCTTGAGGTGTATCACTCCAGATGCTTTCATGGAATAACACAGGAGACAAAAGAGAGAGATCGATCCAGAAACCATCAGCACTTGACTTGCCTGATGGATAATCAGCACAAAACATTTTGTCACAGTTGACAAAGTCACAAGCTGATGTGTCCATGGGACAGGCCTCAATTTATGATGAGATAAACATTCTGGTAGGTTCATGGTGTCAATTTGCTGCTCTTTAACCACCAGTTTCCATTTAATTAAACAAATATTTATGCAGCGAGACTCTGTCATCTCTATCGTAGGTGGTGTTTGGAGATTGTGAGAATGACCAGAGCAAATGCAGCACAATTGTGCCTTGCTCAACCTGTCTTAAATAGGTTTGATGATCTATCTTACTGTAAATATTTCTGATGTATAGACAGTATATTGAGAATGTTCAACTTTTGTCATGGCAACAGAGAAGCATACTGCGCATAGGCACGTCCATTAAGGAATTTATGACGTCAGTGGCTGTGTCCCAAATAAGCAATTGCCCATGAAGCTGTCAGAAAAGACTCCTTTGGATAAATTGTTAGCAACAGAAAATGAAAATGGATATCTGGGCAATGCTCCTTCATTCTGTAACAGCTTTAGATAAAATTATAGCAGTGGAAGGAAACGTTATAGGTCAATAGATCATTCCCTGTATGAAAGTGCATTAAGACAACTAATTAAATTTGAGTGTAATGCTTGTGTGGAATAATTTGAAAATCATTCATCATTGTAATCATTTTTCATGGAGCTATTTACTGAAGAAATTTAGTTCCATGGGTTTTATGGATATTAAATGTGAAGAGTTTTTGTTGTAAACGCAATGATCAAATAGTTATTGTGTACAAACAGGTTTATGCTTCTCATATCCTTCATTCATCTTTGCATGCTTTCATTCTTTTATATCTTGGGATGCTCAGAATGGACATGTTTACCGATTTGTACCATGTTCTGCAAAGCTTTCTATTGTGTAACATGGAAAAATTCTACCATTAATAGCGCATTAATATTAGAAGCTACAGTTACTGATGAAAATGCAGTGAAGATAAATTCTAACTTCACGGACAGGGAACGACATTGGGTTGTACTGTGAGAGACTCACTTCATTTCACTGGCGATGATTCGTTAACATAGAAGTGACAAAATGTCCTTCCAAAACAAGTATACTGCCGCAACACTCTGTACTGCAATTGACAAATGTAGCCTGTCCAACATTGAGGTCAGTCAGAAGGTGAGGTAGAATAGGGAGGGTGTTGTGGAGAGGATGGAATGGGGAGTTTGCACCAGGGACAGCAAGTGGCCTGAACATTCTTTGTGGGTCTCAGAGGATCACTCCTGCTCTATTGGCTTCCTAAAAATAATTTTGCACTCACCTGTAAAAGCTTCTGCTTCTTGCTAGAGAGGTGTTACAGAGCATATTGTGGCAGAGGCTAAAATAGATATAGCTTCTGATAAATGTCTCAGGGTTCTGATTTACTCACATTCAGCTGTGAAATGCTGATGGGGGAGTGAAGGAGAAGATGTGTTTGGCGGTGACATCATACCATTGTCATGTGAGAGTACCTTTAAGAAATGGATGTTTAAGCAATGTACCTTTAAGAAATGGAGCTGGTCATATTACTGAAGTGATGTCAGAGGGTGGGGGGAGCTGAGCTCACTTCTGCTTTTTTGAGTTTCAGTTTGAGAAGGCAGCTGGGAGTGTCTGTGTGTTTTGCTGTGAGCTGCAGGAAGAAACACAGACCTGGTCTGTTGATGTCTGCAATCCAAAGACTATAAATATATTGAATGTAACTTAATGTGTTCTTATTTTTTGAAGGTTTGAAGTCTGTTGGATGTTTAAAGGAACAGTTTGAAGGATTATTTAGTGTTGTAGTCTTTTGGGGTTATCTTTGAAGTAATGGGTGTAAGATATTCAATGTTTGTTTCCAAAAGGTTAACTTGAGTTCATAGAATAAAATTGTTTTGTTTTAAAAACCATTTGTTCATTTCTGCTGTATCACACCTGGAGAGTACGCCGTGTGCTTCCCACACCACAATCTATTAAAAGTTGTGGGTCGGTTGAACTCCATGAAACACTTTGGGGTTCTGTAAACATGGACCCATAACAATTGGGGGCTCATCCGGGATAAAAGTCTATCGATTGGTTTGGCTGAACAAAATTAAAGACAGTGAGGTGTGAGCATATTGTGGTTGCTTTTCAGGTGTGGTATTTTAGTTTAAATGGGGAGTGTGTTGTGGACAATCGATCTTTCAGAGGCTCAGGAGTTTTTGGGGGTGGACACAGTAACACGCAATACCTTACGGACAGAGACTAAAAGCAGACTGTTAGATTTGGCAAAAGCATTGCTGTTAACATTGCCTGACAAAATGCGAAAAGATTAGGTACTTACCGCCCTAGCTGAGCATTTAAATTTGCCTGAGATACATCTGACTCATTAGAAATGGCAAAGCTCCAGTTTCAGATTAAGCAATTTGAACATGAAAAAGAATTAAAGCAGCTTGAATATGCAATGAGAGAAAAAGAAAAGGAGGGAGAAGAAAGAAACAGAGAAAGAGATAGAGAGGAGAGGGAAAAAGAGAGAGAGTTTGAACTTCATAAAATGGCTATGAAACATGAAAATCAGTTAAAATTGGCAGACGCAAAGGGAAACATACAGTTGGATGAGATTGGTGAGGATAGTGAGACAGAGCATCATAGTCGAAGACTTGGTGGGATCTATTTAAACATGTCCAAGCATTGCCAAGGTTTGACGAGAAGAAGGTAGAAGCCTTTTTCATTTCATTTGAGAAGGTAGCTAAACAAATGAAATGGCCACCGGACATGTGGGTATTACTGATTCAAACAAAGCTGGTAGGTAGAGCTAGTGAAGTGTTTGCATCACTACCGGAGGAGGTTTCTGGAACGTATGAGGAGGTGAAGAAATCCATCTTAGGTGCATATGAGCTAGTGCCTGAAGCTTATGGACAAAAGTTAGAAATTTAAGGAAAGAATTTGGTCAAACATACATGGAGTTTGAAAGGCTCAAACAGAGTAATTTTGATAGGTGGATAAGGGCTTTGAAAATAAACCAAACTTATGAAGCTCTCAGAGAAATTATATTTTTGGAGGAGTTTAAAAATTCAATTCCTGATGTAGTGAGAACTCATGTGGAAGAGCGGAGGGTTAAAACTGCGAGATTAGCAGCAGAAATGGCAGATGATTATGAATTAGTTCATAAATCAAGGCTTGGTTTCCGACATCAGTTTCAGCCTGTGAGGGATAGAAACTGGGGACATGAGAATTACTCAAGTGGTAAAGGTAAAGGTGATCTGATGGGAGATAATAAAGAGAGTGTACCTCAGATTAAAAAAGAAATCCAGGAGGATGGAAGAGAAATGAAAAGTTTCAAATATTTTCACTGTCATAAACTAGGCCATGTAAAGTCACAGTGTTGGTGGTTGAAGAAAAGCACTGGGAAGGCTGATGTGATAAAACAGGATTATCATAGAATTTACAGTGCAGAAGGAGGCCATTTGGCCCATCGAGTCTGCACCGGCGCTTGGAAAGAGCACCCTACCCAAGATCAACACCTCCACCCTATCACCATAACCCAGTAACCCCACCCAACACCGAGGGCAATTTTGGACACTAAGGGCAATTTATCATGGCCAATCCACCTAACCTGCACATCTTTGGACATCTGTAGAAATAAAACGGATACATCAGAAAGCATATGCGGAAGAGGAATCTGAGAGTATACCAGAGTGTTATTACCCTAAAAGTGATGGCTTGATGAGAAAATGGGGACCTGTACTTATGCAGGCGGATAAAAAGTGGGCAGAAGTTCATTAAGTAGTATTGCCGGTAGGGTATAGAAAGGAGGTGGTGTGAGTGGCACATGAGGTACAGTGGGAGGTCATTTGGGGATAAGGAAAACTCAAGCTAAAATCCAGAAACATTTTTATTGGCCTGGACTACATAAAGATGTAGTTAAATGTTGTCAATCATGTCACACATGTCAAGTGATAGGGAAACCTCAAGCAGTGATAAAACCAGTGCCCTTAATACCCATCCCAGCATTAGAGGAACCTTTTACAAGGGTCCTAATTGATTGTGTAGGACCGCTTCCTAAAACAAAAAGTGGGAATCAATATCTTTTGACTATAATGGATGTGTCTACTAGGTTTCCAGAGGCCATTCCAGTATGTAATATTACAGCTAAAAACTTTGTGGAGGAGTTACTTAAATTCTTTATTAGATATGGATTACCCACAGAAATTCAATCGGATCAAGGATCAAATTTTACCTCAAAGTTATTCAAAGAAGTTATGGATAGTTTATGAATAAAACTTTTTAAATCAACTGAGTACCATCCAGAATTGCAGGGAGCGTTAGAAAGGTGGCATCAGACATTATAGACAATGTTGAGGGCTTATTGTCAAGATTATCCAGAGGATTGGGATAAAGGAATTCCATTCATACTGTTTGCAATTAGGGATGCACCTAATAAGTCAACCAAATTTAGTCCTCTTGAACTAATTTTTGGTCATGAGGTAAGAGGACCACTTAAATTGATTAAAGAAAAATTGGTGGGACAAGAACTCCAAAGTTCATAGTTTTGCCAGTGGAGATAAAGTTTTAGTGTTGTTACCAGTGGTAGGTGAGCCTTTAAAAGCATGGTTTTGTGGACCGTATCAGATTGAAAGGAAATTAAGTGAGGTGAATTATGTGGTTAAAACACTAGATAGAAGGAAGACTCACCGAGTGTGTCATGTGAATATGCTTAAAAGGTACTTTGAAAGGTAAGGAAAGAAAAAGGAGGTTTTAATGATTCTAACTCAAAGTGATGAACCAAATCCAGATGACTGTGAATTTGACATACCTCAAATTAAATTGGAAAATGAGGAGGTTCTTAAAAATTGGGATGAATTGTTAAGTTACCTTCCAGAGGAAAAACAAACTGACCTGAAAGAGTTATTGATATCACATGGGAAAGTTTGTAGAGATAAATTGGGAAGTACTGAAATGGCTGTCCATGATGTAGATGTGGGAAATGCTGTTCCTATCAAACAACATCCATGTTGACTTAATCCTTTAAAATTGGCACAGGTTAACAAAGAGATTGAGAGTATGCTTAAAAATGGCATAATTGAAGTGGGTTGCGGCCAATGGAGCTCACCCATAGTAATGGTTTCTAAACCAAATGATACCCAACGGTTGTGTGTGGACTATAGAAAGCTGAATGCAGTTACAAGAACGGACTCTTATCCTATCCCATGTTTGGGGGATTGCACTGAGAAAGTGGGACAATCCGCTTGTATTTCCAAATTGGATTTACTTAAAGGTTACTGGCAGGTACCTTTATCCGAAAGGGCGAAGGAGATTTCAGCTTTTGTGACTCCAGATGGTATATACCAATACAAAGTTATGCCATTTGGCATGAAAAACGTGCCAGCCACATTTCAACGGTTAACTAACAAAGTTGTTTCAGGATTACCCAATTGTGCGGTAGATATTGACGATTTGGTAGTTTTCAGCCAGACATGGAAAGAACATTTCAAACATCTGATGGAGTTATTCGATCGACTACAGGAGGCGAGTTTGGTGATAAACCTACCCAAAAGTGAATTTGGAAAAGCCCAAGTCACTTTCCTTGGCCATACAATCGGACAGGGTTGATTGGTCCCACGGGATGTGAAAATGAAAGTTGTTGGGAAGTTTCCGATACCCGCGACAAGACGGGAAATAATTTGATTTTGTGGCATGAGTGGATTTGATCGAACGTTTGTGCAAGAATTTTGTAGCATGATTGCTCCACTGACGGACTTGCTCAAGAAACGTAACAAATTCCAATGGACAGCGGAATTTCAACATCCATTTGACTGCCTGAAAGCTGTGGTAACCAATGCTCCTGTATTGGAGAATTGCAAGGGACTCTGTGATCAGATTGAACTGAAGTATCTAACTTTAAAGAGAAATGCCGAGGCGTAGAGGAATGGATGGATCGTGCAGAGTCTTCCTTGTTCAAAGAGACTGTCAATCGAGAAGGATTTCGGTTGGAGGAAGAAGAACGAAAAAAAAAATGGACTATATTATTATACCTTTTTGCATGTGTTATTTTTTTAGAACCGGTAAAGTGTTTTTACTGTGTGCATTTCTTAATTGATGGTGCAAAGGTGAAAAATGAAACCATCTTGAAGTTGATGGGTTTTTTTTTCTTGGGGGAGGTGTCATGTGAGAGTATCTTTAAGAAATGGATGTTTAAGCAATGTACCTTTACGAAATGGAGCTGATAATATTACTGAAGTGATGTCAGAGGGTGGGGGGAGCGGAGCTCACTTCTGCTTTTTTGAGTTTCAGTTTGAGAAGGCAGCTGGGAGTGTCTGTGTGTTTTGCTGTGAGCTGCAGGAAGAAACACAGAGCTGGTCTGTTGATGTCGGCAATCCAAAGACTATAAATATATTGAATGTAACCTAATGTGTTCTTATTTTTGAAGGTTTGAAGTCTTTTGGATGTTTAAAGGAACAGTTTGAAGGATTATTTAGTGTTGTAGTCTTTTGGGGTTATCTTTGAAGTAATTGGTGTTAAGATATTTAGTGTTTGTTTTTAAAAGGGTAACTTGAGTTCATCGAATAAACATTGCTTTGTTTTAAAAACCATTTGTCCATTTCTGCTGTATCACACCTGGAGAGTACGCCGTGTGCTTCCCACACCACAATCTATTAAAAGTTGTGGGTCGGTTGAACTCCATGAAACACTTTGGGGTTCTGTAAACCCGGACCCATAACACCATCCTTGCTCTGAGAGAGGGGAAGGGGTGAGGGCAGAGGTGCGGGTGAAGGGTCAGACACGGTTGAGAGCCCTGTCGAACACAGTGGGTGGGAAACCATGATTAAGCAAAAACGAAGACAAATCTACTCCAGTCCTATCCCACAACACTTTTTTCGGTACATTGATGACCGTTTTGGTGCCCCTTCATGTTCCCGTCTGTGTTATATTACTCTTTGATAATATGTCGTAACTCTTTGCTTCGTAATCCAGAATGGTCTGATGGTGTGATTATAAATAAACCACCAATCTTTAACTTTAAGCAAAACTGATTTATTGAATAACGATGGAATTTATACTGAGTTCTCACACTCCACAGAACTATAACTATGAATAAAGTAATCTATATTTAAGTAATAACTAATTGAACTACTCATGCTGCTTCTATCTAGTCTTAACTATGCTATGATCTATCTCTCTCTGCTGACACTTAACTGACTACCCAAGATTCTCTCAGTTCTTATATTTATACTGGGAACTAGTGGTGCCCTCTAGTATTTATATTACATTGAGATGTAATAATCAACCCTTTACTTGTCTACATATATGCATATCATCACAGTCTGGACCTGGTGTATTAATTTCATTTCCAATTTCCACCCCTTTATCTCCTTTATCACATGGTCCATCTTTGACACTTCCCTTCCCTTCCTTGGCCTTTCTATTTCAAATTTCTGCGGATAGACTATCCGCTAGTTTCCATTGCAAACTCACCCACTCCCATACCTACGTCGACGGCTCTTCACACCCCTCATCCTGTAACGACTCCTTCCCATTCGCCCAGTTCCTTTGCCTCTGTTCCGATTATGCCACTTTCCAAAAAGGTGCTACTGGCAAGTCTTCATTCTTCCTTAATCATGGTTTCCCACCCACTGTGTTTGACCCATCTCCCTCAACTCTGCTCTTATCCCTTCACCGCCCTCCCAGAACCAGGAGAGGGCCCCCCTTGTCCTCACTTTTCACCTCACCAGCCTCTGCATTCAAAGAGTCATCCTCCACCAGTTCCGCCAACTCCAACATGATTCCACCTCCCAACATATCTTCCCCTCACTCCCCCTGTCAGATTTTCGTAGACACCGTTCCCTCCGGGATATCCTGGTTCATTCCTCCATCACCCCCAACACCTCACTCTCTTCCCACGGCACCTTTCCATGCAATCACAGAAGATGTAAGTCCTGCCTCTTTACCTCCTCCCTGCTCACCATCCCAGGGCCTAAACAATCTTTTCAAGTGAGGCAGTGCTTCATGTCCACCTCCTTCAATCTGGTCTATTGCATTTGCCACTGCCAACGTGGTCTACTCTACATTGGAGACTAAATGCAGACTGGGTGACCGCTTTGTAGAACACTTTTGGTCTGTCACAAACAGGACCCAGGCCTTCCTGTCGTTTGCCATTTCAACTCACCGTCCTGCTCTCACGTGCATATATCCATCCTTGGCCTGCTGCAATGTTCCAGTGAAGCCCAGCGCAAACTGGAGGAACAACACCTCACCTTCTGATTATGCACATTACAGCCATCTGGACTTAACACGGAGCTCAACAACTTCAGACTGTGAATTCTCTCCTCCACCTTCACGCCATTTTTGTCTCTTTTATTTATTTTCATTTCTTCCATTGCTGTTTTTCCCTCACCATTTTCCCCCTCCCCCCAACTCCACTTGGTCCATCTGTTCCCTGTTGCTAGTTGCCCTTTGACACACTGCTCACCTTTGTTCTGCCATTTACACATTCTAATCTCTTTATCTCTCACTGTCAGCACCCTCCTTAGCCTTAATCACCCCCATTTACATTCCTTTTGTCTTTCAGTCCTCGACATCTTTGTCTGTCAAAATCTATCATTGGTGTTCTATTCAGCCCCGCTGTTCCTCGCACCATTCCCCCACACCCCGATAGTATAAATCTGACCCCATTTCCAGTTCTCTCTAGTTTTGACAAAGTCATCTGGACTCGAAACGTCAGCTCCCTTCTATCGCCACAGATTGTTGAGATTGTCGAGCATTTTCTGACAAAAATGCTCCTTAGCATGTCGTTTTTGTGGAATCATGCCGTATGCTAATTGGTTGCAGCGTTTCTTTACCTTAACACAGAAACCACAATTGGAAAGTATTTAATTGGCTGTAAAATGCTTTGGTGCATCCAAAGTTGTGAAAGGTGCTACATAAATGTAAGTCTATCCTTCTTTTCCAGCCTGTGTGCAACGGCAAATTAATGCCCAACAATTAATGCAAACTCTCACACGAAGAGGGATACAGAGGATGCTGTTACTTTTCCCGTTCTCATCAGGTGCTTCTATTGCACTAAACATGAAAGTTGCTCCCAATGAAACACTCTCCCTCCTATGATCCAAAGCATACGACCCCAGTGCTTAAAGTAATCCAGGATAACATGCTTTTGGTTAAAAACATATCCATTTGCTTTCTCCTGATTTGTGGATAGGATTTCTATCACACTCCGGTATCACTTCAGAAAATGATTTGTTTCAGCAATGCCAATTGCTTTCATACAGGGGCTGAATCACTGAACAAATCTGTTCACAGATATGGAGTGAAATGCACCTCCAGTGGGCGTGCAAAGCGAGTGGTAGCAGAACGGACCAACATACACACTGTTCGATTGCCTTTTCTGTTGCCGTTTTGGGAAAGGCAAATCAGGAGGGGATGTGGGGGGGAGTATAACCGATGGTTAATCCAATACATGCCAGTTTCCATGTAAGTGGACAATTACTCCAAAGGTCGCTACCATTGGGAGAACAGTCTGCAAATTTGAGGCAATTGATGAGCACGATGAAAGGCCAGCGACATTAACTCATATGCAAAGGCCTGTTTAAGACTATTAGCTGCATCACAGAGGCAACACTGAGTAGACTATGATGTCAATTAATTGATTTCTGCTGAGCATTTGTCAAATTTGGACAACTATTTTCCTATGTTTTCTTTTTCGTAACCTGCAACTGGCCTGGCTTCTCGCTGAAGGTTTTCAGGCAAAATCAGAGGAATTAAATTTCCTCGAACTATAAAATCACTCGCATGGTTGTACATCTCATAAGAGAAGATATTTGTTCTAAGTTGTACAATGTTGTACACAGAGACGGTCTATAAACTATGAACAAAAATTACTCCCACTTGTGTCATAGAATGCAAGATATATGTGCGAGATTGTGTTTCTGTGAAGATTCCCTCGATAACTTCAGCTGAAGAACAATGAAAAACCCAGAGCAATGGGGTAAACGCCATTTATCACAAAAGTACAATGGTTGAGCAGGAGAACCCCACATGTAAGTTTACATTAGCAGCCTGGTGATCATTAATGAGGCGAGAATCAAATACACAAATCTGTCATAATGCTCAATATAACATCATTTAGATCCACTTGCTTGTGAATCCAACACTTACACTGACAGATGACCCGCCGTTAAATCTAATGTGCACTAACTTAGCTCCATCAGTCATGCTCATTGATAGTGTATATATAATTGATTGCAGTTGGTAAATTAGTGGCTGGTAGAGAGATGACAAAGGCAAGAATAGATGGGAGAATGGGAGACAGCACTGTGTCCATAATTACACGCAGCCTGGCAGGCTTAGAAAACCGATTGTCACACCGGGGCAGTCTTCCATTGTTTTTCAGAGATGTTTTAAGTTACCAATGTCTTTTTTTAAAAACCCTGAATCATTAACCAGAGATTTGACTCATACGTAGCACAGTTGAGAAGCCAGGAACTCCCAATGAATAAAACACACAGTCAAGGAAGTTGGCTGGATTTTCATGGAGTTGGTGAGTCTCAATGGAGGGTGAACAAATGACAGCTAGGACCTGTTTCTGGGATTCCCGACCCCATTCCTAGGTTTTCTGATTTTCAGGAGTGCCTCTTAAGAGGATGGGCTGGTGTGGGTCTTGAGATTGTACTCAAACTGGCCCGTTCTACTGTGGGGTTTGGCATGTCCTAGTTCTCTGCAATTCTCAGAACTATAGTCTGCATGGCTGAGCCTTTTGAAACGAAATTTCAAAAGGCCTTCTTGTGCCCTCTTGCCAATGTGTGCCCCCCACCCACTCCCCCATGACCCCTCATGCTGCCGTGCCAAGTTTATGGCACTTCCATGCCCATTCACCCACTGTATGGAACCAATGAACCCAATAGTGACAATAAAATGTGTAAAAAAATGTTTTTTGTAAACAAACAAACATTCATTCATAACTTTCCACTTTCTTCAAAAAGCTCCTTTGTACTACAGACCAATACAAGTGTTAATAATCCAGACACTTTAAAGTATCGATAGTTGAAACTTCAGCACTTGAAACCTCTTTATCTTGTGTAAATAAGCATTGTGAAATTGACAGAAATGCTCAAAGAGCCAGAGCTCAAGCAATGTTCCCATACCAGCCTCCCCGAACAGGCGCCGGAATGTGGCGACTAGGGGCTTTTCACAGTAACTTCATTTGATGCCTACTTGTGACAATAAGCGATTTTCATGTTTTCCCTAGGATACAGCTGTTTCAATCCTCCAATGAATTTCTGGGCTCTCACCAAGCCTCATTATGTATTCTTGGTTGAGAGCCAAAATAGCCAATAGAATACTGAGATGCCTGAGAACCAGAAAAAACATTACTTGATTGACAGCTCTGACTCTCTTAGGTCAATTACATTATGTATATTTACACACGATAAATAATCTCAAGTGCTTACAGTTTCAACTAGTGATACATTAAAGGGTCTTAGATTGGCTTGCAATAAAATGGAAGGTTTTCAATGCATGACTTTAAAAAAACTTATTTTTTGCACATCTTATTGTTGCTGTTAATTGGTTAATTGGTTCTATAAACTGTATAGTGAGTGAATGGGCATGGAAGTATGATAGCTTGAATGGGGACATGAGGGGGCCATAGGATGTGTGTGGCATCATACCTTAGCATAGGGGCATGATGGGCCAAAGGAGATGTGGGCGGTATGGGGTGGTGCAGATAGAGTATGGGGAGTGTGAGAAATGTGGAGGAATGTGAGGAGGGTGAAGAGTCTGGGGGGATGTAGGGAGGATGCGAGGGGGATGAGAGCTGGGGATTAGAGGGCCTTACTTTTTTCATTATAATTGGGTCACTACCGAGACATGCCTTTTAACGAGCTGTCCAAACTCCTTCTCCTGGCCTGTTTATCGCCTGGCCAAGGCTTCCACGCTCCACCCTCCCTCTCTCCCCCCCCCCCCCCCACCCACCCCACAAACACACACACACAATGAAAATCTCATCTATCCTGAAAATTTCTCCTGAGGTGGGTGGGCCGAGCCGGGAATTTTCCCACATCCACCCCCCCCCACCACCCACGTCAAGACTGAAAGTCTAGCCCATTGAGACTGGTTAATTTTGATTCATCATGGGAATTTCAAAAGAGGGTAACTCTCCAGCCTTGCGATCCTTCCTTCGAAGCCACCTTCTCCAATCCAGCTTCACTTCTCTCTCACCGCAGCATTGAGTAATTCTGCTCTGAAAATGATTCCGGGATTTGTCAAAGCAGACGTGCATCACCCATCTTGTGAGCGTCGGCAAACATGCCGCTGAGCAGGGCCGTAGCTGGAAGAGACATTCTCGTCCCTATGCACATTCAAATGAGGAGTGTGACTTCTGTTTGAAGCCTCCTCTGCAATAGCATCGGCCGCATTCAGGGAAAACCAGGTCTGCATGCAACCTTTCAAGATGGATAAACTTGTGATTAGGTGACAGTCAGCGCAATCAAATGCTTTGTTGAGGCCTGATAGAGTGAGTATGCTCTTCACCAGACCCATATTTCATAGCTTGTTATCTCGTAATCCAAGTAATGTTGATTCCAGTGAGTTCCTTTTCATGTTGCCTGTGATTGATGGGTTGCTTCATTCAGTGCTCAAACTTATCATTTACTGTCAGACCTGGTTGTAGATAACCCTTTTAACAATCTTTCTAATCTTGGATAGTAAATATATTGATCTCAGGATGGTGCATTCTAGTTTGTCATTGACTCAGGGGCAGACTGACTGCTGCTCTGTTTCATGAGTTTGGAAATAATAAACTCCCCTGGAAGAAGTTAATTGCATGTCAGGAGGATGTCAAAACTATAGACAAGTCTTGGTACCCTACTGTTCATAAAGGCCTGGGATTTTCTGAATGGAATTTTGAATTCTCTTTGTTGCTTTCCCTATATTAACTTCTCTGAAGACATTTATTGGATCTTTATGTTGCAATTTCATTTTCTGTTGCTGCTTCGTGCTAGCCACGAAACTGGTCAATGCATTTACAAAATTGTCGTTGTTTATTTCCATCAGTTCCCAAACACACACTGGTTAACAGTTTTGGGGCAGGATTCTCCATTTGGGGGACTAAGGACGGGATTCTCTGTTGCCTGACGGCAAAATCATATTCGGCGATCGGGCGGAGAATCGCCATTTGCGACCAAATCAGGGTCGATGCTGTTTTTCGGATGCTCCGCCCCCTCCAAATTGGCGTCATCGAGGCGGGCGCCGCACACCGTTGCGGTGGCATCAGCGTGTCGCCTTGAGACCCTCCCCGATGCTCTGCCCCCCGATGGGCCAAGATCCCGACTGTGCGGGTCGCCTATGGTCGCGTTTTCATAAACCCAGCGTGACGGCTGCGGACTGCGGACTGCGCCGCCACAGCCGGGGGGGGGGGGCAGTCGTGCTGCTGGCAGGGGGTCTTCGATGAGGGCTGTGGGGACTGGTGGCCGGTGGTCGAATGGCAAGAGTGGTCAGGGGGTACTATTTGGCCGGCCAGGTCCACATGTGGCCGGCGCCACGTTGTAGGTCATCGCCGTGCGCATATGCGGCCACGGACCCGCCAATTCTCCAGCCGTTTATGACGGGAACGCCGGGTGTTTTACTTGGCGCGGCTGCTAGCCCCCCCACCGGGCGCAGCGTCAGTGTGAGGGCGGCGACAACTTTTTCATTGTAAAGCTTAATGAATGGCCTCGACGGGGAGTTCCTCGCCAAGGCCCAAAAAAGGGCAAATTGCCCTTGAATAGCGGGGTCTTTCTCGGTACTGCAGGTGCCGAGAAACACTCCGCAAAACATGCCACTCAGCGGACTTGAGTCCGCCAAATCTTGCCCAGCATCTTCCATGGCTTCAGGAATTCTCAAAATCTTCACAGCCAACAAAGTAATTTGAAGTGTAGACACTGCCGTAGTGCAGGAAAGATGGCAGCCATTTTGTGCACAGCAAGATGCCACTAACTGTACCATGATAATAATCAGATAAACCTTTTGCGATATTGATCGAGGGAGGAATATTTATAAAGACACCTGGAAATGCTCCTCCGCTTTTCACCATCGTGTCAGATATTTTTTTTATGTCCATGTGGGAGAACAATGCCTTATGTTATGTTCTCTATCAAGACTGTTAACACTTAAAGAGAAATTCAAAATCTCAGTTATTACCGGAAAGAAATTAGACCACAAATTTTCACATTTTTGGACTAAACAGATTTTACTGCATTTAACAAATTACATAAAGTAATCACAACTAATTTCACATTGTAGTTTGCCAGGACCCAGAGTATAAATCCACTTCCCTTTTTATTTCCTAATCTCACCCATGAGCTCCTTTAGCACAGTGGGCTAAGACAGCTGGCTTGTTATGCAAAATAAGACCAGCAGCGTAGGTTCCATTCCGGCCTCCCCGAACAGGCGCCGGAATGTGGCGACTAGGGACTTTTCACAGTAACTTCATTGAAGCCTACTTGTGACAATAAGTTGTTATTATTATACATTATGAAATTCACATCTCTTTCTGGAGTTCAAATCAAGCATGTCACAGATCTCCAGAATTCACACTGATTTCTCCTCATGGTTCAAAATTCCGTCAGGATCCTTCCATTAGCTTTTGGCTAAATGACATTCCAACATTTCTTCAAAACTCTCCGCCATTGTGGTCCCCACTACTGAGTAATTTACAAATCAGGAACACCCCTGCTTCCTAATGGCCTCTCTGCTCCCTGTTGAGGCTTTGAACAGACTCAGACTGTTCTCCCAGTCTGCAGCCCACAGCTCTTGTATAGTTCACGGTTCCAAAGTTGCCTCACAGCTCCCGCCTTCTTCAAGTTGACTGTTTTCTATGAGATGCGCACAGAAAATAAAACACAAAGAGGGTACATCCCCTGTATCTAGCTCCATGGCAATGTGGAGTGCTTAGGCGATCCCCAAACAGAAATGTAAATCAATTATCTTCTACATTCAAAAAATCCTTTGATTCCATTACCCACAAGAATAATTTATATCTCTATGATAATAATAATCTTTAGTGTCACAAGTAGGTTTACATTAACCCTGCAATGAAGTTACTGTGAAAAGCCCCTGGTCGCCACATTCCGGTGCCTGTTCGGGTACACAGAGGGAGAATTCAGAATGTCCAAATTAACTAACAGCACGTCTTTTGGGACTTCTGTTGGGAAACCAGAGCACCCGGAGGAAACCCTCGCATACACATGGAGAACGTGCAGACTCCACACAGACAGTGACCCAAGCGAAGAATTGAACCTGGGACCCTGGAGCTGGGAAGTAACAGTGATAACCATTATGCTACTGGCACTCTCTCCAGAGTTGCTGCTTCCACCAAGAAACCCCTTTGTTTGGAAAGATGCTCTTAGGTTCCTTGACCTGGGAACTAAATGAATAATTTAAATCCCTTAACTATAGACCTCCAAGAATGCACAATAGCACAGTGGTTAGCACTGCTGCCTTATGGCGCTGAGGACTCAAGTTCCATCCCGGCATTGGGTCATTGTCCATGTGGAGTTTTCACATTCTCTCCATGTCTACATGTGTCTCACCCCCACAACCCTAAATTGCCCCTTAATTGGGAAAAAAAGAATTGGGCGCTTTAAATTTATAAAAAAAATCTGCAGGCCTCCTGTCCCAACCCAAAGCTCCAAAATGGATCATCCATTGTTTAAGTTTTCTCACTTCTAACTATGATCTAATTAAGTAAACATAGGAGGTCTATCTGAATTGTCATTAAGCCAGATCTGCTCACTAGTTCCTCAAATCAATGGTTTTAATTTATCTATGTTGAAATTCAATTCTTAAACTAGAAGTTATTTTCTGAAACATGAATTATGAAATTAGATAGTTGCAATATATGGTTTAGCATTGCATATGGAAGATGGACCTTACACAGTTCGGCATTCTCTCAGTACTCCATTGGGGTTTTAACCTCAATTTCTGTCCTCAAACCTTGAAATAAGATTTGAATTCACAACCTTCTGATTCAAAGGTGACGGTGCTACGAATTGAACCTCACCTACTCACACTTAAAGGGCAAACAATTGCAATTGAATTGTAAAGAAGTAAGCTGTTTGTGATTGATGATTTGAGGTGAGGTTTGTCAAAGATTTCCCATGATTAGACCTGATTAAAAGTAAGCTTGCTTCACGAAGTTGAAGGGGTAGTAATTGAAACTAGATTACAGATTAAGGTTGGAGAAGTGCCTGATTCCCTGTTGACTCTAGTTTAAAATGTTCATCCTTGTGTATGAATGTCCTTGCTCCGGAACCTATCTCTGGAATCTTCTTCAATGATACCCCATCACCCTCGACCTCTCCAAGCCCAGCTTCCCATGTCTAATGTTCCTGGTGGTCCATGCAAAACTCCTTCCTCTTTCCAAGCTTCCTTTTGCGACCATCATTAAAAGGAACCACTTTGGCTCCACGTGATCACCCATCCCAATTTCTCCTGGCCTGCTGAGCATTGCCAGAATTTCTGTGTTATTTTTAATTTACTCTTCTTTGGCCTGGCTTTCTTTTTTCTCTGACACCACGGCATGCCTGAGGATGCATTGTCAATGTTATAAGTGCTTACTCCCTTCTTTTCCCAGTTATTTGTACTAAGGCGCAGTTATACTGCAATCGATATGAATTTAATGTGTTATTTTGATGAGGGTCTCAGACCTTTAAACTAGTTTAATGAGTGCTAGATCAGGATCTTGACTACAGCTTCCTTTTGGCATTGACGTGCGACCAGAATCAACTCACATCAATATGAAAGTGGTTAGGCAACAATGCTGGGGCAGTAGCTGTGATGCTAGCAGAGTTCATTAATCATTTTCCAATGACTCTATCCTGTACTCTTGTCAGAGTCCATCAATCTTTTGTCACCATAGATTTAGAACATAGAAAATAGGAGCAGGAGGAGGCCATTCGGCCCTTCGAGCTTGCTTGCTAGTCATCATGATCATGGCTGATCATCCAACTCAGTAGCCTGCTCCTGCCTTCCCCCCACATCCTTTGATCTCCTTTGCCCCAAGTGCCATATCTAACAGTTTTTTGAAAACATTGTTTTGGCCTCAACTTGCTGATCTCCGAAAGATTGCAAAGGACTCAAAGGATGATTTTCAAAAACTTGCTATTTTGCCATTTTCTTGCAGTGCCTCAAACACAAATCTGCTTTAGTGATGCTGCTTGAGAGCTAAATATTGGTCAGGACACTGAGGAGAAATTCCCGCCTCTTCTTCAAATGGTGCCATGGGATCTTTTTCATTTACCTGTGGGACAAGGTGGAACTCTCAATGTCTCACCTGAAGAAGCAGTACCACCGAGGGTGGCAACACTGTGCGCCCTTGGTGTTGCACTAATGAGGGTCAGCTTAGATTTAATGCTTAGGTCTCTGGAGTGCGACTTGAACTCACAACCTTCTGACTCAGAGATGCGGCAGCACCAATGGCTGACACAATGTACATCATGGGACTCCAATCTGAAACGTAAAAGTTGCCGACTACCTGAAGCATGAAGGAATTCCAGCTGCCGCCAGTAACTGGTTCAGTGGCAATCCTTCAGTGAGGCCATTTGCAATGATTCTGGTGAGCTAAAATGGACCCCCAAAATTGGTGCGTAACAGATCATTCACATCTGCAATTACTTGCTCCAGAGCACTGGTCTGTGGCTCTAGATTCACAGTGTAGCTCAGCTATTGACTGTGCATCAATATTAAATTGCAGTGAGACTTTTTATTTGTCAATGAAAGCGTCCAGGTTTCCCTCAGGATTCATATTTTGTTCATCCCCCTGAAGTCTTTCGTATCTCTCCTGGAGCACCGGTTTTCTCATTTGCTAACCTTAAAGCGCTCCTTGTGAATCTTTCAAAGTGCTGGCGGCATTGGCTCAGAGAGGACAGTTTAACAAAAGAACATAAGAACATAAGAACTAGGAGCAGGAGTAGGCCATCTGGCCCCTCGAGCCTGCTCCGCCATTCAATTAGATCATGGCTGATCTTTTGTGGACTCAGCTCCACTTTCCGGCCCGAACACCATAACCCTTAATCCCTTTATTCTTCAAGAAACTATCTAGCTTTATCTTAAAAACATTAATGAAGGAGCCTCTACTGCTTCACTGGGCAAGGAATTCCATAGATTCACAACCCTTTGGGTGAAGAAGTTCCTCCTCAACTCAGTCCTAAATCTACTTCCCCTTATTTTGAGGCTATGCCCCCTAGTTCTGCTTTCACCCGCCAGTGGAAACAACCTGCCCGCATCTATCCTATCTATTCCCTTCATAATTTTATATGTTTCTATAAGATCCCCTTTCATTCTTCTAAATTCCAACGAGTACAGTCCCAGTCTACTCAACCTCTCCTCGTAATCCAACCCCTTCAGCTCTGGGATTAACCTCGTGAATCTCCTCTGCATGCCCTCCAGTGCCAGTACGTCCTTTCTCAAGTAAGGAGACCAAAACTGAACACAATACTCCAGGTGTGGCCTCACACCTACAATTGCAGCATAACCTCCCTTGTCTTAAGCTCCATCCCTCTAGCAATGAAGGACAAAATTCCATTTGCCTTCTTAATCACCTGTTGCACCTGTAAACCAACTTTTTGCGACTCATGCACTAGCACGTCAGGTCTTTCTGCACAGCAGCATGTTTTAATATTTTATCATTTAAATAATAATCCCTTTTGCTGTTATTCCTACCAAAATGGATAACCTCACATTTGTCAACATTGTATTCCATCTGCCAGACCCTAGCCCATTCACTTGGCCTATCCAAATCCCTCTGCAGACTTCCAGTATCCTCTGCACTTTTTGCTTTACCATGAGATAAGTGAGATTGTGTATTCAAATTTGCTGCTGCATTTACGTTTGTGACAGCAGCGTTGGTTTGCATGTGTTTAGTTGCGAAGTGCTTTGGTGTGCCAAAGGTTCTTTGTAAAATCGCTGGTCTATAATAATTTTCCATAATGTCAAAATTTTGGAATTGCAATCCCGAAAGAATTTATTGTGCCTACAGAACATAGAACATAGAACATTACAGCGCAGTACAGGCCCTTCGGCCCTCGATGTTACGCCGACCTGTGAAACCATTCTAAAGCCCACCTACACGATTCCCTTATCATCCATATGTTTATCAAATGACCATTTGAATGCCTTTAATGTTGGCGAGTCCACTACTGTTGCAGGCAGGGCATTCCACGCCCTTACTACTCTCTGAGTAAAGAACCTACCTCTGACATTTGTCCTATATCTATCTCCCTCAATTTAAAGCTATGTCCCCTCGTGCTGGACATCACCATCCGAGGAAAAAGGCTCTCACTATCCACCCTATCTAATCCTCTGATCATCTTGTATGCCTCAATTAAGTTACCTCTTAACCTTCTTCTCTCTAACGAAAACAGCCTCAAGTCCCTCAGCCTTCCCTCATAAGATCGTCCCTCCATACCAGGCAACATTCTGGTGAATCTCCTCTGCACCCCTTCCAATTCTTCTACATCCTTCCTATAATGCGGCGACCAGAATTGCACGCAATACTCCAAATGCGGCCGCACCAGAGTTTTGTACAGCTGCAACATGACCTCATGGCTCCGAAACTCATTCCCTCTGCCAATAAAAGCTAACACACCGTACGCCTTCTTAACAACCCTCTCAACCACACGTGGGCAGCACGGTAGCATTGTGGATAGCACAATTGCTTCACAGCTCCAGGGTCCCAGGTTCGATTCCGGCTTGCGTCACTGTCTGTGCGGAGTCTGCATATCCTCCCCGTGTGTGCATGGGTTTCCTCCGGGTGCTCCGGTTTCCTCCCACAGTCCAATGATGTGCAGGTTAGGTGGATTGGCCATGGTAAATTGCCCTTAGTGCCCAAAATTGCCCTTAGTGTTGGGTGGAGATACTGGGTTATGGGGATAGGGTGTGGAGGTGTTGACCTTGGGTAGGGTGCTCTTTCCAAGAGCCGGTGCAGACTCGATATGCCGAATGGCCTTCTTTTATTCCTGACATATCTATAGAAAGCTTTAGGGTTATCCTTGATCCTACCTGCCAAAGACTTCTCATGTCCCCTCCTGGCTCTTCTGAGCTCTCTCTTTCGGTCCTTCCTAGTTAACTTGTAACTCTCGAGCGCCCTAACTGAACCTTCACGTCTCATCTTTACATAAGCCTCCTTCTTCCTCTTGACAAGTGTTTCAACTGATTTAGTAAACCACGGTTCCCTCGCTCGACCACTTCCTCCCTGCCTGACAGGTACATACTTATCAAGGACACGCAGTAGCTTTTCCTACTCACAAGCTCCACATTTCCATTGTGCCCATTCCCTGCAGTTTTCCTCTCCATCCGATGCATCTGAAGTCTTGCCTCATCGCATCATAATTGCCTTTCCCCCAGATATAACTCTTGCCCTGCGGTATATACCTATCCCTTTCCATCACTAAAGTAAATGTAATCGAATTGTGGTCACTATCACCAAAGTGCTCACCTACCTCCAAATCTAACACCTGTCCTGGTTCATTACCCAGTGCCAAATCCAATATGGCCTCACCTCTCGTTGGCCTATCTAAATACTGCGTCAGGAAACCCTCCTGCACACATTGGACAAAAACAGACTGATCTATAGTACTCGAACTATAGCGTTTCCAGTCAATATTTGGAAAGTTGAAGTCCCCCATAACAACTACCCTGTTACTTTCGCTCCTATCCAGAATCATCTTTGCAATCCTTTCCTCTACATCTCTGGAACTTTTCGGAGGCCTATAGAAAACCCCTAACAGGGTGACCTCATCTTTCCTGTTTCTAACCTCAGCCCATACTACCTCAGTAGACGAGTCCTCAGCAAACGTTCTTTCTACCACCGTAATACTGTCCTTGACTAACAATGCCACCCCTCCCCCTCATTTACCACCTTCCCTGAGCTTACTGAAACATCTAAACCCCGGCACCTGCAACAACCATTCCTGTCCCTGCTCTATCCATGTCTCCGAGATGGCCACAACATCGAAGTCCCAGGTACCAACCCATGCCGCAAGTTCACCCACCTTATTCCGGATGCTCCTGGCATTGAAGTAGACACACTTTAAACCACCTTCCTGCCTGCCGGTACACTCCTGCAACTTTGAAACCTTACTCATGACCTCACTACTCTCAACCTCCTGTATACTGGAGCTACAATTCAGGTTCCCAAGCCCCTGCTGAACTAGTTTAAACCCTCCCGAAGAGCATTAGCAAATTTCCCCCCCAGGATATTGGTACCCCACTGGTCCAGGTGTAGACCATCCCGTTTGTAGAGCTCCCACCGACCCCAGAATGAGCCCCAATTATCCAGAAATCTGAAACCCTCCCTCCTGCACCATCCCTGTAGCCATGTGTTCAACTCCTCTCTCTCCCTATTCCTCGTCTCGCTAGCACGTGGCACGGGTAACAACCCAGAGATAATAACTCTGTTGTCCCAGATCTAAGTTTCCACCCTATCTCCCTGAATTCCTGCCTTACATCCCTCTCCCTTTTCCTACCTATGTCGTTGGTACCTATGTGGACCACGACTTGGGGCTGCTCCCCCTCCCCTTTAAGGATCCTGAAAACACGATCCGAGGCATCGCGGACCCTGGCACCTGGGAGGCAATACACCAACCGTGAGTCTCTCTCATTCCCACAGAATCTCCTATCTATCCCCCTAACTACGAAGTCTCCAATGACTAATGCTCTACTCCTCTCCCCCCTTCCCATCTGAGCAACAGGGACAGACTCTGTGCCAGAGACCTGTACCCCATGGCTTACCCTTGGTAAGTCGCCCCCCCAACAGTATCCAAAGCGGTATACTTGTTACTAAGGGGAACGACCACAGGGAATCCCTGTACTGACTGCTTCCTCCCAGCCCCTCTCACCGTCACCCATCTATCTTTATTCTTAGGAGTTACTACAACCCTGAAGCTACTATCTATAACCACCTCCGCCTCCCGAATGATTCGAAGTTCATGCAGCTCCAGGCCCAGTTCCCTAACACGGTTTCTGAGGAGCTGGAGATGGGTGCACTTCCCACAGATGAAATCAGCACACACTGGCGGCGTTCCACAGCTCAAACATTCTGCAGGAGGAACATTGTACTGCCTTCCCTGCCAAAGCAATACAAACCTGTAATATATTTATTTGTGGTCATATCGTTTTAACTAGCCACCCTCTCGAAGCAACATTACGGTTGAATTTCAACATAGAAAGACAGCGCTTCAGGCAACAATACTGAATAAAACACGGTTATAGACCACTGTGCACAACACCATGCTGCTGCTATCCAACCTCGACTGTTAACATTTACACAGAATATTGATGTACAGCTGCTTTCGATTTTCAAAAGGAATATCTGCCCGGATTATACTGGAGATCCTTATCATTCGGTCAAGGAATTGTGAGCAGAGGTCTGTGAGATGAATACACTTACTATTCAGAGTTTGATGTTCATGCCAGCTGGGATTATCATTAAGAATTTTCCCTGTTCATCCAGCTTTAAGAACTATATGTTAACAATTTGAGCATTACCAAAAGCTTTTAACTGGAAAACGAGTATCTATTGCAAAAAACACTGTTCAGCGATAGCACCTGAGAATTGAGTCCAGTTTTAGTCACTAATAAATAAGGGATACAGTCGAGAGCAAGAGATGGCACAACGCGACCTGGAACTGGGGCGGGATTTTCCGGTCGACGATGCTGAAATCGAGTTCGGTGATCGGCCGGAGAATCAACCTTTGCGGCGAAATCGGGGGCAGCGCCGCTTTTGCGATGCTCCGTCCTCTCCAAGCAGCGTACTCTAGGAGTTCTCCGTACGCCATGTCGACGGCCTCAGGACGTTGCCTGAGGCCCTCCCCCCCCCGATGCTCCTCGATCAGCCGAGTTGCTGACGGCGTGGGTGTTTCATGCTATTATTTGTCGGGGACTCGGCGTGGCGGCTGCGGACTCTGTCCAGAGCCGCCACACTCGGGGGAGAGACGATCTGCGGGTAAGGGGAGTCTTTGGCAGGGGCTGGGGGCATTGTTGGGGGTGGTCCGGGTGTGGCGAACCGGCCAAAGGGGGGACACTATTTGGCAGGCAGGGTCCGCGCGCGGTCGGCGCCATGTTGCATCTCCAGCCGTATCGTCAGCTAGAGCCGGGTGCTCCACGCTGCCAGCCTGCTAGCTCCCCACCAAACGGAGGATCGGTGGCCGTTTTGCGCCGATCCCACACTGGCGTCAGGACATCATCTCCAAATTGGAGAATCCAGCTCCTGATCTCTGGTGTGAAGATCTCAGCTGCAATGCACGGTGGGTAAGCTGTGTCACAGTTTTTTAAAATAAATTTAGAGTACCCAATTATTTTTTCCAATTAAGGGGCAATTTAGCATGGCCAATCTACCTACCCTGCACATCTTTGGGTTGTGGGGGTGAAACCCACGCAGACATGGAGAGAATGTGCAAACTCCACACAGACAGTGATCCAGAGCCGGGATCGAACCCGGGTCCTCAGCGCCGTGAGGCAGCAGTGCTAACCACTGTGCCACCGTGCTGCCCTGCCGTGTCACAGATAAGGTTTCTTGGCAGATCGATTCTAAAAATAACATGTGGAGGTGGAACAGTGATGGAATAGTTGCATTTTAAGGACTCACTCTCAGGTGAAACATTGCAATGTGCGGATCTTGCTCGATCTGTCTATATTGGAGAATTAAGGATTACACTGTGCGAATCATTCATTAAGCTGGCCGTTAGAGCTAGGGTTACGGGGAGAAGCAGGAGTGCGATTGATAGTCCACTTCTCACACATATTCTGAAATGGCTTAACAATAAATTGCATACTGTGTCGGCCCACCAAATAAACTAAAAATAGCACTTTAGAGTGTGCCACAGTTAAGATTGACATATTGAATAATGGAGTACTTGGTAAAGCAGTTGAAGATGACAATGAAGTCAGTGCCATGGACATGAAAGAGGTTGGATGCAGTTTTGGACCCAGGCTGGGTAGGAACCTCTTGGGGATTCGGTAGTGCTTTGTGCTGACATTTACTGGTCCTCTCGACATGCTGCCTCATTCATGGGAACTGCAATCTCAAAACCAGAGACCCATCTGTTTACTAGTTCGTTACTTAAGTACTAGCTGAGCGCTAATTTTCCAAGGGATTTTAATGGCCTGAACGTTTTGTCCGTCAAGCACACTTGGCAGGACCGGGATGGGGTACAAAACACGCCGTGGTCAGCCCTAGATTGTGATTTGATGGCGGCCGGCACGTTAACAGGCAGCTAGCTTGAAGCACGCTCTAGGAATGGCTGAGTGCTGCCAGGGAGAGGGAGGGAAGAGGGTGGGTGCTAAGGAAAGGGAGGCTGCAGGCTGGTGCTTCTAATGCTCTCCCTCAGGGGGGACAGCTGCGGCGGAGCTGTCTCGGGGAGCTGCCAAAAAAAAAATATATTGCGATGACAAATCTACCCAAGGGGTTTCCAGGCAGCACATCTCAATGCAGACTTCAGCCCCCAGACATCTTGTTAAATTTGATTTCAGACCTGACGTTTCATCCGGCCCTGGATTGAGGTCGCAGGTAAAACATAAAAGCCGCCTGACCAATCATCGCCCTCCGCCAACTGTAAAAACAGATCCGCCACTTAAAATTGCACCCAATTGTCCCCTTAATGGGCTGAATTGCTGCTTGAGTGTCGGCAGGAGAGTGTCTGAACTGTGCCTGTGCCCGCTGACCAAACTATTGCATGAGTGTGATTTGACGTGCTTTTGTGTCATGTGGGGCACGTGTCTGCTCGGGGAGTGCAAATTTCTGGCCAATATCTTTAAGCAGCGGGGAATGTGACATCGACGCGAACTGCTGGAATGATCCGGCCCATATCTCCGTTGCCCCTACCTACCCCTGGCCTTCTATTCTGCCCGGCCTCCACCGCCCCCGGCATTTTCTGTTCCTATTTTATTTCTTTAATGTTCTCTTTGCTGTCTCACTTTTCTTTACCTGCCATACATTATGGGACAAGGCGACATGGTCCTTCACCTGACCATGCCCAGTATTCTGGCCCCGCACAGCGAAACACTGTGCCGTTGAAAGAGCCTCACATCGTCCAGGCGTTCTACTTCTCCAATTAAACTTGTCCCAGGTTCGATTCCCGGCTTGGGTCACTGTCTGTGCGGAGTCTGCACGATCTCCCCGTGTCTGCATGGGTTTCCTCCGGGTGCGCCGGTTTCCTCCCACAAATCCCGAAAGACGTCCCGATTAGACATTCTGAATTCTCCCTCAGTGTACCCGAACAGGCGCCGGAGTGTGGCAACTAGGGGATTTTCACAGTAACTTCATTACAGTGTTAATGAAAGCCTACCTGTGACACTAATAAAGATTATTATTATTATTATTATTAAATGATCTTCAATCTGACTCCGATTTGATTTTTAAACCTGTTTATCTCACGTCAATTTTCATTTTGTGAAATCAGTACAGGCTTATCCCACCAAGGTAAATGTCTCAGTGGTGAATGTATGCGTTTGAGAAACAGCTAAATGTTCCTGAGTGATAGACATTTTGTGGTAAAGGTCAGGCAGCTTCTATAGTTTCATGATGAGAGTGACTAATAACGCACAACTCCAATTGATTTCATTTTGCTGGCTGTATATGGCTGTATGTGGCTGTATGTGGCTGTATGTGAGCTGTATGTGGCTGTATGTGGCTGTATGTGGCTGTATGTGAGCTGTATGTGGCTGTATGTGGCTGTATGTGGCTGTATGTGGTATGTGAGCTGTATGTGGCTGTATGTGAGCTGTATGTGGCTGTATGTGGCTGTATGTGGCTGTATGTGAGCTGTATGTGGCTGTATGTGGCTGTATGTGAGCTGTATGTGGCTGTATGTGAGCTGTATGTGGCTGTATGTGGCTGTATTTGGCTGTATGTGTGCTGGCGACAGCAGTAGGCACTATTCCCACGACATCCTGTGAATTATTTTAGCGAATTCTGCAACTTGTTAGGCTGTACCCTTGATGGTTACTATAGTAGGTATATTCCCATAGCAACTGCCAATTACTTGTTAGATTATACAATTTTAACTTATATCGCCGCGTAGTTGAATCGCACTATGCTCCAATCTGTGAGTGGGTGCTTTGCTGCAATTGTCAGAATTTTCCTCAAAGCTGTACTGTAGTGCTCTCAGTGCTGTCTCGGGATAACAATAGCAACTCAAACTCGATTATCCCAATGGACTGGATTGGTAGAAACTTCCTTTGTGCTGGTCGCAGTACACCTGCGGTTGGCCTTTCATTGCTCTCTGTGAGGCCAGCCTTTAAGATCTCTTTAATCGCCTTGCTGATAGGCGGGCAATTGGTTTTCGTTTCCACTGAATTGGAAAAATGAAAGATCGATAACATGGTCGATGCTCTTTATGTGATTCACCCATAGTTTAATCTGTCTGACTTCATGCTGTGCTGCCATGTTGCACGTAAGGCACGCATGGGTCCATTCTGGTCAATGGTGCAGGGTTGGCAGCTGATAGAGGGAAAGCTTGCCTGGAGAGTGTCGTGTTGTTCACCCTGGGGTAACACGGACTGCAACACGATGCAGTGAAATGATCAAGCATACACCAAACGTGGGTGTTGGTTCAATAAGATTTATTGAACTTCAGTAACGAAGCACACAGCTGCCTGTGGGTTGACTCTCGACTGCTCTAAGTAAACTAACATTAACTACCTAGACCAGGGTAGCTCTGATCCATGTGTAGAAGGTGTTGAATGATTTGTACACCCTGACTGTCACTACAGTTGTCACCAGTGGAAAGAGGCGGAGTGCTGATGCCTCGTGTGTTTTCTAGTTGGAAGCCCCCCCTCTGGTGTTCTGTCTGGTGATTGGTCATGTTCTGTTCTGTATGTTGTTTGGCTCACCTGGGTGTCTGTCACTGCCTGCTTTTGCCTCATGATGTGCATGGGTGCATATTATGACATCCCCCTTTTTAAAAAATCTGTCGGCTGCTTGGAGCATATACGACATATTTGCAAAAGTAACTATATACAGCAATTGGTGAGTGAATGGATATGTACATGTAAGGTGTCTAGCGTGCAGAAACATGACAGGATATATACAAACGAACTATTTATAAGCCCAGTTGTTGGGGCTGTCGTCGGATTGTTGTGGACCGCCTGAGAGGTGGAGGCGGGGATGATGGTGTCTTGACAGATTGGCATGCAGCCAGATTGGTGGCCTCGTGGAGCGAGGTGTCCGGATAAGGCAGAACGACATCTGGGAATGTGAGATCCGGTGGTGGGCAGGCAAGTTAGCGTAGTGTCCTTCTGTTGTGCCTGACAATGGATCCATCAGCCATGCGAGCCACAAACGACCTGGGAGCAGCCTGTCGAACAACAACAGCTGGAGCTGACCAGTCTCCACCAGGCAACTTGATGCGAACAGCGTCCTTCAGAGAGAGCACGGGCAGATCAGTAGCATGAGCATCATATGTCAGCTTTTGCCGGGTTCTGATCTGCTGCATCTTTTGCAGCACTGGAAGGTAATCCAGGTCAGGTACATGAATGGCCGGAACAGTCGTCCGCAGGAACAGTCGTCCAATTCATAAGGAGCTGTGCCGGAGACATACCGTTGGATAGAGGGGTTGCCCTGTACGCCAGAAGAGCAAGATTAAAGTCTGAAGCTGAGTCCGCAGCCTTACAGAGCATCTGCGTCACCATATGGACCCCTTTTTTGACCTTCCCATTAGATTGCGGGTAATGCGGGCTCGAGGTGGTGTGCTGGAAGTGGTATTGCTTTGCCAAGTTGGACCATTCTTGACTATCGAAACAGGAACTGTTGTTGCTCATAACCATGAGTGGGATTCTATGCCTGACAAATGCCTCCTTGCAGGGCTTTATGACAGTCCTGGATGTTAGGTCAGACAGTTTCACTACCTCGGGGTAACCGACACAACTGACAGAATACCCTTCGTCGTCCAGTACTTCCCCGGAGCGGAGAAACTACGTCATCTTCTTCACAGCCTTCAACACGTCATTGATGACGATGAACATCTTGCCAAGGTCACCCCCACACCCCCACTACTTGCCTTCAAACAATCGCGCAACCTCAAACGAACCATTGTTTGCAGCAAACTACCCAGTCTTCAGAACAGTGACCACGACACCACACAACCCTGTCATGGCTATCTCTGCAAGACGTGCCAGATCATCGACATGGATACCACTATTACACGTGAGAACACCACCCACCAGGTACGCAGTACATACTCATGCGACTCGGCCAACGTTGTCTACCTCATACGCTGCAGGAAAGGATGTCCCGAAGCGTGGTACATTGGCGAGACCATGCAGACGCTGCGACAACGAATGAACGGACATCGCGCAACAATCACCAGGCAGGAATGTTCCCTTCCAGTCGGGGAACACTTCAGCAGTCATGGGCATTCAGCCTCTGATCTCCGGGTAAGCGTTCTCCAAGGCGGCCTTCAGGACCCGCGACAACGCAGAATCGCCGAGCAGAAACTTATAGCCAAGTTCCGCACACATGAGTGCGGCCTCAACCGGGACCTGGGATTCATATTGCATTACATTCATCCCCCACCATCTGGCCTGCGAAATCCTACCAACTGTCCTGGCTTGATACAATTCACACCTCTTTAACCTGGGGTTACCCCATCTCTGGATCTGTAAAGATTTAATCACCTGCTAATGCTCGCATTCCTAGCATTGGTTGGCATCTTTGAATTTGTCTATATATGTGTTTCTGGAACAGACCTCTGCATTCACCTGAGGAAGGAGCAGCACTCCGAAAGCTAGTGACATCGAAACAAACCTGTTGGACTTTAACCTGGTGTTGTAAGACTTCGTACTAAGTAACTTCAGACACGGCTGCAGGAAAGTGTGACGGTTTCTGACATCAGCAACAAGATGAAGCTAAGTATGCTCTTTGCTTTTGCAGATTTCAAGTCTCCTTCCTGTTTTGTTCCTGCTAGTTCCCTGTACGTTCCCTTAGTTCCCCTTTTGTTTATTTTTGATCCATGGATGTTTAATGGACCTGTGACTTTAAGACAAAGCAGCCTGTACCTTTAATTCAAACAGAAGGATCCAGAAGGCTGTGCTGCTTTCGGCTGGTGATTGCAGACTTTGGTGAGGTGGCTCAGTTTGCTTGATTTGACTGGCGGCCGACGAATTGGCCCAAAGGGCTGTGCTCTGCCCCGTAACAGGTGGTGATTGGATTTGATCCCACTGGAATGTTTTTGGAGTCAGGGGGTGCCAGTTTGGTTTCACTTTGATTCTACAGCCTGGATGGAGGAATCGAACTAACTCTCCCCAAAAAGATCTAACTAATCTTCTCCACAAGGCCACTGTGAGGGCTGTTTCTCACTCCAGCAATTCTCAGTGTCATTCTCTCGAGACTGAAGTCAAACCACGAGCTGGAAGCAAGGTTTGATGTGGAATAAAATGTCTATCCAGGAAGATATAGGTTTGAATGTCAGCCTTAAGCTAAAGGCCCAGTTTGATAAGAAATAAAGTGGCTCTCCAGAAAGCCTGCTGCCTGTAAATGCTGTATTGAACAAAGAACAAAGAACAAGGAAAAGTACAGCACAGGAACAGGCCCTTCGGCCCTCCAAGCCTGTGCCGACTTTGCTGACCGTCTAAACTAAAATCTTCTACACTTTCTGGGTCCGCATCCCTCTATTTCCATCCTATTCATGTATTTGTCAAGATGCCTCTTAAATGTCACTATCGTCCCTGCTTCCACCACCTCCTCCGGCAGCGAGTTCCAGGCACCCACGACCCTCTGTGTAAAAAAACTTGGTTCGCACATCTCCTCTAAACCTTGACCCTCGCACCTTAAACCTATACCCTCTAGTAATTGACCCCTCTACCCTGGGAAAAAACCTCTGACTATCCACTCTGTCTATGCCCCTCATAATTTTGTAGCCCTCTATCAGGTCGCCCCTCAACCTCCGTCGTTCCAGTGAGAACAAACCGAGTTTATTCAACCGCTCCTCATAGCTAATGCCCTCCATACCAGGCAACATCCTGGTAAATCTCTTTTGCACCCTCTCTAAAGCCTCCACATCCTTCTGGTAGTGTGGCGACCAGAATTGAACACTATACTCCAAGTGTGGCCTAACTAAGGTTCTGTACAGCTGCAACACGACTTGCCAATTCTTATACTCAATGCCCCGGCCAATGAAGGCAAGCATGCCGTATGCCTTCTTGACTACCTTCTCCACCTGTGTTGCCCCTTTCAGTGACCTGTGGACCTGTACACCTAGATCCCTCTGACTGTCAATACTCTTGAGGGTTCTGCCATTCACTGTATATTCCCTACCTGCATTAGACATTCCAAAATGCATTCGCTCCCATTTGTCCGGATTAAACTCCATCTGCCATCTCTCCGCCCAGGTCTCCAAAAGAACATGCCGGTCCTGAATTCCTTTCAACTGACATTTGAAAGCCTCCCACATGTCAGATGTTGATTTACCCTCAAACATCCGGCCCCAATTTAGGTTCTTCAATTCCCGCCTAATATTGTTATAATTAGCCTTCCCCCAATTTAGCACATTCACCCGAGGACCACTCTTATCCTTGTCCACCAGCACTTTAAAACTTACTGAATTGTGGTCACTGTTCCCAAAATGCTCCCCGACTGAAACTTCTGCCAACTGGCCGGGCTCATTCCCCAATACCAGGTCCAGTACAGCCCCTTCCCTTGTTGGACTATCTACATATTGTTTTAAGAAGCCCTCCTGGATGCTCCTTACAAACTCTGCCCTGTCCAAGCCCCTAGCACTAAGTGAGTCCCTGTCAATATTGGGGAAGTTGAAGTCTCCCAACACAACAACCCTGTTGCTTTTACTCCTTTCCAAAATCTGTCTACCTATCTGCTCCCTATCCCCCACTGGTTGCTGGGAGGCCTGTAGTAAACCCCCAACATTGTGACTGCACCCTTCTTATTCCTGATCTCTACCCATATAGCCTCGTTGCCCTCTGAGGTGTCCTCCTGTAGTACAGCTGTGATCTTCTCCCGAACCAGTAGCGCTACTCCGCCACCCGTTTTACATCCCCTCTATCCTGCCTGAAACATCTAAATCCTGGAACGTTTAGCTGCCAATCCTGTCCTTCCCTCAACCAGGTCTCTGTAATGGCAATAACATCATAGTTCCAAGTACTCATCCAAGTACCTTACCCGTAATACTTCTTGCATTAAAACATATACACTTCAGGCCACCAGACCTGCTGTTTTCAGCAACATCTCCCTGTCTGCTCTTCCTCAGACCCATACAGGCGCTAAACCCTAGTTCTCCCTCAATGTTTTCACCTTCTGACCTATTGCTCCCATGCCCACCCCCTGCCATACTAGTTTAAACCCTCCCGTGTGACACTAGCAAACCTCGCGGCCAGGATATTTATGTCTCTCCGGTTTAGATGCAACTCATCCATCTTATATAGGTCACACCTGCATCGGAAGAGCTCCCAGTGGTCCAGATAACGGAAACCCTCCCTCCTACGCCAGCTGTTTAACCATGTGTTCAGCTGCTTTATTCCTAATTCTAGCCTCCCTGGCACGTGGCACAGGGAGTAATCCCGAGATTACAACCCGAGAGGTCCTGTCTTTTAACTTTCTGCTTAGCTCCCTGAACTCCTGCTGCAGAACCTCATGCCCCTTCCTGCCTATATCGTTAGTACCAATATGTACAACGACCTCTGCCTGTTTGCCCTCCCCCTTCAGGATGCCCGCTACCCGTTCTGAGACATCCTGGACCCTGGCACCAGGGAGGCAACATACCATCCTGGAGTCTCTTTCACGTCCACAGAAGCGCCTATCTGTGCCCCTGACTGTAGAGTCCACTATGACTATTGCCCTTCTGCGCTTTGACCCTCCCTGCTGAACATCAGAGCCAGCCGTGGTGCCACTGCTCTGGCTGCTGCTGTTTTCCCCTGATAGGCTATTCCCCCTACCAGTATACAAAGTGGTATACCTGTTTGAGAGGGGGACAACCACAGGGGATTCCTGCACTGACTGCCTGCCCCTTCTGGTGGTCACCCATCCCTCTGCCTGCACCTTGGGTGTGACCACGTCTCTATAACTCCTATCTATGATGCTTTCCGCCACCTGCATGCTCCTGAGTGCATCCAATTGCTGCTCCAACTGAACCACGCGGTCTGTGAAGAGCTGCCATTGGTTACACTTGCTGCAAATGTAGTCGACAGGAACGCTGGAAGCGTCACAGATCTGCCACATCTCACAGTTGGAGCACTGCACCCCGTTGAGCGACATTTAAGCACTAATTAGTGAATTAATGACTTTGCAAGGAAGATCATTACCAGCTGTAAACCAGAGGCTTTGGTCAACCAGTGTGCTGTGGTGAAAGAGTGCTAAAGAACCACCATTTGAAGCAAACTCTGATCTTTTGACCTTCATCCCTATTATATTTACACCTTCCCCTCCCCCTCTGTCTTTGTCTGTTGTGTGTCTGTGGGTAGAGGGTGGAAAGTTAAAGGGGGTAGTAGGTTATTGTTATCCAGTTGTGTTTACTGCATATTTTATCTTCACTCTTGATACAAATAAACATTAATTGTGTTTCTACTGACAAACCTGTGAACTGTGATTATTGGGCAGCCAAAGGCCAAAGATTTTGGGAATTTTTATAAGAATTATTGGTTAATTCACTTGTGTTGTGACTCGGGGGGGTGTGGGGCTGGAATTGACCGGGCACTAGCCCAGGGTGGCGTAACAAAATGTTTCACTTCAGGTGCCGACACTATTCTTGATATTGTTCGATGAATATACAACATACTTAATGAATCTGCAGTGGTATATAAAACATGAGCTTTATTAAAAACCATCTTACTCCAGGCATGCAGCTTCCATGAGGCTGCACATCACTTCCTGAGATGATGTACACAGTATATGATTAGCATATTAAAGAGCCAAAATTGACTCATTACACTGCAGTGTCCATCAATTGTGATTTGTTTCCAAGTGACAGACTTGGACACACTAGGAACAGTATCAGTTGATGCACTGTACATAATCACTGTCCTTTACCCATTTACTTTCACTGTGCCAAGGTCGGACAGCACATTTTATAATATAATAAACGTAATAGAATAATAATCTTTATTAGTGTCATGAGCAGGCTTACATTAACACTGCAATGAAGTTACTGTGAAAATCCCCTAGTCGCCACACTCCGGCGCCTGTTCGGGTACACAGAGGGAGAACTCAGAATGTCCAATTCACCTAACAAACACGTCTTTCGGGACTTGTGGGAGGAAACCGGAGCACCCGGAGGAAACCCACGCAGACACGGGGAGAACTTGCAGACTCCGCGCAGACAGTGACCCAAGCCGGGAATCGAACCTGGGACCCTGGCGCTGCAAAGCAACAGTGCTAACCACTGTGCTACCGTGCCGCCCATTATTAAATGTAGATGTGGCCGTAAAGGAAGTGCAAATATAATGGGCTGAATTTTGGGGAGCAATGTGGTAGGGACTGAAAATAGTGGTGGTGTCAGGGTTGTAAGTTTCGGAATGCCTTTTTTCGGCGCCAGCAATGTTGACTATGGTAGAACACCGATCTTGCACTCCTTCCCCTTCATGCTAATTTCAAATATTTAAAAAACTTTACAAGCTTGTTGGAGTTGAAGGGTACAGTTTTGAAGCTGGCGCATAGGTTTCAGGAGGTGTCAGCTGCAGATCTGCTGAAGTGAGGAGGGTACAAAATGGGGAGTCAAAAATGGCAGCCCCCAGGTCATCACTCTGGCCCCATAAGAGGGTCAGCTGGGCCAGGAAGGACTTTGCATTTCGTAAAGAGGTTCTTACGATCTCCATAGAACCAATAACTTTCAAAAAGAATTTCAAACTTCTGGTGAATGATTAAAAGGATCACACTACAGGATTTAAATTTTTCAGACTTTTTCTGTAACAAACTAGAAGCCACATTGGCATTGCCAAGGGGAGGGGCTTGAAGGGGGTCCTGATGGCGGGACTTGAAGTGGGGCTTGATGAGGGACCCTGGGGGAGGGGGTGCTGAGCGAGGAAGGGGGGTCTGAGTGGTGGGCAGATTTGGCGACCCCGCAGTGGAGAGTCGCTCACTTGTGGGCAGGGGGCGCCTGAAGCCAGTGATTAGGGGTGGATCTATAGTGGCTAATGGGGTGAGGGGGCTTTTGGAGCATTATCTTGAGATTGGGTCGCCCCTTTTTAAAGAGCGTTCTAATCTCTGAGGAGGCGGCCTTGCTGTCGTCGTTAAGCCGCCTCCCACACATCTCTTTCATGGCACAAATCACCTCAACCTTCAAAACATTGTCAAAGTGTGGGTGGACTGTGATCAGAATCATGCTGAACCATCCAACGGGATTCAGACTGTGTTTCCCGCCGGAGACTACACTTAGGGTGCGATCCTCCCAAAAGGGAACAAAGTTTCTGAGTGAGTGCATTTAGCCGCCTGTTTCCCGGCACTCGCAGTACCAAGAAATACATGGCTATTCAACGTGACTCGTTTTGAATAAGGGGCCTGTGGCGCACAAAGACTCCGTGAGACGAATAGAGTGAAGTCGATGAGGCTTTATTAAGCGTGTCTGTTCCCCAGCAGCCCGATAGTAAACTGGCCTGCGGGGGAAGGCACCGGCTTCTTATACTTCGCCTTCAGGGCGGAGTATGAGGTCAACGGCCAACCAGGACCCGGGATCTGTCAGCCAATGACATTAGGGCTTCCAATCCCACAAGACCCCCAATACATACTGCCACATTCACCCCTTGTCAAAAATGAACCCGGCGGGGTGATGCTTCGTATGGTGGTAAGGGTTTACAGTACTGGTCCTGGGAGGATAGAACAGTTACATGGTAGTACAGTATTGGACAGTATCAGCCTGTTACAACTATTTACAGAGGATATAGGAAAAACAAAATGTTCATTGGACAGGCCATCTTTGTTTTACATCGACGCCACGAGTCGGTCGGGCGGTCTGGTCGTCCGTGTCGATCGCCTCGTCCCCGGCGGTGGTAGTGGTGCTTGTACCAGCGTTGTCGCCTCCGGGAGCCGCACGGTTTCAGCTGTCGGTGCAAAGGGGAGGGGGACTGATCCTCCTGGGAAGGGGGCGGTCGCGGGGTGCGGCGGTGGCAGGAAGGGGGGCGGTTGGGTTGATAGTGCAGGGGGGGTGTGCGTGGTGCCGGCGGGCGCCAGATCCCGCAGGGAGACCGTGTCCTGTCGGCCGTCGGGGTACTCCACGTAGGCGTACTGGGGGTTTGCGTGGAGGAGGTGAACCCTTTCGACCAACGGGTCCGCCTTATGTGCCCGCACATGCTTTCGGAGCAGGATGGGTCCTGGGGCCGCCAGCCAGGTCGGCAGCGACGTTCCAGAGGAGGACCTCCTAGGGAAGACAAGGAGACGCTTGTGAGGCGTTTGATTAGTGCTCATACATAATAACGACCGGATGGAATGGAGAGCGTCCGGGAGGACCTCCTGCCACCGTGAAACTGGGAGGTCCCTGGACCGTAGGGCCAGTAGGACGGCCTTCCAGACCGTGCCGTTCTCCCTTTCTACTTGCCCGTTCCCCCGGGGGTTGTAGCTGGTCGTCCTGCTTGAAGCTATGCCCTTGCTGAGCAGGAACTGGCGCAGCTCGTCACTCATGAAAGAGGACCCCCTGTCGCTGTGGACGTATGCGGGGTAACCGAACAGCGTGAAGATGCTGTTCAGGGCTTTAATGACTGTGGCCGCGGTCATGTCCGAGCAGGGAATGGCAAAAGGGAAGCGGGAGTATTCGTCCACTACATTAAGGAAATACGCGTTGCGGTCGGTGGAGGGGAGGGGCCCTTTGAAATCGAGACTGAGGCGTTCAAAGGGGCGGGAAGCCTTAATCAGATGCGCTCCATCTGGCCTGAAAAAATGCGGTTTGCATTCTGCGCAGATGTGGCAGTCTCTTGTGACTGTACGGACCTCCTCTAAGGAGTATGGGAGATTGCGGGACTTGATGAAGTGGTAAAACCGAGTGACCCCCGGGTGGCAGAGGTCCTCGTGGAGGGCTTGGAGGCGGTCAATTTGTGCGTTGGCACATGTCCCGCGGGATAGGGCATCAGACGGCTCGTTCAGCTTTCCGGGCCGGTACAAGATCTCATAGTTGAAGGTGGAGAGTTCGATCCTCCACCGCAAGATCTTGTCGTTCTTGATCTTGCCCCGCTGTGCATTATCGAACATGAAGGCTACCGACCGTTGGTCAGTGAGGAGAGTGAATCTCCTGCCGGCTAGGTAATGCCTCCAATGTCGCACAGCTTCCACTATGGCTTGGGCTTCCTTTTCCACTGAGGAGTGGCGGATTTCTGAGGCGTGGAGGGTTCGGGAGAAGAAGGCCACGGGTCTGCCCGCTTGGTTAAGGGTAGCCGCTAGAGCTACGTCAGAGGCGTCGCTCTCGACCTGGAAGGGGAGGGACTCGTCGATGGCGCGCATCGTGGCCTTTGCGATGTCCGCTTTGATGCGGCTGAAAGCCTGGCAAGCCTCTGTCGACAGCGGGAAAGTCGTGGTCTGTATTAGGGGGCGGGCCTTGTCTGCGTACTGGGGGACCCACTGGGCGTAGTATGAAAAGAACCCCAGGCAGCGTTTCAGGGCTTTTGGGCAGTGCGGGAGGGGAAATTCCATGAGTGCGCGCATACGTTCGGGGTCGGGGCCTATTATCCCATTGCGCACTATGTAGCCCAGAATGGCTAGCCGATCGGTGCTAAAAACGCACTTGTCCTCGTTGTGCGTGAGGTTCAAGGCTTTGGCAGTCTGGAGGAATTTTTGGAGGTTGGCGTCGTGGTCCTGCTGATCGTGGCCGCAGATGGTTACATTGTCGAGGTACGGGAACGTGGCCCGTAACCCATGTTGATCAACCATTCGGTCCATTTCCCGTTGGAAGACCGAGACGCCGTTTGTGACGCCAAAAGGGACCCGTAGGAAATGATATAACCGCCCGTCTGCCTCGAAGGCTGTGTACTTGCGGTCACTTGGGCGGATGGGGAGCTGATGGTAGGCGGACTTGAGGTCCACGGTGGAGAAGACTTTATATTGGGCAATCCGATTGACCATGTCGGATATGCGGGGGAGAGGGTACGCGTCTAGTTGTGTGTACCTGTTGATGGTCTGGCTATAGTCAATGACCATCCTTTGTTTCTCCCCTGTCTTCACTACTACCACCCGCGCTCTCCAGGGACTATTGCTGGCCTGGATTATGCCCTCCTTTAGTAGCCGCTGGACTTCGGAGCGAATGAAGGTCCGGTCCTGGGCGCTGTACCGTCTGCTCCTAGTGGCGACGGGTTTGCAATCCGGGGTGAGGTTCGCAAACAAGGACGGGGGTTGCACCTTGAGGGTGGCGAGGCCGCAGATAGTGAGTGGGGGTATGGGGCCGCCGAATTTAAACGTAAGGCTCTGTAGGTTACATTGAAAATCTAAGTCCAGCAAGGTGGGGGCACAGAGTTGGGGAAGGACGTTAAGTTTGTAGTTTTTGAATTCCCTCCCCTGTACCGTTAGGGTAACTATGCAGAATCCCTGGATCTGTACGGAGTGGGATCCTGCAGCTCGGCAAATCTTTTGTGCGCTGGGGAAGGTAGTTAAGGAACAGCGTCTTACCGTGTCGGGTGTCTAAAACTTTCCGTGCTCCCGGAGTCGACTAGGCATGGCGTCTCGTGGCCGTTAATTAGGACCGTTGTCGTCGTCGTCTGGAGAGTCCGGGGCCGAGCCTGATCGAGTGTAACCGAAGCGAGCCGTGGTTGTAGTAGTGGGGTGAGGTCCGTTGTTGCCGTCCAAGATGGCGTCGGGGATGGACAAAATGGCCACCCCCATACATCGCCCGTGGCTGAGGGGTCACAAGATGGCGTCGGGGGTGGACAAAATGGCCGCCCCCATGCGTCGTACAGGTCAGGGGCGGTCCAAGATGGCGGGGCCCCTCCTCCCCTCGTGGTGGTCGGGACCCAAAATGGCGGCGTCTGCGGGTCGCACATTGAGTGCTGGGGGGTCTGGGGGGCGCTAGGACCGCGCGGAGTTCCTGCATTGCGAGCGCCCAGGCCGCGGGCGCAAGGACCGCGCGGAGTTCCTTGACTGCGAGCGCCAGGGCCGCGGGTGCTAGGACCGCGCGGAGCTCCCTCGCCGGGGACAGCGGTGGTCGGGGCCTAGGCCGGCGGGTCAGTACTGCGAGCGCTGGGACCGTGAGGAGCTCCCTCGCCGGGGACGGAGGTGATCGGGGTCCAGGTAAGTTGTATTGCCGGCGGGTCAGGCGTGGGGCGCGGGACGGGGGTGAGGGCCCAGGTCGGCGGCGCCGGCGGGTCAGGCGTGGGGCGCGGGACGGGGGTGAGGGCCCAGGTCGGCGGCGCCGGCGGGTCAGGCGTGGGGCCGCGAGCGCTGGCACCGCGCGGAGCTCCCTCGCCGGGGACAGCGGTGGTCGGGGCCCAGGCCGGCGGGTCAGGCGTGGGGCGCGGAACGGGGGTGAGGGCCCAGGTCGGTGGCTCCGGCGGGTCAGTCGTGGGGCCGCGAGCGCTGGCACCGTGCGGAGCTCCCTCGCCGGGGACAGCGGTGGTCGGGGTCAAGGTAGGTGGCGCTGGCGGGTCAGGCGTGGGGCGCGGGATGGGGGTGAGGGTGGCGTTCGGGATGCGAAAAACCCCCTCCTCTCCGTGGAGAGTGTTGGCCGGCACCCAAATCAGGAGCGCCGGCGGCGGGTCGTACATGGACTGCGGGGAGGAGGGTTGGGGAGCGTAGGCGGCGTGCAGGGCTCCCAGTTCTCCCGGGGCCGCGGTGGTCGGGACCCAAAATGGCGGCGCCTGCGGGTCGCGCATGGCGTGCTGGGGGGGTTGGGAGGCATAGACTGCCTGTAGGGCTCCCTGTTCTCCCGGGACGGCGGCGACCACGCGGGATCGGCACACCACCGCATAGTGGCCCTTTTTCCCGCAGCTTTTGCAGATGGCTGCACGGGCCGGACAGCGTTGTAGGGGGTGCTTCGCCTGGCCGCAGAAATAACAGCGGGCGCCCCCGGTGCGACTCGGCGTTTGGACTGCGCAAGCCTGTGGGGTGTCCGGGGGGGGAGGTAGGGGGTTTGGCGCGACGGGTACGTACGGGGCCCAATGGCCTGCCGCGCGGTCGGGGCCGTAGGCGCGGGTATTACGCGCGGCTACGTCCAGTGAGGCTGCCAGGGCCCGTGCCTCTGAGAGTCCTAGCGACTCTTTTTCTAGAAGTCTTTGGCGGATTTGGGAGGATTGCATACCTGCCACAAAAGCATCGCGCATTAACATGTCCGTATGTTTGTTTGCATTCACTGACGGGCAGCTGCAGGCTCGTCCCAAAATCAGCAGCGCAGCGTAGAACTCGTCCATCGATTCTCCGGGAGCTTGCCGTCTTGTCGCGAGCTGGTAGCGAGCGTAGATTTGGTTAACTGGGCGAACGTAGAGACTTCTCAGTGCTGTGAACGCCGCCTGGAAATCGCGGGTGTCTTCAATGAGGGTGAAAATCTCCGTGCTCACCCTCGAGTGCAGGACCTACAGTTTTTGTTCGTCTGAGACTCGGCCTGTGGTCGATGTGATGTAGGCCTCAAAGCAAGTCTGCCAGTGTTTGAAGGCTGCTGCCGCATTCACTGCGTGGGGGCTGATCCTCAGGCATTCTGGAATGATCCTGAGCTCCATAGTCCTTTTTAGGCACGCTTAATAAATTGTGGCGCACAAAGACTCCGTGAGACGAATAGAGTGAAGTCGATGAGGCTTTATTAAGCGTGTCTGTTCCCCAGCAGCCCGATAGTAAACTGGCCTGCGGGGGAAGGCACCGGCTTCTTATACTTCGCCTTCAGGGCGGAGTATGAGGTCAACGGCCAACCAGGACCCGGGATCTGTCAGCCAATGACATTAGGGCTTCCAGTCCCACATGACCCCCAATACATACAACCACAGGGCCTGAACTGGGAAGGTGCAGCCAAGGCTGCCCATAGCCCAGTTCTTTACAATGGGGAGCTCCACTCGCCGGAACTGGCACCCAGGTGGCACTGCCAGGGTGCTAGGCTGGCAGTGCCTGGGTGCACAAGAGGAGCTGGAAGGGACACTGCCAGATTGCCAGGTTGGCACTGCCAACATGCCAAACTGGCATTTTTTTGCACGGGTGAAATCGGTCCGAGGGCACTGGAAGTGCCAGGGCATCACCCTGCCCAAAGGGCACGCAGGTGGGGACCTCCAATCCCCTTGGAGATCCCCATGAATGTTGTTCCATCTGGTCCCCATTTATGGGGACTAGTACCAAAAGTCGCTCGCCTAAGGTCCCCAAGGCGAAGGGATTGAACCCCAAAGCCTCAGGTACCTTGGGAATCTGCACGTTAGAGTGAGGCTCACTGTCTCACTCTAATGTGCAGATTTGCCATAAACCGATCCCGCCAATTGTGGGCGGGGTTTCCGTTGCAACATCTCACGAGATTGTGGAATCTCGCGAGGCGTTCTGCGCAAGGTAGATCCCGGGAGCAAAGTCCCCTGGCTTTTACTGGGCATCCACCATCTCTGGCTCGCCCAGATGCCGGTTGTAGGTCTTGGGCGCAATTCGCCCCAAAAATCTCTTCGGGCGCGATCTTCCGACCAAGCTGCGCCGGAAAAGAAGCTCGCCGCGGCATAGCGCGGCCGGACGATTGCGCCTTAAGAAACTCTTTGGGAGAATTGAACACAAGACCTACGACCGAAATCTGGGTTAGCCGGAGATGATAGCTACCCAGTACCACAGCTGGCTGCCCCTCTCCAGGTAGGTAGTCAGAGCCCTCATTCTCTAGCCCACCAATATTTTTTAAGGGCGAGATTTTGGCCATGAGCAGGGCAGCCCCCACTTTATGAAATTTGGCAAGTGGCCTTTAACGGGAGATTTAAATATCTGAATTGAAATGTAGCCAAGCACGTTACTGACATAGCCTCATTTTTGCGCCCAAAATTGCCTGTCAGTGCCAGGGTCATCCCACAATTGATGACTTGAGCTCAATGATGAACCTCTGAGCTGCACCTCATAAGATTATGGCAATGTTGTCAGTGTGCGGTATGATAATCTCCAGTCTGTGCAGATTCTCAGCGTTAACTCATCGCTCCTTTCCTCCTTTTCAGTTTGAACCCTGATATAAATGGCAGAAAACCATTCCATTGCTTATCACCAAATATGAAACTGAAATCATTCCTGTGCCAGCATCACTGGAGCATCACTGAGCTCTGACTGCATTGTCACGAGGGGCGGGATTCTCCGACCCCCTGGCCGGGTGGGAGAATCGCCGGGGGTTGGCGTGAATCCCGCCCCCGCCGCCCTCCTAATTCTCCCGCCCCCCAAAAAACTAGCCCGGCGGGAGTCACGCCACCCACCTCGGAGAATGGCCAGGTCCGGCGCGACTCAATAGCCGCCAGGGCTGCCCGAAATCTCCGGCCCGCGATGGGCCGAAGTTCCACCCGTCTGTTGCTGGTCCCGCCGGCGTAAATTGGAGTAGGTCCCTTACCGGTGAGATCTGGCAGCGCGGGTGGGCTCCGGGATTCTTGGGTGGACACGGGGGGTTCTGGCCCTGGGAGGTGCCCCCACGGTGGCCTTGCCCGCAATTGGGGCCCACCAATCCGCGGGCGAGCCTGTGCCATGGGGGCACTCTATTGTTCCGCACTGGAGGCCGTGGTCCTCCGCCATTCCCGGTGCGGAAGCAAATCCCTCTGCACATGCACGGGGATGACGCCAGCACGCGCTGACGCTCCCGCACATGCGCCAACTCGCGCCGGCCGGCGGAGGCCCTTCGGGGCCGGTTCGCGTGGCGCCAAGCCCCTTTCCCGCCGGCCGGCAGGGCACCAACCACTCCGGGGCAGGCCTAGCCCCTGACGGTGCGGAGGATTCCGCACCTTTGGGGCGGCCTAACGCCAAAGTGGTTCACGCCACTCCGTCCCGCCAGGACCCCCCGCCCTGCCGGGTGGGGGTGAATCCCGTCCGAGATGTCACACACAATTCGCACCCATTTTGGTTGCAAGTTGAAAGTCTCTCCCATTTGAGCAGGACGTTTGGATAATGTGAATATGGTGGTACCCTGAAACTTCCATTAACTACATTAGTTACCAACATTTCCCTCCTGCTGGATTAGTATGACCTGAGATTTGTGTCAGCACAGCTCCGGCATGCAAGAAACCATAAAAGAATAAACAAAAGTAAATTACTGTGGGTGCTGGAATCTGAAACCAATAGAGAAAATGCTGGAAAATCTCAGCAGGTCTGGCAGCATCTGTAGGGAGAGAAAAGGGCTCACGTTTCGAGTCCGGATGACCCTTTGTCAAAGCTAACAGACATACAAAATGGGAGATATTTATGCTGGCTGGTGAGGGAATGTAAGATGAGTCATAGCCATAGAAACCAAGGGAAAGCAGTGCTAATGGCAATCCCCAGAGAGAATAAAAGGTGTGAATCATACATTGTTTAGCTCTGCAACATGGTGAATCCAGCCAAGCCTGGTTGCTGCAAGTTGGAGACCAATGTTTGCAGAGTCACAGACAAAACAGCTAGATTGGAAGAAAAGCCTCTATTCAGGATATCTGCCAAGAAGGTGCATTGTTCATTAGCCTTAACGTGGGGCTGCCAAGGTGAGTCACCATGTGACAACTACAGCTTAATTGGAAATCAGCTGTTTTGCCAAGCTTTGTTGTTGCTCCCTATTGCAAATATGGAACAGAGGGAAAATTCAATTCAAGCGTCTTGGCAACTAGTAATCTTTGTAAGTGCACAATCATGCTCATTGTCTCTGCTTCACTGACCCTTGTGGTCATGTCATAGACCTGTACGCAATGGGGCACTAGCAAAGAGTAGGCATTATGTCAGTGTAAAGTTCCGTATGCTCACTCCAGGAGTGGATTCACAGTTAATGGAGCCCTGTGCTCAGCATCATTTTTGGGCATCCTCCCCTGTCCACACACCCTGGGATCTGAAGGCTGAAGCCCACACTTCGTGCACACTCTCTCTTCCTCTCCAGTCCTTGTGCACACTCTCTCTCCCTCTCCACCCCTCGGAAACATTCTCTCTTCCTCCCACGCCTCGCACACACCTCTCCACTCTTCACACACACTCTCTAACTCTCCACTCCTCACACACAATTTCTCTCTTCCTCCCCACCCCGCGCGCACTTTCTCTTCCTCTCTATTCCTCGCACGCACTCTGTCTTTCACCCGCCCTTCGAACACACTCTCTCTTTCCCCCAGTCTTCGCACGCACTCTCAGTCCCTCTCCACTCCTTGCACATGCTCTCCCTTTAGCACACTCTCTCTTCATCCCATGTACACTCTTTCTTCCCTTACCCCCTCAAACCCCCGCCCCGCCATCCTTACCATCAGTGATGTAGTGGGACATTTTGAGGTGGAGCTACTCAAAGAAAATGTGTTGTCCATATTATTTTTCAACTTTCGATTACATTGTTTTCCTATGTATTACTTATTTGAGTCCCAAACATCAGCAACTAAGCTTTTTAAGTCAAAAATATTACTGCCTTTTGACATTTTATTTCAAACTATAAATAATTGGGTCGTTAGTCTTTAGCATTGCTAGAAATTCATTATGCAACAGTTTAGTTATGTAATTCAACTCTATTGACAAAAACATGAATTATAGAGACTTACCAATAAGATATGGAACAAAACTGAGTAAAAAGAGGTAAGATAAAGATCAGCCATAATGCAAACAAGTTCAAGGGGCTGAATGGTCTACTCTTGTTCTTGTGTTCCTTTATAGATATTAATCAATGAGCTTTGGCATATGTGTGCAAGTATTCATGCATCAAGCTCTTCCTTCAGTTACTTCAAACTAGCCCAGATCTTAAAGAAATATTAGTCAGTTAAATTAATGACTCACGTGCAACCTCTCCAATTTTCTACAGCATTCAAAGTTAAATGTTACCAGATTCAGCAACCTGATCAGTCTTCAGTGACTCAAACCAAACTAAGGTCACTTATGCATTTACATTCAAGGAGTCACCATCTAAAGCTTTTATACGTTTATACCTACCACTGTATCAACATCAATAGTGAATATATATATGATATATTGTTGCTCTGTGCTAGTGCACTGTCAATTCCAGCCTCACTTGACCCGGTCGCAACACAGGAGAAATAAGATTGTATTTAAAATATCCAACTCCTTGGCTTAGCCCAAGAAACTGCAATCACCTTTGTAACTTTAACACAAGTAACCTTCCATAGATGTGCAGGTTAGGCAGGGCCATGATAAATTGCCCTTAGTGTCCAAAATTGCCCTTAGTGTTGGGTGGGGTTACTGAGTTATGGGGATAGGGTGGAGCTGTTGACCTTGGGTAAGGTGCTCTTTCCAAGGGCCGGTGCAGACTCGATGGGCCAAATGGCCTCCTTCGGCACTGTAAATTCTATGAAATTCTGTGAAATATGTACAATATTATAATTAAATGGACAAAAATGTAACTGATTATTTAACACTCCTTTCTTAACACCCCACTCTCTCTACACACACACACACACACAGACAAACAACACAGACGGGAAAGGGTCGTGGAAAGGGGGAAAAAATATTAATAAAGATAAACGGATAAATATATTTGATGGAGTGGGGATGACATCTTGGTTAGTGGTTTCCTGAAGTTCAGCTTTTGTTTTGATGCTTCTTCCTTCTAGGCTTGAGATGTTTTTTCTCTGGCAAGCTTGTCTATATTCTCTGCAGACTCAGCATCATTCCAAATTCACAACAAAAGGATGTGCCGGGCACTCACTGATTTCAGAACAATACAGATGTTCTTTCACTTCAGCAACCAGGAGAGAGAAAGAGAGACCAATAATTGCACCTCCAACGTATAAACATTTCTGCCCAGTTCTCCGAGAAAGCATCAAGCAGGAATCAATCACTGACCATTGTCAGGCAGAACACTATCCCTGGTCAACTGCTGGTCTCCAGTTAATTAATTGATCCAACCCCCTGCAAAGCTGCTTCCTAAGTTCGAGTCGGCGCCGAGGAATCTGGCTTCTCCTTCCCAAAAACAAAACCTGGGAACACAGTTTCTTGACAAGCAGGCTGCTTCAACGTTAATGATAATAATCTTTATTCTTGTGACAATCCCCTAGTCATCACACTCCACCAGCTGCTCGGGTACATTGAGGGAGAATTCAGAATGTTCAAATTACCTAACAGCACGTCTTCGGGACTTGTGGGAGGAAATCAGAGCACCCGGAGGAAACCCATGGGGAGGTAGCATTGTGGATAGCACAATTGCTTCACAGCTCCAGGGTCCCAGGTTTGATTCCCGCTTGGGTCACTGTCTCCGCGGAGTCTGCACATCCTCCCCGTGTGTGCGTGGGTTTCCTCCGGTGCTCCGGTTTCCTCCCACAGTCCAATGATGTGCAGGTTAGGTGGATTGGCCATGATAAATTGCCCTTACTGTCCAAAATTGCCCTTAGTGTTGGGTGGGGTTACTGGGTTATGGGGATAGGGTGGAGGTGTTGACCTTGGGTAGGGTGCTCCTTCCAAGAGCCGGTGCAGAATCGATGGGCCGAATGGCCTCCTTCTGCACTGTAAATTCTATGATAATCTATGAACGTGCAGACTCCATACAGTCAGTGACCCAGCTGGGAATCGAACCTGGGACCCTGGCGCTGTGAATGCACAGTGCTAACCACTGTGCTACCTTGCCGCTGAGTCTTCAGCTTAAAGGCATATTCTGATTATGGGTCCACGGATTAAAATAAGAAAATGAAGAAATGGGAACAAAGGAAATAAACAGGAAGGGCCATTAGAATTTACATTTAAGCCGGATTGTACTCCTCAATCCTAACCACAAAGCTAAATCTTTCAAAGGAGCTATGTGACTTTTCTGGCCACGAACAGAACTTGCGAAGCTTTACCATGGCAATGCTCCCTGATCAGCTGTTTCTTTCCAATGTAGCTTTAGCATTCAATTGTGGCTTTAGTTAACTTCAGCTGCATCTAAAACCTCTACATGCATCCTTTCCAATGTTTGTACTTTGTGAAATATTTATTTTTGAGGCTCCCTTCTGACTATCTGTGTAGCTAACTTTATTTTTCTTTCCTCCAACTTATTTCCATCAATGAACACACCCCACCCTCCGTTTGTGTAACCTTTCGATATACCTGAGAATTGAGCACATTCCTACAGCAAGCAGCAGATTGTCTGCAGCAATAATATTCTTAACCGAATGACATATGATGATAAAGTAACTATTGATATGAATTGAAGGGGTTGTTGGGACATCAAATGTGCCCACCAGAAAGAGTAGCAGGAAGAAACTCCATTATGTGTTCCATATCTGGGGCGAAATTCTCCCGAAACGGCGCGATGTCCGCCGACTGGCGCCCAAAACGGCGCCAATCAGACGGGCATCACGGCGCCCCAAAGGTGCGGAATGCTACGCATCTTTGGGGGCCGAGCCCCAACATTGAGGGGCTAGGCCGGCGCCGGAGGGATTTCCGCCCCGCCAGCTGGCGGAAACGGCCTTTGGTGCCCCGCCAGCTGGCGCGGAAATGACATGTCGGGGCGGCGCATGCGCGGGAGCATCAGCGGCCGCTGACAGTTTCCCGCGCATGCGCAGTGGAGAGAGTCTCTTCCGCCTCTGCCATGGTGGAGACTGTGGCAGAGGCGGAAGGGAAAGAGTGCCCCGCCCGCGGAACGGTGGGCCCCGATTGCGGGCCAGGCCACCGTGGGGGCACCCCCCGGGGCCAGATCGCCCCGCGCCCCCACCCAGGACCCCAGAGCCCGCCCACGCCGCCTTGTCCCGCCAGTAAATAGGTACTTTAATTTACGCTGGCGGGACAGGCAATTTATCGGCGGGACTTCGGCCCATTCGGGCCGGAGAATCGAGCGGGGGGGCCCGCCAACTGGCGCGGCGCGATTCCCACCCCCGCCGAATCTCCGGTGCCGGAGACTTCGGTAACCGGCGGGGGCGGGATTCACGGCAGCCCCCGGCGATTCTCCGACCCATCGGGGGTCGGAGAATGACGCCCCAAATTTTTTAAAAAGGAGTTTGGGGAATAGGACAATGTCGATCGTTCTTTCCGAGAGCTGCACAATGACAAGGGTGGACCAAACAGCTCCATCTGTGCTGGGAAATTCCATGGTTCCCACATGGAAATCGGATATCATCTCAGGAGTGCTGCTACTGGTTAAATCCATTACTTCCCAACATGTTGAGCAAGGAAGGAAATTCTTGCCTGCACCCTTTTTTCCTTGCCACATTATCTATTGAATAGAGAACACCCTGATATCTAAACAATTATCATTGTTGCATATTATACTTAACTAATATTAGGTAGCATGGCTATGCTTCAAATATGACAAATGAAACAATTGATAAAACATCTAGGGTCTGTGATGAATGTAGGAAAAACCATATATATATTGTACTAAACGTATTTCCGGCAGTAAAGGTTAAAAGCCTGGGTTCGTGCATATATGTCTGCTGAGGTTATGTTTTTTAAAAATTCTAGTTTGCAAGACAGGCAGGCACTTTAGCTCCAACGGATAATTAAAGCATCGTAAATGTTGGGCGAATGGAATTTTGTTTATATGAAGAAGATTCCCTGGGGAATAGCTACTTAGAGACATTGTGTTTAGATTTAGTAAGATGATGTAGTTAATGGGAGGAGCCAGGGGCTGAAGCAGTCAGGTGTTGAATTCAGTTAAAGATTGGGATGTAAGTAGACCAGCGGTTTCTCTCAAAGCAGTTTAGTTATTTAAAAAAATTGCCTGTGAACAGAACTACAGTTTCTGAAAAAAGGCTGGCAGGTTAAACAATAGTTTGACACAGGCAAGAATCTGAAAGCTTGTTCCTGAAGGATCTCTCTCTCAAAGCGGTTTATCCAAGACATCTCCTTCCAGCAAGTATTCCTAGGTTGGTTAACTGTATTTAAAAGTGGATTTTTACCTGTGATGGGTTTTGCTTGAGTGGAGATAAATAGTAACATTTGGGAGTTAGTGTTTCATTGTCACTGTTAAGCATTGTTCAACTGGTAATTGTAAGCTATTTTCTTTGTGATTAAGTTAGTAATACTGTGTTAATCATAAAGTTTGTTTTAATTTACCATTGGCAAAATTCTCCTCGCACCGTTGGTGGTGGCGTTCTCAATGAGGCGGAGAACCCAGTTTTGTGACGAAAATGGGATCGGTGCCGGCCCGTTTCCGATGGTCCGACTCCCTGCTGGTGTCGGGATCAATGTTCATGTCCCGAGCCAGTGGGAGGATGCAAGTGGGTCATTAAGCTTGTAATTTAGGAGTGATTGTGGGAAAAAGGATAAGTGGGAAGTGGGGAGAAGGATTGTATGGGCATACTGTCATCTTTGATGGTTTCAATCCCACCACGGACCACACCCTCAGCAATGACGGTCAACACAATCCTCTCTGTGGGGGTTGGAGCATGTAGGTGCATATGTCCCCTCCAATTAGCTCTTACTGCCTTCGGTTAGACGCCATCTTGTCCTGCAAGAACAAAGAACAAAGAAAAGTACAGCACAGGAACAGGCCCTTCGGCCCTCCAAGCCTGCACCGACCATGCTGTCCGTCTAAACTAAAATCTTCCACACTTCCGGGGTCCGTATCCCTCTATTTCCATCCTATTCATGTATTTGTCAAGATGCCTCTTAAACGTCACTATCATCCCTGATTCCACCACCTAATCCGGCAGCGAGTTCCAGGCACCCACTACCCTCTGTGTAAAAAACTTGCCTTGTACATCTACTCTAAACCTTGCCCCTCGCACCTTATACCTATGCCCCCTAGTAATTGACCCCTCTATCCTGGGAAAAAGTCTCTGACTATCCACTCTGTCTATGCCCCTCATAGTTTTGTAGACCTCTATCAGGTCGCCCCTCAACCTCCCTGTTCCAGTGAGAACAAACCGAGTTTATTCAACCGCTCCTCATAGCTAATGCCCTCCATACCAGGCAACATTCTGGTAAATCTCTTCTGCACCCTCTCTAAAGCCTCACATCCTTCTGGTAGTGTGGCGACCAGAATTGAACACTATACTCCAAGTGTGGCCTAACTAAGGTTCTATACAGCTGCAACATGACTTGCCAATTCTTATACTCAATGCCCCGGCTAATGAAGGCAAGCATGCCGAATGCCTTCTTGACTACCTTCTCCACCTGTGTTGCCCCTTTCAGTGACCTGTGGACCTGTACACCAAATCTCTCTGACTGTCAATATTCTTGAGGGTTCTACCATTCACTGTATATTCCCTACCTGTATTAGACCTTCCAAAATGCCTTACCTCACATTTGTCTGGATTAAACTCCATCTGCCATCTCGCCGCCCAAGTCTCCAAACAATCTAAATCCTGCTGTATCCTCTGACAGTCCTCATCGCTATCCGCAATTCCATGAACCTTTGTGTCGTCCGGCAAACTTACTAATCAGACCAGTTACATTTTCCTCCAAATCATTTATATATACTATGAACAGCAAAGGTCCCAGCACTGATCCCTGCGGAACACCACTAGACACAGCCCTCCAATTAATAAAGCACCCTTCCATCGCTACTCTCTGCCTTCTATGACCTAGCAAGAGGTAAGAATGTGTATCAGTGAATGTTGTGCAATCTGCTTGGGTGATATGCTTCACGGTTGATTAGCTGTGAGATGTGTGTAGCGTGGGTGTGAGGCTTGCAGCAGTGCTTGAGGGTGCGGTGAAGCTATGTGTAGTAGTGTGGCCCCTTTAAGAGGTAAGCTCTCACTCTCCACGTGACAAGCTCGGGGCCAATGGTGCAGGAGCGCACCAACCCTGACCAATAGAGAGATCGCACGGGCCCTGGGAGCGGGGCCCTGGGCAATGGGCATGTCAGAGGCAGAGAGTCAAGACTTAGTCATTGTTGCTCTCTGCCTGTACATAGTTCTCTTTGCCTGTTGTTCATAAATGTCTTATGGTCTTATGGTCTTATAAACCTCCTTTGCTGTTACTGGAAGTCTCAGTGTATTGTCTCGAGCCAGCACATTGAGTATAAACCGGATCGATCGCTACTCCAGAAAAGTTCAGGGTCCGAGGGAGGAAAGAAAGAAGCCTCCAAAAACAAAGAACAAACTGGGAAACATCGATGGTGGCACTAAAACAAAGATTGAAAATGCCGATGATTGGGAAGTTAGATCCTTATGACCAGAGGACCAAAAACTAGGCCAGTACATCAAATGATTCTGCTGCTTCTTCACAGCGAATAAAGTTTGAATGTGAGGTATGTGATTGTTAGAGATTGTTGGTCGGTGAATGATGGGCCTGTTATGAATTGAGCACTGGCTGAAGTTACTTGTCAAGTTGATTGGATATGGCATTTCAAGATACCTTCACTGAACTTTTCCACTTATGTCAACTCATTGAATTCCTTCCAACACTGCATTGAAGCCATTGAGATGTGGCTCCTGCCACTGAACCCCATGGCTATCAGATCCACTGTATTTTGACCATGTGACTGGAGGGCTTCCTGCCCCCTTGCCAATCCAGGGTTTCTGGCCTCCTCCCCTCTTCCTCCACCTGGAGGCAGCTTTTGAAAACCTTGATGCCCGCTCTTTGCCATGTTGTGTCATTCCGCATTGTTTCCCTGGTCAGATTCACTTCCTGCATGACTCCCAGCTTCTATTTCAGGAACAGCGTGCTAGCCCTTTAAGTAGAGCAGGCTAACTTTAAACAGTGCAGCCTAGCTTGAAGTGGTGCTGGGAAGTTACGATTTTGAACATCCTGTTGAAGTGTCATCCAATCAACAGCAAGGTTGACACTGCGATCATTGACGTGAACAAGCAACATGAGGTTAGCATGCTGCCTGCAATTCTATCGGTGGGCACAGATTAATCATGATCTTGACACTTGTTTTCAGGGACTATCGAATTTAGCCTTCACAGAATCTAAAGCAGGAAATATAAAGCAGGAATTTTAAACTAGATTGAAATCATGTACAGAAGCAAAACTAAGAGAGGGCATGATTGATGGAATTAAGAGGGAGAGAGTTAAAAGAGACTCAATGACAAAAGTAATTATGATGTTGCCCGGTATGGAGGGCATTAGCTATGAGGAGCGGTTGAATAAACTCGGTTTGTTCTCACTGGAACGATGGAGGTTGAGGGGTGACCTGATAGAGGTATACAAAATTATGAGGGGCATAGACAGAGTGGATAGTCAGAGGTTTTTTCCCAGGGTAGAGGGGTCAATTACTAGGGGGCGTAGGTTTAAGGTGCGAGGGGCAAGGTTTAGAGGAGAGGTACGAGGCAAGTTTTTTACACAGAGGGTAGTGGGTGTCTGGAACACACTGCCGGAGGAGGTGGTGGAAGCAGGGACGATAGTGACATTTAAGGGGCATCTTGACAAATACATGAATAGGATGGGAATAGAGGGATACGGACCCCGGAAGTGCAGAGGATTTTAGTTCAGCCGGGCAGCATGGTCGGCACAGACTTGGAGGGCCGAAGGGCCTGTTCCTGTGCTGTATTTTTCTTTGCTCTTTGATGTATCATACAATGTAATGCTTATCAGAGCCAAATGAAATGAAATGAAACTCGCTTATTGTCGCAAGTAGGCTTCAAATGAAGTTACTGTGAAAAGCCCCTAGTCGCCACATTCCACCGCCTGTTCGGGGAGGCTGGTACAGGAATTGAACCGTGCTGCTGGCCTGCCTTGGACTGCTTTCAAAGCCAGCGGTTTAGCCCTGTGCTAAAGTGCCCATCTGGCTTTCTCTGCCGTGTTTCGTGGAAAAGTAAGAGGTAAGAATGGTGATTTCATGCCCTAAGTCCAAAGCGGTGCCTGTGGAGGAGAAAGATATCGCCAACAGCAACTCCCACATTTCTGCATTTTCACTGACACACCGACTCCAGGATTTGCTATCTGATTTATAACAATGGTAAGTGCCGGCCTTCCCTGTTATTCTCAACTGTTCGCCATAGACCGAACCTAAAAATGTGACGGCAGCTCCCTGGGAACAGTTTGGTGCGACATGTTCAATTGGCAGGACGTTCCCTTCTGCCTCTGGCAAGGCAGCTATTTCCATTAGCCAGGTTTACTGGGAATGGGCGTTTGTTGGGTGGGGGTTGGTGGAGATTGTGGCGGTGGAGTGCAGTGGTAATGTTGGACCATGAAAAATAAGACATGACATTAGAGTAATGGACTAAATCCAGATGCAGGGTGAAATCCTGGGTGCAATGTATCCTTTAAATGTGACCCGGTCTCCAGAGGCTGAAGGAGGCACAGAAATCCTTACTGCAGCCACTGGCAGGCAAAACCGGTCATTGGAAGAGTCATAGATAGAGTCACAGAGTTTTTCAGCATGGAAAGAAGCCCTTTGGCCCATCGCGTCCATGCTGACCATCAAGCTCCTAACTATTCTCATCCCATTTCCCATCACTCGGTCCGTAGCCTTGGATGCTATGCTATTTCAACTGCTCATCTAAATGCTTCTCAAATGTTGTGAGGGTTCCTGCCTCGACCACCCTTTCAGGCAGCGAGTTCCAGGTTCCCACTCCCCCTCTGGGTGAAAAGGATTTTGCTCACATCTCCTGGAAACCTTCTTCCCATTGCCTTAAATCTACGCCCGCTGGTTAGTGACCCCTCCGCGAAGGGGAAAAGTACTTATCTCTCCACCCTATATATGTCCCTCATAATTTTATACACCTCAATCAGGTAGCCCCTTAGCCTATTCTGCTCCAGGAAAACAACCCCAGCCTATCCAGTCTCTCTTGATAGCTGAAACGCTCCAGCCCAGGCAACATCCTTGTGAATCTCCTCTGCATGCACCCTCTCCAGTGCAATCACTTTCTTCCTGTGTTGTGGTGACCAGAACTGCACACCGTACTCCAACTAGGGCCCAACCAGTGTTTTATACAGCCCCAGCATAACCTGCTCTTATATTCAATGCCTCAGTTAATAAAGATGTGGCAATGCCGGCACTGGACTGGGGAGGGCACAGTAAGATGTCTTACAACACCTGGTTAAAATCCAACAGGTTTGTGTCGAATCACTAGCTTTCAGAGCGCAGTTCCTCAGGTTCACCGGAGTCTTTCCAGAGACTGAAGTTCAGTGGAACTAATGAGAACTTGTCCTTTTCCACTATTAGTCTCACTGTAACATTGGAAAAGTTGCACCTTATTGAATGACATGTAACTAGGTTATTTAATGGCATTCACAGTTTATAATTACTGCCGCACAGCTTCACTGGCCCTGAAAAACTAATTTTAGATTTGTGGAATGTACAATTTCTCCATCAAAATAATATATATATATTTTTTAATGTTTGTTTGTGATATTTCAGATTTACCCTAATCCCATATATATGTATCTAAATTGTTTATTTTGCTCCCTGTAAAATGTAATTAAAAGTGAGGTTAATACTAATTTATTTGCTGTCTGTGAGAATACTTCCGTGTGATCGACTGCTTACCCTGCTTTTGCTGATGCCAATAGATCCCTTTCAAACTGATATTGGGTAAAGGGAAATCCATGCCGCAGAGTCTTATTGGGCAGCTTTCTTCAAGGCAACTGAGATTGGGCCGTAATGTTCCTCTGGTTGATATTGCAGAGACATAACAAGAGTAGTTTTCATTTGAACATTGTTCAACCTTAAACCTTTCCTGCTTTTACATGTTTTACACCTTCCCCGTTACTGTTTTGATTGATAAATTATATTGCAATTCCTCTCACTGAAACTGTCGTAGTCCCAAAACAAAACAAATTAAATATTTACATGAAATATAAGCAGGTCTGGCAGCATCTATGGAGAGAGAAACAGAATTCACATTTTAGCTCTGTGACATTTTATCAGAGCTCTCCCCACAGATGCTGATTGAATGCCACAGGATCTATGACTACATGAGCTAAGGACATGTGTCCACACTTCCAGTATATATCCAACCAGAATTGGCAACGCTCTAATGGAAGAGCCAGACACTAAATGCAGGACTGTATAACCAGCACTGGCCATAGCATCTTTTGGCCCAGTAAGTCTTGCTGAACTGGTTTTTGATAAAGAGAGAATATCCAAGTTCGTTTAACAGTGACTTAATTTGGGGGCTAATAATCTTTATTGTCACAAGTAGGCCTACTTCTGACAAACACGCTTCAATGAAGTTATTGTGAAAAGCCCCGAGTCGCCACATTCCGGCGCCTGTTCGGGTACACAGAGGGAGAATTCAGAATGACCAATTCACCTAACAAGCACGTCTTTCGGGACTCGTGGGAGGAAACCGGAGCACCCGGAGGAAACCCCTGCAGACACAGGGTGTACGTGCAGACTCCGCACAGACAGTGACCCAAGCCAGGAATCGAACCTGGGACCTTGGCGCTGTGAAGCAACAGTGCTAACCACTGTGCAGTATAAATACATCCTTTGGTCCGTGGTATCGCCTGGTTTTATAATGGTGGTAGGTTTAGAATAGATTCATTCTATTTCTAGAAAATGTTGAAACTTGTATTACTTATCCAAAATATCGTCTCGTGTACCTTGAAAGAGACAAAGCGCAAAGACTGAATATTAATATTTGTGACTTCTGGCTTGCCGAGAAAATACCTAATTACTAACAAATTGCCCATTTCGTGATTATAGTGTTGACATAATGAAATTATTTGAATGGCCAATAAAATGGGTTTTTACCCATAATTAACTGAATCCTGGGCCTAATTGAGGTAGAGAAAGAGAAACCACAGAGGAGGGAAAAAATAATAACTAGAGAAACACGCAATGTCGATCAGCTATTAGAACCAGATAGATTTTATATTGTTCTATCTCTCTGACATTGGCCGGAAGGCACTGCTTGAAATATTGCTTCACATGGTAAAATGCTGTCATATATTAGGCTGCATTATGTGCCTGAGTGTGTGAAGGAATGAATGAGATTGACTAATTAGCCAAGGAATCAAAGCAGACTTCAACATCTCCCTGCGACTCTCACTATTGTCTCTGAACCATTTTGTACTTTCATGCTGGTAATTGAAAACTAGAGGCCCCCTGATGGGAGTAAGCATATTGTAGCAATTACACTCCAGGGTCTCCACTTATATTGTTTGCTGTATCTAAAGGAAATATTCCAGATAGTTTGAATTCCTAGCAGCCATTCCATTACCACAACGATGCGAGTGCTTATCAAAGATGACCACCTCCATGTCTAGAATCTTTCTGGCGCTTGATGCATAGGGAGTGAACAATCATCCTCTGGTGATCCTGTTGTCCATGTATCTTTCGAACATAGAACATAGAAAAATACAGCACAGAACAGGCCCTTCGGCCCACGATGTTGTGCCGAACCTTTGTCCTAGATTAATCATAGATTATCATTGAATTTACAGTGCAGAAGGAGGCCATTCGGCCCTTTGAGTCTGCACCGGCTCTTGTAAAGAGCACCCGACCCAAACTCAACACCTCCACCCAACACCAAGGGCAATTTGGACATTAAGGGCAATTTATCATTGGCCAATTCACCGAACCCGCACATCTTTGCACTGTGGGAGGAAACCGGAGCACCCGGAGGAAACCCACGCAGACACGGGGAGGACCTGCAGACTCCGCACAGACAGTGACCCAAGCCGGAATCAAACCTGGGACCCTGGAGCTGTGAAGCAATTGTGCTATCCACAATGCTACCGTGCTGCCCTTGAGAACAAATAAATCTACACTATATCATTTTACCTTAATCCATGTACCTATCCAATAGCTGCTTGAAGGTCCCGAATGTTCCCGACTCAACTACTTCCACAGGCAGTGCATTCCATGCCCCCACCACTCTCTGGGCAAAGAACCTACCTCTGATATCCCTCCTATATCTTCCACCTTTCACCTTAAATTTATGTCCCCTTGTAATGGTCTGTTCCACCCGGGGAAAAAGTCTCTGACTGTCTACTCTATCTATTCCCCTGATCATCTTATAAACCTCTATCAAGTCGCCCCTCATCCTTCTCGTTCTAATGAGAAAAGGCCTAGCACCCTCAACCTTTCCTCGTAAGACCTACTCTCCATTCCAGGCAACATCCTGGTAAATCTTCTTTGCACCTTTTCCAAAGCTTCCACATCCTTCCTAAAATGAGGCGACCAAAACTGTACACAATACTCCAAATGAGGCCTTACCAAAGTTTTGTACAGCTGCATCATCACCTCACGGCTCTTAAATTCAATCCCTCTGTTAATGAACGCGAGCACACCATAGGCCTTCTTCACAGCTCTATCCACTTGAGTGGCAACTTTCAAAGATGTATGAACATAGACCCCAAGATCTCTCTGCTCCTCCACATTGCCAAGAACTCTACCGTTAACCCTGTATTCCGCATTCATATTTGTCCTTCCAAAATGGACAACCTCACACTTTTCAGGGTTAAACTCCATCTGCCACTTCTCAGCCCTGCTCTGCATCCTATCGATGTCTCTTTGCAGCCGACAACAGCCCTCCTTACTATCCACAACTCCACCAATCTTCGTATCGTCTGCAAATTTACTGACCCACCCTTCAACTCCCTCATCCAAGTCATTAATGAAAATCACAAACAGCAGAGGACCCAGAACTGATCCCTGCGGTACGCCACTGGTAACTGGGCTCCAGGCTGAATATTTGCCATCTACCACCACTCTCTGACTTCTATCGGTTAGCCAGTTCGTTATCCAACTGGCCAAATTTCCCACTACCCCATGCCTCCTTACTTTCTGCATAAGCCTACCATGGGGAACTTTATCAAATGCCTTACTAAAATCCATGTACACTACATCCACTGCTTTACCTTCACCCACATGCTTGGTCACCTCCTCAAAGAATTCAATAAGATTTGTAAGGCAAGACCTACCCCTCACAAATCCGTGCTGACTATCCCTAATCAAGCAGTGTCTTTCCAGATGCTCAGAAATCCTATCCTTCAGTACCCTTTCCATTACTTTGCCTACCACCGAAGTAAGACTAACTGGCCTGTAATTCCCAGGGTTATCCCTAGACCCTTTTTTGAACAGGGGCACGACATTCGCCACTCTCCAATCCCCTGGTACCACCCCTGTTGACAGTGAGGACAAAAAGATCATTGCCAACGGCTCTGCAATTTCATCTCTTGATTCCCATAGCATCCTTGGATATATCCCGTCAGGCCCAGGGGACCTGTCTATCCTCAAGTTTTTCAAAATGCCCAACACATCTTCCTTCCTAACAAGTATTTCCTCGAGCTTACCAATCTGTTTCACACTGTCCTCTCCAACAATATCGCCCCTCCCATTTGTAAATACAGAAGAAAAGTACTCGTTCAAGACCTCTCCTATCTCTTCAGACTCAATACACAATCTCCCGCTACTGTGCATGATCGGACCTACCCTCGCTCTAGTCATTCTCATATTTCTCACATATGTGTAAAAGGCCTTGGGGTTTTCCTTGATCCTACCCGCCAAAGATTGTTCATGCCCTCTCTTAGCTCTCCTAATCCCTTTCTTCAGTTCCCTCCTGGCTATCTTGTATCCCTCCAATGCCCTGTCTGAACCTTGTTTCCTCAGCCTTACATAAGTCACCTTTTTCCTCTTAACAAGACATTCAACTTCTCTTGTCAACCATGGTTCCCTCACTCGACCATCCCTTCCCTGCCTGACAGGGACATACATATCAAGGAAACGTAGCACCTGTTCCTTGAACAAGTTCCACATTTCACTTGTGTCCTTCCCTGCCAGCCTATGTTCCCAACTTATGCACTTCAATTCTTGTCTGACAACATCGTATTTACCCTTCCCCCAATTGTAAACCTTGCCCTGTTGCACATACCTATCCCTCTCCATTACTAAAGTGAAAGTCACAGAATTGTGGTCACTATCTCCAAAATGCTCCCCCACTAACAAATCTATCACTTGCCCTGGCTCATTACCCAGTACTAAATCCAATATTGCCCCTCCTCTGGTCGGACAATCTACATACTGTGTTAGAAAAGCTTCCTGGACACACTGCACAAACACCACCCCATCCAAACTATTTGATCTAAAGAGTTTCCACTCAATATGTGGGAAGTTAAAGTCGCCCATGACTACTACCCTATGACTTCTGCACCTTTCCAAAATCTGTTTCCCAATCTGTTCCTCCACATCTCTGCTACTATTGGGGGGCCTATAGAAAACTCCTAACAAGGTGACTGCTCCTTTCCTATTTCTGACTTCAACCCATACTACCTCAATAGGGTGATACTCCTCGAGCTGCCTTTCTGCAGCTGTTATACTATCTCTAATTAATAATGCCACCCCCCCCCCCACCTCTTTTACCACCCTCCCTAATCTTATTGAAACATCTATAACCAGGGACCTCCAACAACCATTTCTGCCCCTCTTCTATCCAAGTTTCCGTGATGGCCACCACATCGTAGTCCCAAGTACCGATCCATGCCTTAAGTTCACCCACCTTATTCCTGATGCTTCTTGCGTTGAAGTATACACACTTCAACCCATCTCCGTGCCTGCAAGTACTCTCCTTTGTCAGTGTTCCCTCCCCACTGCCTCATTACACGCTTTGGCGTCCTGAATATCGGCTACCTTAGTTGCTGGACTACAAATCCGGTTCCCATTCCCCAGCCAAATTAGTTTAAACCCTCCCGAAGAGTACTAGAAAACCTCCCTCCCAGGATATTGGTGCCCCTCTGGTTCAGATGCAACCCGTCCTGCTTGTACAGGTCCCACCTTCCCCAGAATGCGCTCCAATTATCCAAATACCTGAAGCCCTCCCTCCTACACCATTCCTGCAGCCACGTGTTCAGCTGCACTCTCTCCCTATTCCTAGCCTCGCTATCACGTGGCACCGGCAACAAACCAGAGATGACAACTCTGTCTGTCCTGGCTTTTAACTTCCAGCCTAACTCCCTAAACTTGTTTATTACCGCCACACCCCTTTTCCTACCTATGTCGTTGGTACCAATGTGCACCACGACATCTGGCTGCTCCCCCTCCCCCTTAAGGATCCTGAAGACACGCTCCGAGACATCCCTGGCCCTGGCACCCGTGAGGCAACATACCTTCCGGGAGTCTCGCTCGCGACCACAGAATCTCCTATCTATTCCCCTAACCATTGAATCTCCTACAACTATTGCTTTTCTATTTTCCCCCCTTCTCTTCTGAGCCCCAGAGCCAGACTCAGTGCCAGAGACCTGGCCGCTAGGGCCTTCCCCCAGTAGGTCATCCCCCCCAACAGCATCCAAAACGGTATACTTGTTTTGAAGGGGAATGGCCACGAGGGATCCCTGCACTTTCTGCCTGTTTGTTTTTTTCCCCCTGACTGTAACCCAGCTATTCTTGTCCTGTACCTTGGGTGTGGTTACCTCCTTGTAACTCTTCTCAATCACCCCCTCTGCCTCCCGGATGATCCAAAGTTCATCCAGCTTCAGCTCCAGTTCCCTAACACGGTCTTTGAGGAGCTGAAGTTGGGTGCACTTCCCGCAGGTATAGTCAGTGGGGACACCGGTGGTATCCCTCACCACCCACATCCTACAGGAGGAGCATGTAACTGGCCTAGCCTCCATCCCCTCTTACCTGACAGAATATAGCTGCCCTGTGGACTAACTAGATCTCCGCCTTCCGACCCTGCGCCCAGTCAGCTACACTTTCTGTAAACTCCTGGCTCTCTTCGCACTCTTTGTGGAAATGTCGGAAACAAAATGAAAGGAGCACCTTACTCCCTTCTCACCTAACTCCCTCGGTCACCAAACTCTCACTATTGCACTCAAATGCACCAAATTCAGCACTCCCTCGGTCACCAAACTCTCACTATTGCACTCAAATGCACCAAATTCAGCACTCAGTGCAAACAAAGTCTGCACTGTAGGGGATCACTTTTATACTGTGAATCTAGCCTCTGAAAACTGGCCTAATCCAATTAACTAATTAACAAGCTCCAGCTGCAAGTGCCTACAAGTAGAAGCCTGTTTAAAGCTTATTGAAAATTCACCACCTTCTAAACCAAACAGCAACTTTTAAGTTAATCAACTAAATAAAAGAAAGACTAAACTTTAGATAAAAATGAAGCCTTATACTCCCTCGGTCACCAAACTCTCACTATCGCACTCAATTGCACCAAATTCAGCACTCAGTGCAAACAAAGCCTGCACTCTAGGGGATCACTTTTATACTGTGAATCTAGCCTCTGAAAACTGGCCTAATCCAATTAACTAATTAACAAGCTCCAGCTGCAAGTGCCTACAAGTGGAAGCCTGTTTAAAGCTTATTGAAAATTCACCACCTTCTAAACCAAACAGCAACTTTTAAGTTAATTAACTAAATAAAAGAAAGACTAAACTTTAGATAAAAATGAAGCCTTATACTCCCTCGGTCACCAAACTCTCACTATCGCACTCAAATGCACCAAATTCAGCACTCAGTGCAAACTTAATGCTTCTTGTTCGACCCAGGTTCCTCCAAGGAGCAAATATAAATGGAGCATTGTCTTGTAGTGACAAAAAGTGTATTTTTATTTAGGTTCACCCAAGTGGTTGTCTGTTTTGATCTCAGTACTAGTTACTTCATATTTATCAACAAGGATTTAACCTGCTCAGTACAGTTGTGATCATTTCATTATTTTTCCCACTTCAAGGAATTGGGTCGTGGAGACGTTGGGGGGATAAGAGAAACAAGATGCTGGAGGAATGGAGGTTATTGAGTGGGGAGTGAGTTGCATGAGTGGAAATTGAAGTAAGACTTGTGTGGAGTATGCAGAACATTAGGTTTGTGAAAGCAACAAGCAGCAGATAGGTGTGGTGATATGCATCACTGTAAGTACACAAGGGGTTAATGTAAATACACTACACCTAGCTAGACATTGGAGGGAGCACCAGAGACATGACACACAGACAGTCAACCATTAGGTCAGTAAGATAGGACACGACCAATGGGCATTCAAGATACACACAGAGGTGACACTAACACATGAGGGCATTACACCAACCCATATATAAAAGGACACAGCACACATGATCTTCCTCTTTCCAGTGGAGACACTCAGTGAGTACAGACACAGGGTTGATTGAACATCACACCCACCACGTGGATTGTAGCAGACTGGTTCGTCAGTCTGAGTAGCTATAGCAGGATTAAGAGTCGAATCCAAGTGGGAGAATTGTTAACAGTTTAATAAATGTGTTAAAGCTATCTCCAAGTCTGAACCTTCCTTTGTCAGAGAGCACATCAAGGAAGCAGCTTCTGCTATGTCAAGAGCAGAACAAAACAGAGTGGAAATTGAAGTAAGACTTGTGTGGAGTATGCCGAACATTAGGTTTGTGAAAGCAACAAGCAGCAGATAGGTAAATGTTAGGGATGAGAATGAAAGGTGATGCTGGGAGGGGGTGATACAAGAATAGTGAATGGTGAAAGAGGCTTTGTGCGAGAGATGGTGAAGTGGTGAGGTGTACCGGCTTCAGGGTCTTGCTTTTGCTGTCAGTGTTCTCCTCTTCCTCCATTTTGTGCTAACTTCCATCCTGGGCCTCATTGCAGCAAGTAGCACTATTGGGATGGGGTCGGAAAACATTAGGGTTTTGCAGCCAATCAAATGAAAATGCGGTCTTGCCGTTAAAATTGGCCCGTCTATGAACTTACAAACTTCCGGGTGTGCTGGCCAACTGGCATTGCCCATCTCAACAGCCTCCTCTTCCGTCCAGGAATTCATCCCATCCCAAATTAAAATTGACTCCGGTGATGCAAAAATTCTACTGACCTCATTTCTTTGCTTGCCTGGACCACTGCTATAAGTTTCGCGCTCACCATTTCCATTTTGTCTCCAATTTAAAATGAGTGGCAGAGGCCTCAACTAATGGCAAGAGTTGGGAGGGAAGGTTTAAATTGAAATATCAAAGTCCTGACCGTAAGGTACAGTCAATGCTCCATTTTTCCAGTCTTGCGATACTTAAAAAGTAACTGTTCCTCCCCACTTGTAACTTCATCCCAGGGTCCCACTGCTGATTTTAAAATTGGAGACAGTCCAAGATGATGCACATATCCCTCAAGGATGGCTTTCAATCCATTCCATGCTTTCAACCAGATCAATTACAAACAAACACATAAGATTACCTAAACACATAAGAGTTGTATGTTGTAAATCTCATTATTACCTCTGCCATTGACAACAGATGGAGGTAATATTTTAGTCCATCTGCTAGAACATAGAACATACAGTGCAGAAGGAGGCCATTTGGCCCACCGAGTCTGCACCGACCCACTTAAGCCCTCACTTCCACCCTATCCCCGTAACCCAATAACCCCTCCTAACCTTTTTGGTCACTAAGGGCAATTTACCAGAGCCAATTCAGCTAACCTGCACGTCTTTGGACTGTGGGAGGAAACCGGAGTACACGGAGGAAAACCACGCAGACACAGGGAGAACGTGCAGACTCTGCACAGACAGTGACCCAGTGGGGAATCGAACCTGGGACCCTGGCGCTGTGAAGCCACAGTGCTAATCACATGTGCTACCGTGCTGCTTGTCTGTAAACAATATATCTCAAAAACTAATAGATGGAATTCAATGAAACCTGATACACAAATAGGGTATGGCCCAAGGCATAAATGATTAGTTTCTCTCAAAGTTGTGGAACCAGCTGCTGAAATCTTTTAAAGGATCCGTTAACATTCGGAGGTAGGATTGATTGATTTTAAAATAAAACTGTTGTGAGATGTTTTATTTAGAATATTGTTGATTGTTTCAGAATGTTGTCGATTGTCTCAGATGCTAGGGTTGAATTTTTTGCAGATGTCAACATGTGAGCAGAGTTTTCAAAGCAGGTTGTTCTATGTGGGTTGATAGTGAGATAGACGCTCTTAATCAAACATTTTTTTCGGCTTTGTAGGTACAGAGCACCAGCCAGGCATGGAAATGCCGCAAGGAAGAGCTGCTTAATTGTAATAACATTGAGTTGACTCTGCACAGCGAAGGTATGGATTCTACTGAATGCCCTCATCACTTGTTTATGAGTCTACATAAGTAACATAACATTGAATTCCATTCTCTTTTAATTGTTATTTGTGATCAGGGGCGCGAGTTATGGGCATTGTCGTGCCCGATGTAATGTCGCAATGAGACTGTTGAATCTCTTTAGAGGCCTTGGGAGATTCAACCGAACCTTGCGAGACATCGCGATCTGGATCTCGCCATCGCTGGGCGAGATTGAGATCTGCATATTTAAATTATGCATTAGGCCAATTTAAATATGCCCATGTCAAGATTCCCCCAACGCCACGGACCCAACGGCTGTACCTGGGAGACTGTTTAGCACTGGTTTCCACAAACGTAGACCAGGCGTGACGGCACCTGGGTGGACCTGCTAAGCCAATAGAGACCCTCAGGGGGTCAGGAATTGGACAGGGTGGTACCCTGGTATTACCACTGGCAGCTGAGCATCCTGGCAGTGCCACGTGACACTGCCAGGGTGCCAGGGTGTCAATGCTAGGCTGGTAGGGGGACTTCCAGGGCACCAGGCTGGCAGTGCAAATGTGCCCAGGGCCAGGGATCGGGTCTGGGGGTGTCTTGCCCATCAGAGGTGGGATGAGGAGGGGGCTTGAGGACCTTGGAAGAGGTAAGTAGGGTGCAGTGGGGGGTGGGGTGGGGGGGGGAGGTCAGAGGCCGCTGTGGGGTCGCTGAGGAGGGTCGAAAGAGCGGGGCTGCCAAAATAGGCGACCCGATCCGCAAATTGCCTTCCTGCACCGGTGAGCTGAGTTCACCAGTGCAGGAAATGACTAAAGTGTGGCCGCAATGGGGCATTTATCGCCGACGCCAAAAAAAGGGAAATGCCATTGAATAGCGGGGTGCGAAACGCGCCCGAAAATGGACTCTGAACCTGACCTGATTTCAGTTGAATCGCGCCCGAGAGCTTCATTTGTACTGACAGCATCAGTTCAGGAATGTATTACCACATTGTTACCTTATAAAAAATGTAAGTTAAATTAAAAAATCTATTTTATGTGCAGAGCATACAGAGATCACTGAAATAATACGGGTGTTGAAACAGTTCCAGCACAACCATTTGTTACTTGAATGTATTGCGCAATGTGCCGAATTTAGAATTTTTATTTGTGGCAGCTAGTTTAACAGCCAGTGATTACAAAAATAACCAAAGTCTGAATTAATCTGGATTCTAATTCTTATTCATTGCTGCAGCGAAAACTGCAGATTTATTAAAAGGTGGAAATTGGTACGAGAATCTCCGACTCTACATTCCTTCTAAAAGCTTTGAACTGCATCATTTACATTCTAATTCATGGACTATTGTCTCTTAAAATCCTCTTGATTGTCAGGTACAGGAGTTCATTAACTTTGATGTACTTACTCTTTTGAGGAGATGTTCTTTCTAACCTCAGTTTTTTTAAAGTGGCTGACTCTAAAGAGCTTCCTAGAAAGAGCAGGTGCTTGGCCTTGCACCAAGCCCTTGTCTGACTCCCACCTCCAATGAAGGACATCTGTCAGCACCTTGGAGGCAAATGTAGGGAGGGTACAGATTCCCTTTTCCGTTGCTTCAGAATGCAAGCCGCCAGTCCCTGTTTCTCAGGACTTGCACCAATTCACGCCAGTAGGACTCCAGCTTTGGGGGGGGGGGAGGTAGGGCGGGTGCGTAACAGAGGGCTATTGAATCAGGATTCTAACCCAATAATTGCATTGAAACGAATGCAGATGGTAACTTTGCATTCTCCAGGAAACCCGTCTGGTCTGGCGAAGCTGGCCAGGAGACTCGCAATGGGTTTGACGCCCAGCGTGAAACCTGTTTTTTCCCAATTGCTGATGGAATGGGTCATCACCACTAGCTAGCAAAGACTTTGAGTTGGATTTTCATTATTGCGGCAGGCAGCTTGAGTTAGCACATTGTCATGTGAGAGTACCTTTAAGAAATGGGTGTTTAAGAAATGTACCTTTAAGAATTGGGTGTTTATCAGTGATGTCAAAGTGTGGGTCGAGCTGGGCTGTCTGTCAGCTTTTTACTTTCATTTTAGGCCGTTTGCTTCAGGGTGTGTTTTAGTTTTGTTTTCAGTGTTGGGGCTGAAGCCAGACAGAGCCGGTGTACTGTTGATCTCTCTGCCATGAAAATACTATCTCTTGATCATTTGGTGAATTCAGAATTATAAATGTTCTCAGTAGTGAATGTCAACCTAATGTGCTTCTGTTAAAAGGTGTTTCTTTTGTCTTCTGGATGTTGTTTGGGAAGTTATTAAGGATTACTTAGTGTTGTATTCTTTGGGGGTTGTATTTGAATTGATGGTTGCTAAGATGTTCACTGTATGTTTTAAAAAGGTTAACTTGAGTTCGTAGACTAAACATTGTTTTAATTTAAAAGTACTGGAAAGCTCTGTTTGCACCACACCTGTAGAGTGGACCATGTGCTCCCCGTACCACAATCTATTAAAAGTTGTGGGTCAGGTGAACTCCATGATACACTTTGGGGTTCTCTAAACCCTGGCCCATAATAACATATCCTGATATGGCAGATCTGCATTGATATAAAGGACCCATCATTTGCAATCTCTGCTCTATGGATGTGGGGGAATGATTGATCTCGGCCTCGGGAGGGCGGTTCAGAGGCGGACACGGAGGCGTGAGAGTGTTGGGGTGGGCTGGTTTTATAAAAAGCTGTTAGGTTTTTTAACCCTAACCTCCCACCCAGTCCCTCATGCCTACTCTATGCAACCGTACAGCACCCCTTCCCTCCCCCACTCCCTGCCCACTCACCGCACCCAGCCATTCACCCATAATCCACTATAGACAGACTCAGGAACTCTGGGAAATGGAAAAAAAAACCCCAACAACCCAATAAAGCTCTCTCTAACTCTCAATTGATGGAAATAAACTCTCATTCTTGAAGCCCACCCAAAGACAGGGGGATTTTATGGAGCCAACCACGTGAATGGGAAAAATGGTGAGGACGGGTGACTTGAAATGAAATGAAAATTGCTTATTGTCACGAGTAGGCTTCAATGAAGTTACTGTGAAAAGCCCCTAGTCGCCACATTCCGGCACCTGTTCAGGGAGGCTGGTACGGGAATTGAACCATGCTGCTGGTCTGCCTTGGTCTGTTTTAAAAGCCAGCGATTTAGCCCAGTGAGCTAAACCAGCCACTTAATTTGGTGGGACGTGCAATTTTGATTTCTTGATAGTGGCTTCAGATACTCATTAATGTGAAACAATTTTTAATAACGTCCTATCCTTGGAATAAAGTCAACAGTTCATGAGAATCTCATGGTCAACAGTATGTGGTTGTTTCAAGGTAGCACAAGTTGCTTCACAGAGCCAGGGACCCAGGTTTGATTCCTGGCTTGGGTCACTGTCTGTGCGGAGTCTGCACGTTCTCCCCGTGTCTGCGTGGGTTTCCTCCGGGTGCTCCGCTTTCCTCTCACAAGTCCCGAAAGACGTGGGGGTGATTCTCCGAGCCCTGCGCTGCCCCGGAGAATCGCCGCCACCGGGCCATGACACCCCGACGCCGGCGCGCGATTCTCCGAGGTGCGGAGAATCCGCGCCATTTGCGTCGGCGCGTTTGGCGCGCCGCTGGCCGAGGGCCGCTGGAATCGGCGGGGGCCGGCGATTCTCCGGCCCGGATGGGACGAGCGGCCGCACCTGGGCCCGGTTCGCGCCGTCGTGAAATGCAACGCCGTTCACGACGGCGCGAACACTTGGGCCCAATATTGGAGAATCGCCCCTGTGATATTAGGTGATTTGGACATTCCGAATTCTCCCTCAGTGTACCCGAACAGGCGCTGGACTATGACGATAGGGGCTTTTCACAGTAACTTCATTGCAGTGTTAATGTAAGCCCACTTGTGACAATAAAGATTATTATTATTATTATAAAGATGCCTTTGTGCAGTATGTTCAGCAGTTTTCTTTGTTTAATTCTAGGGCACATGGAGGGGAGAAGGAGAATGGTAGTTTGCATGGAGGCTGGGGCCCAGCAAAGGTGTATCTGTGGTGAGGGAGGATGGTGTGGAGTGTGGTCAGGAACATGGAGGAGCAGAAGAGGGATCCCGCGGAGGACTGACAGTCAGGTTGAGGGCGTGGAGGAGTGAGGTAGGAGGACCCTGGCATCCTGGGTCTGGGATTAGTGGAGACAGTCAATCAAGATGAGAGAATGAGGGTCTAAAGGGCAGTGTCATTTCGGTCCAAATGTGTGTCGAAATCAGAGTGTTGGCCGTCCCGGTCCTTACAGGTCTTTGGGTTCATCAACAACATTTCAATTATCCCCGTTGACAGTGATTTCTGGCAATCACCTTGATACAATGCAGAGACTGCTTACAAGTTTAGCCATATCCCACCGAGTAGTGAGTGCAACACGTCACACCAACATGGGCATTCAATAAAGTGAGCAAAAAAAGGCTGCATTGTTTTTTTCACAATAAAGGAAATGTCCCTAATTCCCCTGTAATCACCAATGCATGCCAGTCATGAGGTAGTTCTCTGACTAAGCTAATCTTAACAAACAATGATGATGCACATGTGAATAAAATGAAACCGACGTAATGTGAAATATTTACAAGTGAAATTTAATTTTGGGGAATACTGGGGTGGGGGGGGTGGGGGGGGGTGGGGTGGGGGGGGGGGGGGGTGGGGGGGATGGGGGGGTGGGGGGGAGGTGGGGGGATGGGGGTGGGGGGGTGGGGGGGTTGGGGGGGTGGGGGTGGTGGTGTGGGGGTGTGGTGTGGGGGGGATTTGGGGGGGCGTGGGGGGTGTGGGGGGGGTGGGGGTTGGGGGTTGGGGGGTGGGGGGGCGATTAGCTCATCTGCAAAAGTTTCTCGAAATGAACAAGAACAGAAAGGAACCCCCAACAGTGAACCAATATTTTTTCAGTATATATTTTCTTTCTCCGGCTTTAAGAGATTGGCCGATCTGCCTGAGAATGTAGAATTTTCTTTTTCCTTTTCAATTTCCAGTAAGATGAAACTAATAGAGGGGAATATCCATCAGGGACTTGATACGCCTTCTCCTGGAAACGATCCGTGTACAATATAGCTTTCCATGATATTTATCAAAGTCAATAATGGATTTCTCTGAAGCATGACAGAGGCTTGTAAGACATTTGGGCATTTGAGACTTGACCAAAAGCTCCCATGTGAATGAGTGTGGCATATCGTGTAACCGCACCAGAACCTAATGGATGTCAAATTGACGTTCGACACATGCAGTCATGCAATGCTACTATGGGACTGGCTGCTTGTCCAAATGACCTGCCAGAGGAACATTGCCTCACTTTGATTTACAGATTTAATTCAGCATAGTTCCATAATTCAATTCTTATGCTCCACTGCGATACAGCTAATGATATTTTTTCTTAGTTTGTCCTCCAATAAATCTATATTTTGTATATAAGTCACTGAAGATGGCAGGGCATATTGAAAGAGTTAATAAAGCATTTAGTATCTTAAGCTTTATGAATGGGGTTACATGCGGCACGATAGCACAGTGGTTAGCACTGTTGCTTCACAGCCCCAGGGACTTGGTTTCGATTCCAGCTTGGGTCACTGTCTGTGAGGAGTCTGCACATTCTCCCCGTGTCTGCGTGGGTTTCCTCCGGGTGCTCTGGTTTCCTCCCACATTGTCATGATATGCAAACATGCAGCTAATGAACACATAGACTAGGACACGACCAATGAGCAGTCAGGACACTCCGGGGTGGTATCTCACTATAAAAGGGATGAGACACTCACACCCCGTCTCTTTCCACAGACCAACATCTACAGAGTGAGACAGGGTGTATCCTCAGCATCACACCCCAGCACGTGGCTTAGAGCAAGGCTGGTTCAGTTAGACTGAGTTACTACATTTAGATTAGCAGAGAGTCAAACTCATTGAGAACTGTGCTAATAGTTCAATAAAACACATTGAACTCACTTCAAAGTCTGGAGCATCTTTTACTCAAAACTGCATCAAGTGGCAGCTTGTGTTATTCCAAATTACATAACACAACATGATACCAGGAGTCTGTTCAATCTAGTTAGTTCAGCTCAGCAAGATGCATGACGACCAGCGAATGTATACCGGCACAATGGAAAAGATTCCAGCTCCTCACCAGCTCAGGACCTCCGGCAATCTCAGTGCCTTAGCAGGTGATTAAATCTTTACAGATCCAGGGATGCTCGCATTCCAAGCATTGTCTGGCATCTTTGAATCTGTCTATATATATGTTTCTGGAACATACCTCTTCATTCACCTGAGGAAGGAGCAGCGCTCCGAAAGCTATGTGACATCGAAACAAACCTGTTGGACTTTAACCTGGTGTTGTAAAACCTCTTACTGTGCTCACCCCAGTCCAACGCCGGCATCTCCACATCATTACATTTAGATTAGCAGAGAGTCGAACTCATTGAGAACTGTGCTAATAGTTCAATAAAACACATTGAACTCAACTTCAAAATCTGGAGCAACTTTTACTCAAAACTGCGTCAAGTGGCAGCTTGTGTTATTCCAAATTACATAACGCAACACACATGCCCCGAAAGATGTGCTTGTCCGGTGAATTGGACATTCTGAATTCTCCCTCAGTGTACCTGAACATGCACGGAGTGTGGCGACTAGGGGATTTTCACAAAAACTTCATTGCAGTGTTAATATAAGCCTACTTGTGATACTACCAAAAATTATTGTTATTATTGAGTATCAGAGTAAGGAAGAGACTAGAGGACGCATCTGGAATACTGCATCCAGCTCTGGACACTATACTTGAGGCAGGATGTGAAAGCATTGGATAGAGTGCTGCGGAGACTCACAAGAATGATTCCAGGGTTAAAGAACTGTAGCTATGAAGATAAATTGGAGAGGATGGAACTGTGTTCCATGGAGAAAGGATGGCTGAGAGGAGATTTGATAGAAATATTCAAGATCCTGATGGGTATGGTCAGGGTAAATGGGAAGAAACAATCAAGAGAGCTTCAAGAACCAGTGGAGACAGATTCAGAACAATCGACAAAAGGAATAAAAGTGATGTGAGGAAAAGGGCTTTCACCCGGAGGCCGGTTGGAGTTTGGAACAAACTTCCTGAGACGGTGCTGGTGGTGGCTTCCATCGAGTACTCAAAGGGAATTGGATTAATATCTGAGGATGTGCAAGGTTACGGAGGTAGGGAGGAGTGTAGGACTCGGTAGAATGTACTTCCAGAGAGCAGAAGACAATGGGACGAATGGCTCATTCTGTGCTGTAACGCTTCTGTGATTCTCTCTTCCATTCCGTCTGTTTTTCTTTTCCCCTTTCCGCCCGTTCAATCTCTTCAATTTTTCCTTCCTTGTTTCTCTCATTTGTTCTTCTGTTTATTTCCAACTCCGTCACGTAGCCACTCATTCCTTTTCTGTTTCTCTCATTCCGTCTTCACTCGAATCCTACCTGTTCTGTTTTGACGCTCTTTCCTTCGTTCTCTTTCCTCCTACCACATTTTCTTCTGGTTTCTCTTCTCCGTGTCTCTTACAGCACTCTTTTTATTTTTCTAGTGCACGTTCACACTTCCTTTCTCTCTCACTTTTGGCCCATCCCCATTTCCTGTCAGATTGTGCCCCTGAACACCGTGCCCGTTCTATCTCGCAGTCTCACATATAACGCATGCTCTCTAACTCACCCCTTTCCCTTTCCTCTCAATCTGTTCGTCCTCACGTCACCGGATATCTCGAGCCCAAAAGGTATGTCTCATAAGCCGAATATTTACATCCCATGAATCACTGTTTACTTTATCAGATGAATCAAAATTAGCATTCAAGCAAATGAACGCAGGGGCTATTTTAAGGGAAACCTCGAACTGCAGAGAAATACAGAAAAAGCTAGAAAGATTTAAATTGTCAAGCAGCATAATCTTTTGCATCTTTATCCGTGCCATTTTAGAATGAATAGAATAGCTGCCTACAGTGCAGAAGGAGGCCATTCGGCCCATCGAGTCTGCACCCACCCTCCGAAAGAGCGCACCCCGCCCTATCCCCACAAACCCACCCAACTTGCACATCTTTGGACATTAAGGGGCAATTTATCATGGCCAATCTACCTAACCTGCACATCTTTGGACTGCAGGAGGAAACCGGAGCACCCGGAGGATACCCACGTAGGCACGGGGAGAGCGTGCAAACTCCACACAGACAGTCACCCGAGGTCAGATCAAACCCGGGTCCCTGACGCTGTGAGGCAGCAACGCTAACCTTATCTTGTTACATTATCATGTTTTACATGATCATATTTTACATTACCATGTTTTGCCATGGACCATTCTCTCTTTTGTAATTTGAACACTCCTACACTCCATCCTGTTGCAGCTCTTTTCGATTCGTTCACTCCCTGCCCAACTTTTCCCTGACCTGGAATTGTTTGAAAACTATTACACGCTCAGCAGCTTTTTAAATTTCCATTCCAGCCCCCACAATATTTTGCTTTTGTTTTTATGTTTTGCGTGTGCTCATTCCCACATGATTCCTGTTAAGGGTAAACAATAGTTTCGACAGTCAGAATTCAAGAACTTTTGGAATGATAAATGTAAATGATACGACGTAAAAGAAGAACCTCTCGATATATCAGAGAAGTGGATTGCTCCACACTTCTCACTTTTGACAAATTAAAAATATCTCTTCTGTCAATTCTGGGAACCATACTCTCTCTCCATCATTGAATATTCTGCAGAGACTGAGCGATTGAGAGATCTGTGATGTGGCGATGCCGGCGTTGGACAGGGGTGAGGCATTAATAATTACATAGCAAGGCAGGCAGATGACAGTTAAGATACAATCCAATATCTAACTGAACAATGACCAGTTTTGAGAGGCGGAATGGCCAATTTTCTGTCCCTCTGTCCACCCGTACCCCCAGCATTTGAAAAACACAAAGGTTCTTCAATATCAAGGTTTCCTCCATGATTTCCAGCATAAGTTCCTGTCATGATATTCAGATAAACATCATGGTGCAAACACACATACACACTGATGGACAGATCAATGGACCAATCAACACACACACACAACATCACAGCCAATCACAAGCAAGAGCACACGCACTATAAAACGGGGAACACCACAGTTCCCGCTCTTTCCAAAAGGAGACAGCTCAGGGCACAGAGCTCACAGCAAGCCACTCAGACATACACCATGTGCTGAGTGCCTCTCTAAGATAGTGTTAGGGCTGGGTCCACCAGTTAAAGGGTAAAGAACGAACCACAGTCATATGTTTACAGATGTTGTTATTGATAGTAATAAAACAGAGTTGTTACCATCTGCAACCGTGTTGGTTCGTCTGTGAAGCAGAACACCCAACACGACATAGTACCAGGATTGGAAACCCAGCAACTGTGAGACCTACCTACACATCTTCAGGAATCCGCCATCCTGCGCCATGGACACCATCAGCCCGCCTCAGCCGCTCCAAATCGCTGGAAACCTCGGCGTCAACTGGAAGCTGTTTAAACAGCACTTCCAGTTCTTCCTAGAAGCCACAGAAAGGGAGAATGCTTCGGACACCAGAAAAATCGCCCTCCTCCTCTCCACGGCAGGGCAACACGCCATCCACACCTACAACTCCCTGGTGTTCGTGGACGGTGAGGACAAGACGAAGTACAAGACGGTCCTTCTTAAGCTCGAGCAGCAATTCAGCGTCGAGGTGAACGAGAGCTTCGAGAGGTACCTCTTCAAAGCAGCGCCTGCATGGTAAGGATGAGCCTTTTCAATCTTTCCTGACACACCTCCGTATCCTCGCGCAGTCCTGCGGTTATGAGGCCACCTCCGATTCCATGATTCGGGACCAGACAGTTTTTGGGGTCACCTCGGGCACCCTACGCCAGCAGCTCCTCAAGATTAAGAGCCTCACCTTAGCCACCACCATCAAAGCCTGCGTCCGCCATGAAAACGCGACCAGCCGGTACTCCCAATTCCAGGCGGCCGAATCGGCACGGCAGGGGTCCTACGAGGCCGAGCGGGTCCAGTCGATTGAGTTCCTCCCGGCCCTCGGCCCGGACGAGGGCGGCCATTTTGCGCACTTTCCCGCGCTTGTACGCGCCAAAAGAGACGTCGACGCAGAGGGACGCGACGCGCACGTGCGCTCTACGCAGGACTGAACTGCGCATGCGCGATGGTGCAATGAACGCCATGACGTCACGACGTGCGGCAACTGCGGATCCGCACATTTAAAGCGGCAATGTCCAGTAAAGAATCGACAATGCCTCCGCTGTGGCAAGATGGGACACTACGCTGCCTGCTGTCGAGCAGCTCAACCTGCCAACGCTCCCCAATTCCACCAGCCTCGCAGGGACGTGCGGGGCATTCAGCCTCCATACACCGAGCCATACCCTGACGATGTACAGACCGGGGATACCAACGACCGGGAAGCCTTCCGCGTCGCAGTCATTGACAGGAACCAGATGTCCCCAAGCAGGACACACCAGCCGATGCCAGTGAACAGCATTAATCTGGCTGATGAATGCTGTGCCACCTTAACGGTCAACCGATCAGCAATCACATTCCGTTTAGACACTGGTGCCTCCACCAACCTTATAGCACGGTCAGCCTTCTACGCCTTGAAGGTCAGACCACCGATTCGGCCATCCCGCTGTCAGATGGTCGATTACAGCGGAAATGTTATCCCGGCCATGGGATCCAGCCAGCTCGAGGTCACATACAATGCATACACAGCCACGCTGTCCTTTGAGATAGTTGGATCATCGAAGGACTCCCTGCTAGGCACACAGGCGTGCAAGGTTCTCCACCTCGTTCAGCGGGTACACACTCTGTCTCCAGAAGGCACGTCTGACTTCCCGGATGCAGAATTCAGGGCACAGCTCCACTCGCTCCTTTCCCACAACCAGGAGGCTTTCAAGGGCATGGGCACACTGCCCTACACTTACAGAATACGGCTCAAACCAGACGCCACCCCGGTAATTCACGCACCGCGTAGAGTCCCAGCACCACTCAAAGACCGCCTCAAGCAGCAGCTGCAGGATCTCCAGGACCAAGGAGTGCTTTTCCGGGTCACGGAGCCCACGCCATGGGTCAGCTCCATGGTGTGCATTAAAAAGCCCTCTGGCGAACTCAGGATCTGCATCGACCCGAAAGACCTGAACAACAACATCATGAGGCAACACTACCCCATACCCAAACGGGAAGAGATCACGAGCGAAATGGCCCGGACTAAAATTTTTACAAAGCTTGATGCCTCAAAGGGTTTTTGGCAGATTCAACTGGATCAGTCCAGCAGGAAGCTGAGCACCTTCAACACTCCCTTTGGCAGGTACTGCTACAACAGAATGCCGTTTGGCATCATCTCGGCATCCAAGGTATTTCATAGAATCATGGAACAGATGATGGAGGGCATCGAAGAGGTGCGCGTCTATGTGGACGACGTCATCATCTGATCCACCACACCACAGGAGCACATCAGTCGTCTCCAGCGTGTCTTTGCGCGGATACGAGAACACGTCCTGCGCCTCAACCGAGCCAAGTGTTCTTTTGGCCAAACTGAGCAAAAGTTTCTGGGGGACCACATATCCCGGTCAGGGGTGCGTCCGGATGCAGACAAAGTGACAGCTATTACAGCCATGCCGCAGCCGGCAGACAAGAAGGCAGTGCTACGCTTTCTCGGGATGATCAACTTCCTGGGGAAGTTCATTCCCAACCTTGCCTCCCACACAACAGCTCTTCGCCACCTAGCGAAGAAGACCACGGAGTTCCAGTGGCTGCCCGCACACCAGAAGGAATGGGAGGAGCTCAAGATTAAGCTCACCACAGCCCCGGTATTGGCGTTCTTCGACACCTCTCGAGATACGAAGATCTCGACTGATGCCAGCCAGTCCGGCATTGGGGCGGTACTCCTGCAGTGGGATGACACTGCATCATGGGCCCCGGTCGCCTATGCCTCACGGGCTATGACCCCCACAGAACAGCGCTATGCGCAGATTGAGAAGGAGTGCCTGGGTTTGTTAACCGGCATAGATAAGTTCCACGACAGTTCACCGTGGAAACCGACCATCGCCCCCTGGTCAGCATCATACAAAAGGACCTGAATGAGATGACCCCTCGCCTCCAGCGCATTCTGCTCAAGCTCCGGAGGTACGACTTCCAACTGGTCTACACCCCGGGAAAGGATCTCATCATCGCGGATGCCCTGTCCAGAGCAGTGAGCACACCGCCCGAACCGGGGGGGTTCGTATGTCAGGTCGAAGCGCATGTGGCCTTCACATTGGCCAATCTGCCAGCTAATGATTCACGTCTGGCCCGTATTCGCCGGGAGACTGCGGCTGACCCCCTTCTACAACGTGTGATGCGCCACATGACGGGATGGTGGCTCAAAGGACAGTGCCCACAATTCTACAATGTCCGGGACGACATGGCAGTCATTGATGGTGTCCTCCTAAAGCTGGACCGGATTGTGATTCCACACAGCATGCACAGGCTGGTCCTCGAACAATTACACAAAGGCCATCTCGGGGTTGAGAAGTGCAGGCGGAGGGCCCGAGAAGCTGTATACTGGCCGGGCATCAGCGACGACATCGCCAACGTGGTGCTCAACTGCCCACCTGCCAAAGGTTTCAGCCGGCGCAACCCCCCGAGACGCTTCAGCCCCATGAGTTGGTAACGTCCCCCTGGGCGAAGGTGGGTGTGGACCTTTTTCATGCGCTTGGCAGGGACTACGTCATCATCATAGATTACTTTTCGAATTATCCAGAGGTCATACGCCTGCATGATTTGACATCGTCCGCTGTCATCATGGCATGCAAAGACACCTTCGCTCGCCATGGCATTCCGCTTACTGTCATGTCGGACAATGGGCCCTGTTTTGCAAGCCAAGAATGGTCTTCTTTTGCTGCTTCGTATGGCTTCACACACGTGACGTCCAACCCTCTGCATCCCCAGTCAAATGGCAAGGCGGAAAAGGGCGTCCATATCGTCAAGCGGCTCCTCTGCAAGGCTGCTGATGCTGGATCGGATTTCTGCATAGCCCTGCTGGCCTATCGCTCTGCCCCACTATCCACTGGCCTCTCACCAGCCCAGCTGTTGATGGGTCGCGCCCTCAGGACCACTGTGCCATCCATTCTGGTCCCTACACCCAACTATGCTCCAGTACTGCAAAGGATGCGACAGCAGCGTGCTCAGCAAAAGGTGGCACATGACACTCGAGCAACTGATCTTCCTGCCTTGGCGCCTGGAGACAATGTCCGTATCCACCTACCAGAGGGTGGCTGGTCGGCAACTGCCAAAGTTCTCCGACGCGTGGCTCCCCGCTCGTTTCTGGTTCGCATGCCTGATGGCTCCATTCGCCGGCGCAATCGCCGGGCTCTTCGCCTGCTTCCGCGCTCACTACGTGATCATACACCGGTGCCACGCCCTCCTGTTGTTCCTGATGTCGACTTCGTGGAGCTTCCTGCCACCATGCCCATTCCTCTGTCGCCTGTGGCCAGGCCCGTTCCTCAACTGGTGGATCCTGCCCCACCCTTGAGGCGGTCAACCCGAATTCGTCGCCCACCTACTAGGCTGGACTTATGAGCCTGTTTGAACAATGAGCCTGTTATGCCACAATGTTAATATGTTTCTCTTTTTGTCGTTACAGGAGTTCATTTTTGATGTTTGATGATTACACTTGTTTTGTTTATGGTACAACCTCGATACACCTGACACCTTCCTATGTATATAGTTTAGCCTCTTGTACATGTTGTAGATATTGCACACACACATTCAGCTGCACTCAGTACACATCTATATTTATTACCACATAGGCACATATTCTTGTAAAAAGGGGGGGATGTCATGATATTCAGATAAACATCATGGTGCAAACACACATACACACTGATGGACAGATCAACGGACCAATCAACACACATGCAACATCACAGTCAATCACAAGCAAGAGCACACGCACTATAAAACGGGGAACACCACAGTTCCCGCTCATTCCAGCAGGAGACAGCTCAGGGCACAGAGCTCACAGCAAGCCACTCAGACATACACCATGTGCTGAGTGCCTCTCTAAGATAGTGTTAGGGCTGGGTCCACAAGTTAAAGGGTAAAGAACGAACCACAGTCATATGTTTACAGATGTTGTTATTGATAGTAATAAAACAGAGTTGTACCATCTGCAACCGTGTTGGTTCGTCTGTGAAGCAGAACACGCAACACGACAGTTCCCAGGGCAGATTTTCTTTCTTCGGGCATATGCAGTAAAGCAGTGTCTTTCAAACTTTTTTGTCCGGGACCCATTTTTGTCAACCGACCATCCTTCACGACCCACGCCGGCCGACCTTTGCGACCCACCATTTTCTCTCACCTTTAATGCGAGAGGTGAGCCTGGGCTTATATTCTGTGGTCTAGAGTAGTGAAGAATGAGAAATTATCTAATTGAAACAGGCATTAGTCTCTCTGGACACCACAGAGCAGATGCAGAATGCAAGTTTTCCTCAATGGGTGGTTTGCAGCCTGGGGATATAGTCTGCAAATTACAATGCAACGATTTTAGACATAGATGAGGAGGAATTCCTTAACTCAAAGTATTGTGAATATTTGCACTCACCAAAATTCACCATCACAATGAGTTCTGCAGGCTGAGCCATTGAGCATATTAGAGACAAGGTGAATTTCCCGCGATTGGGAACGGCGCAATGGATGGGTCCGCGACCCTCCAGACACCCGCCCGCGACCCACCCCCACTTCGAAAATGTCTGCGGTAATGAGATGTTACGCCGAGCTGAGCTTTGGTTAAGAGGTGACTTAATTGAGGCATACAAGATGATCAGAGGATTGGATAGGGTGGACAGTGAGAGCCTTTTTCCTCAGATGGTGATGTCTAGCACGAGGGGACATAGCTTTAAATTGAGGGGTAATAGATATAGGACAGATGTCAGAGGTAGGTTCTTAACTCAGAGAGTAGTAAGGGAGTTGAATGCCCTGCCTGCAACAGCAGTGGACTCGCCAACACTAAGGGTATTCAAATGGTCATTGGATAGACATATGGACGATAAGGGAATAGTGTAGATGGGCTTTAGAGTGGTTTCACAGGTCGGGGCAACATCGAGGGCCGAAGGGCCTGTACTGTGCTGTAATGTTCTATGTTCTATGTCCCTCCTCCCTCGACTTTCCATCTATTTAAATGAATAAACATTCAACTTGTGAGTTTCAGTGGAGGGCTGCGATCCTCTCTCCAGTTCACCCGAACACCCAGGGAAATGTACCCTCGTCTCCTTATTTTTCTTCAGACATTCACAATCAACTTTGGTTTCCTAAATGAAAAACAAATGTTCGCCCATTTCGTAATATGCAAAGTTCTACCTTCCGCGTACATTTGCGAATTAGCCAGAGGGGAAAATGGGATAGGATCAGATGCAGTGAAAACTAATTTGAAGGAGAAACGCAACTCTGAGACAACGGTTTGAAAACCGAGAGTGTACTAAAGCACTGCACGAGAAACAGCAAGAATCTCTTGTCGACCTCAATAATTTTCGACAATACTGCATTAGATTTAGAAAAAAAAGTCTGAGTTTTTTCTTTCGAAAGTTAAGAGACAACTTCAATATGATCAAGATTCACTGGAGGAACATAGCTTTGAACAAAGCAGTCAGTTCTACCTCAAGAGGATCTTTTCTAAGTGCGTCTGTCTCTACTAATGATGTCGTTTCCCATCTTACAGCCGTAATTCCCACTGGGGACACATAAGGCAGAACAGACGGGATTTCTGACAGACGCTATCCATTCTGCTGCGATATTGCTTTGAGTGACAATTGCCGCAATTGTCACAAAACATTTCTAGGTGTGGTCTCCGGCAGGGAACGAGGTGCGCTCCAGATTGCAATCCACCCATACTTAGAAATTATTATTGGAGGGCGGTGAATTTTACATGGTCCTGAGAGGGGCGGGGCCTAACCACACTGGCAACCCGGCTTCATAGAGACCTGGGCGCCATTCTTAAAGGGCTCCTGAACTCAAACTGAGAGTACATGTTCAGCCCTTCACCACCAGTGCTGGCATCGGGGCTTCAATGGCCGCGCCCACCCACCTCCAACAGCATCCTCGCCGGCATCAACCCCCTCCCCACCCCCGTTGCCCTTCCACCCCCACCCAGTGAAGGATCGCTGGCATTGAGGCACTCCAAATGGGTCTCTTTACAGGCCCCCCCACCCCACACCAGCCGCCGGTATCAGTGCCCCCCTCCCGCACCTCAATGTGAACGACACCCTGCTATGGGTTTGCCAAATGCCCTCCCTTTCATTCCCCCCCCCCCCATCATGCACCCCCTTCATGGCCCCCCTCATTCCTGTCCCCCTTTCATGCCCACCCTATCATGCCCTGCTTCCTTTAAGGTCCCACCCACTTTCTTGCCCACTCCTTTCAGATGCTGCCTGGTTGGCTGTGCCAGGGTCGGTGCCATGGCACTTCCCTGCCATGTCCCCGACTCCTCAGAGGCGATCATCAGAGCCCCCCGGCATGGTCATCATGTCTGATCTCTGGTGGTGGAGGCCAGGAGTGATTCCCGCTGGCTTCATATTGCGCCGGTATGTGGGAGGACACCAGAGTGTAAACCAAATTACATCAGCTCCAACGGGCAACAGAATGGGAGGCAGTGTCTCACATTTCACATTATAGCTGCTCCAATCCTATTTACGTTTCGCCAAGCCCAGAAATTTCAGGCCCATTAGGACCAATAGGTTAAACACTTTGGTAGGTCTAACATACATGCAGAGGTAATAGAAAGGGAGAAACTTGGAATAATCAACATCAATAGGGAAAAAAACACTAAACAAACTTTTGGGATTGAAGGCAGACAAGTCCCGAGAGCCAAATGGCCTACACACTAGGGTGTTAAAGAAAGTGGCAGCGGAGATAGTGGATCCATTGGTTATAATATTCCAAAACTCCCTGGATGTGGAAAAGCTTCCAGTGGATTGAAAAAATGTGAATGTAACTCCCTTATTCAAACAGGGAGGGAGGCAGAATGTAGGAAACTATATAAAAGTTAATTTAACATCTGGCTTGGGGAAATGATAGGATCCATTACTAAGGTAATAATAACAGGAAATTTGGAAAGTCAAAATGCAATCCATCAGGTCAGCCTGGTTTTATGAAGGTTAAATCGTGTGTAACTAATTTGTTAGAGTTCTTCGAAGATGTAACAAGTCAAGTGGATAATGGGGATCCTGTAGATGTAACGTATCTGGACTTCCCAAAGGCATTAGATAAGGTGCCACACAAAAGGTTAATACACAAGATAAGATCACATGGATTATGGGTAATTTATTAACTTGGAGAGAAAACTGGCTAACCGACAGAAGGCAGAGAGTCGGGATAAATGAGTATTTTTCTGGTTGGCAAGATATAACTAGTGGGGTGCCACAAGGTTCGGTCCTCGGGCCCCAGCTATTTACAATCTATGTTAATGACTTAGGTACGAAAACCAAATTTTCAGATTTCACTAAAATAGCTGGGTTAGTAAATTGCAATGAGGAAATAAGAAAATTATAAATGGATGTGGATAGGGATAGTGGATAGGGATGTGGAGTGGGCCAAAATTTGGCAGATGAAGTTTAACATGGATAAGCGTGAGGTTACCCATTTTGGTCAGAAGAATGGAAAGGCAACCTCTTATCTTAATAGAAAGAAACCAGAGTGTCTCGGTGTAGAGTGATCTGGGGGTCCTTGTGCATGAATCTCAGAAAACTAGAATGCAGGTACAGCAGGGAATAAGGAAGACAAATGGAATTTTGGCCTTGCTAAAGGAACAGCATGTAAAAGTAGGGAAGTGTTGCTGCAACTGTACAAAGCATTGAGGAGACCGCACCTGGAGAACTGTGTACAGTTTTATTCCACTTATTTGAGGAGGGGCGTGGTTGCGCTAGAGACAGTTCAGAGGAGGTTCACTAGGTTGATTCCAGAGATGAGGTGTTTGCCTAATGAGATTGAGTAGTTTAGGCCTAAACAATCAAGTTTAGAAGAATGAGAGCAGATCTAATTGAGATCTATCCATGGAATTCACTAACCCAGTGGATGCTGGTAGATTGAATAAATTTAAGGAGGGGATAGGCGGATTTTTAATTAGTAATGGGTTGAAGAGTTATGGGGAGCGGGCAGGGAAGTGGAGTTGATACCGAGAGGAGATCAACCATGATTGTATTGAATGGCGGAGCAGGCTCGAGGGGCTGCATTGCCGACACCTGCTCCTAGTTCTTATGTTCTTAACAGGAAAGAAGGATAAAAAAAAATCAATTTACAAACAAATTTGCGGGGCAATTTTCCAGCCACGTTGCACCTGGTGCAGATCCTGCCATGTCAGGAAAATACCGGGAGAAACCTGGAAGGGGATTTGCGCCGAGCGGCAAAGATTTCGCAATGTTTCCAGGCCCTCCCAGTAGATGTAATCAGCAAGAGCGTGAACCTGATTGTCCTGAACTTAAATAGATTTCAACGTGCAAAGTCAGCCTGACACCGAAGCTCCCTGGTGTGCGCCCATTGTCGTGGTGTGGCACTGGCGAAAACCACTATCAGTCTGTACAAACGGAGATCAGGCGTGATGACCATGCCAGGGGACTGGGAGGCCATTGTAGCCACCAGATGTTCTATGATATGATAGGGCACTGCCAGGGTGCCAGGTTGGCACTGCCAAGGGGCCTGGCCTGAAGGTATAGGGCCTTTGGCGACCCCATAGCGGAGTGTTGCTCACCTAGGGGATTGGAATTGATGCCGGTAAGGATGGTGATTGGGTCAGGTCACCCTGATGCCTGCGTAGAGGGGTGGCCGGGGGGGGGGGGGGGGGGTGACCTGAATATTTAGTCATGGGGAGGAGGTTTGCCTCTTTATCGTCAAGGGTTGGGGGTGTTCCCTTGCCTGCAGGGGGTCGTGATGTTCGTGGGGCGCAGGGAGGGGCGGGAAGGGAGCCTGTGAGTTAACTTTGGGGGTGCCCCGATCTCTGAGGAGCCAGAATTGTCGTCGTGTTTAGGCCCGGCCCCTCTCAGTGCTGTTGCAAAACACGCCCCCCTCCAAAAGAATGACTAACAGCGGAAGATCGCGATCAGACTTGCGTCGCAACAGCCGCCGCGATTCGCACCCTTTTACCCACCTGAAATGTTACTGATTTGGGGGAAAATTCCATCCATTATAATCACAAAAGGATCAACTTAACTTTTCAAAAGGACGATATCAATGCTTCAATCCCAATCTTCAATATTATTCAAGGCATCCTACTTTCTTGAACCCGATTGTAATTCAGACACTGAGTTTCAGTGCACAACCAAAGCAACTAAATAAAACATTCAAAAAGTTGTTTTTCAGCCATATTGTCTCTGTGCTGGTCCAATAGATGCATATAGAAATATTTACTGTACCAATGTCATTGAGAAATGTAAAAATAATCCACCCTATTAGTGGTTGAATCTAATTCTATATCAGTTCCTGGATAGATTTGACTCAACAGACTTTATTCCATTTTTATTATCTGTGAATCCGTTGGGAAATAGCTCCTCAAACCTGTGGCACTATCCAATGTCTTGAATGGCTGCCATGAGGGAAGATGTTTGGCAAATTGCTGAAATCTCTCAGCAATCAGCTTTTCATAGTTAGTAACAGACTGTCAGCGAACACCAGTTGAATTATACTGTCACTTTAAATTAGAGACCCTTTTTTGTGACATTGATAAAATCTGGGTCTGAATGGGCTGGGTCTAGTCCACAGGAGCCCACAGGACACGTCAACATCTAATTTTGTGGTGAACGTTTATTTGAATATTTACATATATTCCAAGCACAATTTTGGCCTAACATTGCTGAGTATCCAAATTGGATAATGTGACACTTGGCTGCATTTCAATAAAAGATATGCCCAACTTCAAGGCACAGTCAGTGGCTATATATAAGGAGAAAAACTATATTGCAAAGCAACGTTTAATGGCTGGGAACGCGAAAGAAAATGCCAGGCAAAATGAAGTGAAGATAATTCCAATGTTGACCCATGAATTGGGGACTAATAATAATAATAATCTTTATTATCACAAGTGGGCTTACATTAACACTGCAATGACGTTACTGTGAAAAGCCCCTAGTCACCGCATTCCGGCACCTGTTCGGGTACATGGAGGGGGAATTCAGAATGTCCAAATTACCTAACAGCACTTCTTTCGGGACTTGTGGGAGGAAACCGGAGCATCCGCAGGAAACCTACGCAGACACGGGGAGAATGTGCAGACTCCGCACAGACAGTGACCCAAGCCGGGAATTGAACCTGGGACCCTGGCGCTGTGAAGCAACAGTGCTAACTACTGTGCTGCCAAACTCCATTTACCAAGAGTGGGTTTCGAACCCACGCGGACATATGTCCATTGGATCTTAAGTCCAACGCCTTAATCACTCGGCCATCCTGGTAGGGGACAATGAGCAAGTGATGGGACTGTGCAGCACTTGATTCCTTGCATTGACAAATTAGATGCACTGCTGCATGAGATGGATGTGAGAAGGAGGATAGCCTTGTTTGATACTTCACAGCATCTCCCATAGGACAGCAGTATATCTTGTCCATCAGAGGCTTGTAGAAAGACTCAATGATCTATATATGAACACACCCACTACTCTTGGGAACCTTAACATCAAATAAACACTGAACTCCCAAGTTGGCAGTTTCTGTCCTCTGGACAAGTGTTAAAGGTGTTTGAAAACACGGCCTCTGTGGTGCATTCAATCATCTTTGGATAGCTGACTGATTAAATTGTTCTATGTCACTCATGGCAGCTCAGAAAGTCCCAATGGTGTAGCGGTTCAATGCATGTCCGTCACAGGAATTGTTCCTTTAGCACAGGTCCTTGAAAGTCATCCTCTAAGACAGGGCAGAGCTTTGTGGGGGCCCCTTTGTGAAGGTGATTCCTCTGTCATGTCAGCACTGCAGCTCCTGAAGTATAGAAAGGTGCATTATAAATATCAGAGGTACAGCTGCACCTCCTTCTCTTGTCCCCTCACAAACTATTCCCATTAAGGAAATTCCATTTCTGGCTGTTTTGTTTGCTACATGTTAAATAATACCTGGAAGCAATGCTTTAGTGAATTTAGAAATAAAAGTGCAATGGAAAACAGTGACAAATATAATGCAGCAATGAAAATGCCAATAGGATGCCATTTTGAGCTTTTCTTTAAATTAAAAATGATCTTGTCAATCTAAACTACAAAAGCGATACCTTTATGGTGCAAACATTGACTGAAATTTCCTCAATAGTTTCAGTCCCACTTGACCTGGAGTCACAACACAAGTGAATTAACCAATAATTCTTAGAAAAATGTCCAAAGTCTTTGGCCCCAGACTGCCCAATAATTACAGTCACCAGGTTTGGAAATGTAAACACAATTATTTTTTAGTAATAACAAGAACTACAATGAAATATGCAGCAAATGCAACTGGTTAAACTATCATCCAATTCCTAATTCCCCACTTTAACTTGTCCCCACCCTCTACAAACACGCACACACACACACACACAAGACAAACAAACACAGAGTGGGGGAAAGGGATAAAAATCATAAGTAAAAGGAAAAAAAGGGGACTTTGTTTCAGATGGTGGTTTCCAGCACCCTGCTCTCCTTCAAACTTTACTTTCAGTTAGAGGCTTTGCTGTAGATTCATTCAGGCCTCTGAAGTTTCAGAAATACATCACTTACAAAGAACAAAGAACAAAGAAATGTACAGCACAGGAACAGGCCCTTCGGCCCTCCAAGACCGTGCCGACCATGCTGCCCGACTAAACTACAATCTTCTACACTTCCTGGGTCCGTAGCCCTCTATTCCCATCCTGTTCATGTATTTGTCAAGATGCCCCTTAAATGTCACTATCGTCCCTGCTTCCACCACCTCCTCCGGTAGCGAGTTCCAGGCACCCACTACCCTCTGCGTAAAAAACTTGCCTCGTACATCTACTCTAAACCTTGCCCCTCTCACCTTAAACCTATGCCCCCTAGTAATTGACCCCTCTACCCTGGGGAAAAGCCTCTGACTATCCACTCTGTCTATGCCCCCCATAATTTTGTATACCTCTATCAGGTCTCCCCTCAACCTCCTTCGTTCCAGTGAGAACAAACCGAGTTTATTCAACCGCTCCTCATAGCTAATGCCCTCCATACCAGGCAACATTCTGGTAAATCTCTTCTGCACCCTCTCTAAAGCCTCCACATCCTTCTGGTAGTGTGGTGACCAGAATTGAACACTATACTCCAAGTGTGGCCTAACTAAGGTTCTATACAGCTGCAACATGACTTGCCAATTCTTATACTCAATGCCCCGGCCAATGAAGGCAAGCATGCCGTATGCCTTCTTGACTACCTTCTCCACCTGTGTTGCCCCTTTCAATGACCTGTGTACCTGTACTCCTAGATCTCTTTGACTTTCAATACTCTTGAGGGTTCTACCATTCACTGTATATTCCCTGCCTGCATTAGACCTTCCAAAATGCATTACCTCACATTTGTCCGGATTAAACTCCATCTGCCATCTCTCTGCCCAAGTCTCCAAACAATCTAAATCCTGCTGTATCCTCCGACAGTCCTCATCGCTATCTGCAATTCCACCAACCTTTGTGTCGTCTGCAAACTTACTAATCAGACCAGTTACATTTTCCTCCAAATCATTTATATATACTACAAAGAGCAAAGGTCCCAGCACTGATCCCTGTGGAACACCACTGGTCACAGCCCTCCAATGAGAAAAGCATCCTTCCATTGCTACTCTCTGCCTTCTATGACCTAGCCAGTTCTGTATCCACCTTGCCAGCTCACCCCTGATCCCGTGTGAGTTCACCTTTTGTACTAGTCTACCATGAGGGACCTTGTCAAAGGCCTTACTGAAGTCCATATAGACAATATGTACGGAGAGAAAGAGCTCAGGCAAGGGTGCAAGGTTGAGAAGGCAGGGCCTTCATGAATAACCTCAGCCGGGACGGGAATTGAACCTGCGCTGCTGGCCCCGCCTGCATCACAAATCATCCGTCTATCTAAGTGAGATAAACTGGTCCCCAAAGTCTAGCAGAGACTTTGGAGCTGGAATTGACTGCGCCCTAATGCAGGATGTTGTAACATTTTCAAAATTAATAACTTTAAGTACCTCACACTCACCAGATCCTTGGCTCCCCAACATTTCTGGAATATTTTTGTGTCTTCAACATGACAACAGACAGAAAATATTTACTTAACATTGTCTTGTCATGTCATTTCTTTATTCCCCATTATAATTTCTCCAGTTTTGGCCTCTGAATGTTTCACATTTACTGATCCCTTCCTCTTTGCATACCTGAGGAAACTCTTATAATTTTTATATATCTGGCTGTCCGACATACAATCTATCTTCTCCCTCTTTTATCAAACTTTTCAGCATCCTTTGTGGGTTTTCAAACTCCCCCAATCCTCAGTCTTACTCCTCTTCCGGACAACATTGTAAGCTTCTTCCAACTTAATGCTATTGGTTTAGCACAGGACTAAATCGCTGACTTTGAAAGCAGACCAAGGCAGGCCAGCAGCACGGTTCAATTCCCGTACCAGCTCCCCCACCCGAACAGGCGCCGGAATGTGGCGACTAGGGGCTTTTAACAGTAAACTCATTTGAAGCCTACTTGTGACAATAAGCGAATTTCATTTCATTTCCTAAACCTCTTTAGTTAACCAAGGGGGGATCTCTATTCCCATCGAGTTTTCATTAGCACAGTGGGTTAAACAGCTGGCATTTAGTTCAATTCCCATACCAGCCTTCCCGAACAGGCGGCGGAATGTGGCGACTAGGGGCTTTTCACAGTAACTTCATTGAAGCCTACTTGTGACAATAAGTGGTTTTCATTTCATTTCATTTCCTTAACCTCTTTAGTTAACCAAGGGGGGATCTCTATTCCCATTGAGTTTTCATTAGCACAGTGGGTTAAACAGGCTTGTAGTTCAATTCCCATACCGTCCTCCCCGAACAGGCGGCGGAATGTGGCGACTAGGGGCTTTTCACACTAACTTCATTGAAGCCTACTTGTGATAATAAGCAATTATTAAAGTGATTATTAAGACAATAAGTGATTATTTTTATTATTACTTCTCAACTGAATGCAAATTTGTTGAGAATTCTGAAACACAGCCATTGCTCATCTGTTGTCCTAATGTTTGTCCAATTTCTCAATCTAGCCAATTTTCTCCTTATAAATTTCCGACCAGGTAAGGATGGGTGCAAGGAACACCGCCCAACCCTCTCCATTTTCCCACTCCTCGGTTGATTGTATCAGGCTTTCTTGAAGTATGGAAGGATGAATGTGCTAATTGAGTGGATGTGCTTAACTATTTACACGCTGAGGGCAAAGAACTCAGTCAGACAGGCTTCCTTGAGTTTAAACTAATGAGGGTTTCATTTTCTTGTGCTGAAATCTCATGAGGTAAATATATTTTTAAAACATTAAAAAATATATCTTGTCTATTGCAAAAAAAATCACAGAAAATCATTCACAATTGCAGGTTACAAAGCAGAGGGCAGAGGCGATAACCTTTGGCTGAATAAGGATCCAGCGATGACTTCTCCTTCACCATTGTTTGTGGCTGAGACAGTTCTTTAAATGGTAGTCTTTGTTTTTTAGTGGAAAAGCTGCTGGGAATTTGAAGTCTTTGGATTTTTCCTGTGATGCGACCACCAATTCATGCAAGACAGAGAGTTGAAGTGAACAGTTGCTTTAATCGACTAGAACAGTGCCTGCCTGCGACTGCTCTGTAATGAGAGCCGCCTAGAGAGCAGCTGCTCTTTATACCTCCCCTCAAGGGGGCGGAGCCAGGGGCGGAGCCCACAATGGCACCAACATGATACATTCCGTGTAGTACAGTACATTGGTCGATAGGTGGAGCCCACATGGGCAACAGCGTGATACAATGTAATACAGTGGTGAATGGTTAGTACAGTATGTTCACTACATACTGTCTGGGGTCTGATGTATGATTTAAGCGGGCAGCGTTCACTTTAATGGGAAGAGAGAGAAAGGAAACCTTCTTGCTCTTTTTTGATTCTTCTTTTGCAGACTTCCCCAAAAGCATGAGGGTGTTGTACTTGATATTTCAAGATGTGGAGATGCCGGCGTTGGACTGGGGTGAGCACAGTACAAAGTCTTACCAGCTGTCCTGGCTTGACACAATTCACACCTCTTTAACCTGGGGTTACCCCATCTCTGGATCTGTAAAGATTTAATCACCTGCTAATGGTCGCATTCCAAGCATTGTTTGGCATCTTTGAATTTGTCGATATATATGTTTCTGGGACATACCTCTTCATTCACCTGAGGAAGGAGCAGCGCTCCGAAAGCTAGTGACATCGAAATAAACCTGTTGGACTTTAACCTGGTGTTGTAAGACTTCGTACATTGATATTTCAAGATGGTGATCTTGATCACGTCCCTATCTCTCTATAATCATCTGAGTAATCATCAAAGTAACCAATTAGCTCACCAATTAGCTCACGTCGGGACTGAACCCTGGTGATTAATTTTTTTTTAATGTGCAAATCATCACTTCTCAATGACCCATTCTTCCATGTGAAGGTTAAGAAAACAAATCTTCATAACTCCAAAACAGCCATTGTCCCTGTCGACTTTCTGTGTCTGCTGGATGGAATCGAATGTGGCTTTTATAATGATGCATAGGGTGACACCATTTAATTTTCAGTAAATCTTTGAAGTCGCCCTTTACATCAGCAGGTTTGAAATTCCACAGGAGGTTAGCCTGGGCACGTACCAATTTTAACCCACATTGGAAACTGCCAAGAACTTGGCCAACTTGCAAACGTGTCAAGTTTCCTGGGGCAGCTGGGAAGGGATTTTCCTGTAAATTGGCTCAGGAAGCTGGTGGGTGGAAAAAGCAGCATTGAGCCTGCCAGATTTTAGTAGAATCACAGGTCTGTGATGACTGCCCACCCACCCACTGCATTGCCTCAGGCTACCCTTCCCTCTGTGAGGCCCTTCGAAAAGAAATCTGTGGCCCAGTAGCAGGAAGCAAGCTTGGGAACGGTTTTCATATTTGACAGTCTTCCCCCAGTCTCCCCCGAGCCAAGCACCAGATCTCCCCATAGTCAATCCCCCGTCTCCCTTGAATCAACATTCCCCTTCTGTCCCGACTAGGTGCTGGCAGCCTGGGGTCTTCCATCTGGTACCCTGGATCTTCCCTCCGATATTCGGGAGTCTTCCCTCCCGTACCTTAGGTTTTCTCCTCTGGTAGTCTGGAGTCTTCCTCCAGTAACCTCTGACTAAACGCCCAGTACCCTGGAATCTTCCCCCCCCCGATACCCTCCAACCAGACCCTCGGTATCATGAAATCTTCACCCTGTACCCTCTAAATGGGCCCCCCCTACCCTTCCAGTATTACTTCAGTCTCGCTCAAGGGTTACCTTGGTCTCCCTTGAGCCTGGTTGCCCCCGACTCAAATACTGATCGGCCCTAGTCAGACCCGCACCCCGAGACCGTCCCCTTAATATGTGGAGTTGCTCCCCGAGCGCTGTGCTCTCCTCCGAATCCCTGCTCTTTGATGCATAAGTGTCGCCTGCTGCTTCTCTGGTGCCAACGCATCTACAGTGCAGGCACACTGTTCAGGCATCAAAGGTTACAGAACATCCAGTCTAGAGGAACTACTCTCAGACAGGGCACCTGATTTTCCGAGGAGGCACTTCAGAGTTCAGGAACTGTCAAGTGCTGTCACAACTAACAAGACTAATCCCTCCTTTCAGATAGCCTTCAGCTGTCAGTCTGGAGGCTTGTCACAGTCAATGGGGTGTACAACCAATATAAAGGGATAAAAGAAGTCATACTGCAACATTGAACTCACAGAGCCCATTGAAACTTCAAGGGGGCTGAAATTGACTTTAAACAAGCAAGAACAAAGGGGTAAATGGATTTTCCGGAGTCAAGTTGCACCATGTCTCTGTCCAGTGCCCTTGAGCTGCATGCAGCTAAGTGGAGAGGGCTACTCACCTCCTTGCTCCCCCTCGGAGTCCATGGCGCATGGCCCCTGTTTATGTCCAGCAGTATTGAGTGACGTCCGTGTGACTTCCTGCTGGTGGAGTGGCTCCCTCTGCATCTACTTTAATCTCGCTAATTAGATTAAGATGAATGCAAATGAGGTGTGTTCAGGTTCTCGCCCACCTGGGTGAGATCCTGATCACACCAGCTCGAGTGAGCGGGCTGAATGGCAAACCGTTTGATGCCTGGCACGAATTCCGTTTTGGAGCTTTCCCGCTATCTTAGGCCATGTGTTCTAGGGAGGAGATGCTCCAGCTGATTTTGCAATCCAGCTCATGGTCTGTAGCATTGTAGGTAACAGATGGGGAACATGTCGGCCATGATAGAATGGCAGAGCAGACTCAATGGGCCGAATGGCCTCATTCTTTCCTACATCTCATGAACTTCTTTTGGGAGAATTCTGCCCTTTGTTTTTCTACTTTTACAACCAAAGTGAAGAATTTAACACTTTCCCACATCAAATTCCATCTGCCTACCTTGGTGCCCACTCACAGCCTGTCTAAATCTATTTTCCACCTCCTTCTGTCCTCTTCACAGCTCACATCCCCATAAAGCTCTGCATTGTCTGCAAACTTAGATACTTCACATTCTCAGTCTCTTCATCTAAGTCATTAACACGACACCATCGGAAAAAATAGCAATTCACCTTAAAGTGACAAGTTGCTATGATCTGGAAGGAATGGTTAAAGTAGATTCAATAGTAACTTTCAACAGGGAATTGGATATAAACATGACAGACCAAAGTCCCGATCGTGTGCTGCAAAATTCCATGGTTCTGTCCGAATTTTAAAGCCATGCTGCGTGATTCTCCGTCGGCAGGATCCTCTGCTTTGCCGACAACGCACCCATGCCCACGGGTCCCTGACGGGATGGGGGTAGCTACAATGGAAAACCCCATTGGCCGGAAGAGGGAACGGAGAATCCCATTGCTGGAAGGGGCACGCTGCACTGGAAAACAGGGCTGGCGAGACAGACAATCCCGCCCATGAAATTTTCGTGGAATCATAGTCCCTACAGTGCAGAAATAGGCCACTCGGCCCATTAAGTCTGCACCGATCCTCCGAATGAGCACCCCACCTAGACCAACTCCGCTGCCCCATTCCCGTTACCTAACCTACACATCTCTGGACACTAAGGGGCAATTGAGCATGGCCAATCCACCTAACCTGCACACCTTTGGATTGTGGGAGGAAACCAGAGCATCCGGAGGAAACCCAGGCGGACATGGGAAGAACGTGAAAACCTCACAGCCACCCAAGACTGGAATTCAACCCGAATCCCTGGCACTGTGAGACTGCCACCGTGGTGACCTGACATTGGAGTTTATGAAATGTGTCTGGGTCCTGGCGATAGCGGAACATTAGTGGAAGATTATAGTTCTTTCGGTTGAGGGAATAATTTCTGGTCAGCGGTTGAACGAACATGCCCTAATTTAACTGGAGCTGTGACTAGTTTTGTGATTTTTCTTACCCCGTCTTGAAAAATCTTAAACCTTGACACAATCAAACTCCTGCTTAGGGAATCAAATAGGCATTTATGTTAGCTTGCCGACAAATGGTGATGTTTTCAAAAAGCCTAAGATGCTTGTCTTTTACAAAACATCAAGATGTTTTGTTTAGAATATCTTCTCATAAATATGCCACCAACTTCTTCACTCTCTCCTATGTCATAATGACAGCCTTTAAAAACCTTGACAATTATCATTATTTATGTTTGTGTGTGCGTGCGTCTATATCTCTATATGTGTAATTTATACAGACTGTCAGCATCAATCATCTCATGACTTGAAAATATATCTTTCAATCAAGATCAAATAACTTGGCAGGCCAAGAATGATTAAAGTCAGAAACCTCTTCATATTCTTCAGGACTAACGATTGGAAGGGTATTGTGGCAAGCAGTGCATGGCAACTCACTAAGAATAAAAAATTGCTAAATGAATGACAGAACAGCATCATTTGAAAGGCAATCTTCCACCTTTCACGCGGCATCTTAATTAACAGTCATTACAGCACCAAATGACGATGCTAACCTCAGCTCTTTGCATGGAAACTTTAAGTCTATTTAAATCAAAGTGAAATGTTCAGCAAGGGCGAGATTCTCCGACCTCCCGCTGGGTCGGAGAATCGCCGGGGGCTGGCCTGAATCCCGCCCCCGCCGGTTGCCGAATTCTCCGGTGCCGGAGATTCGGCGGGGGCGGGAATCGCGCCGTGCCGGTTGGCGGGCCCACCCCCGCGATTCTCCGGCCCAGATGGGCCGAAGTCCCGCTGCTAGGATGCCTGTCCCGCCGGCGTGGATTAAACCACCTCTCTTAACGGCAGGACAAGGCGGCGCGGGCGGGCTCCGGGGTGCTGGGGGCGGCGCGGGGCGGTCTGGCCCCGGAGGGTGCCCCCAGGGTGGCCTGGCCCGCGATCGGGACCCACCGATCCGCGGGCGGGCCTGTGCCGTGGGGGCACTCTTTTCCTTCCGCCTTCGCCACGGTCTCCACCGTGGCGGAGGCGGAAGAGACTCCCTCCACATGTGCGGGGATGCCGTGAGCGGCCGCTAATGCTCCCGCGCATGCGCCGCCCGGCAATGTAATTTCCGCGCCAGCTGGCGGCGCACGTCCGCCAGCTGGCGGGGCGGAAATCAGTCCGGCGCGGGCCTAGCCCCTCAAGGTTGGGGCTCGGCCCCACAAGATGCGGAGGATTCCGCACCTTTGGGGCGGTGCGATGCCTGACTGATTTGCGCCGTTTTTGGCACCGGTCGGCAGACATCGCGCCGATACTGGAGAATTTCGACCTATATTATTTCTATAAAATGGGAGAATTTTGCCACACCACCGGAGAAGGATGGTCCAAAATGTTTGAGCGTGTTAATGCCAGAATTTTAGCCCGTTAGTCCCAGAAGAAGTGCAAAAAGATGTTCAATAACCTAACCCAGTATGCTAAGGTAAGTCTTCGATTCACAGTCTTGACACTGTTCGCACAGGCCCGCACCATTTTACAGGAAGCCTACCAATGAATCCCCTACTTTTGTTTCCTTTCGTCGAATTGTTGCAACACCTTTCAGTGACATTCTGCCACTTCCAAACCTTGCTACTGCCATTACCCTCATAATTATTGCCTTCTTTGACCAACATTAATGCTGTTTCATAACTCCAGGCAACACCATAGAACCTTAGAAACGTTACGGTGCGGAAAGAGACAATCCAGCCCATCGTGTGTGCACGGGCCCGAAAAGAGAAGAAAGAAACTAGCCCCTCATTTTAATCCCGCTTTCCAGCACCTGATCCAGAGCCTTGCAGGTTTCAGAATTTCACATGCAGAACCAGGTATCTATTAAAATTGGTTGAGCATTTCAGCCGCAACCACCAACTTAGACAACAAGATGGCCTTCGGCGAAAACATTTTTCCTCTTGTGCAATGTATTCATCTGCCAATCACCTTAAATCTTCACACCCTGGTAACTGACAAGCCCTCCTGCCAGTACGTAGCAATATACAGAATACATCAGCATGCTACTCACCAATGTAAAAAGAAAAATGTAAATTTACATAGCACCTGTGATGTATTAAAATGTCCACGCCAGGCCTTTCACAAGAGCATCCTGTCAAAGAGCAGACGTAGTTTTAAATGATATATATATTTGTATTGTTGGATATTAGAAATAAGGTAGAGATTTAAGTGAGTTTAATTTAGTGCTTCTATGTAAGGAAGGGTAAACTTTTTGTTAGATGCATGTTAAACAAAGGTGTTTGCATGCGTGGGGTTTTGGGCTTCAGTTTCTATTGCGCTATGAAAGAGTTTACAATGGGAAAAGTAAAGACGAGCTTGGAGAAAGAAGAGTTGTTGTTTATAGAATTTACAGTGCAGAAGGATGCCATTCGGCCCATCGAGTTTAGCAACCAGTGGCACCTTTATGGAGGAATGTTTTTAGAGTGTTAGTGTTTAACTGAATCCAGGCAGTTGAAGATAGGAAGCTAGAGAGGGAACAACTCTCAGCTCCGCATGAAGCAGGAAAGTGAGACAATGGAGTAATGGGCACAAAAGCAAGCTCCAGAGAAGCTACAGGAAAGTTAGTTCTAGAAACTAAAAGTTTCCAGGAAATTGGAAGTCAAAGGAACAAAGAGGAACTACCATTGGAACAGAGTATTGGTCACTGAAGCTAAAGGCAGAGCTGTAAATGCAGACCTATGTGAAGTTGGTTGGGGAAAAGCCAGACTATCTGAAGCAATCGTAAGGTTTGGTGTACCTATTTCAAGTTTTTGAAACAACCGTATTCTGTTGGGGAATGAGTATCTGAGTTTTTGTGGAGACATTTGGATGCGTGTGGCAAGTCAAGGGAAAGAAATATTGAATAGCAAGTTGCAAAACCTGGAAGCAGATCCTTTCAAAAACAGGTGAGAGAAAGCCTTGTTTTAAAAGGAGAGTTGGAAAACGTGGAGTTGGATCCTTGCCAAAACATCTGAGGGACAGCATTGTTTGAAAGAAGATTTTAAACCGTGTCTTTTTGAGAGTGGAGTTTAGAAACACTCATGTGACAATCATCGGGGAGGTGGGCGGGGGAGGGGGGAGGTGGGGGGGGGGGGGATTTGTGGAGAAATCCACAGGAAATTGATTGAGTGGCATCTGCCACTGAATTTCAGAGCATGGTGTTGTCTGACCACAGCTAGCCTGTTGGGTAACAGGGACTGTATGTTTATTGAGACTATTATAGCATAAAATATAAAAACAAAAAGTGCTGGATAAACTCAGAAAGTCTGGCAGAATCTGTGGGGAGAAACAGAGTTGATCTTTTAGATCCAAATGGTTCTTCTACAGAATATATAGGCCGAAATGGGGCTAAGGAGGTGGGGCAGACTTGAAGCTTGGAGACATGGACAAATTGTCATGGACATAAGACAAAGGGGAGTGTTAATGGTTCTATTGAGGGATGATGAGTTCTAATGGTGGCCAAAGGTTACAATAGAAGAATGTGTCAATAGGAGCAACGGGACAGCCAGGGGCAGATGGCCAAGTGGGGGGAGGGTTGGTCCAGGTCAAGGGGCTGAAAAACAACTTAACAGCAAACTTCAACGTGGGGGATTGAAGGGGGGTGGGATTTAGGATAGAGGGCGATGTTTACTGTCTAAAGCTGTTGAACTCAATTTATTGGGCAGCACGGTAGCATTGTGGATAGCACAACTGCTTCACAGCTCAAGGGTCCCAGGTTCGATTCCCAGCTTGGGTCACTGTCTGTGCGGAGTCTGCACGTTCTCCCCGTGTGTGCGTGGGTTTCCTCCGGGTGCTCCAGTTTCATCCCACAGTCCAAAGATGTGCGGGTTAGGTGGATTGGCCATGCTAAATTACTCGATGGGCCGAATGGCCTCCTTCTGCACTGTAAATTCTATGTTCTATGTTCTATTTGAGCCCAGAAGGTTGTAAGATGCCTTATCAGAAGATGAGATGTTGTTCTTCCAGTTTGCGTTGGCATCACTGGAACATTACAACAGGCCTAGGATGGACATGTGGGCATGAGAGCATAAGATATATTACGTAAGCTGTGTTATCATTGAAGTTTGTGGCGATAAATTGCAGTGAAGGAGTATTGTATTATAGTCAAACTTTTCATGTTTAAGAAAAGTTTTTCTTTGACGTTTAAAGGTAATTGACGGTCCTGTGACCCTGTTCCTCCACCTTTTCCAACAAAAAGTAAAACATTACAGACTTTTGAAACAAAGTTCCATTCTGGGATCTTCCCATCCAGTAATAACAGCAACTGGGATCATCACAGTTCTCAAACCAAAGTTGACATGACCCCACAAAAGCAGTTAATGGAGCAGGTGGCAAAGAGGTAGTTTTTAAGGAGCATTTTAAAAGAGAGGTGAGGTAGTGAGGCAGAGGTTGGTATAGTGGGGGATCTCCAGAGCCTAGGGCTGAGGCAGCTGAGGGCACAACCACCAATGGTGGAGCAATTCAAATAGTGGACGCTCAAGGGGGCCATAATTAGAGAAGCACAGAGTGCAGGAGGAGGAAGTTACAGAGGATATTGAGGGGCAAAAACAGACGCAGCAATTGGAAAGAAAGACAACTATTTTAACATTGTTACATTTCCGCGTTGATCAACAAACATGGAGATAATGGTGAACAGGAGGTAGGACGGTAGCGGAGTTTTGGATGAGCTGCAGTAAATGGAGGGTGCAGTGGGGAGACTAACCAGGAGAGAACTTAAGGACATCGTAATTGGAGCCTGCTCTGCTATAGAATAAGATGATGGCTGACTTTTTATTTCAGTTCTCCTCTCTCATACTGGCCTCATATCCCTTGATTTTGCTCGAGTCTGAAAACCTATCAATCTTAGTCTTGAATGTGCTCAACGACAAAGCATTCGTCACACTCTGGGGTGAGGAATTCCAAATATTCACAACCCTTTGTGTGAAGGTTTTCCTCATTTCATTCCTAACTGACTGACCCCTTTCGCTGAGTATGAACCCGACTTGTAAACTCTCTGGCTGGGGGATCTGACTCTCACGGCGAGACTTTCTGGGTCCGCCATAGCGTGATTTCCTATGGCGGATGTTGCGATCCAGTTAAATCCTCATTGACTTCAGAAGGACCAGAGATCACGCCAGTGGGAGGGGCTGCAAGATCCTACCTTTGGTATCTATTTTATCAAGCCTTGTACAGATTTTGAGTTTCCACAGCATCACCTCTCAATTTTCTAAACTTCAAAGATAGTCCATTCTACTCATTGCAACGGTCAAACCTAGAGGTCAAAAAGACGTAGGTGAGGGTTTCAGCAGCAGAAGAGCAAAGTCAAGGGGAGAGGCAGGCGATGGTTGAGGTTGGAAGTGGGCAATCTTGGTGGTGGAGTGGATCCATAGTTAAAAGCTCATCTCGGGTCAAATCATGGAATCATAGAATTTACAGTGCAGAAGGACACCGATTCTGCACCAGTCCTTGGAAAGAGCACACGGCCCAAGCCCACACCTCCACCCAAGCCCCGTAACCCAGTAACCCCACCCACATTAAGGGCAGTTTATCATGGTCAATCCACCGAACCTGCACATCTTTGGACTGTGGGAGGAAATCGGAGCACCTGGAGGAAACCCACGCAGACACGGGGGGGACGTGCAGACTCTGCACAGACAGTGACCCAAGCCGGAATCGAACCTGGGAATCAGGAGCTGTGAAGCAACTGTGCTAACCACTACGCTACAGTGCTGCCCATCGGATTCCAAGATTACAATCATCGTGGTTCAACATCAGACAATGGCCAGGGACACACTTGCTTTCCTCTTGCAGGGTAAACAATTGAACAGTGCCAAGGAAAGGGACATGCAAAGAGTTGCTCCTCATTTTGCATGCTGCCCTCTGCTAAGAGAATGTTATGGATATGTTTGGGAAAGCGATAGCCAGAGCTGCCATGTCTTTGTGTCTTGTACAGCTGATGGTCAGTTGAACCAGTGAAATGCTTGAGCAGGCTCAGGGCAATTTTTATTTTGCTCCCTGTCAGCAGGGTTAACTCTGATCCCTTACGTTGCTATTTGGCCCATGCAGAGACCAGGGATACTCGATGAGTTTCCACTCTGCACCAATGAGCCTCTGATAAAGTCAATTTTCATGGTTGTTCTTGGCTGTTCCTACATGTCAACCATTATCTTGATGCTGCCGTGACAATTGGGCCATGAGGAATTTAATTGTGAATCTTGTATTAGAGATGGCGGCCGCCCTTTGTGATGGCATATGCTCTGGCATTTGCCTCTCTTCAAATACACAGCGGCTGGTCTAGCACAGTGGGTTAAACAGCTGGCTTGTGATGCAGAACAATGCCAGCAGCGCGGGTTCAATTCCCGTACCGGCCTCCCCGAACAGGCGCCGGAATGTGGCGACTAGGGGCTTTTCACAGTAACTTCATTGAAGCCTACTTGTGACAATAAGTGATTGTTATTTATGTGCTTTCCCTGTGCTGTTTGTTTTGTTGCTGTTGGCACCACAGCCTCGCGACCATTTGATGTGAGACCAAACAGTGATGGAATCAATTCACAAATTATTCACATTCCTAGTCAAAACGTACACTGCTTCAAAAGAAGTCTTATTGGCAAAAGTCTTACTGGTGTTGGTAGAATCGGCCAGTAACAAATTATGAATAATGTACACAACCCAGAGCTGCCTGCTTGAATTAAACATTGTAGACAGTTAGAAACTCATACTCGATCCCTCCTGCTGGATGCTTTCTTTATTTTATGTTGTACAGCAACGAGCACAATGTGCTAAATATTATTTACCTCTGCAGCAGGACCGGGAGGATGTGACTGGTCACGATAGTTAAAGCCTTTTGAACGAATTGGACATGTTTGTTAGGTCCAGACTGGCCATCTGACCTCCGTCAAAGATAACGGAAACTGACCTGCAAATGAAAATTACCAAGAGAACAACTGGAAACCAGAAGGCAATGGAAATTGCCACTGCAAGAATAGATCATTTCAAAGCAAATTAAGTTAACTGAACTAATGGAGTTTCAAGCATGGTAAAAATTGATTTTGAGGCAAATCAGCTTATGAGGCAAAAAATAAAGCTTTAGCTTTAGGTTAGGCTGAAGAGGAAAATGATTAATATTTCATGGTTTTAACCTTTCTTTCCCTGAAAATGAGGACCAGGGGGAGCAAAGGTGGCATAAATCTACAGTGCAAGATGCTATAAAGATTAAACAAAAATTACAGTTTCAATCTTTTCCTTTTTTATATTTTATTCAAACATCACTAAAAAATACGCAACTCAGATTCAGCCCAGTGCTTAGTATTCCCCATTCGATTCCATCACCCATTCTGATTCTTGCGCTTCAATAAAGATATAAGTAGCACAGCAAGGAGTTAGAACCATAGAACTATAGTGCAGAACAAGGCCATTCCGCCCATCGTGTCCATGCAGGCTTCCATTTGCCTACCCTTTCCCCAAAGCATTCCAACTACCTCCATTACATGTATTTATCCAATCTTCTTTTGAAAATTACTATTGAACCGGTTTCCACCATCATTTCAAGCAGCGCGTTGCAGATTCTAAGTACTCGCCTCGTAATAATACTGTTTATTACATGTCTCGAGTTCTTTGGGCAATTAGCTTTAATCTGCGCCACCTGGCCACCTACCTTCATGAAATGAAATGAAATGAAAACCGCTTATTGTCACAAGTAGGCTTCAAATGAAGTTACTGTGAAAAGCCCCTCATGGCACTAGAAGCAATTTTTTTTCCGCATTCAAACTATCAAAGTTATTCATGACTTTTTTTTCTAGTGTGTCAAAGTTATTTTGTTATCAATATTTTTATCAGCTTTTTCAAAAGTTTTTACATAGTTGACATTACACATATTTAACTGACATTTAACAATCCCTCCCTCAACCGGAAAACAATTCATCAACGAACTAACTAAATGACGACCAGCTCCCCCCCCCCCCCCCCCACCGCCCCCCCCCCCACCCCACCCCCACCACCACCTTTTAGTTGCTGACTGAGGCTAATTCCGTAAAGTGACAGATGAACGGATACCATCCCTTGTGAAACCCCACCTCACTGCCTCGTAAGTTAAATTTAACCTTCTCTAGGCTTAGAACATCCAGTAAGTCTCCCAGCCATCCTGCTAAAAAGGCTATTCTTCTAAGTGTAGTGCCTGAGACTGAATACTTCAAGCTGGGGCCAAGCCAGTAATTTCTAAAGGTCTAGCTTAATTTCCTCACTTAATTTCCTCTTGCTGTTGCCTGAATTTTCCTGCCCTGTTGTGGCGGGACCCACTGCCCTGGATGCGTCCAATGACTTTCTGCAGGACTGGATGATCTCAGTGGAGGGTGGGGCCGGAAAAACACACCCTCTGTTTATAAAGTCTGGGATTCTGTATATTATTTTCAAACATAAAAATGAATTTGCCACCTTGAAAGATTTGTGTATGTACAACTCTCGCTGTTCCTGCATCCCTTTTAAAATTCTACTATTTTAATTATATTACCTCCTTTTTCTTCTTACCAAAATGCATAATGTGATTAATATAAGAAATTGGGATATGTATTGTATTTTATATCTGTTGCAGTAATATTACTAAAGAATTTAGGTTAAGGTTTCCAGGCACTGTGGCTGCAGAAGGTGTAATTAAGATGTAGAAGTGAGGTCATTATTCATTTAAACCATGTATGAGTTTCTAAAGTGAGGCTTAATGGAATTTTTTTATGATTGCTGGAGATTCTCTGGAGAGTAGATCATTTGAAACATTGGGCGAAAGCCACCGGCCGCGATATGCCCGAAAGGCAGTGCGACACCACCTTAGATGCCAGGAGATCCTCTTCCAGGATCTAACCTACTCGTCACGCCTCACGAGTTCTAACGTGATCTCACATGACGTCGCATTGTGAATCCCGCACATTGTGGGCAGGATCACGTTTCAGCAAATCTGCATAATAGAGTGAGACAGTTAGTTTCACTCGAATATATACTCCCACGCTCTACCAAAGGCACAGGGTGGGATTCTGTGATCCTGAGGCTAAGTGTTGACGTCGCTGGAAACGCCGTCGTGTTTCCCGACGGCGTCAACATGGCCTCAGGATCAGCAATGCACGGGACTGGAGCGGCTCACGCCATTCCAGCTGCTGATCCTGGCGTTAACTGGGTGCGGCAGGGTCCGCGCATGCGCAGTGGCACAAGCGCCAACCCGAGAGACCGGCCCGCTGATCGGTGGGCCCCGATCGCGGGCCAGGCCACAATGGAGGCCTCCCCCCAGGGTTGATCCCCCCCCCCCCCACAGGCCGCCGAGGTCCCGCCAGCTGAGAGCACGTGTGAACGGCGCCGGTGGGACTTGGGTTTTTTACGACGGCCGCTCGGCCCATCCCGGGCCAAGAATTGGCGGGGGCCGACCGGTGCCAGGCCGACCACGCTGCCGCCAATGGCGCTGATTCTCCGCTCTGCGGAGAATCACGTCGGGGTGGCACGATTTGCGCCGATTGCGAGGATTTTACTGCCCGGCCCCGGGCTAAGAGAATCCCACCCATAGGATCTAAAACCCTCGCCTTGGAGATCTCAGGCAAGTGCTGTGCAGTGCTGGTCCCCACCAACAGGGATCAGATGGAACTGCACTTGTGGGGTCTCCCAGGGATTAGGAGGCCCCCAGGTTCTTGACCTCTGGACAGGGTGGCATTCTGGCACTGCTGGTGGCACCTGAGCACCTTGGCACTGCCGGCTTGGCATCCTGGCACTGCCAACCTGGAACCCTGGCAGTGCCACCTGGGTGATAGTCTGGCACTGCCAAGGTGCCCAGGTGACATTTAAAGCTGGCAAGGGCACTGCCAGGGTGCCAAGCTGGTATTTCCCCCATGATGGTCCTGGGGGTACCCTGCGCAGGTGCGGGTACATCTCAGGATCCCATTATAGGTGACCTGGGGTTTGGGGGCACTTTGGGTGTCATGTTGGGGAGATTGGGACGTCATTTAATAATGGTATCCCAATCTCATCCTACACTGAGGAGTTCCAGCGAGCGGTGCTTCTCAATGCAGGAACCCGGACTAAATGGGGCCTCGGCCGCACGTTCCCTGCTGAGACCCTCAATCTACCCAGATGGCTGTTTGATAGTGTGGTTTTTATCAACACTCTGAGCACCAGGAAATACCCAGCTAATCACATGCATTACAGGATATTGTTCCCATTCAGGTGGATCACTCCCATTGTGTTTAGACTTAGGTAAGTGAGCCAGGGGATCTGAGTGGGATAAATATGATGTAATTAATGAGAGAATCCAGGTCTGTTGCAAGCAGTTTAGTTTTTTTAGTTTTGCTGGGAGTTTTGAGCTAGGGAGCAGCTGTTGAAAAAGGCTGTCAGGTTAAGCAGTAGTCTGACACAGACAAGAATCTGCAGGCTGTTTCCTGACAGAATCTCTCTCTCTTTTCATGCAATATTTCCAAGAAATCTCGATTCAAGTGTACGGCAAGTATCCCTGTGTTTGCTAACTATATTTACAAGTGGCCTTTGACCTGTGATGGGTCTTGCTTGATTGGAGATAGACAAAGTATCAGTTAGAAGTGTTTCCTTTTATTGTTAAAAATTGTTGAACTGCTAATTGTAAGCTATTTTCTGTGATGTTCGTGTAGTTTAATCCTGCATTAATAATAGTTTGTTTTAACAGAACATATCCCTATTTGTCAGTGGAATCGCTACAGGAGTGAAGTATCCTTTCCTAATAGTTTTACAAATAAAAAAATGTGTTTACCATTCTTGTCCGGTATCCCAACAAGTGTTGGGATCTGGTCCAGGATCTTAACCATAACTTAATGTTTTTCTGCGTTACATTGCAACTGCCGTGTGTCTGCCCATTTCATTATTCTTTCTCTGTTCTCCTGAAGTCTGCTACTACCCTTCTCACCGTTTGCTACTTCTCTTTGTTTTGTGACATCCACAAATATTGAAGCTATGCCCATAATCTAAAAAAGTACACCCAAAAAAGAGACAAAAATGTTCTGCCTGCACATGATGATCTTCCGTATCTACCTGTCATGTTGCAGAACCCTCATTACTTGAGTTTGGGAAGGCCAGTGACTCCCCCGCAGCAAGGAAAACACCTGGAAAGAATGGAATACCAGCTGAGCCACTCAAGTATGGAAAGCCCCACCTAATGCCATACCTCCAGGACCCCCTACTCCTCTGCTGAGAGAAGGCTCTCACGGGATGTGAGTGACACAAACATCACAGTCACATTCTGCAAGAACAAAGGCTGTCGAGAGGATTGTGACGACTACTGGAATATCTCACTCCTCAATGTCACTAGCAAGGCCTTTGCCAGAATCATTCAAGCAAAGCTCCACTTGAATAGCCAAAACAATGGGGGTAGGCATTGCTAAATTTCATGCAAAATACTTTGAGTTGGTCAACTTCTCAAGGTCTTGCGGTTCACGGCCACCCAGAGGAGTCATGGGCCATAGTCCGCATGTGGGGACAGTTTGAAAGATAACTTCAAAAGGTCTTACCAATGCCTTCTATGCCAAATGACCAGCCCCCAGTGACGCCTCAAGCCCTCCATGCCAACTCACAGCACTCCCATGCATATTTACCCATTATAACCTCTGTGCAGAACCACTGAACCCCTCAGTAACAATGGCATATGAAAAGATGTGTTTTTTTTAAAAAAAACATTCATTATTTCTTTAAAAAAAACTGCTGTTACTGCAACCCTATAAAAGTGTCAATCAATCAGACCTTTAAAATCAATTACAGAAGCTACAAACACTTGACAACTCTTTATCTTTTGTAAATAAACATTGAGCTAGCGACAAAACAGATCACAGAGAAAAAAGGTTGGAAAGCTATCAATCAAGCAATATTTGTCCTTCTGTGCACCTGTTTCAACAAACTAGTAGAAGCCTGGGCTCTCCGCCAAGCATGCTTAATGAGGTTATGAATGGCATTTATTAAAGCTTTGTAACTATCGGGTTCATTGTTACTGAATTGTATACAAATATTGTATACTGGGTTCATGTTTATAAACGTTGTATGAGTTGGCATGGAAGATATGAGGGGACCATTGGAGGTGCTAAGGTGTATGGGTTGACATTGATGTTGGGAAGGACAATGGCGATAGGGCCATGTATTGGCATGAGTTGGCATGAATTGGGCATTTGGCGTGGGTAGGGATGATGGGATGTGAGCGATGAGGGTTAGAGGCCCAAATGTTTAACAAAACAACTGGGACAAAGTCCCAGAGAATAAAGGTGGACCTTTTAACCAGCTGGCCTTGGCACCCAGTAGCCCCTCTGCTCTGTGTTTAGAGTCAGCAAGCTTTGATCCACCCCATACCTACCCCCACCAGAAGTGCCACCTAGGGTACTTTACGTGAGCCAGATGCGCCATACTGAGAAATTTCCCAACTTGAGCTACTTAGATGAAAATCTGTCTGAGAGAGGACGAATTAAGCAAGTTCACTCCGATTGGTGAGGTGTGATAACTGATGTTGCCCAGTGTGATGTACAATAGCTTCAGCTTTCCACCACAGATATGAATGACGTGTCCAATTGAATATGAAGTTGAATATTAATTTCTGCTGATGGCACTAAGTGGCAGAGTGTAAGTTGTGTCGGGCGTAACAAAGGGACATGGACTGCTGGGACAGAATTCTCCGCCTCGCTCCGCTGGCGGCAGAGTTACTGATGAGGTGGAGAATCCAGCGGCGTGAAGAAATCGGGATCGCCGCTGGAGCCGTGATACACTGACCACACACTCACTGTAGCCAGCAAGATGGCTCAGATAAGACCTGCTCCCCCTCACTGAGGTCGGGGACCCGAGCTCCATGCCAATGAGGGACACCCTCTTCCCCAGTGCGGGCTGCAGCCTGGCCTCCTGAACACTGCCCGGGAGGTGGGTGGCAGAGGCAGTCAGCGCTGCCAGTCTTACCAGGTAAAGACAGCTGGTGAGGAGGGGTGGGTGTCACTGGTGAGTCCTCTGCCCTGAGAGGGGCAGAGACCCACGGAGGGTTCCAGAGGCCGTGGTGCAGGTGCCCTCTGGTTGGGATGAACGATGCTGATCCTCTGCAATGGGAAAACACTTCTGAGGAGTGCCAGCACCTGCTGGGCTCCTGACTGCGCTTGGCCCTTAATGAAACAGCTGGGTTTTGAGGATGTCAAGAGGGGCGGCCTGGGTGGCTCCCAGATGACCCCAGAGGCATTTAAAGGACACAGGTAGCACTCAGCAGTGTGGGTAGCCAGGAGCCTGTAAGTAGCACCAAAGGGAGACATTTAAAAGACAGACTGCAGCAATGGTGAGCTGAGCCAGGCCACCCCCATCCCGATGGGGACACCCCGAGTCCACGGACTTGGCACCAAGTCACCACCCGCTACTGCCCCGGCCCGACGGCCATCGCCCAGCAAGCCCGGCAGCTTTCAGCGGTATTTCAGTGTTTTTGTAGCCTCCTGCTCCCGCTCCCCAGCCATGGTGCCCAGTTCCCATTTGAAAATACTTGTAGTAATTCGTGCCTGCAAGACCTCTGCCTGAGAGGGGTGGAGCACATGGAGGGGCGGAGCATGCTGTGTCCAACCCGCTAATGACATTTAAATGCATGCAAATGCCGGTTTGCATGGCACCGCCGGCGCGGGCTGCACTCGATCCGGCGTCGGGCGCCAATCTCGACTTTGGCCAGGCGCCCAATTCTCTGCCCGATCGCGGTTTCTCTCAATGCTGTAATTCTGCAGCATTTTAACCAGACCTCATCTACTCCAACATTCTTGGTTCTCAGTACCAAGAATCAGGAAGGATATATTGGCCGAGGAAGAGATACACAACAGGTTCATAGAAACATAGCAATGTGGAAAAATGGGGCAGTAGGAGCCCATTCAGCCTTTCGAGCCCGCTGCACCATTCATCATGATCACAGCTGATCATCCAAATTAATAGCCTGATTCCACCTTCCCCTCATATTCTTTGACCCTCTTCTTCCCCGGTGCCTATTAGCAGAAACTGCCAAGGCTTCAGGGATTAAATTATGAGAGCAAGTTGCATAAACCTTGGTTACAATCCCTCAAAAATGCAAAGTAGTGGGATAATATAATTGAGGTGTGTAATCTGATTTTAACAGGCTTGATGTAGAGAAACTATTGCCTGGTGGGAAAAGCTATCGCCTCTGGGGCAGAATCTTTAAACAACAGCTGAGCTAATTAGGAACTAGATAACAGTGGGAATCTAAAGGACTGTGAATTGGGTGAGAATTCAGATTTTCAAAAGGGAGATTATTAGTTTTTTATAGGTAAGGGTATCAAGAGGCTATGGGTCAAAGAGGAAATGGAGTCGAGGTACAGATGAGCCTATATATGATTGAAAACAGGCTCAAGAATGGCCTACTCCTGTTCCTATGATTCAGGCCTTCAGGGTAGTCTTGGGCGTCTTCCTGTGGGTACTGGGAAAGAGTACACCCCCCCTTCCTTCCCTGACATCCTCCAACAACACCTTCAGGACAGTCGCATGCTCCTGGGGGGCAGTCATATCCGATTCCTTTCTGAGATTTACTGCCGCGCAGGTGTACAACAACATTTGGAAAACAGAGGATACAACCCCCGTTTCGGAGGCGCATCCTTGATCTGACTGGGCCTCAGGTGACGTGCGGTACAAATTGAATGAGCAAACAATCAATCTTATTCAAATTAACTTGTGCGTTAAAATCCTGCCTGGCCCTCACGCTGATAACACCAAGTACATTTGGGTCCTCGTCTGTTCCTGCCGCAGGTTCAGGTCTGGGCCCTGGTGACAAATTGACTGGCACTTCAGCCAAGAAGAAATTCTCTTGTACTCTTAATTCAATTTAAATAATCTTGGTAAGCCAAGGAACAGCTGGATGCAACCTCATTGAAATATACACTTTGACAAGAGGGCTTTTGCACAAATTCTCCTGAGGTTCCACTTCTTGGTTTGAGGGGAAAAAAAGGAACGTCTAATTTAATGGACTAGGTAAGAAGTCTTACAACATCAGGTTTAAGTCCAACAGGTTTGTTTCGATATCACTAGCTTTCGGAGCGCTGCTCCTTCCTCAGGTGAATGAAGAGGTATGTTCCAGAAACATATATATAGACAAATTCAAAGATGCCAGACTATGCTTGGAATGCGAGCATTAGCCGGTGATTAAATCTTTACAGATCCAGAGAACCCCAGGTTAAAGAGGTGTGAATTGTGTCAAGCCAGGACAGTTGGTAGGATTTTGCAGGCCAGATGGTGGGGGTTGAATGTAATGCGACATGAATCCCAGGTCCCAGTTGAGGCCACACTCATGTGAGCAGAACTTGGCTATAAGCTGGTTTAGCACACTGGGCTAAATCACTGGCTTTTAAAGCAGACCAAGGCAGGCCAGCAGCACGGTTCGATTCCCATACCAGCCTCCCCGAACAGGTTCCGCAATGTGGTGACTAGGGACTTTTCACAGTAACTTAATTGAAGCCTACTCGTGACAATAAGCGATTTTCATTTCAAGTTTCTGCTCAGCGATTCTGCGTTGCCGTGCGTCCTGAAGGCCGCCTTGGAGAACGCTTACCCGGAGATCAGAGGCTGAATGCCCTTGACTGCTGAGGTGTTCCCCGACTGGAAGGGAACATTCCTGCCTGGTGATTGTCACTTAATGGACTAAAGAAGAGAATGGCAAATTCCATAGTGAATGACCTTTCAATCAAAAGTAAGCAAAGCTGTCTGAAAACCCTAAGCAGGAGGAATGATTTCCCCTGTGTGTGACAGCTTGATTATAAGCGTGTAGGCTTGTCCAAGCCAACGGTCTAACTTGCTAATCAGGAAGCTTATGTTTTTCCTACGATGAGTTAGTCATCCAATCCAGAGAGCCACCATTTACTCAGAAAGGCTTTCTAATCCCAAATGAGCTATTCTTTGACTAGAAGTAAACACCACTCACTAAGGTTATAATAAGCAAAGGCTCCGTTGTCTATTTCACTTTAGATCTTCATACACGACAACTCAATTTAGCAGAAAACAGCAAGTTTACCATGAGGTTTGGCCTCTGGGGAACACACTTCTCATCTGCAGATAGCCCAACACTAGAGCTGCGTGTCGAAAATTGCCAGTTAGTGATTTACAAGATTTTGAACTAACTTGTGGCATTTCATTTGAAACACATTTTCTTAATTAGCAGGCTGCAGTCACCACCACAAGGCTGAAATGGAAAAAAAAATAAAACTTAGCTGAAGCGCAGGTGGCTTTTCAAAAAGTATAGCTCATCGGGGGAAAAAAATATGCTTTGATCCACGGAAGTCTAGATTTGGAACAGAACTTGGCAAAACATCAGATGTGATACTTGTTCTTCCCTGCAGAAAGGGGCAGCACGGTAGCACAGTGGTTAGCACAATTGCTTCGCAGCTCCAGGAGCCCAGGTTCGATTCCCGGCTTGGGTCACTGTCTGTGCGGAGTCTGCACGTTCTCCCCGTGTGTGCGTGGGTTTCCTCTGGGTGCTCCGGTTTCCTCCCACAGTCCAAAGATGTGCAGGTTAGGTGGATTGGCCATGATAAATTGTCCCTTAATGTCCAAAATTGCCCTTAGTGTTGGGTGGGGGTGGAGGTGTGGGCTTAGGTGGGGTGCTCTTTCCGGGAGCCGGTGCAGATTCGATGGGCTGAATGTCCTCCTTCTGCACTGTAAATTCTATCTATGTTAAAGAGGAACTGCATAGCATAAATCAAATCCAAATAAAAGCATTGACAGTTGGTTGCATTCAAGGTGCTATATAAGTTCAAGTTGATTTTGCTTTAAAGGAGGATCATGAGTGATGCCGACGCCTTTCCATTCTGGCCCAGGAGTATCTGGGCCATACGTGCGCGGCTGCACAGTGTCAAACCCCACTTCACATTTCTGCTTCACAATTGGAGGTAAATTGTTGGATTTGTAAACCATCGCGATACACAAAATGGATTTAACGATTGCAAGTTGAAGTAACAGCCTTGTGAAGCAAATTGGAAAGGTCTTGTGGTGGAAATTTCCAGCTAGTTGAGTCAGTAGTTAATGGGTTTCTTAAACCTAGAATCGCGGTTTCGAATCCCACCTGGGGCAAGGATTTTTCTTTTAAACTTAATATTGTTTATTCACTTGTAGAAAATAGAATAAATCTTTTTGATAGCATCTGCTAAATGCCCGATCAAAAAAAAAAAGCAATACCCCGATGTATTTCTGAAGAGACCATTTAAACAAATGTTTTTACATTTTTCCAATTTAGGGGCAATTTAGCGTGGCCAATTCACCTATCCTGCGCATCTTTGGGTTGTGGGGGTGAGACCCACGCAGACACGGGGAGAATGTGCAAATTCCACACAAACAGCGACCCAGGGCCGGGACCGAACCCGGGTCCTTGGCGCCGTAAGGCAGCAGTGCTAACCACTGCGCCACAGTGACGCCCTTTTCTCAACTTTAATAATAATAATTTTTTTAAAAATGTTTAAATATATTTTTTCCCCACACTCGTAAATTGCCCCCTGGGCTTTCCTCCACTGCACCTCCGCCTTCCTGGTGGTCACCAGGTCGAATTTGGCCTGGAGGCTGCGCCTCTTCCTCAACAGCCCTTCCTCAGGCACCTCCGCATACCTCCTGTCTACCCTCACCATCTCCCCCACCAGCCTCTCCCTCTCCCCCCGCTCCCTCCGCTCCTTGTGGGCCCTAATGGAGATCAGCTCTCCCCTCACCACCGCCTTCAGCGCCTCCCGTACCATCCCACTCGGACCTCCCCGTTGTCATTAGTCTCCAAGTACCTCTCTATACTTCCTCGGACCCGCTCACTCACCTCCTCAACTTTAATAATAATGACTGACAAATAAACAGAACATTTGGGGGAACAGCCACCCCTCACACAATTCTGTTTTAATTCATTCCCTCATACCAGGCTTCAGTTTGCATTTCAAACATAATTTAGGATGCCTACCTCGTAAAAAAAATGATTAATTCGCAGGCTGCGCATGTGCAAGAAGTGCTCCCCCTTGTGTTGTGGTACAAATAAACAATTAAGAAAGCAATGATTCAAATGAAATGTCACAATTTAGACTCAAATAATATAAATCAGTACCTTACAATATTTAACACGCAACATGGAGTTTACACATTTTTCTGCTCAAGTGCCTGAAGAAGTAAACAAAGAATAATTGCACTGAGAACCAAGAATTGCTGTTATAACTTTTGGAAAATCATATTCAGTAGGATCAAATCTTTCATTAGACCCTAAAAAGTAGGTGCAGACTTATGCCATTCAGCCCATCGAGTCCGTTCTGCCATTCAATGAGATTGTGACTGATCTGACATGATACTTCTCAATTCCACTTTTCTGCCTTATCCCCATAATCCTTGAAGCCCTCACTGATTAAAAATCTGTCTATCACAGCTGTGAACATGTTAACGACCCAGCCCCTTCAGCTCTCTGCGGTAACATATTCCATTGACTCACTACCCTCTGAGAGAAGAAATTCTTCCTCATCTCGGTCTTAAATGGAAACCCCTTACTCTGAGATTATGCCCTCTGGTCCTAGACTCTCCCACAAGGGGAAACAACCTCTCAGCATCTACCCTGTCAAGCCCCCTGAGAATTCTATATGTCTCTCATTCTTCCAAACTCTAATAATATGTGCCCAACCTACTCAACCACTCCTTATAAGAAAATTCCTTCATGCCTGGGATCAACATAGTAAACCTTTCCTGGACAGCCTCCAATGCCAGTATATCTTTCCTTAGATGAGGGGACCAAACTGCTCCCGATATTCCAGGTGAGGTCTAACTTTCCGAGTCAGGACATGTGACCCTTGCCAAATCAGTTGGTCAGCTGTCCAGCTGTCCAGAGATTGAAACAACAACTGTTGTCGCCCTCTTCTGGCTTCAACTGATGAAACAGACAAATCAGTCATAATTTGGATTGTACGCAATACAAACTTTATTTCATACGTTACCTAATTCTATAAGACTTTGGTTAGGCACTTATTTGAACAGCTACATACGATTCAAGACTCACAACTTGGATTCAGAATACTATCCAATAACGAGAATGGGCCAAGTCGCTCGGGAGGATGCGTTATTCTTCTCTGAGTTCGAAACACAGGGGGCCGGATTCTCTGTTCTTGAGTTGACGCGGGGCAGGGTTCATGGAATTCCACAACAGAAAAACTGGCGCCTCACCTGGACCAATTCAAAGACCGTTGAGGGGCTAGAACCGGCACCACATGGAACACGATCGATTCCAATGGAAGATGGTGTCGGATTCACCAAGGTCGGGACTGGCGCACGAGAGGCTGACAAGCTGCAGCTGCATATTAGCACTCTACTCCCCACACACACGCATTCCAGCCGGGGCCAGAGGGTACCTCGGGGGGTTGCCTGGAGGGCATCCATACGACCTGTGGTGCTAAGTTCACAGCGGGTAGTCAGTGGTATGTGCCGCCGCATGGCTGCTTTGCCGGCTGCGGCAATGGTGTTCCATGCCCGTCCACCCCGACCCCACAGCCCACCTCCTGGCCACCCTCCACCACTCCCCCAGCCCTAGCAAAAGCCCCCCCCCCCCCCCCCCCCCCGGCCAACGGCACAACTGTCAGCAAACTATGACTATGTTGGACACTTTCCCTACCCCTTCTCTGCCCCTCATCAGCCACAGTGACCGTTTGACAATTTTTGAAAGCACAAGAGAATATCGCTGTCAGGAATTCCCCCTGGTGGAGGCGGAGCATCGCGGAGGCTCTGGAAAATACCGGGTCAGGCCCACTAATGATATGCAAATGACATTTACTGTACGTGCAGAGTGGAACGCATTGACGCCACCGGCAAGGCGCAGGGCAATTGCGATTTGGTGTGAATCTGGCGCCCATTACGATTTCGGCTTCAAAACCGATTTGCCGCCCAATTGCCTTTCCCGATTTCGGCATCGTCTGCCGGAGAAACCCGCCCCGGGTCTCTTCTCCGTGAATATTGATTCCAGGGTTATCGCTGTTGAAATCTCGAAGCTTCTTCTTTTTATAAGGGTTTTAGTTCTTTCTTATGAACAATCCCTTACCACGTAGGCACCTTGGGCAGTCTTGTTGTCGCTGTTTAAACACAAAATGTTGTCAGTGAAGCGTCCAGATGTCCAAGTTATTCTTCCTTTTCTCGCAAAACTCATTTCACAAAGCTGTAGTTTTTTTTCCACAGACATGTCTGTTAGACTCTTTTACCATCATGCCTCACGGCACAATGTTAGCCATTTATCTGCATCAGCACAACAGACAATGGCCTTGCTTGCAAAAGGCAATGGTCTGGAAATTATGGAGTAATAATGACAAGATTGTCAGCACTCTCTGTTATTAATGTGGAAAATGAATAACAACCTCTGGAATCTGCACATGTGCAGTTGAATGCAATGGGAACTCAGAATTGACAGTCTCTGAGTGGAATCTTACCAGGCCTCCAGTGGAGGAAGGGGCGATGGAAATACAGGAGATCTTCCCACAGATAGATCCCTCTGGCAGTGGCTGCCCATCTGATATCAGGGGGTTTCTGATCAAGGCACTGTGGTAGTATGTATTGTGCGCTACAGGCACTTAAAAGAAAATTAGCCCTTGGTTTTGCATTCAGTTGGAATCTTGCGAATGGAGAATGGGCCTCCTGTTGTGTTGGCCCCAATGTCAGGTGACAGGAGCTGGCCTCACAGCAGGAGATCAGTACTTAGTTATTTTTAATGTTGTAGAGTTCACCCGCAACGAATGGCAAGGCTACTATCTGCCCAATCGCAGCCTTGTTACTGAGCTCTGAAATAATGAAGACAAATTTCACTGCTTGTCATTGTTCCCTTTTGTTTTTAAAATTTAGAGTACCCAATTATTTATTTTCCAATTAAGGGGCAATTTAGCGTGGCCAATCCGACTAACCTGCACATCTTTGGGTTGTGGGGGTGAAACCCACGCAGACATGGGGAGAATGTGCAAACTCCACACGGACAGTGACCCAGAGCCAGGATTTGAACCTAAGTCCTCAGCGCCGTAGGCAGCAATGCTAACCACTGTGCCACGTGCCAGCCGTCATTGTTCCCTTTATTGCATGTGAATGCCCCCATCTTTATTTGGCTTTCTGTACAATAATTATGATTTATATTTCCTGTTATTTGCCCCCTTCTTTGCCATCTATGAGAACTCTTCAATTTGATTGGTTGAGCAGCCTGACCTGCTCCAGGATGCCAACGTTCCCGGGGCAAATTCAAGATGGCACTGGAATAGAGGAAATGTATACTCTAGACTCCACAAGATCCCTTTCTGCAGCTTTGCCTGAGGTCAGCGGTAAGAGTCATTGCTTTGCAAGTGACAGAAAGATCTGGGCCACTATGTTCAGCAATTTAGCTTTCAAACCGAAGCGACAGCTCAATGGAATCCAACAAAATGTTTCAGAGTGTCCGAGATTGGACGACATCATAGACTGCATCCACGTATTATACAGACCTTTGAAATTGGTTGTCCTCTTCTGACAGGCAAGGTGCACTGCTGGGCTCTGAGGCATGGGTAGAGTTGCTGGGTTCCCAAACACCGACAATGAAGGACTTGTAGCAAGCAATACTTCATTTACTAGCTGAGAAGCTATTCCATGCTTGTATCCTGCCCGCGCTCCGGGCAGAATCCCTGCACTCCTAACACCTGGCCCTTTTTGTATCATCACATGACCACTCGGTCTACTAGAACATAGAACATACAGTGCAGAAGGAGGCCATTCGGCCCATCGTGTCTGCACCGACCCACTTAAGCCCTCACTTCCACCCTATCCCCATAACCCAACAACCCCTCCTAACCTTTTTGGTCACTAAGGGTAATTTATCATGGCCAATCCACCTAACCTGTGTTAAGTAATGGGTTAAGAGTTATGCATTAAGAGACATTGCAATTAGTTGTCTCATTTAGTTTAAGTATCCAATGATTGACACTGATATGTAAAGGGGCTTCAGGTGGCCCTTGTGTCAGGTGGTGTGTTGTTAGAGTTTTGTGCAGAGGCTGTGGAAGTGAAATAAATGGTGTTTGGTGAAAAGGAACAGCACTATTGACTCTTCATACAACGGTAACTAAAACGTATAACAATGGAAGCAGAGGATGGTTGCTGTGCAAATGTGAAGGTTTGAAAGATACAACTTTTCCTGATCAAACCAAGGAGTGAGTGAGAAGGAAAAAAAAAAGATACATGGCTGAACCCAGGATAAAGATGGCTGGATATGACTATCCTCCCTTATTTTCTGAAAGGGAATCGTACAACCAATGGAGAAGTGCAGTAGTTATGTGGACTAAAGTAACTGCTTTGGGAAAGAGAAAACAAGGTATGGCATTGGCTCTTTCTCTACCATATGGCAGTAAAATCCAAAACAAAGTGCTTTCTGAGCTGGAATTGGAAGAGTTAGACTCAGAAGAGTCTAACAGCACGGTAGCATTGTGGATAGCACAATTGCTTCACAGCTCCAGGGTCCCAGGTTCAGTTCCGGCTTGGGTCACTGTCTGTGCGGAGTCTGCATGTTCTCCCCGTGTGTGCGTGGGTTTCCTCCGGGTGCTCCGGTTTCCTTCCACAGTCCAAAGATGTGCAGGTTAGGTGGATTGGCCATGATAAATTGCTCTTAGTGTCCAAAATTGCCCTTAGTGTTGGATGGAGTTACTGGGTTATGGGGATAGGGTGGAGGTGTTGACCTTGGGTAAGGTGCTCTTTCCAAGAGCTGGTGCAGACTCGATGGGCCGAATGGCCTCCTTCTGCACTGTAAATTCTATGAAAGACAGTCTGGAGACTCTATTACAATATATGGATAAGATTTACAAGAAAGATGACTTAATAAGTGTGTATGAAGCATGGTCGGAATTTCCGGAAAATAGAGGAATTCTCCATAGAAGACTATATAGTGGAATTTGGCAGACTATATAAAAGGCTGCAGAAAATCAACCTGGAATTTCCACAGTCTGTGTTGGCCTTTAAATTACTTGACTGTGCTAGAGTGAGCAACATGGATAGGCTCCTGGTTTTGACAGGAGTTCAGTTTACGGATGAGGATACCTTATTCGATCAGATGACAAAAGCTTTAAAGAGGTTTCTGGGAAACATTCGATTCCGATGGCTCTGATGACTCAAATAGGTCAGCCTGCAATAAGGCAGAATATGGAAGATACACTACTAACAGGATGGCGAAATTGTACGGCTACGAACAGGGCCCAAGACTATAGAAGGAGATCGAGACAAGGAAATTATGAAGATAGAAACCCAGTTAGAACTTACAGTAGGAAGATAAACCCCAGAAATGCACGGGGCATGATAAATCGATGTTTTCTATGTGACTCTCAATACCATTATGTCTTCAACTGTCCAAAATGTTATGATGGAGTGTTTGAAGCAACACATGACACGGAAGAGTCAGAAGAGGAAAAAGATAATGTTCAGAGAGAAGACATCGTCCTATTAACAAGCAGTTTTACGCCAGTAATGAGGGTGTTGGTTGCAGAATCCTTCAATTGTGCTGTATTGGACAGTGGCTGCACATCTACTGTGTGTGGAATTGACTGGTTAAAATGTTACCTGGACTCCTTGAATGCTGAAAATCATAACAAGGTTAAGGAATTTGAAAGTTCCACAAGTTTCAGGTTTGGGGATGATAATACTCTGAAGTCGCTGAAAAGAGTGGTGATCCCTTGCAATATTGCCGGAGTGAATTATTTCATTTTAGCACGGATGTTGTATCAAGTGAGATACCTTTGCTTCTGAGCAGACCGTCGATGAAAAAAGCACACATGAAACTGGATATGGAACAGGATAAGGCAACAGTTTTTGGAAAGACGGTGGACTTACAATTTACACAGTCGGGACACTATTGTATTCCATTACTGAAAAATAATATTTCAAGTAGAGTGGTTAAGGATGTGTTAATGGCAGTTGAAAATGGGACTTTCGCTGATAAAAAGCTTGTATTAAAACTGCATCGCAATTTGCACATCCGTCTCCTCGGAGGCTGAAAAATGTATTAAAGGATGCAGGGGTAAGGGATGAAGACTATACTAAACTGATAGAACAGGTTAGTGACCGCTGTGAAGTTTGTAGGAAGTACAGAAGGACACCAGCACGACCGATAGTAACCCTACCTTTGGCCAGGGGTTTTAACGACATTGTGGCTGTGGACCTTAAGATCTGGGATAAGGACATTTTTCCGAAAGGAGAACTACCAAAAGTTGGTACAAAGGTGACATACTTGCCTGAAGGGTCTAGTCAATGGAAGGATGCAATTGTTATTAGAGCAGGGAAGGCCAATGGAAAGTATAAACATTGGTTGAATGTACAGCATTCAGGGGAAGGAGTTAAGACAATGGATTGGGAAAACAAAGATCAAAAATGGAGGTCACAGGACGCAGTGCCAGTTCAGATAGTACATCGGTTAGTCAACAGGTCCGCAGGAAAATGTCGAGAATTTTGAAAGGACATTCCACAGCAGATCGGAAAGAGCAAGCAGTAGCAGTACAGAACGAGATACCAGGCGGGAGAGGGGACGTAGTTTATCAAGGTCTCGGAACATGAGTAAGACTACGAATACTAATAGGAGTAGAAGCCCACATGCACGTGAGATTTTGGTGGCTTCCAATAAATTATATGAAAAGTTATCAAAGATGCTAAACAGCAAGAACTGCATAGTTGGAGTGAATTTGGGGTATACACGGAAGTACCGGATAGGGGACAAAGAGCTCTGTCCCACAGATGGATTTGCACGGAAAAGGTTCTTCCGGATGGAACTTATAAGGCAAAGGCCAGGCTTGTGGCAAGGGGATTTGAAGAAAGCTTAGAAGATCAGGATTTAAGGGTAGATTCACCTACAGCAGGAAAGGTAAATTTTAAAGATCTTCTTTTAGCCACAAAGGCATGGGAATGCAAATCTATAGATATGAAAGCTGCCTTCTTGCAGGGGCATCAGCTCCAGAGAGAGATTTTTCTCCGTCCTCCTAAAGAAGCAGCTAACACAGAAGAGGTATTCTGGAAGTTGAACAAATGTGTATGTGGTTTAAATGTTGCATCTGGAGTCTGGTATTTTTCGGTAAGGTCAGTTTTGTTAAAGTTAGGCTGTTACCAGTTGAAAGTAGATCGGGTAATGTTTTACTGGCACTACAAAGGGAACCTTTCTGGCATCTTTACGATGCATGTCAAATAATTTTTGTGGGGTGGGACTAGTGATTTTGAAGCTTTTGTAATCTCTGATTTGAGGAAAGAATTCAGGGTCGGAAGTCAGGCTTCCGGTGCATTTAAATATATTGGACTGGAAATCGGACACAGACTAAGTTAGGGGCAACTTTACGTCAGTAATCTTATTTGGCAAGCATCAGCCCAATAGCAATTAGTCGTGGCCGGGTTTTCACAAAAAGATGTAAGGTTTCAAAGATGTAAAAAGAGCAACTGCAAAGTTTAATTGGGCAACTAAATTGGTTAGGTAGACAGACGAGACCGGAAGTGAGTTTTGGTGTCTTAGAGTTGAGTACAAAAATGAATGATCCCAAAGTGGAAGACATAATAAGAGCAAATAAAGCGTTTGGCCAAACTAAAAATGCAGGAGTGTGTTTTGAGGTTCCTGGTTTTAGGTGACCTTAGGCACTTGAAATTCATAGTTTATAGTGATGCGTCCTATACAAATCAAGCACAGGAGGTTTTATAATTTTCCTCTTGGGGAACAATGGTAAATGTTGTCCTCTTGTGTGGGAAACAAAGAAAATAAAGAAAGTGGTCGAAAGCACTTTGACTGCTGAGACGTTAAGCTTTGTAGAGGCGGTGGATATGGCCTTTTATATCTCTCAGATATTGACAGAAATTTAACTTTTGGATATTGTTAATGATTTTAACTGCTAACCAACTATTTCTCTCCTGTCCTTTCTCTCCTTTACTGCCCTCCTGTTGGTACAGAGCTACCTAGATACTGATATACCATATTTCCCTTTTGATCTCCTACCAAAACGACTCGTCTTGCAAATCAAGCTTTTAGTATATAAGTGTGAACTGTATTCTTATGTTTCCACTTTGAACTCATCTTTCATCATAGATAATCACAGAATTTACAGTGCAGAAGGAGGCCATTCGGCCCATCGAGTCTGCACCGGCCCTTGGAAAGAGCACCCTACCTAAGCCCAGACCTCCACCCTATCCCCACACTTCCACCCTAACCCCGTAACCCAGTAATCCCACCTACCCTTTTTTGGACACTCAGGGCAATTTAGCATGGCCAATCCACCTAACCTGCACATCTTTTGACTGTGGGAGGAAACCGGAGCACCCGGAGGAAACCCACGCAGACACGGGGAGAATGTGCAGACTCCGCACAGACCTAAGTTGGGTTCTGCCAGTAATCCTCTTTGGGTTGTGACATTGTTAATCCCATATCCAAGCCTATGCGTAGCATCTCGGTCAGTGGTGGGCCTAATTCACAGTACTCTGCCAACTTCCGTAATCTATTAAGGAATCTATTAAGGTTCCCAGGGTTCTCCCAGCTGTATTAAAGCAGTAACATTGGATGGACGGATTTTGGGTCATAATGGTTTCACATCAAGTCTACAAGCTTTTCTGCAGTTTTAACACCTAAAATTCTATACTCTTGTCATAATATCCACTCATGTATATAATGAGATGCAGACAGGTAGTGATTAACACATAGGATGACCAGTCAGCATACAACACAGCAAAGCCAATCACCAGACAGGGCACTACCACTATAAAGCCAGAGAGCACAAGGTTTCCCGCTCTCTCGGGATCCAGCTACTGAGACAGTCAGAGTCCATGAACTAGCAAGCACAAACACCATGCGGTAGCTAGCAAGTCTGGTCAGGCTACTACAAGGTCACTAGTCAGATCAGTATAGTGTCGATCCACAGCTGAATATGTACAGCAGTTCATCTAGTTGAATAAAACAGTGTTGGATCTTCTCCTGTGTTAGACGTCTGTTTCTAACTTCCCTGCATCGAGTGCAGTCCACATCGAACCAACCTGCCTAACACATCAATTCTATTGTTCCGCACTTCACTTAACTAAATGTCTATTCAGTTCTTAAATATTTACTTCAGTCAAACTTCTTGACGTTAACTTTCACTATTTTTAGAAAATCTGGGGGAACGGAGTCTCTGTACTGCCAAATAGCTTTTAACAACAAAAAAAACATTTATTGAACTTGTAAAGTTCGCCTATAATACAAAACCCCTTCGCTCCCATTTATCCTTGCAAATGTACAATGATTTTGAGAACAGCAAAGGTGACAAAATACACATTACGCTATAAATAAAGTCGCCATAGTCCCGGATGACCATAGGTTGCTTTCCCCTTTGAGGACAAGAGCTGGCTGGTGATGATTTAACCTGAGGGTCACGACACCTCAGGCGAGGGGCAAGGTTGAGAAGGTGGGTCCTTTATGAATAACTTCAGCTGGTACGGGAATAGAACCTGCCGCTGTTGGCCTTGCTCTGCATCAAAAAATTAGCTGTCCAGCCAATGAGCTAAACCGGCATTATGTTATAATAGTCTCAGTAAACACACAATCCCTGTAACCCAACAGGTTACCTGTGGTCGGACAACACCCCACTCAGAAACCAAGTTGTACGTGTCACCCAATCTGTGGATTTCTCCTCAGATGTCCCCCAGGTGATTGTCACACAGGGGTTTCCAAACTCCACACTCAAAAGACGTGCTTTAGAATTTTCTTACAAACATTGTTTTCCCTCAGCTGTTTTCAACAAGGATCCAGCTCCAAGATTTCCAACTCTCCTTTCAGTTGTCCTTCATTGTGAGCTTTCAATCTTTCACAAAATCTCTCAGGAATCAAGCCACCACCTGCTTCCCAATTGCTTCAACTTTTGCGTCACAGGCGGTAGTAAGGTATCATTAACCTTAGGAGTGCTTCAGAAATCTCTGGCTTCTCACTCGCCAAATTCACCAGCTCTGCCCTTTTCAGCTAAGTTTTTAACTTCAATGAATAGTGCCTTCTTCCAATTCCTCTTGTTCCTTTGACTTCCAACTTCCTGGCACATGCCTTTTTCATCCTTGGTTTATAGTTTATGGAACTAACTGTCCTTTAGTTTCTCAGGGGCTTGCTTATTTGCTTATTAATCTAGCGTTCTGCTTCTGGCAGAGCTGAAAGCTATTCTCTCTCTCGCTGTTAATGGGTTCAGTTAATCGTAAAACACCCGGTCCTTTCCTTAAGGTGGCGCCTGGTTGCTAAGCAGCAGTTCCTAGATTCTCCAAACTCTTGTTTACCTTTCACGTTGCAAACTCTCTCAGTACAATACATACACATCTTAAAATGCAACCAAAATTTCACCCATACATGCAAACACCTTTGTTTCACATGAATCTAACTAGAGTCACAGAATCATAGAATCCCTATAGTGCAGAAAGAGACCATTCAATCCATTGAGTCTGCATCGACCACCTGAGCACTCCACCCAAGATCACTCTCCCACCCCATACCATTAACCCCTTAATCTAACCGATGCATCTTTTTGGACACTAAAAAGCTTGGCCAATCCACATAACCTGCACATTTTTAGACTGAGGGAGGAAACCGGAGCACCCGGAGGAAACCTACGCAGACACTGGGAGAACGTGCAGACTCCACACAGGCAGTGACCCAATGCTGGAATTGAACCTGAGACCCTGGCGCTGTGAGGCAGCAGTGCTAGCCACTGTGCCACCGTGACACCCAAAGTCTGCCCCGTTCTTTCACAGGAACACTAAATTAAAAACACTTAAATCTATATCTTATTTCTAATATCCAATAATGCAAACACAGAGCACTTAAAACTGCCTCTGCTTCCTGACACTATGGGCGGGATTCTCCAATCCCCTGCCGGGTCGGGGAATCGCCAGGGGACGGCATGAATCCCACCCCGCCGCTCCGACGGCAGCTGCCGAATTCTCCGGCGCTGGTTTTTTGGCGGGGGCGGGGCTGGCGCCGCGCCAGTCGGGGGCCATTGGCAGTGGCCCACCCGGCGATTCTCCGCACTCCAATGGGCTGAGCGGCCGTCCGTTTTCGGACAGTCGGGCTGGCGTAGATGAGACCAGGTCCGTGCCGGCGAGACCTGGCTCTGAGGGCGGTCTGCAGAGTCCTCAGGGGGATCCGGCCCTGGGGTTGGGGGGGGCCAGGGTGGCCTGGCCCGCGATCGCGCCCATCGATCTGCGGGCGGGCCTGTGCCGTGGGGGCACTCTTTCCCTCCGCGCCGGCCTGTGTAAAGCTCCGCCATGGCCAGCGCAGAGTTTCTACCCCATGCGCATGCGCAGGAAATACGCCAGCGGTTCTGCGCTTGAGCCAGAACACGCCTGCTCCTGCGCATGCACCAACTCGCGCCGGCCGGCGGAGGCCTTTCGCCGCCGGTTGGCGCGACGCCAACCACTCCAGCGCCGGCCTAGCCCCCGAAGGTGTGGAGGATTCCGCACCTTCCGGGCGGCCCGACGCCGGAGTGGTTCAGGCCACTCCTTGGCTCCGGTACGGCCCACCCCGGAGAATCCCACCTACATCTTTCCTGTTAAGTTGGGACAACTGGTGCTATTGAGATGCAACAGTGTGTGCGAACAGTAACTGTGTATGAACCCTTTTATAACATGCAGATTGAACAGGTTAACAATACTTATCTATGTACATATGGTGAGACATGGAAAAGCTGTTACAATTGGTGCATAGCCCACCACATCTCCTCCTCCCCTCACCCCCTCCCTCCTAAAGATGATACACAAAGGCCAGTTTTAGACTAGAAGGTGACAAAAGATCAGGGATGGGATTCTCCGTCCCGTCGCACCAGTTTTCTGGTGCGGCGCCCCCCCCCCCCCCCCCCCCCCCCCCCCCTGCCGAAAGCGGGATTCTACGTCCCGCCAGCCGGCCAAAGGGGTTTCCCATTGTGGGCAGCCCCATGCCGCCAGGGAATCCCCGGGGGAGGGTGCGCTGCAGGCGCAGCGGAGAATCCCGACAGGGGAGAATCCAGCCCCAGATAGTCCCCTCATTGTGTTTCCAACAGGTTTTCTGCATTCCTAACACAAATGTTGTCACCATTACAAGATGACCTTAATTGTATAATAGAAAGTAATATCAATGATGCTACAGGATAATTTAAATAACTTTTTTCAATAGCAAATTAATGAGGCTGAATTAGTGAGACCACATCTGGAGGACTGAGTACAGTTTTGCCCCCCTTTATTGAAAGAAGATATAATTGCCTTCGAAACAGATCAGAGAAGGTTCACTCGACTCATTCCTGGAATGAAGGGCTTATCTTATGAAGAAGGGTTGAACATTTTTGGGCCTTTATCCCTTGGAGTATAGAGGAATGGGATTTTACCGTATTGCAGCATATAAGATCCTGAGGGGTTTGATAGGATAGATAATGGGAGGATGTTTCAACTTGTGTGGGAGAGACGAGAACCAGGGGACACCATTTAAGAATAAGAGGTCTACCGTTTAAGACAGAGATGAGGAGAATTTTACATTTCTCGAAGGATTTTTAATATGTGAAATTGTCTTCCCCAGCAAGAAGCGGAGTTGGCTCATTGAATTTATTCAACGCAGAGTTAGACTGATTTTCGATAGACAAGAGAGTCAAGAGTTGTTGCGAGGGGGGATGGGCTGAGGATAAAGTAGAACTGGAACCACAGCCAGATTAATCATCATCTTTTTGATTGGGCGGATCTGGCCCAAAGGGCCAAGTGGTCTACTCTTGCTCCGAGGTCCTAATCTTCAGAACGCTGAGATGCAAACTGTAATTGGAGTGGCATTGTAACATTGTACAATGTTTCTCACACAATTAATTTTCCCTTTCACCATCTGGGTTGCACTTTTACACTTGCCAGTGAACCTTGAGGCCTTTGTGTAAGATCAGAGTGAGCATTGGCAACTTATTCAATCGTCTAGGAAACATAAATGACCCATAATCTGCCTCCAGCTGATTGGTGTTCACACTGACGCACACACCATGGCTGCTGAATAGCAAACTGAAGTAGGGGGCGGGATTCTCCAATAATGGGGCTATGACCTCACGGTGGGGGCCCCCCTGATGTAAGTTGGTTCAACGTTGACTGCAACTGGATGCAGTGAAACTAGAAACAGGCTTCTGACACAGGAGATGGTCCAACACTGTTTTATTGAACAGTGTGAACACCAATCAGCTGGAGGCAGATTATGGGTCATTTATGTTTCCTAGACTGATTGCTGTACATTAGCAGAGGGATTGAAGAGCCGTGAGGTGATGATGCAGCTGTACAAAAACTTCTGAAGGCCACATTTGGAGTACTGTGTGCAGTTCTGGTCGCCTCATTTTAGGAAGGATGTGGAAGCTTTGGAAAAAGTGCAAAGGAGATTTACCAGGATGTTGCGTGGAATGGAGAGTAGGTCTTACGAGGAAAGGTTGAGGGTGCTAGGCCTTTTCTCATTAGAACGGAGAAGGATGAGGGGCGACTTGACAGAGGTTTATAAGATGATCAGGGGAATAGATAGAGTAGACAGTCAGAGACTTTTTCCCCGGGTGGAACAAACCATTACAAGGGGACATAAATTTAAGGTGAATGGTGGAAGATATAGGGGGGATGTCAGAGGTAGGTTCTTTACCCAGAGAGTAGTGGGGGCATGGAATGCACTGCCTGTGGAAGTAGTTGAGTCAGAAACATTAGGGACCTTCAAACGGCTTTTGGATAGGTACATGGATTACGATAGAATGATGAGGTGTAGATTAATTTGTTCTTAATCTAGGACAAAGGTTCGGCACAACATCGTGGGCCAAAGGGCCTGTTCTGTGCTGTATTTTTCTATGTTCTATGTTCTATGATGCCCTAGTCTTGGAGCTCTTGGAGCTCTCGTAGCTGCGTTTTCAGACGATCATTGAGAGGAGCCGGCGCCCGGCGTGGTCCATGGATGACTGGGGTGGCATTTGGCTTGAGCAATATCGTGTAGCGATATGGGAGCGTGCCCATCCCATCAAACACACTGTGGTATTGTGTGAGAATGTCGTCTATCTCAGCATTGGGCGAGGCCGTCGCCGGTGTCGAGGACATGGCATGAACTCGCTGTACCAGATTTAGGAGTTTGCATGCGCGAGCACCGAGCAGGGAAGCCTTGTTAGGCCGGACGATCTCGAATCTCAACGTCGCCTTGATTTCCTTCTGAGAGACACCTAGCTGACACAACCCACTGGCAGCTATGGCATTACCATTGTAGTCAAGGAGCTGGCAGGCTGGTGGAAGGATGCTAGGTTGGTGTCGGATGTTGTCGAGGTCCGACTGTGATATGAGGTTCGCAGACGTGCCAGTGTCCAATTTAAATCGGATGCGAGACTGATTGACCGTGATGACGGCACACCACTCGTCATCAGGATCCACACTGAGGATCGAAAGGCGGGTTGGCAGGCACGGCAGTGACCAACTCGCGTGTGGTAATGATGCCCACCTGATATGGATACTCGAGGCAGTCAGCATCGGGGTCCGTTGGGCTGTCTGGATCAGAATCCTGAATGCCTTGCTGTACGCAGCGGAGACGTCTGCGCTGCAGCTGGGATCACTGGCTGTTGTTCGGTGGAGTGGACCTGCAGAAGGCCGTGTAGTGGCCAGTCTTTCCACACTGTGGACATCGCCTGCCTTTGGCTGGACATTGCCGCTTTAAATGGGCGGAGCCACAATTTGGACACGTCATGACGCTGTCGTCAGCACGTTCGGTGCGCCATCGCGCATGCGCAGTGCGGTCGGCCGACGTTCGCGCATGCGCCTCAGGGTCTTCGGCCTCATCGTCCACCCGGTCGTGGCACGCATGCATGGGGACCCGAGAAAAGCGCGCAAAGTGGACACTCTCCTCGATGCTCAGGCCTTGCATTTTCGCTATGTCTTGCACCCTTTCTGCCTCGTGGGAGGCCAGTTTTGCAATTTCTGCCGCCCTGATGCGGGAGTAGCGATTTCTGGCATGCTCATGGACAACGCACGTTTCGATGGCGACGGAGAGCGTCAACTGTTTGATTTTGAGGAGCTGCTCCCGCAGGAAGTATGACTGGACCCCGAAAACGATCTGATCCCGGGTCATGGAATCAGTCGTCGAGTCATAATTACATGACTGCACTGGGATGCGGAGATGGGTCAAGAAGGACTGAAAAGGTTCATCCTTACCCTGAAGCCTCTGTTGGAAGATGTACCGTTCAAAGCTCTCATTCACCTCAATGTCGCAGTGGCTGTCGAATTTCAGCAGCACTGTCTTGAACTTTAGTGTGATCCCCCACAGTCGACAGGAACAGCGCAATCTTTCTGGCATCCGATGCTGCCTCGAGGTCGGAGGCCTCGAAGTACAGGAGGAACTTTTGTTTGAAGACTTTCCAGTTGGCGCCGAGGTTGCCGGAGATCCGGAGTTGCGAAGGAGGCTGGATCTTTTCCATGCCGCTGGATGGCTGCTTGCTGGTCGTTGCAGATGCACTCGAGGTAGGTTCGTTAGGATTAATAGCACTCTGTTAAGTAAGTTGGTTCAACGTTGACTGCAACTAGATGCAGTGAAACTAGAAACAGGCTTCTGACACAGGAGATGGTCCAACACTGTTTTATTGAACTTCCTGATTGCTGTACATAGTCTGCTGTGAGTTGACACTCTATCAATCTAACCAATAACCTCCGACTGGCTTGACCAGACTAACTCTCTACCTCATGGTGATAGTGCTCACTGGCTTGTGCACTCTTACTATCTCAGTAGCTGTGTGTCCTGTAGAGAGGGGGAGAGTCTTAATGCCCTGTGTGCTTTATAGTGGTGGTGTCCTGTCTGGTGATTGGTTGTTATGTGTCGTGTGTGTTCAATGGTTATCCTGTGTGTCTCTCACTGCCTGTCTGCGTCTCATTATATACATGAATGGATATTATGACACCCCCCTGGGTCGGATCCCCCCCCCCCCCGGATAGCCCCCGCATACTCACCTTCCAGGTCCCGCCTTGTGTGAGGTGAGTAATCCACGCTGGCGGGACTGGGCCAAACTCGTCGGTCACTCGGCCCATCGGGGCCCGCCGGGATTCCCCGACTTGGCGCAGAGTCGGAGAATCCCGGCCAGGAATCCTGACTTATTTTTCTTTATCTTACCCAAAGGCGTGGAGGGTAATTGCAACATCCCTATTATTACCCTGGCTGAGATCAATTTACTCAATATTGTCCAGGTATTGAACCTTAAACCCTTTCAGAGTCACACAATCACATTTCAATTGATGTATCTCCATTCCTCTCTTGGTTAGGTTAATGAGCTGGTGAAGTCAGACATCTTGGTATTTAATTAAAAGTTTAATCTGTAGGTATATGATATTTTGGTCAAAATGTATTGCTTACATAAAAATAATGAATGGTAACATTGCTGGATCTTTGCGTTTGTTCGTGTTTGCAACATCCGCTTACTCATTTGCACCACTTTCCATATGGATACCATCTGACCAACGGACTCTACTGACCTTCAAGTAATAGGTCTGACATGGCCAAATTGTGAGAGACTCACAATTGTGATTAGTAAGTTTGCAGACGACACAAAGGTTGGTAGAATTGTGGATAGCGATGAGGACTGTCGGAGGATACAGCAGGATTTAGATTGTCTGGAGACTTGGGCGGAGAGATGGCAGATGGAGTTTAATCCGGACAAATGTGAGGTAATGCATTTTGGAAGGTCTAATGCAGATAGGGAATATACAATGAATGGTAGAACCCTCAAGAGTATTGAAAGTCAAAGAGATCTAGGAGTACAGGTCCACAGGTCATTGAAAGGGGCAACACAGGTGGAGAAGGTAGTCAAGAAGGCATACGGCATGCTTGCCTTCATTGGCCGGGACATTGAGTATAAGAATTGGCAAGTCATGTTGCAGCTGTATAGAACCTTAGTTAGGCCACACTTGGAGTATAGTGTTCAATTCTGGTCGCCACACTACCAGAAGGATGTGGAGGCTTTAGAGAGGGTGCAGAAGAGATTTACCAGAATGTTGCCTGGTATGGAGGGCATTAGCTATGAGGAGCGATTGAATAAACTCGGTTTGTTCTCACTGGAACGAAGGAGGTTGAGGGGAGACCTGATAGAGGTATACAAAATTATGAGGGGCATAGACAGAGTGGATATTCAGAGGCTTTTCCCCGGGGTAGAGGGGTCAATTACTAGGGGGCATAGGTTTAAGGTGAGAGGGGCACGGTTTAGAGTAGATGTACGAGGCAAGTTTTTTACGCAGAGGGTAGTGGGTGCCTGGAACTCGCTACCGGAGGAGGTAGTGGAAGCAGGGACGATAGGGACATTTAAGGGGCATCTTGACAAATATATGAATAGGATGGGAATAGAAGGATACGGACCCAGGAAGTGTAGAAGATTGTAGTTTAGTCGGGCAGCATGGTCGGCACGGGCTTGGAGGGCCGAAGGGCCTGTTCATGTGCTGTACATTTCTTTGTTCTTTGTTCTTTGACTCCATAACCCACTTATTTTTGACATAAATCAAGTAAATTATTTGATGTAATTTCAATCCTGGTACATGGTGGGTGTCATCAATCCCCATGCACATGTGACATGTGGTGACATTTGCTGAACATGTTTTCTTTCCACCACGTCTATAACCTTATTGGATTGTGTCAAGCAAAGTATATTTCATTTCAAGTTAATGCTGGAGTTAAACTTTGTCCCTGAGTAGCTATATCTTTTGTTCTTAACCTGCTGTAATTTCATTCATTATGTTTCTGGAAAGACGAACAAGATACCTCTGCACTGACTAATCAGAATTGCATTATGTTATCATCACAATATTCTTTTCGAAATGATTAAGTATTGTTAGCAATCATTGTTTACAGCTGAACTGAAATTGTGCTTCTATGTGTTTATTTGTTCATGGGATGTGGGCATCACTAGCTGGGCTAACATTTATTGTCCATCTAGAGGGCATTTAAGAGTCAACCATATTGCTGTGAGTCTGGAGTCACATGTAGGCCAGACCAGGTAACAATGGCAGATTTCCTTTCCTGAAGGACTTGGAAGGGTTTTATGACAAATTGACAATGGTTTCATACTTTGAATTCCAGATTTTTTTTAAAAATTGAATTCAAATTTCACCATCTGCCATGGCGGGATTCGAACCAGGGTCGATAGAGCTGGATTGCTAGTCCAGCGACAATACACTACACCACTGTGGTCAAGATGTAGAGAAATATATCATGCTGGTTGATTTTGGGCATTAGAAAATCAAGCTGGAACTGATCTCTCTGAAAGGTTTATTATAATTTTATTGGCGTTTTAAAACTGTTTTAAACTGTTTTAAAAATTCTTAGACAAAGCACAATATTCAAAATTAATAAAGTTTTAATGTAGTGCCGATTTACCAGGTGCTGTAGAATACTCAGAGGTGAAAGAATGATCTACCCAGTGGATAAAGTATTGCATTTTACATTATAATATTAAGTAATTCTTCTTGTAAACGCTGAATATATTTTGCTTTTTCTTATAAACATTAGCGTTGAAAAATGAAAATTACCCTGACAACAGATGGAACAGGGTTAGATTTAGCTGGTGGTCCCACCATTAATATTACTCAGGTTACAGAAGAAGGTCCTTTATTGCATGAGGGTATTTCCAATGTTTATGTCATGAATCACAGTGTCTCCAAGTGGCATTGCCTAATTTGTGCTAAATTATGGGCAGGTTAAGGCTATAAACCTTACGCTGGAAACTGGTATGAGGCTGACCAAAATGATTTAGGATCTCTGAACAGTCTTCATTGAGACCGCTTAATTCCATCAAACTGGTCTGAATCTAAATTACACCCTAGAGGTGAAGAGCACAGCTTTCCAAATCGCTATTTCACTGAACTCCCTGGCAATCTTATTTTATTATCTCATCGGAAGGACGGCATCTTGGACAGGAAATGCCTCCATTACCACAACGAGCTGGCAAACTGCTCAGTCTTGGGCCTGACTGTCCATTAATGAGTCTATTATAAAAGAGAATTGAAGAGGATTGGGCAAAAGATGTTTGGGGAAAACGCTGAAAATCTGAAATAAAATCAGAAAACACCGAAAGAAAAAATACTCAGCAGCTCGGGCAGTATCAGTGGAGAGAGAAACAGAGGGGGGGGTGCTTTCCAGCTCCGCTCACAGCAGGAATCGCAGCCTTCCCATGTATTCCTTCTAATCTCCATCATTCTGGATGCTTCATTCAACAAAATTTCCTGCAGCCATCCGGTTCCATGCTGGGGTCCCTTCATATAGAGAGCCTGCAATGACAGATTCTGCATGTGATCCTGCCTGTTCTCTCGAATGGCATGCCCATTTCTGAAGTGGGATGCTCATGCCATGCCTGAGTCCAACAGTTACGATGAAACCTGCCCTGGCAGCAGTCCGTTCCTCAGCCCACGACAACTCACAGTGGTTAGCACTGCTGCCTCCCAGTGCCAGGGACCCAGGTTTAATGCCAGCCTTGGGTCACTGTCTGCCCAGTGTTTGCACGTTCTCCCCGTGTCTGCGTGGGTTTCCTCCGGGTGCTCCGGTTTCCTCTCACAGTCCAAAGATGTGCAGGTTAGGTGGATTGGCCATGCTAAATTGCCCCTTCGTGTCTAAAAGGTTAGGTGGGATTCCTGGGTTAGGGGGATAGGGTGAGGGGTGTGGGCCTAGGTAGTGTGCTCTTTCAGAGTGTCAGTGCAGACTCGATGGGCTGAATGCATTGTAGGGATTCTATGATTCTACGATACTCTTCCTGCCTTTTTAGCAGGTTAATGCTTGAAAATTCCACTTGATAATTTTGGTACTCTGTCCTTAGATGCTGTCTGACCTCGAGTATTTTCAGCATTTTTCTGTTTTTATCAATGATACTAATGAGGAAATGTTTACATGGGTGCTTTGATCTTTGGGTCATGCACAGCATGAAAAGAGTGTTTGATACTGGGGGAACCATTTTCCTACTATTTTTTAATAATACCCTATTTACTGGGGACATTAACAAGGCGACACACTCACTTAAAATCTGATTTACGCTGCTGCCCAAGAAACTGCCACATGCTCCATTTGCTCCTGCTTCTCTTTGTTTTCAGTCATTCACTCTGTCCACCCCTTCCTTGAATAATAATAATCTTTATTATTGTCACAAGTAGGCTTACATTAACACCGCAATGAAGTTACTGTGAAAATCCCCTCGTCGCCACATTCCGGCGCCCGTTCGGGTACACCGAGGGAAAATTCAGCATGTCCAATTCATCTAACAAGCACATCTTTCAGGACTTGTGGGAGGAAACCGGAGCACCAGGAGGAAACCCACGCAGACACGGGGAGAACGTGTGGACGCTGCACAGACAGTGACCCAAGCCGGGAATCGAACCCGGGTCCCTGGCATGTTCCGATTGGGCAAATTATTTTTGATAAATTATCTGCGTACTCAAATTTATGAGGTTTCTGTAAGGGGCAGTGAAAGGAATCCACACCAATCCCCCGTCCCCTTTTCGGGGGAGCTCATATTCTGCAGGCTCCACGGGGCAGTGGATAACCCCTATCCCACGAGACCCCTGTGGGTTATAACAGAGGGCAATGGATTAATTTCAAGTAATAACTTTCCATCCTCGAAGAAGGGCATTTACTGGTTAAACCAATAGAACCACAACAAGCACCATGACCAATCTCCAACTTAATGATAAGACAAGTCCCAGCTTATTAAACCAATCAGCATTTTTCATCAGTCTCTTCAGTGTAGTCATAATGCAATACATTAAGTACATCAGTGGGATTTGTTGCACATAAGTTCTGTTAAACTGTCTATTATGGTATAATTGCTCTTTCAGAACAAAACAAGACATATTATTTTGCAGTTAATTCCCATTGAGTTCATGGTACACTAGTTATTGATGCCAGTTGGGGTAGAAACATCGTCAGACTGAGTAGGTGAAATCGATGCAATGCTAATGCTCTTTTAGGCTTTACCACTTTATGTGCACTGATCCAATTATACCAATCTGTTTCTACTCTCAGTCTGATTTTATTTCATTCTCTCGCCTGCAGCATGTTGAATTGCACCATGTCCATATTGTGGCTGTTACTGCGGCTCACAAGCTACCACACAGCTCAATCTCCAGCGAGTCAGTGTAGCAAACAATGGCAGACACACAAGTTCTGATGGATGTGATTCGGGCGACATCATAGATCCACCTTGGATCATTTTCAGTGAATTGGTGTCACCGCACATTGGCACAGACCATGGCAATCCAGGTTCAGTAGTCGTACCAGGATGAAGGACTGGAACATGTAAGTATAACATTTGGAATCTTTTGGTCACTATATTTACTTGTCTGGACAGTTTGTACCAGATTAAAAAGAATTGACCATCCATGTTTTTTGATTTGATTTGATTATTGTCACATGTACCGAAGTACAGTGAAAAGTATTTTCCTGCGGCCGAGGATCCCGACCAATGATTGTCTACAAATTATTAATTGTGGATTCAGACACCCACAGACAAAGCAAAGTTATTAAGGGACAGGGACCAAAGGGAAGTATATGGGTTAGGCCACGGAGCAGCCATGATCTCATTGAATAGCAGGACAGGCCCGAGGGGCTGAATCCTATGTTCCCAAAAACATATTGGTAAAGTTATCCCTTACATGTGTAAATTGATCAAGCCAATTTATATCTGTAGCGATATCACGGTTGTGTTGTAATTCGCTGACTGGCCACTAGGAGTCTCATTGTACATAAGTGAATGTTAGAGTCAGGTGACCTCAGACTGACCAGGGAGCTGGGAGAGAGGTTGCTTGTGCATGTTCATACTGTTATTCATCTGTTGTTTTGTATATATTGGACCCACAGTTAATGTTAATAAATTGTTCATAGCTTTAGCTACACGTTTTCTTGTAATATAAATCAGGCCATCCAACAAGAACATTACAATACCTATCCAATTACATTCAATAAACATAATTTTAATTGAATGTAATTCTAAATCTAAAGCAAAAAAACTATTTACAAGAAATTGTTCTTGTGAAAAATGCAATTTACCTATGTTGAATATATGCATGGATTTATTTCAATGGAACAGGGCTAAATAGAATGTGAAAGTTACACATTTTGTTTAGATCAGCTACTTATGTTACTGCTTTTCCTTTCACTTGCCCAACGCTATTTTCTGCTGTGGGAAAGTTATTTGAAAGTATAATTAAGGATGAAATGATTTAAAGAAAAAATATGAGTGGGCATGGTTTACTCTGTCACTCTGGTGGGGCAAGGCCTGATAGAGCTGGCACTCGGCTCCACGGAGATCAGGGCCCCCAAATCAGCACTGCAAACTAACTAATAGGCGATTCACACCTGATTCTATCTAGATGCCTTCTAATCTCATTACTGGGAAAGAAGCATCTTAACCTGCCTTTTGACTGCTGGTTACAATTGTCGTTAGGCAGATTTCTACCTGTTACTGGTCAGATTGCATCTGATTATGCCTTGCTAGATTTGTGTTACTGCAGTTACAGGCGATTCCATGACTGTAGATCGGGAAAAACTTGCCTCCTGCAATTCCTCAGCCTCCCCAGCAAGGCTACAGCCAGGCACCGATCAGTGCTGGTCCACACAAATGTGGCCAAGAGGAATGGCACCCCGGGGGTCTCACAGACCATCGGAGATCCCATGTTGGTCAGGGTAAGTGCAGGGTGGCTCGCTGGTCCTCCCCTGGAACATGGGCACCTTGGCACTTCCCAGCTGGCACCTTGGCACTGCACTGCCAAGGTTTCCAGATGGCACTGCCAAGCCAGAAGGAGCACTGCCTGGGTGCCAGAGTGGCAGTGTAAGGGTGCCCAAGTGCCAGGATGACACTGCCAAGGGTCAGGGGCAAGGGGGGGGCATGCCCATGAAATGAGGGTGGAGGGGGGGTTTGAAGGGTGGGGGAGTGCAGGGCAGGTAAGTAGGGACCTCCGGGAAGTAGGGTGGGTGATGGGTGGGGGTCCTAGAAGGAAGGGCATGCTGTAAAAAGAGGCTTGGGAGAGGCCTGAAGATGGGGCCCAGGGTCCCCATAGCGGGGTGTCCTCACTTGGGGTGTGTGGGGTGTGTCCCTGTGTGTGGGGCGTTACATTGCCCATGGGTGGGGGGCGGGTGGGGGATCCACAAGATCAGGGCACCCTTTCAAAATGGCGGCTCGATCTCTGAGTTCAGCTCCCCAGTGGCAAAATAAATTCTAAGTGTGGGCTAAACCGCTGAGGAACTGCCCAGGGCCCAAAAAAGTGACTAAGTGTCATTGTTTGGCGGTGGGGAACTCGCCAGCTCAACTCCCTGAAATACCCGCCACAAATTAACTTTGAAAAGTTTTGGGAGACTATCAAGGACTAGAGATGAAGAGGATAAAGAAAAGGAAGTCTTGCTCCAGCTCTGAAAGTCGCTGTTTAGACCACATTTGGAATCCTGCCCGCAGTACAGGGCACCACACATCAAGAATGATATTATTATACTGAGAAGGAGTGATTCAACAGAATGTTGGCAGGGTTGAAAGTGTTAGATTACATTATCCCGTCTTTTATTGCATGGAATATAGGGGTTATTTAATTACTGTTTCTAGAATCGTGAAAGAAATTGATAGGGTGGATAAAGAGAAACCTTTCGTCTTGGTGGTTGAGTCCAGGACCATCCATAACCTTATATTCAGAACCAGGTCATGCCTAAGACGGGATAGGAAACATATTTTCGCAATCAGGGTAACAGAAGTACGAAATTCTCATGCACAAAAATCAGTGGATTCTAACTCAACTAAAACCTTTAAACCTGAGATCGATAGATTTCAGCTACTTAAGCCTATTAAGGGATCTGGAGTCAAAGAAGGTGAATAGAGCTTGGATAGAGGGTAGCCATGATTTAATTGAATGGTAGAATAAGCACGAGAAGCTGAATGACCTATTCCACTTCCAATGTTCCCATGTTTACTTCCCTCCTTACCAAGGAGCAATATCATCGAGTGTGCCAGAAGGCCTGACGTCCTGCACTCGGGTAGACATCTACGTGGGTGAGCTTTGGCACAGTTTTCAGCTGCGAAGCGAATTACGGGTTGATCCCAACTAATCAGCAGGCGTCACAGGACAGGAATTGGGATTGGGATAGTGTGATATGTATATTATGTGGTGGAATATTTTTACATCATAGGACACAAGTTACACTCAAAAGAAGAGCCTTTTTCAATGTAAGATTCAATGACTAAACGATTGAACACTGTAATACATTGAATCTTTAGAACAACACGAGTTTAGGGTGGCACGGTAGCACAGTGGTTAGCACTGTTGTTTTACAGCGCCAGGGTCCCAGGTTTGATTCTGGCTTGGGTCACTGGCTGTGTGGAGTCTGTACTTTCTCCCTGTGTTCTGCGTGGGTTTCCTCCGGGTGCTCCGGTTTCCTCCCACAATCCAAAGATGTGCAGGTTAGTGGATTGACCATGATAAATTGCCCCTTAGTGTCCAAAAGGATTGGGTAGAGTTGCTGGGTTGCGGAGATGGGGTGGAGGTGTGGGCTTGCATGGGGTATTCTTTCTAAGGGCCAGTGCAGACTCGATGGGCCGAGTGGCCTCCTTCTGCACTGTAAATTCTATGAGTCTTGTTTTGCTTTCAATTACCTGAAAACATGCCAAGGGGAGCTGATTTACTGCCAATCAAAAGTGATATTAAGGAGATTGCTCCCCTCTCCAAAATGGACATATGAGTCCCAGGAAAGAAAATAAAACAACAATCAGTGGTTAAAGTTATATTTATAAGTGTGCTGAATACTAAGTGCTTTCATTTCCAAATCCTATCTATTCGTTTTTACCGCTGTGTGCAAGCGATTGTTTCATCTTTGCGGTGAGTTTCATAGTCAAAATACAGCAGTGAGATGGATAAGTAGTTAGTCGACTTCTAAGTGTAACTGTTAGCAACACTTTAAAGAATAAAGGGGGATGCAAGTTAGCAAGTATTGTGCTCAAGTTGCCAGCTTGCTTTGAGAAGGAAATTTCTGTAAATATCCAATCCAGAACAATTTTATTTCTACTTTGCAAAGGTCCATTTTGTTGACACCTGCTAGATCTAATCCTAACTCGCCTTCTCAATCTTGCCCCTCACCTGAGGTGTGGCGATTCTCAGGTCAAATCACCACCAGCCAGCTCTGCCCTGTGGTATTATCATAACTATCAGCATTGCATGGGTTAATGTAGTGTCGAGAGTAGACACTAGAGGGAGCTACAGTTACAACTAGATAAGGCAATGATGCAAGACCTTAGGGGAGGAGTGTTTGCAAGTGATAGCTAGTGAAGGTCACAAGAGCAGATAGTCTAAGTGAGTGTAGATCATTGTTTAAACCAGTAGTGAGATTAGTTGTAGATGCATGTAGTTTAGATGTGATTAATCAACTGTGTATTCTTTAGGAGTACACGTCGAATCCAAGTTAGTAGTGTAAATAAATTTACAGTTTTTTAAAAATTAAAGTTATTTTGTGGTCTTTGTAAACACTACGCCAACCATCCTAAAATAACAACGCAAAGAATACCACATCCCCCTCAAAGGGGAAAAGCAGCCTATGGTCATCTGGGACTATGGCGACTTTACCTTTACCTAACCCTAGAATATTGGCATTGGGCGGAGAATGAAAATTATAACATTCTGCCAGCATTGAAATACCTCTACTTCACAAAATAATACTTTTACCATCGACTGATCCATTCTTAATAAGAAAGTAAAAACAAAACAGGGTTCATGCCTGTACTCACACTTACACCTTTCCAAAGGTGGAACATATCTGACCAAGTCACTCTGAAAAACACGCCATATAAATCAGTGCCATCTCCAGTGTAAACCATGAAGAATAGTCATGTATAACATTCCTTCAGGACTTCTTCCAAACTTCCGTCTCAAGGACAGTGGGAATTCGGAGGAGCCTCACAGACATTGGCCCTGGTAATGCTTCCATATACTTGACCAAAGCAAGTCAAACTATTTCTAGAGCTGCTGTTGCAACCTTCACTTCCTCTTGCAAACAATTCAGAAAGCCCTTGGCAGAAAGCTAATTCAATTTATGTCATCAACGTAAAGGCTATAGATTTATTTTCTGTCTGCCATTCTTCAGCAGGATAGAATATGAGAGCCTGGGTAGGATACAGAAATGTTCTGTGACAGAGAATTCTGTCACCAGGCGTATTCTGTCCAGTGCTGCTGTCAATCTGAGGATGAGGGTATCCAGTTGGGTGGATAATCTAATATCGGAGTATTACTTTTATCCTGAAAACTGCCAGAAAAGCAACAATGTCCATAAATCCTAGGAACCAGCATGCTCCAATATGTATACACTCATTTGTCATTGGCTTGCAATGGAGCATGTAAGCTGCTCACTCTGTTTCTGCAGTGATTCAGCACAGCAAGAACAAATTTTATAAAAACATATCTGTTCAATTGAACCCTTCCAAAGCACCAATGATTTTCAAGTTACTCCCTTAAGAATGATTGTCAGGACATCCTTTCCACACTGGATGGCCAAGTGAGTAAAGAATCAATTTCCTCCATCTTTATTTGTAAGAAGTCTTACAACACCAGGTTGAAGTCCAACAGGTTTGTTTCGAATCACCAGCTTTTGCAGCACAGCTCCTTCCTCAGGTGAATGAAGAGGTAGGTTCCAGAAATATATATGTGGACAAAGTCAAAAATGCAAGACGATACTTTGAACCTCTTTATTCACCTGAGGAAGGAGCTGTGCTCCGAAAGCTAGTGAGTTGAAACAAACCTGTTGGGCTTTAACCTGGTGTTGTTAGACGTCTTACTGTGCTCACCCCAGTCCAACGCCGGCATCTCCACATCATCTTTATTTGGAAAGTGTTCATTCCTGTAATACAACTTTGTTTTCTTCACAAACATCACAAACAATCACTCCTGCCACTACCGGGGCACAGTGGCAGCAGAGTGTGCCATCTACAAGATACACTGCAGGAACTTGCCAAGGCTCCTTAGGCAGCAACTTCCAAACCCACGACCACGACCATCCAGAAGGGCAAGGGCAGCAGATGCCTGGGAACCCCACCACATGCACGTTTCCCTCCAAGCCACGCACCATCCTGACTTGGAACCGTATTGCCTTTCCTTCGCTGTCACTGGGACAAATTCCTGGACCTTCCTTCCCAACAGCATCGGGGGTATATCACCACATTGACTGCAGTCGTTCAAGAAGGCTACTTCCTACCACCTTCTCAAGGGCAATTAGAGATGGATAATAATAAATGCTGCTCTTACCCGGCGGGACCTCGGCGTGCATCCATCCGGGGGCGGCCTGGTGGGGAGAGAGGGGGGCCCAACCCCAGGGGGGGCTCCGCTGTGGCCTGGCCCGCGATCAGGGCCTATCGATTGACGAGCTGGCCTCTCGGGCTGGGGGCCTCTTTTGTTCCGCGCCGGCCCTACGCCATGTTGAGTCGGGGCCAGCGCGGAAAAGGGAGCCAATGAATACCAACATTTTTTTTTAAAACAAGGTTAGGTGGATTAGCTGTACTTTATTGCCCCCAGGTGGGGTTATGGGGATAGCATGGTGAATTGGCCTATGTAGGACGGTCTTTCATAGAATTTACAGTGCAGAAGGAGGCCATTCGGCCCACCGAGTCTGCAGCGGCTCTTGGAAAGAGCACCTTACCCAAGGTCCACACCTCCACCCTATCCCCATAACCCAGTAACCCCACCCAACACTAAGGGCAATTTTGGACACTAAGGGCAATTCAGCAAGGCCAATCCACCTAACCTGCACATCTTTGGACTGTGGGAGGAAACCGGAGCACCCGGAGGAAACCCACACACACACGAGGAGAACGTGCAGACTCCACACAGACAGTGACCCAAGCCGGGAATCGAACCTGGGAGCATGGAGCTGTGAAGCAATTGTGCTATCCACAATGCTACCGTGCTGCCCTTTCAGAGGGCCGGTGCAGACTTGATGGGCCAAATGGCCTCCTTCTGCACTGTAGGGATTCTACGATTTTAAGGTTTGGTGAACCAATTGTTAGTCTTCAATTTATTTTGTCAGTGTTGAATGTCTAATCTGCCATGGACATTTTCCTCATGCTTTTAACAGGGAAGCCTAGTAATTTGCCTGTTTTAGGCAAGAGGGTGTTTTTAATGTACATTTATACACTGAAATGTCAGGTATGAGGTTGTGGTTTCAGCATGACCCATGTATGCTCAGCCCCCATGCTACTTGGCATTGGACAGCCTTATTGGGCAGCAGTAAAGGAGCTTCTCAGAGAAAAAAAAGGTAAGTGAAGTTCTTACAGAGACTGATGTTGGATGAGGAGAAGCATGGATCTTCCCCCCGCTCCATGCAAAATTCCAGCCTGATGTTGGTTCAAAGACATGGGGCGGGATTGCCTCAGCACAGGCCGGGCCGGAGGATTGCGGTCGGCGCGGCGCCGGTAGAGCAGCCCCCCCCCCCCCCCCCCCCCCCCGGCGATTCCCGGCCTGGGATGGGCCGAGCGGCCACGCAAAAAAAGCCGAGTCCCGCCGACGCCGTTCACACCTGCTCTTACCCGGCGGGACCTCGGCGTGCATCCATCCGGGGGCGGCCTGGTGGGGAGGGAGGGGGGCCCAACCCCAGGGGGAGCTCCGCTGTGGCCTGGCCCGCGATCAGGGCCTATCGATTGACGGGCCGGCCTCTCGGGCTGGAGGCCTCTTTTGTTCCGCGCCGGCCCTACGCCATGTTGAGTCGGGGCCAGCGCGGAAAAGGGAGCCACTGCGCATGCGCGCATTGGCGCCAGTCCCACTGCGCATGCGCAGACCCGCGGCGCACATCTGATACTGGGGATCGGCAGCCGGAGCGGCGAGGGTCGCTCCAGTGCCTTGCCGGCCCCCTGTAGGGGTCAGAATCGCTGCTCCTGAGGCCATGTTGACGCCGTCGAGAAACGCGACGGCATTTACGATGGCGTCAGCACTTATCATCAGGATCAGAGAATGCCGCCTTAGAAGTCCCCTCTGGCCCTCCACCTCCTAGCCCCCGCTTTCCTTCTCCTTCCCTCTAGGTCCCAATTCTGGCACAGCTCCATGTTGGATTCCCGGCAACCACAAGGGCGAGCTGCCGTGATGCTGGGTCTGCCTTATTATGAGTGGCGTGCGATCCTCAAACCGGTTTGGGCCACTTGACAAGGGCATCAGACAGGAATCGCTGCTTATCTGAAGCCTGCCAAAAGTGAAAATTACTCTCTTGGGGTCATTCTGCAGAGTGCGGCACCTCACGTGTTCTGAGCACACATTGGAAAATCACAGGCAGTAAGGTTGTGATTTTCGAACACATGGCGTGCTGATGGCACGCAGGGTATGTCAATACATGAGAGAACTCAGAAAATACATCCTTTGTGCAACAGGTTTCTGCTCTTACAAAATCTAATTCTGGTCACACGACCATGCTGGGATCTAAAATATGTGTCAACTCCCTACTGGATGCCAGGAGAACAGCGGTAGCTGCATGCTGGGAATCTTTCTTACAATTTAACCAGCCTGCGGAGAGTTTAAGAAAACTAGGATATTTATCACGGGCACCAGACAGATTCTTAACCTTTCCATTTAACTATTTCCCAACACATGGAGATAATGGTTGGAATTCTCAGACTTGATGGGCCAAATGGCCTCCTTCTGCACTGTAGGGATTCTATGATTTTAAGGTTTGGTGAACCAATTGTTAGTCTTCAATTTATTTTATCAGTGTTGTGATTGAAAATTTGGAAAGATGTGTCATTTGAAACATGGAAGTCTGGCAATATCTGGTCTGAGAGAAACTTGAGAGGATACAGGGAAAGATCCCACGAAGGGTTAACAGCAGCTGCAAAGAGCAGGATTGTAAAATGCAGATAGCCTGAGTCAAACAGGCTTAGCAAACAAAACATACAGGATTCTTGTATGAAGCTAAAAACAATGGTTCACACCTTCATCGAAATTAACTATCTTAGTAAGCAGCTGGAAAGGAAAGGATGAGGTTCAGTTGAATTTAGTGACAATTCTAGGTGTGAAATTCTGCTGACACCAAGTAAATTAAAGAAAACTGGAGACTATCAGTCTACGAGAAACATAATTTAAAGATAAAATCAAAGTCAAAATTATGAGCTGAGGACACAATTGGAAAATAAAACTATAGAAATGACAGGAACCAAACCAAAATCCACACCTCTATTGAAACCAAAGCATTTTTTAATATCACAAAGGAACTTTGAACACCACAAAGGAAACAATGTAATCAGAGACCTGAGAGGTGAGGTCATGTCAAAATGAATACTTAGTTGTATTAGAATGTTTAGATCAAAGATACTTTTTACAATCAAAGTGAAATAAGAGTTACTTTGCAATAAAGTCATAAAAACTTAATAACTGTTAGAAAGAGAATATGAACCTAGAGACCAGAGCAGGAAATACCAGGGGCGAAATTCTCCGTTATCGGCGGAAAGTCCGCCGATCGGCGCAAATCCGACTTGCGTCACGTCGGAAAAATGGGTCGAAAGTCTCCGGCCCGAAATGAGCTAGCAGCGACGTAACGGGATCCGCGCTTGCGCAGTGGTTCACGCCGTGCAGCGTCATACGCGCCGCACAGCGTGATGGCTCATAAGGCCGAGCTGCTCCCCCCACCCGACCGGAACACCCGACCGGAACACCCGACTGGATGGCTGGCCGCCGCTCAGCCCCGAGGTTCGAGTCACGGGATGTGGAGGCGCTCCTGGACGCAGTGGAGCAGAGGAGGGACGCCCTGTATCCCGGGCACGGCCGCAGAGTTGCCCCACGCCACAGCCGGCGTCTGTGGAGGGAAGTGGCAGAGGCCGTCACCGCTGCGGCCCTGACATCACGGACAGGCACCCAGTGCCACAAGAAGGTGAACAACCTCGTCAGAGCAGGCAGGGCGAGCCTCCCCATATCCCCCCTCCCCCATATCCCCCATATCCCCCCTCCCCATATCCCCCCTCCCCCATATCCCCCCTCCCCATATCCCCATATCCCCCCTTCCCATATCCCCCCTCCCCCATATCCCCCCTCCCCATATCCCCCCTCCCCATATTCCCCCTCCCCCATATCCCCCTCCCCCATACCTCCCATATCCCCCCTCCCCATATCCCCCATATCCCCCCACCCCCATATCCCCCTCCCATATATCCCACCCTCCCCCATATCCCCCCCTCCCCCATTTCCCCCTCCCCATATCCCCCCTCCCCCATATCCCCCCTCCCCCATATCCCCCCTCCCCATATCCCCCCTCCCCCATATCCCCCGTATCCCCCCTCCCCCGTATCCCCCCTCCCCTATATCCCCCCTCCCCCATATCCCCCCTCCCCCATATCCCCCCTCCCCCATATCCCCCATATCCCCCTCCCCCATATCCCCCCTCCCCCATATCCCCCCTCCCCATATGCCCCATATCCCCCCTCCCCCATATCCCCCCTCCCCATATCCCCCTCCCCCATATCCCCCCTCCCCCATATCCCCCCTCCCCCATATCCCCCCTCCCCCATATCCCCCTCCCCCATATCCCCCCTCCCCATATCCCCCCTCCCCCATATCTCCCATATCCCCCATATCCCCAAGTGAATCCAGCCCTAACCTTAACCTCTGCAATGCACGCGCAACCGATGGCGTGCATTCATATACCTGCCTAACAGTGTTGCCTTTTACCCCTGCCACCCCCTCTCCCCCACAGGATAAGCGCGCACACAACAATAGGGAGCATGTGAGGACTGGAGGAGGGCCCGCTGATGAGAGGCCACTGACCGTACACGAGGAAAGGGCCCTGGAACTGGCTGGCGGACCTGACGACCGGGAGGTTGCTGATGCAGAGGTCGGGGGCGTAGCAGCAAGTGAGCCACCGACAGCCCGTCCCCATATCCCCCCTCCCCTATATCCCCCTCCCCCATATCACCTGATCACTGCCTGATGTCTAACCATGCATGCTTCATTGTGTATCGCAGGACCAAACGTCCAGGCACCCATCCCCGCAGATGCAGACCGCCCGCAGGATGCCCCTCGGAGACCACAGGAGACGGAGAGACCCGCACCCTCCAGCATGCGACGCCCGCAGGATGCCCCTCGGAGGCCACGGGAGACGGAGAGTCACGAACCCTCCAGCATGCGACGCCCGCAGGATGCCCCTCGGAGGCCACGGGAGACGGAGAGACCTGAGGCAACAGGGAGACGACACCCCCATCATGTGCGGGAGCGACCACCCAGCGACGAGGGGGGCAGCCACAGGCCCCCGTCACATCCGAGCCAGGACACCACTACCCAGGACACCACTACCCAGGACACCACTACCAGGACACCACTACTCAGGACACCACTACCCAGGACACCACTACCCGGGACACCACTACCCGGGACAGCACTGCCCAGGACACCACTACCCAGGACACCACTATCCAGGACACCCCTACCCGGGACACCACTACCCGGGACACCACCACCCGGGACACCACTACCCGGGACAGCACTACCCAGGACACCACTATCCGGGACACCACTACCCGGGACACCACGACCCGGGACAGCACTGCCCAGGACACCCCTACCCGGGACAGCACTACCCAGGAAGACGAAATACCGGACAGTGACTCAGAGTGGATGGGTGGAGACGAACCCCCACCCCAAAGTGCCATGGACTCAGAGTGGGACGAAGAGCACGACACAACGCCACTGCTGTCACCAACACCCTCCACCATCGCAGAAACGCTCACCTCGGTTGGGCACTTTAGTGATGAGGCGTCTGGTACACTCACTGGTGCGCACAACACAGCCGTCCCGGTACAGCAGGTGGAGGTAGGAGCAGCAGAGGGGCCGGGCGGTCGGAGGGCAGCCCAGCCCAAGCGAACATCTGCCGCCCAGATGGATTCCAGGTTCCTGGAGTTACCACACCCACACATAGATCCGATGCAACCACCGACCCGGAGACGAGCGAAGAGGGTGACGGGCGGCTTGCGGCGGCTGCAGTCGCAGGTGGAGGAGTCCACCCGCGTCCAGGAGCTGGGAGTGGTGCCGGTCATGCGTGCCACCCAAGCTGACACCGCACGGGTGGCGTCCGCGGTGGAGGCAACGGGTGCGACGGTGTCAGACATGGGGAACGGTTTGCGAGGCCTGGGGCTTTCCGTGCAGGCGGCGTCTGTGGCCCAGGAAATGGCTGCCCTCTCACAGGAGGCCATGAGCCAGTGCCAGCGCCAGATGGCAGAGGCACTCAACGCCATAGCCAAGTCTCTGCAGGCCATGGCCCAGTCTCAGCAGGCCATGGCCCAGTCTCTGCAGGCCATCGCTGAGGGCATCGGCGCCAGTGGCTATGTGCGAGCCGGCGTCGCACTGTCACAGACAGGGTTTGCCAACCCCCTGGGCTCCATGGCTGCAAACCTGCAGACCCCTGTCGATACCAGCACGGGCCTCCAGGACTGGCAGCGCCAGATGTCGGGGGGCGTCGGATGGCCAGTCCGTTCGCATCCCCCACCCATGTAGAGGCCTGGGGGCCATCGGGCACCCCGAGGGAGGAGGAGGTGGTGTGGTCCGTCCCGGCTCCCCCTGTAGGGGAGGTCCCGGTACACCGCGACACCTCGGACTCCCCCCCTTCCATCCCAGGTGCATCGGGTGGGCACCGGGCAGGACAGGCTGGCACCTCGCCATCCCAGTCGCCCGGGCCGCAGCCTGGCCCATCTAGGCCAGGGCGCCCCGGGAAACGGCCGCCAAAGGGATGCAGTGTCAGAGGGCAGGAATCACAGGAGTCCACCTCCAGTTCTGCTGTACCGTCTGGGGAACCACGTAAACGTAGTCAAAGGGCCCGTAAGGCCAAACAATTAGACACTGAGTAAGTTGGCACGGGTGCAGGGCACAGATGAGTTTTAGGGGCTAGGGCACGTGCATGAACTCCTTTGGTTATTAAAGTCAATGTTACACCTACAGAAGCTGCCTTTGTGCTCTGTCCAAAGCGTGCGGGGGTGTCATGTACGTTGAGCGCAAGTGTGTGTGTGAGGGGTGGTCTTACCTCAGCCCCAGGTGAGTCTGCCCCGTTCCCCCTGGGCCGCCATCAACATCCCCCGGGCAGAGGACGGGACCGTGCACTGCAGTGTCACAGCCGCATGCAGGGATGGTCCGGGTGGATGGTGGTACTGTGGCTATGGGTCAGACATAGTCCAACGATGTAGAGCCAGGAGCTCACCGCAGGGCGGGTTGACATCATCCTCCATGGCCTGCAATAGACACGCGTCCACCCGCAACTGTGTGAGCCCGGCCCGTTGTGCCGCAGGTGGATCGGCAATGGGGGGGGGTGGTGGTGTGCATGCGGGTGGGGTGGGTGGGGTTGGGGAGGGGGGTGAGGGTGCTGGGTGGGTGGATGGGTGGGGGGTGTGGGTGGTCGGCTGTTGCCATGGTGTGCGGTCTGTGGCCATACTACCCGATTCCCACGCCCATCTAGTCAGTGAAGCGGGCGGCTATCAGTCTGCCCCGTGCCCGCTGGGCCAGCCGGTAACGGTGGACAGCCATCCGCCTGTGTCTACCCCGTCTGCCCTGACCATTACCCCCATCCCCCTCATCTGGGGAGGAATGCGCCTCTTCCTGCTACTCCTCCACTCCGCACTCCTCTGCCTGCGGCACATCGCCCCTCTGCTGGGCTATGTTGTGCAGGACGCAGCACACCACAATGATGCGGCCGACCGTATCTGACCGATACTGGAGGGCGCCCCCAGAGAGGTCCAGGCACCTGAAACGCATCTTCAGCACGCCAAAGCACCTCTCTATCACTCCCCTTGTCGCTACATGGGCATCATTGTAGCGGTTCTCCGCCTCATTGCGTGGCCTCCGTATAGGCGTCATCAGCCACGATCGCAATGGGTAGCCCCTGTCGCCCAGCAACCAGCCCCTCAGCCGGGGATGGCGTCCCTCGTACATGCCGGGGATGGATGACCGGGACAACACGTATGAGTCGTGTACACTGCCTGGGTAACGGGCGCAGACGTGCAGGATCATCATGCGGTGGTCGCAGACCACCTGTATGTTCATCAAATAGGTCCCCTTCCTATTGGTGAACACGGCCCTGTTATCTGCAGGTGGCCGCACGGCGACGTGCATCCCATCGATCGCGCCCTGGACCATGGGGAACCCGGCCACGGCAGAGAAGCCCACGGCCCGGGCATCTTGGCTGGCCCGGTCCACGGGGAAGTGGATGTAGCGGTGCGCCATGGCATATAGGGCATCTGTCACTGCCCGGATGCACCGATGTCTGCGATATGCCGGACAGGTCCCCACTCGGTGCCTGGAATGACCCCGTTGCATAAAAGTTTAGGGCCACCGTAACCTTGACGGACACGGGGAGAGGGTGTCCCCTGCCAGTGCCACGCGGTGACAGGTGTGCCAGCAGGTGGCAGATGTGTGCAACGGTTTCCCGCCTCATCCGGAGTCTCCTCCTGCATTCCCGGTCCGTGAGGTCCTGGTATGACTGCCTGGGCCGGTACACACGGGGCGCCCTCGGGTGCCTCCGTTGCCGTGGGGCCGCGATGTCCTCCTCCCCCTCCTCGTCCTGTCGGTCAGGTGACCCTCCAGCCTGGGCGGCTGCCGCCTGTCCCTCTGCGGCAGCCTGCGCCGCCTCTCTGGCACGCTCCTCCTCCTCCTTATCCAGGGCAACAGAGATATGAGCGGCTGCCGCCACGGCGGCCAACATCGCTGGATGATCGGAAAACATGACGGCCTGGTGGGGGGAGGGGAACGACGACATATCATCATTGCCCATATCCCCTCCTCCCCCCAGCCAGGTGGCATGGACCGCATGGGTCCAACTGTTGGAGGCTGGCACCTGGCCAGGTGGACTAACTCACTTGCCCTCGCATCCCCCTCCCCGGCACGGACCCCCCCCCCCCAACCTCCACCCTGGCACGGACCCCCCCCCCAACCTCCACCCCGGCACGGACCCCCCACAACCTCCACCCCGGCACGGACCCCCCCCCCCCAACCTCCACCCCGGCACGGACCCCCCCCCCAACCTCCACCCCGGCACGGACCCCCCCCCCCAACCTCCACCCTGGCACGGACCCCCCATCCCCCTCCCCGGCACCGACCCCCCCCCCAACCTCCACCCCGGCACGGACCCCCCATCCCCCTCCCCGGCACCGACCCCCCCCCAACCTCCACCCCGGCATGGACCCCCCCCAACCTCCACCCCGGCACGGACGCCCCCCCCAACCTCCACCCCGGCACGGACCCCCCCCCCAACCTCCACCCCGGCACGGACCCCCCCCCAACCTCCACCCCGGCACGGACCCCCCATCCCCCTCCCCGGCACGGACCCCCCATCCCCCTCTCCGGCACGGACCCCCTCGCGGCACTCCCCCGTAGCCCAGCCTACTCTAACCACCCCCCCCCCCCCAGCCACACACAAACACACACAACCCGAGACACACCTCTCCTCACGCATTCAAACTGTGGCCACGCCATCGCCTGCCCAGAGCCAAACCCCCCAGGCCGTCACTCACCTCCACGCTGGTCGGCGTGAACCTGGAGCACAGGGTCACGCCGATGAAAAGGAGGTTTAATTTACGTCGACGTGAACGGTCATCACGTCGACGGGACTTCGGCCCATCCGGAAGGGAGAATATCGGCAGGCCGAAAATCGGCTGCCTTGCGCAGACCCGTGACATTCTCCGACGGCAGCGGCGACATTAACGCCCCGCCGACTTTTCTCCCTTCGGAGACTTCGACAACCGGCGGGGGCGGGATTCACGGCGGCCAACGGCCATTCTCCGATCCTCTGTGGGGTCGGAGAATGACGCCCCAGAACTCAGAGAGAAGCAGAGAGGCGGAGAAACAGAGAAGGGACAAGCATCTCAGAGTCAGATTACAGTCAGCTCGGCCATGGGAAAGAGACAGGGCATAGCAGCCAAGCTAAAATAGCTAATACATCTAAGGAAGACTAGAATTTAAAGAGGAGGCAGAGTCAGCTCAGAGACAGCCAGCAGAGTCAGCTCTCATAGCTCGGTACATGGGAAAGATAGGACACAGCAACCGAGCAGAACAGTGAATACATCTAAAGAAGACCAGATTTTAAAAAAGAAGATTGATTGTCAAGTTGGGCCTGAAGGTCCCTTCAACCAACCAGAAGGATCCAGAAGCAAGATATTTTTACCTTTCTGTAAAGACAGTGATTGCAGCTTTTAAAAGAAAAAATATAATAATAAAATAACTTAATTTAACCTGAAATAGTGGTTATTCCAAAGGCTACTTTACTTACTTAGCAATGCGGGACCCAGGATCGATGCTACTAAGTGGTAAGTAGATGAAATCTTCGGTGAAGGTATGGGTTATACCAGGGTATAACTTGAAAATATAGTTTGACCTGAAAGCACCCACCGAAGCTTGCATCGGAGTCAGGGAGTGAGAATCCCTGTTCACCATTTAGAATGTCGGCCCTTTTTGGTATTGGGGGACTTCTACGAATAGTGGTGAGTTTTCAACAACAGTGTTAAATGTCTGATCTGCCATGGTAATTTTTTTCAGGCTTTTAATAGGGAAGCCTAGTAATTTGCCTGTTTTAGGCAAGAGGGTATTTTTAATACCATTTGAATTCGCTTTTCCCGCCGGCAGCACAACCCCACCCGCGGTTTTCCCGGTGGGGTGGGGTGGCTTCGATGAGAAACCCATTGACAAACGTTGGAAAAAGAGAAACCTACCGCCGGCGAACACGCAGCTGGGGAATGGGAGAATCCCGCCCAATGCCGAGGAGTTAGTGATGACTTGCCATATCGGTCTACCTTGCTTCATTTGAATTATATCCCCTCAAAAGATTTGCAAAACTACCGAGTGATTGAATTAAGTTTTTCCAATTGAAAAAAAAGCCCAGTAACAAAATCATGACCTCACGAACGTTTATTAACCTTAGAATTCTCAATGTACATGCCTGTTATCTATTCCTTCCGGATTCTCTTCATAAGATGAGCCCTTCACCCCAGGAGTGAGGTCAGTTAACATTTCAACATAGAAAACTGCTCACCGCAGACACAACAGCACAAACTGGTGCATTCCACCCTTAACCAAGCGTGAACTGGGCCCAATGAGATTCTCGTGCACTGCTGACTTTGCCTTGAAGTGGGACTTTTTAAAAACATGTTTTGCATTAATGAGTATTCATGGGAATGCAAATGTAATACCTGTAGAAACCCGCCACAGGAAGGCGTGAGGCCCAACATGCTACAAAGACACTGTCGACTTAATCTCTGCATCTCAGCCTGCTGTCAGGAAATCAACATTTTGCATCCTGTCTGATCTGGTCACCTCGCACGACACGTTTCCTGCACTTGCTGGCTGCATTAAATTCTCCCCTCATCCCGAATCCGACCCAGAATATGATATTGGCGGGGTGATCAGAGGTTAGTGAATATTGTGGTGCAATAAAGTGTGGAAAGGGTCAACCTCCAGTGGGTTGTGCAAATGGCAAAGCACGATTCGCCACCTTAAGTCAACCCCTGACCCACTCAGCAAAACCCAAACGCTTCTTGAAAAACATCGGAAAATAATTTTATTCATCATTAAGAAATCTCTTTATTTTGACTCGAGAAGGAAGAACTTCTAATATGGTCTATCATGAAATATTTAATGATTCAAAGCTCTGAAGATGCAAACAGTGACTCTGAAGATGAGACAGTGATACTGCAGATGTTGCCCTTGACATTGAAACATTCAAAGGATTGAGAAAATAGATTTTGATCCTGAAGATCTTGAGAGTGACACTGAAGATGTAGAGAATAGTTGTAAATCTAATTAAACTGGAGTCGCGCCAAGTAAAGTGAAGCAAATAAAAGTAAACTCATTCTGAAAAAAAGTTTTGTTTTTCAATGTTTTTGAGTATAATTATTTTGGGTGAATTGAGGTGCTTTGTTTCATATTTGTGAGATTAAAATTGTTAATTGAAATAATTGTGTGAAAGAAGGTAATTCAGTGAATTGCTGAATGAAATCTGTTAGATATTCAGTTTACATTGTTCTGGGTCAGGATTTCGAGAACCCCAAAGTGTATCATGGAGTTCACCTGACCCACAACTTTGAATAGATTGTGGTACGGGGAGCACATGGCCCACTCTATAAGTGTGGTACTTCAGAAATGGAAAAGTTATTTTTTAAAGTAAAACAATGTTTATTCTATGAACTCAAGTTAACCTTTCTAAAACAAACAGTGAACATCTTAGCAACCAGTAAATCAAAGATAACCCCCAAAGAATACAACACTAAGTAACCTGTATGCTGTCCTTTTACACCCAAAAGACTTAACAAACCTTTAAACAGAAGCACATCAGGGTTTACATTCAATACTGAAAACGGAGAGAAAATTGTTGAAGAGAATTGAGGTATAAAAATCGCTTGAAAGAAGACTTTGCTGACGAACTGTGGGACAGCATCGGGAGCAACAGAAGCAACTCAGGACGTAAATCACACACACACACAGACGTCGGGTGAAGGTTCAACAACATTTTCCGACAGCAACTATGTGCAAGAAGACCGACAGTCTGAGAAGACTTGCTTGTGTAACAGTGAGTGGGGTCTGGACTGCAGGGACCGTGCGCGTGGCGAAGGCACTTGGGTCGCTGGGAACGACAATTTCAAAGTCTGCCAACTCTGCATGGGCCATTACTCAGGCGAAAAGTCGATATACTCAGGCAGAAAGGGGAAAGATTTCCTCGTTGATTGTTTGAAGGATTGCTTGTACCGTACTTTGCAACACATTTGGATGGGAGGAAGAGTAGACCCGAGGAGCCAGAATCCAAAAAAGGCAGGAAAATGGGGGCCATGGACGGGCTTGAAGAGAATTATAAAACATAGAATTCATATGAGGAAAGATTTAAATTGTTTTAAAGAGTTAATCAGACACCGGAGGACCTAAAGGTCACAACATTTCTCAGTTCAGTTGGCCACAAGATGTTTATACTGCTCCAGAAAATAGTTTACCCAGCAAAACCTTCAGTCAATTAATGATAATCTCAAAGGGGCATTTCTCTTCTAAACCATTACCGATTGTAGAAAGGTTTTAGTCACACCACCATTGCCAGGAAGAAGGTGAAAGCATTTTACAGTTTGTATTGTCTTTAAGAAGATTAGCGAGATATTGTGAATTTGGTGCAACACTTGATGATACTTTTTGAGACAGGCTGGTTTGTGGCATACGCAATGAAGCTATTCAGAGAAAGTTTCTTACTGCAAGTGATTTCATTCTAAAAGCTGCTGTGGAGGTTTCCACATCTACAGAGCTTGAGAATTTTCACAGATAGGTGCAGCAGTGAAGATCCACCTCCAGGAACAAGGCTGCAAAGGTGCAACGAAGATACCATTGTACACAGGTTAGACACTCAGTGGGAGAGTGCTGGAGTAAATCGAATACCTACAAGGCCAAACTGTCAAAGCGTGTTGGGGTCAGAAAACATCTCCTACACTGAGAAAGTGCAGAGGAACAATACAGTCAAACAATCTAGTTTTGTCTATAAATTAGTAGATGAAGCTCAAGATCACTCAAAAAAGACATCAAAACCGAGCGACTGCAAGAGCTAAAGCTAGGTATTTGTCAATGCAGAGGGATCAGCAACGTTTTTGGGCATATCATGAAGGTCATGAAATTAAAATGGAAGAGGAAATGGGTGCAGTAGTATCCCTAATACTGAGACAATTTATCATCTGAAGCTGAAACATCTGCCTTTAAATTGGGCAGTACAGTAGCACAAGTGGTTAGCACTGTGGCTTCACAGCGCCAGGGTCCCAGGTTCGATTCCCGGCTTGGGTCACTGTCTGTGTGGAGTCAGCACGTTCTCCCCATGTCTGCGTGGGTTTCCTCCGGGTGCTCCGGTTTCCTCCCACAGTCCAAAGACATGCAGGTCAGGTGGATTGGCCATGCTAAATTGCCCTTAGTGTCCAAAAAAGGTTAGGAGGGGTTATTGGGTTATGGAGATAGGGCGGAAGTGAGGGGTTAAATGGGTCGGTGCCAGGTTGATGGGCCGAATGGCTTCCTTCTGCACTGTATGTTCTATGTTCTAAAACCATCAAATGTGATCCTAAGGACATACATTGAAGAGGTGGTGCCATTAAAAGGATGCAATATGGTGAAAGTAGAAGCAAATGGGCAGATGCTGAAGTTGTCTCTTCACGTTGTATGTAGAAATGTTCCTGCTCTATTTGGCAGAGCATGGTTGGCTAAGGTTGGACTTAATTGGGAAACAGTCAATCAATTAGTCAATTCAAAGAGCAACTAGCAGCAAAATCTGAGGAAGTACAAGAGGTTTGAAGGTTCCCTAAGCTCTATGACTGGAGATGAGTTACACCTAAAATCAAGCCAGACAGCACACCCAAACGTCTCAAATTTAGAACCGTACCATCCACCATCAAGCTTAAAGTTGAAGGACAACTGGAAAGATTAGTACGGACAGTCATTGAACCTGTTGCTACAAGTGATTGGGCAACATCAATCGTTCCTGTATTCAAATGGGGTGGTTCAGCGAGAATACGTGGAGACTTTAAAACTACTGTTAACACAATTTGGTGCGCAGGTCATTATCCACAGCCATTGATTGAAGACTTGTTTTTTTGGACTTTCTGTGGGACTGAAATGTAGTAAAACCGATCTTTCACAAGATGAATGTGGTTGCCGACTCACAGCCACTACTCGCCATTGTGATGCACAAAGGTCTGTTTCATTAAAGAAGACTTCCGTTTGGAATTACATCTGCACCTGCTCTTTTTCAAAGATCCATGGATCAAATTCAAAGTGGTTGAATGCTGTGCGATGTTATTTAGATGACATTCTCATCACCAGTTGAAGTGAGCAGGAAGACTTTCTGAATTTGGAAGCAACCCTGAAGCGGTCACAGAGCCATAACCTGAGAGTTAAGAAGGAAAAGTGTAATTTTTTCATATCATCCATAAATTACCTGGGTCATTTCATCGCCAAAGATTGTTTACATAAAGAACTGTAGAAGATGCCAGCAACCTTAGAAGCACCAAGTCCACAAAATGTGACACAATTATGGTAATTTTTAGGATTGATCCATTATTATGGTAAATTCGTGTCGCTAATACTGGGGCAATTTATCATCAGAAGGTGAAGCATCTGTCTTTAAAACTGACAAATATGATCCTGAAGATGTGCCCTAAAGATGTTGTACCACTACAAGGATGCATTTTGATGAAAGTAGAAGCAAATGAGCAGATGCTGAAGTTGCCTCTTCACGTTGTCCATAGAAACGTTCCTGCTCTATTTGGCAGAGCATAGTTTGCTAAGGATAGACTTAATCGGGAAACAATCAATTAGTGGATTCAAAGGGGCCTCACAATGGTTGTGCCAAAAGGAGTTTAATGTGTTGTACAATACCCCAGTCCCGATGGTGCCTCCTCTCCAATCCCCAACACCCCTCCCACACCCTACCTACTCCCCCCCCTCCCTCTCCTCCCTTCCCCCGGTGCCCTCAGTGATCCTCGACGTGCAACCTCCTAGCTCTACCACTACGTCTTGGTGTTTACCCAGGATGCACTTCAGAGGCAGCGGCAGCCAGCTTCCTACCTCGTCCCATGGCCTTCGATGCCATGTTAGGCGTCCTCTGGGAGCTCTGGGGCCGGAGGGCCCCGGCTCACTTGTCGGCGGCACATGCACTGCTGTGCCGCCCTGTCCCGTGTGCTGACCTCGAGGCGCAACCTCATCAGACGGGTGGAACTCAGGGGCACCAGTGGCCACCGTCGCCACTCCATGGGACGGGTCCGGGTTGGAACTCAGCACCCCCTCCTCCCGGTCTGTGCCCATATGGCCTTGGGGTTCACCTTGGGACAGAAGGGCAGTTGGTTCAAGCCCTGGTTGCTCCTGCCCCTGACTCTGCCAGCCCTGGCAGTTGCTCACGGTCTGCACCATTGTGTCAACGCCATCGGCGATGTTCCTCAGTGATTGGGACATATTAGGCTCAAGTTGCCCAGTGCCTCGGCCATGCCCACCTGAGAGCGGGACAGGTCCACAGAACCTCATCAAGGTTAACCTGGTGCAAATCGGACATTCCGCCGAGATATTAGGCCATGACCGTTACCGACTGTACGATGCCTTCACTAATGGTGCTGACGATCATGCACCTCTGCGGTCACCAGTGTTGGCTTCAGTGCCTCTCATTGCAGCGTCATCTACTGTGCCCGTGGCCTCTGGGACTCCTCCAATTGGCCATGGACCTGCTGGAGTGGCGCAGACATCTCCCTCTGAATGTACCAGCCACTCCCTAATGTCTGCATCAGCTCCGGATAAACCTGTTCCACAGGCTCAGCATCAGGCTGGGACCCAGCTGGGTCCTGGGATCCAGCAGACCTCTGACTGCTGTCCAGCCTGGGGGCTCCGGCCTCCACCAGATGTACATCAGCAGCACTGTGGTGCTCACCAGATTGTGCCCCCGAAGCCTGTCCATCAACATGTCCCACCGAGTGCTTGGAGTCCGAGGAGATAGGAGAGGTGCTAAATGAATATTTTCCATCAGTATTCACACAGGAAAAAGACAATGTTGTCAAGGAGAATACTGTGATTCAGGATACTAGACTAGAAGGGCTTGAGGTTCATAAGGAGGAGGTGTTAGCAATTCTGGAAAGTGTGAAAATAGGTAAGTCCCCTGGGCCGGATGGGATTTATCCTAGGATTCTCTGGGAAGCCAGGGAGGAGATTGCTGAGCCTTTGGCTTTGATCTTTAAGTCATCTTTGTCTACAGGTATAGTGCCAGAAGACTGGAGGATAGCAAATGTTGTCCCCTTGTTCAAGAAGGGGAGTAGAGACAACCCCGGTAACTATAGACCAGTGAGCCTTACTTCTGTTGTGAGCAAAGTCTTGGAAAGGTTTATAAGAGATAGGAATAATTTGATTAGAGATAGTCAACATGGTTTTGTGAAGGGTAGGTCGTGCCTCACAAACCTTATTGAGTTCTTTGAGAAGGTGACCAAACAGGTGGATGAGGGTAAAGCAGTTGATGTGGTGTATATGGATTTCAGTAAAGCATTTGATAAGGTTCCCCACGGTAGGCTACTGCAGAAAATACGGAGGCATGGGATTCAGGGTGATTTAGCAGTTTGGATCAGAAATTGGCTTGCTGGAAGAAGACAAAGGGTGGTGGTTGATGGGAAATGTTCAGTCTGGAGTCCAGTTACTAGTGGTGTACCACAAGGATCTGTTTTGGGGCCACTGCTGTTTGCCATTTTTATAAATGACCTGGAGGAGGGCGTAAAAGGATGGGTGAGTAAATTTGCAGATGACACTAAAGTCGGTGGAGTTGTGGACAGTGCGGAAGGATGTTACAAGTTACAGAGGGACATAGATAAGCTGCAGCACTGGGCTGAGAGGTGGCAAATGGAGTTTAATGCAGAAAAGTGTGAGGTGATTCATTTTGGAAGGAATAACAGGAAGACAGAGTACTGGGCTAATGGTACGATTCTTGGCAGTGTGGATGAGCAGAGAGATCTCGGTGTCCATGTACATAGATCCCTGAAAGTTGCCACCCAGGTTGAGAGGGTTGTTAAGCAGGCGTACAGTGTGTTAGCTTTTATTGGTAGAGGGATTGAGTTTCGGAGCCATGAGGTCATGTTGCAGCTGTACAAAACTCTGGTGCGGCCGCATTTGGACTATTGCGTGCAATTCTGGTCGCCGCATTATAGGAAGGATGTGGAAGCATTGGAAAGGGTGCAGAGGAGATTTACCAGAACGTTGCCTGGTATGGAGGGAAGATCTTATGAGGAAAGGCTGAGGGACTTGAGGCTGTTTTCGTTAGAGAGAAGAAGGTTAGGAGGTGACTTAATTGAGGCATACAAGATGATCAGAGGATTGGATAGGGTGGACAGTGAGAGCCTTTTTCCTCGGATGGTGATGTCCAGCACGAGGGGACATAGCTTTAAATTGAGGGGAGATAGATATAAGACAGAGGTCAGAGGTAGGTTCTTTACTCAGAGAGTAGTAAGGGCGTGGAATGCCCTGCATGCAACAATAGTGGACTCGCCAACACTAAGGGCATTCAAATGGTCATTGGATAGACATATGGACGGCGCAACATCGAGGGCCGAAGGGCCTGTACTGCGCTATAATGTTCTATGTTCTATGCTCTATGTGTGTATCTGCGCTGGTGGGATTGGGGATGACAGCTGTTGCACGACTATAACAGTTGCATCCTCGGAGATCTCCTCCGAGGTGTCCTCCTCGGATTCAGGAGAGGGGGCCGCCTGGGATGGGCTGGCACCGTCGGCTGGAGGACCTGTGGGAGAATGGACATGTGGTCAGTGGGGGGGATGTGTCAGTCTGTAAGGCAATCAGTACTCACGTTTGACAGGTCCTCCAGGTGGAGCCCTGTGGCTCCTCAGCTCTGCGACATCCGCCAGCCTCCGCGTGGTTGACCGATCTGTCCTCAGCCATCCCGGTCACCTCCAGGGCCCGCTCCTTGAAGGAGGTGAGGATTCTTATGTCCGCACACCACCGCCAGTCTGGGCCCTCTCCCGACAGTTATGGGAGAGCTTTTCCTGAGGAGACACAGAGGGGGGCATCATTAGCCAAACGCGTGGTCCACAGTGGTGGGGGAAGGTGTGAAGGAGGGATTGGGGGTAGTTGAAGGGGGAGGGGGTTGGAGGAATGGTTGGGAGTCACATGGGGGGTTGGGGGGTGTGTTCTCTCTTGGAGAGGGGGGTATCTACTCACTCCTGCTGCCCGGTGCAGGTCATTGACCTTCTTCCTGCACTGAAGGCCAGTCCTCCTGGTCCCACTCCCCAATCTGACAGCTGCCACCACCACACTCAGGCAGCACTGCTGCCTTGTGGCTGACTCTCCAGGATCTCGGGGGGAACAGAATACCCATCCTGGCCTCCACGGCGCCTAGCAGCCTCCCCAGATCTGCGTCCCCGAATCTTGGGGCTGACCTCCTCGTCGCCACCATTGCGAGCTGGCTGGGGTTGGCTGAGCAAGTGCAGCTAAGTGCTGCTTAACCTTGTAGCGAGGGGGTTGCGAGCGCAGCCCCGGCGAATCAGCTGGTGAGCCTTCATTTGTGACAAGCCCATGAGACCTCGTTAAGTGGAACAATTAACGTTGAATTGCGTTGCCGGCTTCAGTGGGCCGAGCACCGGGAAACCTGCGGCAATTTCCGCTCTCAACCACACTTACAAATTTCTCCGGAGAATTGTGCCCTTGTAATAAGTCCAAGTGGGTTAGCACTGGGACTGCGGCTCTGAGGACCCGGGTTTGATCCTGGATCTGGGTCACTGTCTGGGTGGAGTTTGCATATTCTCCCCGTGTCTGCCTGGGTTTCACCCCCACAACCCAAAGATGTGTAGGGTAGGTGGATTGGCCACGCTAAATTGCCCCTTAATTGGGGAAAAAAAATAATTGGGTACACTATGTAATACGTCCACGGAGGCAGAAATCCCTTCACCAGAATCCCTTTTATTAACAAAAGCAAAAGCAGTACGACCATGTGCATTCAGCTCGCTGTCTACACTGGGAGAGCATTCAGCTCGCTGTCTACACTGGGAGTGCAGAGGATCTGACACTCACTGCTATGTACAGAGAAGAGGCTCCCTGATTGGCCCACTAATCAGGGAACTTGTATTCCAATTGGCCAATCTCAAAGGCCTTGTCTAAGGCATTACAGCCCACTGTCTCGATTGCCAAATATTTACTCTCATTGGAAACGACAGAGAAGGAAATACCAGGGGAGATGGTGTGATCAGCATGTGGGAATAGATGCTTCTTAAAACTGTCTTGTAAGATCACATTTGGACCTTGGGGCTGCTTCCAGAAGCGTTCCTGCGCTGTTCTGGGATTTGTTGTCCTTGTGAGATCTCACCTAGAAGGGCCCATCGTGTTGCTACGGGCGACCCCATCAAAGCAGTAACCTGTGGTAAATGATCCCAGAAAGATATTTTTAACAGGTGCACCTTCTGCACCTCGTTGATAGCTAAAAATCGACGCTGGCAATTTTCGTCAGTGCCTTTGGGACCGCTGCTGCCCTCCTCCAGAGGGTCAGGGTGCAGCTCTAAACTCTGTCTTCTCAGCAACCTGTGTGCCTCTGCTCTGCCGCCCGTGGCATGTGTCCACCCTGCCTTTCTCAACAGTAAATACTGACGAGAAATATTCATTTAGGATCTATCCCATCCCTTGTGGATCCGCACATAGATGAGGTTGGAGGGTGGGAGGGCCTACAGGCGGAGGCAGCGGTGTTGGATGGGAGAATCAGGCCGGAATTGGGAAATCTCTCCCTAGTTAAGTGGGGAGCAATGCATGATTTTGATAATATACCAATTTTAGAATGTTGTATTAATTCTTGCTTGCTGAATGAGACGGAATCGATCAAACTTGTCGCAACTTTCAGCTGTGGGACTCAAGGCTACCTTTGATCAGCAAGACAGTGCTGTGTGAAGAACTGTCTTACTGATCAAAGTTAACTTGTCTGGCGTGTTCACAGACAGCACCCCTTTGTTGTAAAGTCACATTAAAAGCCCCCTAAGCAAGAATCCCTCCCTGGAGAGGTGAAGGCTGCTACCAGCACATACATAGCTTCCAACCAGAACAGTTTTCTAACATATTGATCATACAGTAAGTCATTTGAAATAACTTATTTGCTTCTTTTTCCTGTTTAACCCGAGAGACGCTGCTTTACCCTGGTACTAATAGCTCTCACGATGTGGCTGGTTAGTTCCCCGTGTGTGAGAAAACCACTTTGCAATATCAAGAGATAGAATTTAACACAAAGAATGAGCGTCTGCATTACTGGTTACATAACTTGAGCCAGGAAGAAAGAGCGAGTGGCCTCACTTTCAGCCAATTGAAAACGTTGATACAAGCCACGTCTCAAATATGGCCCAAGGACTTGCAGGATTAGAGGTAACGAGTGACGGTTCCAGCCAATGGTGGCACAGGATCACCATTGGTTCCATGGTGACAACCCTCCTCAGATACAGCTCAAATCAGGATAGAGACCTCGCCAGTCCTGTTAGGAACCGCGGGTTTCCACGCCCTCCGGGAGAACATCCACGCTCTCTTCACTGCCTTTGGTGAAGTATTTTTAACGTTTTTGCTTCATAAATTCTACTTTGATTCACTGAACCTGATTGTCGCCATAACTTGACTGTTCCTTGTCGGGCAGCTCATCGAGACCTGGAGAAATTGTGGATTTGGAATCTACAGTTTACTTGACTGAAGAAACCAGCAGGTCTAAATTTTAACCATTCTTCCAGCAGGAAAGGCTCGACAAGATAATTCTGGGTGCCGGCAGTGGGTTGTCAATTATGTTCATTAATGAGGCAGTTGGTACCGATTATTCCTGAGTTCACTGGTATTTAGTCATTGCTCAGCGATATTAAAGTGAACGCACATGGTGAAGCACTATCAATTACGACGAGACGAGAGTAGAGAATCATCGAGGCTTTATTACACAGAGATGTGTGGCCGCCTACAGCTGCTGCCGAAATGGCTGCAGTTCGGAGAGCAGACACATTTATACTCCGCCTACTGGGCGGAGCCAGCAGGCAGGGATCTACCCCCGTTCCTGTAGTCCAGGGGCCTTACGATAATACCCTCGTATGCAATGCAGTATATACAATATAATACAACAGTGGTGACTACCACATTCACCCCCTGTTAAAAATGAGTCCAGCGGGGGTGGTGGAAAACTATTTACACACAGGTTGTCATTAAAATTTCAGAGAAGGTTACAAATTGAGACGGTCGGGCGCCTTGATCCGTCGTTGAGAGCGCCGCAGTGCTGGTGGCGAGTCAGGCGTCGGCTCGGTCGTCGGTGACTCCGGGAGCGTGTCAACATCCTCTTCATCCCCGGGTGGGACCAAGGGGAGGACGGATTGCCCTAGAGCGGGGGCTGTGGTGGGGTGCGCTGGGGGAAGGGAGGGTGGCGCCGGGGCAGAGGGGGGGGGGGGGACCCATCTGGAGCCAGGTCCCTGAGGGAGACTGTGTCTTGGCGGCCGTCGGGGTACGCTTCGTAGGCGTACTGCGGGTTTGCGTGGAGTAGCTGTCCCCTCTCAACCAACGGGTCCGCCTTGTGGAGCCGCACGTGCTTGTGGAGGAGAACGGGTCCTGGCGCTGCCAGCCACGTTGGGAGCGAAACCCCGGAGGTGGACTTCCTGGGGAAGGCAAAGAGACGTTCATGGGGGGTTTTGTTAGTCGCCGTGCACAGGAGCGACCGAATGGAGTGAAGTGCGTCGGGGAGGCCCTCCTGCCAGCGGGAGGCCGGGGTTTCTGGACCGTAGGGCCAGCTGGACGGCTTTCCAGACCGTCCCATTCTCCCGCTCCACCTGCACGTTTCCCCGGGGTTGTAGCTGGTCGTCCTGCTCGAGGCAATGCCCCTGTTGAGCAGGTACTGGCGCAGCTCCTCGCTCATAAATGAGGATCCCCGGTCACTGTGGACATAGGCGGGGAAACCGAACAGAGCGAAGATGGTGATGAGGGCTTTGATGACAGTGGGAGCCGTCATATCGAGGTATGGGATGGCGAAGGGGAATCTGGAATATTCGTCAACCACACTGAGAAAATACATGTTGTGGTCGGTGAAGGGGAGGGGCCCTTTGATGTTCACGCTGAGGCGTTCAAAGGGGCGGGAGGCCTTCACCAGGTGCGCTCGGTCTGGCCGGTAGAAGTGCGGTTTACACTCCGCGCAGACCTGGCAGTCTCTGGTGATAGCCCTGACTTCCTCGATGGAGTAGGGCAGATTGCGGGCCTTAATGAAGTGATAAAAGCGGGTGACCCCTGGGTGACAGAGATCGTCGTGCAGGGTCCGGAGTCGGTCCACTTGTGCGCTGGCACATGTACCTCGGGACAGGGCATCGGGGGGCTCGTTGAGCTTACTGGGGCGATACAAGATCTTGTAATTAAAGGTGGAGAGCTCGATCCTCCACCGCAAGATCTTATCATTTTTGATCTTACCCCCGCTGTGTGTTGTTAAACATGAAGGCAACCGACCGTTGGTCTGTGAGGAGAGTGAATCTCCTGTCGGCCAGGTAATGCCTCCAGTGCCGCACAGCTTCAACGATAGCTTGGGCCTCCTTTTCGACGGAGGAGTGCCGAATTTCAGAGGCATGGAGGGTGCGGGAAAAGAATGCCACGGGCCTGCCTGCCTGGCTGAGGGTGGCAGCCAGAGTGACGTCTGATGCATCGCTCTCGGCTTGGAAGGGGAGCGTCTCGTTGACCGCGTGCATCGCGGCCTTTGCGATGTCGGCCTTGATGCGGTTGAAGGCCTGGCGAGCCTCGGCCGTCAGTGGGAAACCGGTGGAGTGGATGAGTGGACGGGCCTTGTCCGCATAGTTAGGGACCCACTGGGCGTAGTACGAAAAGAACCCCAGGCATCGTTTGAGGGCCTTGGGGCAGTGGGGGAGTGGGAGTTCCATGAGGAGGCGCATGCGATCGGGGTCGGGCCCTAGAACTCCGTTCTGAACCACATTGCCGAGGATGGCTAATCGGTTCGTGCTGAACACACACTTCTCTTTGTTTTAGGTTAGGTTGAGGAGTTTGGCGGTGTGGAGAAATTTGGAAAGGTTAACGTCGTGGTCCTGCTGGTCGTGGCCACAGATGGTGACGTTATCCAGGTACGGGAAAGTGGCCCGCAGTCCGTACCGGTCAACCATTCGGTCCATCTCACGTTGGAAGACCGAGACCCCGTTGTGACACCGAAGGGAACCCTAAGGAAATGGTAAAGGCGGCCGTCCGCTTCAAACGCGGTGTACGGGCAGTCCGCCTTGCGAATGGGGAGCTGGTGGTAGGCAGATTTCAGGTCCACTGTCGAGAAGACCCGGTACTGTGCAATCTGATTGACCATATCAGATATGCATGGGAGGGAGTACGCGTCGAGCTGTGTGTACCGATTGATGGTCTGACTGTAGTCAACGGCCATCCTGTTTGTCTCCCCCGTTTTCACCACTACCACTTGGGCTCTCCAGGGGCCTCGATGATACCTTCTCGCAGCAGCCGCTGGACCTCAGACCTGATGAAGGTCCTGTCCTGGGTGCTGTACCGTCTGTTCCTGGTGGCGACGGGCTTACAATCCGGGGTGAGGTTTGCAAACAGAGAAAAGTCTTAAGAGAGTCCCTTCAGGGTCTCGAGGCCGCACACATTAAGGGGTGGCAGGGGCCCACCAAATTTCAGGGTTAGGCTCTGGAGGTTGTACTGGAAGTCCAGGCCGAGTAGCAAGGCAGCGCAGAGGTTGGGGAGGACATAGAGCCGGAAGCCGCTGAACTCTACGCCCTGGACGGCGAGGGTGGCGATGTAGTACCCCCGGATCGCCACGGAGTGGGATCCAGAGGCCAGGGAGATTCTTTGGTTAGCGGGTGTACCGCGAGGGAGTAGCACTTACCGTATCGGGATGGATGAAGCTCTCAGTACTCCCGGAGTCCAGAAGGCAGGATATCTCATGCCCGTCGACCTTCACCTTTGTCGACGTGGTCGCGAGGTTGTGCGGTTGGGACTGGTCGATCGTGACGGAGGCGAGTCACGGCTGATCGTTGGCGGTTGCAGGCGATGAGTGGCCCGATGAGCTGCCTGACGGGCAGGGGTCCTGAGGCGGGGAAGTTGGCGGCACCCACGGGCCGCATGTGTCCTGAGGCAGGCAAGATGGCGGCACCCTCGAGCCGCACGTTCCTGGGGCAGGCAAGATGGCTCCGCCCATTGGTTGTGAGGCAAGCAAAATGGCGGCGGCCACTGGCCGCACGCGGGGGGGTACAGGGGCAATAGCGGCGATTGAGTGGGCCTGGCACACTGCAGCGAAATGTCATTCTTGTCGAAGGCCTTGCAGAGCGCGCTCCGCGTCGGGCAGCGCTGCCGGGGGTGTTTTGTCTGTCCGCAGAAGTAGCACTTGGGTCCCCTGGGGTTGGTTGGCTGCCGCGCGGCGCAGGCGTGGGGTTGGCTGGGGGCGGTCGCTGATGAGGTCCACGATGGGGTGGCCGCTGGTAGGGTTCATGATGCCCAGGAGGTGTGAGGTGTGCGGTCGGGGGCATACGCCTGTACGTTGCGTGAGGCGACTGTGAGCGAGAGCGCTAGTTTCTTGGTCGCCGCGAGGTCAAGCGTAGCCCCTTCTCAGAGGCGCTGGCAGATGTAGGCCGAACCTATGCCCATAATGAACGCGTCTCTCATTAGCAGGTTACAATGTTCAGCGGCCAAAACGGCCTGGCAATCACAGTCTCTTACCAGGGCGAGCAGGGCACACATGAAATCTTCCACAGACTCACCGGGAAGTTGGTGCAGCGTGGACAGGAGATGCCTGACATAGATCTTGTTGGTCTGCTGAGCATAGTTCTCCTTCAGTAGCGCCATGGCCTCTGCGTAGGTAGGCACGTCCTGGATGAGGGGAAAGACATCGGAGCTCAGCCGCGTGTACAGAATCTGGAGCTTCTGTGCTTCTGGGATTGGGTCTGTCGCAGATCCGATGTGTGCTTCAAAGCAAACGAGCCAATGTGCAAAGTCCTTTTTGGCGTTGCCTGCTTGAGGATACAGCTGTAGGTGATCCGGCTTGATGCGGACATCCACCTTTGTAAAATCTCTGTGTAATAAATTGATGCACTATCAATTACGAGACGAGAGTAGAGAGTAATCGAGGCTTTATTACACAGAGATGTGTGGCCTCCTACAGCTGCTGCCGAAATGGCTGCAGTTCGGAGAGCACACACATTTATACTCCGCCGACTGGGCGGAGCTAGCAGGCAGGGATCTACCCCCGTACCTGTAGTACATGGGCCTTACCGTAATACCCTCGTATGCAGTGCAGTATATACAATATAATACAACAGTGGTGACTACCACACATAGGTCTCTCATGGCTCCCAAAGGGTGCATTGCAAAGATGGGGAGGACCACCAAAAGACACCACATCTCTCTTGCCTCCAAACCTCCTACACCTTCCTCACTGCTGACTCTCTCCCTGCGACACCCCCCATCCCACGCTCACTCACCTGTGTCCAGGGATTCAGCGGTGATGCACAGCAGAATGGGGCTCGGTGCATTACTGGCAGCTGACACCGCTCTCGGTGGCATTCCCGGCAATGGAGAGCTGCGGGCCTCTGATTGGTCGGCAAATCTCGGGGTGGGATTTCGGCCCCACCAGGAGGCTTGAACACATGGAAGGCCCAATGCTGGCCAGTTAAATGCCTGACGGCACTTAAATCTCGGGCAGCACGGTAGCATTGTGGATAGCACATTTGCTTCACAGCTCCAGGGTCCCAGGTTCCATTCCGGCTTGGGTCACTGTCTGTGTGGAGTCTGCACATCCTCCCCGTGTCTGCGTGGGTTTCCTCCGGGGGCTCCGGTTTCCTCCCACAGTCCAAAGATGCAGGTTAGGCGGATTGGCCATGATAAATTGCCCTTAGTGTCCAAAATTGCCCTTAGTGTTGGGTGGGGTTACTGGGTTATGGGGATTGGGTGGAGGTGTTGACATTGGGTAGGGTGCTCTTTCCAAGAGCCGGTGCAGACTTGACGGGCCGAATGGCCTCCTTCTGCACTGTAAACTCTATGATAACCTATGCAGGCCTCTACCAGTTCACCAACAGACAGTGGGGGACACAACCATTGTTGGAACTTAATCCCTGCCAATGTCTCTTTTTATTAAGCCCATGATCCCATCAGCTTTATTACCTGCTTTAACCTGCTATCCACAAACAGATCCTTCAAATTGTACAGTTTAGTACGTATGCTCTCTCCTTATTCTCCCTCTCAAAATGAATCGCAATGTATTTTTTCTGAGTTGAATTTCAACCACCACACGTCCATTTCACCAGCCTGACATGTCCTCTTGACATCTATCACTATCTTCCTCACCGTTTACTGCCCTTCCAAATTTTGTGTCAGGTGCAAACTTTGCAAATTGTACCCTGCAAGCCCAAGTGATGCCCATTAAAATCACCGATGTCCAAGTACTGAACCCTGGGGAACTCCACTGCACACCTCCCACCAGTCTGAAATACAGCTGTTTACAACTCTCTGTCCCTTCATTGCTTTCTTGTCCGTGCTGTCCAGTGTCCCTTTTTTACCTGGGGCTTCAGTTTTGCTGGCAAGCCTATGATGTGGCACTTCATTAAGCACCTTTTGGAAATCAAGATACACAACGTAATCTACACTGCCCCTATTCATCCCCTCTCTCACCTCGTATTCCACGAGGCCCAGGGCAAGATCAATTGGGTCACCCCATGGGTCTCGAGAGAGTTGTTACATTAGTCAAACACAATTTGCCTTAACAAATCCATGTTCCCCTCTATTAGCCCATGCTTCATCATGTGACTATTAATTCTATCCCAGATTAATGTTTCCAAAAGCTTCCCCATGAATGATATTGAGTTCATTGGCTAATAATTATCAGATTTATCCTTCTCCTCGTTTTTTTGAACAAGGGTGCAATACTTGCCTTTATTCATCCCCTCTCTTACCTCGTATTCCACGAGGCTGAGGGGGAGATCAATTGGGTCACCCGGTATATGTCAGGACGATTGGAAAATTGTGGCCAGCAACTCCACAATTTACACCCTTATTCCCTTGCGTAACCTAGGACGCATTCCACCCAGAATGGGTGACTTTCCACTGAAGAGGTAGCAGCCTTTCCTCTCTTCATGTGTTTTCTAACCTCATCCAGTATTCCAGCAAACTCCTTGTATACTGTAGCTTTGTCAAGGTCTCTTCAAGTTCTCAATTCCACCAATAGATCTCCATTTTGGTCCCGAATTGACTCAGCCACGCCTCTGGCAAGTCTTGCTGGTGTTAATAAGCTGCTAGAAGATCTTTGGAATACATTTTATGTTAGCTACAAATCTTATTTTCGTACTGTCACTTTGGCGCTCACCCACCTTGCCGGGTCGGAGAATCGCCGGCGGGCGGCGTGAATCCCGCCCCCGCTGGCTGACGAATTCTGCGGCGCCGGGGTTTTGGCAGGGGCGGGAATCGCGGTCGGGGGCCATTGGCAGCGCCCCCCCCCCCCCCCCCCCGACGACTCGCCAGCCCGCAATGGGCCGAGTGGCCGCCCGTTTTAGGCCTGTCCCGCCGGCGTAAACTACAACAGGTCCTTACCGGCGGGACCTGGCTGCGCGGGCGGCCTCCGGGGTTCTTGGAGGGGGAACGGGGGGATCTGGCCCTGGGGGGTGCCCCCACGGTGGCCTGGCCCGCGATCGGGGCCCACTGATCCGCGGGTGGACCTGTGCCGTGGGGACACTCTATTCCTCGCGTCGGCCGCTGTAACAGTCCGCGATGGCCGACGCGGAGATGAACCCCCCCTGCGCATGTGCTGGGATGACGCCAGCACACGCTGGCGCTCCCGCGCATGCGCCAACTCGCTCCGGCCGGCGGTGGCCCTTCGGCGCCAGTTGCCGTGGTCCCTTCCGCGCCGGCCAGCGCCGCGCAAACCACTCTGGCGCTGGCCTAGCCCCGGAAGGTGCGGAGGATTCTGCACCTCCGGGGAAGCCCGATGCCAGAGTGGTTCATGCCACTCCTTCCCGCCGGAGTTGCCCTCCCCGTCGGTTCGCGGAGAATCCCGCTCCTTATTTTTCATATTCAACCCCATTTCCCCTTATATTATCAAGCTGATATCTGTTATAGATTTCTTTTATCTGCTTCATGTTAGTCTTTGGGCGCATTTCAATGGACTCAAGTTAAAGTCTGGTTTTGAATGCGTTTGGTGGGGAGTTTTGCGACGGCTTCCTTGGTGAGATAGCGCCTGTATTCAACGGCACTTAATAAATAATAATCGCTTATTGTCACAAGTAGACCACAAATGAGCCCCACAAGATTCTTGATATTGCTGGCCCCCTAGCCGTCTGAATCGCCCGACTGGTGCCTCAGTAGCTCGGCACTAACAAGGGGGAGCTGCTTTTAAACGCTCCCTCACCACTCACTCCCAGTCAGCGCACAAGCATGGCAGCACAAGGACCTGCTCCTCGCTTTAGGGATGCCAAATTGGCCAGGATTCTCAACGTTGTGGATGAGAAGCTGGGCACCCTATTCCCCCGACGAGGTTGGAGGACCAGCAGCAGGGTCAGCAATGCCGCCTGTGAGGTAATGGCAGGAGAATGGCCGTCCAATGTCGGAAGAAGACCAATGACCTCCAACGCGCTGCAAGGGCAAGTTACCACCTGTCTGCGGGCATCAGTTCCAACTGAAACCCCTCAAATTCCCAAATCCCTCCTTCCCCAATCTACCAATTGACTGGTTGACACCTCGCACCCTCCCCACATCTGGGGCGAAATTCTCCGGAAACGGCGCGATGTCTGCCGACTGGCGCCCAAAACGGCGCCAATCAGACGGGCATCGCGCCGCCCCAAAGGTGCGGAATGCTCCGCGTCTTTGGGGGCCGAGCCCCAACATTGAGGGGCTAGGCCGACGCCGGAGGAATTTCCGCCCCGCCAGCTGGCGGAAACGGCCTTTGTTGCCCCGCCAGCTGGCGCGGAAATGACATCTCCGGGCAGCGCATGCGCTGGAGCGTGAGCGGCCGCTGACAGTTTCCCACGCATGCGCAGTGGGGACAGTCTCTTCCGCCTCCGCCATAGTGGAGACCGTGGCGGAGGCGGAAGGGAAAGAGTGCCCCCACGGCACAGGCCCGCCCGCGGTTCGGTGGGCCCCGATCGCGGGCCAGGCCACCGTGGGGGCACCCCCCCGGGGCCAGATCGCCCCGTGCACCCCCCAGGACCCCGGAGCCCGCCCCCCGCCGCCTTGTCCCGCCGGTAAGGTAGGTGATTTAATTTACGCCGGCGGGGGGTCGGAGAATGTCGCCCCTGATCTTTGAACTTGTTCCTCAGAACCACCTGGCACCCACCAGCATAATCCCTTCATGCCCATGTGGAGGGCCCACAGATGCCATGAGGTATAGACACCCCTGGCACATGCCGGCGATGGTGAAAAATCCTGCAGCCCGGGCATCATGGTGGGACTGGCCCAGGTCAAAGGTGGTGTAGTCTGATGCCCGGGCATACAGAACATCCGTCACCTCCCGGGTGCACCTGTGGGCAGATGACTGTGGTATGCCACACAGGTCCCCATTCGAGCCCTGGAATTACCAGGTGGCGTAAAGGCTGCAGCAATCCTCTCGGCCACCAAGAAGGTGCCATGTCCGTGAGGACGTGGCACAGCTGTCGCACTGTTAAGACGCATTCTTCTGTGGCGCATGGGGTCCGTCAGTTTATTGAATAACCAACGGCGCCAGCAGACCTTGGGCCATCGCTGGCTTCCCCTTCTTGGTCCCTCCTCAGCCTTTTAGGCGGCCAGTCTTCATCTGGCCCCTGCACGTGGAGTGCCACCTCCAGCTTGTGTTGTTGCTGCTGCCTTCTGCGGCATCTGCCCATCTTGGCTGCAACAAGCATCAAGAGAGCATCTTCCACGGGATCGACTCCAGTAAACATTGTGTTGGGGAAGAAGTGAGACCGACAGTTTGGGCTTCCACCCCGGGGCCCTCAAATCCCGAAAGCCTCCCCCACCCTTATCATGACTGTCCCGCCTTCTCTCAGAGTGCCGTCCAGCGAGCCAGTTGTGCTGGCAAACTTCACCCTGCACACTCACGACCGGTCACAGCAGGAAAAAAATCCCCCCCCCCTTGTAACTGTGGTGATATACATCACTGTAATTACACAAAGGGTTAATGTACATACACTACACCTAGCTAGACACTAGACGGAACACCAGAGACCTGACACACAGGCAGTCAACCAATAGGTCAGTAAGATAGGACACGACCAATGGGCAGTCACGATACACACAGAGGTGACACTACCACAGAGGGCATTACACCAACCCATATAAAAGGACACATCACACATGATCTTCCTCTTTCCAGTGGAGAGTCTCAGTGAGTACAGACACAGGGTTGATTGAACATCACACCCACCACGTGGATTGTAGCAGACTGGTTCGTCAGTCTGAGTAGCTATAACAGGATTAACAAGAGCGTCGAATCCAAGTAGGAGAATCGTTAACAGTAATAAATGTGTTGAAGCTATCTCCAAGTCTGAACCTTCCTTTGTCAGAGTGCACATCAAGGAAGCAGCTTATGCTACATCAAGGGCATAACAAAACAGATACATTGCTCCTTACGTGGTTTTTGGGAACCAATCGCGTTCAAAGTCCGATGGCTGCCTGTAGGCAAAATTAGCTGCTGTGTTCCCTCCATTGCGATAGTCACTGCAATTCGAAAGTACTTCATTGGCGATAAAGCACTTTGCGACATCCAGTGGTTATGAAAGGCATTATACAAATGCAAGTTTTCATTGCATTGTTCAGTCCCTGCCCTTAACATATAACTATCCCATTCAATACCGGGGGAGTTAAAGTTTCAAATTATTAACATCTCGTATTAATTTCTTCACAGATCTGCTCCTCTATTTCCTTCTCACTATTTGGTGGACTGCAGAATACATTGATGCGACCATCAATTCACTCGAAGACACGTGGAGAAGTAAACCGTGGTTTTAATCAGCTTAGAACTGAGCCTGCCTGTGACCAGTACAACACTGAAGGCGGCCCCGCAGGTCAGCAGCTCTTATACTTCCTGTAAAGGGGGTGGAGCCATGGGCAGAGCCCGTACATGCCCCAACATATCCCCTGTGGGTGAAGCCACACAATTGCCCATAGGTAGAGCCCACAGGGTTAATAACATAACAGTGCACTGGTGAATTATCAGTAATTATACATTCAACACATTTACCCCCTGATTAAAAAATGAAGTCCAGGGGGGTGACGGGCTCATAGATTCAGTCGGTCCAGTGCCCGGATCGTACGTTGCGACCGCCGAAGCACTGGTGTTGCAGCCGGTCCGGGTGGCTGCGGAAGTGGGTCCGGAGCAGGCACAGGCGTGGACTCCGGGAGCGGCTCTTCCGGAGCTTCATTCTGGTGGACCGGTGCAGCGGGTGGGAGGGAGCGCAGGAACCATATAGGGGTGGGGGCGCTGAACATGGGAGGTTGGACGGGACATAGTGTGGGGGATGCAGTAGTGGGAGTGGTGTTGGAGCCTGCGGGCGCCAGGTCCCGGAGGGAGACGGTATCTTGCCGGCCATCGGGGTGTTCGACGTAGGCAGAGTGTGGATTGGAGTGCAGGAGCTGGACCCTCTCTACCAGGGGGTCGGTCTTATGGCTCCGAACATGTTTTCGGAGGAGGACTGGACCCGGTGTCATCAACCAGGGTGGAATCGAGGCCCCTGAGGTAGAACCCCTAGGGAAAACAAACAAACGGTCATGAGGAGTCTGGTTTGTGGCCGTGCAAAGGAGGGACCTAATAGAGTGGAGCGAATCAGGGAGGACCTCCTGCCAGTGAGAAACTGGGAGATTCCTGGACCGCAGGGTCAGTAGGACGGTCTTCCAGACCGTCGCGTTCTCCCTCTCCACCTGCCCGTTTCCCCTGGGGTTATAACTGGTAGTCCTGCTCGAGGCGATGCCCTTACTGAGCAGGTACTGACGCAGTTCGTCGCTCATGAACGACGAGCCCCTGTCGCTGTGGACATAACTGGGGAAACCAAACAGGGTGAAGACACTATGCAGGGCTTTAATGACAGTGGGGGTGGTCATATCAGGGCAGGGGATGGCGAACGGGAAGCGGGAGAACTCATCTATGATGTTAAGGAAGTACGTGTTGCGGTTATTGGAGGGGAGGGGCCCTTTGAAATCGATATTGAGGCGTTCAAAGGGCCGGGATGCCTTTACCAGGTGGGCCTTATCCGGTCGATAGAAGTGCGGTTTACACTCCGCACAGATTTGGCAGTCTCTGGTTATAGCTCTGACATCCTCGGTGGAGTAGGGCAGGTTGCGGGCCTTGATGTAATGGGCGAGCCGGGTGACCCCCCCAGGTAGCAGAGGTCATCGTGGATAGCCCGTAGTCAGTCATCTTGCGCGCTGGCACACGTGCCACGGGACAGAGCATCTGGGGGCTCGTTGAACTTCCCAGGACGATATACTATATCGTAGTTATAGGTGGAGAGTTTGATTCTCCACCTCAAGATCTTATCATCCTTGATCTTGCCCCGCTGCGTATTGTCAAGCATGAAGGCAACCGATCGTTGGTCGGTGACGAGGGTAAACCTCCTACCAGCGAGGTAGTGCCTCCAGTGCCGCACGGCTTCCACGATGGCTTGGGCTTCTTTTTCGACCGAGGAGTGTCGAATTTCGGAGGTGGTGAGGGTGTGTGAAAAGAACGCTACCGGTCTGCCTGCTTGGTTGAGGGTGGCGGTGAGAGCGACCTCTGAGGCGTCGCTCTCCACCTGGAAGGGGACGGACTCGTCCACCGCGCGCATCGCAGCTTTGGCGATGTCCACCTTGATGCAGTTGAAGGCCTGGCGGGCCTCGGCTGCCAGTGGAAAGAGGGTGGCCTTAAATAGTGGGCGGGCTTTGTCCGCATACTGGGGGACCCACTGGTCGTAATACGAGAAAAATCTAAGGCACCTCTTCAGGGCCTTGGGACAGTGAGGGAGAGGGAGTTGTAGGAGGGGGCTCATACGGTCAAGGTCGGGCCCTAGGACCCCGTTTTCCACGACGTAGCCGAGGATGGCTAGCCTGGTTGTGCGGAAAACGCATTTCTCCTTGTTGAAGGTGAGGTTGAGCTTTTGGGCGGTTTGGGGAAATCGGTGGAGGTTGGCGTCGTGGTCCTGCTGATCATGGCCGCAGATGGTGATATTGTCCAAGTACGGAAACGTGAGTGGGGTTTGGAGGGAGAGAGAGAGAGAGGGTGTTGGCATGCCGGGGCCGGGGGGGGGGGGGGAGAAGAGAGGGTGTTGGAATGCCGGGGGGGGGGGGAGAAGAGAGGGTGTTGGAATGCCGGGGGGGGGAGGGGGAGAAGAGAGGGTGTTGGAATGCTGAGGGGGGGGGGGGGAGAAGAGAGGGTGTTGGAATGCCGGGGGGGGGAGAAGAGAGGGTGTTGGAATGCCAGGGGGGGGGGGAGAAGAGAGGGTGTTGGAGTGCCGGGGGGGGGGGAAGAGAGGGTGTTGGAATGCCGGGGTGGGGGGGGAGAAGAGAGGGTGTTGGAATGCCGGGGGGGGGGGGGGAGAAGAGAGGGTGTTAGAATGCCGGGGGGGGGAAAAGAGAGGGTGTTGGAATGCTGGGGGGAGGGGAGAAGAGAGGGTGTTGGAATGCTGGGGGGGGGGGGGGAGAAGAGAGGGTGTTGGAATGCCGGGGGCGGGGAGAAGAGAGGGTGTTGGAATGCCGGGGGGGGGGGAGGAGAAGAGAGGGTAGAGGTTGTTGGAATGCCGGGGGGGGGAGAAGAGAGGGTGTTGGAATGCTGGGGGCGTGGGGGAGAAGAGAGGGTGTTGGAATGCCGGGGGGGGGGGGAGAAGAGAGGGTGTTGGAATGCCGGGGGGGGGGGGGAGAAGAGAGGGTGTTGGAATGCTGGGGGGGGGGGGGGGAGAAGAGAGGGTGTTGGAGTGCCGGGGGGGGGGGGGGGGAGAAGAGAGGGTGTTGGAATGCCGGGGGGGGGGAGAAGAGAGGGTGTTGGAGTGCCGGGGGGGGGGAGAAGAGAGGGTGTTGGAATGCCGGGGTGGGGGGGGGGGGGAGAAGAGAGGGTGTTGGAATGCCGGGGGGGGGAGAAGAGAGGGTGTTGGAATGCCGGGGGTGGGGGGAGAAGAGAGGGTGTTGGAATGCTGGGGGGGGGGAGAGAAGAGAGGGTGTTGGAATGCCGGGGGGGGGGGGGAGAAGAGAGGGTGTTGGAATGCCGGGGGGGGGGCGGAGAAGAGAGGGTGTTGGAATGCCGGGGGGGGGGGGGGAGAAGAGAGGGTAGAGGGTGTTGGAATGCCGGGGGGGGGGAGAAGAGAGGGTGTTGGAATGCCGGGGGGGTGGGGGAGAAGAGAGGGTGTTGGAATGCCGGGGGGGGGGAGAGAAGAGAGGGTGTTGGAATGCCGGGGGGGGGGGAGAAGAGAGGGTGTTGGAATGCTGGGGGGGGGGGGAGAAGAGAGGGTGTTGGAGTGCCGGAGGGGGGGGAGAAGAGAGGGTGTTGGAATGCCGGGGGGGGGGGGGAGAAGAGAGGGTGTTGGAATGCCGGGGGGGGAGAAGAGAGGGTGTTGGAATGCCGGGGGGTGGGGGGGGAGAAGAGGGGGTGTTGGAATGCTGGGGGGGGGAGAGAAGAGGGGGTGTTGGAATGTTGGGGGGGGGGAGAGAGAGAAGAGGGGGTGTTGGAATGCCGGGGGGGGGGAGAAGAGAGGGGTTGGAATGCCGGGGGGGGGGGGAGGAGAGGAGAGGGTGTTGGAATGCCGGGGGGGGGAGAAGAGAGGGTGTTGAAATGCTGGGGGGGGGGGAGAAGAGAGGGTGTTGGAATGCATGGGGGGGGGAGAAGAGAGGGTGTTGGAATGCCGGGGGGGGGGGGAGAAGAGAGGGGGTGTTGGAATCCTGGGGGGGGGAGAGAGAAGAGGGGGTGTTGGAATCCTGGGGGGAGGGGAGAGAGAAGAGGAGGTGTTGGAATGTTGGAGGGGGGAGAGAGAGAAGAGGGGGTGTTGGAATGCTGGGGGGGGGGGAAGAGAAAGAAGAGGGGGTGTTGGAATGCTGGGGGGGGGAGAGAGAAGAGGGGGTGTTGGAATCCTGGGGGGGGGAGAGAGAAGAGGGGGTGTTGGAATGTTGGGGGGGGAGAGAGAAGAGGGGGTGTTGGAATGTTGGGGGGGGGGAGAGAGAGAGAAGAGGGGGTGTTGGAATGTTGGGGGGGGGAGAGAGAGAAGAGGGGGTGTTGGAATGCTGGGGGGGGGGGAGAGCGAAGAGGGGGTGTTGGAATGCTGGGGGGTTGGGGGAGAGAGGGTGTTGGATTGCTGGGGGTGTGGGGGAGAGAGGGTGTTGGATTGCTGGAGGGGTGGGGTAGAGAGGGTGTTGGATTGCTGGGGGGGTGGGGGAGAGAGGGTGTTGGATTGCTGGGGGGTTGGGGGAGAGAGGGTGTTGGATTGCTGGGGGGGTGGGGGAGAGAGGGTGTTGGATTGCTTGCTGGTGTCCCATGCATTCTTATTGCAATAAGAATTCCATCCAGTCCATTAAAATTACACTGAGGTCTGTTGTTTTGTAAATAAATGGAGCCCCCATGGTCTTAATTTGTACTTGTGTTTGCAATCTGCTTCTCACTCTCATCTTAAGTCTCACCCCGTGACCAAAAAGCTAACGGTTGTGGATGGATATCAGAATGTGGACTGGCCTCTGGGAAGTGAAAGGCAAGACAGACATAATTGTCAAAATGATGGGAAGACGTTCAAACTGAACTGTCTTTTCAAAACATGATACAACTGTGGCCTCGCACCGAACCTTGACCCCAGTATTGTTTTCTATGTAATTCCTGCATTTCACTAGTTTATCTGTTTATTTGGTTTCATATCTGAAGCTATTGAACAAAAAAAATGCAGTTCAGTTTTTGGTGACGCAGGAAACTTGGGGTGTGAGTTAATGGGAAATAACATCTTGATTTGGTTGTGGACAGGGCAACATGGCACCTTGGCACTGCCAGCATGGCACACTAGCAGTGCCCATGCCAACCTGGCAGTGTCTCCTGGCTGGCACTGCCAGGGTGCTCAGATGGCATCATGAGTGCCAGAGCACCACCCTGTCCAGAGCCCACCACCCGGGGGCCTCTGATTGCCTGCGAGACGCCCCCCCCCGTTAGATCTCACAAGGCGTAACAAGTGTCGTAAATCTTGCGAGAGGACTCTTGAGATTTAACGCCCTCATCGCATCACTGAGCTGGGTGCACCCTTGATATTTGCATATTGTGCCGCTCTGAAAAAAAAAAAAAAAAAAGTACGGAAACGTGGCCCGCAGCCCGTACTGGTCCACCATTCAGTCCATCGCTCGTTGGAACATCAAAACCCCGTTCGTGACGCCAAAGGGGACCCGGAGGAAATGGAAAAGGCGGCCGTCTTCCTCAAACGCCGTGTAGTGGCGGTCCTCCGGGCGGATTGGGAGCTGGTGGTATGCAGACTTCAGACCATGGGGGACACGCGGTAGTGCGCGATCTGATTTACCATGTCTGCAATCCGGGGAAGGGGGTACGCATCGAGCTGCATAAACCGGTTAATGGTCTGGCTGTAATCAACCACCATCCGGAACTTTTCCCCGGTCTTGACGACCACCACCTGAGCTCTCCAGGGACTATTGCTGGCCTCGATGACCCATAGGTAGAGCCACACAATGGCCCATAGGTAGAGCCCATAGGGTTAATAACATAACACAGTGCACTGGTGAATTATCAGTAATTATACATTCACCACAGACATCAAATAATCTATTAGCTGCTTTATTATTTCTCAACTTTAACTGAGTCCTTTCTATTTTTTATCCATCTTTCTCTCGATCCAGCATTGTAATAATTTTCTTCATCAAAACTGCCACCCCGCCTCCTTATTCCCTTCGCAATCTTTCCTACCTTGTACCCAGGAATATTAAGCAAACAATCCTTCTTTTGTCCTGAGTTCAGTTCTCAGTTTATATCTCTACGTCATATTCCCATGTGGCTACTTGCACCTGTAGCTCAGCAACCTTATTAACCACACTTTGCGTATTTGCACCGGGAGCTGGATTTTGCAGTGAGCTTTGGGGCTCTAAGGTAGCTGCCAGATGGGAGTACCCAGCCAAGACTTGCCAGCAGCAAGGCAGAGATCTTACTGGAGGCAGCTTCCTAATTGACCACCCCCTGCAGTAGCTTTCCTATTAGTGCTGTCAGAAAGGCTCGCGATGATGCAGGCCAAGAGGGCCGGGAGCTATGGAACCTCGGCATCTTTACCAGGTGAGGTGGGATCTTCTGAGGAAGGACAGAGATGGAGGCACCCTCAGGCATTCATGAAATTCAAAAGCAGCCAGGCCAACGCTGGTAAGGTCCATTAGAGGGGAGGGAAAACTACCCCGAGGAATTGCTTTGGTCAGAGTTGCAGCTTTTCCTGCTCACGGCCCCGTCACAGGGCTCTGGAGTCTCCAGCTGCGATGATCCTTCTGCAGTCCATCCCCCCCTGCCCTGGCATGGGGCGGGGCAGAGGGGTGGGGGGAGGGGGGCACCCTGCCGGTAGCCCGATGTCAATCAGGCTGCAAACTCCACCTAATCGTGGCCTTCAAGGTTGAAATTAGCTGCCCGCCCCTGTGAAGTGGGCAGTTGATCTACTTCCCAGCCCATCCGGGGAAAATGCCCTGGCCCGGGGATTTTCCCGACGGCATGGGAATGGGAAACCCCAGAGTGGCCGGCTGGTGGGACGGAGAATCCCGCTGCCGGCGGGGGCGCGCCGCACCAGAAAACCGGTGCGGAGGGACGGAGAATGCTGCCCACGATCTTTCCCATTTCGGGAGAGGCAGTGGCAGAGTGGATTAGTAATCCATAGGCCCAGGCAAATGGGGACATGGGTTCAAATCCCACCATGGCAGCTGGTGGGATTTAAATTCTGTTCACCAATCTGGAATTAAAAAAGCCAGGCTCGCGAATAGTGACCATGAAACCAGTGTCAGTGGTTGTAAAAACCCTACTCGTTCACTAATGTCATTTAGGGAAGCAAATCTGTCACCCTGGCCCATATGTGACTCCATAGAATCCCCACAGTGCAGAGGGAGGCCATTCGGCCTTTCAAGTCTGCTCCGACCCTCTGAAAGAACACTCTACTTAGGCCCACGTCCCCCCGCCCAATCCACGTCACCCCACCAAGCCTGCAAATCACTGGACACTAAGGGCAATTTAGCATGGCCAATCCACCTAAACTGCACATCTTTGGACTGTGGGAGGAAACCGGAGCACCCGGAGGAAACCCACGCAGACACGGGGAGAAAGTGCAAACTCCACACAGACAGTTACCAAAGGCTGGTATTGAACCCGGGTCCACGGCGCTGTGAGGTGTCAGTGCTGACCACTGTCCCGCCGTGCCAGACCCACAGCAATGTGGTTGACTCTGAAACAGCCGAGCAAGCCACAACGTCTGAGGCACTGGGGTGCTGTACACCAGATGTTCTGCAGTGGTTCAAGAACACAGCTTACCACCACTTTCTCAAGGGAAATTAGGGATGGGCAATAAAATTGTTGGCCCAGCATATCAGGCGCATTCACATCCTGTGGAAAATTAGATCTTGGTGCGGTGAGAACATGCGGTCCATATCTAACTTCTGCCCTCTTTGTATTTTGTCTTACAATATATTAGAAGTATTAGTATTGATTAATATGTCCTACCTCAACCAAAAATGATAATTGTAGTATTCCTGGGTTAACACACATTTAGCTCCGCCAGTGATTCCGTTCAAATCTGTGCTTTATCATGTGCAAATAATGGTTTCCAGGCTATGTGGGCGGACATGATGTTAGTTATAGTATCTTAATTAACTGTTTGCTTTCAAGTGTTCGAAGCAAATTGGGAAATATTAATTACTCTTCTAGGAATAATTAACTATTATCGTTTAAAATCCTCCACGTAATTATAGGCACAATCGTCCTATTGGCAATTAAGGCAGCCATGAAGATCTCCCTGAATTTAACTGTTCATGAAGGAATCAGAAATCTGTCCTTCTCACTAAATAATGAAATGCCCAAACACCAAAATATAGATAGTTAAGCCTCCAATCCCTCCCCAGCTCTTCCAACCTGGCACCAAATCTCAATCGCTCTTATCCTTGCCGATAAACATTGGCTCCCAGATTCCAAAAGTCCCAGAGTTTAAATTCTTTCTCATTTTTAAATCCTTTCAAGGTCTCACGCCATCCCATCTCTCCAATTTCCTCCAGCCTGACAACTCTCCCTCAAATTCTTAATTCCTCTGATCACCTACCTTCTGCCATCTACCCATCCCTATGCCCTGCCATTGACAGCTGCGTTTTCAGCCATCTTGGGTCCGCATTCTGGAATTCCCGTCTCACCTCCTTTAAGATGCCCTGAAGCCCACCAAACCTTTGATCACCCCCACCTCTCTGCCTGGGAATCAGCTTGTTTTCTGATTGCATCTCCGTGAAGTTGTTTACGTTAAAGTTGCTATTGTTCCTGCTCAGTGATGGACAAGCAGGAGACGTGAGGAAGCAACTTCCCCTTCAGTCAGAATGATACTTGCAAAACAAATCATTACCTTCCATAATCACATGACAAATAATCCTCGCTCAGTTAAGATGAAGTTTATCGGAGTGCAGTTAAAGAGAAGTGCACAATGCTTCGTTGTAATCTATACTGGAGAGGCCTCTGTACTCAGGAAGTCAACACCATATACGGACCAACACAAAAATATTTTATCATACACTCTGTACTACGGTGACGCAGTGGGTTAGCCCTGTTGCCTCATGGCGCCGAAGTCCCAGGTTCGATCCCGGCTCTGGGTCACTGTCCGTGTGGAGTTTGCACATTCTCCCCGTGTTTGCGTGGGTTTCGCCCCCACACCCCAAAAAGATGGACAGGGTAGGTGGATTGAACACGCTAAATTGCCCCTTAATCGGAAAGAATGAATTGGGTACTCTAAATCTATTAAAATAAAACTCTGTTCTACCGAAGCAAATATGCGTTTCCACTCCTAGGTAGTCTGCAATTCTGTTGTTTAAAAACAAAACAAGGTAAGTGAAACACAGAGACTAATCTTCAGAGATGACAGCAGGGAAATAATTAGGCATAACATTTCCTTTTCGGGGTCACCTGATTAGAGTTGGTATTAGCTCGTTTGTGAAAACACTGTTGGCAAATATATTTCATATTTACTCTGGCTAGGAATAGTTTATTGAATTTATGGGACAAATATGTCACAGTATATTGGCATTGAAGGAAATATCGGAGGTTTCATCATTCCGTTTACAAAGCTTAATAGTTTTAGCAGCAGATCAACTCTCCATCTTTTCAGCTGGGGAATAATATGTAGCATAGCAAGGCTTAAAAATCAATGCTAAAATAACTGAACGTTGGGTATTTTATTACAGGAGAACTGATTCAGCCACTTTTGATTTCAATTATTCTTGAGTATTATTTAATATCTATTCATTTTTGTGATTCATTTTCAACAAAACAAAAGACAAAGTAAGGGCCATGGTGTTATAATATTGGGCCAAAGTATTGCAGGTTAAGTTGTTGTTTTAAGCTCCATGAAATTCTGTTTGATAGTGGTAAAAGTATTGAAATCCTCTTGCACCTCTTGTCATTAATCAAGCGCTAAGACAGTCGTGTAAACGACCCGGACATTTTTCAGTCTTTGATAAATAATGGAATGCTAACCTTCAAATTTCTTTTCAATTTAATCACAGCGACTTGGCTGTGTGGAGATTCATCCAGAAACAACAGCACTGATTAGTCATTACTGTGGCCAGGCGAGATGTGTCCCATGGGAGCCCCATTTTAATGTATTGGCTTTTCATACAAGCACTATTGGCGTATTCTGTTCACATTTACTGTTATGGGCTCAAACGTACGGCAGAAAACAAAAAAGGAAATCAGTGCATTGCCATGAGAAGTTCCATCATTTTGCGTGCACGACTTGGGATTTTTTTATGAGCAGCAGAAAGGGTGATTTATTGAAAAGTAGTGACAGAGATAAGCCAGTAGTAATCAAGATGTTGCTTCTTTCCAATTTTCTGCAGCTTTGCAGCATCCACCACTAGCCCTGCAAACACATTTACATCCGGCCATGTGAGTAAAAGCAAAAAATAGTTTTCATTGTAACACATTTGGGCCGGGATTCTCCCGGAATCGGCGGGGCGGCCCGTCCCAGCGCCAAAGAGCGGCGTGAACCACTCCGACGTTGGGCCCCCCGGAAGTTGCGGAATTCTCCGCACTTCCGGAGGCTAGGCAGGCGCTGGAGGGGTTGGCACCGTGCCAACCGGCGGCGAAGGGCCTCCGCCGGCCGGCGCGAGTTGGTGCATGCGCAGGGGGTTTCCTCTCCGCGCCGGCCATGGCGAAGCCCTCCAGAGGCCGCAGCGGAAGGAAAGAGTGCCCCCCATGGCATACGCCCGCCCGCAGATCGGTGGGCCCCGATCGTGGGCCAGGCCACCGTGGGGGCCCCCACCGGGGCCAGATCTGAACTGCCAGCATTTGTACCATTACGTGACCAAACCATTGCGGAGAGGCTGAATAGACTCGGACTGTTTTCATTGGAATGACGGAGGTTGAGGGGTTACCTGATAGAGGTGTACAAGGTTATGAGGGGCATGGATAGAGTGGATGGGCAGACACTCTTTCCCAGGGTGGAGGGGTCAGTCACTAGGGGGCATATGTTTAAGGTCTGTGGGGCAAAGTCTAGAGGAGATGTGCGAGGCAGGATTTTTACACAGAGGGTGACGAGTGCCTGGAACGCGTTGCCAGGGGAGGTTGTGGAAGCAGATACATTAACGGTGTTCAAAAGGCATCTCGGCAAATAGGAATAGAGGGATCCAGCACTGGGAAGTGCTGAGAGTTTTGACCAAGGGTGGTACCATGACTGGTACAGGCTTGGAGGGCCGAAGGGCCTGTTCCTGTGCTGTATTGTTCTTTGTTCTTAGTTCTTTCTACTGAGCAGCTAAGTTGCTAGTTCGTGGTTTTACAAGGCATTTTGTGAATTCAGCTCAGGGCCGGGATTCTCCCCTACCTGGCGGGGCGTGGGGTCCCGGCGGGATGGAGTGGCGGGAACCACTCCGGCATCAGGCCGCCCCAAAGGTGCAGATTTCTCCGCACCTTTAGGGGCCAAGCCCTCACCTTCATGGGCGAGGCCCGCGTCGGAGTAAGGCCTTTGGAGCCATGCCAGCCGGGGCCGAAAGTACTTTGCAGGCCGGCGGACGTCCGCGCATGCGCGGGAGCGTCAGCGGCTGCAGATATCATCCCCGCGCATGCGCAGGGGGGTGGGTGTCTCTTATGCGTCGGCCATGGTGAAGGCTGTGGCCGAGGTGGAGGGAAAAGAGTGCCCCCACGGCACAGGCCCACCCGCGGATCGGTGGGCCCCGATCGCGGGCCAGGCCACCGTGGGGGCACGCCCCGGTGCCAGATCGCCCTGCCCCCCACCCCAGGACCCCAGAGCCCCCCGCGCCGCCTAGTCTCGCTGGTAAGAGAGGTGGTTTGATTCTCGCCGGCGGGACAGGCATTCCAGCAGCGGGACTTCGGCCCATCGCAGGCCGGAGAATCGCCGGGTGGGGGGGGGGGCCACCGACCGGCGCGGCGCAGTTCCCGCCCCCGCCGAATATCCGGTGCCAGAGAATTCGGCAACCGGCAGGGGCGGGATTCACTCCAGCCCCCGGTGATTCTCCAACCCGGCGGGGGGTCGGAGAATCCCGCCCCTGATATATATGATTGCCAAGCATTCATCTGAGGATAAGCGATTACCAGATAGGCGAGCAGGTTCTTACATCTGGTAGATACAGCCTACTTGAAGAAGCAAGAATCAGAGTATGGGGCCATCTAAAAGCATAATGTAACTGAAAACGCCCTCGGGGAAAGTGTAACATATTTAATGTAAAACAAAATGATCTTAAGAGATTAAAAAGTTGCAGTTTCCTTTGTTTGACTATTGATTTCATACGTGCCTGCGGCCAGCAATGGAAAACACCGAAGGTCAGTGCCAGATATCAGCCGCATCTTTGGCCACCATCCCCTTACCCCGCTGCGTGTGAATGACGACAGTTGGGCGATGTTTTCCATGGGGGGCTCCAATTCCTTTTGTTACCACTCAGTGACCACCAGTAGTCGAGGGGATATATTCCACTATGGTAACCTAATTTTAAAATATTGATTGGGTGTGTCGCCTCTCAATGGAGGGACCGTCAGGCACCCTGAAATCCGTTGTAATGAATCGACGGCGGTTTTTATGTGCAGCTTGTTGAATGAAATCAAATTAAATGAATGAAATGAAAATGAAAATCGCTTATTGTCACAAGTAGGCTTCAAATGAAGTTACTGTGAAAAGCCCCTAGTCGCCACATTCCGGCGCCTGTTCGGGGAGGCTGGTAAGGGAATTGAACCGTGCTGCTGGCCTGCCTTGGTCTGCTTTAAAAGTCAGCGATTTAGCCCAGTGTGCTAAACCAACCCCAGGTGTGTGAGCCACAGTCACTCCTCCACTTCCCTCTCTGCAACCCCCCCCACCTCCTCCCCCCCCCCCCTCCCCACCCACTGTGCTCTCCCGCTCGTTATTGAGGACGGGCAAGGTGGAGAGCGAGGAAAGATAATATTGGCACCATCGCGGCTGTCTTGCCTTTCAGCTGTTGTGGAACTGGAATTTCCACTCTCAGCTCTGGGCTGGGCCGATTACATTGGCTGCTAACCGTGAAAGAAGTAAATGTGCCAACGAGGGAGACCCTGCCAAAATCATCTTTGGAAAACAAGACGGTGCCAGAGCTGGAATAAAAAGCTAAGACCCGAGACTAATGATGGGCGGCACGGTTGCACAGTGGGGGCGGCATGGCAACACAGTGGTTAGCACAATTGCTTCACAGCTCCATTGTCCCAGGTTCGATTATGGCTTGGGTCACTGTCTGTGCGGAGTCTGCACATCCTCCCCGTGTGTGCGTGGGTTTCCTCCGGGTGCTCCGGTTTCCTCCCACAGTCCAAAGATATGCAGGTTAGGTGGATGGCCATGCTGAATTGCCCTTAGGTTAGGTGGTGTTACAGGGATGGGGTGGAGGTGTGGGCTTAAATAGGATGCTCTTTCCAAGAGCCGGTGCAGACTCGATGGGCTGAATGGCCTCCTTCTGCACTGTAAATTCTATGAAAATTCTATGAAAGGCATGAATTCCGCCATGGCAATAAGGGAATTTAAATTCAATTGATTAAAAATATCTGGAAGAAGGAGCTGACAATGGAAGTGCTGGAGTAACGTAAAGATGGTTTACCTATGTCCAGGGAAGGAAATCTTCTGTCCTTACCCAGCCTCCAGATCTCCAGCAATGTGATTAGCTCGTAACTGCCCTCTGAAGTGGGCTACCAAACCTCTCAGTTGTATTTACGAAAGCGCTCACCGTTACATTCGCAAAGGCAGCTGGACGTGGGTTATCGTTGACACTGATATCCCATGAATGAAATAACTAAAAATCATCCAGGGATTGGAGACAACAATTAATTGTGAACTGAAACCAATTCTTTTCAAATATTCTGGTCTCACTGATGATCATATTATTGTTAGGAAAATAAAGGTAGTTTAAAGGGATTTATATTTGTATCGGTAAACATTAGAAATAAGGAGCGGGATTCTTCGGAAACCGGCGGGGCACCTTGGAATCCTCTGCACCTTCAAGGGCTAGGCCGGAGCCAATGTGGTTTGCGTGGCGCCGGCCAGCGGGGAAGGGGCTTGGCGCCACGCCAACCGGCGCCGAAGGGCCTCCGCCGGCCGGCGCGAGTTGGCGCATGCACGGGAGCGCCAGCGTGTGCTGGCGTCATCCCGGCACATGCGCAGGGGGGGTTCGTCTCCGCGCCGGCCATCGCGGACCGGTACACCAGCCGGCGCAGAGGAATAGATTGCCCCCACGGCACAGGCCCACCCGCTGATCGGTGTGCTCCGATCACGGGTCAGGCCACCATAGGGGTACGCCCCGGGGCCAGATCTCCCCATGCCCTCTGGAGGACCCCGGAGGCCTCCCGCGGAGCCAGGTCTCGCCGGTAAGTACCTGTCGTAACATACGCCAGCGGGATTGGTCGGAAACGGGTGGCCACTCAGCCCATTGCGGGCTGGACAATCGCCGGGGGGGGCGCTGCTAGCGGCCGCCGACCGGCGGGCCCGATTCCCGCCCCCGCCAAATTCCCGGCGCCGGAAAATTCGCCAGCCGGCGGAGGCGGGATACACGCCGCCGCCCCCGTCGACTCTCCGACCCGGCAGGGGGTCGGAGAATCCTGCCCAAGGTATAGCTTTGAGTGGGTTTAGTTTAATGTTTCTGTGTCTGGAAGGGTAAAACCTATAGTTAAATTCATGCTGGACAAAGGTGTTTGTATATGTGGAGGTTGGTTAACTTCCAACTGTGTTTCGATTGGGCTGAGAGAGGGCTACGGCGTGAAGAAGAGACAAACCAGCAGTGATTGCTTCACAACTGGGACTTGTAAAGTAAATAAGCTTTAAAAATTTTATTTCGCTAATTTGATTGCAGTTGACGATTGGTAGTGAGCGAGGAGGCAGCTCTCACAGTTCTGCTAGAAGCAGTTGGTTTAGAAGGCTCGACAGGGAACATCTCTCTCAGCTTTGCTAAAAGAAAAGCTATACGCGGAGTAATGGTTAAGAACACAAGTGCAGAGATCTGAAGAGTAGCTGAAGAGTAGGGGCTGGTATAGCACAGTGGGCTAAATAGCTGGCTTGTAATGCAGAACAATGCCAGCAGTGCGGGTTCAATTCCCGTACCGGCCTCCCCGAATAGGCGCCGGAATGTGGCGACTAGGGGCTTTTCACAGTAACTTCATTGAAGCCTACTTGTGATAATAAGCGATTATTATTAGTTAGTTAAGCAAACTGGAGAAATGAAGAGAAGTTTCCAAGAAGTCTGTGGTTAAAGGTACTAGAACAGAGATCTGTTCAGTAAAAAAGATAGACAGAGCTGAGAAGAATGCTGAGACACCAGAAGTATATCTGAAGTGATTTTCAGGTTTGTGAAATGTTCACTACAGCCTTTGGAACGTGAGTTGAAATAACTATGGATATCAGTGTCTGGATCTCGAAGGTTGTGTGAAAGCATTTAAGACAAAGGAAATCCTAAAAGTGGCTGGCAGAAAATTCTGGATTGAATTCGCTGTTAAAAGTGGATATATATTTTTGCTTAAAAGAGTCATTTGAAAAAACAGATCAGGACTTCAGAATGCAAATCCCTAAGGAAAAGCGCAACCATGCGAGACGATCTTATAGCGCGTTTGTGGGAGTGGAGTTTGGACACTCTCACATGACAATCATCTGGAGGGAGTCTGAGGAGACATCCACAAATATTCACTTGGGGTTCAGGGTGGAGAGTGTATGTACCTCCAGTTACCTTGTGTGCTTAAAAGGGACTTTGTGTTGATGAGACCAATGTAGATTAAGATGTACTTTGTAATCTGCATTAATCCTAAAACCTGTGTGTAGTTGTAGGGGGAGTAAAGCATATTCCATCAAGGAAGAGATGGTGTGCACAAGGGGTGGTGAGGAAGAGAGAGTGAGTACGCGGGTTGGTGAGACAAAGAAAGTGTGTGCAAGGTGTGGGGTGGAAGTGATAGCATATGCAAGGGGGTGGGAGGCAGGCACAGTGTGTATGAGGGATGGGGGAAAGAGAGCGTATATAATAATAATAGTAATAATAATCTTAACAATAATCTTTATTGTCACAAGTAGGCACACATTAACACTGCAATGAAGTTACTGTGAAAAGCCCCTTGTCACCACACTCTGGCGCCTGTTCAGGTACGTAGAGGGAGAATTCAGAATGTCCAAATTACCCAACAGCACGTCTTTCAGGACTTGTGGGAGGAAACCAGAGCACCCGAGGCAGCCCACGCAGACAAAGGGAGAACGTGCAGACTCCATTCAGACAGTGACCAAAACTGGGAATCGAACCTGGGACCCTGGAGCTATGAAGCAACAGTGCTAACCACTGTGGTACCATGCCGCCCCATATATGAGGGGTGCAGGGAAAGAGAGAGTGTGCGTGAGGGGTTGGGAGGAAGAGAGTGTTTGTGAGGGGCAAACAGAGTGTATCAGAGGGGTGGGGAATGTCATGATATTCAGATAAACATCATGGTGCAAACATACATACACACTGATAGACAGATCAACGAACCAATCAATACACACACAACATCACAGCCAATCACAGGCAAGAGCATACAGACTATAAAACGGGGAACACGACATGTCGTATTGGGTGCTCTGCTACATAGACGAACCAACGCGGTTGCGGATGGTACAACTCAGTTTTATTACTAACAATAACAACGTCTGTAAACTGGTTACTGTGGTTCGTTCATTACCCTCTAACCTGTGGACCTAGCCCTAACACTATCTTGGAGAGGCACTCAGCACATGGTGAATGTCTGAGCGGCTTGCAGTGAGCTCTGTGCCCTGAGCTGTCTCCTGCTGGAATGAGCGGGAAGTGTCGTGTTCCCCGTTTTATAGTGTGTATGCTCTTGCCTGTGATTGGCTGTGATGGTGTGTGTGTGTTGATTGGTCCGTTGATCTGTCCATCCGTGTGTATGTGTGTTTGCACCATGATGTTTATCTGAATATCATGACAGGGAGGAAAAGAAAGTGGGTGATTGTGGTGGGGAAAGAGAGAGTGTGCGCAAGAGAGGATGAGGAAGGATGAGTTGCCCTTGGAAAGGGTCCAGAGGAGGTTCACAAGAATGATCCCTGGAATGAAGAGCTTGTCGTATGAGGAATGGTTGAGGACTCTGGGTCTGTACTCTTTGGAGTTTAGAAGGATGAGGGGGGGATCTTATTGAAACGTACAGGATACTGCGAGGCCTGGATAGAGTGGACGGGAGAGGATGTTTCCACTTGGAGGAAAAACTAGAAGCAGAGGACACAATCTCAGACTGATGGGACGGTCCTTTAAGACAGAGATGAGGAGGAATTTCTTCAGCAAAGGGTGGTGAATCTGTGGAATTCTTTGCCGCAGAAGACTGTGGAGGCCAAATCACTGAGTGCCTTTTAGACAGAGATAGATATGTTGTTGATTAATAAGGGGATCAGGCGTTATGGAGAGAAGGCAGGAGAATGGGGATGAGAAAAATATCAGCCATGATTGAATGGCGGAGCAGACTCGATGGGCCGAGTGGCCTAATTCTGATCCTGTGTCTTGTGGTCTTATGGAAGGGTGGACTTCAGCCTTTAAACCCTGGGTGGGGGAGGGCCCTGGACATGCAGCTGAGCACAAGGCCCCGTGAACTGTAAATTCACCTCTGGGTGTTGGGAAAGGGTTGCCATAATAGGTATGTGTTCAAACAGTAGAAATGGAAAACCCACAGAGGCTTTTTTTTGTGAATTTTCAATGAAAGCTGAAAGAGACTTACTGATTTTAATTGCACAGGCAGACATATCCCAAACACATACCTAGAACATCTTTTAAAAGGGTGAAAGCTATTTGCAAATTCTAGTTCGAGAAAAGTATTCGAGAAATAATTGCAGTAATTTTGTTACATTGTGTTCATTTGTCACGTGTGCTTAGTAACCTAAACTGCACGCCGTTTTAGAATATTTATTATTATTAGTTTGATGACTTTGTCAATTATCAATATACACAGGGGGATAATTAATTTATTTTATTTGGGCAGCGCGGTAGCACAAGTGGATAGTACTGTGGCTTCACAGGGTCAGGGTCCCAGGTTTGATTCTCTGCTGGGTCACTGTCTGGGCGGAGTCTGCACGTTCTCCCCGTGTCTGCGTGGGTTTCCTCCGGGTGCTCTGGTTTCCTCCCACAGTCCAAAGACGTGCAGGTTAGGTGGAGTGGCCATGATAAATTTCCCTTAGTGACCAAAAAAGGTTAGGAGGGGTTATTGGGTTGCGGGGATAGGGTGGAAGTGAGGGCTGAAGTGGGTCGGTGCAGACTCGATGGGCCGAATGGCCTCCTTCTGCACTGTATGTTCTATGTTGTATTCGAGCAGAATATAAAAGAATAGCTTTCAAAATAAGGTCGCAACCAAATGGATCATCGTTAATGTTTGATATTTTTCAACGATCATAGATATATTTCAGTGTCGAGTTCTCAGCAATGGTGATATTCTGAGAGGATGATGAAAAGTGCAACATTTCTGCCGACACTTAGCAATTTTTTTACTGGGGGCTAAGTTCTAAAATGCAACGGCAAGCATGTTTAAACTATAATTTATCATTCCAGTATTACGAGTGAATATTTTGGGTCTGACCTTGATGTGAGAAGTACCCTGCAACAATCCAAGATGATAACTTGCCTCTAACAGTGATAGTATACCTTAGGTACAGCCAGAATGGTTTGTGTGCTGTTTCTGTGCCAGGGAGTGAGGTATTTTGGTTGATTCTGTCCAACAGTGGCCTTCAGAAAGCAGGGATATATTTTGTGTTCAATCCCTCCTCTCTGGATAGTGAGGCAGACTCTGATACATGTTGCCAGGGATACTAGAACCAGGGTATCAAGGTGGGGTGGAGATGGGGGTCGAGACTGGGAGGGGTGGGGGGCGCACTGTGATGAGGGTGTGGTAATGTAGAGGAATTGAGACGAAGGGCGCAAAGTGTCAAGTTGGAGTGTAAAAACAGAGTTTTAATCACTTTCTGAATATGCCACAAAGGATTATTCTCTCAAGTGTCATGAGGACAAATTTCTGCTCAAACAAAATGGTTACCTATCCTGATCCATGGGAAGTTGCATTGGAATTGCTGCAAGTGACACAACTCATCCCCTCAAAGAACAGAAAGCTTGTGGGTGAAACAAACATTAACTGCATCAAACCCGCAGGGAGCTGACCATCTCTGCAGAGGATTCCATCCAGGTTAAAGGTTAAGTGGCGGGAAAAACCTCACCTCACCAGAAACCTCTCATGTGACCTCCAGAGCGGAGGTGAGGCAGCATTTTACCAGGTATGGTATCAAGGTGTCTGAGCATAACTGGAATCAATGGCAATCGAGGGGAAACCTTCCGCTGGTTGGAGTCATACCTGACACAAAGGAAGATGGTTGTGGTGTTTGGAAGACAACCATCTCCGCTCCAGGACATCGCTGCAGGAATTCCTCAGGGTAGTGCCATCGGCCGAACCATCTTCAGCTGCTTCATCAATGGGCTCCCTTCCATCATAAGGTCAGAAATAGGGGTGTTTGCTGATAATTGCATAATGTTCAGCACCATTCATGACTCCTCAGATACAGAGGCAGTCCATGTATAAATACCGCAAAATCTGGACAATATTCAGTCCTGGGCTGACAAGTGACAAGTAATATTCGTGCCTCACAAGTGCCATGCAATGACCATCTCCAACAAGAGAGGATCTAACCATTGCCCTTGACATTCAATTGCTGAATCCCCTCACTGTCAACATTCTGGTGGTTACCATTGACTTGAAACTGAACTGGACTAGCCATATAAATATCATGGCTACAAGAGCACGTCAGGGGCTAGGAGTCCTATGGGGAGTAGCGCACCTCCTGACTCCCCAAAGTCTGCCCACAATCAACAAGGCACAAATCAGGATTGTAATGGAATACTTTCCTCTTGTCTGGATGAGACTTAAAATTCTTGACACCATCCAGCACAAAACAGCCTGCTTGATTGGCACCCCTTCCACAAACATTCAATCGGCCGACTACCAACGCATAGTGACCACAATGTGTACCACCTACAAGATGTACTGCAGGACTCACCAAGGTTCCTTAGGCAGCACCTTCTAAGCACATGACCACTTGCATCTAGAAGGACAAGAGTAACAGACACGTGGGAACACTACCACCTGTAAATTCCACTTCAAGACACTCGCCATCTTTGAAAATATATTGCCGTTCCTTCACTGTCGCTGGGTCCAAGTCCTGAAACTCACTCCCTAACAACTGTGGGTGGACTAACACCAAATGAACTGCGGAGGTTCAAAACGACAACTCACCACTGCTTTCTCAAGGGCAATTAAGGAGGGGCAATAAATGCTGACCTTTTAAAAAAAAAAATTTAGAGTACACAATTCATTTATTTTCCAATTAAGGGGCAATTTAGCGTAACCAATCCACCTAGCCTGCGCATGTTTTGGGTTGTGGGGGTGAAACCCACGCAAACACGGGGAGAATGTGCAAACTCCACACGGACAGTGACCCAGAGCCGGGATCGGACCTGGGACCTCGGTGCCATGAGGCAGCAGTGCTAACCACTGCGCCACCGTGTTGCCCTATAAATGCTGACCTAGCCAGCGATGGGCATATCCAATCAATGTATGTTAAAAAAAGCAAGTACTAAAGTAGTCCATAGAAATTGCATCATTATTTTCACCTATATCTTTGATATTTGAAACAAAAAGTAATGGAGTCAAACCCCTGCTTAATCTACTTCACCTCCTTCCCAATTGGTTTTCCAACAGACACTGCAAGCAATGAATCGAAAATGCCCCAATACAAGCCAGAGCGGGAATAAATAATCTATTCTCAATAACTGCTGAAAAGCTCCTCCAGCATACCAAAGTCAAATATTATAAACAAGAGGCCAGCGAAGCAACTCACATGCATCCTATTTTAGTGACTGTATAATAGGACATTGCAGGAAGTCTTTGCTCTACAGTGAGTAGTGTCCCTGCCTCTGAGCCAGAGGCTCAAGGTTTGAGTCCCGAGCTTGATGATTATGGAAGGTAAATTCATAATGTGGCCAAACAGTTTAATTATGAATGTGGATTGTTGTGTGATGTACACTGGGATAACACAGGCTGCAACTCGATGCAGCTTTGACCAAAAGATACTCCAGACTTTGAAGTAAGTTCAATGTGATTTATTGAACCATTAGCACAGTTCTCTATGAGTTCGACTCTCCTGCTAATCTTGCTATAGTAACTCAGTCTAACTAACCAGTCTGCTCCAAGCCACGTGGTGGGTGTGATGCTTCTGATCTGCCCCTGTCCTTCTCTCTAAGTGTCGCCTGTGGAAAGAGACAGAGCATGTGTGCCCTGTCCTTATATATGGGTTGTGTAATGCCCCCTTGTGGTAGTGTCACCTCTGGGTGTCTTGACTGCCCATTGGTCGTGTCCTATTCTATGTGTTCATTAGCTGTATGTCTGCATGTCATGACGTCTCTGGTGCTCCCTCTAGTGTTTACTTAGTCGTAATGTAATTACATTAACCCCTTGTGTATTTACAGTGATGCATATCACCACATGGATAACCTTCCGATGCACCCATGGTGAGCAGCGGAGTCTCCTGGCCAGTCATGCTCGCTGTGTAGTGGCGCCCCACAAGCTTCAGCCTCTGGCGACAGGTGACAGCTAGTGACGTGTTCCAGGAAAAACCTATCCAGGGAAAAAGACAAATGCATGCTTTGCCTGCCTCAAATAAGTGTGGGAAGAGGAAAGAAGCATACAACCGTACATCAATTAAGTGGGATAATAATAATCTCTCCCTATTCTGCACTAAGATCGTAGATCGCAAATCTCTACACTTTGATCTATTCCTTCAAACACCAGGTTATGTTGCAATGCTTGTTTCGCCGCCATCCTCTTGCCCCTTAGCACTGCTGCAAGCCTCACACCCACAGTTCACAACTTGCACACACTGCCAGCTCTTCGACTACGACAGCCACATCACCCGCGCCACACTCACTGACACCCTTCCCTCTCTTGTGCAGGCCAAGTTCATTGGATATGGACGATAAGGGAATAGTGTAGATGGGCTTTCGAGTGGTTCCACAGGTCGGTGCAACATCGAGGGCCGAAGGGCCTGTACTGCGCTGTAATGTTCTACTGTTCTAAAGGAGCCACAAAACAGGAGTGAACCAGAAGGAGACAGGCACACCTGCATTTCCTGGTCGCCATGGAGATGATGCTGATGGGCATCATTGTGATGGCCATTGCTGAGGCCGTGAACTCAATGGGGGGATGGGGGGGGGGGGGTGATGAAACAGTAGAAGATGAGGGTTGCTTGCACCAAATCCTCCTTCTCAAAACCCACTTCTCCCTCGTCCAACAATCTCTTCCGATTTCTAAGATGCAGATGACAATAAGCAATGCACCTCTTACTTTACACTCCGACTCCTTATCGCACCAAAATTTACCTTTGTACTTTTCTCCTTTTGGACACCCATGAAAGTGGAGGAACAACAAGAAGGCAGTGATGATGAAAACATTCCACCATTGAACTTTGTAATGGTCGCCACAGCTCAGCCACGGACATTGCATGTAATTTAGATAATAGCACAGGGGAGGATTGGGGGGAGGGACTCTGCATGTGGTGGGACACTGTATACAAGTGGCCTACAGCCAGGACTAAGAACAAGGATATTGCAGGTATGGGCTCATTGAATTGCTGCCGAGGACTCAGCTGAGGAGGTCAATGGGACGGCCTACAGAAGGAAGCTGGTGCGAATGCACAAAGAGATGCTCAGTGTGTTGAAAAGCCAGACAGAAAGCCTCTATGTCAAAGAGCACGGGGGAGCATGTAACCAACTCGCACAGGTCTTGACGCCCATAGTTTCCAGCATGGTAGTAGTCAGTTCACACACTTGTGGACCCAAACAAGGTGCAATGTTGGAAGGCTGATCTCAGCGATTTCAGTGCAGCACAGTGATATTGTAGTGCTGCTCATCATACTGACTGCAAGGTCAGTTCCCTCATAACAGCAATGTTGTGCAACAGGCAGCAGACCACCACAAATCTTGACGCTCACTGTGGAGTGCTGAGCAGAAGCGTTGTTTCAAACCAATGGCACGCTTTGGCAGATCGCTGCGTGTGTGACTGAGTTTCACTTCAGAGACTTCAGCTGAGCTTTCCACAGATGGCGACATTGCACAAAGTCACCCTGTAGTTTGCCATGTGGCTCAAATGCAGCTGGCACAGTGGGCTGCCTCAGAATGATGGCATTGTGATTGCCAAGATACAGGGCAATACGCTGCATGGTTGTCTGCCATTATCTGGACGCTGGGCAGGCGGAATCTCTTTTAGTTCCAGTAAAGAGCACAGCTAACATATGGGAGCAGCTAAGCAATGTTTATTTATTTATCCTTCCATGGGGGCTTGGATGCCATTGGTTGGGCCAGCATTCATTGCCCATCCCTAACTGCCCTTGAGGAGGCGCTGGTGAGCTGCCTTCTGGACCCGCGGCAGTCCACGTGATGTAGGTGCACCCACCTGTCCTGTTAGGGAGGGAATTCCAGGATTTTCATCCAGGGACGGTGAAGGAACGGTGATGTGGTTCCAAGTCAGGATGGTGAGTGGCTTGGAAGGGAACTTGCAGGTGGTTTGTTCCCAAGCATCTGCTGCCCTTGTCCTTCTGGATGGCAGAGATTTGGAAGGTTCTGTCAAAGGAGCTGCAGTGAATATTATATATGGTACACACTCCTGTCCCTGTGTGTGTGGTGGGGGGAGTGAATGTTTAATGTGATCGTCACATCCAATAAAACGGGCTGCTTTGTCCTGGACAGTACTGAACTGCTTGAGCGTTGGAGCTGCACACAATCCAGACAAGTGCAGAGTGTTCCATCACATTCCCGACTTGTGCTTTGTAGATGGTGGACAGGTTTTGGGGATCCAGGAGGTGAGTTACTCACTTCAGAATTCCAGCTTCTGACTGCTCTTGTGGCCACAGTATTTATATGGCTGGTCCAATTCAGGTTTTTTGTGACTAGGATGTTGATAGTGAGGGGATTCAGCAATGGTAATGCCTTTGATTGTCAAAGGAGGTGGTTGGATTCTCTCTTGTTGGAGATGGTCGTCAAGAGCATTTGTGTGGCATGTATGTTACTCACCAATTATCAGCTCAAGTCTGGATATTTTCCAGATCCTGTTACGTATGGACACTGTCATGAAATCCACATTAACATATCATGGTGCAATCACACACACACACTGATGGACAGGTCGACGGACCAACCAACACACACACACATCGCAGCCAATCACCAGTGAGAGCACACGCACTATAAAACAGGGAACACCACAGTTCCCGCTCATTCCACCAGGAGATAGCTCAGAGCACAGAGCTCCCAGCGCGCCTCTCAGACATACACCATGTGCTGAGTGCCTCACTAAGATAGTGCTGGGGCTGGGTCCACAGGTTAGCTGGTGAAGTACGAACCACAGCCTGAAGTTAATAGTTATTATTATACAGAATAATAAAACAGAGTTGTACCATCTACAACCGTGTTGGTTCGTTTGTACATCGGAACACCCAACACGACAAACACTGACGACTTCAGTATCTGAGGAGCCATAAATGGTGCTGGACATTGTGAACTGATCAATGAACATCCCCACATCTGACTCTATGACAAGAGAAATGTCATTGATGAAGCAGCTGAAGGTGGTTGGATACCCTCTGAGGAATTCTGCAGTGGTGTCCTGGAGCTGAGATCATTAACCTCGAACAACCACGACCATCTTCCTTTGTGCTACGTATAACTCCAACCAGGCGTTTTATCCCTGATTCCCATTGACTCCAGTTTTTCTAGGGCTCCTTGATGCCATACGCAGTCAAATATTGCTTTGATGCCAAGGGCAGGCTCTCTCCTTTCCCTTCTGGCAATCAGCTCTTTTGTCGAAGTTTGGACCAAGGCTGTAATAAGGTCAAAGTTGAGTGACCCTAGCGGAACCCAAACTGAACATCAGTGAGCAGGTTGTTGCTGAGTAAATGCCACTTGATAGCACTGTCGATGACCTCTTCCATCACTTTGCTGGTAATCAGGAATAGCCTGATAGGGCGGTAATTGGCTGAGTTGGATTTGTCCTGCTTATTGCGTTCAGGACATACTTGGGCAACTTTCCACATTGCCGGGTAGATGCCAGTGCTGTAACTGTACTGGAACAGCTTGGCTAGGGGCGCAGAAAGTCTGCAGCACCAGTCTTCAGTGTCATTGGGAGAATGCAGCCACAGACTCTGCAGTATCCAGTGCCTTCTGTCATTTCTTGATATCACGTGGAATTAATCGATTTGTCTGAAGACTGGCCTCTGTGATGCTGGGGACGTCAGAGGGAGGCTGCGATGGATCATCCACCTGGCAGCTCTGGCTGAAGGTGGTTGCCATGGTTATATGTACATGTGTTTACTGGCACCCAGTGAAGCTATATGCTCACTCCACCTGCTGTTTTTCTTAGCAACACGCCACCTGCTGCTCTTTAGCAAGAGAAAATTATGTATAGTCAGCTCGCAATCAAAAGAGAGTCAATGACCTTCCTTGCTCAAAGGTGGATGGGAAACTGAGAGAAGGTGAAATGTCGGCCTTCAGTAGCAGCCTGTACAGAGTTCTACACATCAACATTCAGGGCCGCAAATACCTTCACAGTCATTGGCAATCTGGCCATTGCCTGTCCTCTGAGGTTGCAGTTGTGGCTAGATTTCAATGCTGTTGTTCTTATTGAAGTGTAAGTGTCTCATTGTTCCTTATGTTGTCTACACCAGAGAATTGTTCCCTGAGCACTCTGAGTGATGTGGCTCCCTGCTGGTGACCGTCTTCCCCTCCGCTCTCTTCCACATGTTTGTCCTGTTCTACGTGCCCTCTGTTCATTCTGCAAAGGCACGCAGTATTCGAAAAGGAAATGCCTACCAGCGCACCCATGCCTTACAGCGACAGATTCGTGCAAAGGCCTGAAAGTCAGCGAATGTCCCGTCAGCACATGTCAGCTCTCCCTGTAGAACACTGCAACATTAAACTCTACAAAACACCAAACACTTGATCAAGGAATGAGTCAGAAGAAAATCAACCAGCAACTAACCTGCAATTGCAGATCCCTTAAAATAGCACTAATGGGGGTTCCTTCGGGCTGCTGAATATGTGTTCAGCTGTGCAAGGTTATAGAGGCGCATTAGCTGGAGCGTTGATCTCCAAAATGGCACTGCTGGTGTCCAATTAGTGATGTGATATCATGATCTGCCTGCCCCGCATAGCTCCAGCGGCCATTCACTATGAACCCTAACGGCAACATGAATGGGCATCTGGCACAACTCGCCCGAAGAGTATGTGCACAAATGCATGAATGCCGTTTATGTCCTCAAACAACACCCATGGCATCGAAACAACAGGAACTACTTGTCCCAGTCTGAGAGCGTGTGCATGAAATAACTCCTGATATGTGTACGGTGTGGCTGGTTTATTGCTGTGGAGCTCAGGCAGACATGATATTGCAATTTAGTCTTTAATTAAGATTCGGAAGGAATTGCAAGTAGTGTTTGAGAGTTATGTTGACATGTACAGAAGATCAGCGTTTGTGCACATTTTATTATGATCCCTGGCTGCCACTACACTCAGTGAGCTCAACAGTTAAGGAAACAATACGAGCATGGAGTCCCTATTGGGAGATAGATAGAAAAGAAAGAAGCAGACAGATTACTACTGAAGAGAAGCAGTAAGAGATTTGTACAATTATTCGGAGAATGAAAGCAAACAGATTCTAGACACTGAGCCACACAATGTTCTACTGAGGAAGGGAATAGAAAATTAATGAGCTCACAGCAGAGCCAAGGGAATGAGGGAGGAAACAATGGGATGGGCAGGAGATTCGTTGATGTGATGCATGGACACAGATTTTCTGTTGTAAAGGCAGAGATCTAATGAGTCAGTGGTTTGCCTGCTTGAGGCAAAGGATGTTGAGGAGTGGGTAGATAATTAAGATTGAATGCAAGAAGATGCAGCTAAACCTGCTGTCGCTGCACGCATCAGAATGAACAACAGAGTGAAGAATTCAGCAGCTTCAGAAGTAGATTGAGGTATCTTGCTTGGAAACAGAAGGCGAACACGTGTAAAATTGTGTTTCCTGGTCATTACTAGACTTTGATCAATGTAATGAGATTCTGAGCTGAATCTTTCGTGATGTTGGGCGGGAGGGGGGGGGGGTGCAATGATGAGTTTCCTGTGAGCAAGGCAGAGCCAGGAAACTATAGCCACTGAACCATAACATATCCTAACAATTTTTTGGACATTAGTAGATGATCAGTAGGGGCTATGGATTGTTGATAATTTGGCAGGGGGGGGGGGACCGGGAGTGGGGGATTTATAATAAAACATCACTGCAAAAGATCTCGAGGTGGCATAAAGTATTACTTTATTTACACAGCAAGTTGTTGTAAGCTGGAATGTACTGCCTGAAGGGGGCCGGGGGGGGGGGGGGGGACGGACGGACGGGGGGGGGGGGGGGGGGGGGGGGGGGGCGGGGGGGCGGGGGGGGGGGGGCGCGAAACCAGATTGGATTGGATTTGTTTACTGTACCAAGGTACAGTGAAAAGTATTTTTCTGCAAGCAGCTCAAACAGTCCATTTAGTTCATGAAAATAAAATTAAATAGAAAGAAATTACATAATAGGGCAACACAAGGTGCACAATGTACATGGACACCGGTATCGGATGAAGCATACAGGGTGTAGTGTTAATCAGGTCAGTCCATAGAAGGGTCGTTTAGGAGTCTGGTGACAGTGGGGAAGAAGCTGTTTTTGAGTCTGTTCATGCGTGTTCCAGACTTCTGTATCTCCTGCCCGATGGAAGAAGTTGGAAGAGTGAGTAAGCCGGGTGGGAGGGCTCTTTGATTATGCTGCCCGCTTTCCCCAGGCAGCGGGAGGTGTAGATAGATTCAGTGACAGTGTCGACAGTGTCATTGGATAAGAGCGGAGGAGTGAGACTAGTTGTAAACTCTTTCAAAGAGCCTTTCAAAATTCTTTCAAAGGGCAGCACGGTGGCACGGTGCTTAACGCTGCTGTCTCACAGCCCCAGGGACCCGGGTCCAATTCCCACCTCGGGCGTCTGTCTGTGTTGAGTTCACACGTTCTCCCCGTGCCTGGGTGGGTTTCCTCCAGGTGCTCTGGTTTCCAGTTTGTGCAGGTTAGGTGGATTAACCAGACTAAATTGCCTCTTAGTGTCCAAAGTTTAGGTGGGGCTACAGGGATAGGGTGGGGTGTAGGCCTAGGTTAGGCTGCTCTTTGAGAGGGTCAGTGCAGATTCAATGGGCCGAATGGTGCCATTCTGCACTGTAGGGATTCTAAGATTCTGTGAACCAGCACAGGCACAGAGAGGGCCTAATGGTCTCTTTTTGTGCTCTAACATTCTATGATTCTATCCCTGAACCACACGTTGAATGGAAGTAGGAAAGTGTTTTTAATATAAAACAGAATGGAGAAATAATGGGCCAGAACATTAATGGAGTGCCTGTCCGCCTCTATTTCATTACACTGAAATCCAGCCGCATTTCCTTGTCCGATCATCCAACTCAGGCCAGGTGTGAAAGGTGCAGGCTGGCGGGTTCCCAAGGCCTCCAGACGAGTGCGGGAGAGTCGGGGAGAGGGAACCACGCCCCCTTTTTTACAGCACTAACTGCCGTAAAGCAGGTAGGTTTAATGATCCAGCCACCTTGAGAAGCAAGGGAGAAGGCGAGTGTGTAAGGTAAGTGGGTAGGATGGGGAGGGGGTTGGTTTGGGGGGAAGAAAGCGATCAATGGCAGGGAGTTGGTAATGTGTGGAAGGGGGTTGGGTGGTTGGCGCGGGGCGGTGTTGAGTGCTCAATGGGGGTTGACCAGCGGGGGAGGTCGGGTGGAGAGTTGGATTGTCACTGGGGAGTTGGTTGTTTGGTCAGCGGCGGGGGGGGTCAGATGGTCAGTGGGGGAGAATCAGGTGGCCGTGTGAGTATCAGGAAGGTAGTCACGGGGTAGACTGCGGGTTGGGAGGTAGTCAAGAGATTGGAGGGCAGTTAGGGGATTAATCAGTAGGGGATTAATCAACATGAACCATGTTGCATTACATTCATCCCCCGCCATCTGGCCTGCAAAGTCCTACCAACTGTCCTGGCTTGAGACAATTCACACCTCTTTAACCTGGAGTTACCCCATCTCTGGGTCTGTCAAGATTTAATCACCTGCTAATGGTCGCATTCCAAGCATTGTTTGGCATCTTTGAATTTATCGATATATATGTTTCTGGGACATACCTCTTCATTCACCTGAGGAAGGAGCAGCGCTCCGAAAGCTAGTGACATTGAAACAAACCTGTTGTACTTTAACCTGGTGTTGTAAGACTTCGTACTATTTGGACAGGTATGAGTTGGGATTTTCTTTTGCAATGATGGTTCTTTGGGGCTTGGGGTTGTGTGTTAAAGTGGATTTCTTTGTTTCCCTGGGACCGGGCAGGGGGGAGGGGAGTGAGGTGGGGGGACGGGCTGCGACCATCAGAGCCTGGTAGAACAGGTTTTGGTGAGTCTCGCCGGGGTGAAAAGTTGGGGGAAGGTGTTTTCGAGAGGAAGTGGAAGGGAGGGGTCCGGGAGGGGTTGGGGGGAGTTTACAATTCATGGGTGTCATTCATTGTACACTTTCGGGGATTGGATGGTCTTGAATATTAGTCAGGGGGCGGGTTGGGGGGTTGAACTATATATGTTAATGATGACTATGGGCGATTCCTGATTCCTTTTTAAAAATGTGATGCTTATATTATCATGCGGGCTGTTGTTTGGAGGTTGGTGGGAGGATGGGATCGTTGTTGTTAATAAGGGGATTGTCATTGTATTCGTTACCGTTTACCGTTTGTTGGTGGGTGTAGATTTTGTCGAAAATGTGAAAAAGTAGAATAAAAACATTTTTTTTTAAATACTCAGCAGGCTCCGGTCGCAGACCTGGAAGGTGAATTGTGTTTCTCTCCGCAGAAGCTACCATAATCTGCTGAGTATTTCCAGCACCTTCTATGTTTATTTTTGACAGGCTGGGCTGTCATGTCTGGAGGAGGAAGCTGAGGAGCAGAGCAGCTGTGAGCCGGACATCAGGTGGGAAGTGGTACTGCAGGAGAAGGACATCAGACTTCAAGGTGCAAAATCTGACCTTGGGGAGGCTGGGGGAAAGGGGCAAGTTGGACATGGGTGTCAGGAAGGAAAGTTGGACATCAGAACGTGTGGAGGGGGGTGGGGGGGGGGTTGACAGACATATGAGGTAGGGGAGGGTTAGACATCTGGCATCGGGGTAGAACTAGGGGCTGGTTTAGCACAGTGGGCTAAACAGCTGGCTTGTAATGCAGAACAAGGCCAGCAGCACGGGTTCAATTCCCGTACCAGCCTCCCCAAACAGGCGGCGGAATGTGGCAACTAGGGGCTTTTCACAGTAATTTCATTGAAGCCTACTTGTGACAATAAGCGATTATTATTATCATTATAGAAGGGGCTGTTGGACAATCAAGTGGGCCAGATCACAGAATGGTTTAGAGTGGGCGGCACGGTAGTACAGTGGTTAGTACTATTGCTTCACAGCGCCAGGGTCCCAGGTTCGATTCCCGGCTTGTGTCACTGTCTGTGCGGAGTCTGCGCATTCTCCCCGTGTATGCATGGGTTTCCTCCGGTTTCCATTACCAGCTTACCTGAACAGGCATGGAATGTGGTGACTAGGGGCTTTTCACAGTAACTTCATACTTGTGACAATAAAAGATTATTATTATTAATTGGAAAAAAATGAATTGGGTACTCTAAACATAAAAAAAGTGCATTGATCTTCCTTATAAAGTGGGCAGCACGGTAGCACAAGTGGATAGCACTGTGGCTTCACAGTGCCAGGGTCCCAGGTTTGATTCCCCGCAGGGTCACTGTCTGTGCGGAGTCTGCACATTCTCCCCCGTGTCTGCGTGGGTCTCCTCCGGGTGCTCCGGTGTCCTCCCACAAGTTCCGAAAGACGTGCTTGTTAGCACACTGGGCTAAATCGCTGGCTTTTAAAGCAGACCAAGGCAAGCCAGCAGCACGGTTCGATTCCCGTACCAGCCTCCCCGAACAGGCGCTGGAATGTGGCGACGAGGGGCTTTTCACAGTAACTTCTTTTGAAGCCTACTTGTGACAATAAGCGATTTTATTTATTTTATTATTAGGTAATTTGGACGTTCTCCCTCTGTGTACCTGAACAGGCACTGGAATGTGGTGACTAGGGACTTTTCACAGTAACTTCATTGCAGTGTTAATGTAAACCGACTTGTGACAATAATAAAGATGAATTAATTAGTGTAGCATGGGAAGTCGGGAATGCATTCCAGTTCCTCCAGGGTCAAGCGATGCTGTAAAGACACTTATTTGTCCCATTCATCCCTCCATTCAGATACTGGGCTTCCTAATGTCTATAAACCTAACCGCCAGATGCAAAATGGGTTGCATTTGAGGCAGAGAGCCTCATTAAAATTAAAAATTATATTAAACAATAAGGACTGAGCCAGTCTCACAAACCTCCTCCAATCCAGCCAGAAGAAGGAGGCTGACTGAGGTCAGGTTTATCATTTTATGGTTTATTATTTTAACTCACCCACTCTTCTCCTGACATAGCCCCTATCAGTCTTCTTTGATAATTTCATCCGGAAAACCTTTCTGTGCCTTTAACATTCCACTATTAAATGGATGTTATTTTGATTAGCTGAAAGTGTAGGTGCTTCCTGGTTTTTGATAGCATTTACCCCAGCGTATTTGAAAGACATTCAAATAATCATTTCCAAAATGTATTTTTTGGTGACTCGAAGATTTACTGGAGTTCAGTCGGATCTCAGAATGATAAAGCTGAATTAGGAGTTGTACTTGAAATGTCAGCACGATAAAGATTATTAAAATGCTGTCAGACTGCAGGATCCTCAATTGAATTGAGCTCAGGGTTTGGGTGTCTACAACATATGGACGGTCAGTGTAATGAACCATTAATAAAGCATTATTGGTACCTTGTGATGTGTCGATCCAAGGACATTATTAGCATGCAAAAAACGGGTTGCTAAGGTGCTAGCTGGAGGCACCACATCCTTGACAGAAGAGAAGTCGTCATTGCACAACTTCGGTGTGTTAAAACAAACCGTGGGGTCAACCTTCAAAATGTGTGAGTGACAAACCGTGTGGCGCGATGTTAATAAGAATGATGAGCAAATTGAGGAGCAGCAGCCCTGCTGTGTAATGCCCGCTGATAGTCTGGAGCCTTTGCCTCACAAGCTGATGCTGCCGCTGGAGCAGGAGAAAAGAGTGACAAAATAAAAAGATCATCTTAAATGAGAAGAAGCCAAATGTGGCTGATGCTGCAAAGATTTCCCCCTCCACCTGCCTTATCAGAATATTGCACCTGTCAGCCAGTTCTGGCAATGTCTTTTTATTCCCTGACATGGGTGTTTGAAATCTATACGACAGCTCGGAATGAAATGATGGGATTGGGCCTCGCTCCCTCTCCAGCTGTTGGTCTTAGGTCCCCTCCTCCAGCGATTACATTGCCTGGTTATTACATCTTAGGGAATTTATGGCTGTGCTGAGCCTCAGTAACCACAGTCAAAGAAAGAATCAACTCACTCACAACCTCTGCCAAGTCTGAAGCATGCCGTAAAAAAAGATACAAAAGGTGGAATCGTCAGTTGGATGCAAACGGCAAAACAATTATTTCCCAATTAACTGCAGTTTGGTGCAAGGGAATCGCATCATGTTCTGTGAGCATGGTTAATTTATCAGATCTCAGTGAAGCAGCATATAATTTAACTAATTACTAAGGGACGGCCTGATGAAAATACGTAAGCCAAACAGTACATTCCACAACTTGGCTTATCAAGCACATTTAGTAATTTCTCGCTTAAAAATCCCAGATGATCAAACTGTAATATATATTCTGCAAAATATAACACCCCTGCAATTTAAGAAAAAACAATAATCAGAAAGATAGAGATGGGAGGCTGGATTCTCCCAAAATGGCGCAACGGGCCGGCGGCAGCATAAATAACGGCGCAAACCACTCTGGGGTCGGGCCGACCACAAGTTGCGGAATTCTCTGCACTTCCGGGGATAGGCCGGCGCCGGAGGGGTTGGCACAGCGCCAGCCAGTGCTGAAGGGACTGCGCGACTTAGCGCATGCGCAGAACCGCCGGCGTATTCTGGCGCATGCGCAGGGGGGTGTCTTCTCCGCACCGGCCAGGGCGGAGCCCTACAGGGGCCGGCGCAGAAGGAAGAAGTGCTCCCACGGCACAGGCCCGCCCGCAGATCGGTGGGCCGCGATTGCGGGCCTGGCCACCGTGGGGGACCCCCCCCCCCGGGGTCGGATCCCGCCGTGACACCCCGAGGACCGCACCAGCCAACGGACCATCGGGGCCCGGAGAATTGCTACCAACAGCCCCCGACCAGCGCGGCGTGAACCCCGCCTGAAAACCGGCACCGGAGAATACGGCAGCCGGTGTCGGAGCGGCGGGGCGCAATTAACGCCGCCCCCCAGGGATTCTCTGAACCCCCACCCGAGAAGTGATCATGTGGCCCATGTTATGCCACCCATTCAGGAAATGTCATGGAATCCAATTGTTCCTTAAACAGTTGAAAATGTTGCCTTGCCCATTCTATCTGGAACTCCATTCCATTTGTTGATCACCTAAGTTCCACTAGTTTACACCTGTGTCATTTGACCGATATGAAATATTAATCTCGATTGGCTTTTTAATTTTGTTTTGCAATCTTGCACACCTCATCAAAATGACTTCCTCGTCACCTTCTTTCAAAGTTGGAAAGCTCAGGTTGATCCAGTTTTCTTCAATCTTCAAGCTCATCGCGGCACAGTAGCACAGTTGTTAGCACTGTTGCATCACAGCACCAGGGTACCAGGTTCGATTCCCGGCTGGGTCACTTTCTGTGTGGAGTCTGCACGTTCTCCCCGTGTCTGCGTGGGTTTCCTCCAGGTGCTCTGGTTCCCTCCCACAAGTCCCGAAAGACGTGCTTGTTAGGTGAATTGGACATTCTGAATTCTCCCTCAGTGTACCCGAACAGGCGCCGGAATGTGGCGACGAGGGGATTTTCACAGTAACTTCATTGCAACATTAATGTAAGCCTACTTGTGACAATAATAAAGGTTCTTATTATTGTTGAATGTCCCTCCACCCGCCTCCCCCCGTTCAATTTATACCAATGTTCCAATCACAGAAGATGTTCAACTTCACATTTCTACATGATAAATTGGCACAATAATATTCATTACTGAAGTTTTTTTATGACGAACCTGAGGAACCGCAGGAGGCCATTCATCTTTTCAAGCCTGTTGCACTGTTCAATTAGATCATGGCTGGCAGTAAGTGAGCACACACTTCCAGCTAAAAATGCACCACGTGCCATGGATAAGGCCAAACAAAAGGTGTTCTTTACCACCCACCCGAAGCAGGCATCAGACTAAGTACACATACGACCATCACATGATGAATCCATGGTCTTTTTTGGGAGTCTCTAGTAAGGACTAATGATCTTGAAATAACTAAAGGTTGTGGATCTATGTGATGGTAGTCTTCACACTTGATTGTCTTGGTTGAATAATAATGTATGGCTACTTCTTAGAAGGACAATTAAGTCAATTTCAAATTGGCTTAATTTCCAAACATGCCTAATGTCACCATATGTAAAGTTATATTAAAAAGCCCAATGTCCAATCAAATTGCACAGTAAGAAAATATCCAAATGGAAACAGTGTTTCAAAGCACTATAGTTGTTTTTAATTTGAACATAATGGATTAAAATTAACACAATTTTACTTTTGCCTTATTTCTTGTTACTCCATTATTTACAGAGCTGGAAGTGTGAATCAATTACTCGAAATTTTCTTCAGATGATAGTTTGCCTTCCGTTTTGCTAGGAATCTTTCAAATGGGATTAGCAAAGCATCGACTACTCCCATCAATGATCACTCTCTAGAAATGGATTTGACAATTATTATTGAAGGCAATTAATGAAAATAAAATTGTCTCAGTCGCATTCTGCCCATCATGCATCGCATGTATTCAAACAAAGAACAAAGAAAAGTACGAAATCCTACCAACTGTCCTGGCTTGACACAATTCACACCTCTTTAACCTGGGGTTACCCCATGTCTGGATCTGTCAAGATTTAATCACCCGTTAATGCTCGTATTCCAAGCATTGTCTGGCATCTTTGAATCTGTCTATATATATGTTTCTGGAACATACTTCTTCATTCACCTGAGGAAGGAGCAGCGCTCCGAAAGCTAGTGACATCGAAACAAACCTGTTGGACTTTAACCTGGTGTTGTAAGACTTCTTACTAAAGAAAAGTACAGCACAGGAACAGGCCCTCCAAGCCCGTGCCGACCATGCTGCCCGTCTAAACTAAAATCTTCACTTCCGGGGTCCGTATCCCTCTATTCCCATCCTATTCATGTATTTGTCAAGATGCCTCTTAAACGTCACTATCGTCCCTGCTTCCATCACCTCCTCCGGCAGCGAGTTCCAGGACCACTACCCTCTGTGTAAAAAACTTGCCTCGTACATCTCCTCTAAACCTTGCCCCTCGCACCTTAAACCTATGCCCCCTAGTAATTGACCCCTCTACCCTGGGGAAAAGCCTCTGACTATCCACTCTGTCTATGCCCCTCATAATTTTGTATACCTCAATCAGGTCGCCCCTCAACCTCCGTCGTTCCAGTGAGAACAAACCGAGTTTATTCAACCTCACCTCATAGCTAATGCCCTCCATACCAGGCAACATCCTGGTAAATCTCTTCTGCACCCTCTCCAAAGCCTCCACATCCTTCTGTGGCGACCAGAATTCAAGTAACCAGTCAGATTTGTAACTGGTACATGAGAAGCTGGACTGTTTAGCACAGGGCTAAATTGCTGGCTTTGAAAGCAAACCAAGGCAGGCCAGCAGCACGGTTCGATTCCCGTAACAGCCTCCCCGAACAGGTGCTGGAATGCGGCGACTAGGGGCTTGTCACAGTAACGTCATTTGAAGCCTACTTGTGACAATAAGCAATTATCATTTCATACAATCTGTACCATATAAGGGGACGGAATTAGCTCTCCTCTATTTTTAATATCAATTGTTTAGCAGTATCGTGTGTAAAAATAAACGGTGCTTTGCAAATTGTCATGTGAGGTGTGAGAAGATGCATCAAATATAACCCAAACTGTGAATGCCTGCAGCATAGTGATGTCTCCTGATGTGAACGAGTACAAATTGAATGACACGTGATGTGATAAGCGTTGTGTTTAAAATATTGAATGAGATTATCGTGGATTAATTTACTAATAATTGTTTTATTGATTAATCTACTGGAAAGGTGCAACCAGCTGCTTTTAGATAATGCCTACATTTTAAAGTAACTCGAGCAGTTTTAGAAATGCAATTGTTTGAATAATTCTAAAATATAAGCAGCATAAAATCCATAGAATCACGACAGTGCAGAATGAGGCCATTGAGTCCTCACTGACCCTCTGAAAGAGCACCCTTCCCAGGCCCACTTACCCCACCTTATTCCCGTAACCCACCTAACCTGCACATCTTTGAACACAAAGGGGCAATTTATTCGATTCCGGCTTGGGTCACTGTCTGTGCGGAGTCTGCACATCCTCCCCGTGTGTGCGTGGGTTTCCTCCGGGTGTTCCGGTTTCCTCCCGCAGTCCAAAGATGTGCAGGTTAGGTGGATTGGCCATGATAAATTGCCCTTAGTGTCCAAAATTGCCCTTAGTGTTGGGTGGGGTTACTGGGTTATGGGCATAGGGTGGAGGTGTTGACCTTGGGTAGGGTGCTCTTTCCAAGAGCCGGTGCAGACTCGATGGGCCGAATGGCCTCCTTCTGCACTGTAAATTCTATGTTAATCTCCAGAAGCCCTGCCCAATTAAGAATGGTGGGTGAGGCCCACACCACGGAGGGCCTATGGGATTGCCCGAGACTCTGGGAGCCCAATAGCACCATTGGAAGACATAATCACTCTCTGAAGGCATGTTAATGATACGAAATGTACCTTGGCTACAGCTGTCAGGCCTTCATTGCAGAGGAGGAACCCATGCATGGGATGTTCTGCAGCCTCAGCTATAGTCCTTGTGGCCTAGGAGATCCATGAGGGGCAGCTCTTGCAGAATGCCCCTCTGGCCCAGCATCACCCCACCCTGACCGGCCAACAGAAGACCATCACCATTCCATCTACCGATTCCAACCGTATCCCAGAGAAACTGCATCCCTGAAAATAGGCCAGAGTCAGGAATATGTTGGCACACCCACCTACGCTCAGGAGAAAAATCCTGCCCATCGTGTCAACTGGCCAGCAATTTGGAGCAGAAAAGAAGAGGGAGCGTACTTAGCCCCCTACTCTACTCCCTGTACACACACGACTGCGTGGCAAAACTTGGTTCCAACTCCATCTACAAGTTTGCTGACGATATGACCATAGTGGACCGGATCTCGAATAACAATGAGTCCGAATACAGGACGGAGATAGAGACCTTAGTGGAGTGGTGTAGCGACAACAATCTCTCCCTCATTGCCAGCAAAACTAAAGAGCTGGTAATTGACTTCAGGAAGCAAAGTACTGTACACACCCCTGTCAGCATCAACGGGGCCGAGGTGGAGATGGTTAGCAGTTTCAAATTCCTAGGGGTGCACATCTCCAAAAATCTGTCCTGGTCCACCCACATCGACGCTACCACCAAGAAAGCACAACAGCGCCTCTACTTCCTCAGGAAACTAAGGAAATTCGGCATGTCCACATTGACTCTTCCCAACTTTTACAGATGCACCATAGAAAGCATTCTATCGGGCTGCATCACAGCCTGGTATGGTAACTGCTTGGCCCAGGACCGCAAGAAACTTCAGAGAGTCGTGAACGCAGTCCATCACATGAACCTGCCTCCCATCCATTGACTCCATCTACACCTCCCGCTGCCTGGGGAAAGCGGGCAGCATAATCAAAGATCCCTCCCACCCGGCTTACTCACTCTTCCAACCTCTTCCATCGGGCAGGAGATACAGAAGTCTGAGAACACGCACAAACAGACTCAAAAACAGCCTCTTCCCCACTGTCACCAGACTCCTAAATGACCCTCTTATGGACTGACCTCATTAACACTGCACCCTGTATGCTTCATCCGATGCCAGTGCTTATGTAGTTACATTGTATATGTTGTGTTGCCCTATCATGTATTTTCTTTTATTCCCTTTTCTTCTCATGTACTTAATGATCTGTTGAGCTGCTCGCAGAAAAATACTTTTCACTGTACCTCGGTACATGTGACAATAAACAAATCCAATCCAATCCAATCCAAATATAAGAGTAGAAGAGACCTTAGTTTGTGTTGGCGGGCATTAATGCTGACTGGAGCCTAACACCTTCCTCACTAAGGAAGCTGAAGAAGCAGCAGATGACACTCGTTACTCTGCCCAATAACTGAGCAGGTGATATCTGTTTGAAACTGTCACTTCCTGCTTAGACAATGTAATGTTGATGGGTGTCAATAAAAGGTTCAATGCAACTAACTGGTATCAATTTTTAATCCCTCGAAATTCTGAAATTTCGGCCATTATGTGTTGTTGTAACCTGTACAAGCTTCTCATGTTAAAGATGCTACCTGCTTTGATGCTCCTACTGACCATTCTAAAACCATGACTTGATTAGAATGAACCTCGGGCAATTTTAATTCTCTGACCTCATTTCCATGTTGGATATCTGACGCCTGCCTGGCGCCAGTGGGGATAACTAACTAATTACATTATAGGGTCCTGACTTTCAAATATTAATAAGCCTATGGTAAGAGCTCACCCAAAACTAAAAGAAATGCGGTGTGTGGGAAGCTTTTGTGAATACATATATGTCAGAGGGGAAATAATCGAGAGATGTAAAAGGTGTTACTATTTTTACACGACTGCGCAAACTCAAACCCAGAGGGAGTCAACACCAAGAGCAGTTTTTCTTTTCTTTTTTAAAAATAAATTTAGAGTACCCAATTCATTTTTCCAATTCAGGGGCAATTTAGCGTGGCCAATCCACCTAGCCTGCACATCTTTAGGTTGTGGGGGCGAAACCCACGCAAGCACGGGGAGAATGTGCCAACTCCACACGGACAGTGACAGGGATCGAACCTGGGGCCTCGGCCCCGTGAAGCAACAGTGCTAACCACTGCGCCACTGCGCTGCCTTCACAAGTGCAGTTCTTAAGCAAACTGGGTGGTGGGGGATAATCTATGAGGTTATGGGAGAAATGTGAAACTGGAAGCAAAGAGGTGTGAGTGGGAGAAGGTCGAACAGGCGCCGGGAGTAAGGTGAAGCACAGTGGTCGGGGAGGGGAGAATGAAGGGCGAAGATTTGTAAGATTCAGCAAGTTGGGAGTTCTTGGGTTAGGTGGAGCATACTGAGGAGGGAAATTGGAAACTGGGAGGGAGTCGGGATTGGTACAGGGGAATCACAGCGTGCTGGAGCACTGAGGGAATGGATGGGCTGTGCAATCTGAAGGGTCGAGCTAACCAAAGCAGAGGAGGAAGAGAGGATGGCCAAGAAGGGAGAATGGGAGGAGGAAAGAGAGAGAGTGAATATTGTTTGGAGAAATGCTGTTATTGTGGTCCTAGGACCAGAGACATCGGGGACAGGATTCTCTAATAATGGGGCTATGTCCCCACGCTGGTGTGAAAAGCGGCGGTAACCACTCCAGCAGCAATGGTTCCCGATAATGGAGAATGCTCCCCTTCCTAGGGGGCTAGGTCGGCGCCAGAGTGGTCCTCGCAGCTCCAGCCGACGTGGAATGGCTGGCGCGAGTTCCCGCATGCGTGCTATGGCCGGTGTATTTCCACGCATACGCGGGGATTCCCGTCTCCGCGCCGGCCCCCGGGCAATATGGAGGAGCCCGACAGGGACCCGGCATGGAGGAACATAGGCCCCCACGGAACCAGCCCGCCCACCGATCGGTAGGCCCCGATCGCGGGCCAGGCCACCGTGCCCCCCCACCCCCCACCGGGGTCGGATCCCCCCGCCACCCTCCCTCCACCCTCCAGGATGACCCCCGCAGACTCACCTTCCGGGTCCCACCGTGAGGGACCTGAGCAACCCATGCCGGCGGGACGCGGCCGAGCTCGTCAGCCACTCGGCCCATCGGGGCCCGGAGAATCGCTGTGAATGGCGGGAATCAGCGGGGGAGAATTGTGAAGCCGGCGTCGGGGCGGCGGGTGCGATTCTTGCGTCCTCCCGGGGATTCTCCGACCTCCAACAGGCCGGAATTCACTGGCCATTGGGATTCTCACCGGCAGTGCACCCCCGCTCCTGGGTTTCCTGGTGGTGTGGGGTGGCTTCAATGGGAAATAGAGAAAATCACCACCAGCGAACAGCGCATCGCCGAAACATGCGGCTGGGGGACCGAGAATCTGGCTCGTTAAAAACAAGGAATCTATGTTAAAGATGAAAGAACAGGAGAGTGGGAATAATTGGATAGCTTTTTCAAATAGTCAGTACAAGCGTGATGGGCTGAATAGACTCCTTTCTTGCTGGAAAATGTTTCCATTATTCTATGAGATGTCAGGAGGAGACGAGGAAGTGGAAGAAAGGAAGACAGTAGGGAAGAGGGCAGGTTGAAAGGGAGACAGAGAGGGAGGGCAATTTGAAGAAAAAGTAGTGTAAGTCTATTGTTGAAGAGGCAAAGATTAAAAGGATTAATATTTTTTTTTTAAAATCATTTGGGAAATTGGAAGAAAAATAACAGTGAGACGAGGAAGGGTAATGGTGAGGCCTAATTCGGGCCTTCAGCCCAAGAGGCCGAAAGGCAAGAATATAGGCAGACCTCCAGGTCTGTCTTTGGAGAATGTACACATGAAATGAAATGAAATGAAATGAAAATTGCTTATTGTCACAAGCAGGCTTCAAATGAAGTTACTGTGTAAAGCCCCTAGTCGCCACATTCCGGCGCCTGTTCGGGAAGGCTGGGAATGAACCATGCTGCTGGCCGGCCTTGGTCTGCTTTAAAAGCCAGCTATTTTGCCCTGTGCTAAACCAGCCCCTTCTGAACGAGGAAACCAGCAAAAATCAATTCTGAAATAACTTGTCTTAATGGTGAAGTATGCAGGAGAGAGATGTGCAGGCAACTTCTAAGGTGAGAGCTGTGGTTGATAGACCACAATGATAAACCCCTAGGCCCCATTTCAATAAAATATGAGCAGAAATCAATTTTAAAAACAGTAAAAGTAAAAGTTAGTAATTATATGATTTTAAAATCGATTCCCTCCTCTGCTATCGAAGCAGAGAAGCAGCAAAGGTCATTGTGCTATTGAACTGTCGAGAATGTTGGGATGGCATGGCGGCACAGTGGTTAGCACTGCTGCCTCAACTTGGGTTCAATTCTGGCCTCGGGTGACTGTGCGGAGTTTTCACTTCCTCCCCGCGTCTGCGTGAATTTCCTCCGGGTGCTCTGGTTTCCTCCCTCAGTCCAAAGATGTGCGTGTTAGGTGGATTGGTCATGCTAAATTGTCCCTTAGTGTCCAAAAAGGTTAGGTGGGGTTACGGGGATAGGGTGGAGGCATGGGATTAGGTAGGGTGCTCTCTCCAAGGGTCGGTGCAGACTCGATGGGCCGCATGTCCACAATGTCACAACCAAAAAGAATTACTGGGGGAACTCAATCTAGACCTGAAAAAGGCTATTGAGATAGTCTTGTCCCTGGAGAATGCCGAAAAAGGGGCTCAATAGCTTCAAGAGAGGCCAGACAGTAGCCTGCTCAGATTGGGACGGGGAGTCCTCACATAGAGAAGCCTGCATTTCTGGTGAAGGCACCTACATGCACCACCCATTAGAGATGCAATATCCCACATGGACACCCTGGCAATCTCAGAAATGGCGGGATAACCCCAGATATACCCAGGAAACCTCTCCGGAGGAATACAATTGTCAGCCACTGGACTGTTGTAAGCACTGAAACAGGACACGACTCAGACAAGGCTGTCGGAATTGGCTATATGTGTACTACCCAGGCAGGAAGCCAAAGCCATCTCCGGCCCATGCTTTATAAGTATACCAGCCCTCAGAGGACACAACGCAGTTGAACTGCACCATCACAACTAAGGTTGCCCCAATAGGGATAAGGCTGCTCATCAATGGTCAATCCTGAGAAAAGGAGGTAGACACGGGAGCAACCGCTTCCATTACTTGGGAACAGATATTCTATCGCCTCCGAATGGGTCTTCTTCCCTTAAGCCGAAGGGATACCAGGGCCAGACTAGCTATGTGTACAGAACAGCCTTTAAAAATTGTGGGAACGACCACAACCTCTGGAACAACTGGGGCGGCATGGTGGCGCAGTGGCTAGTGGCTCGGGCTTGAACCCAGCCCCAGGTCACTGTCCGTGTGGAATTTGCACATTCTCCCCGTGTATGTGTGGGTCTCACCCCCACAACCCAAAAAGGTGTGCAGGGTAGCTGGATTGGCCACGCTAAATTGCCCCTCAATTGGAATTTTTTTGAAAAGCTTACAGACAGCTGTTGGCCCGCAAAGTGCAGTTTGTGGAGTGGGCCGCATCCATTGTTCCTGTCCTCAAACCCGACAAGTTAGTCTGCATTTGTGGCTGTCAACAAGATCTCAAGACTAGACCGATACCCCATGCTATGCAGACAGATTTGTATGTCAAATTGACAGGTTGTCAAGCCTTCATGAAACTGCCTAACTCCACCTTGAACTAGATGAACCATCCCATAATACATCACGAGTAACACCTTTCAGCGTGTCATGGAGAACATTCTTCAGGGGCTAGCCAAGGTGCCAGTATATCTCAATGTCATATTAATTATAGGAACCATGAACAAGAGAATCTAGCAAACCTGGAGGAGGTCTTGAGGCAATTTTCTAACTCAGGCGTACATCTCAAGAGAGAGAAACGCTCATCCCAGGTAGGCAAGGTAACTTAACTAGGGTAGCAGCTGGACAAGAAAGAATGATACCCCCTGGAGCGCCAAGGCTGTCAAACAGGCACCTACCGCACAAAACCTGATGGAGCTGAAACCTTTTCTGGGATTGATGAATTATTATGGGATATTCATCCCGAATCTGGTCACAGTGCTGTCACCACTGCACCTGCCACTAAAGAAATAGAGGTGGTCATGGCAGGTGCCACAGGATGAAGAAATTATGAAAGTAAAATGGCAACTGCTGTCGTCGAATATACTGGCCCACAACGATTTCAAGAAGGAGCTACTGTTGACATGCGATGCCTCCCCTTATGGACTTGGAGCAATCCTCTTGTACCATTTGGAAGATGGCATGGGAAAAAACATTCCCTGCACATCCAGGACCCTCGCAGATGCAGAGCGGTGTAACACACAACTTAGGAAGGAGGGCTTGGCTATTCTTTTTGGAGCAAAGAAATTCCACCAGTATGTCCACCATTGTGATAATAGCAGAACCACAAGCCTTTGCTAGATCTTCTTAAAGAGGCCTAAATGATTCCCCCTCATCGCTTCAGCCAGGAACCAACATTGGGCCTTGTTACTGGCGGCCTATGAATACTCCCTCAAGCACCACCCTGGAGTGTGAATAATCAACACGGACATCTTGAATCGCCTCCTGCTGCCCACAAACTTGAGTCCTTTGACAGCATTGAAAGAGGTCACCACCCTTAAACATTTTAGACAACTTGCCGGTATCTATGAAACAGATTAAGGCTTGCACACAGGAGGACCCCATGTTGTCCAAGTTGAGATGTATGATCCTCGATGGCAGGATCCAAGGACACCCCTCCAATGGCTTGAAGCCGCACTTCATGAAAGGAGGAGAAATGTGTCAGGGGTGATATTATCCTGCGGGGATCCCAGATAGTCGTCACCCGCCCAGGTTAGCGCCCACTCCTTATGGAGTTGACTAATGGTTTCCAAAATGAAGATGCTCGTGATGAGCTATGTCTGAGGGCCCAGGTTCGACTTGGATATTGGGGACTTGGTAAAGCAATGCTCGTTATGTGAGGAGAACCAGAGGCTCCTACCTTCGGCCTCTTACACCCATGGGAGTGGCCGGAAAGACCACGGGTACAGGCACACGCAGACTCTGCTGGTCTGTTTTTAGGGTCAATGTTACTGGTCATGATACCACCCATTGTCCAATTGTCTGACAGAATGGGCAGTACAGACTCATAAAAATAGCTGACTCATGGAGATAGGTTTCAACTACCGAACCACGCCATGCACCACAACTGGAGTCACCCCGGCGGAATTATCGATGGGACAGCGACTTTGCCTGATTTTCCCAATTTGGTGCGGAAGGTGGAGTCCAGACAGGAGAGTCAAAAGGAAATTACAACTCCAGGAGGCCTGAGGGAGTGTTTAAGATGGGGGACACCATATACGTACGCAAATCCAGGGAAGGCGCCAGTTGAATCCCTGGGGTCGTATTGGAGGAGACGGAGCCCGTCCCCTAAAAAGTTAAGGTCCAAGAATAAGACCTTAAAAAGCACCTGGACCACCACAGGTTGCTCCAGTGAAACCATGTCTCCAACACCGGTCACAGCCTTCACTGGTGCAGGGTTCCAGCCTGCAGGGGACCCTAGTGTCGTGACCCCCGACAGTGATGACTTGGGGTCTGATATGGAGGCTGAAGAGACTGGTCTGCCTCTGGAGGCCAGTACTGCGGATGAACCGGTGACCGCGACCCTTCTTGAGGAAGCGAAGGTCACCTGTCCGCTTCAAAGCCACGCCCTGATCCGGCTCCATCTGCCGCGGACTCGAGGCCCAGCGCCAAAAGGCATGACAGGCCTCGTGGTTGCTGGAACAGCGAGGGCAAAACAGACATAAGTGGGGGAAGGACGTTATAGCCCCACGATCGCCCCCTGAGCTTCGTGGAGTACAAGTTCCCATATTGAGCAGCCAGAGGCTCACCCTTTAAGGGCTTGTTAGCGGGACTTTGTATCCTGTGTCCCAGACCCAGACCGGCATTCCCGATGGTCCCGGGGCCGGGTGCTAGCTTTGTATGCTGCAGCTGAGGCTTTATTTCCGTTCTGGAATAGACCTTTATAACACTTAGCCAGGCGTCCACTGGGATTATTATCGAAGGAGTGCATAAGAAATGTTAATTTCACAGCAAAGTGAAGTATGCAATGTACATACTGATTTTTACTCTATGAAATAGATAAGGAATAAGAAACTGGCAGTCACTCTACAGTTTGCTTCCAACTGGCATTCAGCTGACAGCACGTGTGCACAATAGACAGGACATTTTTTCCATGCAAATACATTTTGCTTGCAGTCAGTGACAAATGGATTTGGATCTTATGCCTCTTGTTCAACACTGCTGACAATCCTGAGGGTAGTCATGGAATTGCAGACATACCCATAGAATCCCTACAATGCAGCAGGAGATCATTCGGCCCATCGGGTCTACATCGAGCCTCCGAAAACGCAGCTTACCTAGACCCACGACCCCCGCCCCATCCCCGTGATCCCATCTAACCTATTGGACACTAGGAGCTATTTATCATGGCCAATCCAGTTAACCTGCACATCTTTGGGCTGTGGGAGGAAACCAGAGCACCCATGCAGAAACACAGAGAAAGTGTAAATTCCTCACAGACAGTCACCCAAGGCCAGAATCAACAGCTGTGCTAACCACTGTGCCAGCCTACATGTTCCTATTGGTCCTCCCCTGGCCTACAGACTGGATTGGTTAACCGGGAAGAGTTCCATTGTTTTTGATTCAAGCTTCATTCTTTCCCATTTCCCTCTGTTATTTCTGGTTGCTTCAAGAAATAACAACTCTTTTGGATGAAGTGAATGTTACATCTGATATATTTGATTGACCTCAAGTTGTAACAACAAAAACACACCTATTTTCCCGAACTACATCAAAGGCAAATAATGCTTTAATAACCTCTTAAAACTCAATGATGTGAATACATCCCCCCGCTGAGCTAAGTGGCTCTTTACTAATTTGAAACTCAGCCACGCCTTCAAAATAAGCTCTGTTATCATACCAAACCCGGGCAAATGTAAAACATGGAGTCTATTGAACCTGAATATGCTTTTTTTTATACTTTATTCTCTAAGCTACACCAAGGGCAGGATTTTCCGGTACCCCACCTGTGTGTTTCCTGGCAGCATGCTCACCTTCCGCCACTTGTCAATGGGATTTCCTATTTAAGTCACCCTACGCTGCCAGGAAATGCACTGGTGAGGGTGTGCTGAATCTCGATGGATGGAGAATTCCGGCCCAAATGTCCTGTCACCTAAAACAGTCCAGGGTCGACGTCGGGGGGGGGGGGGGGGGGGGGGGGGGGGGTTGGGGGGGGGGGGTTGGGGGGGTTTGTGGGTGGGGGGGGTTGTTTCTTCTCTGAAAGCTGTTGAATGTTTGTTCATTTTAAAAGGACACTGGGCATTTAAATCACTTCAAATGATTACACTGGAGATACCAAACACTGCAATATAAACTTATAATACATCACTGTAGCTGTTGAAACTGAAAAAAAACAAATGTTTCTTCTTATAATTCAAAGCCTGTCAATGAAAAAATTACAAGAGTAGGCTTTTTCCAGTTTCCCGCTGGCCGTGAACCATGTCAACTTACTGAAGGGACCCGATTTTAAACTTCCCACCCATGCAATGGAGCCGACAAGAGCAGGGGTGATGTGTGAGCTGGGCTCCCCACACCTTTATCCCATGTCGGCACAAAATTTCCAGAAATGGGAAATGGGGACAGGAACGCTAGAGCCGGGAGCCATCTGATGTTTTTAAAGGTCTCCCGTGTCCATCCTGACTGCGTGAAAATCAGGGTTGATGGAAGCCACGATCATTTTTAAGATGATGTGAGGAGCTCTTCCAGTCCTGGCCAATATTTACCTCTCATTGAGCAGAATGGAAACAACGGGCTTGATTCTCCATCCCTGAGGCTAAGTGCCGACACCAACGGAAGATCTGTGGTGTTCCACAACAGTAAAATCAGCATGAACCGTCACCGATTTCTGTACCGGTGAGGGCCTACCACCAGCACCAGGTGAAACACCCGCGGATCGTGCGGAAAACGGCCGGAGAATCGGCAGGTCCCGGGCTGCGCATGCGCAGGGCTGACAAGCTGGAGCCGCGCACGCCTACGCCCCCCACACACGCAGCGGTCACGCCGGAAAACCTGCGCCAGCCATGCTGGACCGTGTACCAACCCGACCACACAACCCACCCCCTGGCCATCCCTCACCACTCCCCCCAGCCGTAGCAGAAACCCGCCGGCCAGCGGCACTGATCTCGGCTGCATTTTCCGGCGCTGGACACTGTCCGCACGCCGGCACGCCAGGCTCCCGACAGCTGGGACAACATCGCGATTTGCAGGGGTGGAGCATCGCGAACCGGCGCCTGCCCCAATTCCGACGTCGGGAGCCATTCTCCGCCGATCGCCGTTCCCGATTTCGGCGCCGGGCTACGGAGAATCCCGCCCAAGTTGTCTGGTCATTAATTAATTGCTGGCATGTGGCATGTGAATGTGCACAAATTGCACAGGTTACGTACTCCGCTCTTGCTGCCTTTGGTGTTTACCTGATCTGCTGTTGAAGATTCACCATCCATTCATTAACTGAGGGAGGGTGATAGAGGGTTTCCTTGCAATGAAGTCAGGGGCTTCCATAAGGTCTAGAGTCAACGTTCAGCCATGGTTATCATATTGGTAAAAGTTTTCCAGGATGAAAAAAACAATGGAGAAGTGCTTCACCTAACCAAGGCTCGTGTTCATGTTACTTCATCCCCAAATAAGACAATGACTAGAAAAGATAACTATATTTTAAGCATTCCAATATCTTTACCCTCAGAACAGATGAATAAGAACATCCATTTAAGAAATAATTTGCAATAAGCTGTCAGTTTGGTAGAGGGGGGTCAGCTATTGGAAGTTTGAGATAATAATAATCTTTATTATTGTCACAAGTAGGCTTACATTAACACTGCAATGAAGTTACTGTGAAAATTCCCTAGTCGCCACATTCCGGCGCCTGTTCGGGTACACAGAGAGGGAATTCAGAATGTCCAATTCACCTAACAAGCACATCGTTCAGGACTTGTGGGAAGAAACCGGAGCAACCGGAGGAAACCCACTCAGACACAGGGAGAATGTGCAGACTCCACACTGACAGTGTGGAGGGGGCCCCTAGCGCTGTGAAGCAACAGTGCTAACCATTGTGCTACCGTGCCCCCCACCCCTCCTATTTTGATAGTTAGATAATTTGAGGGAAGAAATATGAATGTGAAGGTGGACATCTGAAAAGATGCCTGATAAAGATAAATGCCATCTCCCAGTTCTACATCCCTCACAGCCAATGCAGACTAGAATTTAACATAAATTTGTCACTAAAAATGGCACGCAGAACATATGGGGCGGGATTCTCCAATAATGGGGCTATGTCCCCACACCCGCGTGAAAAGCAGCGCCAACCACTCCGGCATCAACGGTCCCCGATAATGGGGAATGCTCCCCTTCCTAGGGGGCTAGGTCGGCGCCGGAGTGGTCCTCGCAGCTCCAGTCGGCGCAGAACGGCCTGCGTGAGTTCACGCATGTGCGGAACGGCCAGCGTATTTCCACGCACGCGCGGAATGGTCGGCGTATTTCCACGCATGCGCGCTGCAGCCGGCGTTTCTTCGTGCCGGCTGCACGGGCAATATGGCGGGGCCCTACAGGGGCCCGGCGTGGAGTAAAATGGGCCCCCACGGAACCAGCTCGCCTGCCAATCGGTAGGCCCCGACCGCGGGCCAGCCACCGTTCACCCCCCCCCCCCCGCCCCCCCAGGCCCCCCCCCCCAAAAACACCCCCCATCCCCCCCCTCCGGAGAAATCAACATCTAAAGCAAATATAATAGATCCTCAGCTGCCACAAGAATTTATTCAGGTTACCACAGTCCAATGTGATAGTCAATGATTAATGCAAAGTACGCAGATTGTACAAGGTGAAGTGCCGCCAAGCCCTGAATTATTAAGCGTAAAAATGGATTCACTGTGAATTCATTTTGTAAAATGCTTCTGATACAAGTTGTGTGTGATATTACTGAAAGTACTATAAAATAGATTAGAATAAAAGGCAGCTCTTGATCTCCTAAATTAAATGCTGTATTATTCAAATTACCCTAACTTAAATTCCTTTATTGCGTATTACTGCTAATGCGTACCTATGAAATCTTTTGCCCTCTCCAGGTTTTATTTTAATCCTGTTCAACATAATTGTCCCTCGTTTCCGACGGTTTATATTCCCATGTGGCATGTAAGAATTCTGATAATGTTTTGTACTACTTGGTGGAAATGACATGCCATCTATTGACCCTGCCCATTCCTACTAAATTCTTTATAATTTAGTTTGTCTTTTTCTGTTAGTGCACATAACCTGTACAGAATCCATTAACTGTGCGACCACACTCATTAGTTTCTTCAACACAATCAACTTTACTCATTCGTATCACACGATAGCTGTCCTGTCAGTAATATACCTTAGTCCTAATTTCAGCAGCAACATTAATAATAAATGATTCTCTGAAATCTTGAGCAATACGTGCATAGCATGTGGAGGCTGCACAGGGCTTATTTTTCTGTCTGTACATCATGATCTAAATACTTGATTTGAAATTAAACATTTATAGGAGCTCTCCACATCCAACAGATCACCTCCAGCTTCATGCCATCACCAAACACATCTCCACTCCCCTTTCAGCCTTCCCTCCGCAACATCATTATTCACTTCTCAATTGCCCTCCACTTCCCACATTACCCTCCCATACAAATGCAGGAGATGTAACACCTCTCCCAAGCTCCTATCAGCCAGGACCCCAAACACCCCTCCCAATTATTGCAGGGATTTATTTGCACTTTCAACTTGGTCTCAATGGTGGCATAGTGGTTAGCACTGCTGCCTCACACGCCAGGGACCCGGGTTCGATTCCAGCCTTGCGTGGAGTTTGAGCGTTCTCCCCGTGTCTGCGTGGGTTTCCCATTTTCCTGCCAAGATGTGCAGGTTAGGTGGATTGGCCATGATAAATTGGCCCTTAGCGTCCATGGATGTACAGGTTAGGTGGGGTTACGGGAATGGGGTGGGCCTAAGTAGGGTGCTCTTTCAGAGAATAGGTGCAGGCTCGATGGGCCGATTGGCCTTCTTCTGCACTGTAAGGATTCCATGATTCTATAATGTCATCACTGCTAATTATGTAGTCTCAGTGGCATCCATTCAGTCCACAGGCATGACCCTGAAGTCCTGGTTACTTGTTGTTTTAATTGTCCACCCCACTCCCACTCTGAACTTGGTATCCTTGCCCTCTGACTACATCATTAGCAGTGACTACTGAGAGAGGGAGCCGGAGTGCAGCTTGGGAATCAGGTGCTTAAGTGTCTGAGTTTTACCTCTATAGTTGGGCAGTTGCTAAACCCGAGACACTATACCTGTAGTGTCTCCCACCCTTCCACCTCCTCTAATCTAAGGGGGTAAGTTTACCCTTTAAAAACTTACCTTGCTGGAGAAGCGGCCTTCAGATTTTCAGCGGGAGCAGTGCTAGGTGTCTGTCGGGAGGGTAAGTAGCTGGGAGAAATTTAACTCTTCCTGGGTTGGTAAGTATCGTGATTGTTAAGTAAAATCCTTATTCCTTTCACTTATTCATTATTTGATATTATATTTGTAATCAGTTAAGGTAAAGTGTAAAAATGGCAGGAGATCCCAGACCCGTGTTATGCTCCCCGTGCTCAATGTGGGAGTTCAGGGATGCGGCCGATGCCCCTGACTCCTTCATGTGCGGGAAGTGTGTCCAGCTGCAGCTCCTGTTAATCCGCATGATGGCTCCGGAGCTGCGGATGGACTCACTTTGGAGCATTCGCGATGCTGAGGAGGTCGTGGATAGCATATTCAGTGAGTTGGTCACACCGCAGATTGGGATTGGTGAGGGAGACAGGGAATGGGTGACCAAAAGGCAGAGAAAGAGCAGGAAGGCAGTGCAGGTGTCCCCTGCGGTCATCTCCCTCCAAAACAGGTATACTGTTTTGGATACTGTTGGGGGAGATGACTCACCAGGGGAAGGCAGTAGTAGCCAGGCACATGGCACCGTGGCTGGCACAGAAGGGCGGGAAAAGGACTGGCAGGGCTATAGTCATAGGGGATTCAATCGTAAGGGGAGTAGACAGGCGTTTCTGTGGTCGAAAACGAGACTCCCGAATGGTATGTTGCCTCCCGGGTGCACGGGTCAGGGATGTCTCAGATCGGCTGCAGGACATACTGAAGGGGGCGGGCGAACAGCCAGTTGTCGTGGTGCATATAGGCACCAACGATATAGGTAAAAAATGGGATGAGGTCCTACAATCAGAATTTAGGGAGTTAGGAGATAAGTTAAAAAGTAGGACCTCAAAGGTAGTAATCTCAGGATTGCTACCAGTGCCACGAGACAATCAGAGTAGAAATTCAAGAATAGTCAGAATTAATACGTGGCTTGAGAGATGGTGCAGGAGGGAGGGGTTCAGATTTTTGGGACATTGGAACCGGTTCTGTGGGCGGTGGGACCATTACAAATTGGATGGTCTACACCTGGGCAGGACTGGAACCAATGCCCTCGGGGGTGCTTTTGCTAACACTGTTGGGGAGGTTTTAAACTAATGTGGCAGGGGGATGGGAACCAGATTAGGAAGTTAGAGGTCAGTAAAGAGACAGCAACTAAAACCAGTAAAGTACTAGATAATAAACTCAATGTGACTAAGGGGAAGAGTAGACAGGGAAGAGATGATGAACGCAAAGGGACAGGTGGTCTGAGGTGCATTTGTTTCAATGCGCGAAGTGTAGCAGGTAAGGCAGATGAACTTAGGGCTTGGATTAGTACCTGGGAATATGATGTTATTGGTATTACGGAGACTTGGTTGAGGGAAGGGCAAGACTGGCAACTAAATATCCCAGGGTATAGATGCTTCAGGAGGGATAGAGAGGGAGGAAAAAGGGGTGGAGGAGTTGCATTACTGGTCAGAGATGATATCACAGCCATGATTAAGGAGGGCACGATGGAGGATTCGAGCACTGAGGCAATATGGGTAGAGCTAAGAAATAGGAAGGGTGCAGTAACATTGTTGGGACTTTACTACAGGCCTCCCAAAAGCGAGCATGAAGTACAGGTACAAATATGTAGACAGATTATAGAAAAATGTAGGAGCAATAGGGTGGTCGTGATGGGAGATTTTAACTTCCCCAGCATTGAATGGGACTCATGTAGTGTTGGAGGCGTAGATGGAGCAGAATTTGTAAGGAGCATCCAGGAGAGTTTTTTTAGAGCAGTATGTAAATAGTCCAACTCAGGAAGGGGCCATACTGGACCTGGTATTGGGGAATGATTCCGGCCAGGTGGTTGAAGTTTCAGTCGGTGATTACTTTGGGAATAGCGATCACAATTCCGTAAGTTTTAGAATACTCATGGACAAAGACGAGAGTGGTCCTAAAGAAAGAGTGCTAAATTGGGGAAAGGCCAAGTATAACAAAATTCGGCAGGAGCTAGGGAATGTGGATTGGGAGCAGCTCTTTAAGGGTAAATCCACATTTGAAATGTGGGAGTCTTTTAAGGAAAGGTTGATTAGAGTGCAGGACAGACATGTCCCTGTGAAAATGAGGGATAGAAACGTGTCTATGGTTTTGTGCAGGGAAGGTCATGTCTTACAAACCTAATAGAATTCTTTGAGGAAGTGACAACGTTAATTGATGAGGGAAGGGCTGTAGATGTCATATACATGGACTTCAGTAAGGCATTTGATAAAGTTTCCCATGGCAGGTTGATGGAAAAAGTGAAGTCGTATGAGGTTCAGAGTGTACTAGCTAGATGGATAAAGAACTGGCTGGGCAACAGGAGACAGAGAGTAGTGGTGGAAGGGAGTGTCTCAAAATGGAGAAAGGTGACTAGTGGTGTTCCACAGGGATCCATGCTCGGACCACTGTTGTTTGTGATATACATAAATGATCTGGACAAAGGTATAGGTGGCCTGATTAGCAAGTTTGCAGATGATACTAAGATTGGTGGAGTTGCAGATGGCGAGGAGGACTGTCAGAGAATACAGCAAAATATAAATAGATTGGAGAGTTGGGCAGAGAAATGGCAGATGGAGTTCAATCCAGGCAAATGCGAGGTGATGCATTTTGGAAGATCTAATTCAAGAGCGGACTATACGGTCAATGGAAGAGTCCTGGGGAAAATTGATGTACAGAGAGATCTGGGAGTTCAGGTCCATTGTACCCTGAAGGTGGCAACGCAGGTCGATAGAGTGGTCAAGAAGGCATACAGCATGCTTGCCTTCATCGGACGGGGTATTGAGTACAAGAGTCGGCAGGTCATGTTGCAGTTGTATAGGACTTTGGTTAGGCCACATTTGGAATACTGCGTGCAGTTCTGGTCGCCACATTACTAGAAGGATGTGGATGCTTTAGAGAGGGTGCAGAGGAGGTTCACCAGGATGTTGCCTGGTTTGGAGGGTGCTAGCTATGAAGAAAGGTTGAGTAGATTAGGATTATTTTCGTTGGAAAGACGGAGGTTGAGGGGGGACCTGATTGAGGTCTACAAAATTATGAAAGGTATGGAAAGGTATAGCAACAAGCTTTTTCCAAGAGTGGGGGTGTCAATTACAAGGGGTCACGATTTCAAGGTAAGAGGGAGAAAGTTTAAGGGAGATGTGCGTGGAAAGTTTTTTACGCAGAGGGTGGTGGGTGCCTGGAACGCTTTGCCAGCGGAGGTGGTAGAGGCGGGCATGATAGCATCATTTAAGATGCATCTAGACAGATATATAAATGGGCGGGGAACAGAGGGAAGTAGAGGGGAACAGAGGGAAGTAGATCCTTGGAAAATTGGTGACAGGTTTAGATGAAGGATCTGGATTGGTGCAGGCTGGGAGGGCCGAAGGGCCTGTTCCTGTGCTGTAATTTTCTTTGTTCTTTGTTCTGTCATGGAGAAGTCTGTGAGAAGCATAGAGATGGATGAAGCACCAAATCTCTCTGCTGGGTGCCAGTCCACCAATGGAATGGAAATCGCTTATTGTCACAAGTAGGTTTCAAATGAAGTTACTGTGAAAAGCCCCTAGTCGCCACATTCCGGCGCCTGTTCGGGGAGGCTGGTACGGGAATGGTAAGCAGCGAAGGCCAGACATGCCTCATACTGGCGGCCGAGCGGCCTGTGGGCTCCTCTCACAGCTCTCCGGACGAGGGCGGAAGCTTCTCGGCTACTCTGCCAGGAATCTTCTGAGGTTGTAAAGACTGTTGTGCCCAGGCACGTCGCTGCACGCACCCTCTCAGCTGGTGTCTGCTCAGGCACTGCCAACCACAGGACAACCACCAAGGTTATCAGGACCGACAAGACAGCAGAGACAGCAATCTACCTCCAATGCCACTGCCAAGGGAGGTGGGGCGAGGAACTTGACCCATATCCTTATATTCCTTGGCATCGCAAATGCACATCCGAATACTTCTTAAATGTTATTAGGGTCTCTAACTCCCTTTCAGTTGTGAGTTCCAGACACCCATCACCCTCTGGATAAAATCTTTTTTTAAAAGATAGATTAGTTGTTGGGAGGTTAGGCCACTCCATTAACAACGCAACCACACTCGTCAGGTTTTACAGCACAATCAATATTACTGACTCATATCACACAATAGCTGTCCTGTCAATATTATCAAGGCACTAATCAAAAACAGCTCCACTTGGTGGAATGGTGGGGGGGGGGAAAGAGGGAGAGCCGCCAATACCTCCGAGATGGGGGCTGTTAAGCTGCAGTGCTGATTTTAAAAACAATAAAAATGGCGCCCCGGTCACTTTAGACCGGATTCCCGAAGCATCGACCCCATTGGGATCTCGGTCACGGCAGGGGAATCGCAGGAGGACAGTGGAAGTGCTTTTGGGATGTCCTCGAGGAGGTCAAACATCCCCGGTGATTCACGGGAGTTCCCGGCTTGGGACTGACCAAAATGGCGAAGGTTATAATTGGTCCTAATTTCAGTAGCTACATTATTAATAAATGATTCACTGAAATATTGAACAGTATGTGTACAGCATATGGAGGCTGTACAGTGCTTATTTTTCTGTCTGTAAATTGTGGTGGAAATATTTGATTTGAAATTAAACACTCAGAGGAACACTCCACATTCAACAGATCACATCCAGCTTGATGCCATCGCCAGACGCATCTCCCCCTTCCTGTCGAGCCTTCCGAAAGGGCTGTTTCCTCCATGGTAGCCTAATCCATTCCTCAATCAGCATAACACCCCTCCGCTTTCCTTGGTACCACCCTGCGCAAATGCAAGAAATGTAACCCCTCTCCCATGTTCCTGGCAGCCGGGACCCCAACCCTCCTTCCAAGTGAAACCAATTTATTTGTATTTTCAACTTAGTGTACAACATTCACACCTCATGATGTGGTCTCCATGGCATCCGTTCAGTCCTCAACTTCTGCTTCCGCTTGTTCCTGACAAGGCACCTTGATGTCTTCCTCACCTTCCCAAAATAACCTTCGCCATTTTGGTCAGTCCCAAGCCGGGAACTCCCGTGAGTCACCGGGGATGTTTGACCTCCTCGAAGGACATCCCAAAAGCACTTCCACTGTCCTCCTGCGATTCCCCTGCCGTGACCGATATCCCAATGGGGTCGATGCTTCGGGAATCCGGTCTAAAGTGACCGGGGCGCCACTTTTATTGTTTTTTAAAATCAGCACTGCAGCTTAACAGCCCCCATCTCGGAGGTATTGGCGGCTCTCCCTCTCCCCCCCCCCCCCCCCCCCCCCCCCCCCACCATTCCACCAAGTGGAGCTGTTTTTGATGAGTGCGTTGATGCTGGACGTGTTGCTTTGGATGAGGGCATTGTTATTAAACAGCTTTTCCTGCCACAAGTTTAAAAGATCTTACAAAGGCACCGTTGATGGTACATCTCCAGTACTTTGGGGTGTATCCAGCCATACCCCGGGGACCATAACAACAATACTCCCTTGTGATCTGAATTCAATGCTGCGTTTTTCACACGTATTTTATGCGTCAACTTGCCAACCTTTCAATCAGCAAACTCAAATGCACTTGAGTGCGGTGACACCAGGTACAGACCACGCTCCTGAGCCCACACAAGCCGTCCGTAGGATCGGCGGCGCGAGCGGAAAATATCGCGAGAAGTGGGAAACGCGATTCTCACCGAGAGGTGGCGTTTCCAGATTCTCCCTTCTCCTCGTCAGCGACGTCACAAGCTTCATGCCCACAGGGTGTGAATCCCACGTTAATACATTTGACTGCATTTAAATGCCATGAGCGCCCCCTAATGGTCCCCCCTCATAAAATATTCATATGCCGCCAAAATGATGTCACATCAGAAAAGCTTACAAGAGGTTTGGTCAGGCGTGAGGCAGTTGAGGGGAACCCTCTGGGGGCACAGAGGTGAGTATAGCCCCTGAAGGTGCAGAGGCATGCCCAGGGGGTGCCCTGGCAGTGCCCCCTGGCTGTTCCCCCTCTGGCACAGGTTGGCACTGCTGAAAGTTACAATCTGCACTAGGGGGGGGTAGTGGCAGGGACGGACCCTAGTGGGAACCCCAAGGTGGGTGGGGGTGCATCATATGGTGTGGTGGGCAGCGAGTGAGAGTGGGCATTTGGGGGGTGGGGAATGCCGGTGTGGATTGGTGTGGAGGGGGGGGGGGGGATGCAGCGATGAATGTGGGTGGGGAGAGGGGGGGGTGGGGGGGGGGGTTGCAGACGATGAATGTCGGGGATGTGGACTGTGCCGTTGATGAATGTTGCGGGGGGTGGGGTTGGTGGGGTGGGGGCGGTTGGCGGCGATGATTGTCAGAAGGGGGAGAGCCCCCGATACCTCCATGATGGGGACTGGGGGCCATTCGGCTGCAGCGCTTATTGGGATACCCTTTTCAGAGAGTGCCCCGATGACTTTGGATCCGGTTCCCGGCTGTATGACGCCTCGCACCGCCAGAGTGGCAGCGTAAACCATGCCCACTCATTTTCGGGGGGCAAAGAATCTCAAGATTCCCTGATAAAATGTGCAACCGGAGAGTTACACGCTAGTGTTCTGACTCAGCCTGTCTGCCAAATTCGGCAAAGATTCCGCCCAAGGGTAATTAACCTGCTCTATTTTCCAGGCAGCAGTTGAAGGTGCAGAGTGAGAAGCCTGATTAAAACTCATTTACTTTGTTTATCTTCAAATTCACCCCTGTGATTAAGGACAAGGATATAGCGGGCGCGATTCTCCGAGCCCCCGCGCCGGGCCGGAGAATTGCCGCAACCGCGCCACGCCGCCGGCGCGCGATTCTCCGAGGTGCAGAGAATCGGCGCCATATGTGCCGCCATGTTTGACGCTACGCTCGTGGCGGGGCCGCCAATTCTCCGGCCCGGATGGGCCGAGCGGCCGCGCGGAAAAAGCAGAGTCCGGCCGGCGCCGGCCATACCAAGTCGCTGGCAGCGGGAACTCTGTGCGAAGGGTCGGGGGGGGCGATCTGTTGGGGAGGGGAGGGGGGTCTCCATCTCCGGGGGGGGGGGGGGGGGGCTTCCAATGGGGTCTGGCCCGCGATCGGGGCCCACCGATCGGCGGGCCGGCCTCTCCCCCGGGCTACTTTGTTGCACGGCGCTCACGACGGTGTTCACGACGGCGTTCACGACGGTGTTCACGACGACGTTCACGACAGTGTTCACAACGGCGTTCACGACGGCGCGAACACTCTGTCTCCATTTCAAAGAATCGCGCCCACAGCATGTCAATTGGATGGGCTTTTAGTCCGTCTAAACTCAGGCTCAGTCAGCACAAGTATCGATAATAACCCGTCCAGGCTTCTCTTGTCTCCCTCCCTACTGACTGAACTCACGCCTGTGTTTCTTCCTCTTTGCCCCGACTCCTTCATTCACAAAATGTTGGGAAAATTAGCCCTTCTGCCTTCCTTCCGAATGAACGTTTGGCCGGTGGGCCAATTAATTAAACCAATTCACCCCGGCAACTGACCTCCGCTGAGCTCAAATGCAAAGGGGATCATCCCAACAATATTAGCAGTGGTGGTTTGCTGAGAACGTTTGACACAAGATACCGATCTGCCGTTGTCCCAGGGTGCAAGCAATGCAGCTTCAGTAATTGTGGTACACCTGGCTTGACGTTACAACTCCTCTCTTAACCTGAGCCGCGAGTTGGACTTTAATCCTTTGTGATCACTTTAAATGAAATGCACTTTCATGGCAAAAGCAAATGACTGCGGATGCTGGAATCTGAAACAAAAACTGAAAATGCTGCACGATCTCAGCAGGTCTGACCGCATCGTGGAGACAGGAGGGAGCTAACGTTTCGAGTCTGAATTACTCTTTGTTAAAGCTGGAGAGAACTGGAAATGGCATCAGGTTTACACTGTATTGGGGGGGGGGGGGGGGGGCACGGAACGGTGGGCCAGCAATAGGAGGAGATGCACAAAGATATCGAGGACAGAAGACAGACGGAATGTAAATGGGGGCGATTAAGGCTAAGAAGGGTGCTGATTGTGGTAAACCACTGTTGCACCTATATTAGGTGATGTATGGTAGGACATGTACTACAGGTACGACGGTAGTCCCTGCCTGTTGGCTCCGCCCAGTAGGTGGAGTATAAATATGTGTGTCCTCCGTGCAGCAGCCATTTCGCCAGCTGCTGTGGGAGGCCACACATCTTAGAGCAATGAAGCCTCAGTTGTACTCAACTCTCGTCTTTGTGCAATTGATCGTGCATCAATTTATTGCTCTAAGATTTTTAGAAGATGGACCTCCGTATCAAGCCGGATTGCCTGCAGCTGGATCCTCAATCAAGCAACACCAAAAAGGACTTTCAGCACTGGCTAGCTTGTTTCGAGGCGTACATCAACTCAGTGCCAAGCCCTGTTCCGGAGGCTCAGAAAATACAGATACTGCACTCGAGGTTGAGCGCCAACGTCTTTCCGCTGATCCAGGACGCGCCAAACTACGCCGAAGCCATGACGCTACTCAAAGAAAATTACGCCCAGAAGACGAACACGCTCTTCGCCAGGCACGTACTCGCCACTCGCTCTCAACTCCCTGGTGAGTCCATAGAAAACTTCTGGCGGGCCCTAATCCCACTAGTCTGGGACTGTGACTGTCAGGCCGTTACGGCCACGGAACATTCAAACCTCCTTATGCGGGGCGCTTTTGTTGCAGACATTGGGTTGCACCTCATACTCCAGCGACTTCTAGATCTCACAGAGACAAAGAAACTAGCACTTTCTATGACAGTCGCCTCATGCAATATCCAGGCCTACGCCCCCAGCCGCATGGCCCACCCTTCCTACGCATCCTGGACCCCACAGACGGCCGCCCCAGCGGGGGCTTTACCTAGGCAATACGCCTGCGCCACGTGCCAGCCAGTGAACCCTGGGGGTCCCCGATGTCACTTTTGCGGCCAGCAGAAACATCCCCGCCAACGCTGCCCGGCCCGCGCTGCCCTTTGTAAGGCTTGCGGTAAGAAGGGGCACTTCGCCGTGGTGTGCCAGGCCCGTGCAGTCGTCGCTATCATCCCCACCCCCCTCGTTTACGGACAATGGGCGCCGCCATCTTCATCTCCCCGGACCATGTGTGGCCAGTGGGCGCCGCCACCTTCTCACCCTCAGACCAAGCGCGGACAGTGGGCGCTGCCATCTTCCCCTCCGCACAACACGTGCGGCCCTAGGGTGCCGTCATCTTTTTCAACCCCCGCTACGTGCGGCCCATGGGCGCCGCCATTTTGTCCTCCCCAAGATCTTCAGGGGCCATCATCTTGTCTCCCCCACGGCACATGGGCACCACCAGCGTTCCAGGACCCATGCCCCCCTGGCACCCCATCATCCGACACCAGCGATGACCAACCATGACTCGCCTCAGTGACCATCGACCAGTCTCGTCCGCACAACCTGGCTACCGCATCGACCAGCGTTAAAATCGATGGACACGTGACCTCTTGCCTGCTGGTCTCCGGGAGCACCGAAAGCTTCATCCACCCGGATACGGTAGGCGCTGCTCCCTCGCGGTACACCCTGCCAATCAAAGAATCTCCCTGGCCTCCGGATCCCATTCCATGGTGATCCGGGGGTACTGTACGGTCACACTCATGGTCCAGGGCATAGAATTCAGCTGCTTCCGCCTCTACATCCTCCCTTTTAAAAGATCACGGCCTAGTTTCGGGAGCCGTTCGGAGGAGGAGGAGCAGTCTCTGTCAGGGAGAGAACCTGAGAACATCTAAGACACTCAGAAGGTAAGAAGGTAAGTGATTTGTACTCATTTTTACTTTTATAACTTTTTCAAATTGTGTGTGTCGGGGGGAAACTGAAGTGACATTACAGAAAAGCTGTGACCTGAGTGGCTGGTTGGGAGTCTACACTAAATTAAAAAAATTAAGCCTTGGTAACTAATTAAACATAATTACTGGACTTCCGGGTGCGGCGATGACCAGCTGAGTCGCACGTTTCGGCAGCTCCCGGTGTAACGGACTTTTGGGCTCTTAATAAGAGCCCCAACGGCAATTTTAACGGCTAAAAGTACTGTGCGGTGAACCAGAAGGGAATCCCCCCTGGATACGGATGGAAAAAGGAGAGGAAGGTGGCCGGATTGCGGTGGATCCTTTAGAGCAGCGGCAAGGAAGGCAAGCAAAAACCAAGATGGCGTCGGAAGGTGGCAGTTTAATATGGGGCCCTGAACAACACGAGTTTTTGAAACGCTGCGTGGAAGAACTCAAAAAGGAAATGAAGATGGAGCTGTTGGCCCCGATATTACAGGCGATCGAAGGGCTAAAGGAGGAGCAAAAGACCCAGGAGCGGGAGCTTCGGGTCGTGAAGGCAAAGGCTGCCGAGAATGAGGACGACATACAGGGCCTGGTGGTGAAGACGGAGATGCACGAGGCACACCATAAACGATGTGTGGAAAGGCTGGAGGCGCTGGAGAACAACGCGAGGAGGAACAACCTAAGGATTCTTGGCCTTCCTGAAGGTGCGGAGGGAGCGGACGTCGGGGCATATGTGAGCACGATGCTGCACTCGTTAATGAGAGCGGAGGCCCCGGCGGGTCCGCTGGAGGTGGAGGGAGCATACCGAGTGATGGCGCGAGGACCGAGAGCAGGAGAAATTCCTAGAGCCATAGTGGTGAGATTCCTCCGTTTTAAAGACAGAGAGATGGTCCTTAGATGGGCAAAGAAAACTCGGAGCAGGAAGTGGGAGAACGCGGTGATCCGCGTATACCAAGACTGGAGTGCGGAGGTGGCGAGAAGGAGGGCGAGCTTTAATCGGGCCAAGGCGGTGCTTCACAAAAAGAAGATAAAATTCGGAATGCTGCAACCGGCAAGACTGTGGGTCACGTATCAAGGGAGGCACCACTACTTTGAGACGGCGGATGAGGCGTGGACTTTTATCGTGGAAGAAAAATTGGAATGAGCGGGTTATTAAAAAAAAAGAACGTTTGAAACAAAGTGGTGGGGCGAGTATGGGGGGCGAAGAAGGGGGGAAAGAGGAGTTTTATGTTATTAATCCTGCGATGTGGTAACTTTTCTCTCTTCCACAGGAGGTGGTGGGGGGAGGAAAGGAGGTGGAAGAGATGGGGCGTTGGCCATTGGGGGCGGGACCAAGGGGGAAGCGCGGGCTCGGTTCCCGCGCTATGATAATCATGGCGGGAATAGGGAAGCAGGAAGGAGGGGGCATCGCACGGTGCGAGCCGAGGTCATGGGGGGAAGCCGAGGTCGGCCAGAGTTTGCTGACTTCAGGGAGCAACATGGGGGGTGTAACTACGCTAGTGGGGGATCTAGCGGGGGGGGGGCGGGTGGGAGGGGGGAATTATTGGGCTGCTGCTGCTGGGGAGAGGGGGGAGCTGGTATGGGGTGGGATGGGCGGGGGGGCACCGCCTGGGGGGGACACAGCTGCGTGGGAACCGGGTGAGGAGCTGGAAAAAGGGGATGGCTAATCGAAAAGGTGGGGGGGTAAAAAGCCCCCCAACCCGGCTGATCACGTGGAACGTGAGAGGGCTGAATGGGCCGATAAAGAGAGCATGGGTACTCGCACATCTTAAGAAACTTAAGGCAGACGTGGTTATGTTACAGGAAACGCACTTGAAACTGATAGACCAGGTGAGACTACGCAAAGGTTGGGTGGGGCAGGTGTTCCATTCGGGGCTAGATGCGAAAAACAGGGGGGTGGCTATATTAGTGGGGCAGCGGGTAATGTTTGAGGCAAAGACTATAGTGGCGGATAGCGGGGGCAGATACGTGATGGTGAGTGGCAAACTACAGGGGGAGACGGTGGTTTTGGTAAACGTATATGCCCCGAACTGGGATGATGCCAATTTTATGAGGCGTATGCTAGGACGCATCCCGGACCTAGAGATGGGAAAGTTGGTAATGGGGGGAGATTTTAATACGGTGTTGGAACCAGGGCTGGACAGGTCGAGGTCCAGGACTGGAAGGAGGCCGGCAGCAGCCAAGGTGCTTAAAGATTTTATGGAGCTGATGGGAGGAGTAGACCCGTGGAGATTTAGCAGACCTAGGAGTAAGGAGTTTTCGTTTTTCTCCTATGTCCACAAAGTCTATTCGCGAATAGACTTTTTTGTTTTGGGAAGGGCGTTGATCCCGAATGTGAGGGGAACGGAGTATACGGCTATAGCCATTTCGGATCACGCTCCACATTGGGTGGACTTAGAGATAGGGGAGGAAACAGAAGGGCGCCCACCCTGGAGAATGGACATGGGACTAATGGCGGATGAGGGTGTGTGTCTAAGGGTGAGAGGGTGCATTGAAAAGTACTTGGAACTCAATGACAATGGGGAGGTCCAGGTGGGAGTGGTCTGGGAGGCGCTGAAGGCAGTGGTTAGAGGGGAGCTGATATCAATAAGGGCACATAAAGGAAAGCAGGAGAGTAGGGAACGGGAGCGGTTGCTGCAAGAACTTCTGAGGGTGGACAGGCAATATGCGGAGGCACCGGAGGAGGGACTGTACAGGGAAAGGCAAAGGCCACACGTAGAATTTGACTTGCTGACAACGGGTACTGCAGAGGCACAGTGGAGGAAGGCACAGGGTGTACAGTACGAATATGGGGAGAAGGCGAGCAGGTTGCTGGCCCACCAAGTGAGGAAAAGGGGACCAGCGAGGGAAATAGGGGGAGTGAGGGATGAGGAAGGAGAAATGGAGCGGGGAGCGGAGAGAGTGAATGGAGTGTTCAAGGCATTTTATAAAAAATTATACGAAGCTCAACCCCCGGATGGGAGGGAGAGAATGATGGGCTTTCTGGACCGGCTGGAATTTCCCAAGCTGGAGGAGCAGGAAAGGGTGGGACTGGGAGCACAGATTGAAATAGAGGAAGTAGTGAAAGGAATTAGGAGCATGCAGGCGGGGAAGGCTCCGGGACCGGATGGATTCCCAGTTGAATTTTACAGGAAATATGTGGACTTGCTCGCCCCGCTACTGATGAGGACCTTTAATGAGGCAAAGGAAAGGGGACAGCTGCCCCCGACTATGTCTGAGGCAACGATATCGCTTCTCCTAAAGAAGGAAAAGGACCCGCTGCAATGCGGGTCCTATAGACCTATTTCCCTCCTAAATGTAGACGCTAAGATTCTGGCCAAGGTAATGGCAATGAGGATAGAGGATTGTGTCCCGAGGGTGGTCCATGAGGACCAAACTGGGTTTGTGAAGGGGAGACAGCTGAATACGAATATACGGAGGCTGCTAGGGGTAATGATGATGCCCCCACCAGAGGGGGAAGCGGAGATAGTGGTGGCGATGGATGCCGAGAAAGCATTTGATAGAGTGGAGTGGGATTATTTGTGGGAGGTGCTGAGGAGATTTGGTTTTGGAGATGAGTATGTTGGATGGGTGCAGCTGTTGTATAGGGCCCCAGTGGCGAGTGTGGTCACGAATGGACGGGGATCTGCATACTTTCGGCTCCATAGAGGGACAAAGCAGGGATGCCCTCTGTCCCCATTGCTGTTTGCACTGGCGATTGAGCCCCTGGCAATAGCATTGAGGGGTGCCAAGAAGTGGAGGGGAGTACTTAGAGGAGGAGAAGAACACCGGGTATCTCTGTATGCGGATGATTTGTTGTTATATGTAGCGGACCCGGCGGAGGGGATGCCAGAGATAATGCGGACACTTCGGGAGTTTGGAGAATTCTCAGGATATAAACTGAACATGGGGAAAAGTGAATTGTTTGTGGTGCATCCAGGGGAGCAGAGCAGAGAAATAGAGGACTTTCCGCTGAGGAAGGTAACAAGGGACTTTTGTTACTTGGGGATCCAGATAACCAAGAATTGGGGTACATTGCATAGGTTAAATTTAACGCGATTGGTGGAACAAATGGAGGAGGACTTCAAGAGATGGGACATGGTATCCCTGTCACTGGCAGGGAGGGTGCAGGCAGTTAAAATGGTAGTCCTCCCGAGATTCCTCTTTGTGTTTCAGTGCCTCCCGGTGGTGGTCACGAAGGCTTTTTTCAAAAGGATCGAAAAGAGTATCATGAGTTTTGTGTGGGCCGGGAAGACCCCGAGAGTGAGGAAGGGATTCTTACAGCGTAGTAGGGATGGGGGAGGCTGGCACTACCGAGCCTAAGTGAGTACTACTGGGCCGCCAATATCTCAATGGTGAGTAAGTGGATGGGGGAAGAGGAGGGAGCGGCGTGGAAGAGATTGGAGAGGGCGTCCTGTAGGGGGACTAGCCTACAAGCTATGGTGACGGCCCCATTGCCATTCTCACCGAAGAAATACACCACAAGCCCGGTGGTGGTGGCGACTTTGAAAATTTGGGGACAGTGGAGACGGCATAGGGGAAAGACGGGAGCCTTGGTGGGGTCCCCGATAAGAAACAACCATAGGTTTGCCCCGGGGGGAATGGATGGGGGATTTGGAATATGGCAAAGAGCAGGAGTAAGGCAACTGAAAGATCTGTTTGTGGATGGGAAGTTCGCAAGTCTGGGAGCGCTGACCGAGAAATATGGGTTGCCCCAAGGGAATGCATTCTGGTCTATGCAACTGAGGGCTTTTGCGAGGCAGCAGGTGAGGGAATTCCCGCAGCTCCAGACGCATGAGGTGCAGGACAGAGTAATCTCAAAGACATGGGTGGGGGACGTTAAGGTGTCAGATATATATAGGGAAATGATGGACGAGGGGGAGATTATGGTAGATGAGCTGAAAGGAAAATGGGAAGAAGAGCTGGGGGAGGAGATTGAGGAGGGGCTGTGGGCGGATGCCCTAAGTAGGGTAAACTCATCGTCCTCGTGTGCCAGGCTAAGCCTGATTCAATTTAAGGTGTTACACAGGGCGCATATGACTGGAGCACGGCTCAGTAAATTTTTTGGGGTAGAGGGTAGGTGTGCGAGATGCTCGAGAAGCCCAGCGAATCACACCCACATGTTCTGGTCATGTCCGGCACTACAGGGGTTCTGGGTGGGGGTGACAAAGGTGCTTTCGAAAGTAGTGGGGGTCCAGGTCGAACCAAGCTGGGGGTTGGCTATATTTGGGGTTGCACAAGAGCCGGGAGTGCAGGAGGCGAGAGAGGCCGATGTTTTGGCCTTTGCGTCCCTAGTAGCCCGGCGCAGGATACTGTTGATGTGGAAGGAAGCCAAGCCCCCGGGGGTGGAGACCTGGATAAATGACATGGCAGGGTTTATAAAGCTGGAACGGATTAAGTTCGTCCTAAGGGGATCGGCTCAAGGGTTCACCAGGCGGTGGCAACCGTTCGTCGAATACCTCACAGAAAGATAGAGGGAATGGAAAAGAAGAAGGCAGCAGCAGCAGCCCAGGGGGGAGGGGGGGGGGAGGAACCAGAAGGAGTCTCAGGGTTATTAATATATATGTATAGGTCGTTGCTATAAATAATTGTATATTGGATTGTTAAACCATATTTTTGGAGAGTGTTTATCTGAGACAAGGCAGTTGCCATTTAGTTTTAGTTTTCGTTTTTGTTATATATTATTTATTCTTTGTTTATAAAACAGGTCATTGTTATTTATACTGTTATATTATTGTGTAAAGGATACACAATGTACTGTGATGGTTGACCAAAAATTTTCAATAAAATGTTCTTAAAAAAAAAACATAATTACTTAATTATAATTTAGAGAGGTATCTAAGCCAGAGATTGGAGAGTACTATATTTAGCTTTTATATTAGAAATCTAGTGCTAGGAAACAGATAGTTTTTAAAAAAAAGTTTTTAAATATATAAAAATTTTTAAATTTTAATTAATTGATGCAATGTCAGTTAGAGGGGTTCAGTGCTCTGACTGTGAGATGTGGCAGGTCTGGGAGGCTTCCAGCGTCCCGGATGGCTTCATCTGCAGAAAGTGCACCCAACTGGAGCTCCTCACAGACCGCATGGTTCGGTTGGAGCAGCAATTGGATGCACTTTAGGAGCATGCAGGTGGCAGAAAGCGTCATAGATCGCAGTTATATAAATATGGTCACACCCAAGGTGCAGGCAGAGAAATGGGTGACCACCAGAAAGGGCAGGCAGTCAGTGCAGGAATCCCCTGTGGTTGTCCCCCTCTCGAACAGGTATACCCCTTTGGATACTGTCGGGGGGGATAGCCTATCAGGGGAAAACTGCAGCAGCCAGAGCAGTGGCACCATGGCTGGCTCTCATGTTCAGAAGGGAGGGTCAAAGCGCAGAAGAGCAATAGTAATAGGGGACTCTATAGTCAGGGGCACAGATAGGCGCTTCTGTGGACGTGAAAGAGACTCCAGGATGGTATGTTGCCTCCCTGGTGCCAGGGTCCAGGATGTCTCCGAACGGGTAGAGGGCATCCTGAAGGGGGAGGGCAAACAGGCAGAGGTCGTTGTACATATTAATACTAACGACATAGGCAGGAAGAAGCATGAGGTCCTGCAGCAGGAGTTCAGGGAGCTAGGCAGAAAGTTAAAAGACAGGGCCTCTAGGGTTGTAATCTTGGGATTACTCCCTGTGCCACGTGCCAGTGAGGCTAGAAATAGGAAGATAGAGCAGCTAAACACGTGGCTAAACAGCTGGTGTAGGAGGGAGGGTTTCCGTTATCTGGACCATTGAGAGCTCTTCCGGGGCAGGTGTGACCTATATAAGAAGGACGGGTTGCATCTAAACAGCAAAAACAGCGCGGGAGCAGAGACAGCCGGGACAGCGAAAACAGCGCCGGAGGAGAGAGCCGGGAGATTTTAAAAGCGCGGGAGGAGAGAGCCGGGACAGCGAAAACAACGCCGGAGGAGAGAGCCGGGAGATTTAAAAAGCGCGGGAGGAGAGAGCCGGGACAGCGAAAACAGCGCGGGAGCAGAGACAGCCGGGACAGCGAAAACAGCGCCGGAGAAGAGAGCCGGGAGATTTAAAAAGCGCAGGAGGAGAGAGCCGGGACAGCGAAAACAGCGCGGGAGCAGAGACAGCCGGGACAGCGAAAATAGCGCCGGAGGAGAGAGCCGGGAGATTTTAAAAGCGCGGGAGGAGAGAGCCGGGACAGCGAAAACAGCACCGGAGGAGAGAGCCGGGAGATTTAAAAAGCGCGGGAGGAGAGAGCCGGGACATCGAAAACAGCGTCGGAGGAGAGAGCCGGGAGATTTAAAAAGCACGGGAGGAGAGAGCCGGGACAGTGCGGGGAGAGGTGAGTGCACCAAAGGTGTGGCAGGAGTGCCTTTAGTCACGGAGTGCTGATTGGAGCAGAGTGCATCTGAGTTTAGGTGAGTGACTGAGTGCTAATTGGAACAGAGTGCATCTGAGTTTAGGTGAGTGACTGAGTGCTGATTGGAACAGAGTGCATCTGAGTTTAGGTCAGTGACTGAGTACTGATTGGAACAGAGTGCATCTGAGTTTAGGTGAGAGACTGAGTGCTGATTGGAACAGAGTGCATCTGAGTTTAGGTGAGTGACTGAGTGCTGATTGGAACAGAGTGCATCTGAGTTTAGGTGAGTGACTGAGTGCTAATTGGAACAGAGTGCATCTGAGTTTAGGTGAGTGACTGAGTGCTGATTGGAACAGAGTGCATCTGAGTTTAGGTGAGTGACTGAGTGCTGATTGGAACAGAGTGCATCTGAGTTTAGGTGAGTGACTGAGTTCGGGTGAGTGGCGAGAGAGGGCTGTGTTTTTGTTGGTGTTCGGGTTTACCTTGAGGTTCTATAAAGAAATATATTTTTAAAAAATATTTAAATTAATTAACTAGTTGAATATGGCTGGACAGGTGATGTGCTGTTGCTGTATGATGATGGAACTGGTGGATCCCATTGAGACCGTCAGTGATCACATCTGCAACAAGTGTTGGCTGTTCGAGGAATTTCGGCTCAGAATTGATGAGCTGGAGACCGAGCTGCACAAACTGCGGCACATCAGGGAGGGGGAACATTACCTGGACGCTTTGTTTCAGGAGGCAGTCACACCCGGTAGAATAAGTTCTGTTAATTCAGACAGTGGTCAGGGACAGAGTGGTGTGACTGCAAGGGAGGCAGGTAGGGGGATCCTGAGTTTAGGAGTTGAGGAGCCTCAGCCCTTGACCATGTCCAACAGGTATGAGGTACTTGCTCCCTGTGTGGATGAGGAAGAGGGCTGTAGGGAGGATGCATTGACTGACCACTGCACCGTGGTACAGGAAGCCATTCAAGAGGGGGGAGCAAAAAGACAAGTGGTAGTTGTAGGGGATTCTATAATTAGGGGGATTGATGGCATCCTTTGTAAGCCAGATCGAGAGTCCCGCATGGTATGTTGCCTGCCCGGTCCGAGGGTGAGAGACATCTCTGATCGTCTTGAAAGGATTTTGGAGAGGGAGGGGGAGGATCCAGTTGTTGTGGTCCACGTTGGGACTAACAACATAGGTAAGACTAGGAAAGAGGACCTGTTTGGGGATTATCAAATACTAGGGACTAAATTAAAGAGCAGGTCCTCCAGGGTTATAATCTCTGGAATACTACACGAGCCACGTGTCAATTGGCATAGGGTTGAGAAAATTAGAGAAGTTAACATGTGGCTAAAGGAGTGGTGCGGGAAAGAGGGATTCCATTTCATGGGGCATTGGCATCAGTACTGGGGCAGGAGGGACCTGTACCGTTGGGACGGTCTTCACCTGAACCATTCTGGGACCAGTGTTATAGCGAAAAGGATAAATAGGTTGGTCACAAGGACTTTAAACTAGCAAGTTGGGGGGAAGGGAAGTGTAAAGCTATGGACAGTATAATGGTTAATGGAGATCAAGGCAGCAGGTTACGTGACAGGTTATTATGTGGAGATATGGGTTCAAAGACAAGGAAAATTAGGAGAAAGGGTAAGAGCAAAAATAAATTGCAAAAAGTTACTGATCAAGGTGTTAGGATTCATAACAAAGACATAAAAAACAGCATAAGTGTACTTTACCTGAATGCTCGTAGTATACGAAATAAGGTAAATGAGTTGATGGCGCAAATCATCGTGAATGACTATGATTTAGTGGCCATTACTGAAACATGGTTAAAAGATGGTCACGACTGGGAGTTAAATATCCAAGGGTATCAGACTATACGAAAGGATAGAATGGACGGTAAGGGCGGTGGTGTAGCTTTGTTGTTTAAGGATGGCATCCGGGCAATAGTAAGGGATGATATTGGTGCTATGGAGGACAAGGTTGAATCAATTTGGGTGGAAATCAGGAATAGTCAGGCGAAAAGGTCACTGATAGGAGTAGTCTATAGGCCACCAAATAGTAACAGGATGGTACGGCAGGCAATAAGCAAAGAAATAACGGATGCATGTAGAAATGGTACAGCGGTTATCATGGGAGATTTTAATCTGCATATCGATTGGTTTAACCAGGTTGGTAAAGGCAGCCTTGAGGAGGAGTTTATAGAATGTGCCCGGGATAATTTCCTGGAACAGTATGTAATGGAACCTACAAGGGAACAAGCGGTCCTAGATCTGGTCCTGTGTAATGAGGCAGGATTGATTAATGATCTCATAGTTAGGGATCCTCTTCGAAGGAGCGACCACAATATGGTGGAATTTAAAATACAGTTGGAGGATGACAAGGTAAAATCAAACACTAGTGTTTTGTGCTTAAACAAAGGCGATTACAATGGGGTGAGAGAAGAACTAGCTAAGGTCGACTGGGAGCAAAGACTTCATGGTGAAGCAGTTGAGGAACAGTGGAGAACCTTCCAAGCAATCTTTCACAGTGTTCAGAAAAGGTTCATACCGACAAAAAAGAAAGACGGTAGAAAGGGGAAAAATCGACCGTGGATATCTAAGGAGGTGAGGGAGAGTATCAAATTGAAGGAAAAAACATACAAAGTGGCAAAAATTAGTGGGAGACTAGAGGACTGGGAAGTCTTTAGGGGACAACAGAAAGCTACTAAAAAAGCCATCAAGAAGAGTAAGGTAGACTATGAAAGTAAACTGGCTCAGAACATAAAAGGAGATAGTAAAAGCTTCTACAAATATATAAGACAAAAAGAGTGGCTAAGGTAAATATTGGTCCTTTGGAAGATAGAAAGGGAGATTTAATAATAGGAGACGGGGAAATGGCTGAGGAGCTGAACAGGTTTTTTGGGTCAGTCTTCACAGTGGAGGACACAAATAACATGCCAGTGACTGATGGAAATAAGGATATGATAGGTGAGGACCCTGAGATGATTGTAATCACTAAGGAGGCAGTATTGGGCAAGCTAATGGGGCTAAAGGTAGACAAGTCTCCTGGCCCTGATGGGATGCATCCCAGAGTGTTAAAAGAGATGGCTAGGGAAATTGTAAACGCCCTAGTGATAATTTATCAAAATTCACTAGACTCTGGGGTGGTCCCAGAGGATTGGAAAGTAGCAAACGTGACACCACTGTTTAAAAAAGGAGGTCGGCAGAAAGCGGGTAATTATAGGCCGGTAAGCTTAACTTTGGTTGTAGGGAAAGTGCTGGAATCTATCATTAAGGAGGAAATAGCGGGGCACCTGGAGGGAAATTGCCCCATTGGGCAGGCGCAGCATGGGTTCATAAAGGGTAGGTCGTGTCTGACTAATTTGGTAGAATTTTTTGAGGACGTTACCAGTGCAGTAGATAACGGGGAGCCAATGGATGTGATATATCTGGATTTCCAGAAAGCTTTTGACAAGGTGCCACACAAAAGGTTGCTGCATAAACTAAAGATGCATGGCATTGAGGGTAAAGTGGTAGCATGGGTAGAGGATTGGTTAACTAACAGAAAGCAGAGAGTGGGGATAAATGGGTGTTTCTCTGGTTGGCAACCTGTAACTAGTGGGGTCCCTCAAGGATCAGTGTTGGGCCCGCAGTTGTTCACAATTTATATAGACGATTTAGAGTTGGGGACCAAGTGCAATGTGTCAAAGTTTGCAGACGACACTAAGATGAGTGGTAAAGCAATAAGGGCAGAGGATACCGGAAGTCTGCAGAAGGATTTGGATAGGTTAGGTGAATGGGCTAGGGTCTGGCAGATGGAATTCAATGTTGCCAAGTGTGAGGCTACCCATTTTGGGAGGAATAACAGCAGAATGGATTGTTATTTAAACGGTAAGATGTTAAAACATGCTGCTGTGCAGAGGGACTTGGGTGTGCTGGTGCACGAGTCGTAAAAAGTTGGTGTGCACGTGCAACAGGTGATTAAGAAGGCTAATCAAGTTTTGTCTTTCATTGCTAGAGGGATGGAGTTCAACACTAGGGAGGTTATGCTGCAATTGTATAGGGTGTTGGTGAGGCCACATCTGGAGTATTGTGTTCAGTTTTGGTCTCCTTACCTGAGAAAGGACATATTGGCACTGGAGGGAGTGCAGAGGAGATTCACTAGGTTGATCCCAGAGTTGAGGGGATTAGATTATGACGAGAGGTTGAGTAGACTGGGACTGTACTCATTGGAGTTTAGAAGGATGCGGGGGGATCTTATTGAGACATATAAAATTATGAAGGGAATAGATAGGATAGATGCGGGCAGGTTGTTTCCACTGGTCGGGGAAAGCAGAACTAGGGGGCATAGCCTCAAAATAAGGGGAGGTAGATTAAGGACGGAGTGTAGGAGGAACTTCTTCACCCAAAGGGTTGTGAATCTCTGGAATTCCTTGCCCAGTGAAGCAGTTGAGGCTCCTTCTTTAAACGATTTTAAGAAAAAGATAGATGCCTTTCTAAAGAATAAAGGGATTCGGGGATATGGTGTACGGGCCGGAGAGTGGAGCTGAGTCCACAAAGATCAGCCATGATCTCATTAAATGGCGGAGCAGGCTCGAGGGGCCAGATGGCCTACTCCTGTTCCCAGTTCTTATGTTCTTATGTTCTTATGTAAACTGGAGAGGCATAAATATCCTGGCCGCGAGGTTTGCTAGTGTCACACGGGAGGGTTTAAACTAGTAGGGCAGGGGGGTGGGCACGGGAGCAATAGGTCAGAAGGCGAGAGCATTGAGGGAGAACTAGGGAATAGGGACAATGGGGCTCTGAGGCAGAGCAGACAGGGTGAAGTTGCTGAACACAGCGGGTGTGGTGGCCTGAAGTGCATATGTTTTAATGCAAGAAGTATTACGGGTAAGGCAGATGAACTTAGAGCTTGGATTAGTACTTGGAACTATGATGTTGTTGCCATTACTGAGACCTGGTTGAGAGAAGGGCAGGATTGGCAGCTAAATGTTCCCGGATGTAGATGTTTCAGGCGGGATAGAGGGGGATGTAAAAGGGGTGGTGGAGTTGCGCTACTGGTTAGGGAGAATATAACATCTGTACTGCGGGAGGACACCTCAGAGGGCAGTGAGGCTATATGGGTAGAGATCAGGAATAAGAAGGGTGCAGTCACAATGTTGGGGATTTACTACAGGCCTCCCAACAGCCAGCAGGAGATAGAGGAGCAGATAGGTAGACAGATTTTGGAAAAGAGTAAAAACAACAGGGTTGTGGTGATGGGAGACTTCAACTTCCCCAATATTGACTGGGACTCACTTAGTGCCAGGGGCTTAGACGGGGCGGAGTTTGTAAGGAGCATCCAGGAGAGCTTCTTAAAACAATATGTGGACAGTCCAACTAGGGAAGGGGCGGTACTGGACCTGGTATTGGGGAATGAGCCCGGCCAGGTGGTAGATGTTTCAGTAGGTGAGCATTTCGGGAACAGTGACCACAATTCAGTAAGTTTTAAAGTGCTGGTGGACAAGGATAAGAGTGGTCCTAGGATGAAAGTGCTAAATTGGGGGAAGGCTAATTATAACAATATTAGGCGGGAACTGAAGAACCTAGATTGGGGGTGGATGTTTGAGGGCAAATCAACATCTGACATGTGGGAGGCTTTCAAGTGGCAGTTGAAAGGAATTCAGGACCGGCATGTTCCTGTGAGGAAGAAGGATAAATACGGCAATTTTCGGGAACCTTGGATAACGAGAGATATTGTAGGCCTCGTCAAAAAGAAAAAGGAGGCATTTGTCAGGGCTAAAAGGCTGGGAACAGACGAAGCCTGTGTGGAATATAAGGAAAGTAGGAAGGAACTTCAGCAAGGAGTCAGGAGGGCTAGAAGGGGTCATCACGAAACGTCATTGGCAAATAGGGTTAAGGAAAATCCCAAGGCTTTTTACACGTACATAAAAAGCAAGAGGGTAGCCAGGGAAAGGGTTGGCCCACTGAAGGATAGGCAAGGGAATCTATGTGTGGAGCCAGAGGAAATGGGCGAGGTACTAAATGAATACTTTGCATCAGTATTCACCAAAGAGAAGAAATTGGTAGATGTTGAGTCTGGAGAAGGGTGTGTAGATAGCCTGGGTCACATTGAGATCCAAAAAGACGAGGTGTTGGGTGTCTTAAAAAATATTAAGGTAGATAAGTCCCCAGGGCCTGATGGGATCTACCCCAGAATACTGAAGGAGGCTGGAGAGGAAATTGCTGAGGCCTTGACAGAAATCTTTGGATCCTCACTGTCTTCAGGTGATGTCTCGGAGGAATGGAGAATAGCCAATGTTGTTCCTCTGTTTAAGAAGGGTAGCAAGGATAATCCAGGGAACTACAGGCCGGTGAGCCTTACTTCAGTGGTAGGGAAATTACTGGAGAGAATTCTTCGAGACAGGATCTACTCCCATTTGGAAGCAAATGGACATTAGTGAGAGGCAGCATGGTTTTGTGAAGGGGAGGTCGTGTCTCACTAACTTGATAGAGTTTTTCGAGGAGGTCACTAAGATGATTGATGCTGGTAGGGCAGTGGATGTTGTCTATATGGACTTCAGTAAGGCCATTGGCAAGGTCTCTCATGGTAGACTAGTACAAAAAGTGAAGTCACACGGGATCAGGGGTGAGCTGGCAAGGTGGATACAGAACTGGCTAGGTCATAGAAGGCAGAGAGTAGAAATGGAAGAATGCTTTTTTAATTGGAGGGCTGTGACCAGTGGTGTTCCACAGGGATCAGTGCTGGGACCTTTGCTCTTTGTAGTATATATAAATGATTTGGAGGAAAATGTAACTGGTCTGATTAGTAAGTTTGCAGACGACACAAAGGTTGGTGGAATTGCGGATAGCGATGAGGACTGTCAGAGGATACAGCAGGATTTAGATTGTTTGGAGACTTGGGCGGAGAGATGGCAGATGGAGCTTAATCCGGACAAATGTGAGGTAATGCATTTTGGAAGGTCTAATGCAGGTAGGGAATATACAGTGAATGGTAGAACCCTCAAGAGTATTGAAAGTCAAAGATTTAGGAGTACAGGTCCACAAGTCATTGAAAGGGGCAACACAGGTGGAGAAGGTAGTCAAGAAGGCATACGGCATGCTTGCCTTCATTGGCCGGGGCATTGAGTATAAGAATTGGCAAGTCATGCTGCAGCTGTATAGAATCTTAGTTAGGCCACACTTGGAGTATAGTGTTCAATTCTGGTCGCCACACTACCAGAAGGATGTGGAGGCTTTAGAGAGGGTGCAGAAGAGATTTACCAGAATGTTGCCTGGTATGGAGGGCATTAGCTATGAGGAGCGGTTGAATAAACTCGGTTTGTTCTCACTGGAACAAAGGAGGTTGAGGGGTGACCTGATAGAGGTCTACAAAACTATGAGGGGCATAGACAGAGTGGATAGTCAGAGGCTTTTCCCCAGGGTAGAGGGGTCAATTACTAGGGGGCATAGGTTTAAGGTGAGAGGGGCAAGGTTTAGAGTAGATGTACGAGGCAAGTTTTTTACGCAGAGGGTAGTGGGTGCCTGGAACTCGCTACCGGAGGAGCTGGTGGAAGCAGGGACGATAGTGACATTTAAGGGGCATCTTGACAAATACATGAATAGGATGGGAATAGAGGAATACGGACCCAGGAAGTGTAGAAGATTGTAGCTTCGTCGGGCAGCATGGTTGGCACGGGCTTGGAGGGCCGAAGGGCCTGTTTCTGTGCTGTACATTTCTTTGTTCTTTATTGTCTCTTTGGACAAGGTATGAATTGGGATTTTCTTTTGCAATGATGGTTCTTTGGGGCTTGGGGTTGTGTGTTAAAGTGGATTTCTTTGTTTCCCTGGGACCGGGCAGGGGAGTGAGGTGGGGGGACGGACGCAGGAAGTGTAGAAGATTGTAGTTTAGTCGGGCAGCATGGTCGGCATGGGCTTGGGGGGGCCGAAGGGCCTGTTCCTGTGCTGTACATTTCTTTATTCTTTGTTCATTGTTCTAATCTCTGCGCTGCCCTACTACTCGGCCTGGACTTCCAGTGTAACCTCCAGAGCCTAACCCTGAAATTCGGCGGGCCCCTATCACCCCTTACTGTGTGCGCCTTGCGACCCTAAAGGTCAATCCATCTTCCCTCTTCGCAAATCTAACCCCGGATTGCAAACCCGTCGCCAATCAGATTGCACAATACCAGGTCTTCTCAACAGTAGACCTCAAATCCGCCTACCACCAGCTCCCCATCCATAAATCGGACCGTCCATACACTGCCTTCGAGGCAGACGGTCGCCTCTATCACTTCCTCAGGGTTCCCTTCGGCATGACCAACGGGGTCTCGGTCTTCCAAAGGGCGATGGACCGAATGGTCGACCAGTACGGTTTGCGGGCCACCTTTCCATACCTAGACAACGTCACCATCTGTGGCCGTGGATCAGCAGGACCACAATGCCAACCTTGTCAAATTTCTCCACACCGCCACTCCCCTAAACCTCACCTACAACAAGGAGAAGTGCGTGTTCAGCACGAACCGCGAAGCCATCCTTGGCTATGTGGTCCAGAACGGAGTTCTGGGGCCCGATCCCGACCGCATGCCCCCCCTCATGGAGCTCCCCCTTCCCCACTGCCCCAAGGCCCTCAAACGCTGCCAGGGGTTCTTTTCATACTACGCCCAGTGGGTCTCAAACTATGCGGACAAGGCCCGCCCACTCATACAGTCCACCCATTTTCCCCTGACGGCCGAGGCTCAACAGGCCTTCGCCCGTATCAGAGCCGATATCGCCAAGGCCGGGATGCACACAGTAGACGAGACGCTGCCATTTCAAGTGGAGAGTGATGCATTAGACATCGCCCTAGCCCCCACCCTCAATCAGGCAGGCAGACCCATGGCATTCTTTTCCCGCATCCTTCATGCCTCAGAAATTCGGCACTCATCCGTCGAAAAAGAGGCCCGAGTTATCGTTGAAGCTGTGTGGCATTGGAGGCATTACCTGGTCGGCAGGAGATTCACTCTCCTCACTGACCAACGGTCGGTAGCCTTCATGTTCAATAACACACAGCGGGGCAAGATCAAGAATGATAAGATCTTGAGGTGGAGGATCGAGCTCTCCATCTTCAATTACGAGATTTTGTATCGCCTCGGCAAGCTCAACGAGCCCCCAAACGCCCTATCCCAAGGTACGTGTGCCAGCGCACAAGTAGACCAACTCCAGGCCCCTGCACGACAGCCTTTGTCACCCGGAAGTCACATGGTTGTACCATTTTATAAAGTCCCGCAATCTGCCCTACACCGTCGAGAAAGTACGGACAGTCACCAGGGACTGCCAGATCTGTGCGGAGTGCAAGCCACACTTCTACCAGCCGGACCGTGCGCGTCTGGTGAAGGCCTCCCGCTCCTTTGAGCGCCTAAGCGTGGATTTCAAAGGGCCCCTCCAACGACCGTAACACGTATTTTCTCAGTGTGGTCGATGAGTACTCCAGATTCCCCTTCGCCATCCCATGCCCCGACATGACGTCTGTCACCGTCATCAAAGCCCTCAACACAATCTTCGCTCTGTTCGGTTTCCCCGCCTACATCCACAGTGACAGGGGATCCTCATTCATGAGTGATGAGCTGCGTCAGTTCCTGCTCAGCAGAGGTATCGCCTCCAGCAGGACGACAAGCTACAACCCCCGGGGAAAAGGATAGGTAGAGAGGGAGAACAGGACGGTATGGAGGGCCGTCCAACTGGCCCTACGGAACAGGAACCGCCCGGCCTCCCGCTGGCAGGAGGTCCTCCATTCGGTCACTACTGTGCACCGCCACTAACAACACACCGTATAAACGTCTCTTTGCCTTCCCCAGGAAGTCCACATCCGGGGTGTCTTTCCCGACTTGGTTCGCAGCTGCAGGACCCGTCCTTCTCCGTAGGCACGTACAAATCCAAAAGGCGGACCGTTGGTGGAGAGGGTGCAGTTGCTCCATGCAAACCCCCAGTATATCTACGTGGCGTGCCCCGATGGCCGCCAGGATACTGTCTCCCTCAGGGACCTGGCACCAGCAGGTTCCCCACACACACCCCCCTCTGGCCCGGCGCCACCCTCCCCTCCCCCGGTGCTCCCAGCAGCAACCCCCCCAGGACCATCCATCCTCCCCCTGCCCATGCCGGAGGATGAAGAGGATTTTGGCACGCTCCCGGAGTCACCGAAGGCCAGACCGACATCGGCATCGCCGCCACCACAGCGGCACATCAAGGCCCCGACCAGTTGAATCTCTAACTGGTCCACTGGACTTCAAAAGACATTTTTTTTTCTCACAAAAATTGCACACATAAAATTCAGTTGTTGTATATAATTCTCCACCATCCCCGCCGGACTCAATTTTAACAGGGGGTGAATGTGGTAAACCACTGTTGCACCTATATTAGGTGATGTATGGTAGGACCTGTACTACAGATACGATGGTAGTCCCTGCCTGCTGGCTCCGCCCAGTAGGCGGAGTATATATATGTGTGTCCTCCGTGCAGCAGCTGTGTGCTGGACGTAGCTGGGAAAAATGAAATGAAATGAAATGAAAATCGCTTATTGTCACAAGTAGGCTTCAAATGAAGTTACTGTGAAAAGCCCCTAATCGCCACATTCCAGTGCCTGTTCGGGGAGGCTGTTACGGGAATTGAACCGTGCTGCTGGCCTGCCTTTTCACCAGCTGCTGCGGGAGGCCAAACATCTTAGAGCAATAAAGCCTCAGTTGTATTCAACTCTCGTCTTTGTGCAATTGATCATGCATCACTGATCGTGGCACAAAAAGAGATTAGAATGTGGTGAACAGAGAACAAAGTTGAGCAGTGTGTCAAAGGGGGGGGGGACATTGTTCAGGGGTTTTGACGAGAGGGATGAGGTTGGGTGGATGTGCCAGGTTCAAGAGATACAAGCAAGGGAGGGTTAAATGGGGGCGGGGAGGGGGGGGGGGATTTACCTTGAGGGGGAGGGATTGCCTCAAATGGGCACAGATAATCTGCAAAGGAGGTCCTCCCACCTTCCCCAGCTCCAGTCTGCACATTAAAACTGCCAGGCTTCCCGCACAGCATGGACCTCCCCTTGCTGTGAGCAAATTACCAGCGGGGAGGGGGGTGGGGGGGGGGGGGGGTGGGGGGGGGGGAGGGGGGGATATGAGGCATTGGATCCTCCAGCCTCCCCCACCCCCCAAAAGGTTGCAGACTGGTCTGGGCATCAGGAACTCCTCCTGCTGGATTCAACAAGCTCCCTTGATGTCAAACCCGCTGAGAGGGAGCGTAAGATCCAGCCCCAGCTGTTATCTTCCACATTCTTTAGATGTGGTGGCATTATTTACTTCAAGGGAAATAAAAATCAGAGGTAACACCCATTCATTAACACCCATTTTACAATATGGCGCAAAAACATTTCCCTTCGTGGGTGTAAATTACCCGAAACTAGCTCCGAAATTCACCCTCATATGTTCACCACGATAAACACAAAGCTCAGCTGGAATTTGACACAGAATTTCAAATGGTTGCATTATCATTATTTCCCATCAGCTGCATGATAGTATCTGACAGTTCCACACGATGGTTGAGGCACTCCATTGACGTGATGAATTGGTTTGACTGGAGCAGGTCCCAGCAGGGGATGTCGCACTGCTGTTTGACAGCTTGACTCAGCTGGGATGACTCAGCTCTGAGTGACAAGGTTGCGGGTTGGATCCCCCCTCCAGGCCTGGGAGAGGCAGCAGCAGCATCACGCGACACAGCACTGACACAAGGTAGCGAGAGAAAGGAGACACAGCAGGCGCACGCCCTCAAACTGGCAGAGAAAGATGCAATGACCATGAACTCGATAAGCCATGAGTCTGCACAGAGGTCAGCACAGAAATGACTACAGTGTCAGTTTCAGAGCGGCTTTGGAACTGCAAACTATCAGGGATGGGGCAGAGAACCTTGAGCAAAGGATTTTCCATACCCGAAATATAGGGGCTGTTTAGCACAGGGCTAAATCGCTGGGTTTGAAAGCAGACCAAGGCAGGCCAGCAGCACGGTTCAATTCCCGTAACAGCCTCCCCGAACAGGTGCCGGAATGTGGCGACTAGGGGCTTTTCACAGTAACTTCATTTGAAGCCTACTTGTGACAATAAGCGATTTTCATTTCATTTTCCCCAGCTACATCCAGCACACAGTGCTATCATTATCTCGCACAATGAGTGATTATTGCTGCTTTCAATGAGATCTCAGGAATCTTTAGGAAGAAATTTGAAAAGACACGGGACGCTCGGCTCCTTAGGCAGTAGAAAAGAAATGTATTCATATTTTCTCTAAGTGGTTCAAGATTATTTCAGAATTTGGTTGTTTGATCAAAGTCCCAGCACCTCAAGTCAGGTGGCCGAGCCTTCAACCATTTAACAGCCTCACAGGTACGGCAGGGGGCACAGGGGGCAGCCAATTTGTAAGTCGGATGATGCAGCATGTGGGCCATCGGTTCCTGAAATCAAAGGAGGGCGATACACAGCAACCCAAAGGTTCTGAGTCAAACCATGACTGATCTGAAAGACAATCCCGAACATAGTCAGAGAGGCCGAGAGCCTCCAGCAGCCTAAGCTGCTGGGAACTGGATGCTGCCTCGAAAGATGCAAACTTCATGAGGAGTTCATGATCAAGTGAACAACGATATGCGTTCACACTCCGTGGTGTAGTCTGAAGTTGATAGAATCATAGACTCAAAGAATTTACAGTGCAGAACGAGGCTATTCGGCCCATTGAGTCTGCACTGGCCCTTGGAAAGAGCACCTTACTTAAGCCCACACCTCCACCCGAGCCCCGTAACCCAGTAACCCCACCTAACATTTTTGAACATTGAGGACAATTGATCATGGCCAATCCACCTAACCTGCGCCTCTTTGGACTGCGGGAAGAAACCAGAGCACCCGGAGGAAACCCGCGCAGACACGGGGAGAACGTGCAGACTCCACCCAAGCCGGGAATCGAACCTGGGACCCTGGCGTTGGGAAGCAACTGTGCTAACCATTGTGCTACCATGCCGCCTTAAAAAATAGATTCAATAAATAAAAGAAGGCACAACTGCTCCAAAGTTGGTCCAAGTAAAATTGGACTAAATTTGAGAGAGCAGGAGTGGAACTGGATTCACGGTACTTTGGGCGGAAGGATGTAGTCAAGAACATCCACACCGTTAAAATCGCAAAATGCCAGAAGGTGCTTTGCAGGAGCACCGTTAAATAAGATTCAACAGTGAGCCATGTAGCAGATATTAGGACATATAACCCAGAGCTTGGTAAGGAGGCAGGTTTTAAGCAGTATCTTAAAGGAGGAGAGAGAGGCAGAGAGAGGTGGCGAGTATTAGGAGAGAACACTGGAACATTGGGGTTTGGTCGCGATTAACATTGGGGATGTGCAAGAGGTCAGAATCGCAGGGGAGGAGGGTTGTAAAGGTGGAGGAGATTACCGGGTATTGCAAGTGCAAAGGAAAAGGAGGGCTTTGAAAAAACATATTCACATTTTAAAATCAAGGTTTTGCTGAACCAGGAGCCACTGTAGGTCAGCACGTATCTGGGGATAACTCGAATTCCTGCTTTGAATCAGTGGGAACGATGGGTTGGAGAATGATTTAAATGTTCTTCTAGCAGCAGCCTGTAAACCTGGTGCCAACTGGGATTGCAAAAGAGGAGCAAAGCATGAATGAAGAGGATTATAATGGAAACTGGCAGCATTGTCAAGGGGCACCATCAAAAAGAAGCCATAGAGGATTCTGAACCTCGAGAGGAAAGGCAGCTAGTGTATTAACTCCCAACACAGCAAAGATGCATTGGTCGGTGTACTCCTGTTCCGAAGAGTTCTGGAGCAGACCTGTCAGAGGGTTGGTGTGCTGAGTTACAATGTGGAGGTGAATCCAGCTAATGCCATTAGTCAGGCAATCCAAGATTTTTAAGAACCGCAAATAAATCTGTATTCCTCTTGTTCCAATTATGCTCACCATGAAAGATCTCCGCCCTACTGCACGCACACACACACAGCTGAATTAAATGTGGGCAGCGCCGATCTCAGCAGTGGCATTGGAAGGAGGTGCTCTTGTTGTACGGAGAAATGCAACCCGCTGACCACAGTCATACAGCACCCAACCAATTAGCAGTCTAGAGGTGTAGGACCCGTCCGATGGAAGAGGAATAAAGCAGCAATCAGTGTTGGCGCCATTTATAAAGGGCAGTAATCCCGTGTATATCCAGATCACTGAACCAGCAGCTCTGAAGACCCCCTTTGCCCTCAGTCTGCACCCTGCTCCCCCTGTGGCTGCAGTGAAGATCTCTGAATCCCAGAGCTCAGCTGAGGGTCTGAGGACCTCACTGGGAACCTGCTGCCAACCTGATGGGAGGACATCTATAATCGACCACGTGGCAAAGCGGTGTCTTACTGCACCGTGTCCTCCAGGTTGTAAGAGAAAGGCAGGAGGTCGTCTTCCCATGGCTCAGCAAGAGACCCTTCTACCTGAGCAAGCATCAGCGATCGCAAAGGAGGTCAGCAGCTGTGGGATCACCCCCTGATCCTGGGGGCAGTGCTGCAAATGGGTAAAAGGTTTCCTTTGCTTTGCCAGGGTGGTTCCTACATATCTATCTCCTCTTTGGGCCTTACATCTGGTGACATGAGAGGGTGCACTGGATGGACAGGGAGTGACCACCTACTTGGCAAGAGCATATGCCTCCTGATGCATGGTGACATTTCAGCTGCCTGTCTTTGCTCATTCCCATCACATTCCATGATATCAGACTGAAACATTCAAGAACCCTCATTATTGGCCAAAGGGCTGTGTTACCCTCCTGCTTGCAGATGAAATGAGTTTGTTGACAATGACGGTTTTTGGCAGGCCTCCCAATGTACCAAGTGTTTGACTATCCATGCCTATCAGCATTTCGTTAGGCCACACTGTTGCAGCCCTCATCTGAGTCATTGCCAGTCAAACTTTTGTGGACCCTCAGCCTCTGGTGAGTTGGAATCTCTGCTACCCTTGTCGCCTATCCAAGCTAAAGGCCACTCAAAACTCCATGTCCCGCGACCAGAAGATCATCCCTCAACTCAGTCGTCTGAACTACACACTGTATCAATGTTTGAGCTGATGGCTGTGAATGTGAGTGCCACAAAGGTCAGGCATGTGGCATGGTCAGGTAGCTAAATAAGAAGTGCGTCAGTCTTGTTTCGATGGCCCCAGTGACCTGTTTCCTCGTACCCTTCCTGAAGGCTCACACCGCTCGCTCAGCTAGACCGTTTGAGGAAGGGTGGTATGGGGCTGTTCGGATGTGCTTCTCTCCATTCGTCTTCATGAAGTAGGCAAACTCTTCACTGGTGAATGGTGTACCACTGTCCCTAACCAATACCTCCAGGTTGCCATTGGTGCTAAACGAAAGCTGCAGTTTCTCAATGGTGGCCTTCAACGTGGTGGATGACATCCGGTGGACGACCAGCCACTTAGAATGGCAAGAACATGAAGCCTTGGAAAGGTCCGGCAAAATCTGCATTTAGGTGCACCCAAGGTTGACCCGGCCATTCCCATGGGTGTAATGGTGCAACTGGGGGGAGCTTCTGATGCTTCTGGCATGTGGTACGCTGCTGGGTCAGTCTGTCTATCTCGACATTCAAGCCTGGCCAACACACGTACCTTCTGGCCGGCATTTTCATTTTCGACAGCCCCGGGTGTCCATTATGCAGGTCTTGGAGTATGACCCGTCTGCCCTGGCTTGGGATGACGAGGCGGGCCCCCCACAGGAGAATGCCAACCTCCACACTACGCTCCTGCTGCTTGGCTTCAAAAGCTTGTATCTCTTTGAGTAGCTTCCCTGGCCCGCCGCCGTGCAGGACGACATGGCGCAACTTCACCAACACTGGGTCTTTCTGTGTCAAGTCGCGTACCTGGGTGGCGGTGACCGGTAAGGTGTCCATGAAATTCAGGGTGGATATTGCCAGGTCACCTCTCGCTGGGGATGAGGTGCGTGTCAGCAATGGGTCCTGACTCCGAATTTCCGCATGCGTGATCTGCGTGCCCGAGCAATGCCCATCCGCCAGCAATAGGGACCATCGCTGTATCCAGTCAGATGTTATGGGCGGAATCGCCTTTTTTTCTTTAAATAAACTGAGTGATGGTTTATAGTTTGTCAGAATGGTGACTCGCCCCCTGTACACGTCGGGGTGAAATTTCCTCACCCCAAAAACGATGGCCAGCCCTTCTTCCTTGAGTGGCGATCTTTAGCGGCCAAAGTCCACAACACATATCGGCCTCTCCAGTCCGTCATCCATGCTGTGGGATAACAGCTCCCCGATTCCATAAGGTGAGGCAGCACACATCACCAAGAGTGGCTGTGAAGGGCTGTGATGGGTCAACAGTCCCAACGATGACAACCGCTGCTTCACCCTGGTGAAAGCCTCCGCCTGCGCCCCTCTCCACGCCCATTCTTGGTGCTTCTTTAGCAATGCATGAAGGATGCATCACCAGGATGGTCGCCAGGCCAGGAATAAATTTCCCGTTGTACTGCACGAAACCCAACAACGACCTAAACACCATTGCATTTTCTGGTATGGGGCCTTTTTTATCCCTCGCACCTCCTCCATTGGGTGTAGGTCGTCCCGATCAACACAATACCCCAAGTATGTGACGTCCTTGGCACAGAAAACACACTTTCCCCTCTTGAGGCAGATGCCCATCTCGGAAAACCGGCGGAGGACTTCCTCCAGGTTGCTTAGTTGATCCTTTTCATTGGATACAGTGATCAGGACATCGTCCAAGTAGACAGCCACTCGCGGTAGCCCTTTGAGGATGTTCTCCGTGACACACAGGAATATTGCACAAGCCGATGGCATTCCGAACGGCACCTCGTGTATTCAGAGAGGCCCCTGTGGGTATTAATGGTCACATAACGCCTGGAATCAGCATCCAGCTCCAGCTGATGATAAGCGTGACTCAGATCAAGCTTAGAAAAGGAATGTCCTGTGACAAACTTTGTGTAGAGATCTTCTATCATGGCACCGGGTACTGCTCAGATGGCAGGCCTTGTTTACTGTCAACTTATAGTCCACACACAGGTGGATGTTTTTTTCTGGTTTCAGCACCGGGGCTATAGAGCTGCCCAATCAACAAATAGCACCGGCCTGACGATACTGAGGCACTCCAATCGGCCTGGCCCGTCCTCTACCTTGGTTAATAATGCACAGGGGACCAGGCGGGCCCTGAAGTACTTAGGTTGGGCCTCAGGCTCAACATGTACCTTTAATTTGCCCAGGCACTCCTGAAAATGTTTTGGATACTTTTCAGGACTTCGTACTGTTGCTCTTTTTAACCTTAGTCTATTTGCTCTGATTATGTCACCTTTGCTCATGAGTCGCCAGGTATCTTTATGATACCGCCACGTGGTTCAAGTTCAGGTTATAATTAATAGTACAGCACACCGCTTAGTAAGGATTAAAACAACGGTCATTTATTACATACAACAAGCAATATTAATACCCTAATACTACTTTCTATATAATAAACCTATCACTACTGGCCAATACTTAACTTAGGAAGAGCCCACCAGGTCAGGGAAACGAATGGCTTGTCCAATCAGATCTGGCCCGCGGGATTCAAAAGGCTGCTACAGGTCGATGGCTAGGTGTCTCTACCGGATAGCGATCGCTGGATTCAAACTTACTGTTGCCAGTTGCTGTTCTTGCGAAGGTCTCGAGCAGGCGAAGAGGAGGGAGAGAGCGATCTGAACTTGGACCCTCACTTTTATAGGGCCCAGGGGCTTCCCGCCTCCCGGGGCGGCCCTTGACCCTGAGTCCCAAGTGATTGGATCTGTCCCCAATCTCTGGGGTCGATGTATCCAATGGTGAGGCGATTCCTCGACCGGGGGGTGGTTGCTCACCTGTCTTTGTTTCGGCCACTGCAGGCGCCGACAGGTCTGGCCCGGTATTCAATTGCTAATATGTTGCAATTGTTCCCGGGGATAGCCGATTTAACTGTGGATGTCTGAATAGATGGGCTGCAAACAGTCCTGAATGCAACTGCAAATACCTGGGTTGATGGGCTGTTGATAGCCCTGAGTATCGATCTGGGCCAACTTCCCCAGAGCCGAATATGCAATACTGTCTGCAGCTGCCTGCTTGTGTCTTCCTAGCTGCTTTTCCCAGCAGTCTTTCGGGTTAGCCATTTTAATCTGGGTTTTGGCCAGATTAATCGGAACGCAGCCATTTTACGCGGCTACAGTACAGCCCCCTAGTGCCCATCCAGAAGATCCGCTGCCAATCCAGCTGGAGTGTCTGTTGCCAACCCTGGCCCAGCAGACCCAGGCTGGGGCCTTGGACCACTATCAGCGGCAGCCTAACGAGCTGCTGTTCATAGGCAACAGGGGTCATGGTTGCGCCTGCTATTACTTGGGGTTCTCACGTATAAGTTGCCTCGGTATCCCTCGATGTCAATTGATACATTCCAGTCCTGATTTTGTCAAATGTCTGCCTCAGAATTACTGAGACTGCGGCCCCCGTGTCTCGCTCCATGTCCAGTCGATGGCCATTCACCTGGACAGTAATTATGATGGGGGGGGGGGGGGCGACCCGTAGTGTGGCAATGCACTCATCGTCCTCAGGCTGTTCCATGTGGAGGGTTCTAATTCTGGGCTGGAGTCTCGCTCAGGTAGGGCAGTCCACCTACTGGCTAACTCGTGGTTTTCTATCTCTGCGGTTTCGCCGGTCACAAGTATCGCACCATCGTGGACCTTCCTCCAGTGAGTCTGGGGAGGAGCCTCACCTGGTTGTGGCAGCCTTTGGCCAACGTGCCTGGTCCTGATGGTGTTCGGGCCAGGGTTGGGATTCCAGAGGTCCCACTCCTGGGAGGTGCTGTTCATCTGAGAGGTGGGGGGGGGGGGGGGGGCGTCCTGCACTATTTACCTCCCTCCCCGACATCCCCCGGAGTTCCTGGACTCCCTTCTCTGAGCTCTCCCATGAGGGGGAAATCACGATGGTCTTTTTTAAGTTTGCAATGGCTCGCCAATCAATTTCCGTAGGGTGGCCATATTATTAACTTCGCATACAAGGTCGTCCCGTAGCATCTCGGGTAGGGATAGTGTTATGGGCCAGGGTTTAGAGAACCCCAAAGTGTATCATGGAGTTCACCTGACCCACAACTTTTACTAGATTGTGGTATGGGGAGCACACAGCCCAATCTATAGGTGGGGTACAGCAGAAATGGAAAAGTATTTTTAAAAAGCAAAACAATGTTTATTCTATGAACTCAAGTTAACCTTTTTAAAACATACAGTGAACATCTTAGCAACCATTCATTCAAATACAACCCCCCAAGAATACAACACTAACTAATCCTTTAAGCTTTCCTTTTCACATCCATACGACTTAAACCACCTTTTACCAGAAGCACATCAGGTTAAAGTCTCTCCTGTTATTAGTCTTAAATCACAAGGATTGATTTACAGTCTTTAGATTACAGAGAGAGATTCATACACCTTCTGACTGTGACTGCAGCTATCCAGCTCTGAAAACGAAACTAAAACACACTGCACCCTGCTCAAAAACGAAAGTAAAAAGCTGACAGACAGCCCAGCTCCACCCACTCTCTGACATCACTGCAGTAGTAAACACCTATTTCTTAAAGGTACTCTCACTACAGATATTTATTTACACACCCATTTATAAATACCCATTTCTTAAAGGTACTCTCACATGAGACCTCCCCCCAAGAAAAAAAAATAAACCATCAACTTCAAGATGGTTTCATTTTTCACCTTTTCACTATCCTTTAAGAAATGCACACAATAAACATACTTTTTTGTTTAAAAAAAAACAACACACGCAAACAGGTACAATAATATAGTCCATTTTTGTTCTTCCTCCAACTGAAATCCTTCTGGATTGACAGTCTCTTTGAACATGAAGGTCTCTGCACGATCCATCCATTTCTCTATGCCTCGGCATTTCTCTTTAAAGTCAGATACTTTAGTTCAACCTGATCACAGAATCCCTTGTTATTCTCCAACACATGAGCATTGGCTATCACAGCTTTCAGGTCATCAAATGCCTGTCCTAAAACAAAAAGTGGGAATCAATATCTTTTGACGATAATAGATGTGTCTACTTGGTTTCCAGAAGCCATTCCAGTACGTAATATTACAGCTAAAAAGCACAGCTAAGAAGATTGTGAAGGAGTTACTTAAATACTTTACTCGATATGGACTACCCACAGAAATACAATCGGATCAAGGATCAAATTTTACCTCAAGGTTATTCAAAGAGGTTATGGATAGCTTCGGAATAAAACAATTTAAATCAACTGCGTACCATCCAGAATCGCAGGGAGCGTTAGAAAGGTGGCATCAGACATTATAGACAATGTTGAGGGCTTATTGTCAAGATTATCCTGAGGATTGGGATAAAGGAATTCCATTCGTACTGTTTGCAATTAGGGATGCACCTAATGAGTCAACTAAATTTAGTTCTTTTGAACTAATTTTTGGTCATGAGGTAAGAGGACCACTTAACTTGATTAAGGAAAAATTGGTGAGTGATAAATCAGAAATTACATTATTGGATTATGTGTCAAATTTTAGGGAACGATTAAATAGAGCAGGTGAATTGGCTAGACAACATTTAAAAGTTGCACAAAATGTGATGAAACGGATAGCGGACAAGAAATCCAAAGTTCGTAGTTTTGCCAGTGGGGATAAAGTTTTAGTGTCACTAATAACCAGTAATGAGCACAGCTGACACCAGGGCTTACGGCAGGCATTGCATCAATTTACATGCAAGAAGCCTTTCCGTATATTCTGCTTTACTCATGGGAAGCATTCTATTTCCACACAATTACTGAGCTCGGATACTGAGGACAGCAGAATGGGCATCCCAGTGGGACTTCTGCTTTGCATGATCTATACGAGCTGGAGGTTGAGAAATATTAGAAGCCTGTAAGGCAAGAAAGATTAATCAGGCACCATGGAGAGTCAAATGCGACCCATCCATAGGAATGCACAGGCCCGAGAGTTGTCCCAGTTCCTCTGACTGGGCTTCAGTCATGACATTTTGGAGGGGCTCCCTTGGGGTGAATTCTCCGCCGGTCGGATTCCCCGTTTCGCCGGCAGCGTCCATCCGGCTGTGGGTTTCCGGGCAGTGTGGGGTGGCTACAATGGGAAATCCCATCGGCTGTTGACGAAATGGAGAATCCCGCTGCCAGCGACGGCTCACCGCCGGGAAAGACACGGCTGGGGAGGCGGCGAATTTACATCATCGACCAATGTCCGCAGAAAGTGACTACAATTCTCCGCAGAAAGTGACTACAATTCTCAACCATCATATCACCAATTCACTCCAGGGAGTAACAGGAGATTTCTGTTGGACCAGCCAATTTGCTCTCTATTCCTTCATTCGTTACTCATACTTTCTTTGCCAAGGTCGATTTGCACACATCAAGTGTTCCTTCGCAGATGACTGAGAGGGCGATCATATTTTGCACATTTGCTGCCCTTCCCCAGTGTTGTGGGCACTCTTAATTGAACTCATGTGCCAAAGATACATAGATACATAGAAGATAGGAGCAGGAGGAGGCCTTTTGGCCCTTCGAGCCTGCTCCGCCATTCACCACGATCATGGCTGATCATCCAACTCAATAGCCTAATCCTGCTTTCTCCCCATAGCCTTTAATCCCATTCTCCCCAAGTGCTATATCCAGCCGCCTTTTGAATATATTCAAAGTTTTAGCATCAACTACTTCCTGTGTCAATATGTACCCTCAATGTAACCCCTCCCAAGCGTATATGAACCATTCTCCACAGAAGCAGCTGATTTATGATACCGGTTTCTTGCAAATAATGTCATACAATCCACACACCAAATATTGCCCTGATTTATTACACTACTTACAGAAGTATTCTGTTCCGTCACTGAGCACAATCCCCTGCGACTATGTAAGGTTCCCACCTTTGTCCCACCAGCCTTATTTAAATGAACTCACTCTGGAATTTTGTGTGGGGTCACTCTCTTCCAGTTTCAGGAGGCACAAGTGCCCCGCTGGAGTCCCTGGGCGAGCACTCAGATCCTGCACAGACCAGCTGGTGAGTGTATTCGCAGACATCTTTAATACCTCACTTCTCCGCTCCGAGGTTTCCAACTCCTTCAAACGGCCACCATAGTACCAGAACAAAAGAAGAACAAGGTGGCCTGCCTCAATGACTACTGACCCTGTTATCTGACATCTGTCAGCATGAAATGCTTCGAGTGGCTAGTCATGAGACGGATCAAGCCCGCACACTCAGGCTTTGCCTTCTTCCAGACCCTTCCATCAGGCAGAAGATACAGAGGTCTGAAGACCCGCACACATCCAGATATAGGAATGGCTTCTTCCCCACAGTTACCCGACTCCTCCACGACTCTCCCTCGGACTGATCTGTTCCCTATAAGACACTATTCACTACGCTCCATGCTGCTCTTGCCTATGTCGTATTTGCTTTGCTATTTTGCCCTTGTTCCATACTATAACTAATTACTTATTTGTCGATGTACTCTGTACTTTTTCACATTCACTGTAACTGTCCACTGTGGTTCTTTTTGACTACTGTATACCTACTGTGTACGTTCCCTTGGCCGCAGAAAAATACTTTTCACTGTACTTCGGTACATGTGACAATAAATCAATCAATCACTCTGTTCCACTTACACTGGCAGAGTAAATCCCCAGTCGGTCCAGCAAAAGCACAAAATCATCAGTATTAAAATAAAATCCATCTGAAGGCAGCAAAGGAACATCCCCTTTCAGTGAAATAAACATAGTGAAATAATTGCCCACATCTCCCAGTCCACAGGCTCCCCGTGGAGATATCTAAATTAAAATATGTTGAGAAAAAAATTGAACCAGTAAAAAATAATTGGATACCGCAGAGGGTACGCGGATGATAAAGAACTCTTGTTCTCCCTTTCACTTGCCAATATGTTTGTTCCAGGCATCTCCACTGTAACCTCTGCTAACCTCTTTAGGAATCAGTATTATAGAAATCCACTCTGCTGGTTGAACATTGAGACAGGCTCACACCTTACTGTTTAACCTGAACATATCTGTCACTGAGGAGTCCTTATTATTATCTTTCAGAACTTGAGCAGGTTACAAAGGTTAGGAAGGACATTTGTGCACACAGAGGGAAGATTGAGTTTGGAAGAAGAAGGTTGGAATGCCAATAATATGATTACTCATATTAAGGGATCTTTGTCACAGATGGATAATTAGTCAAGTTTAAAGGTTTGTACTTTATAAATATCAGGATCAACAGACATGGTACAAGTTAACAGCTCCACTCCTACTTGCTTACTTACCCACTGTCCATTTAAAACATGTTTGGTAATTCTCCCCGTCTGACATATGACCCACCTGATGCGCATGTTAAGAGTACCCTCATCACTTTGCTTCATTGATAATCTCCGTTATTTCTTGGCTGCTTCCATCGGTTTGAGCATAATGATACCGTAAAGTTCACAATATCAAAATTATTAAAAAATCTTCAGCAACTGGTGAGAAGTAATACGGACAGCATGGTGGCACAGTGGTTAGCACTGCTGCCTCACAGCGCCGAATAACCGATCCCGGATCACTGTCCGTGTGGTGTTTGCGCATTTTCCCTGTTATAACCTGCACGGATCGTATTGGCTGGGGACAATTGGTTGCACCATGTTTCTTGGGGAATATGAGCTCCCCCAATGAAGGGAGCGAGGCAATCACTAGTAGTTGCAGCTGTATAAATAGAGATGGCCAGTGTGGTACCGGCTAGAGAGGGAACCAGTAGTGAACTATTGGCCCTGTGTACATAATGTTGTAAATAAAGTTATTTTCTGTTTGACTCGACAAACTCGTGCTGGATTCTTCGTGGCCTTCACAAAACTGGCGACGAGGGTTAAAATTCGATAGCTGTCTATGCTGCTGAAGCCACCTCCTTGGACTTTTTGTTGGATCCAGGTTGGAAGTTTTTTTTTCTGTTGCACCATGCCTCTTTACAGATACTTGGATTAGATGCTACGCTGGAGCGTGGAACCAGTACGCACAAAGAATGCGTTACTACTTCTGGGTGAATAACATCACCCAGGTGATCATTTTCTTACCGCCTGTAGCACACATATGTTTGGGGTGATAAGAAGCCTTACGTACCCAGCTGCACCTGACAGCAAAACATTTGATCAGCTTGTGACTTTGATGAGACAACATTTTAACCCAACCCCGTCCATGGGAGTCCAGCGTTACTGGTTTAACAATGCAGAGAGGGCCCCTGGAGAATCCCTTGCTGAGTTCTTATCCAGGCTATGCAGGATTGTGGAGTACTGCGAATATGGTGACACTTTGTCAGAGATATTACCAGACCGCCTGGTTTGCGGCATCAACAACCCGGTCACCCAGAGGAAACTGTTAGCTGAGCCGACATTGACTTTTCAACAGGCCATCCACATGGCATTGTCCCGAGAGAGCGCTGAGATCCAGAGCTACAGGGAATGGAGGTGCATGCCTTGGGGCATGTCTCCTTCCGTCCGAAAGTGGCTCCCCCTACCCCCGGCTTACCTTGGATGTGGTGGCCATCAGAAGTTCCTCCCCGGACAGACCTTTCTCCAGAACCAAGGCATGAGGAGCCGTGTTGGTGTATGACTTGTGGGTGCTGGCCCTGGCATGGATGCCGGCCCTGGCCACGTCAGAGGGCAGAGGGCCAGTCGTTCCGGCAGGAGCTGGTGCCAACCCAGGGCCCGAAGGTGCAGCTCCTGAGGATCAGGAGACGGAGGACGACTGCCTGCAGCTGCAATGTTTGGCAGCTCCTCGAGTGGCCCCCATTGATGGCATGGGTAAATGGTCACCCATTTGAGATAGAGTTGGACACCAGCTCAGCGGTCTCCGTGGTTGGACAGAAGACATCTGACTGCATCAAGCGTGTTGTACAGACCTTTGCATTGACTGATACACAGGCAGGTTGACCAGCTACACAGGCGAACCAGTGGACATTGCTGGGACTACGATGACCCCTGTAGCTTACAATCGCCAGTCGGGGTGTCTCCCGCTCATCTTGCTGCAAAGCCGTGTGCCCAGCCTGTTGGGTCAGGACTGGTTGTGCCATTTGCGGCTGCAATAGCATCACATTCTTCCAATGGGTTCTGGTGGTTTGACTGATTTACTGGGAAGAACAAAGAACAAAGAACTGTACAGCACAGGAACAGGCCCTTCGGCCCTCCATGCCTGCATCGATCACGTGTCCTATCTCGACCAACCGCCTGTATCCTTCTATACCCCGTCTGTTCATGTGTCTATCTAGATAAGTCTTAAAGGTCGCTAACATGTCTGCCTCAACCACCTCACTTGACAGTGCGTTGCAGGCCACCACCACCCTCTGTGTAAAATATCTTCCCCCCCACATCTCTATGTAAACCTATCCCCTCTCATCTTGAACTTGTGCCCCCTTGTAATTGCCATTTCTGCCCTGGGAAAAAGCCTCCACTGTTCACCCTAACTATACCCATAATAATTTTATAAACTTCCAGCAGGTCGCCCCTCAGCCTCCGTCTCTCGAGGGAGATCAATCCCTGTTGATTCAATCTCTCCTCATAGCTAATACTCTCCATACCAGGCAACATTCAGGCCAAACCTTTCTGTAATCTCTCCAAAGCCTTCCTGTCCAGAAGTATTCCAGCCTGGTTTGGGGAAGATAAAAGGGACCGTAACCCGTAATCAGGTTGACCCAGAAGCCACGCAGCGATATTTCCGGGTGCGCCCAGTACCTTATCCCTTGCTCGGGAAAGTAGAAGCGGACCTCACTCATTTGGAGTCCCTCGGTATCATCAGGCCCGTCTGTTTAGCTGACTGGGCAGCGCCGGTCGTACCGCTAATGAAACCAGATAACATGATTCACTTGTGCGGCAACTATTAACTAATGGTGAACGCAGCTTCCTGGTTAGCCCTCCATACACAAAGCTCACAGGCAGACTCTTGTTCACGAAATTGGATATGAGTTACGCCTATCTGCAGCTGGATTTGCACCCTGCCTCCCGACCATATGTTAGTATCAATACTCATAGCGGCCTGGTACACAGTTGCTATTTGGAGTGTCCTCTGCCTGCGCTATTTTTCAACGCGTCATGGAGAACATTTTGCAAGGGTCACCACGCGTCGCTGTTTATTTAGACGATGTCTTGATTACTGGAGTCTCGGAATGAAGCATTTAGATAATTAGGAGGCTGTGCTTAAATGCTTCTTGGAGGTTGGAATCCGTTTACGTCATGCAAAGTGCGTCTTTCAGGTGAAGGAAGTGGTCTACCTTGGTTATCGGGTTGACCGCGAAGGTTTGCACCCTGTCGGGGAGAAGGTGCGCGCATTCCAACAGGCCTCCGCCCCGACGACATTACGAATCTTCGTTCTTTTCTCGTCCTCGTAAATGACTACGGGAAGTTCTCCCCAATCTGGTGACCAGGCTGGCCCCGTTGCACCTTCCGTTGAAGAATCACATCTGGGTTTGGGGTCGGCCACAATAAACCGCTTTTCCCCAAGTAGGAGAGAGACATGGAATGAAGAGGAGGAATAACAATGTTGTAGGTCATCAGCCTGAAGCTGACAGACCTCAATAGCTTCTGTTAAAGGCCTGAACCAGATCCCAACAATTGTTAGGATACCTGACAAAAGAAATACCTTTTTTTTAATTTGTAAAACTGGGAGGAAAGGATACTTCGCTCCAGGAGTGATTGCACTGACAAATAGGGATGTGCTGCATTAAATCAAACTTTATTAGTAACTCAGGATTAAACTATATTAACATCACAGAAAATAGCTTACAATTAATGGTTAAACAATTTTTTACAATAAATGGAAACACTTTTTAACTTCTAACTGATATCTTACCAATCTCCAGTTAAAATGAGCCCATCACAGCTCAAAGCCACTTATAAATAAAGTTAGCAAACACAGGGATATTTTCTGTCCTCTTGATTTAGATTTATAGGTTCTGAGGAATGTGGAGGAACAGAGAGATCTTGGGGTTCATGTCCACAGAACTCTGAAGGTTGCCACTCAAGTGGATAGAGCCGTGACGAAGGCCTATAGTGTGTTAGCGTTTATTAACCGGGGGCTTGAGTTTAAGAGCCGTGGGGTTATGCTGCAACTGTGCAGGACCCTGGTGAGACCACATTTGGAGTATTGTGTGCACTTCTGGCTACCTCATTATAGGAAGGATGTGGAAGCATTGGAAAGGGTGCAAAGGAGATTTACCAGGATGCTGCCTGGTTTGCAGGATAGGTCTTATGAGGAAGGGTTGAGGGAGCTCAGGCTTTTCTCTTTGGAGCGGAGGAGGATGAGAGGCGACTTAATGGAGGTATATAAGATGATGAGGGGGTAGATAGAATGGACGTTCAGAGACTATTTCCTCGGGTGGATGTAGCTGTTACAAGGGGGCATAACTATAAGGTTCGGGGTGGGAAATATAAGAGGGATGTCCAAGGTAGTTTCTTTACTCAGAGAGTGGTTAGAGTGTGGAATGGACTGCCTGCTGTGATAGTGGAGTCGGACACTTTAGGAACTTTCAAGCGGTTATTGGATAGGCACATGGAGCACACCAGAATGACAGGGAGTGGGATAGCTTGATCTTGGTTTCGGACAATGCTCGGCACAACATCGAGGACCGAAGGGCCTGTTCTGTGCTGTACTGTTCTATGTTCTATCTTGCTCTCTCTCTCATCATCCAGGAGGCCTTGGCTTTGGTCACCCTGCCTTCCCCCATCGTGGGAATGGTCTTGGACTCCATCCAAATGATTTCCTCCTTTAGGTCAGACGCATAGGCAGAATGTTCAGTCGGAATTCACGTAATCATTTCATCTTAACTTACCTTGTTCTATTTTAAATGTTACACGTAGGGATTGCAATGGCATTGTTAAGAGTTACATTGCTTCCTTCACTCTTTCGCTATTTCATGAATGAAGACGTCAACCATGAAATAACTTAAATGGCTATTTCCTTCACAAGTGATGGAACATTTGATTATTCCTGGAGAAGTAATAAAGATACTGAGCTAGCTGAACACAGAATGGCAACCAGGTGAGGGAACTTTTAGGAAATATTTTAACTCTTTACATGTGGAATATTCTTCGTAGTTCTTCAAAAGCAGCAATCTGCGGAGGTAGTAAATGAGTAATCTACATCTGCCATTACCAAGAAAATCAATGCTGCTGGACATAGTGGAAGAGGAGGTAGTTGAGACTGGATGTACTAAAAATTGATAAAGAGGAGGGATGGGTTTTTCAGCTGTTTCTGCCAACGGGATCTTTTGGGCACCCTGATCTCAGAATAATATTGCAGCCCCCAACCCTCCCCAACATTGGCAAGGCTCCACCGAATTGTTGGCAGGACCACCCCCACCCCCTCCCACAATCGCTGGCAAGGGCCCCCCCCCAAATCAACACTTGCCAAATGCCTTCCAATTCAGCCCCCCCCCCTGAAGCCCATTCCCCGTCAGTCCTCCTTCAACCCTCCTTCAGGGCACTCCTTTAGTCCCCCCTCAGTCCTTCCCTTCAGCTTGTTACCTCAGTCCCTTCCATCAGCACCCCCACTCAGTTCCCCCCACAAGCCACCCCTTTCAGTCCCCTTTCAGCCCCATGTCAGTCACCCATTTAGCCCCCTCCCCCTCCTCAGTCTCCCCTCTGATGTGCTGGAACACAACACATCTCCCAGCATGTCACATTCAAAGGCTTGTCAGATGAAGGTGAAAGTATTCCCTCTGGAGTCTTGAAACCCTTTGATATTCCACCGAGCATGTCAAATACAAAGATCTATCAGATGAAGGTAAATTATGTATTCAAAACCTTTGAAGTGCTTTTTTCACAGTCAATTTAATCCCTTTTTACTTTTTCAAGCCTCTGGGCATGCTGAGAAACCTAAAAACTTTGAACTGCATTGTTAACATTCAATTCCATGACCCATTGCCTTTTATAAGCCTCTTGATTGACAGGTCCTTGCCATTTCAAAAAGGGTTTAGCATTGTTTGTTTTAATAGCTCTTCAGGGTACATTAACTCTGAAGTGCTTCCACTTTTGAACAGGTGTTCTTTCCAACCACAGTCTTTTTTTTAAAGAGGCTGTCTCTTTGTTCTGAAGAGTTTCCCAGAATGAGCAGGTATGGGGGAACACTCAAACAGAGCACCTGGCCTTTAACTTTAAACGACAACTTGACATGCTGAAAGAGAGTTTAATGATTTTCAAAGCTAGAGAGGAAAGGCCTGCCAGACAAACATCATCCCGGGGAAGACCCCCAACCTGACACCCTTCAGCCTAGCCCAAGCACCCTGCCCTTGGCACACTGAGGGTAAGTGCAGAGAGGGAACTCACTCCCAGCACCCCATCAGAGTCCAAGGCACTAGGTCCAAGGCATCCCAGGAGACCAGTGATCCTGCCCGGTAATTACATTCGCATGAATGTAAATGGGGTGTTGGCATGGCCTTGCCCACTCTGTGCGAGAACCTGATCGGGGCCGGTGGGAACCTGTTCCAGGCCAGCGGAGCAGGCTGGGAGACTCGCCGTGGGTTTGACATCTGATGAGAATCCCATTTGCGCCCTCACGCCCCGATTCAGTGGGCCATCATGATTCCCACCCAGGGCCAGAGAATCGCCCTCCCCCTCAACTTGGGTGGAGAGGGCAAAATTTCAAATTTGCAGATGGTACAAACTCAGTAATATTGCGAATTGTGAGGAAGGTAGCAATAGACTTCAAGAGGACATGGACCAGGCTGATGGAATGGGCAGATATATGGCAGATGAAATTTAATGAGAACAACAAAGTGATACATTTGGTATAGGAGAGGAAATATAAAGTAAAGAGCGCAATTCCAAATGAGGTGCAGGAATAGAGAGATTTGGGAGTATATTTGGGAGGGGCAGCACGGTAGCATAGTGGATAGCACAATTGCTTCACAGCTCCAGGGTCCCAGGTTCGATTCCCGGCTTGGGTCACTGTCTGTGCGGAGTCTGCACATCCTCCCCCGTGTGTGCGTGGGTTTCCTCCGGGTGCTCCGGTTTCCTCCCACAGTCCAAAGATGTGCCGGTTAGGTGGATTGGTCACGCTAAATTGCCCTTAGTGTTGGTTGAGTGGGGTTCCTGGGTTATGGGGATAGGGGTGTGTGGGCTTGGGTAGGGTGCTCTTTCCAAGAGCCGGTGCAGACTCGATGGGCCAAATGGCCTCTTTCTGCACTGTAAATTCTCGGAAAATTCTATGAAATATTTGCACAAATTGTTAAAGGTGAAAGACAAATTGAGAAAGGGTATCAAAAGGCAGACAAGCTGTTAGGCTTTATAAATAGATGTATTATGATCGACCTTCATAAAATCCTGGTTCACCTTCAGCTGGAGCATTGTGTCCAATTCTGGGCATTACACTTTAGGAAGGATGTGCACACATTAGAGAAGCTGTAGACAAGATTTATGATAATGGTTCTAGGGATAAGGGACTTCAGTTATGTGAATACATTGGGAAGCTGGGGCTGTTCTCCTTCAAGAGGTGCAGGATGACACAAGATTTGATGATAACTGTTCAAAATCATGAGCAGTCTGGACAAAGAGGATAGACAAACATTGTTCCTATTGGCAGAAGGTTCCAGAACCAAAGGACAGCGATGGAAGGTGAATGGCAAAAGAACTAAAGTCAATATGAGGCTTACACAGCGAGTGGTTAGGACCCGGAATGCATTGTCCAAGAATGTGCGGGAAGCAGGTGCAATCTGTGGGTAATTCCTACCTCCTGGCTCCAGATCTTTACCCTGCACATCAGTGCCAAAACTGGAGACATTGCCTAAAACAATTTATTATTTGATTTCTGTTAATACTGTTTAATAATACTTACAAAGATAACAGCAAATGACTTCCGATGCTGGAATCTGAAGCAAAAACAGAAAATTCTGGACAATCTCAGCAGATCTGACAGCGTCTGTGGAGAGAGAAGGGAGCGAATGTTTCGAGTCTGGATGACTCTTTGTCAAAGCTCTGACAAAGAGCCAATGAGTCGTCCAGACTCGAAACATTCACTCCCTTCTCTCTCCACAGATGCTGTCAGATCTGCTGAGATTGTCCAGAATTTTCTGCTTTTGTTAATACTTACAGCAGTGACTACTCACCCCGTGCTCTTGCCGCTTGGTTTGCCTGATGAACAGGCAAGATAGGGTGGTCAATCCATCCTTGTCCACTCTCTGTTCATGGTGTGGAGATGCCAGCGTTGGACTGGGGTGAGCACAGTAAGAAGTCTTACAACACCTGAGGAAGGGGCAGTGCTCCGAAAGCTAGTGATTTGAAACAAACCTGTTGGACTTTAACCTGGTGTTGTAAGACTTCTTACTGCACTCTCTGTTCAGATAGCTGACCAGGCTTTCCCCTTCCTTGTCCGTCTGCAGTATCCTCGGGTTTAATGAATGCCATACTCAAATAGGGCTCTGCTTCCCGCCCTGCCAGGCATGCACTTTAGGATTGGCTCCCTCTCATAGCAGCAGTCCATGATTGGCTCTCTCTCATAGCACCAGTCCATGATTGGCTCTCTCTCATAGCAGCAGTCCACGATTGGCTCCTTTCTGATAGCAGCAGTCCATGATTGGCTCCCTCTCATAGCAGCAGTCCATGATTGGCTCCTTTCTGATAGCAGCAGTGCATGATTGGCTCGCTCTCATAGCAGCAGTCCATGATTGGCTCTCTCTCATAGCAGCAGTCCATGATTGGCTCCTTTCTGATAGCAACAGTCCATTATTGGCTCCCTCTTATAGCAGCAGTTCATGATTGGCTCCTTTCTGATAGTAGCAGTCCATGATTGGCTCCTTTTTCACCCCCAGTAACCCTCCCTAGAGGAGAAAGATCCCAAAAGCAGTTTTGGCCAATCTCCTCCCAGGTATGCTTGGCTGAGTGATGTTGGCCTGCTTTACTGTCCTTCTGAGGCCCCTGAACAAAGTTACCAGGTTTGAGGGGGCCACGGACCCTCCTGCTCCCTCCCTCGGCCAATCCCATCCACACCTCTCTGGTTTAAGGGGCTGGCTTCTTCCACCTGTCCTTAGCAAAACTCACCCAACGTTGATCCCTCAAATCCCACAGCAGGACCTCCAGGTAAGAATCCAAGAACCGGGGAACGGCATTCCCATTGTCTCCATTCCATTCCGATGGTTGCTGAAGCCACCGGAAGCGGTGCACAGTTCAACCTTTCTAACCCATGGTGGAGTCCCTTTAACTAGAAGCCCTTCCTTTAACAGATTTGATGTATTACCCACAAACCCTGGGCGGAATTCTCCACCCCGCTGCACCCCCGCCAGCAGTGGGATCCTCCATCCCAGCAGCCGGCCAATGGGGTATCTCCGATGAACATTGGGAAATACCCGGACGTGAGTGCGCTGCCGGCGAAATGGAGGATCCCGCCGACGGAGAATCCAGCCCCCAATTTAATTGCTCAGAAACTCAGAATTATTATCATATTAATGGTGCGACTGAGTAAAGGAGCAATGGCAGATCCCACCGACAGGAAAAATGGATTCCTGCCCCGCTACTAGTCTCCCCATTGTCTGACAGGTGTTGTAAAACCTGCTGAATATTCCAGAAATTGTTTTGTTTTTATTACACAGAATTAAAATATTCTCGCCATTAACACCATGGTACAGTGATGTCATTGTCCATGCGCCTCACACAATAGTTCAGTAATTTGGCCATCAAGCTAATAGCATTAAAGAATATAATTTAACTAATTTTTATTTTTCAAATGTTTCTCTTGAAATTAAACAAGATTATGAGATGTCAAGCAATGAAATGCACATAAGTGCCTCCATGACATGAAAGGGACATTTCACAGTTGAATGCCTTGTATCTCTTGTGTTTGCTAATTTTACATGTAACACAATTTTTTTTTAATTTCTCACTAATCAATGTTCAAAACAGCAGCTGATGATTCCAAGGCATAAAAATCTCAATCCACATTTTCTCGGTTACAACCTGAGAAACTATGAGAGCGCAAACTGAGCATATCATAATCATTTAACCCTGAAATTAGAACTACGCTTAAAAAAAAAAATCTGCTAGTATTTACTGCTTCAGTTATATGGAGATGTTTTACTCTGTTTTTATTCTGGACCCATAGCTGAATTGACTATCAATGTGGACATCAGCCGTCCACATATGATCTATGATCTTTATTCCCTGTATTTGATGAGACATAATGTGGTTTTCCAGACACCATGCAATCGTATCACTATCTCCATAACACCAAGTGAAGATCCATAGTGAAATATATATGGAGTAAGCGCAGTTTCCCTTTTTGAGCTATACACTTTTCTTCCCCTTGATCTCTCACAACTCGATATGAAGTCCATATCCGACCAGCACCACTGTGCCCATTTCTGGAGACGTTCTTCTCGTACCTTGCTTCTGGGCAGGAACAAAATACTGTTCCTTCTTTGACAGGAGTACCCAGCTTTCAACCTGTCTGTTGCAACATGTCTCTCTGACTTGACAGTTTAGCTCATCTGGTATATTATCCTTCACCCTCCAGAATCAAGATTCATCATTCAGATTCACTAGCTTTGCTGTCAAGGCCTAAAAATCTTCGAAACCCTTAGTTCACTCGGTGTTACATTCCTCCTCGAATCTCTGGGGTTCTAAGTCCCAAACTTGAAACCGCTGTCGTGTTATTCACGCTGGGGCAGCACGGACGGCAACTGGATGCAGTTGTACTGGAAAGCAGACACCAAACTTAGACGTTGGTTCAATACGATTTATTGAACTTCTGTAACAATGCACACAGCTTGCTGTGGGTTGACACTCTACTACTATAAGTGTGCTAACTCTAACTAACTAGACCAGACTAGCTCTGAGCCACGTGTAGAAGGTGCTAAATGATATATACACCCAGACTGTCACTACAGTTGTCACCAGTGGAAAGAGGCGGAGTGCTGATGCCTCGTGTGTTTTATAGTAGGAAGGCCACCCCCTAGTGTCCTGTCTGGTGATTGGTTATGTTCTGTCTTGTGTGTTGATTGGCTGTACTGGGTTTCTGTCACTGCCTGTCTTTACCTTATTATGTGCATGAGTGCATATTTTGACAACCGCCTGATCCTAATGTATCTGCTTCTCACTTTTACTTTTTCAACTTGGCCCTGTCCCATACAGAGGGCGCACCACATTTCCTTAATTTAAAAAAATACCGTTTGCTTGTGACTACCCTGAAATCCATTGGCTATTTTGTTCCAGCCTATCTTCCCACCCACACTTTTTTATTCTTTGGGGGAATAATGGGGGGGGGAGGTAATCCAAGCTGATTATCAGCCCATTGAACATTCCTTCTATGGCCAACAAGAAATAAGACCAATTCACTAAAGTACATCTCTTTCTCAGAGAGAGTGAGGGAATCTGTGTTTCATGTATTAAATGCAACAGCATCATCCAGCATCAAAATATACCTTGTCAGTCGCTGAAATCAAAATGATTCTGTCCTATTTGCCCTTCTCTTCTACAAGCTACATTCCACCAGTATCTCGGTGAGAAACTCAGTATTAAAGTGTATGATCAGCATGATGTTGAGATATTTACCCACAAGACATCCACTAAATGTGCCATAAAAAGTTAGTGCTTGTCCAGTTAACTGTGGGTGAGCATTTAGTGGCGTGATCTGTCTTAAATGCTGCCAAACATCACCTCTGGTTCTGAAAATGTACTTTTATCAGTAGGGACTCTCAGATCGTTTCAAATATTATTTATTGTCAGAGATTGAAATAAATTAAAAATTAAAATAAATGTTTCCTTTCTGCTTCTTTTATCCTTCTCTCTCTTAATCCCTCATCCAATATTAATTTTCTTCTCTTTGTTTGCTTCCTGTACATGATTTTCAATTAAATTAAATGATCCAATTTATACTTCCTGGTTTAGACTCTGCATGTCTCATTTAGGGTTCTTCAGTCTGATTGGTTGCAGAGACACGCTGCTGCTTGCTCCTTTCACACAGGACGCACATCCCTGCAAAAGGGAGGGGGGAGGGGAACTTGCTGAACTGGCTTTATAATTACCATAAGTTGTCAAGTAAAAGTCCAATAAAAGTCTGTGGGCAGCTGTAAACATGATAAAAGGTGAGCACTGCTCATTCGCTGATAACAGCAAAGTCTGGGCCATCATATCTACAGCAATACTTCTGTTATTGTACGACTCACGGTGCGTCAGTTTTGATAATTGTTCCAATCAATCAGGCTTGGGTTAAGTAAACAATTGTAGTGGTGGAAATATTTTGGGAGAAATATGGGCTATTATTTTTATTCCAGCCTGGCCTACACTCTTGCATTGTCAGGAAATTGACAAAAAAATGTAACTGGCACAGAAATCACAGTAAATATGATGCATAAAATATACAGAATATGATCTGTTTAGTTGGAGAAGGCGTCAATTCCTCCTGTCTGATTCCGAGCTTAGAATGAATGCAACCCTCGGTGTTGTAATGGGGGAAAGGGAATGCATTTATATTCCTGGTGCTTCAAGAACTTCACAACCTGAACCAGTAAAACAAGGATTGGATTTTCAAGCCCGCATTGAAAATGTTCAAACGTTAGCTCTACAGACCTGAATCTCAGGAATTGGATTCTTCGTCTATCAATAAAACGCACCAGTGCAAATGCAATACTGCATGTCTAATCAAAAATACCTTATAAAATAAAACTACTCACCATAGCTCATTGACTTTGATCAATGGCTTATTCAAGCACATAAAATCCCGACATATTCAATGAAAGCCAGCTATAGGTATGTTGCACTCTCAAAGACATCTCATATTGATGTTCCTGGCTAAATTATCCGCTATGAAGAACAATGGCAAACCCAAAATCTCAACATACTACCCCTCAAATGAGATTCAGTTTCAGAACACACTCCACAAAATCTGTTATTTTCCATTTAAAAGAGCCATAATTGAGATTTGTTTCAAATTGCTTCTGACAATTAGCTGAGGTCTTATCCCCTGCCCTATCTGTGACATACACAACTTCCAGAGAAATACCACACTCTCTAAATAATCTTATTTATCAAGGGAGTTAAATGTTTTACTGGGATGCGGGGCGCTGGTGGCCGGCAGAATGCCAGTCCGGAACCGCCGGCTGCCGAAGCTGGGCCCGGGTTCCGGGCCAGTCCGGTGGCCGAGGACGAGGGAGCCCCGAAACCGCGGACCGGCCAGGTGGCGACGGGAGGGATCCCGTTGGACCATGCGACAGACGGCAGCGATGCTAAAAGCCCCAAGCTGGCGACGGCTGCTGTGGGAGCACAGGACGAGGGCGGAAGCAACCAGTTAGCAGGTGAGGGAGGTATGTCGTTAACCAACGACGGTTTGCATTTCTTTAGCGCCTATCTCCACTTCGGCACCTCCCTATTCGCTGTTCAACCAATTGGGTACCTCTTTGTGATGCATTTATGTCTAATGCAGGTAGGGAATATACGGTGAATGGTAGAACCCTCAAGAGTATTGAAAGTCAGAGAGATCTAGGAGTACAGGTCCACAGGTCACTGAAAGGGGCAACACATGTGGAGAAGGTAGTCAAGAAGGCATACGGCATGCTTGCCTTCATTGGCCGGGGCATTGAATATAAAAATTGGCAAGCCATGTTGCAGCTGTATCGAACGTTAGTTAGGCCACACTTGGAGTATAGTGTTCAATTCTGGTCGCCACACTACCAGAAGGATGTGGAGGCTTTAGAGAGGGTGCAGAAGAGATTTACCAGGATGTTGCCTGGTATGGAGGGCATTAGCTATGAGGAGCGGTTGAATAAACTCCGTTTTTCTCACTGGAACGACGGAGGTTGAGGGGCGACCTGATAGAGGTCTACAAAATTATGAGGGGCATAGACAGAGTGGATAGTCGGAGGCTTTTCCCCGGGGTAGAGGGGTCAATTACTAGGGGGCATAGGTTTAAGGTGCGAGGGGCAAGGTTTAGAGTAGATGTACGAGGCAAGTTTTTTACACAGAGGGTAGTGGGTGCCTGGAACTCACTACCGGAGGAGGTGGTGGAAGCAGGGACGATAGTGACTGCTGAGATTGAGCTGTTTGTTCAGCTGCTGGTCGAATCTGAGCTGTGCTTTGCTTTAAATTCTGAGCTGCAAGACTGTCCGTCAGGATTTTGCAGTGTCCTGTTAAATTGTTCATGTCTCCTTCTAGAACGCATCTTTCTTCGATTAACTTGCAATTTTCAAGTTCAATTCGCTCGCAACAGTGACGTTTAAGGGGCATCTTGACAAATACTTGAATAGGATGGGAATAGAGGGACACGGACCCCGGAAGTGGAGAAGGTTTTAGATTAGACGGGCAGCATGGTCGGCACGGGCTTGGAGGGCCGAAGGGCCTGTTCCTGTGCTGTACTTTTCTTTGTTCTTTGTTCTTTGTTCTTTGTGATTGTCATTCTCACTCAGTGTCTTTTTCACCTGAATCAAACAAGACAAGTCAGCTGGTACAGGAATAATATTATTTAAAGTGAATCTCCACTGTGCATTGTAGCTATCCATCATGACAGGCGAACTATTGGCCAAATTAATGGGTCCCGGTATGCATTCTCAGATTGTCTACTTTCATCTTGTTCACCCTTGCCTGGTCACCTGAAACTGATTTAAAATTCCACAATAATGCACATTACATGTACCTTATATCAACTATTAATTTCTTTTAATTTACTTTCATTAGCAATACCTGGATTTAAGAAGCTTTTAACTTAATAAGAAACATTATTTCTTGCTATTTCATAAGCGCTCTGTCCAAGTTCCCAGTTTCAATATGTTACTTAGTATGTGTTAAATATATTATATAGTTTTAATATATCTGGCTATCAAACGTGGTCTTCTTAATGTGATAAAATACTTACAGAACTAATTACACACTGGAGTTGGTAGTGCTGTCAGCAGGAATATTTTATTGTTCTGCATGATTGCACAAAATCTAATTGTAAATTTCTCAACAAGTAATAAGCCAAATATAATTAACGAAATAAGAATGAGGCAGAGGTGCTGCTGTGTTTTTCAATGGAAATTAGCAGGAAATCGTCCAGGTGGAGTTATGGGGTAAAAGATCCGATTCTTGAGAGGCACGTTGTTTCTCAAATTCCAAGAAATATTAGCGCTTCCAAAGCACACATTTAACACAGCATATACTTAAGTGCAATGCACTTCTAATTGGTGCAATGTTGAATCATTGTCTTCTGTTCATGATTTTAAACATATTCGACGTGCTTTATGTTATTTAATTTTTTACTATAATTTTGTTTCCCCAGTTCTTCCAAATTTAAATTCCATGTTTGCGTGTGTACAGCTAAGTTCAGACTGAGGCAACGAAAAGGTGCAAATGACTTCTTTCTTTCTCCAATTCATCTCAATTTGAAATGTTACCAAGTATCTGCCACATTCCTCACTTGCATTTCCTTTCATTTTTGTTTCAGCAGATTCGGTTGAGTTTTAATTCTTACATTTTTAAGATCGTAGGAGCGAAGCTATAGGATTTTGCAGCATGAAGTTGGAATCATGCACGAGTAGATAAAGGTTTCATAAAGTACTCATACTTTTTTTATTATGGAAAAATGCGTCACAAAAAACCAGCTCCGAGGCGCCTGTTTTTGTCTGCTGTGCGTGCAATAATCCCACCAAAATGACATCTGGAGCATGCATATACGCTTATCCATTTCATTGAATGCATTCACACAGGCAAGAGGGAGTGTCTTTGGAAATATGCAGATGTTGTCGAGCATTGTGTAATAATGGTTTGATGCCAATGTTGCTATTTCAAACCCAGTGCTCCAGCTAATGCCATCTCTTAAACGTACTTTCATGCTTTCAGTTGTAGTACAAAATTCACACCAGTCCCATTTAAAGGAACAGCCAACTACTTTCAGGTTAATGAACGATTTTGAGTGGTCCTTGTTGCAATTTAGTGGGGGTGCGGTGGCGCAGTGGTATTGTCACTGGCCGAGCAATCCAGAGACCCAGGGTAATGCTCTGGGGTCCTGGGTTCGAATCGCACCATGGTAAATGGTGAAACTTGAAATCAATAAAATCTGGAATTAAAATACTAATGATGACCATGAAACCATTGCCGATTGTCGTTAAAAATCCATCTGGTCCACTAATGTCCTTCAGGAAATGAAATCTGCCAAACCTACCTGGTCTGGTCTACAGGTGACTCCAGACCCACACACAGCGATTTGGTTGACTCTTCAATTCCCCCCACTGAAAAGACCTCACAAGCCACTCCGTTCAAGGGCAGTTTGGGATGACAACAAATGCTGGCCCGCATCCCTAGAAGGATTTTTAAAAAATTATAGAATTGCTCACAAGTTTCTGTTTGACTCTACAAACTGGTGCTGGATTCTTCGTGGCCCTCACAAAGCCGTCCATGTTTCGAATATGTAGATGATACATTCACAATCTTTGAATCTGCAGGCCACAGTAAGGATTTCATTACAATCCTTAATATGCTCCATCCTGAGCTCCTATTCAATTTTGAGATGGAACAGTCTAACCAACTTCTTTTCCTCAATGAGTCTGTCCAAGGTTGAGGCAGACAAAGAACACATCAAAGCCATCCTGTGGGGCAATGGCTATCCTGATCAGACATTGTTCACTGCGTCATGGAGACTCATAAATGGACCAAATGTTGTCAAGTTCAGTCTTCAAAGGTGCCTGGTCCAGCTCAAATTACCCGGAAAGGTGAATTATCACAAATACCTGAACAGGTTAAGGAAATTGTTTCATTGCAGTGGCTGCGTGAATGGTATTTCCAATATCAGGATAACGCCATCAGTCCAAAAAGATGATTTGCTTACCACACGATTGAACAATGCGGTGTATGAATTTTGGTGCTCCGGTACATGGGTTGTAGGTCCCAAAGACTGGCTGAAAAAAAATCAAACAACAGGTACCGGCTGTTTGTAATGGGCAGAGTACAGACTACACAACTAGCCTGCGCTTGCAGTACCAAAAGCGAAACACCTACTGTTAGGTGTGATTCCATAATTGTGCAGCACTTGCTGAATAATCCTGAGTGCACTAAATACCACACCAATTTAATTTAATCAGTCAGGTTTGTAACTTGGCCCACTTACACTTGCCAGAAGCACCATACGTTCATAAGAAGAGACCCATTCTTTGCAAACTAAAGGAATATGTTCAAGCTATAAAAGCTCAGGAGGCCAGACAACGTAAGTTCAAACGCAGTTTAATTCAACAACAAAAGGAAAGGCTGCAACGCACCTTACAGTCCAAAGGTCCGAACCGGGACTGCCAATCACACCGGTCCCAGTCCGGCCCAACTTTTATAAGGTGATTTTATGAGCCGCAGCTGGTGAGACTAATGGGGGAGCCCATATTTCACCAATCCCAAGGGGAGATCAATTGGGCTGTGTGAGGGTTAATACACAAGCCTTGTCCATTTTTGAATTACCAGGGAGCTTGGGCATCCGAGAGTTCCTCCTAGTGATCTCCTCGGGGAAGTTACAGCCGAAAAGATTCGGTGGGCCAATAAATCAGCACCCTTTTCCCCTGTGGCATAAATTGTTGTGATTGGTTATGCTGCAATTGTATAAGGTGTTGGTGAGGCCACATCTGGAGTATTGTGTTCAGTTTTGGTCTCCTTACCTGAGAAAGGACATATTGGCACTGGAGGGAGAGCAGAGGAGATTCACTAGGTTGATCCCAGAGTTGAGGGGATTAGATTATGACGAGAGGTTGAGTAGACTGGGACTGTACTCATTGGAGTTTAGAAGGATGCGGGGGGATCTTATTGAAACATATAAAATTATGAAGGGAATAGATAGGATAGATGCGGGCAGGTTGTTTCCACTGGTCGGGGAAAGCAGAACTAGGGGGCATAGCCTCAAAATAAGGGGAGGTAGATTTAGGACGGAGTGTAGGAGGAACTTCTTCACCCAAAGGGTTGTGAATCTCTGGAATTCCTTGCCCAGTGAAGCAGTTGAGGCTCCTTCTTTAAACGTTTTTAAGAAAAAGATTGATACCTTTCTAAAGAATAAAGGGATTCGGGGATATGGTGTAGGGCCGGAGAGTGGAGCTGAGTCCACAAAGATCAGCCATGATCTCATTGAATGGCGGAGCAGGCTCGAGGGGCCAGATGGCCTACTCCTGTTCCTAGTTCTTATGTTCTTATGTTTGAAATTTGGCATTCTTGCCTTTGTCCTGATGAGTGGATGATGGAACGATTCATCAACATTTTCCTTGTTTCAGCAGAATGTTTGACTGTTTTAATTTATTTAAAATAATTAATTTTACATAATATCTTTTTGCTCGTGGAATTAAAAAGTAATTGAACTTGAATTTTCCTGTGTTCGGTATGCTTCTCCCTGCTTCACAGGTATATTATGTAAATATCAGTGATTTACTTGAGATGCATTAAGTGTCTTGTCAATTTCCATCAGATCTGAAACTTGGAAATCCCAATTCCTGGCATAGCTCACATCTTATGGCGGTGTCGTATTGAGATTGCCAACCTATTATCCTCTGTGAAAGGGGGGGGGGCGGAGTCAAAGGGGGGGGGCGGAGTGGAGTGGAGGTAGGGGGACAGGAATAGGCCTGATCACCAATCAGCCTTTTGGATATATGGCTGAATAACGAGAGCTAACCTGGGTGAATTGACGCAAGATGAAGGAAATACCATGACTGCTTCTTGGATTCCCGGCATTGACATGCGGAATGAAGTGACTGGCGTGGTGCACCAGCTGGAAGGAATAGAATAGGCCTCTCTCATTCATAAAATTGCGAGTGTTGACGTGTCGGGGAATTGAGCGCCCATTTTGTTATGTTATTTATCCCAAGAGCTTCAGGAATTCTGGCTAGCATCTAAGGCCAGCTCGCCTTCAATCTGATTATCATTTGTGGGATCTTGTTGCGCACAGAATGGTTGCTGCATTATGTACATTACCACAGGGATTGCACTTTGAAGGAGCTGAATTGATTGCGAAGTGCTGAAGGGCACTCTGCGGTCGCTATATAGATGTAAATTCTTACCTTATTTTCACTGCTTATTTAAGTGATGGACCGATTTGAAATGTTACTTTTGAACCCATAAATATGCTTGGATCCGTAGGCCTCCTACATTTCTAACTGGGCTATTTTATACTTGTCTTAAAATCATAGGATTTGGATTGAAGGGCACAACTGATTTGTAGATAATCTGACAAATGAATCGCATACTTCATATTAAGTGCATACTTATATATTCTTACTCTGATGAAAAGAAATAATTGACTTTCAAGTTCCTCTCCGATAAAATCAATACATCACCAAACAAGTATTTTAATAATATGAATAACTGAATACCTCATCCATATTAATTTTGCTCTATATAATTAATGTAGACTGAACTGCTATCTCAAAAGAAATATTTCGTTAGTTTCAATTTATTTTACGGACTAAAACGATAAGACTGACTCCTAATGGATGGGGAATTCAGTTATGGGCGATCTTACTCACAAAAGCCATAGAATTCCTGCTGCAACAAAGTGAATCAGGGCACACCTGTTGGACAGCACGGTAGCACAGTGGTTAGCACAGTTGCTTCACAGCTCCTGGGTCCCAGGTTCGATTCCCGGCTTGGGTCACTGTCGGTGCGGAGTCTGCACGTTCTCCCCGTGTCTGCGTGGGTTTGCTCTGGGTGCTCCGGTTTCCTCCCACAGTCCAAAGATGTGCGTGCAGGTGAGGTGGATTGGCCATGCTAAATTGCCCTTACTGTCCAAAAAGGGTGGGTGGGGTTATCGGAATAGGGTAGAGGTGTGGGTGTGGGTTGGGTGTTCTTTCCAAGGGCCAGTGTAGACTCGATGGGCCGAATTACCTCCTTCTGCACTGTAAATTCTGCGATTCTATTACCGGGAATGCTTTTCAAGATTCAGCTTTGGAAATGTCATTTGGACATAGCCTATATTAAAAGGCTCTTTTCCATACCCCAAAACATTTTATGCCAACCAACAGGTTACTGCACAATCAACAGAACAGTGGAGTCAGCCAGCAAAGCATTGGAAGTGGAAGTGTGCAGTCAACCATGGAGCAAGGATAGAGGTACAGCCTCATAGGAGTGGCTTTGGTTTCAGGTGAGAGGCTTGCGTCTTTGTCTCTCAAGGTGGCAGGACAACTGCTGCACTGCCAGCCTCTGAGCCGGTGCTAGTTGGTTTATTGGCTCCACCCTTGTCATACGCTGGGACTTGGCTCTGACTCCTGCCCCTATAGCTGGCATCGATCAATAACCGCCTGCTGAAACATAGTCTTCACTGTTCCTCTCTCGTGTTGAGGTAAAACATCCCGCTGCAATACATCGACAGTTTGCAGGTCCTCCTTCGCCATGTTCTTTTCCTCTCTGCTGGTCTGGATCCATGTTGCTGCTGTGCAATCTTCTGTAGCAGTGTCAATACATCGAAACGTACGTACAAAATAGAAGCAGGAGGAGGCCATTCAGCCCTTCGAGCCTGCTCTGCCATTCATTATGATCATGGCTGATCATCAAGTTCAATATCCTACCCCTCTTTCTCCCCACATCCCTTGATTTAATTTTTGAATAATCTTTATTGTCACAAGTAGGCTTACATTAACACTGCAATGAAGTTACTGTCAAAAGAAGCCCCTAGTCGCCACATTCCGGCACCTGTTCGGGTACACAGAGGGAGAATTCAGAATGTCCAAATTACCCAACAGCGCATCTTTCGTGACTTGTGGGAGGAAACGCGGTAGAATGTGCAGACTCTGCACAGACAGTGACCCAAGCCAGGAATCGAACCTGGGAACCTGGTGCTGTGAAGCAACAGTGGTAACCACTGTACAAAGCTGCACATCTTGGATTAAATTGGATAATGAGAAAGTGGGATAAATTATTGAGTTACCTTACGGAGGAAAATCAAAATGACCCAAAAGAGTTATTGGCTACATCATTGGCTACATATGTCATCATTGGCTACAGGAATAGTGCCAGAGGACTGGAGGACAGCAAATGTGGTCCCTTTGTTCAAAAAGGGGAGCAGAGACAACCCCGGCAACTATAGACCGGTGAGCCTCACGTCTGTAGTGGGTAAAGTCTTGGAGGGGATTATAAGAGACAAGATTTATAATCATCTAGATAGGAATAATATGATCAGGGATAGTCAGCATGGCTTTGTGAAGGGTAGGTCATGCCTCACAAACCTTATTGAGTTCTTTGAGAAGGTGACTGAACAGGTAGACGAGGGTAGAGCAGTTGATGTGGTGTATATGGATTTCAGCAAAGCGTTTGATAAGGCTCCCACGGTAGGCTATTGCAAAAAATACGGAGGCTGGGGATTGAGGGTGATTTAGAGATGTGGATCAGAAATTGGCTAGCTGAAAGAAGACAGAGGGTGGTGGTTGATGGGAAATGTTCAGAATGGAGTACAGTCACAAGTGGAGTACCACAAGGATCTGTTCTGGGGCCGTTGCTGTTTGTCATTTTTATCAATGACCTAGAGGAAGGCGCAGAAGGGTGGGTGAGTAAATTTGCAGACGATACTAAAGTCGGTGGTGTTGTCGATAGTGTGGAAGGATGTAGCAGGTTACAGAGGGATATAGATAAGCTGCAGAGCTGGGCTGAGAGGTGGCAAATGGAGTTTAATGTAGAGAAGTGTGAGGTGATTCACTTTGGAAGGAATAACAGGAATGCGGAATATTTGGCTAATGGTAAAGTTCTTGAAAGTGTGGATGAGCAGAGGGATCTAGGTGTCCATGTACATAGATCCCTGAAAGTTGCCACCCAGGTTGATAGGGTTGTGAAGAAGGCCTATGGAGTGTTGGCCTTTATTGGTAGAGGGATTGAGTTCCGGAGTCGGGAGGTCATGTTGCAGCTGTACAGAACTCTGGTACGGCCGCATTTGGAGTATTGCGTACAGTTCTGGTCACCGCATTATAGGAAGGACGTGGAGGCTTTGGAGCGGGTGCAGAGGAGATTTACCAGGATGTTGCCTGGTATGGAGGGAAAATCTTATGAGGAAAGGCTGATGGACTTGAGGTTGTTTTCGTTGGAGAGAAGAAGGTTAAGAGGAGACTTAATAGAGGCATACAAAATGATCAGGGGGTTGGATAAGGTGGACAGTGAGAGCCTTCTCCCGCGGATGGATATGGCTGGCACGAGGGGACATAACTTTAAACTGAGGGGTAATAGATATAGGACAGAGGTCAGAGGTAGGTTCTTTACGCAAAGAGTAGTGAGGCCGTGGAATGCCCTACCTGCTACAGTAGTGAACTCGCCAACATTGAGGGCATTTAAAAGTTTATTAGATAAACATATGGATGATAATGGCATAGTGTAGGTTAGATGGCTTTTGTTTCGGTGCAACACCGTGGGCCAAAGGGCCTGTACTGTGCTGTATTGTTCTATGTTCTATGTCTATGTTCTATAGTCACACAGAGCTGTATGTGGGAATAAATTGGGAAATACGAAATCAATTATGCATGATGTAGATGTCGGAAATGCTATTGCCATTAAACAACATCCACACAGGCTCAATGCCTAAAGTTAGCACAAGAACAAAAGGAGATTGACAGGATGTTTAAGGATCATATCATCGAAGTGAGTTGCAGCGATTGGAGTTCACCGATTGTCATGGTACCAAAACCGAATGGATCACAACGATCGTGTGTGGACGATAGAAAGTTTACGAAGTCAGATTCATATACTATTCCTTGTTTGGAAGACTGTGTTGAAAAGGTCGGACAAGCAAATTTTATTACCAAACTTGACTTATTTAAAGGATATTGGCAAGTGCCTTTATCAGACAGGGGGAAAGAAGGTTCGGCTTTTGTGATGCCAAATGGTCTGCATCAATTTAAAGTCATGTCATTCGGAATGACGAATGTGATAACAACATTTCAAAGATTAACCAACAAGGTCATTGCTGGACTAAACAATTGACGATTTGGTGGTGTTCAGTCAAACATGAAAGGAGAGTTTGCAACATTTAAAATAATTATTTGATGGACTACAGGAAGCTGGATTGGTGGTAAATTTAGCTAAAAGTGAATTTGCGAAAGTTCAAGTCACATCTCTTAGGCCATGCAATTGGACATGGTCAGGTGACCCCACTGAGTGTGAAAACAAAAGCTATTGGAGAGTTTCCAACACCAGCGAGAAGTGAAGTTCTGAGATTTCTGGGCAGGAGTATTTTCTACTGGAAATCGGTGCCATTTTTTATACAGCGCGGTTGCTCCACTGATTGAGCTTCAGAGAAAGTACAAACAAATTTCAGTAGGCGTCGGAATATCAGGGGGAATTCGATAATCCGAAGGCTGTGTTAACCACTGCACCCAGTGTTGATGACACCTAATTATGCCAAACCATTTAAGGTGACAATTGATGCGAGTGATGTGGATGTTGGTGCTGTTCTGCTACAAGAAGATAATAAAGAATCGAAAGCCCTATCGGTTATTTTTCTCGGGAACAGGACAGCACGGTGGCACAGTGGTAAGCACTGCTGCCTCATAGCGCCGAGGTCCCAGGTTCGATCCCGGCTCTGGGCTACTGTCCATGTGGAGTTTGCACATTCTCCCCCACAACCCAAAGATGTGCAGGGTAGGTCGATTGGCCACGCTAAATTGCCCCGTAATTGAACAAAATGAATTGGGCACTCCAAATTTAAAAAAAAAAAATTCTCAGGAACAAAACATTCATCAAAATAAATATTCAACCATCGAGAAGGAGACACTGAGCTTGGTGTTGGTGTTACAACATGTTGACATTTCTGTTGGTAACCATTCATAGAACATAGAACTGTACAGCACAGTACAGGCCCTTCGGCCCACAATGTTGGGCCGAACTAGTCTGAAACTAAGATCAAATCAACCTACTCCCAATCATTCTAGTGCACTCCATATGCCGATCCAATAACCGCTTGAAAGTTCCTAAAATGTCCGACTCCACTACCGTAGCTGGGAGTGCGTTCTATGCCCCAACCACTCTCTGAGTAAAGACCCTACCTCTGACATCCCTCCTATATCTTCCACCATGAACCTTATAGTTATGCCCCCTTGTAACAGCTACATCCACCCGAGGAAAAGGCCGCCGAACGTCCACTCTATCTATCCCTCTCATCATCTTATACACCTCAATTAAGTCACCTCTCATCTTCCTCCGCTCCAATGAGAAAAGCCCTAACTCCCTCAACCTTTCCTCATAAGACCTATCCTGCAAACCAGGCAGCATCCTGGTAAATCTCCTTTGCACCCTTTCCAATGCTTCCACATCCTTCCTATAATGAGCTGACCAGAACTGCACATAATACTCCAAATGTGGTCTCATGAGCATAACCTCACGGCTCTTAAACTCAATCCCCCTGTTAATAAATGCTAACACACTATAGGCTTTCTTCATGGCTCTATCCACTTGGGTGGCAACTTTCAGAGATCTATGGACATGAACTCCGAGATCTCTCTGCTCCTCCACATTCTTCAGAACCCTGCCGTTAACCCTGTAATCCGCATTCAAATTTGTCCTACCAAAATGAATCACCTCACACTTATCAGGGTTAAACTCCATCTGCCACTTTTCAGCCCAGCTCTGCATCCTATCAATGTCTCTTTGCAGCCTCCAACAGCCCTCCACATTATCCACTACTCCACCAATCTTGGTGTCATCAGCAAATTTACTAACCCAACCTTCAACTCCATCAAAGAAGTCATTGATAAAATCACAACTAGCAGAGGTCCCAGCACTGATCCCGGTGGTACACCGCTGGTAACTGGTCTCCAGGTTGAAAATTTACCATCTACCACCACCCTCTGTCTTCTATGTGATAGCCGATCCAATCGGCCAAATTTCCCTTTATTTCCATGCCTCCTTACTTTCTGCATGAGCCGACCATGGGGCACCTTGTCAAACGCCTTAATAAAATCCATGTATACGACATCAACTGTTCTACCCTCATCTCTGTACTTAGTTACCTCCTCAAAGAATACAACCAAACTTGTGAGGCAAGACTTACCCCTCACAAATCCGTGCTGACTATCCTTGATTAAGCTGTATCTTTCCAAATGATCATAAATGCTATCCCTCAGGTCCCTTTCAAATAATTTACCTATGACCAAAGTGAGACTAACCGGCCTATAATTCCCAGGGTTATACCTATTCCCTTTCTTGAACAAGGGGACAACATTCACCTCTCTCCAGTCTACTGGCACTATTCCTGTAGACAGTGAGGACATAAAGATCAAAGCCAAAAGCTCTGCAATCTCATCCCTCACCTCCCAAAGAATCCTAGGATATATCCCATCAGGCCCAGGGGATTTATCTATCCTCAGGCTTCTCAAAATTTCTAACACATCTTCCTTCCGAATATCTACCTCCTCCAGCCTACCAGCCTGTATCGCACTATCCTCATCATCAACATGGCCCCTCTCCTTTGTGAACACTGAAGAAAAATATTCATTTAGGGCCTCCCCTATATCTTCAGACTCCATGCACACGTTCCCAGTACTGTCCTTGACCGGCCCTAACTTGAAAATGAAAATGAAAATCACTTATTGTCACAAGTAGGCTTCAATGAAGTTACTGTGAAAAGCCCCTAGTCGCCACATTCTGGCGCCTGTTCAGGGAGGCTGGTACGGGAATCGAACCGTGCTGCTGGCCTGCCTCGGTTTGCTTTAAGAGCCAGCGATTTAGCCCAGTGTGCTAAACCAGCCCCTAAGGCCCCTAAACCTCACCTTGGTCATTTTTTTATTCCTCACATAAGTGTAAAAAGCCTTGGGGGTTTTTGTTGATCCTACCCGCCAAGGACTTCTCATGCCCCCTCCTCGCTCTCCTAAGCCCTTTCTTGAGCTCTTTCCTAGCTATCTTGTATCCCTCAAGTGCCCTAACTGAACCTTGTTTTCTCATCCTTACATAACCCCCTTCGTCTTCTTGACAAGACAGTCAACCTCTTTTATAAACCATGGTTCCCTCACTTGACTATTTACTCCCTGCCTGACAGGGACATACATATCAAGGACATGCAGTATTTGCTCCTTGAACAAGCTCCACATCTCAATTGTGCCTATCCCTGACAGTTCCTGTTTCCATCTTATGCTCCCCAATTCTTGCCTAATCGCATCGTAATTACCCTTCCCCGGTTATAAACCTTGCCCTGCCATAAGAACAAAGAACAAAGAAAAATTACAGCACAGGAACAGGCCCTTCGGCCCTCCAAGCCTACGCCGATCCGGATCCTCTATCTAAAACTGTTGCCTATTTTCTAAGGATCATATCCCTCTGCTCCCTGCCCATTCATGTATCTGTCTCGATACATCTTAAATGACGCTATTGTGCCCACCTCTACCACCTCCACCGGAAATGCGTTCCTGGCACCCACCACCCTCTGTGTAAAGAACTTTTCACGCATATCTCCCTTAAACATTTCCCCTCTCACCTTGAACTCATGACCCCTAGTAATTGAGTCCCCCACTCTGGCAAAAAGCTTCTTGCTATCCACCCTGTCTATACATCTCATGATTTTGTAGACCTCAATGAGGTCCCCCCTCAACCTCCGTCTTTCTAATGAAAATAATCCTAATCTACTCAACCTCTCTTCACAGCTAGCGCCCTCCATACCGGGCAGCATCCTGGTGAACCTCCTCTGCACCTTCTCCAAAGCATCCACATCCTTTTGGTAATGTGGCGACCAGAACTATACGCGGTATTCCAAATGTGGCCGAACCAAAGTCTTATACAACTGTAAGATGACCTGCCAACTCTTGTACTCAATACCCCTTCCGATGAAGGAAAGCATGGCGTATGCCTTCTTGGCCACTCTATCGACCTGCGCAGCCACCTTCAGGGTGATGTACAGATCTCTCTGTACATTAATTTTCATTTCATTTCATTTCATTTCATTTTCATTTCCCCAGGGCTTTTTCATTTACTGTATAGTTCGCTCTTGAATTGCATCTTCCAAAATGCATCACCTCGCATTTGCCCAGATTGAACTCCATCTGCCATTTCTCCGCCCAACTCTCCAATCTATCTATATTCTGCTGTATTCTCTGACAGTCCCCTTCACTATCTGCTTCTCCACCAATCTTAGTGTCAACTGCAAACTTGCTAATCAGACCACCTATACCTTCCTCCAGATCATTTATGTATATCACAAACAACAGTGGTCCCAGCACGGATCCCTGTGGAACACCACTGGTCACAGTTCTCCATTTTGAGAAACTCCCTTCCACTACTACTCTCTGTTTCCTGTTGCCCAGCCAGTTCTTTATCCATCTAGCCTGGACCCCATGAGACTTCACTTTCTCCATCAGCCTACCATGGGGAACCTTATCAAATGCCTTACTGAAGTCCATGTATATGACATCAATTTTCATTTCATTTCATTTCTTTTCATTTTCATTTCATTTCATTTCATTTTCATTTCCCCTTCCCTCATCAATCAACTTTGTCACTTCCTCAAAGAATTCTATTGGTTGGTAAGTCCTGACCTTCCCTGCACCAAACCATGTTGCCTATCACTGATCAGCCCATTTTCTTCCAAATGGGAATAGATCCTATCCCTCAGTATCTTCTCAAGCAGCTTCCCTACCACTGACGCCAGGCTCACCTGTCTATAATTACCTGGATTATCCCTGCTACCCTTCTTAAACAAGGGGACAACGTTAGCAATTCTCCAGCCCTCCGGTACCTCACCCGTGTTCAAGGATTCTGCAAAGATATCTGTTAAGGCCCCAGCTATTTCCTCTCTCACTTCCCTCAGTAACCTGGGATAGATCCCTCCCGGACCTGGGGACTTGTCCACCTTAATGCCTTTTAGAATGCCCAACACATCCTCCCTTCTTATGCCGACTTGGCCTAGAGTAATCAAACATCTATCCCTAAACTCAACATCCGTCATGTCCCTCTCCTCGGTGAATACCGATGCAAAATACTCGTTAGGAATCTCACCCATTTTCTCTGACTCCACGCATAACTTTCCTCCTTTGTCCTTGAGTAGGTTAACCCTTTCTCTCGTTACCCTCTTGCTCCTTATATTTGAATAAAAGGCTTTGGGATTTTCCTTAACCTTGTTTGCTAAAGATATTTCATGACTCCTTTTAGCCCTCTTGATTCCTCGTTTCAGATTGGTCCTACATTCCCGATATTCTTCCAAAGCTTTGTCTGTCTTCAGTCGCCTAGACCTTATGTATGCTTCCTTTTTCCTCTTAGCTCGTCTCACAATTTCACCTGTCATCCATGGTTCCCTAATCTTGCCATTTCTATCCCTCATTTTCACAGGGACATTTCTGTCCTGCACTCTAATCAACCTCTCTTTAAACGCCTCCCACATACCAAATGAGGATTTACCTTCAGACAGCTGCTCCCAATCCACATTCCCCAACTCCTGCCGAATTTTGGTATAGTTGGCCTTCCCCCAATTTAGCACTCTTCCTTTAGGACAACTCTCGTCTTTGTCCATGAGTATTCTAAAACTTACGGAAATGTGATCACTATTCCCAAAGTAACCCCCGACTGAAACTTCAACCACCTGGCCGGGCTCATTCTCCAACACCAGGTCCAGTATGGCCCCTTCCCGATTTGGACTATTTACATACTGCTCTAAAAAACCCTCCTGGATGCTCCTTACAAATTCTGCTCCATCTAGACCTCTGACACTAAGTGTATCCCAGTCAATGTTGGGAAATTAAAAATCTCCTATCACCACCACCCTGTTGCTCCTACATCTTTCCATAATCTGTTTACATATTTGTACCTCTATCTCACGGCTCGCTGTTGGGAGGTCTGTAGTACAGCCCCAACATTGTTATTTCTGAGCTCTGCCCATATCGCCTCACTGCTCGGGTCCTCCATAGTGCCCTCCTTCAGCACAGCTGTGATATCATCTCTGACCAGTAATGCAACCCCTCCACCCTTTTTACTCCCTCTCTATCCCACCTGAAGCATTGATATCCTGGGATATTAAGTTGCCAATCATGCCCTTCCCTCAACCAAGTCTCAGTAATAGCAATAACATCATACTCCCAGGTACTAATCCAAGCCCTAAGTTCATCTGCCTTACCTACTACACTTCTTGCATTAAAACAAATGCACCTCAGACCACCAGTCCCTTTGCGTTCATCATCTGCTCCCGAGCTACTCTTCCCCTTAATCACGCTGACTTCATGATCTAGTTCCATACAGGCTTTAGTTACTACCTCCTTACTGTCCACTAACCTCCTCATTTGGTTCCCATCCCCCTGCCACATTAGTTTAAACCCTCCCCAACAGCGTTAGCAAAAGCACCCCCAAGGACATTGGTTCCAGTCTGGCCCAGGTATAGACCATCCAATTTGTAGTAATCCCACCTCCCCCAGAACCGGTCCCAATGTCCCAAATATCTGAACCCCTCCCTCCTGCAGCATGTTGCTCTTATTAGCCTTAGTTTTATTAGCTCTGATTATGTCACCTTTGCTCACGAGTCGCCAGGTATCTTTCTGATACCGCCACGTGGTTCAAGCTCGAGTTATGATTAATAAGTCAGCACACCGCTTAGTAAGATTGAAATCAACGGTCATTTATTATGTACAGCAATAGATACTTACACAATAACCCTACTATCTATATCAAAACCTACCACTACTGGCCAATACTTAACTTTTGGGGATGGCCCACCAGGTCAGGGAAACAAATGGTTTATCGAATTGGATCTGGCCTGCGGGATTCAAAAGGCTGATACGGGTCGATGGCTAGGAGTCTCTATCGGGTAGCGATCGCTGGAGTCAAACTTACAGTTTCTGGTCGATGTTCTTGCTAAGGTTGCGAGCAGGAGAAGAAGGGAGAGAGCGCGATCTGAACTTGGCCCCTCAATTTATAGGGCCCAGGGGCTTCCCGCCTCTCGGGGCGGCCCTTGACCCTGAGTCCCAAGTGATTGGACTTGTTCCCAATCACTGGGTTCGATATGCTCCAATAATGGGGCGATTCCTTGATCGGGGGGTGGTCGTTCACCTGTCTTTGTTTCGGCCACTGCAGGTGCCGAGAGGTCTGGCCCGGCATTCAATTGCTAATATGTTGCAATTGTTCCCGGGGATAGCCGATTAAACAGCAGATGTCTGTGTTGATGTGCTGCTAATAGTCGTAGGTATCGATCTGGGCCGACTTCCCCAGAGCCGGATACGCTATTCTGTCTGCAGCTGTCCGTTTGTGTCCTGTTGGCTGCTTTTCCCATCAGCCTTTTCGGTTAGCCATTTTATATCGGGTTTTGGCCAAATTAATAGGGAATCAGCCATTTTAGGTGGCTACAAGCATCTCTCAAGCCACGCATTCATCCTGCCTATTCTTTCATTTCTACTGACTACCACGTGGCACTGGTAGCAATCCTGAGATTACTACCTCTGAGGTCCGACTTTTTAACTTGGCTCCTAACTCCCTAAATTCTGATTGTAGGACCTCATCCCATTTTTAACCTATATCATTGGTGCCTATATGCACCATGACAACTGGCTGTGCACCCTCCCCCTTCAGAATGTTCTGCAGCCAATCTGAGACATCTCTGACCCGTGCACCTGGGAGGCAACATTCCATTCGGGAGTCTCGTCTTTGACCACAGAACCGCCTATCGACTCCCCTTACGATTGAATCCCCTATGACTATAGCCCTTCCACTCTTTTTCCCGCCCTTCTATAGCAGAGCCAGCCACGGTGCCATGAACCTGGCTACTGCTGCCTTCCCCCGGTGAGCCATCTCCCCCAACAGTATCCAAAACGGTATACCTGTTTTGGAGGGAGATGACCGCAGGGGACACCTGCACTGCCTTCTTGCCTATTCTCTGCCTTTTGGTCACCCATTCTCTTTCTCCCTCAGAACCCTAATCTGTGGTGTGACCAATTTGCTAAACGCGCTATCCACGACATCCTCAGCATCGCGGATGCTCCAAAGTGAGGCCATCTGCAGCTCCAGAGCCATCATGCGGTCTAACAAGAGCTGCAGCTGGACACACTTCCCGCATGTGAAGGAGCCAGGGACATCAGCCACGTCCCTGAACTCCCACATTGAGCAAGAGGAGCATAACACGGGTCTGAGATCTCCTGTCATTTTTAATCTTCAGTTTAACTTAGTCCCAAAAAAAAATTGAAATAGAAAAACCTTACCTTATCAACACACCTCAGGGAAAAGAAAAACTACTTACCAGTCACCAGCCAATCACTCACCTGCTGGCTGTGACGTCGCGGTTCAACTTCTTTCTACTTTTACCTGCCCTCGAGTCTCCCTCTTGATCTTTACTTGGCTGGGATCCTTACAGTGATTGTTTTTTTTTTTTGGTTAGTGGAGGAGGTAGGGAGGGAATCACTGAAGAAGTGTTTGGGGTTTAACTGTCACATGACAACAACTCCTCCACAAACCATCTTCTGGATACAGTGACCGCAATGCACTAATGCAAATTTTCCCCGCAACAGCCAATCAAGGGTACCGCTCTTCTGTCCTCTGCTGGATGCTTGCCTTCACTTAAACATGGAGGGTATCTTGCTCAGGTACACATTCTGGATACAGTGACCACAATGCACTGATGCAAATTTTCCCCGCAACAGCCAATCAGCGGGTCCGCTGTGCTGCCCTCTGCTGGATGCTTGCCTTCACTTGGACACAGAGGGTGTCTTGCTCAGGTACACCTTCTGCCGTATGTTCCTATCCCTCTCCATTGCTATAGTGAAAGTCACTGAATTGTGGTCACTCTCTCCAAAGTGCTCTCCCACAACCAAATCTAACACTTGGCCCGGTTCATTATCCATTACCAAATCCAATGTGGCCCCGCCTCTTGTCGGTCTATCCACATATTGTGTGAGGAAACCCTCCTGCATACACTGGATAAAAACAGCCCCATTCAAACTATTCAAATTATAGTGGTTCCAATCAATATTTGGAAAGTTAAAGTCACCCATGACAACTACCCTGTGACTACTGCACCTATCCAAAATCTGCATTGCAATCTTTTCCCCACATCTCTGTTACTGTTTGGGGGCCTATAGAAAACTCCTAACAAAGTGACCGCTCCTTTCCTATTTCTAACTTCAGCCCATATTACCTCAGTAGACAAATCCTCCTCAAACTGCCTTTCTCAGCCAATGTACTATCCTTGATTAACAATGCAACTCCTCCACCTCTTTTACCACCTTTCCTAATCTTACTGAAACATCGAAACCCCAGAGCCCCCAACAGCCATTCCTGCCGCTTTTCTATCCACGTCTCCGTAATGGCCACAACATCGTAGTCCCAGGTACCAATCCATGCTTCAAGCTCACCAACCTTATTCCTGATGCTCCTCGCATTGAAGTAGACACACTTCAAACCACCTTCATGCCTGCAGGTCCACTCTTGCGACCTTGGTACCTTCCTCAGTACTGCACTACCCTCAACTTCCTGAACTCCAGCAATGCAGTCTCCTGTACTACAAATCAGTTTCCCATCCCTCTGCCAAATTAGTTTAAACCCCTCATAGAGCTGTAGCAAATTTCCCTCCCAGGATATTGGTGCCCCTCTGGTTCAATGTAGCCCGTCCTGTTTGTATTGGTCCCACCTTTCCCAGAATGTACTCCAATTGCCCAAATAACTGAAACCCTCCCTCCAACACCATCCCTGTAGCTATGTGTTAAACTGCACTCTCTCCCTGTTCCTCACCTCGCTAGCACATGGCACTGGCATGCAAACCAGAGATGACAACACGGTCTGTCCTGGCTCTCAGCTTCCACCCTAGCTCCCTGAATTCCTGTTTTACATCCCCGTCCCTTTTCCTACCTATGTCGTTGGTACCGATGTGTACCACGACTTGGGGCTGCTCCTCCTCCCCCTTAAGGATCTTGAAAACACGATTAGAGATGTCACGGACCTTGGCACCTGGGAGGCAACACACTAACTGTGAGCCTCTATCATTGCCACAGAACCGCCTATCTGTACCTCTAACTATAGAGTCTCCAATAACTAATGCTCTCCTGCTCTCCCTCCTTCTCTTCTGAGCCACAGGGACAGACTCAGTGCCAGAGACTTGGTCAACGTGGCTTACCTCTGGTAGGTTCTCCCCCCCCCCCCCCCCCCCCCCCGCCCCCCCTCCAACAGTATCCAAAACGGTATACCTGTTATTGAGGGGAACAACCGCAGGGGATCCCTGCTCTGACTGCTTCTTCCCCCTCCTTTTAAACGTCACCCAGCTACCTTCATTCTTAGGAGTAACTACATCCCTGTAGCTTCTATCTGTAACCGACTCTGCCTCCTGAATGATCCTCAGTTCATCCAGCTCCAGCTCCAGTTCCCTAACACGGTCCTTGAGCAGCTGGAGATGGGTGCACTTCCCGCAGGTGAACTCAGCAGAGCCACTGACAGTGTCCCTCATGGATATTCATTGGAGATAGTTGCATATACAGACCATAATCCATTCAAGGTTTTGGACAAGTTGAAAAATCAAAATGCAATACTGTTCAGATGAAGTTTATTGACACAACCATTTAAAGAAAAAATTCTGCATATGGCAGGAAGCGAAAACGTGATTGCCGATGCTTTATCACGACTGTGAAGTGTGAGATCACTGGAACTTCTGAAGCCGGCAAGGAAAGACTGACATGGACTATACTCATGTTTACATTTGCATGTTTAAAATGTAAAACGATATGTCTCTTATGGGAAATGTTTACGGTTAAAATGCTTTAGATAAATGAAGCCATCTGTTTATATTGCTGGTTAACTTTTTTTAAGGAGTGACAAGTTCACGATTTCAGATACATTGAATTATAAACAATTGGCAATTTAAGGGTTAAAAGCCTGAGGTTAGAATGTGTCTGACTGCAGTAGTTATGCTTTTCAATTAATCTTGTTTTGCAACACCAGAAAGCTTTTAGGAGGCAGAGGTGAAATTGACTATCGTAAAAACCTGGGTTAATGTACTGTTGCTTGACTAAGGAGAGTCCCTGGGGAGTTAATTTGTTTTCAGCTTGGGGAGATTATGTCATTGCTTGGTGCAGCTAAGGAAATCAGACATTTTGAGAAAGCTTTTGAGTTGTGTTCTGATCTGGCTAACACTGAATCCACAGGTAAGGTCATTTGCTCTCCCAGTAGGATAGTTAAAAACGATTAGTAGTATTTATAGCAGTGCAGACTTGTCTGAGGACAAGGGGGTAGGGGGAAGCTGAAACAAACCAGTTGTAACAAATTTTTGAAGACATCTGGCCAGTGTCTGCAACAGGTGCCAAATCTGTTCTGGAAAGCAAGTATTACTCTGTGCCATTGGGATGTAGGATGGGTTAAGAGCTGTATGTTTTTTTCTTTCTTGTTGTTTAATTGGCAATAGATATAGTAATCAAGGGTATTGTATTTACTGTATTGTGTAGTATTGTTTAAAGGGTAATTGTAAGCTATTTTCAGCTGCAAGGTTAAATATTTTAATACTGTTTTAATAATAAAGTTTTGTCTTAAAATACCAAATCCCTATTTCTTTGTGCCTGGAATGAAGTATTCTTTTTGCACAGTCTTACAAAATAAACTAAAATATTGGGGTTTTGGTGGTATATCTTAGCCACTGTTGGGGTCTGGTCTGGGATCGTAATACTGGGACTAGGGGCCTGCCAGTCATTTTCCGTTGGCGTGACACAAGGTTGAAAGGCCTGATGGGACACTGGCGGCCAGCTGTTTTAACGAGCATTCATGAGATGCAAATAAATGTAAATGAAATTCACGCCTCCAGCCAGAGGGAAGACCCACCCGTCATTAGCCCGCCATTGGGTGAATTGTGACACGATTCTATGCCAGCGGGTTTGCGACTTTTTGGCACCAGCCCGCAACTAAACTCGCCACAGGCAGGTTTGGAGAACTCTGCCCAATGTTTAGTGACAATACGTGCAAGTCTCCAAAGAGAGTCCTGAAGCAATATGTCCCCGAAACATAGGAACCGAGGACTAAGAGGCAAGAAATGTTCACTCAGCACTTTGGGACTCCTGCGACATTCAGTACGATCATGTCTGATGTAATTGTCTGAACTTCACTTTGCCTTCTGCCCCTCCTTATTCCCCTGTCTATCAAAAATCTTTCCAGGAGCCACGTGATGTGAGCGTGGGAGCGATTGGGTTTTCGCGAGCTCTGTCTCTACTTGTCTTTTAATCCTTTATTTTTTCACAATGCACATCCCATAATTATTCATTTTAGGGATATATGCCTTGCATTGTGTCCTTGGAAGACCTTGACTAATTGTTAGCAATGAGGAGCTGAGTTAAATAAGAGGAGATTCTCGTTTGATTGGGGTGGTCGGAGGTGGCTGATGCGGGTCCCAGCTTGCCGGACGGTTTTTACTGGTGGGGCGGGGTTCCGTTGCTTCAAGCTGATGATGGCTGCCATTGTGAATGATGTTCTGGACGATGACCTCTGCTCCGCGATGCAGGTTAGTGGTGCTCAGTTTGAAGAGATTCGAAATATCCTTGGGAAAATGGTGGAAGCGGAGAAGAGAATCCTGGAATTTGATGGAATAGTCTCCCGAGTGAGGGCATACCTTCGGTCCTTGGAAATCCAGTTGCGTGGTGTGTCGTTTATCCTGCCCGACCCGGGGAGTAAGGGCCGAGAAGGAGTGTTCTTGCGCCCGGTTTCTTGCAAGAAATGGGGGACGAATCCCTGACCGATTATGAGAGTTGGCTGCCATGCTCCGCAATCGTGATTTTAGCTTCGACGGAGCACATTGTACCCAGTCTTCGAGGCCTGGATTCGGTCGGAGGGCCCAATCGCTGGTCTTATATTGTCTTGACCTCGATGCTCATGGTGAGGGGTTGGAGGCAGCTGGATGTGTTGCGTTATCCTCTCCTGATAGGTCCAAGGTTCCTTGCTGCCTAGGCATCGGAGCGACAGCTTAGCAGAGGTGGAAGTGCTTCATTTGATGAAACCTTGGAGGGATTCTGAATGTTGCTCGATGATCCTGGCATGTCTTTGGCCTTTCCCAGCATCATGATGGTGGTATTATCCTGCAGTTCATCAATAACCCTGAACTTATCTTGTTATTATGCGGTTGATTTTGTGTTATTGTCTTTTTTCCTGACAAGAGTGTAAGATATATGAGCACAGAGGCAAGGGTCGCCGATTATCCTGTTTTGGCAAAACCATTCCGAGTGGGTTTTGCTGAGTTGACTGGACAGCTGGTTTGTCATTCTGAGTGAGGCCGGCAGTGAGGGTTCAATTCCTGGACCAGCTGAGGTTATTCATAAAGGGCCCTCACCTGGCGTGTGGTGATCCTCAGATTAAATTGCCATGAGCTCTCCCCCTCAAAAGGGGAAAGCGGACTATGGTGACTTTACCTTTACTGTGATAGTAATGAAGTTTGTTTTAATATCCCTAATTGTGCGTGGAATCACTCCTGGAACGAAGTGTCTTCGCCTCACAGTCTTACAAAATTAAAATAAAATATTGGGGTTTCAGTCCCGTATCCTAACCACTGTTGGGGTCTGGTCTGGGATCGGAAAACTTGGTTTAATGAAGCGCACAAGGGAGCAGGTTGGGCTAGATCCTGTACTCTGGTTGGTATCCTGTTGCCCCCTTGTGTTTGGGACTTCCTGTTTTAGCCAGGATGTTATGAGGGACTGAGTGAGGGTTGAATGAGCAGCCCTTTATATTTCTTTGTCTTATGGTGAGGACGTGCACCAGAAGATCGAGGACTTATAGCTGTGGCTTGGTTCCTTTTATCCTGAGACCCTCTACTCCTGGTAGTTTTCCTTGTTTATCCTTTCTCGGCAAGTTTGTTGGGAAGTGCTTTCTGCACCGATTATAACCCAGAGCTATTGTGTAAATATTTGCTGTTCCTCTCTGTGTAAATATACGGAATGATGATCATTCTGTATGTGCATGAGTTGGGGTTTTGTACCTGTTTAGATCTGGTGTTCTCGTGAATTATTTTTCTCTGTCATTTTATATTTCTGTTACTGTGGGGTTAAATAATCTGTGATTGGGTCTGCAAGGTACAGACAGGTCTGATATCTGAGAGGAGGACATTACAACATGTTATTGATGCCTCTGGTGTATCTGGAGTTGGAGATACGTTCTGGTGCGCACCTGAATATAGCATGAAGATCTTATCCTAAATTCCTGTGGTCGTTGCGTGCAATTGACGCCTGGGAAGGTGTGTGCCATTTTATTATGCTTTCATGGCCTTGTTGTCGTTAATGTAGGAAATTATTAGATATATTGTTATATATCTGTTGCAGTAATATTTTTAGAAACTCTCGTTTAACATATAGGCAGACGGTGTGTCTGCAAAAGATGCAATTAAGATGTTGTACAGTGGGACAATCACTTAATTGTGTACCTATATAGGGCTAATTGAATTTTGTTTATAGAAAGGTTCCCTCCTGGGGTTTAGACAATTGATGGGTTGTGTTCAGCCTTAGTAAGATGGTCATAAGACAGTTAGTGGGATAGAGATGATGTAATTAATGGGATGAACCAGGTCTATAGTAAGCAATTAAACTTTTAGTCAGCCAAAGACTTGCAGGTTTTGCCTCAAAGGGCCTCTTGCCTTTGCTGAAAGTAACTCTCTACAAGTATCCCTGTGTTTGCTAACTTTATTTATAAGTGGCTTTTAACCTGTAATGGGCTTTACTTAATTGGAGATAGAGAGGGTATAAGGTAAAAGTTAAAGTATTACCTTTTATGTTAAGAATTGTTTAACCGTTAATTGTAAGCTGTTTTCTTTGATGTTACTGCAGTTGGTACTGTGTTAATAATAACGTTTGTTTGAATATAAAAGATATCCATTGGTCAGTAGAATCATTCTTGGGGCGAAGTATCCTTTTACAAAGTTTTACAAATTGAAGAATTGTTGGGATTTCTCGTCAATTTCCTGACATAGATTGGGGTCTGATCCGGTACAACAATATTATCCTCCTCTCTCTTGTTCTCTGGTAATGCATAGAGGGTAGGCAAGTAGAGTTTAGTGATTGTATTGGGCCAACTATACTGCAGTTCTTCTGCCCTTCTCTGTGTCTATGTACGATGAAACATTTTTGCAATGCTGTATCATTCCTGTGGTTTTGTTGCATTATTTACTAAAATGGAAGAACTTCAATAAGAATACTTTTGAAAATGTTTTTCTGCCACTGACTTGAATAAGGGGGTTATAACTGAATATCCGCCCTACTGATGGCTCATTCTTATACCCTCGATGGTCTTTTGCTGCTGTAGTTAAATTGTTTCTGTTATTTCAGCACCAGTACATACAATCCTAGATTTCTCAATCATATTTGCTTTTTGCCAGTTTTCTGCTCCCTTGCTTAGCTATATCTCTGAGAACTTCCGAACATCCCATGCCTCCATACAACTTTGAATCATTCATAACCGGAGCCATTCTACATGTAACATTTTGTGCAGTTCTCTGGGGAGTTCTCTGGGGAGTCCATCCGTCGCATCTGCCCAATTAAGCCTGTTACCATTGATATCTTTCCTTGGTTTTCCATTGTCTAAACAATTCATAATTCACTGCTGCACTTCTTATTAAATGCGACAAGCTTTCACCATAAATCTCCTGTTAAGTACCTTTCCAAATATTGTATGAATGCCAAACAACAAAGCATTTACCTTACTTTGATTCACCAACTGTAACATCCTCAAAGAATTTCAATAAATCCACTTCGGCTTGGATAAACTTTACTCTTGATATGCATTCAAGAATTGTTTCCTTTATATGTCTTTCTGTATGTCATGAATTGTAGTATTATTTGCATAACATTTCTTCTGTATTTTATGATCGCCCCCACTAGATTTATGGCTTTTGAGTTTTTATAGATTGCAGGCTTTCTCTTAGGATTATATTCCTGTATAAATCAATACATCCCTCGTCTCTATTAAAGTGTGTTCTATTCACTACCCTTCCCTGTAATTAACACAAACATTTTAATTTAGGTTTATATTTGGGCAACACAAACATTTCAGCTGTTGATTAATATGGCAATCTTGAGCAGTAGGAAGCCAGTGGAGTACAAGGACTAGCGGAGTGGAGAGGCCTGAGCTGTATCTAACATTTAACTTGGGCCTCTACATCATCGATCTGGTGAGCTGGAGACATTTCATGAGCAGCTGTCGGCAGCTCGCTGGGGAAGGAGAGGCTTTGAAAATTGAGTTGCGGCATCAGCAGAAATGTGCCCAAAGCCTATTTCAGATGCAAGCCCCGGGGGGGGGCAAATTTTGCTTTTCCCCCAAATGGTGGCATGCAAATTTCTTGCTCTTAGTGAGCATGTGCCACTCCTGCCTGCCCGAGTGGAATGTTTAGTTTCCACAATAATGGGTGTGGTGGTTTGGAATTTCTGGGTGATAGATTCTCCACATCATCACCAAAATGAGGTAACGGGCAAGTACACTTCAGACAATTGCAAGTTCACTGCCCACAATTTCACTGTCTATTAATTTCAATGGGTGGAAAATCAGAGGGCTGAATGATACAATTTTTCAATATGTGCCAATTTTTCATTGCCTGTGGCAATGCAAGATTAATTCATCCAGATAAGGATTGGCAAAATATATGCTAAAGTATCAGAGTAATGCAATTATCAACCACTATCTTTTCTAAATGTCTTATGCCTCCGTACAACTTACAGAACTGTGCACACATCTCTCAGAGGGATGTATCTGTGATAGGTAATGTAATACATATTCAACAGCCTCTCAAACATTCATGCCGATTTTTGTGAATTATTTACTTAATATGACAGGTTTGTCCCAATTTATAATCACTTTCCCTGACATTGGAAGTGCAAATGCTATTTGGAGCCAATCCAAAAGTAATTCATTACTGAGTAACGTGTCTGTGACCTAATGGGAAAAGATAAATCAAGCCGAGATTGTAGACAACACTAATTAGCTGAGGACTCAAAATAAAGTTTCGCCAGTTAGACAAAGATCTTTAAAATGTAAACAATTTGTATATATAGACCAGAAGGTGAATTTTAAAACCAAACTCAACTCGGAAGGGCACACTCAGTGCTAATTTGAACATGTAAATAGGTCAATGGAAATTGAGCTAAGATATTTTGCTTGCAGCATTGATTATACTAACACTACCAAACAGCGTAAGTTCACTGTGATGCAGTTGTGTCTTAACTGCCCCCATTGAAATGGCCTAGCAAGCCACTCAGTTCAAGAGCAGTTGGGGACGGTTAACAAATGCTGGTCTAGCCAGCAACACCCACATCCCAAGAACAAATATTAAAGAAAAATAATATTATTGAAGCTCCTGATTATTAACACTGGAGTTCAATATTTTATCCTTCTCTTCATTGATTCTTGCAGCTGTAAAACTGCACATACGCAAGACTCAGCTTTTTTTCCAAACATTCGCAATGTGACTATTATTTCTGCCATCCTCTTATTGTGATTAATCCTAATTCCACTTTGTGCAAGCGTCAAAATTAGTGTCATTATCAGTGATGTTCACCTCTGGCGCATTGCTGCAAATACAAAAATTAGCTAAGAAGTTACGAAAACTATCACCATTGAGCAGAAGAAGGTTAACAAAGATTTGGGAATAAAACAGAAGCATTTAAGACCGTAACTTGCACACTTCCATTAATCATCAGAAAACGGCTTTGAATCATGGCAATCATCAAGGGGTTTGCGGACTTATCTATGCCACTTGACTTAATTGATTTGAATGTCCTGTCAGCCTTGACTGTCTTAACAGTGTTGGATGTCCTGATTGAACATTAAATTTAATTGCCTTGCTGCATTTCTTGCCATGGCTGCCTTAGCTCCCTGTCAGTGCTGACTGTCCAATCTGTTCTTCCTGTTACGATTGCATTCATTATTTTGACCATTTTTCTTTTGTCCATACTGTCTTGCTTGCTTTGGTTGGTATCCTGATTGGCTCTATTTTGTTCATAGTCTTAGCAACCTTATTATCCTTGACTCTGTTGACTTCCCCCACTACATTAGCTACCTCAAACAACCTGATTTGATTTGCGATCATGATTGCCTAACTGTCTTGATTGTGTTGACGATCCCTGACTTTATTCACTACCGTGATAGCTTAGACTATTCTGACTGCCTTCACAAATCTAACCTCTCTTATTTACTTTGACAGTCCCAATTGTCTCACAATCTTAACTAAATTGATTATCTTATTTGTGTTGGCTATTCTGACCGTCTTGCTTGTACTGATTCTCTTTATTGGACTGACTATCCTTTCTATCTTAACAGTTGCCTTCCTTGACTACATTCATTGTATTGGGTGGGCTCACCATTTTGATTGTGTTAACTACATCAACTGTCACGCTCTCCCAGAGACCCTACGGAGCTGAACAGTATATTACAAATAAGAAACAACCCCATTGAGGGAAAATGCACACGATCCCAGCTCTGGGTCACTGTCCGTGTGGAGTTTGCACATTCTCCCCGTGTCTGTGTGGGTTTCACCCCCACAACCCAAAGATGTGCAGGGTAGGTAGATTGGCCACGTTAAATTACCCCTTAATTGGGAAAAAAAAAATGAATTGGGTACTTTAAATTTTAAAAAAATGTTAAAAAACTATTCTATGAACAGGAAACTGCATTAAAAAGCTATATTACCTAATCTAAGTTAAGTTTGTTAATTCTTGTTCAAAATCACCTTTGCTATTTATTTTCTATTCCATCCTTTATTCATTCCCAAGGTGTGGCAAGCATTTATCTCCGTTCCCCAATTATCCTTGAGAAGGTTGTGATGAAAGAATGCTGTTGCAAAAGGTGTGATTGTATTCCGGGGTTGTTTATTTGGGATGGGAGGGAAGGGGGCGGGGGGGGGGGGGGGGAGGGGGTGGAGGAGTGGGGGGGGGGGGGCGCGGGGGTTGGAAGGAGGATTCTGTCAAGGAGCCTTTTATTGAGTTTTAATGATTGTCATGATCCACGCTGATGTTAGCTACAAGGGTATGCCAACATGGAACACCGATTTGTGAGGGTGAATAGTCTTGTTTTTGGAATGGTGTGAGGAGACACGTGAATTCCCAGTGAGAATAAGCAGTCGTGTGCAACAATTTATTACAGACTAGTTATTAAATTAAATTAAATTAAAGAAAAGGCAAATACACAAGAACAAGACGATGCTATGCTAAGACAATTTAGTATATGAATAACATACACACAGTTTATGTAGAACATATCCCTTGTTCCAAAGTGTATATGTAATCTCTGAACTCCTTACGATTTCCTCATCTCCCCGACACAACATCCAAATTAAATAACTCTACAAGTTAAAACCACCTATAGTTCCCACACAATACAGGGGCGATAATCACGCCTGGGAGACATCTTGTCCCGGTCCAGTGAAGATATTTGAACTTCCTTTGCAAAGGTTTTCTGCACTGCCTTGGCTCCAAGACTCAGAGGCTGTTACATGTAAAACTTGGCCTCTAGGCTACTAGCTGGAAACTGGGTTGTCTGTCTCTGAGGCTGATAGGTGTCAATTGGCCTGGCCTTGCTTCTGAGGGCCTGGCAATTATAACTTTGTTGTACCTTGATTCTAGCTTCTGTGTATTTGGTTGTCAGCTGCTGTCAAATCCCTTGATTCTAGGCATTAGCACGTGTATACCGCATTGATCTCCCAATCATCTACAGAAACTGTTTCTGCTAATAAGCTATTCACATCTGAATCTACCTAAATGCCTTATAATCTCATACAACCTTTTGAATACTAGCTACTGCTGTCACTAGGCAGATTTCTACCTTTGCTGGGCAGGTCACATCCGATTATGTCTTGTTAAATACATGTTACTGCTGATACTGGGAAAATCCATGACAACGATATTGAAAATTATGCTAAATATGTTCCTGACACTATGCAGCAGGAAACACAGCCTACTATGGGAGCCTTAATGGCATAATCACAAAATCTTTAAAATGTCATAAAACCGATTTTTGTCCTCTTGCAATATTTCCTGCTTCCACCACCATGACACCACCACGGGGAGGAGCATAAAATCCCACCCTTAAACTCTCATGTTAAACTGTTAAACTCTCACTTTCCCTACACGTTTAGAAAGAGTGTATTGTACAGACACAAGTCCACCATTCACGATTTCACCATTCACAATATCGCGCAGGAACGGGACACCCGAGAGTTGACTGTAGATAGGATATAGACAGCACTGGGAAAGTGTTGAGTTTCGTGAGTGTTGTTGAAGCTGCACTCATAGAATCTTCCAATAATTACATCACAGGAAGAGGCCATGGGCAGCACGGTAGCACAGTGGTTAGCACTGTTGCTTCACAGCGCCAGGGTCCCAGGTTCGATTCCAGGCTTGGGTCACTGTCTGTGCAGAGTCTGCATGTTCTCCTCGTGTCTGCGTTGGTTTCCTCCGGGTGCTCCTCTTTCCTCCCATAAGCCACGAAAGACGTCCTTGTCAGGTGTACCCGAACAGGGGCCGGAGTGTGGCCACTAGGTAATTTTCACAGTAACTTCATTGCAGTGCTAATGTGAGCCTACTTGTGACACTAATAAAGATTATTATTATTATTCAACCCATCGATTTAGCAAGTCCCACTCTCCAACACTGTTCCCATGGTCCTGTAAGTCCTTTCCCCTCGGGAGCTTATCCAATTTCCTTTTGAAAGTCACACTTGAATCTGCCGCTAAAACCTCTTCAGACCATACATTCCAGAGAGACACCACTCACTGCGGAAAACAAATGTTCCCAATGCTGCCTTTAGCTCTTCTGCCAATCGCTTTGAATTGATGTCCTCGAGCACTTAACTCTTCTGCCAGTGGAAACAGTTTCTATCTAGTCTATCTAATTTCCTCTCAAACTTCTCTTTTCTTAAAGAGGACAACCCCAGATTCTACATTTCACCTACATGGGGGTTCCAGCAAAGTATGAAGTCCATGGACTAAAAGGACAGTGGCAGCAGGGATGCAAAGTTGGCTGAGTGATGAATAGTTGGTTTCCAAACTGGTGTTCCCCTGGGGTTGGTGTGTAGGGTGCAATTTCAAATTTTGCAGATAGCAAAAAGATAGACATCAAGAGGACACAGAAAGGCTGATGCAATGGGTTGATTGCAATGTAATGCAGAGAGGTTTTTTAAAAATTCATTGGGCAGACGCAGCATGGGTTCATAAATAGCAGGTCATGCCAAACTTAATTTAGTGGAATTTTTTGAGGACATTACCAGTGCGGTAGATAATGGGGAGCCAATGAACATAGAACATAAGAACATAAGAACATAAGAACTAGGAGCAGGAGTAGGCCATCTGGCCCCTCGAGCCTGCTCCGCCATTCAATGAGATCATGGCTGATCTTTTGTGGACTCAGCTCCACTTTCCGGCCCGAACACCATAACCCTTAATCCCTTTATTCTTCAAAAAACTATCTATCTTTATCTGAAAAACATTTCATGAAGGAGCCTCTACTGCTTCACTGGGCAAGGAATTCCATAGATTCACAACCCTTTGGGTGAAGAAGTTCCTCCTAAACTCAGTCCTAAATCTACTTACCCTTATTTTGAGGCTATGCCCCCTAGTTCTGCTTTCACCCGCCAGTGGAAACAACCTGCCCGCATCTATCCTATCTATTCCCTTCATAATCTTATATGTTTCTATAAGATCCCCCCTCATCCTTCTAAATTCCAACGAGTACAGTCCCAGTCTACTCAACCTCTCCTCGTAATCCAACCCCTTCAGCTTTGGGATTAACCTAGTGAATCTCCTCTGCACACCCTCCAGTGCCAGTGCGTCCTTTCTCAAGTAAGGAGACCAAAACTGAACACAATACTCCAGGTGTGGCCTCACTAACACCTTATACAATTGCAGCATAATCTCCCTAGTCTTAAACTCCATCCCTCTAGCAATGAAGGACAAAATTCCATTTGCCTTCTTAATCACCTGTTGCACCTGAAAACCAACTTTCTGCGACTCATGCACTAGCACACCCAGATCTCTCTGCACAGCAGCATGTTTTAATTTTTTATCATTTAAATAATAATCCCTTTTGCCGTTATTCTTACCAAAATGGATAACCTCACATTTGTCAACATTGTATTCCATCTGCCAGACCCTAGCCCATTCACTTAGCCTGTCCAAATCCCTCTGCAGACTTCCAGTATCCTCTGCACTTTTTGCTTTACCACTAATCTTAGTGTCGTCTGCAAACTTGGACACATTGCCCTTGGTCCCCAACTCCAAATCATTTATGTAAATTGTGAACAGTTGTGGGCCCAACATAGAACAGTACAGCACAGACCAGGCCCTTCGGCCCTCGATGTTGTGCCGAGCTTTGTCCGAAACCAAGATCAAGGTATCCCATTCCCTATCATTCTGGTGTGCTCCATGTGCCTATCCAATAACCGCTTGAAAGTTCCTAAAGTGTCCGACTCCACTATCACAGCAGGCAGTCCATTCCACACCCTAACCACTCTCTGAGTAAAGAACCTACCTTGGACATCCCTCCTATATCTCCCACCCTGAACCTTATAGTTATGCCCCCTTGTAACAGCTACATCCACCCGAGGAAATAGTCTCTGAACGTCCACTCTATCTATCCCCTTCATCATCGTATAAACCCTTTCCAATGCTTCCACATCCTTCCTGTAGTGAGGTGATCAGAACTGCACACAATACTCCAAATGTGGTCTCACCAGGGTCATGTACAGTTGCAGCATAATCCCACGGCTCTTAAACTCAAGCCCCCTACTAATAAACGCTAACACACTGTAGGCCTTCTTCACGGCTCTATCCACTTGAGTGGCAACCTTCAGAGATCTGTGGACATGAACCCCAAGATCTCTCTGTTCCTCCACATTCCTCAGAATCCTGCCGTTTACCCTGTAATCCGCATTAAAAAAAATTCTACCCAAATGAATCACCTTGCACTTATCAGGGTTAAACTCCATCTGCCATTTTTCGGCACAGCTCTGCATCCTATCAATGTCTCTTTGCAGCCTACAACAGCCCTCCACCTCATCCACTACTCCAGCAATCTTGGTGTCATCAGCAAATTTACTGACCCACCCTTCAGCCCCCTCCTCCAAGTCATTGAGAAAAATCATAAATAGCAGAGGACCCAGCACTGATCCCTGTGGAACACCGCTGGTAACTGGTCTCCAGTCTGAAAATTTTCCATCCACCACCACCCTCTGTCTTCTATGTGATAGCCAGTTACTTATCCAATTGACCAAATTTCCATCTACCCCACACCTCCTTACTTTCTTCATAAGCCGACCATGGGGAACCTTATCAGACGCCTTATTAAAATCCATGTATACGACATCAACTTCTCTACCTTCATCTACACACTTAGTTACCTCCTCAAAGAATTCAATCAAATTTGTGAGGCAAGACTTACCCTTCACGAATCCGTGTTGACTATCCCGGATTAAGCTGCATCTTTCCAAATTGTCATAAATCCTAACCTTCAGGACCTTTTCCCATTAACGTACCAACCACCAAAGTAAGACTAACCGGCCTATAATTACCAGGGTCATTCCTATTCCCTTTCTTGAACAGAGGAACAACATTCGCCACTCTCCAGTCCTCTGGCACTATCCCTGTGGACAGTGAGGACCCAAAGATCAAAGCCAACGTCTCTGCAATCTCATCCCTTGTCTCCCAAAGAATCCTTGGATCTATCGCATCTGGCCCAGGGGCCTTGTCGACCCAAAGGTTTTTCAAAATTGCTAATACATCCTTCCTCAGAACATATACCTCCTCCAGCCTTCCCGCCTGTATCACACTCTCATCATCAAAAACATGGCCCCTCTCCTTGGTGAACACTGAAGAAAAGTATTCATTCAACGCCTCTCCTATTTCTTCTGACTCCATTCACAAGTTCCCACTAATGTCCTTTGCCGGTCCTAACCTCACTCTGGTCATTATTTTATTTCTCACATAAGAGTAAAAAGCCTTGGGGTTTTCCTTGATCCAACCCGCCATGGACTTCTCATGCCCCTTCCTAGCTCTCCTAAGTCCTTTTTTTAGCTTATTCCTTGCTACCTTGTAACCTTCAAGCGACTCAACTGAACCTTGCTTTCTCATCCTTACATACGCTTCCTTTTTCCACTTGACAAGACATTCAACCTCTTTTGTTGTCTTGGACCGTGCTTTCAGAATCCTTAAGGGGGAGGGGAACAGTTACAAGTCGTGGTACACATCGGTACCAACGACATAGGTAAGAGAAGGGACGGGGATTTGAAACAGGAATTTAGGGAGCTAGGTGGAAGCTGAGAGCCAGGACAAACCATGTTGTCATCTCTGGTTTGTTGCCCGTGCCACGTGCTAGTGAGGTGAGGAACAGGGAGAGAGTGCAGATAAACACGTGGCTGCAGGGATGGTGTAGGAGGGAGGGTTTCAGATACATGGATAATTGGAGCTCATTCTGGGGAAGGTGGGACCTGTACAGACAGGACGGTTTGCACCTGAACCAGAGGGGCACCAATATCCTGGGAGGGAAATTTGCTGTGGCTCTTCGGAGGGGTTTAAACTAATTTGTCAGGGGTATGGGAAAATGAGCTGTAGCCCAGAAGCCAGTGTTGAGAGAAGTGAGGTACTGAGGAGGGTATCAAGGTCACAGGAGTGTACCGGCAGACAGGAAGGTGGGTTGAAATGTGTCTACTTCAATGCAAGGAGCACCTGGAATAAGGGAGGTGAACTTGGAGCGTGGATTGGTACTTGGGACTACGATGTTGTGGCCATTACGGAGACATGGTCAGAACAGTGACAGGAATGGTTGTTGGAAGTTCCGGGGTATAGATGTTTCAGTGAGATTAGGGAAGGTGGTAAAAGAGGTAGAGGAGTAGCATTGTTAATTAAGGATAGTTTAACGGCTGCAGAAAGGCAGTTTGAGGGGCATCTGCCTATTGAGAAATAGGAAAGGAGCGGTCACGTTGTTAGGAGTTTTCTATAGGCCCCCAAATAGTAATAGAGATGTGGATGAAGAAATTGCAAAACAGATTATGGATAGATGTGGAGGTCTCAGGGTAGTTGTCATGGGTGACTTTAACTTTCCAAATATTGATCGGAACCTCTGTAGGTCAAACAGTTCGGATGGGGCAGTTTTTGTACAGTGTGTGCAGGAAGGTTTCCTGACACAATATGTGGATAGGCCGACAAGAGGGGGGGGCACATTGGATTTAGTACTGGGTAATGAACCGGGCCAAGTGTTAGATTTGTTTGTGGGAGAGCGCTTTGGAGATAGTGACCACAATTCGGTGCCTTTCACTCTTGCAATGGAGAGGGATAGGGCCATATGGCAGGGCAAGATTTATAATTGTGGGAAGGGTAATTATGATGCGATTAGGCAAGACTTAGGGAGCGGTATATCTGGATGTGATATGTCTGTATTTCCAGAAAGCCTTTGACAAGGTGCCACACAAAAGGTTACTGCATAAGATAAAGATGCATGGCATTAAGGATAAAGTAGTAGCATGGATAGAGGATTGGTTAATTAATAGAAAGCAAAGAGTGGAGATTAATGGGTGTTTCTCTGGTTGGCAATCAGTAGCCAGTGGTGTCCCTCAGGGATCAGTGTTGGACCCACAATTTTTCACAATTTACATAGATGATTTGGAGTTGGGGACCAAAGGCAATGTGTCCAAGTTTGCAGACGACACTAAGATGAGTGGTAAAGCAAAACGTGCAGAGGACTGGAAGTCTGCAGAGGGATTTGGATAGGCTAAGTGAATGGGCTAGGGTCTGGCAGATGGAATACAATGTTGACAAATGTGAGGTTATCCATTTTGGTAGGAATAACAGCAAAAGGGATTATTATTTAAATGATAAAATATTAAAACATGCTGCTGTGCAGAGAGACCTGGGTGTGCTAGTGCATGAGTCGCAAAAGTTGGTTTACAGGTGCAACAGGTTATTAAGAAGGCGAATGGAATTTTGTCCTTCATTGCTAGAGGGATGGAGTTTAAGACTAGGGAGGTTATGCTGCAATTGTGTAAGGTGTTAGTGAGGCCACACCTGGAGTATTGTGTTCAGTTTTGGTCTCCTTACCTGAGAAAGGACGTACTGGTGCTGGAGGGTGTGCAGAGGAGATTCACTCGGTAAATCCCTGAGCTGAAGGGGATGGACTACAAGGAGAGGTTGAGTAGACTGGGACTGTACTCGTTGAAATTTAGAAAGAAGAGGGGGGATTTTATAGAAACATATAAAATTATGAAGGGAATAGATAGGATAGATGCGGGCAGGTTGTTTCCACTGGCGGGTGAAAGCAGAACTAGGGGGCATAGCCTCAAAATAAGGGGAAGTAGATTTAGGACTGAGCTTAGTAGGAACTTCTTCACCCAAAGGGTTGTGAATCTATGGAATTCCTTGCCCAGTGAAGTAGTTGAGGCTCCTTCATTAAATGTTTTTAAGATAAAGATAGATAGCTTTTTTGAAGAATAAAGGGATTAAGGGTTATGGTGTTCGGGCCGGAAAGTGGAGCTGAGTCCACAAAAGATCAGCCATGATCTCATTGAATGGCGGAGCAGGCTCGAGGGGCCAGATGGCCTCCTCCTGCTCCTAGTTCTTATGTTCTTATCTGTGGGATGTGGGCATTGCTGGTTAAACATTTCTGTGGGACAGGCCATCTTTACTTTAAAAGACATTCCTTTCCTGATGTTATGGTCATAATTATTACTCTTAATTGTCTTGGTATCTGAGGGAATTGGGTAATATGTTGAGTGAATTGTGTACAGTAGGTTGTGTTATTGATAAGAGGGTGTAAAATTATTTGTATGCCTGAAATCTGTACCTACAAGGGTGTGTCAGTTTGTCACAACGGAATGTCACTCTGGAGGCCCAGTGTGGGCAGCACAGTGGCACAGTGGGCAGCATGGTAGCACACGTGGATAGCACTGTGGCTTCCCAGCGCCAGGGACCCAGGTTCGATTCCCCGCTGGGTGACTGTGCAAAATCTGCACGTCCTCCCCGTGTCTGCGTGGGTTTCCTCCGGGCGCTCTGGTTTCCTCCGACAGTCCAAAGACGTGCAGGTTAGGTGGATTGGCCATGATAAATTGCCCTTAGTGACCAAAAAGGTTAGGAGGAGTTATTGGGTTACGGGGATAGGGTGGAAGTGAGGGCTTAGGTGGGGCGGTGCAGACTCGATGGGCTGAATGGCCTCCTTCTGCACTGTATGTTCTATGTTCTATGAAATAAGATGGACACTTGTCTTCAGTCTACATGAGTCTTGTATCAGAGTTTGGGGTGATACCAGATGATCTCGCCCTATGTCAACGAACGAGGTTAATTTGAAATATTTCCTAATAAGGAAAAGGAACAGTAATAATTCAGGATAAAAGTTGAAAATCAGTAACTTTCTTGGCACAGTTTCTGTGGTATAATTCCTCTGAGACGCAGTTCAAGATAACGTTACGACAGAGATAAAAGAAGAAAGACATTGCCAGTGCTGGCAGCATGGAAGGAATATTGGGGCCTTGAGGAATGAGACCTTCCATGTTGTCTTTACTGCTTTTGTTGAATGTTTGTTGTAACATCCTGCTTAATAAATTCTACTTGTTCATAAATACTTGTTATTCATACCTTATTAAGCCAGGCATAACATGACGATCCCATTGTTAGAAATTAACAATTCTCAACTGAGAAATTAACAATTCTCAACTGTCCTGGCTTGACACAATTCACACCTCTTTAACCTGGGGTTACCACATCTCTGGATCTGTAAAGATTTAATCACCTGCTAAAGCTCGCATTCCAAGCATTGTCTGGCATCTTTGAATCTGTCTATATATATGTTTCTGGAACATACCTCTTCATTCACCTGAGGAAGGAGCAGTGCTCCGAAAGCTAGTGATTTGAAACAAACCTGTTGGACTTTAACCTGGTGTTGTAAGACTTCGTACTGTGCTCACCCCAGTCCAACGCCGGCATCTCCACGTCAGAGATATTTTAAGTTAAAGGATTTTGTACCTCACAATTCCCAAAGACGTATGGTAGAGAGTACTCCATCACACTCCTGACATGCTTTGTTTGCTGTTGGAAGGTTTTGGGGAGTAAATAAGTGAATCATTTGCTGTGGAATATCCAGCCTCAGCCCAGACCTGGTAGCCAAAATATTTATGTCGTGGCCCCGTTATTATTCTGGGCAATACTGACCATCAGGATATTGATGGTGGAGAATTCTGGTGATGGCGAGGCCATTGAATAACAATAGAAAGTGTTTAGACTCTTTCTTATTGCAGCTAATTTTGCATGGCACTTGTATGAAAAGAATGATGCTTACCAGCTTAAGCTTAAATGCTGTCCAGGTCTTTCTGCATGCAAGCATGGACTGCTTCATTATCTAAATAGTTACAAATGGATGATTCGCTGGGCTTCTCGAGCACCTCGCACACCTATCCTCCACCCCAAAAAATGTACTGAGCCGTGCTCCAGTCATATGTGCCCTGTGTAATACCTTAAACTGAATCAGGCTTAGCCTGGCACACGAGGACGACGAGTTTACCCTGCTTAGGGCATCAGCCCACAGCCCCTCCTCGATCTCCTCCCCCAGCTCTTCTTCCCATTTCCCTTTTAGTTCATCTACCATAGTCTCCCCTTCGTCCCTCATTTCCCTATATATATCTGACACCTCATATGGAATTGAACACTGGAATCATCAGCAACACCCCTACCCCTGATGTTATGGTGGAGTGAAAGTCATTGGTGAAGCAGCTCTAGATGGTTGGGGCCTGGGACACTTCCACAAGGAACTCCCACAGTGATATCAGGGGGTTGCAATGATCAGCCTCCAACAAAAACTATTTTATTTGTGCTAGGTATGATTCCAGTCAGCGGCAAGTTTTCCTCCTGATTTCCATTGACTTCAATTTAGGGTTCCTTGATATCACATCCAATCAAATGTTGCATTGATGCCGAATGCAATCACTCACATGCCACCTCTCGAATTCATCCCTTTTATCCATCTTTGAACCAAGGTTGTAATGAGCTTTGGAGCTGAGCGATCCTCACGGATCCTAACTGAGCATCAGTGAGCAGGTTATTAGTGAGTAAATGATGCTTGATAGCGCTGTCAACAACCCCTTCCATCACTTTGCTGATGATTTAAAGTAGGTTGACGTGGTGTAATTGGTTTGTTTGGATTTGTCTGGAGTTTTGTGGACAGGGCATAGCTGGGCAATTTTTATCACTTTGTCAGGTACCTGCCCGTATTGAAGCAGTGTTGGAGCAGCTTGGCTTGAGGCACAGCAGACTGTGGCCTTTAACACTGCAGCGAGAATGGTGTCAGAGACTATAGCCTTTGCTGTATCCTGTGTACTCAGTGTTTCTCTATATTAAATGGAGCGAATTGAATTGGCCAAAGACTGGCATCTGTGATGACAGTGTAAGTTCTGTAGGGGGATCCACTTTCTCCCTCAGAGATCCTCCCCAAATTCAAGTTCGTGAGTGAATTCGCAAGTGTACAACTTGAACAAAATGACCAGCAGGACAAGTTTCTTCTGATAATTCACAATCGCTTCATTAAGTTACCAGCAGCCCTCCGAGATGGTCTGCATTCAGCAATCACAAATTAAAGTTACCTGCATTTATGTCCCATTTGGAGGCTATACCCCCCACCTTGTTCCTGTCTTAATACTTAAATCTTTATAACCTAACTTAATACTTACAAACACCCCTTGGTTGGTCTTCTCTACCGACGTCCTTGATTGGCTGCAGGAAACAGAGGTGTCCTCCGATTTCTGTCCTCAATTCTACCATTCTGCTGCTGGTCTGGAAAACTCACTTCAGTGTCTGGCAGTTAATACTCTTCGTTTTATTCTACACATAGTTCAGCCGCATATGGTCAGCTCATGCTGGTTGAAACAATACAGTCTTTCCATGGAAAATATATCCCCGAAGAATAATATTCTCACATTCTTTCAACAATTGTCCTGTTCTATTGAGGCAATAGAGTAACCACACCTGGCTCCAAGGTTGTTGAAGGTTTGGATGGCTTTATTCCCTCCCTGAGGTAGTCACAATGCCGGATTCCAGCACCATTGTTTGTGTCGCAGGCCTCAGTTGCATTACAATTCCTTGACTGTAATATCGATCACATGCGCCTTGCGCCATTGTATTGGGTAATCCGTCTCTTGGTTGTTTTAGTCAATGGCAGGTGATGGCTTTTCCTTGGTACAATTGATCAATGATGGAGATCAGTCAATGTCCAAACGCTTTAACTGAGCCACTGTCTTTTACTAACTGCCCGAATTAATCCCTTGCTGCCCAGCCTGTGGTGTTGCCTGCAGCTTGGTTTCTGAATGGTGTGATACAAAACATGAGGTCAAAACATTCTCGTGGGGTTGGCTTTTATGCTCCATAAAGTTCCTAGTTGGAGGGGAGTCTGATACTACAGTAATGGCTTCAGGAGGAGGCCAAGATGGATGATTCACTCAGCAACTCTGGTTAAACGGTTGCATGTGTTCCAACCTTGGGCGGGATTCTCCATCGGCTGACCCTGGAATCGCAACATGTGATTAGTCAGCGAATTGCGCGACACTGCTCAGCGGACGGGGTGGGGGAAGGTGTCCGAGGCACTGCGGTGTTCCGGCACCTCCTCTGCAAAGGTCACCGACACAGTCTTCATCACCTCCTCCTCCCTCGGGGTGTCCGATGGCCCCCGGACTACTCCTTGGGATGGGCGTGCAGCTGGAGCGCTCTCCGGGTGCTCTCCCGCCACCTGGCACTGCCCGTCCTGGGGGCCTGCTCTCGGATCGACCAGAGTCTCAATACTCGTGGCCATGGAACACCGAGACTGGGCCATCTCCCCCTGTGACTGTGCCAGGTCTCCCTGGGCATTGCTGTCGACAACTGTAGCTGTGACCCGTTGTGGCTGGGTCAAGTTCTGAAGGGCCGCTGCAGTGTCCAGGTGGTCTTGGTAGATAGCTGCATGTGACAGGGCAGCACTGTCCTGTGCCTCAACCACCGCCCGCATAGAATACCCCAGACCTTGGACATCTTGACCCATGGACAATACTTTCGCCCCCAAGGCCTCTACCTTGTTCGCCACCTGTGCCTTGTTTGCTTGGGTGTCACCCGTTGTCGGCACCGTCTCCTGCCCCTGCAGGTGGTTGGACTCCTCTAACAGCATCTGCAGGCGCTGGATGGTCGCTGACAACCACTCCATATATCCCCAGCTCTGTGACTGCATCTCCAGCATTGATGGGACTGCCATTTCCAGGGCCCGCATCCCATCTGGACGGCAGTTAGTCCCTGGGCTGGGCTGCCCTCCGCCAACTCGGGGATTCCTACGTCCACCTGATGTACCGCTGCACGTATCAGGTGCTCACCAGAAATGTCCGCCTCGTCGCCAGGTGATCCTGCAAAACACAAGACATAATGCATGGTTGGATGGTGGGTTGGGGTGGTCGTGTGGGGGTGGTGGGGTGCTGGGGTTGGTTTGGTGTGGTGGAGGTGGGGGGGGGGGGGTTATGGTGGTGGGGTGGGGTGGGGGTGGTGTGGGGGTGGTGGGGGGGTTATGGTGGTGGGGTGGGGTGGGGGGGTGGTGGGGTGGTGTGGGGGTGGTGGGGTCCTGTGGGCGTGATGTGGGGGTTGTGCACGCATGCCATAGGGACACCGCAACTCAATGGGGGCTCACTTGGTTCACTGATGCCAACCTCTGCCTTGGCGACTGCCCTCTCCCCGGACTCACTGAACAGGTCCCGTTCACGAGGGTGAGGGGCTGCAGGTCCGCTGGGTCCCCTGCAGTCTTCTCTCTCTCTCTCTCTCTCTCTCCCTGTGGCTATGTACCGCCTTCGTCTGGGGTAAGGGGAAGCAGAAAATGCAGTGTTCGGCAGTTGGATGTGGGCAGCAGAGGGGGGTAGGCAGTTGGTGGCCATGGCGGGCGGACTGGGTATTGACATGTGTTGCAGGGTGGGGTGGGAGCAGAATGCCGGTGGGTAGGGCTCGGTCGCCCTCCGGGTGGGGAGGTTACGGGTGTTTGGGACGAGGGTTGGTGGCAGGGGCGGGGCGCTGGTACCCACGCTGGCTGCCCTGAGGAGGTGGTGCAGATTCTTGTCACCCTGCTCGTCGGTCCTGATGGTGGGGCCCCACGGCGTTCATGGCCTCTGCCACCTGTGCCGAAGTCCGGCGTAAAGCGGCGGGTGGCGGACTCCTTGCCACCTCAGGGAGCAAGGTGCCCATCTTCTCCTCCACGGCGTCCAGCAGGGTCTCGAGCTCCGTGCCTGCGAACTGGGGTGCCGCTCTTTGGGCTGCCATCCTGTTGGCAGGGATGAGTGTGTGTGGGGAGTGGCGTGCTAATATGCGGCTGCAGCTCGTCAGACTCGCAAGTGCCAATCCTGACCACGGCGAATCGGACACCGATTTTCATTGGAATTGCTCTAGTTCCACATGGTGTCGGTGTTAGCCCATTAATGGATCCTGAATTGCTCCTGGACCGGCGCCGCTTTCGTGGTTGTAGAACACCACCGGTTCAGTCCCGGCGTCAGCACTTAGTCTCTGAAACGGAGAATCCGGCCTCTTGTCTTTTGCACTAATAGGCTGAACACTGTCATTGAGGGTAGGAATGTTCCCTCTTAGCTGCTTAAATGCCCACCACCATTCATAAGTGGATGTGACAAGACTGCAGAACTTTGATCTGATCAGTTCATTGTGGGGTCACTTAACTCTGTCTTTAGCATCTTGCTTCTGTTATCTAGTATCCACGCGGGCCAGTGTTGCAGCTTCCCCAGGTTGGTGTCTCATTTTTAGATATGGTCAGTGTTACTCCTGGCACGCTTTACAACACTCATCATTGAACTAATGTTTGTCCCCAGGCGTGATAATAATGGCAGAGTGAAAGACATGTTGGGCCTTGAGGATACAGGGGCGCGATTCTCCAACCACCCACCGGGTCGGAGAATCGCCTGGGGCTGGCGTGAATCCCGCCCCCGCCGTGTTCCGAATTCTCCGCCACCAGAGATTCGGTGGGGGCGGGAATCGCGCCGCGCCGGTCGGTGGAAATCGCCCCGGTCGGCGGGCCCACCCCCGGCGATTCTCCGGTCCGCGATGGGCCGAAGATCCGCCGCTGTGAACCCACGGCAGCCGGCGTTGATTGAACCACCTTTCGAACGGCGGGACAAGGCGGCGCGGGCGGGCTCCGGGGTCCTGGGGGGGGGCGCGGGGCGATCTGGCCCCAGGGGGTGCCCCCACAGTGGCCTGGCCCGCGATCGGGGCCCACCGATCTGCGGGCGGGCCTGTGCCGTGGGGGCACTCTTTTCCTTCCGCCTTCGCCACGGTCTCCACTATGGCGGAGGCGGAAGAGACCCCCTCTTGCGCATGCGCGGGGATGCCGTGAGCGGCCGCTGACGCTCCCGCGCATGCGCTGCCTGGCAAAGTCATTTCCTCAAGTTGAGGGCTCGGCCCCTCAAGATGCAGAGAATTCCGCACCTTTGGGGCGGCGCGATGCCCGACTGATTCACGCCGCTTTTGGCGCTGGCCGGCTGACATCGCACCGATTGCGGAGAATCCCGCCCCAGATTCTGGTTGAACACAATTTGGCTGCTGCTGTGCCTCATTGATGCTCAGATTTGAGGTGCTAGATCTGTTCTGGATCTCTTCCATTTAGCACAGTAATGTTGTCATGCAATGTGGTAGAGGGTGTCCACAGTTAGAAAATGAAACTTAGTCTCCGCAGGCACTGTGCACTGGTCACTTTATTCCTCCTACGGATTTGTGCATCTGCGACAGGTAGATTGGTGAAGACAATTTCAAGTAGGTTTTTCCCTCATGGATGTTCTTTCACAATTCTGTCTGTATTGTATGTCCTTCAGGCTGTGGCTATGGGTACTGCATGGGCCCAGTTATGTCTATCTTATTGCGGGGTACGCGGAACATTCCGTGTTCCCGTCACACTCAGGGCCCCTCCTACAATTATTATTCCGTTACATTGATGACTGTATCGGTGCTGCTTCATGCTCTCTTCTGGACCTGGAGAAATTCACCAGTTTTGTTACCAATTTCCACTCCTCTCTCACCTACACGTGGTTCGCCACCGACACGTCCCTTCCTTGTCTCCACTTCCGGAGATAGACTGATGACCAATATTCATTACAAACCCACGGGCTCCCACAGCTACCGCAACTACACACCCTCACACCCAGCGTCTTGGAAGCACTCCATCCCATTCTCCCAGTTTCCCTGCCTGTCTCATCTGTACTTATAACGCCACCTTTGAAAACAATGCTCCTGACATGTCTGTCTTTCTCCTTACCCAAGCTCCCCCACTCCCCCCACTGTAGTTGAAAGGCACTCAACCATGTCCGACCTTTGTCCCATTCTTTTCGCCCTTCCTCTCTTCACCAGAACCTTCTTGTCCGCACTTTTCACCCCACCAGCCTTCGCTTTCAAAGGATCATCCTCCACCATTTCATAGAATCCCTACATTGCAGAAGGAAGCCATTCGGCCCATCAAGTCTGCACCGACCCTCTGAAAAAGCACCCTAACTAGGCCCAAGTCCCCATTGTATCCCTGTAACCCCGCCTAATCCTTTGGACACTGAGGGGCAATTTAGCAATGGCCAATCCACCTAACCTGCACACCTTTGGACTGTGGGAGGAAACCGGAGCGCCCGGAGGAAACCCACATAGACACGAATAAAATGTGCAAACTCCACACAGACAGTTAACCAAGGCCGGAATTGAACCCAGGTCTCTGGTGCTGTGAGGCAGCAGTGCTAACCACTGTGCCGCCGTGCTTCCAAATCCAGCTAGATGACACCGTGAAACACATCTTCCTCTTGCCCACCGCCCCTGTCAGAATTCTGCAGTAACTGCTCCTATGTGACACCCAAGTCCAGTTGGCCATCGCCCCCAACTCGTCATCCCCTTCCCATGGCTCTTTCTCATACACCCGCAGAACGTGTAACGCCTGCCCTTTTACCTTCTCCTTCCCCACTGTCCGAGGCCCCAAAAACTCCTTTCAGGTGAAGCAAGATTTGATTTGCACCTGCTTCAATCTGGTTTACTGTATTCACTGCTCCCAAGGCAGCCCCCTCGACACTGGGGAGACTAACAGCAGACGCAGTGACCGCTTTGCAGAACAACGTGCTCAGTCCGCAAGCATGACCCAATCTTTCCTTCATTTGCCATTTCAACTCATCATCATGATTGCTCACATGCCCACAATGTTCTACTGAAGCCCAACAGAAACTGGAGGGACAGCACCTCATCTTCTGATTCGGCACATTACAGCCTTCTGGTCCAAACATTGAGTTCAACAACTTTAGACTATGACATTTTTCATCCATCTTGACCTCCTTTAAAAACACAACCCCCCCCCCTCCCCCCACCACCCCCACCCCTCCCCCACAGGGCCATCTGTCACTTGTTCCTTTGTTTTGCTTTCACTAAGAACAGAGTTTTGTTCTCCCAGTAACATGTTCTGCTATCTTACCTTTATGCCACTGTAAGCGCCTACTGTAGCCCTTAACACTGCCATTAGCACTGCCTTTCTCTTGTGCCCTACACAGCTTTGTGCAATCTCTCCTAGCTCACGCCTACCGCTGCCTTCTACCTTGCTCCACCCCCTCCTGTACTGTATAAAATCCATCACAATTCCTCTTTCTTGAGATCTGAAGGAAAATCGTACAGACTCAAAACATTAACTCTGTTTCCCTCTCCAGACCTGCTGAGTTTTTCCAGCATTTCCTGCCTTTATTTCGTTCAGGAATTGGCCAATTTGGGCAGTAGTGTGTGCTATAAGCAGCTCTTGGCAACGAGCATTGAAGTTTCCCACCAAGAGTACATGATGTGCCCTTGCCATCTTCCATACTTCTTCCAAGTGGTGTTCAATGTGGAGCAGCATTGCTTCATCAGTTGAGGCACTTGGCATTACCATGTGGTACTTTGTTTTGGCAATTTCCTGGAGATGTTTTTTGAACTGCTTTTGAGTTTGGAAGGGGCACCATGCCTCAAATCTTCACCGATGGGACTTGCATTATGATGATAAGTGGCCTTGTCAACAAGTATAAACCGTGTATACTAACATTCAATCATTCCTACTAATTAAAACTATCTGATCGGAAATATTTGCTCTTTTTATTTCAGGTGGCTGGCGTTGGCACAGCTCTAAGATGGCTGAAATTATATGTCAACTCTCCATTTGCAGGGCAGCACGTGGCACAGTGGTTAGCACCGCTGCCTCACGGCGCCGAGGTCCCAGGTTCGAATCCCGGCCCTGGGTCACTGTCCGTGTGGAGTTTGCACATTCTCCCCGTGTCTGCGTGGGTTTCGCCCCCCACAACCCAAAGATGTGCAGGGTAGGTGAATTGACCACGCTAAATTGCCCCCTAATTGGAAAAAAAAATTGGGTACTCTAAATTTATTTTTTAAAACTCTCCATTTGCCGACATAAATAAAACTACAGGCAAAATGGATGAAAAGAAAAGAACTCCGTGTGCCAGTGTGAGCGATTGGGGGCGTCAGTTATATCGTTACCAAGCTTTCTACTGGGATTTTTCTGACATCACCTGGGTAACTATTCGGGTTAACAAGCCGGAAAGAGTTCTGGGAACAGGGGAATTACCCATTAGAAGTTCAAACTTCCCAGGAAATTACTACGGAGTCGGTGCATGGGGACTTCCAAGGGGTCTCACAGCACACCTTGGGGGACACGTCCAGCCATTAACCATCTGGAACAATGGTCATTTTATGTTTCATAAACTAAATTTAATCAGAAGCTAAAAGAATTGGATACTGCAGCTTTAATGCATAGTGTGTTGAAAACTGAGGTTGATAGATTTCTACATCTTAAAAACATCAGAAGATACGGCGATAGTGGAAAAGAGCGTTGAAACAGAGTATTCGCCATGATTTCAGCGGATGGCAGAATGGGTTTAAAGGGATGAATTGGCTCCTCCTCCTGCTATTTCTTATGTTTTTATGTAGTGGATTAGATACTGCAGCTAAGACATGGTGAATTGGAAATTTATAGTTTTAAGAGGTTCTGAACCGGATTCTGCAGCTTTAAGACATAGAACATAGAACATAGAAAATACAGCACAGAACAGGCCCTTCGGCCCACGATGTTGTGCCGAACCTTTGTCCTAGATTAATCATAGATTATCATTGAATTTACAGTGCAGAAAGAGGCCATTCGGCCCTTTGAGTCTGCACCAGCTCTTGGAAAGAGCACCCTACCCAAACTCAACACCTCCACCCAACACCAAGGGCAATTTGGACACTAAGGGCAATTTATCATTAGCCAATTCACCTAACCCGCACATCTTTGGACTGTGGGAGGAAACTGGAGCACCCGGAGGAAACCCACGCAGACACGGGGAGGACGTGCAGACTCCGCACAGACAATGACCCAAGCCGGAATCGAACCTGGGACCATGGATCTGTGAAGCAATTGTGCTATCCACAATGCTACCGTGCTGCCCTTAAGAACAAATAAATCTACACTATATCATTTTCCCGTAATCCATGTACCTATCCAACAGCTGCTTGAAGGTCCCTAATGTTTCCGACTCAACTACTTCCACAGGCAGTGCATTCCATGCCCCCACTACTCTCTGGGTAAAGAACCTACCTCTGATATCCCTCCTATATCTTCCACCTTTCACCTTAAATTTATGTCCCCTTGTAATGGTGTGTTCCACCTGGGGAAAAAGTCTCTGACTGTCTACTCTATCTATTCCCCTGATCATCTTATAAACCTCTATCAAGTCGCCCCTCATCCTTCTCCGCTCTAATGAGAAAAGGCCTAGCACCCTCAACCTTTCCTCGTAAGACCTACTCTCCATTCCAGGCAACATCCTGGTAAATCTTCTTTGCACCTTTTCCAGAGCTTCCACATCCTTCCTAAAATGAGGCGACCAGAACTGTACACAGTACTCCAAATGTGGCCTTACCAAAGTTTTGTACAGCTGCATCATCACCTCACGGCTCTTAAATTCAATCCCTCTGTTAATGAACGCGAGCACACCATAGGCCTTCTTCACAGCTCTATCCACTTGAGTGGCAACTTTCAAAGATGTATGAACATAGACCCCAAGGTCTCTCTGCTCCTCCACAATGCCAAGAACTCTACCGTTAACCCTGTATTCTGCATTCATATTTGTCCTTCCAAAATGGACAACCTCACACTTTTCAGGGTTAAACTCCATCTGCCACTTCTCAGCCCAGCTCTGCATCCTATCTTTGTCTCTTTGCAGCCGACAACAGCCCTCCTTACTATCCACAACTCCACCAATCTTCGTATCGTCTGCAAATTTACTGACCCACCCTTCAACTCCCTCATCCAAGTCATTAATGAAAATCACAAACAGCAAAGGACCCAGAACTGATCCCTGCGGTACACCACTGGTAACTGGGATCCAGGCTGAATATTTGCCATCCACCACCACTCTTTGACTTCTATCGGTTAGCCAGTTTGTTATCCAACTGGCCAAATTTCCCACTATCCCATGCCTCCTTACTTTCTGCAGAAGCCTACCATGGGGAACTTTATCAAATGCCTTACTAAAATCCATGTACACTACATCCACTGCTTTACCTTCATCCACATGCTTGGTCACCTCCTCAAAGAATTCAATAAGATTTGTAAGGCAAGACCTACCCCTCACAAATCCGTGCTGACTATCCCTAATCAAGCAGTGTCTTTCCAGATGCTCAGAAATCCTATCCTTCAGTACCCTTTCCATTACTTTGCCTACCACCGAAGTAAGACTAACTGGCCTGTAATTCCCAGGGTTATCCCTAGTTCCTTTTTTGAACAGGGGCACGACATTCGCCACTCTCCAATCCCCTGGTACCACCCCTGTTGACAGTGAGGACGAAAAGATAATTGCCAACGGCTCTGCAATTTCATCTCTTGCTTCCCATAGAATCCTTGGATATATCCCGTCAGGCCCGGGGGACTTGTCTATCCTCAAGTTTTTCAAAATGCCCAACACATCTTCCTTCCTAACAAGTATTTCCTCGAGCTTACCAATCTGTTTCACACTGTCCTCTCCAACAATATCGCCCCTCTCATTTGTAAATACAGAAGAAAAGTACTCATTCAAGACCTCTCCTATCTCTTCAGACTCAATACACAATCTCCCGCTACCGTCCTTGATCGGACCTACCCTCGCTCTAGTCATTCTCATATTTCTCACATATGTGTAAAAGGCCTTGGGGTTTTCCTTGATCCTACCTGCCAAAGATTGTTCATGCCCTCTCTTAGCTCTCCTAATCCCTTTCTTCAGTTCCCTCCTGGCTATCTTGTATCCCTCCAATGCCCTGTCTGAACCTTGTTTCCTCAGCCTTACATAAGTCACCTTTTTCCTCTTAACAAGACATTCAACCTCTCTTGTCAACCATGGTTCCCTCACTCGACCATCTCTTCCCTGCCTGACAGGGACATACATACAAAGAACAAAGAACAAAGAAAAGTACAGCACAGGAACAGGCCCTTCGGCCCTCCAAACCCGTGCCGTCCATGCTGCCCGACTAACCTAAAACCTTCTACACTTCCGGGGTCCGTATCCCTCTATTCCCATCCTATTCATGTACTTGTCAAGATGCCCCTTAAATGTCACTATCGTCCCTGCTTCCACCACCTCCTCCGGCAGCGAGTTCCAGGCACCTTCTGTGTAAAAAAAACCCTTCCCTCGCACATCTCCTCTAAACTTTGCCCCTCACACCTTAAACCTATGTCCCCTAATAATTGACTTTTCCACCCTGGGAAAAAAACTTCTGACTATCCAATCTGTCCATGCCTCTCATAATTTTGATACTTGTGAACAAGTATCTATAGATTTAAGACATGGTAAATTTAAAAGGCTACATGAGTGAAATTGAAGTTAATAGGAAAGAAAATCGGGCATGGTGTGAAATTGCCAATTTTATACAACTGGCGAAGGCTAATTTCACTCCCAAGATGAGGGAATCTTTATCGCTTTCATTAATCTCCATTTGGAAATTACAGATTTTAATTGCTTCTTCATTGAGCAGCATTGGTGAATTCTTTGGATTTTCAACATGTTTGTTTACCAGAAAGCACATTGATAAAATGTTCATTCCAAGCCCATAAAGAATTAAAAATGAATTGAACATTCCCAAAACTGTAAGAGGAGCTAGTGTTACTGCAGACGTTCACTTTGGAGCACAGGGAATCAGATTTTGTTTCTTCACTTAATTAGCACTGCTTTGTAACGAGACAGGAACTGTCTGTCCTTTGGTTTCAGCTAGTTTTTATTTCTTAAAAATTCAACCAGCTTTATGATTTTAAAAATATGATTTGCTAGTTAGGCAAGTAAAATGAATGTGCCGATAGTAGAAATGTTCAATTCAAAGGTCTCACCTTTTTATACACCTGTTTACAGAGTAAAGGCTTTTTATTATTGTTAATTAAAATAATCTTTATTGTCACAAGTAGCTTTACAGTAAAATTGCAATGAAGTTACTGTGAAAATTCCCCAGTCGCCACATTCCGCCGCCTGTTCGGGTACACTGAGGGAGAATTCAGAATGTCCAATTCACCTAACAAGCACGTCTTTCGGGACGTGTGGGAGGAAACCGGAGCACCCGGAGGAAACCCACGCACACACGGGGAGAACATGCAGACTCCGCACAGACAGTGACCCAGGCCGGGAATCGAACCTGGGGACCCTGCTGCTGTGAAGCAACAGTGCTAACCACTGGGCTACCGAGCCGGCCTACATCGTTAAATATAAAAAGGCAGGTCTCAAATTTCCACATCCACTGTCCTTGTATTAAAGTTTAAATATAATAAAGCAGGCGGCTTGAAGGATTTCTACCAATTCATTTTAATTACATTGAATTAGATCGGGTCATCGATAACCCTAAAATAAAAGGCAAATACTGTGAATGCTGGAAATCTGAAATAAAAACAGAAAATGCAAAGAGACATATTGGACTCGAAACATTAATTCCATTTCTCTCGCCGTAGATGATGCCAGTTTTCCAGAATTTTCTGTTTTTATTTTCTTTAACCCCACCTGTGGAAACCAGACAGATAAGCAACTTAAAAATAAATAGGTTATTTACACAGTTGGATCCCAATCATCTATGATACTAACCTTCAGGGTCACAAAGATGGATGAGGTGCTCACCTAAAGCAGGTGGATTTTGTGGTGTTCTTTGTGATTCTTGTTCTCAGGATGGATGTTGTAGTGTTGACAAAGACCACAGAAGCTAAGTTCATTAACAAAGCTAACATTTATTGACACTACGTATTAAAGTTCAACCACTTACTCCTATAGTAAATAATAATGTAGTAATCTACAATTTACATTCAACTAACACTAGTCAGTCCACTCTATCTAAAGTTATGCTTCGATCTCTTTCACTACTCCAATGCCCTCCTCTCCAGCCTTCTGTCCCAGAAGCCTGAGTGTCAGTTCTTTATATAGTTCACCATCTAGCTCCATCTAGTGGTCAATTACGATATTATATGAACCGTTTCTTTTCTAGACATGTGTCATGTGAGAGTACCTTTAAGAAATGGGTGTTTATAAAAATATCTGTAGTGCATGTACCTTTAAGAAATGGATGTTTATCAGTGATGTCAGAGTGTGGGTGGAGCTGGGCTGTCTGTCTGCTTTTACTTTCGCTTTGGGCTGTTTGCTACAGGGTGTGTTTCGTTTCGTTTTAGATTTGGAGAAGCTACAATCACAGCAAGATGTGTATGAATCTCTGCCAGCTTATGAATGTTCATTTGGTGATTTCAAAGTGGTGACTGCTCTCAGTAGTGAAGTTAAACCTGATGTCTTTCTGTAAAGAGGGTTGTTTTTTGTCTTATGGATGTTGCAAGGAAAGATTAAGAGTTACTTAGAGAGTACTGTATTCTTTGGGGGATTTATTGGTGTTGATAGTTGTTAAGATGTTTACTGTGGGTTTATAAAGTGTTAACTGGTTTCATAAATAAACATTGTTTTAATTTAAAAGTACTGTAGATCTCTGTTGCATCACACCTGCAGAGTAGGGCCGTGTGCTCCCCATAACCACAATCTATTCAAAGTTGTGGGACAGGTGAACTCCATGATACACTTTGGGGCTCTCTAAATCCTGGCCCATGACACATGCTATATAAGGTCACAGATTCTGTAGAAATGTATGCAAATAGGAGCTATTTCTTTTGGTAAGATCCCAAAGCAGTTTTAACTGGGGTGGCAATGCTCGCTGGGCTGCAGACAAACAATACCCTTCAGAGAGATCTAACGTTTTCCTTTGTGGGACCAGGAGAAGCAAGAGTGTTCCATTGGGTGGACAAGGAAAGGCCCACTTCATGGCGGTGCCGGCAGGAAGTGATGGGGATGCCTTTAACTGAAGCCCATCAGATCAAATCACCATGGCCTCTTACAGCAACTGCAAGGTAGGAGTTAACCAGCCCAATTGCAAGCTGCTGTCAGAAATGTGTTTCTGATATTGGTCTTCATTCATTTAGTTGCACATTTTTAATCCTGGGTGAAATTTAAAAATAACCTTTGAAATTTTACTTTTCACAGAAAACAGCCGTGCAATTGGGCTCTCAAGTGGTTCCAGAACTATGGAAGCTGTAAAGACAAAATTTGGCTTACGCCTTCTCCAGGGTAACGTGGGGGACACTAGGGGCTGGATTCTCAGATCCCCGACTCCGAAATCACGTTCGGCGGCGGGGCGGAGAATCCCCGATGAGGACGAAATCGGGGGCAGCGCCGCTTTCGCGATGCTCTGCCCCCTGAAAAGCGGCACTCTAGGAGTACGCCGCACGCCATATCCACAGCCTCAAGCCATTGCCTGAGGCCCGCCCTGCGATGCTCCGTCCCCGACAGGCCAAGTTCACGACGGCGTCGGACTCTCATGGTCTCATCCGTCGGGAACTCAGCGTTGCGGCTGCGGACTGTTATTGAAAATATGGAAAGATGTGTCATTTGAAACATGGAAGTCTGGCAATATCTGGTCTGAGAGAAACATGAGAGGATACAGGGAAAGATCCCACAAAGGGTTAACAGCAGCTGCAAAGAGCAGGATTGTAAAATGCAGATATCCTTGGTCAAGCAGGCTTAGCAAACAAGACAAACAGGATTGTTGTTTGAAGGTAAAAACAATGGTTCACACTTTCGTTGAAAATAATTATCTTAGTAAGCATCTGGAAAAGCATGGATGATAGTTTCAGTTGAGTCAGGTGATAAATGTAAATCTTTGAAGTTATAACAGTGGATTTTTAGCATACAGCTAAAAGCAATGTTTCACACCTTCGTTGAAATTAACTATCTTAGTAAACAGCTGGAAAGGCAAGGATGAGGTTCAGTTGAATTTGGTGATAATTCTAGGTGTGAAATTCTGCTAACACCAAGTAAATTAAAGAAAATTGGAGACTATCAGACTACGAGAAACATAATTCAAAGCCAAAATCAAAGTCAAACTTATGAGCTGAGGACACAATTGGAAAATAAAACTATAGAAATGACAGGAATCAAACCAAAGTTCACGCCTCTTGAAACCAAAGCATTTTTGAATATCACAAAGGAACTTTGAACATCACAGAGGAAACAATGTAATCAGAGGTCTGAGGGGTGAGGTCATGTCAAAATGAATACTTAGTTGTATTAGAAAGTTTAGATCAAAGATACTTTTTACAATCAAAGTGAAATAAGAGTTACTTTACAATAAAGTCATAAAAACTTAATAACTGTTAGAAATATATATAAACCCAGAGACCAGAGCAGGAACTACCAGAACCAGAACTCAGTGAGAGGCGGAGAAACAGAGAAGTAGCAAGCAGCTCAGAGTCAGATTACAGTCAGCTCGGCCATGAGAAAGGGACAGGGCAAAGCAGCCGAGCTAAAATAGCTAATACATCTAAGGAAGACTAGAATTTAAAGAGTAGGCAGAGTCAGCTCAGAGACAGCCAGCAGAGCCAGCTCTCACAGCTCGGTACATGGGAAAGATAGGACATAGCAACCGAGCTAACCAGCAAATACATCCAAAGAAGACCAGATTTTAAAAAGAAGATTGATTGTCAAGTTGGACCTGAAGGTCCCTTCAACCAACCAGAAGGATCCAGAAGCAAGATCTTTTTACTTTTCTGTAAAGAAAGTAATTACAGCTTTTAAAAGAAAAAATATAATAATAAAGTAACTTAATTTAACCTGAAATAGTGGTTATTCCAAAGTCTACTTTACTTACTTAGCAATGCAGGACCCAGGATCGATGCTACTAAGTGGTAAGTAGATTAAATCTTTGGTGAAGGTATGGGTTATACCGGGGGATAACTTGAAAACATGGTTTGAGCTGAATAGCACCCACTGAAACCTGCATCGGAGTCGGAGAGTGAGAATCCCTGTTCACCATTTAGAATGTCGGCCCTTTTTGCTATAGGGGGACTTCTAAGAATAGTGGTGAGTTTTCAACAGCAGGACTCAGTCCAGCGCCGCCACAGTCGGGGGAGGGCCGATCCGCGGGCAGGGGTGCATTATTCGGGGCTCGGGCCCTGTTTTGGGGGGCAATCCGGAGCACGCGAGCCGGCTGAAGGGGGGGATTATTTTTGCGGGCTGGGTACGCGGGCTGCGTCCACCATGAAGGACGGCAATGCTCTGGGCCGTGTCAGCAGCTAGAGCTTGGAGCTCTGCGCTGCGACCCTTGCATTCCCGACGCCTTAGTCAGGAGCATTGTGGGGGGCACTAATGATTTGCCAAGGCGGTGGTCACTGAACTGTGCCACATCCTTCAACAGGACATATGGCAAGGCAAGATGGCACTGCCTTTGCCTTCAACCTCTATACAAGTAGATCTTTTAAATAGAGCTAATATTTCCCAATTTGCTGTCCATCCATGCATCAGGGAGGTGATGAGGCCCAGTACAGAGAGAGAGGGGAGTTCATAGATTTCTCTCTCATCAGAGAATCATAAAATCCCTGCAATGCAGAAGGAGGCCATTCGGCCCATCATGTCAGCACCGACCCTCTGAAAGAGCACCCACGCGGCCCCCACCCCCGCAACCTCAGAACCCCACCCAACCCTTTTGGACGCTAAGGGACAATTTTAACCTGCACATCTTTGCACTGCAGAAAGAAACCGGAGCACCCGGAAGAAACCCACGCAGACACAGGGAGAACGTGCAAATTCCACACAGGCGGTCACCCAAGGCCGGAATCGAACCTGGGACCTTGGAGCTGTGAAGCAGCAGTGCTAACTACTGTGCCCAAGTACCACCCCAAAGAGTGATCCTGCAAGAGCAGGCATCTCCCTTTACTAAGTCTAATGGGAATTCCAATGGTGCAGCGAGCCATCAATTGCACAAGTGTCACTCTGCACTGCCTATTTGTAATAAGGGTGACGCAATGAAGGTTTTCCACATTATCAACATGCAGCAAATCATGCTGGTGAATATTCGCTATCTTGACAACAGCTATGATGCTTTTTTCCTGAGGCAGCCAGCTGCTCCCATGACCAACCAGGAGACAAGTGATACCCTCGATAAAACTCGCTCCCCTAGATTACCAAACCACATATGGACAACGTTCAGATTCCTTAACGTTACAAATCTGATTTTTTTAAAACGGAGTTGAGATTATTCTTTGGAGCTTTGTTTTAATTTAAAAAATGATTGTTGGGGTCGACTCCTCTTCTGAAGCTGTTCATTCTTGTGAACAAAAATGTGACGCTTACTCAGAATTAGTCCTATTCTGCTGTTGCTAATTGATCTGAGGTAGAGGGGAAAGTTGTGAGTTGCTTCTATGCAGCAAACCACAAAGCGTAACGCAGGATGTTGCCCACGGCAAATTCTGCCAATCGTTGGGACATAGCCACAATGAAGCTATTAGTACAGGCCGAAGCTTTTGTTTTGACCACGACTTATTCCGAGCGATGAGCACTGAAACCATGTCCTGAATTCCAATTAATCTGAGTTTGGCTACTTTTCTACAATTGAGAAATTGAATATTGTCCCAGTTTACGGGAAGGTGGGTATTCTATTGGGGAAAATAGTGACAGAAACCCAAGTGGGTCACCTTGTCATTTTAATACATGCCGCACACATGAAATACAGCGTTGATAACACAAAAATTAAATTTGCCCACTTGCAGCCCGGTAGCACAGTGGTTAGCACTGTTGCTTCACAACGGCAGGGGCCCGGGTTCGATTCCCAGCTTGAGTCACAGTCTGTGCGGAGTCTGCACGTTCTCTCGGTGTCTGCGTGGGTTTCCTCCGGGTGCTCCGGTTTCCTCCCACAAGTCCTGAAGGACATGCTTGTTAGGTGAATGGACATTCGGAATTCTCCCTCCGTGTACCCGAACAGGCGCCGGAATGTGGTGACTATGGGATTTTCACAGTGACTTCATTGCAGTGTTAATGTAAGCCTACTTGTGACACTAATAAAGGTTATTAATATTTATCTCCTACAATGGAAGGAAACTTATACATGCAAATATAGAAATAGGAGCAGAGGTAGGCTGTTTAGCCCCTGTACTATCATTCAAGCAGATCATGACTGATCTATTTGTGTTGAGTTCCACATTTCCCATCTACCCCGTGTGGCCTTTGCTTCCCTCGCCCAGCAAAAATCTATCTACCCACGCCTTAAAAAATATTCACCGACCCCCACCTCCACTGCCTTCTGTGGCAGAGTCCCAAAGTCGCACAATCCTCAGCGCCAGGGTCCCAGGTTCGATTCCCGGCTTGGGTCACTGTCTGAACGGGGTCTGCATGTTCTCCGCGTTTCTGCATGGGTTTCCTCCGGGTGCTCCGGTTTCCTCCCACAGTCCAAAGATGTGCAGGTTAGGTGGATTGGCTATGATACATTTCCCTTAGTGTCCAAAAAAAAAGGTTAGGTGGGGTTACTGGGTTACGTGGATAGGTTGGAGGTTAAGTGGGCTGCTCTTTCCAAGGGCCGGTGCAGACCCGATGGGCCGAATGGCCCCCTTCAGCCCTGTAAATTCTATGATCCTATGAATCCATGAAAAGAAAACCCATCTGGTATCAATCTAGTAAACCTCCTCTCAACCGCCTCCAACGTGTGTTCTATTAACGAAAGAACGTTACTGAACTTGGTATTTTTGCCTCACTTACATCCGATTTCAACGTGTTGGCTGAAGAAACGTTCTGTCAGCAGTGGCTTGGATGTTCAAGTGAGCAGGATTCAGCGCGCCCTCTTGTTTATTCTTTGTGGGGGCCAGCTGACATTTTCCAACGTGAGTTTAGAAGTATTGCAGCAGCTCAGAGGAGGCGAATGGGGCCAAATCCAATTGATTACAGAGGAACTGCCAACTGCCAGAGTCGGTGCTGATATTCAGTATTCACCTGGCTGCGTCAGAGTTTGCAGGGTTGACTGGTGCTGTTCCTTGGTTGCCTCCGCAGACGCCACAATTGTGCTGTGTGATGCGTGTGTGGTAAACCACTGTTGCACCTGTATCAGGTGATGTAAGGTAGGACCTGTACTACTGGTTCGCCGGTAGCCCCTGCCTGCTGGCTCCGCCCAGTAGGAGGAGTATAAATATGCGTGTCCTCCATTCAGCAGCCATTTCACCAGCTACTGTGGGAGGCCACACATCTTACTGCAATAAATCCACAGTTGTATCCAGCTGAGTCTTTGTACAATTGATCGTGTATCAACGTGCAAACTGGAGATGGTTATACATGAGCAAGGTTGTGTGGTGCATCGTACGTGGCTCTGCTAAAGTCACTCCAGAACACCTGCACTTCTCGGAACATGTTTCTGTCGCAGTTTTTGCATATGCACAATGACACGAGTGTCGCATTTCCCATATTTTAGTCAGCCGGGAAAACCAGCATGAACAGGTTGGTGCAAGCAGCAACCAAAACACAAATGCTGTCGCAATAGAGATATCAACCAGGGATTCAAGTTCAGGACGAAGAGAAGAGAATTCCGATGCCAGGTGTCCTTTTAGCTGTGGCAAAGACTATTTTGTGGAGCACGACAGAAACAGAAGCAGCTGAGACACTGGAAGCAGATTCTTTTCTATTTGCACTTCATAGGTTCACCAGGTGTAGGAGCAGAATTAGGCCATTTTGGCCCATCGTCAGATTTAAAAGAGCTGAAAATTAAGCCGCAAGTAATGAACAAAGCAGTATTATTAAGAGACTGCAACGGAAATTAAATTACGACGTTAGGAGCATGCGAGCTCGATGTAAAGGTGAAAAACAGAGTTCGCACTGTAAAATTTTCAATTGTAGCAGCGGAACGCAAATCTCTACTCGGACTAAAAGTGTGTGAGGAACATCAGCTAGAAAAGGAGGTTTACAATGCAGATACCACGGCAACCAGACAACATGCATCGGAAGATTCCACACTGAAGGAATTATCTGAGATATTTCAAGGCTTTGGCACATTACCTTACACGTATAAAATCCAATTAAAGCCAGTAATACACGCAGCGAGATGTGTACCAGCTCCATTGAGAGACAAATTGAAGGCTGAGCTAGAAGGCCGACAGCTTTAGGCGTAGGCGTAATTAAGCGCATAAAACAACCTACTGACTGGGTCAACTCCATGGCTTGTGTCAAAATAAAGGAAGAAATCATCAAAGACACAGCCTTGCAAAAGGTGATAGCACAACTCCACGAGGGATGGCCCACAGGTTCCTGCTCAAGTTTTTACAATGAAAAGGCAGAATTGAGTGATGCAAATGGATTTTTGCTGCGAACCATTCCACAATCATTAAGGCTGGCGATTCTTGATAAAATCCCTGAAGGGCACACGGGAAGAAAAAAGTGCAAGAATCGAATACTCAGTCTATTGGCCGGGCATCAACCCAGATATTGAAGCTATGATATAAAAACTGCACACAATGCAGGGGAATGAACAGCTGTACACAGAAGCTAAAAAAAAACTGTACACGGGGCAGAAAGCTTCAGTTCAAACAGACGAAAGAAACCGCTACTCCAAGATTAGAGAGGAAACCAATCTTTCAAAAAAGGCGGCAAAGATGATTTGAGGACAATTCCACAAGGAGATTCCAACCATTGCAGCCAGATGATACAGTCAGACTGGAAGATTCCAAAGGGAATGGATGGTCGAAGTATGAGAAGGTCCTGCGACTAGCAGCTCCAAATCCGTATCTTACCATCACGGGTGATGGCGAAACTTAAGGAGAAACAGAAGAACTCTGCCGAAGGTTTTGCAACCTTTTGTAATGCTATCGCAAGAGGTTGTTAGCAATCCTAAGACAGCTGAAGAAGAGGCAGTTCAGCATACAGAGACTCCACAAGATAAAGAAACACCAATACAAGAAGAACGACAAGCAGCATCCACAACGAGAAAGGAAGATGAAGTAACTACACAAGTTCAGCAGCCACTCAGAAGATGAACAAGGCTGAGATGTAAACCTGAGAAACTGAATTTGTGATGGACTGTAGGTAGTTTAAAGATGTAAAAATTTATGCATATCATATTGAATTGTCAAAAATTATCTCATGAATGTAAGTAACTACATTTCCAACGGAAAGAGGATGTCATGATGTGCATAAGCAATCTTATGTATAAAATAACATACATGACCTCCGATCAGCAGGTGGCAGTGTAAACCTACCATGTGACTCTGTACCTCGGGGAGTTGGGAGTAAGTCGTGTTGATGGATAGACATATTTTGCAGGAGCTCTAGAATCATTAGTTAGTGTTAGTAGTTAGTTATATATTTATTCCAGTTATGTTTACCATGCATTGTTTTATAATAAATTACTTTAACTAGTCAAGAACTAGTTATCATTCATACCGGCCAGTCTACAGAACAAGACACCTCCCACAGTCCAAACATGTGTAGGTTAGGTGGATTGGCCATGCTAAATTGCCCCTTAGTGTCCAAAAAAGGATAGGTAGGCTTACGGGGATAGGGTGGGTGTGTGGGCCCTGGTTGGATGCTCTTTCAGAGGGTCAGTGCAGACTCGACGGACCGAATGGCCTCCTTCTGTACTGTAGAGATCCTATCATTCTATGATTCTATGAATGGGCTTGCTTCCACTGGAGTTTAGAAGAGTGAGGGGTGATTTGATTGAAGTAGGCAGTGGCATAGTAGTACTGTCGTTGGACTAGTAATCCAGAGACCCAGAGTCATACTCTGGGGACGCGGGTTCGAATCCTGCCGTGGCAGATGGTGAAATTTCAATTCAATAAAAATCTGGAATAAAAAGCCTAAAGGTGACCATGAAAACCATTGTCGATTGTCGTGAAACCCATCTGGTTCACGAGTGTCCTTTAGGGAAGGAAATCCGTCGTCCTTACCTGGTCTGGCCTACACGTGACTCCAGATCCACAGCAATGTGGTTGACTCTGAAATGCCCGCAGGGAAGGGCAATAAATGCTGGCCCAGCCAGCGATGCCCACATCCCGTGAATACATTTTTTGAAAAGTATGAATCGCAAAACATTAGCATGCAGGTGCAGCACGCAATTATGTGGATCTTGTTGGCTGGCGCAGACCCGTTGGGCGAAGGGACCTTTTCTGAGCTGTATGACTCTATGACTCGAATTAGGAAGGCAAATAGAATGTTGCTCTTTGTTGCTAGGGGGATGGAGCATTAAAATAGGGGATTCTTGCTTCAACCATACAAGGGACAGGTGAGGTCACACCTAGAGTTCTGTGCATAGTGCCTGGTGAGTGGTTTGCCTTATTGAAGAAGGTTGAAAGGGTTGGGCCTATGGCCATTGCAGTTTAGAAGAATGAGGGGTGATCTCATTGAAACGTATATAATTCAGAAGGGGTTTGACCGGGGTAGACAGTAGATGCTTCCTCTCGTGGGAGAACTGTTTAAAAATATGGGGTCTTCCATTTAAGATGGAGATGAGGAAGGATTTCTTCTCTTCAAGGCTGGAATTCTCTTCCCCTCCGAGCAGTGGGGGCTGGGTCATTGAATATATTTAAGGGTGTGATGTGTTGGGTGCTCTGGATCCGTGGAACACATACAGGCCACCAACACTTAAAATAGTGCAACACTATTTTATTAAGTTAGAAACTGTTGATCATACTTTCACTGTGGGTTAACACGATGTTAGATTAAACTAAAGACCTATGCCTGTCCTAACCAGTCTATGCACTCAGCACATGGTGAGGATCTGTGCTGTAAGCTGTAAGCTCTGTCCTTGTAGGAGGTTGTAACCCAAATGAGCGGGAACTCTGATGCCCCCTGTCTTTATAGTGAGTGTGCTCTAACTGGTGATTGGCTGCGGTGTTGTGTGTGTTGATTGGTCTTGCTGTGTGTCCATCAGTGTGTGTGTATCTGCACCATGATATACTGGTGTATATTATGACATGAATGAAATGAAAATGAAAATTGCTTATTGTCACAAGTTGGCTTCAATGAAGTTACTGTGAAAAGCCCCTAGTCGCCACATTCCGGCGCCTGTTCGGGGAGGCTGTTACGGGAATTGAACTGTGCTGCTGGTCTGCCTTGGTCTGCTTTCAAAGCCAGCGATTTAGCCCTGTGCTAAACAGCCCCCCTTTTATAAAAGAATGTATGTGTCTGGCAATAAATAATGTGTGGTGAGAATGTTCCTAACTACGTGTGGGGTGCGAAGACATATTTACAGGACTACGTACATGAGAACTAAGCTATTTACATGGGAAGGTGCCTGGTGCAGAGAAGCAGAATGCAACAAGAGTAACGAGATCAACACTATATACAAACCAGGGAAAGGATTAAACAAAGCAACAAAACAATTCAGAGAGTCTCTAAGTCCGCAAAGTTTTTAAATCAAGTCTCAGAGGTGGGCGACGAATTCTGGTTGACCGCCTCAAGGATGGGTCGAGAGCCGCCGGTTCAGGAGCAGGCTGGACTGCGTCAGAGACAGGGGGATGCAGAGTGTCAGGGAGCTCTGCATAGTCCGTGGCAGGGTCAGCAGGAGGGCAAGGTGACACTGGAGGATCACATGGCGAGCGTGGAACGAGACGAAGGGCGCGTTGATTGCGGCGCAGAATAGAGCCATCCGGTAGCCGAACCAGGAACGAGCGGGGGGCCACCTGCCGAAGGACAACAGCGGTTGCAGACCAGCCCCCATCCGGAAGATGGACGCGGAAGTTGTCATCTGGAGCCAGAGGAGGGAGATCAGCCGCACGGGAGTCATGAGCCGCCTTGTGGCGTGCACGAGGCAGCTGCATCCGGCGAAGGACCGGAACGTGGTCGAGGTCTGGGACATGGATGGACGGCACCGTTGTCCTCAGGGTTCGACCCATGAGTAACTGGGCTGGCGACGGGCCAGTGGACAGCAGGGCAGAGTGATAGGCCAGCAAGGCAAGGTAGAAATCGGACCCAGCATCGGCAGCCTTGCATAGGAGCCGTTTGACTATATGTACTCCCTTCTCCGCTTTGCCATTGGATTGGGGATACAGGGGACTGGATGTCACATGGGCAAAATTGTACCGCCTGGCAAAGTTGGACCATTCCTGGCTGACGAAGCAGGGGCCATTGTTCGACATAACCGTGAGCGGGATACCGTGTCGAGCAAAGGTTTCTTTACATGCACGAATGACTGCAGACGAGGTGATGTCGTGCAACCGTATCACCTCTGGGTAATTCGAAAAGTAGTTCACGATCAGGACATAGTCTCTACCCAGCGCGTGGAACAGGTCGATACCCACCTTGGTCCATGGTGACGTGACCAACTCATGGGGCTGCAGGGTCTCACGTGGTTGGGCCGGCTGGAAGCGCTGACAAGTGGGGCAATTGAGCACTGTGTTGGCTATGTCCTCATTAATGCCGGGCCAGTACACTGCCACTCGGGCCCGTCGGCGGCACTTTTTCACGCCAAGGTGGCCCTCGTGTAGTTGTTCCAGGACAAGTTGGCGCATGCTATGTGGGATGACAATGCGGTCTACTATCGGCAGATCATCTCTGACATTATAGAACTGAGGCAATTGCCCTTGAGCCACCCGTCGGTCAGGTGGCGCATGACACGCTGTAGCAAGGGGTCAGCCGCCATCTCGCGGCGAATTTGGACGAGGCGTTCATCCGAGGCAGGTAGATTGGAGGCCGCGAATGCCACATGGGCGTCAACCTGGCAGACAAATACCGCTGGGTCACATGGAGTGTTGACTGCCCTGGAGAGAGCATCAGCAATGATGAGGTCTTTGCCTGGGGTGTATACCAGCTGGAAGTCATATTGCCGGAACTTGAGAAGAATACGCTGGAGGTGAGGCGTCTTATCGTTCAAGCCTTTCTGTATTATATTGACCAGCGGGCGATGGTCGGTCTCGACGGTGAATTGAGGAAGTCCGTAGACATAATCGTGAACCTTAACCACACCGGTCAGAAGGCGCAGGCACTCCTTTTCTATCTGCGCGTAGTGCTGCTCCGTGGGGGTCATCGCACGTGACGCATATGCAACAGGGGCCCATGATGAGGCCTCATCACGTTGAAGGAGCAACGCCGATGCCGGATTGACTGGCATCGGTCGAAATTTTGGTCTCCTTTGCTGGATCAAAGAAAGCTAAGGCCGGGGCCGTGGTCAGTTTTGTTTTGAGTTCTTTCCATTCGCACTCGTGGGCAGGGAGCCATTGGAAGTCTGTCGTCTTCCTGATCAGGTTCCTGAGAGCCGTGGTATGAGAGGCGAGGTTAGGGATGAACTTCCCTAAAAAAGTTGACCATGCCCAGAAATCGGAGGACCACCTTCTTGTCCTTTGGTGTTTTCATAGCTGTGATGGCAGCTACCTTGTCCGCAGCCGGCTGCACACTCGGGGAGATGTTGTCCCCGAGGAACTTGAGTTCCATCTGACCAAAAGAGCATTTGGCCCTGTTGAGGTGGAGGCCATGCTCATGTATACGTTTGAATACGCGCTGGAGGCGACTAACATGCTCCTGCAGGGTGGTGGACCAAATTATTATGTCATCGACATTGACGCGAATACCTTCAATGCCTTCCATCATTTGTTCTATAATCCTATGGAACACTTCTGGTGCAGATATGATCCCGAACGGCATCCTGTTGTAACAATATCTGCCAAAGGGGGTATTAAATGTGCATAGTTTCCTGCTGGATTTATCGAGCTGGATTTGCCAGAATCCTTTTGAGGCGTCGAGTTTGATGAAGAGTTTGGAGCGAGCCATCTCACATGTGATCTCTTCACGCTTGGGAATTGGATAATGCTCCCTCATGAAATGAAAATCGCTTATTGTCACAAGTAGGCTTCAATGAAGTTACTGTGAAAAGCCCCTAGTCGCCACATTCCGGCGCCTGTTCGGGGAGGCTGTTACGGGAATTGAACCGTGCTGCTGGCCTGCCTTGGTCTGCTTTCAAAGCCAATGCAAATTCTCAATTCGCCGGAAGGCTTTTTTACACATACCATGGAACAGACCCAGTCGGTCGTTTCAGTGACTTTGGAAATCACTCGGTTCTGGAGGTCCTGCAGCTGATGCTTGAGGCAGTCCTTAAGGGGTGCTGGGACACTGCGAGGTGCGTGCACCACAGGCGTGGCATTCGGTTTTAATAAAATCTTGTAGGTGTATGGGAGCGTGCCCATGCCCTCGAAGACGTCGTGGTACTCGTTGATAATGGCATCGAGCTGCGCCCTGAAGTCGGTGTCCTGAAAGGCAGACGTATCAGCAGGAGAGAGAGAGTGAACTCTCTGAACTAGGTTCAACAGCTTGCATGCCTGCGCGCCAAGCAGGGAGGCTTTCGAGGAGCCCACGATTTCAAAGGGAAGGATGGCTTTGCGTGACCTGTGCGTCACTTCAAGTTGACACGAGCCGCTGGCATTAATGGCATTGCCATTATAATCCAATAGCTGGCAGGCTGATGGAATGATGGCTGGTTTGACACAAAGGCTTTGGATGTCAGGCGCAATGAGATTGGCGGAGGCACCAGTGTCCAGGCGGAATCGTATTTGGGACCGGTTGACCGTCAGGGTGGCACACCACTCATCGTCCGGATCGATGCTGCAAACCGATAGAGGCTGGATTCTTTGCTTCGGGGGCACCCTGTTTTTTGTAACGATACCGACTCGAAAAGGCGCCTTCGGGTCCTCGGTATCAATATCGGGTAGTAGGTCTGCATCGGACTCGGTGACCGTGGGTTGAATGGCCCGGACATTCCTGCGGGGCTGGCTGGAGCGATACGAATTGGCAGGCTGAGCTGATCTGCATAAAGCAGCATAGTGGCCAAGTTTGCCACATCTCAGTCATCGTCGGGATTTGGCAGGGCATTGCCGCTTTAAATGGGCGGAGCCACAGTTGCCGCACGTTGTAGCGTCAGTACGTTTGCTGCACCACCACACATGCACAGTGCGGCCGTACGTGGTGCGCGCCTGTGCAGTACGTTCGTCGACGTCGACGTCCCCTCGTTCGGTGCGCACAAGCACGGGAGTCTGCGAAAAGTGCGCGAAATGGCCGCCCGCACCCAGGCTGAAGCCCTGGAGTTGCTCGATTGCTTGGGCCCGTTCTGCCTCGTGGGGACCTTGCCGCGCCGTTTCAACCGCTTGGATGTGGGAATACCGATTAGTGGCGTGTTCGTGTAGCACGCAGGTCTCGATGGCGGTCGCTAGGGTGAGCTGCTTCACCTTGAGGAGCTGCTGGCGTAGGGGGCCCGACTGAACACCGAAAACGATCTGGTCGCGTATCATGGAGTCGGTGGTGGGCCCGTAATTACAGGACTGCGCAAGGATGCGGAGGTGGGTGAGAAAGGACTGGAAAGGTTCATCCTTACCCTGCAAACGCTGTTGGAATACACAGCGCTCGAAACTTTCATTCACCTCGATATCGCAGTGACTGTCAAACTTGAGGAGGACCATCTTGAATTTTGATTTATCTTCATCATCAGCAAAGGTGAGAGAATTGAAAATGTGGATGGCATGTTCCCCGGCCGCGGATAGGAAGAGAGCGATCTTCCTGGTGTCTGAGGCATCTTCCTGGTCCCGTGGCTTCAAGGTAGAGCTGAAGCGTTGTTTGAATATCTTCCAGTTGGCCCCGAGGTTACCGGTGATGCGGAGCGGCGGCGGTGGGCGGACGCTGTCCATTTTGCAGGATGACTGTATGCTGGTGGAAGGCAGATCACTTGCAGGTAGGTCTAAGAAGTTCTAATATCCCTCAACTCCTGGCATCATGATGTGTTGGGTGCTTTGGATCCGTGGAACATATACAGGCCACCAACACTTAAAATAGTGCAACATTATTTTATTAGGTTAGAAACAGTTGAACATACTTTCACGGTGGGTTAACACGATGTTAGATTAAACTAAAGACCTATGCCTGTCCAAACCAGTCTATGCACTCAGCACATGGTGAGGATCTGTGCTGTAAGCTGTAAGCTCTGTCCTTGTAGGAGGCTGTATCCCAAATGAGCGGGAACTCTGATGCCCCCTGTCTTTATTGTGAATGTGCTCTAACTGGTGATTGGCTGCGGTGTTGTGTGTGTTGATTGGTCTTGCTGTGTGTCCATCATTATATGTGTATCTGCACCATGATATACTGGTGTATATTATGACAGGGTGAGTGAGATAGATTGACAAGGCAGACAAGGATAATGAGGGGCAAAGGTAGGAAGCTGGAGTTAAGGCCACAATGCAGTGACTGCGGGCCAGAATCCTGTCAGTATTTAACCTGGACCTGAGCGCACAAGTGAAACTTGTGTGCGTGTATGATGAGCCAACCCGGTGGCTCCTGTGTTGGCATGTAATGAAACCACATCGGCACTGTCAAAGCACTTAAAGTCTCCAGGGGGAGATATAATTCAGAGGTTATATAATTTATCCGTCAGAGTTCAACAGATGTAAACCATAAGAAGGAGAAATTGAAAGAAAATATACTGGAGGAATGAATGTTAAATGTATTGTCGGGGTATGACACATTCCAATCAATAGTGTGCTACTGACAATGTCAGGAAACAATTTAGCTTGGAGTTTTACTTTCTGAAGCTAATTAACAGCTTCACGAAACTACAAACTGATATTCCTGATCAGAGGCTTTTAGGATGATTACTTACCTTGGATGCAAAGTAGACCCACTGTGTCGTGGGAAAGAAAGAGGCCATATTCTGCGTTTTGTGAGAACACTTGTAGGCTGTGGTGAAAAGTCATCAACCTGAAACACGAGCTCTGTTTCTCTCTCCACAGCTGCTGCCAGGCCTGCTGAGTATTTCCGGCACTTTCTGCCTTCATTTCAGATTTCCAGCATCCAGCATTTGCTCGTGCACTCATCGGCGTGGCTGTGTAAGTGAGTTGTAAAGCTCAAGTGAAACCTGTTCGCACTGCTCTCATTCACTTGCATCTTAATTTGGTTTGTTGCTCTGAGTTCCGTAACTGGTAGTCGCTATGAGATCTGACTCACAAGGATTGAGGTTGAGAGTTCAGCAGCGATCGCGCCAAAGGATGGCAGAGGTAACGGTGGCTCAGGCATTCATTGCCAGCGTACCAAATATTTCTGTTTGTGTGCTCATCGGTGATCTCCTTCAGGTTGCCCTATCAGACCATTTGTCTGAGTCACCCGCAACAGGATTTAACGACAGCTTCGTTTTAAAATCTTTGTTATTTTTAAAATTAATTTACGGGATGTGGACGTCGCTGGTCAGGCCAGCATGTATTTCCCGTCCCTAATTGCCCTTCAGAAGGTGGTGGTGAGTTGCCTTCTTGAACCGCTGCAGTCCTTCAGGTGTAGGTACACCCACTCTGCTGCTAGGGAGGGCGTGCCAGGATGTTGCCCCAGCGATAGTGAAGGAACGGCGACATATTTCCAAGTCGGGGCAGTGAGTGACTTGGAGGGGAACCTCCAGGTGGTGGGGTTCCAAGGTATCTGCTGCTCTTGCCCTTCTAGGTGGCAGTGGTCGTGGGTTTGGAAGGTGTTGTTTCAGGAACCTTGGCGAGTTACTGCAGTGCATCTTGTAGATGGTACACACGGCTGCCACTGTTCGCCGGTGCTGAGGGTTTAAATGTTTGTGGAAGGAGGAGTAATCAAGCGGGGCTGTTTTGTCCTGGATGGTGTCGAGTTTCTTGGGTGTTGTTGGAGCTGCACTCCTCCAGAACGTGGAGAGTATTCCATCACAATCCTGACTTGTGCCTTGTAGATGGTGGACAGGCTTTGGGGGGTCAGGGGGTGAGTTACTCATTGTAGGATTCCTAGTCTTTGAATTGCCTTGGTAGCCACAGTATAAATGTGACTCATCTAGTTCAGTTTCTGGTCAATGGTAACCCCAGGATTTTGATTGCCTGTAGAAGAATTGGATTGCAATAACTGGCAACCAGAGACTAACAACAATAAAGGTTTATTGATAATACTGAGCAGCTCTTACATGCTGTGTGTCTTCCTGTGCCTCAGGGAGAACTCACGCACTCCCGACACGAGACCCCTTTCGTACTCGCGTTATTGCAGTTTAGATTAAACTCTTACCTGCCCATTGGCTCACCACCTGCTGATTTCACCTCTCTACCAGCCTATAAGGTACATGGGCAGCATGGTGGCACAGTGGTTAGCACTGCTGCCTCACAGCGCCAGAGACCCGGGTTCAATTCCAGCCTTAGATGACTGTAAGGAGTTTGCACTTTCTCCCTATGTCTGCATGGATTTCCTCCGGGTGCTCCGGTTTCATCCCACTGTCCAAAGATGTGCAGGTTAGATGGACTGGCCATGCTAAATTGCCCCATAGTGTCCAGAGAAGTGTAGGTTAGATGGGGTTGCGGGGATAGGGCGAGGGAGCTGACCTAGGTAGGATGCTCTTTCAGAGGGTCGGTGCAGACTCAATGGACCGAATGGCCTCCTCCTGCACTGTAAGGGTTCTATGATTCTATAAAGAACCAGTGTTTGAATCTGGCTGTGAATGTCAGACCAAGTAACAGTGTTTCTGTATTTGTGGTGTGGAGTTGCTGTCGCCTTGCCTGCTGGAGTTGGTGTGGTTGGGCAGAGGAAAGGCCTTTGGTACCTGAAAGCATAAAATAAGTAAGAGAGGTTTGATGTGAGGATGTGGGGTACAAAACAAGCCACTATGCTAATACAATAAAGCAAAGCACTGGAAAGCTGAAGTAAAAACAGGAAATGTTGCAAAAGCTCATTAGGCCTGGCAGCATCTGTGGGGAGAAAGAGAGCTAATGGGCCCGATTTAACCATTGCGTTGCATCCAGCACAGATCTGGGCGCGCCGGTTAAATAGTGGGAATGGCCAAAATCAAGATTTTTTTTTCTAAGATACCTAGGTCCTATAACAACGGGCTCAGGGGGCGGTATGAGTCCAGAAGTCAATCCGGTTTAAAACAAGAAGGCGCTGCACCTGATGAGCGACGTTGGTCCAAATGGGCCACCTGATGTCGCCATTGAAGAAATGCTATCGCAGATTGCTGGTGATTTTGTTGCTGGTGTGGTGAGTGCTGTGTGTAACTGGCACGTCACCGCGGGTTAAACACGCTGGAAGTCACGGATGTTCACCTGCACCTTGAGCGCCAGTGGAACATGTGGATGCCAGGATTTGGTTCCAGTGAGATTGGGCCGTGTGGGAGGCCCCTGAACAGCTGCGGCTCCTGGACGGAGAATGGCACTGATACGTGGATCAACACATTGCGGGACTGATCATTTCTACGACAAAGGTTTGGACATGATAACACAATTTCAGGTTTATCCTCCATTGCCGCTGAGGAACCAGCGAGGGGTGATACCGTGTGTTTGTTTTTTATGAAAGTGAGCTGATGTAGCTTTGTATTGGTATCAATGTGGGACGGTGACATTTCCTTGTTGTTTAACGGTCAGTGTGATATGTGGAATGTTGTGTAGTTGATTGTCAAATCTTTGTACTGTTGACCATGTAATAAACAAAATATTCTCAAGTGGTTTCTCGTGGGTACACCTGCCATGTGCCAGACGAGGATTATTGCATCGCATTTCAATCAAACTTTGTAGCCCGAACAGTTTGCCTGAACTCTAGAAGCGTCAGCACCAGCGAGACAGCAGCCAACAATCAAACACTCAAGAGCTGGGCTTCAGCACTGGGGAGATCCTCGCGACCAAAGGGTGAGTGTGTGGATCAGGGGAGGGCACCTGAGCACCGTCTCCCTAATGTTCCCTGCAGGGATTTAGGGTCTGGGGTTAGGGGCTCCTGCTATGGCCGGGGGTGAGTGTGCAGAGTGAGGTTTTCCAGCACAACCACCTCGATGGACGGCACTCTGAGAGATAGCGGGACTCGTATGGGTGGGGGAAACTTGGGGACATGAGGGTCCCAGGATGGAAGCCCTAACTGATTGTCAGTTGTGGTGATATGCATCACTGTATATACACTAGGGGTTAATGTAAATACACTACAACTAAGTAAACACTAGAGGGAGCACCGGAGATGTCATGATATGCAAACATGCTGCTAATGAACACTTAGAATAGGACACAACCAATGAGCAGTCAAGACACCCACAAGTGCCATTCCCACAAGGGGGCATTACACAACCCATATAAAAGGACAGGGCACTCATGTTCTGCCTCTTTCCACAGACAGACGTCTAGAGAGTACATCAGGGTTGATCAACAGCATCACACCCAGCACGTGGCTTCGAGCAGGCTGGTCAAGATAGACTGAGTTACTACAGCTAGATTAGCAGAGAGTCGAACTCATTTAAGAACTGTGTTAATAGTCCAATAAACAAGTTGCACTCATTTCATAGTCTGGAGCTTCCTTTGTCAAAGCTTACATCAAGGAAACAGCTTATGCTACACAAAGCAGCAGAACACAACATCAGTGACTCTTCTGCTCCAATTGCTTACAGATATAACAATATGGCTGATTATGTCGGTCCCCCAGAGGCTGCCCTCGTGGTGCTGATGGCAGACCAGGCGGCCAGACACCAGGGAAGGCAGCAGCGTTGATGCAGGCTGGAGGTGGAACCCCATGTGCAGATCCGGCCGCCCATCAGGCTGAGGAGGAACCCAGAGGGGGACACCAAAGATGGCCCAAAGCGCCGTTGGTCTTTCGAAGAGACAACGGAGAGCGTGTGCCGCAGGAGACTCCACCTCAACAAAGAGGCAGTGTGGCACTTGTGCCATGTTCATGAGGACTTGGCATTCCGTGGAGGAGGAGGACACCCACTCCCGGTGGCCTGGAAGGTCACCACAGGCGATGCAATGAGATCATTCCAGGGCTCGAGGGGGATTTGCGCGGCATTTCCCAATTTACAGCCCACAAGTTCATCCATGAGGTCACGGATAACCTGTATGCGCAGGCATCATACTTTACCAACTTTGAGCTTGACCAGGCCCACCAAGATGCCTGGGCAGCAGGATTCTCCGCCATCATCGGGATGCCCCAGGTCCATGGAGTAATTGCTGTCACTCATGTCAACAGGAAGGGGTTCCATTCCCCGAATGTTCAACTCGTGTGTGACCACCATCTCCAGATCATACATGTGTGTCATGCATGACAGCTATATCCTGGGACACTCTGAGATCCCTGGCATCTTCGAGATCCACCCCAGGACGACAAGTTGGTTCTTGGCGGATAAGGGGTATCTGCTGAGGTCCTGGCTGATGGCGGTGGTGCTGAGGCTGGAGACTGAGGCGGAGACCTGTTATAACGAGGCCCATGTTGCCACCCGTGCTGCCATTGAGTGGTGCATCGGACTCCTTAAGATGCGGTTTCGATGCCTGGACCGTTCGAGCCATGTAGTACATCCTCCCGGGGGTCTCCCACTTTGTGGTGGTCTTCTGTGCCATCTACAGCCTGGCACAGCAGCAGAGCGACAGGCTGCAGGAGGAGCAAGACCAGGAGGGTATGGAAGACGAGCCCGGGTCTAATGACTGTTGGGAGAGTGTTGGAGGAGCACTGAGCATTGTTCAAGGATGGTGGTGCAATTGAGAGGAAACATCTCTTGAAGATACAGTTGCTAACCTTGAATACATTGCGCAGTCATCAAACCTCTTCTGGTGCTGCTGATAGGTGTTCAGTGTTCATCCACCTGGCCACCCACTGCCATCTATCTCCTTAGGTCTGCATTTCCTGACCATCCTGTAGAAATGCAACCACTCTCCTCCGAGACACCTCTACAACTAAAACCTTCAGCAGCGCAACATTGTTTTTGCAAAATATGCTTTATTTGTTAAATATCTGAAAGAACATGACAAACATTTCAAAATGGACATCTCCAAAGTGCAATGGTATTTAAGTTGACGACCCAGATCAAGTTGCACTCTGAGGTGACTCAGTACAATTGTCATACATATAAAGTTCACCGTATACAGTCAACATAAGTCAGACAGCCCGAGGGGTCCTCTACAATTCCCAGCCCCCTGATTCACTATGGCCGAAAGGTCTCAGTCAGCGACTTTTCCCCATTGCGCCTCTGCAGTGGCTGTCCCGAGCTTTAGTTCATCCCTCAGCACGTAGTCCTTTGGAATGTGCCAATCTGCAACACTCAGTCAGGGGCACCTCTGCGCTGGAAGACCAATAGATTTCAGGCAGACCAAACAGCGTCTTTCACCGAGTTGATGATCCTCCAGCAGCACTGATGCTTGTCCCTGGGAACAGCCCGTAGAGCAGAGAGTCCTGTGTCTCAGAGCTGCTCAGGATGGACCACCACAAAACCCACCTCATCTCTCTCCAGACCTTGGGCGTGATCTATCCGAATGTGAACATAGTCCTATAATGTACGCATTTAGCCGTGTGTTTACTGGCAGCGCTGAGAAACACCAGGCTATCTATCGGGACGCTGGTTCTATTAGGGGCCTCAGCGGGAAACGCCCCGACGAGGCCGCACTTAGTCTTGTTTCCTGCACTGAGGAGCTCAGCTCGCAGGGACTCCTCAATGCAGGAGGAGATTGTGAAGCCATTTTTAAATGGCGTCCCAAACTCTTGACCCTCCAACGTGACCCCCCCCCAAACTCTTGACCCTCCAACGTGACCCCCAACTGATCCGCGCCGGACGCAACACAGCCATTAAATCGGACCCAGAATCTTCCATTGGCCATCGTAATTGGGCAGTGTATTAGAATGTAGCATCATTGAAAACTGTTTCATTAAAAAATATTCATTTGATATGTTTAAGAGTGGTCACCTGGTGCAGTTTTATTAATGCTGTTGAAGATGGGTCTATCATAAGAAATAAGCATTTTTAATCAGTGTCTAATCTATCACCTGTGAGTAATCCAATTTTAAGTGACTAAAATTACTTCAAAACCACTTATTAGGTACATTGAAGTATAGTTCAGTTTCTCAGTCAATTAATTTTAAAACATCTTTTAAAAATGTGCCCTTGCACCTAAAAAGCAACTTTAAAAGCTTCCTCTACAACCCAGACTGGCTCAGTTAAAGGAAGTTCATTATGGTGGACTATGTTTTCCTGACCAATTGGAGAGGGATTGGAAGGCAACATGTCGGGAGGGGAGCTCACCGTCTTCTCATCGCCATGATTGGGGCAGCACGGTAGCATAGTGGTTAGTACAATTGCTTCACAGCTCCAGGGTCCCAGGTTCGATTCCCTGCTGGGTCACTGTCTGTGCGGAGTCTGCACGTTCTCCCCGTGTGTGCGTGGGTTTCCTCCGGGTGCTCCGGTTTCCTCCCACAGTCCAAAGATGTGCAGGTTAGGTGGATTGACCATGCTAAATTGCCCTTAGTGTCCAAAATTGCCCTTAGTGTTGGTTGGGGTTACTGGGTTATGGGGATAGGGTGGAGAAGTGGGCTTGGCTAGGGTGCTCTTTCAAAGAGCTGGTGCAGACTCAATGGGCCGAATGGCCTCCTTCTGCACTGTAAATTCTACGAAATCCCAGTATCGGAAAACATAGCAGTGCGGCCACACACCTGGTAGCCAATTAAGCCACTTAAAATGGCCAATTAATGGCCACTTCCCACCTCCATGGGCATTTAGCCCACATTGTGATGGCCCACTGGTATATGGGGAGACAAGCAGCTGGTTCCAGGGTGGGAGACCCTCCTTCATGGGTACGCCATGCACCACGTAGGGGCCCTCCGACAGCAATGACGCTGCCAGTCTACCACTGATTACCAGGGTCTGCCTGGCCATGACGCCCCCTAAATCTGAGGGTGTCCCAACATTGTGGCATCCTCACCCAGTAGCTGCGCCTCTGCACTGGCCACCGCCAAATGTAGCAATGAGGAGGCTTCCACCATGGGTCTGCAGCTCTCCGGGACTAGAAAAATGTCTGTAACCGACAATACACTGCCCAGGGTCCTGCCAACAGCTACAGCAGAGTCAACTCTCACATTCGGCCCTGGTGGCGAGACTTCAGCGTCAATGAAAAACTTTTGCCCGGTGATTAAGTCGTATGCTTCACCCGATGCCAGTGTCTGGGTATTTACATTGTGCACCTTGTGTTGCCCTATTATGTATTTTATTTTATTTTCATGAACTAAATAATCTGTTGGAGCTGCACGTAGAAAAATACTTTTCACTGTGCCCCGGTACACGTGACAATGAACAAATCCAATCCAATCCAAAGTTTAACTGGGGATATGGTCAGTTTTGGGGTGCAACTGTTTTATATTAGTTCAGAAGATTGAAGTGACTCGATCAGTGTTGGACTTAATGTTTATCAGTCATTTGTTCTGATTTGAACAAATTTGGGAAAATTGCATTGAAAAACACAGCAGAACCTGGTGCAAACTCCAGACCAAAAATTCACTGCAGAATATCTGCTTTCCCGGCTGCACAGATACCCAGTCCTTCATGTTCCGAATGATTGGAACAACGGGAAGCACCCACACGAAACCTTCACACAATCTGAATTTTCATCTCCCAAACTTTAGACAAAAGCTCGCCGTAAATTGCAGTGGTTGTTTCACACTCAGGAACATGTTGCTCATGAATAAAGCAGCTTAAATTCATCTGGTGGCTAGAGGTTTGTGAACAAAAAGCAACATCGATCAAGTTGCTTTCAGGAGGAACCCGGTGTCATCAGACACGCTGTCATTTGGAGGAGCCGTGACCTGCACAGGTATTATCGTTGTCTTTCTTCACTGGCAGTGCAAAATGCAATCTCGAAGAGTACAGACTTGCTCATTTACATCCAAACACACTTGGATTCAGAATGTGGAGACCTTCTGAGCCACAATATTATTCTGGTGTCATTTCCTCAATAGCTCATCAGTCATTATGGGTGCTGAATTGGAGAACCTCTGAAATTGGGCACAAGAACCGCTACACGAGATAGCTCAACACCCGTGGACAGCAATCAGTCGGAGGCTTCTTCTTCTCGAATCCTCTGCCCAAATGCAGATCTGACCCACTGCGCCATGACCCCCACCATGGCTCGGGAAAGGAGGCAAGTCCAAAATCAGCCCCACTCAGAATGGGGATTAAACGTGCAGTTGGCACCAATCTGATCCACACCAGTTGTCCAGCCAGCGTAACCATTCGGTCCCCCTTAAGGTCTGCATGTTGGAGTCAGGCGCTGTATATTTGTGACGACAGCGGTTCCTATTTTCTTCCAATCATGTGGCAGAACAAAATGTTTGGTGCATTGGGAAGGCTGTCAGGGGCACTGCTGTCAGTTTGAAGGAGATGGAGCGGCACGGCGGCACAGTGGTTAGCACTGCTGCCTCACAGCAACAGGGACCCGGGTTCAATTCTGGCCTGGGGTCACTGCCTGCGTGGAGTTTGCACTTTCTCCCCATGCCTGGGTGGGTTCCCTCCGGATGCTCCGATTTCCTCCCACAGTTCAAAGATGTGCAGGTTTGGCGGATTGGCCGTGCCAAATTGCCCCTTAGTGTCCAAAGACGTGTAGGTTAAGTGGGGTTATGGGGCTACGGGGATAGGATGGGGGAGTGGGCCTCGGTGGGATACTCTTTCAAAGGGTCGGTTCCGACTCGATGGGCTGAGTGGTTTCCTTCTGCACTGTAGGAATTCTCTGCTTCCATGAGCACCAACGTGGCACAGCTCATTTAGGTGGTGGCCATCGCCATTAACGCAAATGAGGACTCAACAATCATGACCGATGTCTCAGCTGACATTTCCACACAAGTGACATTCACCGCGAGGCTAACTGGATGGTCGTGACGGGCAGAAAGATTCGGGTGGTAGCTGCCATGGCACACTGGCACCAGGACAAAAAGCTGACGTCTGAAACTTTAACATGATATAAACGTGACTATTATGAGCATGAGCAAGCTAACCGGGTGCCCAGGGGCAGAGCAAAATGCAATATTAGTTCAGTTCCTCCTCCCTGTCTCTCTGGAATTTTCTGCAGGTGACATAACAAATTACAGCACAGAAACAGTCCCTTTGGCCCTCCAAGCCTGTACCGGTCATGATACCATCCCTTTGGACAAAACCTTCAGCATTTCCTTGTGCCGTATCTGTCTATACCCATCCTATCCATGTATTTGTCGAGATGCCTGTTGAACACTGTTAATGTATCGCTTCCACAACCTCCCTGGCAACACATTCCAGGCACTCACCACCCTCTGTGTAAAAATCCTGCCTCACGCATCTCTTCTAAACTTTGCCCCATGGACCTTAAATCTATGCCATCTGGTAACTGATCCCTCCATCCTGGGAAAGAGTGCCTGCCCATCCACTCTATCTATGCCCCTCATAATCTTGTAGACCTCTATCAGGTCACCACTAAACCTCCATCGTTCTAATGAAAACAGTCAGAGTCTATTCAGCCTCTCCACATAGCTAACGCCCTCCAAATCAGGTAATATCTTGGTTACCTCCTCTGAACCCCCTCCAAAGCCTCCACATCCTTCAGGTAGTGTGGCGACCAGAACTGTGCCCAATATTCCAAGTGCGGCCTGACCAAGGTTCCTTCCTGGCCCTTCCCCTCCCCCCACCCACCCATGCCCACAGCCTCCTGACCGTTTCACCCCTTGAAAGTCTACAGAATCTCCTTGTCAGCCTGCCACAACACTCCTGACAGAATGTAGCAACTTTGGATGACTGTAGAAAGCACCAGACACAAATGGAAGCACCAACCAGGAGGAATAGGGCAGCAATTAACCTGGATGTATCTGGATAACCCCTTTTAATAGCGTCAGTGGGAGTTCCTTTCAGCTGCTGAACATGTGTTCAGTTGGGCATGGCCATGGGGAGCTCTGGAAATGGCATGTGGCAACAAATCAACACTGATCAACGCCATCATCTCCCTGTTCTGTACACCTCCAATTCCCATTCAACCCACATATGTGCATTGACCCCTCACCAGTATGGAGTCCAGCCCCACCCAGCCTAGAAGTGTGTGCATACCACGGCTTCACCACCAAACAGCACCCACTCCACCCACACAATGGACATTTGCAATCAGAATTTCACACTGCATCATTTTGGATCTTCTTTAGTTGTCCTGACATTTTGATGCACAACTATCCAGTTTATTACCATGTCCTTGTCATACCAGTCAGGGCTAGACATTGACTGTGGTGACTGTAACATAAACACTATCAGAAAATGGTTAGAAAAAAAGTACCTGATATATTTTGAACATCTTTTCCATTTATTTTATATTTTCAGAACAGAATAAATAGGCTCCTCAAAGTGTCACTTTTCATCAATTGTAATTTGCTCAGTAAATGTAACAATAACAGAAGTCCATCCTATTACACCATTTGATCTCAGCACTCTCAAAACATTTTTTTCTTTAAGCAGACCTGCCTTATAGTGACTTTGTGCAGTAAGGTGTGTGTCAGTTTGGTTCAGTCAGTAATACTCTCCGGCCGAAAGTTTCTGGCCCTCCAGTTCCACCGATGGTGTGATCTTCCAGTTCCGCCGATGGTGTGATCTTCCAGTTCCGCCGATGGTGTGGTCTTCCAGTTCCACCGATGGTGTGATCTTCCAGTTCCGCCGATGGTGTGATCTTCCAGTTCCGCCGATGGTGTGATCTTCCAGTTCCGCCGATGGTGTGGTCTTCCAGTTCCGCCGATGGTGTGATGTTCCAGTTCCGCCGATGGTGGGATCTTCTAGTTCCACCGATCGCGACCCCCTGCAGTGCGGAGGGTGCAGAGCAAGCTAAACCACGTAGGGACTGCCACCGGCAAATGGCAGACCACCTGCTGGAAAATATGCCGAGGGCCGGGGGTGGGGACATGGGGAGGAATATCCCATCCTGTGGGTTCAACTGCACAACAATTTAAACAGACAACCTAGGTTGTCGCTCCAGTGCAGCCTTGAGGGAGTGCTAAAATATATGAGGTGATGCCCTGAGGTTGAGACATTAAACCTCTGCTGTGGCTTAGCTGAATAAAGGAGAATGAGGCTGTGGTCCTCCACCATTCCCGGTGAGGAAGCGAATCCCTCTGCGCATGCACGGGGATGATGCCAGCATGCGCTGGCACTCCCGCGCATGCGCCGACTCGCGTCGGCCGGCAGAGGCCCTACGGCGCCGGTTGTCATGGCACCAAGCCCTTTTCCCGCCGGCCGGTGGGGCGCCAACCACTCCGGGGCGGGCCTAGCCCCTGAAGGTGCGGAGGATTCCGCACCTTTGGGGCGGCCCGACGCCGGAGTGGTTCATGCCCCCCCAGCCCCGCCGGGGCCCCCGCCGGGTAGGAGTGAATCCCGCCCAGGGTTTCTGCCTCTATCCACCCTTTCAGCTCCCACTGGGAAAAAGTGTATCAGTCGTGATCTCATTGAATGGCGGAGTGGGCTCGAAGAGCTGAATTATCTTCAGCTTGCTCCTATTTCTTATCCTCTTATGAGTTCCAGAATCAACCACCCTCTGAGTGAAAAAACTCTCCACAACTCCCATGTCAATCGTTGTAACTTGCTGCTTTTTGACATCTCCACCAATGGAACTAGGGTGGAGGTGTGGGCTTAGGCAGGGTGCTCATTCAGGGGCCGGTGTAGACTCGATGGGCCAAATGGCCTCCTTCTACACTGTAAATTATATGATATCTTTTCTCTAATTTTGTGACCAGAGCTGTCCCCAGCTATGGCCTAACTGGTGGTTTTGTACAGTTCCAGCATAATAAATGCAAAGTAATCATTGAGACCCGCGCCCACATCTTCCACCTTCACATACAAGTTACCTTTTTGGTCTCAAGTTGGCCTTACTCTTTCCTTAGATATCCTCTTGATCTTTATGCATTTTTAAAACATCTATGGGCTTTCCTTAATTTTACTTTTCATGCTAACACTTTCCTAATTTCCTTTTCCTGCGCTTCCTAAACCTCTCTCAGCTTCCTGCAGTATTGAGCTTTCAACACCTGGTATAAGCTTCCTTATTTTGTCTTCTCTAACTCTGTAAGTTCTTTGACATTCCAAATTTGGAACTCCTTTTCTCTCTGGGAGCCTATTTGTTCTGAGCCCTCCCTGGGCGGGAGTCTCTGATCCTGAGGCTAAGTCTTGCCGCCGACGTAAACGCCGTCGTGTTTCACGATGGCGTCAACAGACCCCCAGGAGCAGTGATTCCAGGTCCCGCAGTAGGCCAGCAGGGCACTAGAGTGACCCACGCCGCTCCAGCTACCGATATCGGCTGCGCATGCGCACTGCGACCAGCGCTATTGCGCGCATGCGCGTGGGCTTCCTTCTCCGCGCCGGAGCCGACGCAACACGGCGTAGAGCTACAGGGGCTGCCACGGTGCAAAAGAGGCCCCCAGCCCAAGAGGCCGGCCCGCCAATCGGTAGGCCCCGATCGCGGGCCAGGCCACAGCGGAGGTCCACTCCGGGTCGGACGCCCCCGTCCCTCTCACCACCAGGCCGCCCCCGGAAGGATGCAGGCCGAGGTCCCGCCGAGTAAGACCACACGTGGATTTTATTTGTGGCCACTCGACCCATCCCAGGCGGAGAATCGGCAGGGGTGGCCGTGTAGAGCGGCCCCCGACCAGCACCGCGCCAACCATGTCAGCACCAATGGCGCCGACTCTCCACTCTCTGGAGAATCGGCGGACCAACGTCAGGGCGCCATCGCGCGATTCGCTCCCGGCCCGGCGATTCTCCAGCCCGGCGTGGGCTGAGAGAATCCCGTCCTATCTCCTCCTTGAAAACCTCCCGTTGCTCAGAAAATGATTGACCTTCAAAAAACTCTTTCCAGTCCAGTTTCATCAAATCACATCTCAGCTTAAATAATATCTTAAACTTCAAAACAAAATTAAAAATATAAGTTTTTATTACCATAAGAGAAATTTGACGTTTCACAAGTATAAAATTAGCTTCATTCTTCAAAACAAAATTAAAATATGTGTTTTTATTATCATAAGAGAAATTTGACATTCTACAAGTATAAAATTAGCTTCATTCACCTGAGTTAAATAGGCTATTGAAAACATTTACATTTCACTCAAAGTGCAACTTTTTCAAGGTTTTTTTTTGGCTGTGAGAATTAATGGTGCTGAAGTGCAAGTTTTTGTCCATTAATTAATTGATCAGGGATTGCACTCTGGGGGAACTTCAACAGCTCACCCGATAGAGCATCATAGGATCATTCACAGCAACTTGTGGATTTCTGTGTTATTCTGCACATGTGCAGACTCCAGAACTTGTCCTCAGTTTCTCAGTGGTGTAATGACAGCAAACCTTTGACGGTTTCGCCAACTTTTCCATCACAAAATCTGGGCCATGTTGTGAAATGCTTTGAGACACTTCAGAACGTTCAGTCCTGCTATTTTATTGAATCTATTTCAGATCACATTGAGAGAGTCACATCTTTGTCTCGCTGTGGCCTATCATACTTGTCATTGTGACGAAACCTTCATCTTTTGTCCTTGAGTTGACGTCAAACGCAAATCCCAGAGGTAGGCCGGGACTGAACATTGTGCTGATATCAACTGCGCTGCCAGGTAAATGCAATCAGGAAAGTGGAGACTAGAATCGTGCCTTCACAAAATGAATGCCTTTGGGCAGCACGGTAGCATTGTGGTTAGCACAATTGCTTCACAGCTCCAGGGTCCCAGGTTCAATTCCCGGCTTGGGCCACTGTCTGTGTGGAGTCTGCATGTTCTCCCCGTGTGTGCGTGGGTTTCCTCCGGGTGCTCCGGTTTCCTCCCACAGTCCAAAGATGTGCGGGTTAGGTGGATTGGCCATGCTAAATTGTCCTTAGTGCCCAAAATTGCCCTTAGTGTTGGGTGGTGTTACTGGGTAATGGGGATAGGGTGGAGGTGTGGGCTTAGGTCGGGTGCTCTTTCTAAGAACCGGTGCAGACTCAATGGGCCGAATGGCCTCCTTCTGCACTGTAAATTCTATGATTCTAAATTCTATGATGTGTTCCCTGCTGCATTGAGAAATGTGTTTTTAATTATTCATTCCAATCTCCATCTTTACCACAAAACAGCACTGTTAAGATCGTGTGATGTTATTCCTGATTTGAAGAGTACAGGTTACTATTGGAAAACATTTCATTCAATGGGGTTGGTTCCCCAGAGGAAACAATCACCGAGGAAGCATTGACAGAACCATTATTTCTGTGTGATAGAAATTTGATACGTTTTTGGCCACAGGTTAGCTGAAATATCCTGTAAATAATGATGATAAAGTTCTGAAGTCAGTAAAGGTTTACCTCAATGCAAACAGCGTAAAAAGGTTCTACAACCTTCATATCGGTTTGTTTACTGGTAAACGACACATTTGCCAATTGTATTTGCGGTTTATTTTGTTTGACACAGTTGTAATATTTAATTATTTAGTCAACATATTTTATTTATTTGACAGGTTTATTTATTTAGAAGTCCTGGTTCCAGTACCTATTGATGATGTGCCCACTGGCGATACTCTGAAAGAAACCACAATTAGCAATTTGCATTTGTTTGTCAGTAGAATGTTGCTTATCTATAATAATCTTGCCTTATTCTAACTCAGTGCTGCCACAGTCATATCAAGGCAGTAGTAATGCATGTGTGGGTGCTTTTGATATGCTACTCATGATGTTGACCCGCGCCACTGAGAGCACACTGCAAATAAAACTTGGCATCTTAGCTGTGTTGTCTTGTAAAATACTTTCAACAAATCAATACATTCAGCTGAATGATTTTGTCCTTGTGTTGAATTCAAATCCAAAGGCCCAAACGTATGCAGCGGTGACTGAGAAAGTAATTGAAGTGGATGAAAGATAGAGCAGTGTACGGTGTGACATTTTTTTAAAACCTTGCGACTAACCAGATTCACTGCGCAGGCTGCACTCTTCCAGCAGATTCCTGTATCCTCAAATGAGCTTCCTCATTTTATTCAATTATCAATGAAAATAAGAATGTTGCTGCATTGTACAAGATAACACAAAATAAGATGAGTTTTGCTGACATTCTCTCACCATCAAACAGATCTCTTCTCTTGCTTTTCCACAAAATAGAAAAGCGTTCGGTTTTTACCCGAAACCTGTAGAGGACTATGTAATCAGCACCGATAGATTAGCTTTGCCTAACGAATTAATAGAATATGGCGTGCATTTGAAATATCTTTAAAATAGAAACATCCTAATCATTTCTGTCTAAAAACCTTTTAAAATAGAAAACTGTAATGCTTCTTGGAAAGTGGGTGGTTACACGGACAAAGAATTATCCATTTTATTTACCCCCTATCTTCTCGATATACAGAGAACATTTTTTTAAAATTTATGCTGTTTTTGAGTCTGCTCCTTCCACGTGTTCACACACTTAGTTTGGAGTATTCAATAGATCACAAATTGTACAATTCATGAAAATACAAAGTGTTCACATCATCAAAGTAGATCGCATGTGCAATGGGATGTGCATACTATTTATAATCTCCACAGTGCATATACAGGAGAAATTAAAGTTTAGACAAGCATTTCCATGATCGCTTTTCAATGCTTTGAAAGGAATGGAAAACGGAATCAATCATAGTTACTGAGTTCATCGATAATTCATAAATTACAAACACCCCTGGTGTCGAGGCTTTTATATATCGAATTTATTTGTATGAAAGGACGGTGGTAGGTAGTGGTGACCTTGGTAACGGAGCTTAAGAGGAAAACAGGGTTGTGAGAATGTGACCGATCATGCCAAAATGTGGCAGAATGTGCGACAGTCTGTTCAATAAGGAATTGTCGATTTTTAGCGAGCTTCAGTAAAAGTGGTTCAGGGGCTGTCAGTTGCAGGGTAGCACAGTGGTTAGCACTGTTGCTTCACAGCTCCAGGGTCCCAGGTTCGATTCCCGCCTTGGGTCACTGTCTGTGCGGAGTCTGCACTTTCTCCCCGTGTGTGCGTGGGTTTCCTCCGGGTGCTCCGGTTTCCTCCCACAGTCCAAAGATGTGCAGGTTAGGTGCACTGGCCATGCTAAATTGCCCTTAGTGTCCAAAATTGCCCTTAGTGTTGGGTGGGGTTACTGGGTTATGGGGATGTGTGGGCTTGGGTAGGGTGCTCTTTCAAAGAGCCGGTGCAGACTCGATGGGCCGAATGGCCTCCTTCTGCACTGTAAATTCTATGATTCAAAATGATTGATGATTCAAAGGAACATCTGCCTATATGTACATGGGGCACTGCATTAAAGTAAAGCACGAGAATTAGATAACCAGCCGAGGACAGAGATCTTCAGCATCCCCACCCTAATTGATTTTATGTCCCTTCACATACCAGCAAGGTGTTTTATTCTGTTTGATTTTGTCATATAATAGACATAGACATAGAATTTACAGTGCAGAAAGAGGCCATTCGGCCCATCGAGTCTGCACCGATCCATGGATCACCCTACATAAGCCCACACCTCCACCCTATTCCCGTAACCCAGTAACCCCATCTAAGCCTTTTGGACACGAAGGGCAATTTATCATGGTCAATCTACCTAGCCTGCACATCTTTGGACTGTGGGCGGAAACCGGAGCACCCGGAGGAAACCCACGCACACACGGGGAGAACGTGCAGACTCCGCACAGACAGTGACCCAAGCCGGGAATCGAACCTGGGACCCTGGAGCTGTGAAGCAACTGTGCTAAGCACTGTGCTAACCATGCCGGCCGAATATTACATCATGTTTCCTCGAAGCCCATTTTCACAATTTGTTCAACCTTTTGAGCGCTGAAGGATCTCACCTGCAAAACGATTTGCACTTTCGAGTTGCCCTGGTTTTTAAAAAATTGCACTTAACTTCGAAAGAAGAATTTTCAGCTGTCGTTCTGCCCTTTTCTGTCAAGTCCCACAGTATTCCAATCACACAAGTCCTCTGTGCTCTTGGAATGTTGGCCTTTTTGCATTCCTAATTTCCTTCACTAATTGTTGCTGTAAATAAGCTCTGGGAAACCCCTCTGCCTCTCCCCCCTTCTTCTGAGTTACTCCTTGAAGTCTATCTCTTTGATAAAGCTTTCAGGGATTTTCCCCAAGGGCTTCAGAACCTTATCATCATTGTTAAACGAGGGATCTGTCGGAAGTAGTCTTCTATCTTTTAGAAACTATTCCACGTCTCGGCTACAAGACAGTGGATTTTACTGGGTCACGGATTAGCTGAAAAGTCAAGTGGCACTATGGGCCTAAAGCCCTCTGAAGTATTTACTTTACTAAATACCAGCAGCTTAAACTCAACCACGCAATCAGATATTCATATTTTATTAATCAACATTGACATGAATTTCCTGAGTGTTAGGTATTCAATACTATGGAGTTCATTCAGAATAAGGAGGGCTACCTGTCTGCCATCAGATCCAGCCCCATAGTGCCAACCCATCTTGAAAAACACCGGAAACACGATTTCACAATTGATAACCCTCCCTGAGTAACCTTCTCAGGACATCTGATGGGTCACAGCAGTAAGAGGTGATCAGATAGTCAATGCTGAATAATTCAATAACGTTGAATCATTTGAGGTCATTTTTACGGCTCACCATTATGGTGCACAGTTAGGCCACATTACTTGATCTGGGTGCAAGAGTTTATAAGAGCTCCCTGCTTCGGTCTTTGTTGCCTTTGGCAAGTAAGTTAAATTACACTTCACTCAGTATCGCATTGCTGTCCTGCTCTTCATTGATTTGGCTTGGTTACAGGGACGAGGTGGTCCATTCAATTAGATCGTGGCTGATCTATTTTCCTGCCTTTGTTCCCTAATCTGTGTTGCCCTCACCTGACAGAAATCTAGCAGCCTCAGTGTTAAAAATGTCACGGCCAGACCCGCAGTCTCCACAGTCTTTTGATTGAGCGAGTTCCAGACTTTGTTCGAAAAGGTGCATCGGGATTTCAGCTCTGAATAGCCCTACCTCTAATTTAAGATGATGGATGCGATTTAACGTGCAAAAAACAGAGTTCCGTTTGGGCACATGTGACCTGGGAAGCCCCACCCCAGGTACCATTACGATTGGTCCACATTTATGTGGGTCAGTGCTAAACGGCGCCATGGGTCAGTCTCCCAGGTATGGATAGTCATTCCTAGGCCTTGGGAGAATCAGGCGAGGACATATTTAAATGAGCCGAATGGATCACTCAAATATGCAAATCTGGAACTTGCCCAGCAAGGGCGGGATCCAGATCACGGCGACTCACGAGATCTCGTTAGGTATCGTGAGGTGTTGTGAGCGGCGCAAATCTCACGAGATTTAACGGCCTTGCCGCGTCACCAAGTCGGCTGCGGCGAAGTCGTCCGATCGTGCCCGACGTCTTTTGTTCTGGATTTCCCCATCTGAATAAATAGTTTACCTGCGTGAAAAACAGGAAAGGATATTGGATAAAAATCCGATACTTCTCGTGTGGGAGAAACCATTTGCAACAGCGCTACAGGTGAACAACCTCGGGCGGGTTTCTCCCCTACCCGACGGGGCGGGCCCTGCCGGCGCCGAGGAGCGGCGTGAACCGCTCCGGCATCGGGCCGCCCGGAAGGTGCTAGGCTGGCGCCGGCGGGGTTGGCGCCGCGCCAATCGGCGCCGAAGGGCCTCCACCGGCCGGCGCGAGTTGCCGCATGCGCGGGAGCGCCAGCGTGTGCTGCCGTCATTCCAGCGCATGCGCAGGGGGGGTTTTCTCCGCACTGGCCAAGGCGGAGGCTGATAGCAGCCGGCGCAGAGGGAAAGAGTGTCCCCACGGCACAGGCCCGCCCGCGGATCGGTGGGCCCCGTTTGTGGGCCAGGCCACCGTGGGGGCATCCATGGGGCCAGATACCCGCGTGCCCCCCCCCCCCCCCCGAGGACTTTGCAGGCGGCCCGTAGAGCCAGGTACCGCCGGTACGGACCTGGTTTGATTTATGCGGGCAGGACCGGCCAAAGTTCGGTGATAACCAACTCAAAGGCCCTCCCAAAGGCCCTATCTCATGAGGAACGATAAATCCTGTAGCATTTAATGATAACTGCTTCCTTCCCAACAGGCGATTTTACAGTTCTACAATTCATGTTTTATTCAACACAAGTGCAATAATTAGAAGTTTAAAATGACATCTTCTAATTCGATTTTAAGAATTGTTGCAAACAAATTGAAAAGGAAAACATTACTCCACAAGAATGCTAACTGGACGCATTCTCAAAGTGAAAGTTTCAACATATTGATATTTATTTAGAAAATGTCACGCTGCTTTTACTGGCCTGATCCTACTGTCAATAGTGAGTGAATACAAGACACAGATTGTAGAAACGGCAGCATCATACATCTGTGCAAATGAAGAAGTTTCTTGAAGCTCAGGGGGGGACTGCTCGTGATGCATTGTTTTTGCAGGATTAAAATCAGAACACTAGAAATAGTCCTGAAACCTGCGGTGATTCACACTTTAAAAAAATATATATATTTACTCAACCCCCCCCCCAACAAAAAGAAAGAAACAAGAACACAACAATCAGAAATTATACATTGGATTTCCCCCACATACAATAACCCCCCACATAACATTTAAGAGCACAAATAGGGAAAACCTTCACCCAAACGCTACCCCAAAAGAACCCCCCCCGCCGCCCCTGGGTTGCTGCTGCTGCTGATCTCCTCCTAACGCTCCGCGAGATAGTCTAGGAACGGTTGCCACCGCCTGTGGAACCCCTGCACAGACCCTCGCAAGGCAAACTTTATCCTCTCCAGCTTGATGAACCCTGCCATGTCATTGATCCAAGCTTCCACACAAGGGGGCTTTGCATCTTTCCACAGTAGCAAAATCCTCCGCCGGGCTACCAGGGACGCAAAGGCCAGAATACCGGCCTCTTTCGCCTCCTGCACTCCCGGCTCGTCCGATACCCCAAATAATGTCAATCCTCAGCTCGGCTTGACCCGGGCGTTCACCACCTTGGACATAGTCCTCCCAAAACCCCTCCAAAACCCATCCAGCGCCGGGCACGACCAGAACATGTGGACGTGATTTGCTGGGCTCCCCAAGCACCTCCCACATCTGTCCTCCACCCCAAAGAACCCACTCATCCTCACCCCTGTCATATGCGCTCTGTGAGTAACTTTGAACTGTATTAGGCTGAGCCTGGCGCAAGAGGAGGAAGAATTAATCCTACTCAGGGCACCAGCCCACAGACCCTCATCTTTCTCCTCCCCAAGCTCCTCCTCTCACTTGCCCTTTAACTCCTCCACCGAGGCCTCCTCATCTTCCTTCAGCTCCTGGTAAATTGCCAAAACCTTGCCTTCTCCAACCCATAAACCCGTAATCACCCTGTCCTGAATCCCCTGTGCCGGGAGCAGTGGGAATTCCCTCACCTGCCGCCTCACAAATGCCCTCACTTACATGTACCTGAAAGCGTTTCCCGGGGGTAGCCCAAACTTCTCCTCCAGCGCCCCTAGGCTCGCAAACGTCCCATCGATGAACAGGTCCTCCATTCTTCTAATCCCTGCCCGATGCCAGCTCCGAAACCCCCCATCCATCCTTCCCAGGACAAACCGATGGTTCTCCCGAATCGGGGACCAAACCGAGGCACCCACCTCGCCCCTGTGTCGCCTCCACTGCCCCCAGATCTTCAGCGTCGCCGCCACCACCAGACTCATGGTGTACCTTGTCAGCGAGAGCGGCAGCAGTGCCGTCACCAGCGCCCTCAGGCTCGTGCCCACACAGGATGCCATCTCTAGCCACACAGGATGCCATTCGCTAAAACAAATCCCATGATGCTCCTGCTTACCCGTTTGAAAAAGGCCTTGGGGATCATAATGGGAAGGCACTGGAACACAAAGAGAAACTCGGGAGGACCATCATTTTGACTGACTGCACCCTACCCGCTCGTGAGAGTGGCAGCATATCCCATCTTTTAAAATCCTCCTCCATCTGCTCCACCAACTGCGTCAAATTGAGCTTGTGCAGGGCCCCCCAACTCCTAGCTACTTGGATCCCTAGATACCGAAAGCTCCTTTCCGCCATATTCAGCGGTAGCTCGTCTATCGCCCTTTCCTGGTCCCCTGAATGCATCACAAAGAGCTCACTCTTCCCTACGTTGAGTTTATACCCCGAAAAGTCCTCAAACTCCCTAAGGATCCACATGACCTCCGCCATCCCGTCCACTGGATCCGCAACATACAACAACAGGTCATCGGCATACAACGACACCCGGTGTTCCTCTCTGCCCCAAACCAATCCCCTCCATTTCCTGGACTCCCTCAGTGCCATGGCCAGCGGCTCAATTGCCAGTGCAAACAACAAGGGGGATAAGGGGCACCCCTGCCCCATCCCCCGGTACAGCTGAAAGTACTCCGACCTCCGCCGGTTCATAGCCACACTCGCCACTGGGGCTCTATATAGCAGCCTGACCCAACTGATGAACCCCTTCCCGAATCCAAACCTCCACAACACTTCCCAAAGATACTCCCACTCCACCCGATCAAATGCCTTCTCCAAGTCCATAGCTGCCACTACCTCCGCTTCCCCCTCCACCGAGGGCATCATAATCACATTGAGGAGCCTCCGCACATTTGTATTTAGCTGCCTACCCTTCACAAATCCCGTCTGGTCCTCATGAATCACCCCCGGGACACAGTCCTCAATTCTCGTAGCCAGCACCTTCGCCAGCAACATAGCGTCAACATTGAGGAGTGAGAACGGTCTATACGACCCACATTGCAATGGATCCTTGTTCCGCTTCAAGATCAAAGAAATCAGCGCCATGGACATTGTCGGGGGCAAGGTCCCCCCCTCCCTCGCCTTATTTAAAGTCCTCACTAGCAATCCTGTTGAATTCAACCGGGAACCCATCCGGCCCCGGGGCCTTCCCCGCCTGCATGCTCCCCAATCCTTTAAACAGCTCCTCCAGCCCAATCGGTGCCCCCAAACCAGCCACCTCCTCCTCCTCCACCCTTGGGAACCTCAGCTAATCTAGGAATCGTCGCATCCCCTCCTCCCCCCGCTGGGGGCTCAGGCCTGTACAGATCCCCATAGAAGTCCCTAAATACCTCGTTTATTCTCACCGCACTCCGCACCGTATTTCCCCCTCTATCCTTAACTCCACCAATCTCCCTCGCTGCCTCCCTCTTACGAAGCTGATGTGCCAGCATCCGACTCGCCTTCTCCCCATACTCATACGTCGCCCCCTGCGCTTTCCTCCACTGTGCCTCTGCTTTCCCCGTGGTCAGCAGGTCGAATTCCGTCTGGAGGTTCCGTCGCTCCCTAAGTAGCCCCTCCTCGGGGGCCTCTGCATACCTCCTGTCCACCCTTAAAATCTCCCCCACCAACCTCTCCCTCTCCCTCCCCTGTCTCTTCTCCCTGTGGGCCCTAATGGAGATTAGCTCTCCCCTGACAACCGCCTTCAACGCTTCCCAGACTACCCCCACCTGCACCTCCCCGTTGTCGTTGGCCTCCAAATATCTTTCAATACACCCCGCACCCGCCCGCACACCCCCTCAGCCGCCAACAGTCCCACATCGAGGTGCCACAGCGGGCGCTGGTCCCTCTCCTCCCCCAACTCCAGCTCCACCCAATGCGGGGCGTGGTCCGAGATGGCTATGGCCGAATATTCCGTTCCCTCCACTTTCGGGATTAGCGCCCTACTCAAAATGAAAAAATCTATCCGGGAATAGGCTCTATGGATGTGGGAAAAGAAGGGAAATTCCCTGGCCAGCGGCCTGGCAAACCTCAATGGATCCACTCCCCCCATCTGGTCCATAAACCCCCTGAGCACCTTGGCCGCAGCCGGCCTCTTACCCGTCCTGGACCTAGAACCGTCCAGTGCTGGGTCCAGCACCGTGTTGAAGTCCGCCCCCATTATTAAGCTTCCTACCTCCAGATCCGTAATCCGACCCAGCATGCGTTTCATAAATCTGGCATTATCCCAATTCGGGGCATATACGTTCACCAGAACCACCCGCACCCCCTGCAACCTACCACTCACCATCCCATATCGACCTCCATTATCCACTACAATATTCATTGCCTCAAACGACACCCGCTTCCCCACCAGTATTGCAACCCCTCTGTTCTTCGCATCCAGCCCTGAATGAAAGACCTGCCCTACCCATCCCTTTCTCAGCCTAACCTGATCTGCCACCTTCAGATGTGTCTCCTGGAGCATAACCACGTCTGCCTTCAGTCCCTTTAAGTGCGCTAACACCCATGCCCTCTTGACTGGTCCGTTCAGGCCCCTCACATTCCAAGTTATCAGCCAGATCGGGGGGCTACTCGCACCCCCCCGCCCCCTCCCCCCGCCGACTAGCCATCTCCTTTTCTAGGCCAGCCACGTGCCCGCGCCTCCCCGACTACCTCTCCTACTTCCAGCTCCCCTTTGGCCAATGCAGCAGCAACCCAGCTCTTCCCCTCTCCAAAACCCCTCCCCCCGCTAGATCCTCATCTAGCCATTTTGCTCCCCCCATGACACTCCCGTAAGTCAGCTGACTCCTGCTGACCCTGGCATCTCCCGCCATTCCATTGAACCCCCAGTGGGAGAATCCCCCCAGCCCTAGCAGTCAGTGCGCGCTCCTCTCCAGCACCGCCCTTCACCCCCCCCGGCCCCGCCCCCATCCTTCCCTAACACAGGAAAAGGCCCGCGCTTTCCTGAGCCGGCCCCGCCCCCTCTGGCGCAGCTCCTTTTTGCGGCCTTACCCCAACTCCCCATCCCCGCGCCTCCACCCCCCCTCTTCCTCCGCGGGGCCCTGCCCCTCCAACACCGACACCCACACTCTCTCACAGCCCCCACATCAAATCCATTCACCCATCCCCACCCAGCACCAAAACAAAAAGAATATTCCCCAAACGCAGTAAACACAGTAAACATCCCCCCACGACAAACCCTCAATTTGAGTCCAACTTTTCAGTCTAAATAAAGTTCCATGCCTCATCGGGCATTTCAAAATAGTGGACTCCAGTCCTGGTAAATTCGGATCTCCATGTTCTCCCACCTGCTGTTCCGCTCTTTTTTGGCCCATCTCAGGACACACTCTCTGTCCATAAAGCGGTGAAACCTCACCACTACAGCCCTTGGCGGTTCGTTGGCTTTGGGTATCCTTGCCAGGACCCGATGAGCCCCATCCAGCTCCAGGGGCCTCGGGAAAGCTCCCGCGCCCATCAGCGAATTGAGCATCGTGCTCATATATGCCCCAGCATCGGGCCCCTCCACTCCTTCAGAGAGACCCAGAATCTGAAGATTCTTCCTCCTGGACCTATTCTCCAGGTCCTCGAATTTTTCCACCCACCTCTTGTGCAGCGCCTCGTGCGCCTCCACCTTCACCGCCAGGCCCAAGATCTCGCCCTCGTTCTCCGAGGCTTTTTGCCGCACCTCCCGGATCGCCGCCCCTTGGGCCTTCTGGGTATCCACAAGCTTCTCAATCGCCTCCTTCATTGGCGCCAGCATTTCTGTCCTCAGCTCCTCAAAGCAGCGTTAAGAAACTCCTGCTGCTCCTGCGACCACTGCGCCCACGCTGCTTGGTCTCCACCCGCCGCCATCTTGCTTTTCCTCCCTCGCACTTTTCGCTGCACCAGAATCACTTTTTAACCGCTCCACTCCTGGTCCAATCCATATAATGGCGGGGGGACCTTGCTGTCACCTTCCCACACTGGAAGCCGTCGAACAATTGCCGTTGGGGCCCCTCCCGGCGGGAGCTGCCGAAAGTGCGACCTGCCTAGGCATAGCCGCAACCGGAAGTCGAAACGCGGTGATTCACACTTATGGGGCATTTTTTTCCACTCCACAAATTTCAGAATGATTTGCATTACAGCTTTGATGTCAAACTCACCATTATTCTGATAATGAATTCTGCTCCATTGCCTTTCATGTGAGAGAGCTTGCTTTCGACGTGGGAGAGGAACCAGTGGCCAAGTCACTAATCTTATGACTGCAATGCATAAAGTCCAAGGGCATTAGCAGCTGCAGTGGAGAAAAATGCAGCTATTTGGCTATAGTGTACTTCACTCTCCCAATCATGAGAAAACAGACTAAGGTCCTTTGGAGTTTGATGCACGATCAATTAAACTCAAAGACGAGGTTGTAACATAACTGAAGGCTTTAATCGACTGGAACTGTTCCCCAGCAGCTTCGGTACCGAAAGTGAGGGCTTCTGGGACGGCACCGGTTCTTATACCCCACCCGTCAAGGCGGAGCTACGTACCAACAGCCAATGGTAAACTCCTAGGTTTAACCAATGGTCTTCAGCCTCTTGTGTACTGTAATACCTGATAATACCACATTCACCCCCTGTTAAAAAAGTGTCCAGCGGGGGTAGTGGCCAGTGGTTACAATTGCATCTACATGGTATGATCAGATATGGAGGTACCGGGATACCTCTTTACAGAGTTGTCGAGAATATTTTACAAGTGGGGAAGATATATACATTCAGTGTTCATTTACAGTTACAGTGAAACAATCAGTGGGTCGGGTGGCCTGCTCGTCCTCCTGGATCGTCTGGGCTTCGGTGGTGATTCTGGTGGGGTTCCGGCCGTCTGCGACTCCGGGAGCGTGGCGTCAGTATCTATGGCAGCTTCGTCATCCCTAGATGGCGCTGGTGGGGCCAACGGATGGGCCGAGAGGGGGCGCCTGTAGGGGGCATCGGTGGGTGGGATGGCCTAGGTAGGAGTGGCGGGAGGACTGACCCTCCAGTGAGGTGCTGTGAGGGGGGGGGGGTTAATGGTTCGGGTGCACGTGGGGTTCCGAAGGGAGACTGTATCTTGCCGGCCGTCAGGGAACGCCACGTAGGCATACTGGGGGCTAGCGTGCAGCAGGTGGACGCTCTCGACCAACGGGTCCGACTTGTGCGCCCGCATGTGCTTCCGAAGCAGGATGGGTCGGGTGTCGCTAGCCAGGTTGGGAGCGAGGTCCCGGGGAAAACAAGGAGACGTTCATGAGGTGTCTGATTGGTAGTTGTACAGAGCAGCGACCGGATAGCGTGGAGGGCCACCGGGAGGACGTCTTGCCAGCGGGAGACTGGGAGATTTCTGGACTGTAGGGCCAGTAGAACGGTCTTCCAGACCGTTCCGTTCTCCCTCTCTACCTGTCCGTTTCCCCGGGGGTTGTAACTGGTCGTCCTGCTTGACGCGATGCCCTTGCTGAGCAGGAATTGACGCAGTTCGTCACTCATAAAGGAGGACCCCCTATCACTGTGTATGTACGCGGGGAAACCGAACAGTGTAAAGATACCCTGGAGGGCCTTGATGACGGTGTTTGCGGTCATGTCGGGGCAGGGGATGGTGAATGGGAACCGGGAGTACTCGTCAATCACGTTCAGGAAATACGTGTTGCGGTCGGTGGAGGGGAGGGGGCCTTTGAAGTCCATGCTGAGGCGTTCAAAGGGACGGGAAGTCTTTATCAGGTGCGCTCTCTCCGGCCGGTAGAAGTGCGGTTTGCACTCCGCGCAGATTTGGCAGTCCCTGGTGACAGTCCTGACCTCCTCGATGGAGTAGGGCAGGCTGCGGGTCTTAATGAAGTGGAAAAAAGTGGTGACCACCAGGTGGCAGAGGTCCTCGTGGACGGCTCGGAGGCGGTCCACTTGTGCGGTGGCACACATGCCGCGGGACAGGGCATCGGAAGGCTAGTTTAGCTTCCCAGGATGGTACAAGATCTCATAGTTGTTGGTGGAGAGTTCTATCCTCAACCGTAAGATCCTGTCGTTCTTTATCTTGCCCCGCTGTGCATTATCAAACATGAACGCCACCGACCGTTGGTCAGTGAGGAGAGTGAATCTCCTGCCGGCCAGGTAATGCCGCCAATGACACACAGCTTCTACTATGGCTTGCGCCTCTTTTTCGACCGAGGAATGGCGAATTTCTGAAGCATGGAGGGTACGGGAGAAGAAGGCCACGGGTCTGCCCGCTTGGTTGAAGGTGGCGGCCAGAGCTACGTCGGACGCATCGCTCTCGACCTGGAAGGGGAGGGACTCGTCGATGGCGCGCATCGTGGCCTTTGCAATGTCTGCTTTGATGCGGCAGAAGGCCTGGCGGGCCTCTGTCGACAGGGGGAAGGTTGTGGACTGGATTAGGGGTCGGGCTTTGTCTGCTTAGTTAGGAACCCACTGGGCGTAATAGCTGAAAAACCCGAGGCAGCACTTCAGGTCCCTGGGGCAGTGAGGGAGGGGGAACTCCATAAGGGGGCGCATGCATTCAGGGTCGGGGCCTATAACTCCATTTCGCAGTACGTAGCCAAGGATGGCTAGGCGGTCGGTGCTAAATACGCATTTATCCTTATTATCCGTTAAGTTAAGGATTTTCGTGGTCTGGAGAAATTTCTGGAGGTTGGTGTCGTGGTCCTGCTGGTCATGGCCGCAGATGGCGACATTATCCAGATACAGGAACGTTGCGCGTAAGCCGTATCGGTCAACCATTCGGTCCATCTCACGTTGGAAGACCGAGACCCCATTAGTGGCACCAAAGGGAACCCTTAAAAATTGGTAGAGCCGCCCATCTGCTTCGAAGGCAGTGTGCTTGCGGTCACTAGTGCGGAGGGGTAGCTGATGGTAAGCGGACTTAAGATCCACCGTGGAGAAGACCTTGTATTGCGCGATCCTGTTTACCAGGTCGGATATGCGGGGGAGAGGGTACGCATCCAGCTACATAAACCTGTTGATGGTCTGACTGTAGTCAATGACCATCCTATGTTTCTCCCCGGTCTTTACCACCACTACTTGAGCTCTCCAGGGACTGTTGCTAGCTTCAATGACCCCTTCCCTCAATAGCCTTTGGACCTCTGACCTGATGAATGTCCGGTCCTGGGCACTGTACCGTCTGCTCCTGGTGGCGACGGGTTTGCAATCCAGGGTGAGGTTCGCAAACAGGGAAGGCGGGTCGACCTTAAGGGTCGCGAGGCCGCAGACAGTAAGGGGGGTATAGGGCCGCCGACTTTAAAGGTCAGGCTTTGTAAGTTACATTGGAAGTCCAGCCCCAGGAGGGTAGCCGCGCAGAGGTGCGGCAGGACATAAAGGCGGAAATTGTTGAATTTCCTGCCTTGGACAGTGAGGTTCGCTAGGCAGAACCCCTTTATCTCCACCGAGTGTGACCCGGAGGCCAGGGAGATTCTTTGGTTTACAGGGTGGGTAACAAGTGAACAGCGCCTTACCGTGTCGGGGTGTATAAAGCTCTCCGTGCTCCCAGAGTCGATCAGGCAAAACGTCTCGTGGCCGTTGATGAACACTGTCGTCGTTGCAGTCGCGAGTGTCCGAGGTCAATTTTGGTCCAGAGTCACAGAGGCCAGATGGAGCAGTTGCGGGTTGTGGTCGGGCAGCGTGTAGTTGGCCGTGCTGGGGGCCTGGGGCCCCATCCAAGATGGCGTCTCCCATGGATCGCACATGGTGGTCGGGGATGGAAAAATGGCGGCAGGGATGGACAAAATGGCGGCGCCCATCCGTCCAGCGTGGTGTCCGAGGGGCAAGATGGCCGCGCCCGTGGGTCGGACATGGCCCTAGGAGAGGGGGGTGGCGGTGAGTGCTGGCCACCTGGGGCCCGAGGGGAAGATTGCTGCGGCGGTCCGGAGTCACTGAAGACCGCAGCCACGGCTCGTGCGTGGCAGACCCCCACAAAATGGCTCTTCATGTCGCACCCTTTGCAGGTGGAGGTGCGGGCCGGGCAGCGCGTGCGGGCCTGCTTCGCCTGCCCGCAGAAGAAACAGCGGGGCCCGACGGAGTTAGCGGGCCGTCTTACAGCGCAGGCCTGCGGGGACACGGACAAGGTCAATGGGGCTGCCGATGCGGGATGCCACGCAGCACAGGGGGCCGCTGTGCAGTCGGGCGCTTAGGACTGCACGTTTCTGGAAGCAACATCCATGGACCCCGCCAGGGCCCGTGCCTCTCTCAGTCCCAGTGTGTCCTTTTCTAAGAGTCTTTGGCAGATGTCTGAGGAGCTCATACCTGCTACGAAGGCATCCCGGATTAGAAGTTCCGTGTGCTCTCTGCCCGAAACTTGCGGCAGCCACAGTTTCTGCCCAGCACCAGTAGCGTACGGTAGAAGTCCTCCAGCGATTCCCCGGGGCTTTGACGTCTAGTTGCGAGCAGGTGACGTGCGTAGACCTGGTTTACAGGATGGATATAATGTCCTTTTAACAGTTCGATCGCAGCATCGTAGTCCTCCGCCTCTCCGATGAGGGTGAAGATTCCAGGGCTTACTCTCGAGTGCAGGAGGCGCAGTTTCTGTTCTCCTGAGGGGGTGCCTCCGGCCGTCTCGAGGTAGCCTTTAAAGCACGCCAGCCAGTGCTTAAATATCGCCGCCAAGTTCTCCGCGTGGGGGCTGAGTTGTAGACACTCCGGCTTGATTCGGAGATCCATTCTTTCAGCTTAAGTCTAGTCGATTAAATTGATGCACGATCAATTAAACTCAAAGACGAGGTTGTAACATAACTGAAGGCTTTAATCGACTAAAACTGTTCCCCAGCAGCTTCGGTACCGAAAGTGAGGGCTGCTGGGATGGCACCGGTTCTTATACCCCGCCCGTCAAGGCAGAGCTACGTACCAACAGCCAATGGTAAACTCCGAGGTTTAACCAATGGTCTTCAGCCTCTTGTGTACTGAAATACCTGATAATACCACAGAGTTACAAACAAGGCCTTTATTGGAACTACAGCAAGGCCTTATGATGTCCCAACTTGGCACACCAGATAGCCCTGATTCAAGGATTACACAGATGGCTGTACTCCAGATGCAATGACAAGTGGCATATGCCAATTAGTTGTTTCTGGCTATCTATGTCCTGTCACGGCTATCGATTAGGTTTACATCATGCATAGTATATGAGAGCAATTAACCAATAAGAACATGGGCACATCTACTTAATTATAATATTCAATCAATACAAAGACACGCACATGCTGTCCTCTAATATTTATCGCTGGTTTATCGTTATCAGGCTTGTGCGTATCAATCACCCCCTCTAACCTACAATGCCTTTCCCAAGGTAAAAATGTTTCTGCCTCCCTTTCTGTCTGCTCCAGACAATTTGGCACCAGAGCAAAATGGTGAGCAATCCCACATTGTTCATTGTCATTCTTGAGAACGACCACCTGTGACTTCCGGTGGCGGCCATGGAGTAAACGGTCGCACATACAGCACCTCTCTCCTTTAGTGTTTTTTTCATGGTGTTTAAGCCGGATTTTTCAGAAAATTTCTTAACGTAAGTTGATCAAAAGGAGAGGAAAAGGAGGTGACCTTCAGTTTATGGAATCGTGTCTAAATAAGAGTCGAAAAAGGAGAAACCAAACGATGAGTGAAAGCAAGAATCAGAGGTCATCGAGCTCAATGGTAATGAGACAAAGTGCGTCCACGCCAGCTCACTGGTCGATGGAGCAATGTGTCGAGTACCTGGATGAGAAGTTTGCCCGGCATCGCAAGGAGTGTACAGAAGATGGAACCCAGATGATAGCCTCGAGATGGTTGACCTGGTGGAGGAGAAAATGACGACCCAGGGACAGGACATTCTAAAGCTCCAGGAGCTGGTGACTGAACGAGAGGGGGAGTCCACTGCAATGGCTTTGGAAATTAGCATACTACAGGACAGCCAGAAACCACTGTAGATAAAGTGGAAGACTTGGAGAACCGGCCTCACGGGCAAAATATCCGAATCGTCGGGCTGCCAGAGGGGAAGGAGGGATCAGATGCGGGAGCGTATGTGGGGAAGATGTTGCAGGAGATTGTCGGGGCCAATGTGTTTGACAAGCCGCTGGAGGTGGACCGGGTGCACAGGATGCTCGTACGTAAGCCCCAGGGTCGTGAGCCCCCGAGGGCTATGGTGGTGCGGTTACATCGATTCCTCGACAAGGAGCGTATCATGAAGTGGGCCAGGCAGACAAAACGGTCCATGTGGGAAGGATCAGAGATCCGGGTGTACTGAGACTGGGGGCTAGAACTCGCAAAGAGGAGAGCAAGTTTCAACAAAGTTAAGGCGGCCCTGTTTGAGAAAGACATTAAATTTGGACTGTTATACCCGGCGCATCTTTGGGTGACCTACGAGAACCGGGAGCTGTACTTTAATTCTCTGAAAGAGGTGGTTACTTTCATGAAAGACAATAATCTGGCTTACGGGCTCTTAAATTCTAACTGTGGTGGGCTGAGTTTGAGGGAAGGGATAGAGTGGCGGGGAGGAGAGAAAAATGGTTCTGTGTTCTGCTTTGTCTTGTTTAAAATTTCAGTCTTTTAATTCTGTGAGTTAAGTTGCGATGTTCGGGAAGAAAAGGGTTTGGGTGTTTTATTTATTTATTTTTAAATATTTTTCTCTCTTCTTGCGTAATTTGATTTTGATTTATTCTCTGTAACAAAGATGGTTGATTCTTGCATGCATAATTTCGATTAAGCTGCTTGAAGCTTCTTCTGTTGTGTTTGATTCTCTTTGAAAGTGATGGGACTGATAAGAATCGGTCAAAGGGGGAGGGGTAGAACCTGGCAATCTGGTGTAACGACTTTTAAACTCAAACTGTGGTGGTCTGAGTTTGGGGGAAGGGACAGGATGGCGGAGAGGTGAGAAAAATGGTTCTGTTTTTTGCTATGTCTTGTTTAAAATTTTGGTCTTTTAATTCTGTGAGTTACGTTGCGATGTTCGGGAAGAAAAGGGTTTTGGTGGGTGTTTTTTTCTTTCCTCTCTTCTTGTGTAATTTGATTTTGATTTATTGCTTTATGTACTGGATCACAGAGGGAAGAACTTTTAAGATGCGATGGGGTGTTTTAGTTTCTGCAAGAAGGAGGGTTGATTCTTGCATGCATAATTTCGCTTAAGCTGCTTGAAGCTTCTTCTTTTGTGTTGGATGCTGTTTGAAGGTGATAGGACTGATAAGAATCAGTTAAAGGGGAGGGGTTTGCCTCGTTACCTGTGAGGTGGGGGATGGTTTGTTTGCTTTCTGGGATTGTTGTTGCTGTGTTGAGTGCTTGTGTTATTGCTAGGTGTGATAGAATCTGGCAGTCGGCAGGCATTTTGGCGCCAGAGGGTGGGAGATGCTGAGCTAGCTGGATAGCTGGTTCACGGGAGCAAAGTGGGGGGAGAGCTGAGGAAAGACGAAGTGGGGGGGGGCAGGAGGGGGGGACTGCTGACGGGTAAGGGACAGTTAGGAGATGGAGATCAGATGGCGGTCGCCGCCGCGGGGGGGATCAAGTGAGATGCGAAACACGGGCTAGGAACTGGCCTAGGAAAGGTCACGGTTGACCGATAGGGGATGGGGGGGGAAAAGACCCCCTGACCAAACTGGTTACATGGAATGTTCGTGGACTGAACGGGCCGGTTAAGAGAGCTTGTGTGTTCGCACACCTGAGACAGTTAAAAGCGGATGTGGCTATGTTACAGGAGACACACTTGAAGCTGGGAGACCAAATTAGATTAAAGAAGGGATGGGTCGGGCAAGTGTTTCACTCAGGACTGGACTTAAAACAAGAGGGGTGGCTGTCCTGATTAATAAAAGGGTGACATTCGAGGTGGGGAGGATAGAGGTAGACCCGGGAGGCAGATTCATTATGGTTAGCGGGAAGCTAGAGGGAATGGCAGTGGTGCTGGTGAATATATATGCCCCAAACTGGGATGATGTCGCGTTTATCAGGAAGGTACTGGGGAAGATCCCAGACCTTGACTCGCACTGGCTGATCATGGGGGGGTGACCTTAATACGGTCCTGGACCCGGGGGTGGACCGGTCAAGTGCTAGGTCGGGGGATCTATCAGCAATGGCCAAGGAACTGCGGGGGTTCATGGAGCGCATGGGAGGGGTGGATCCGTGGAGATTTGAGAGACCAAGAAGCAGGGAATATTCATTCTATTCCCATGTACATAAGATGTACTCCAGGATAGATTTCTTCCTGCTCGATAAAACACTGCTAGCAGGGGTTGAGGACACTGAGTACTCAGCAATTGTGGTCTCAGCTGATGCACCACACTGGGTAGACCTACGGGCAGACACGGGAATGTCCCAGTGCCCACAGTGGAGACTAGATACAGGGCTGTGAGTGGATGAGGAGATCTGTGAGCGAGTGAGAGAGGCCATTCGGGGGTACATAAAGATCAATGACACGGGAGAGACTGCAGCTGGGGTGGTCTGGGAGGCACTGAAAGCGGTCATGAGAGGGGAATGTATTTCGATTCGGGCCCACAGGGGTAAAATTGAGCGGTCGGAGCTGGACAGGTTGGTAGGAGAAATCTTACAGGTGGACAGGAGATACTCGGAGTCTCCAAATGAGGAGCTCCTGAAGGAGCGTCAGAGACTTCAAATGGAGTTTGGACTCCTGTCCACAGGAAAGGCGGAGGGTCAGCTGAGGAGGGTAAAAGGGACAATATATGAACATGGGGATAAAGGCAGCAGGATGCTGGCACATCAGCTGAGGAAACAGGAGGCAGTGAGAGAAATAGGGAAAATAAAAGATTTGAGGGGGAAGACGGTGACGGACCCGGGGGCGGTGAATGAAGTGTTTCATGAATTTTATAGCCAGCGATACGAGTCGGAACCCCCGATGGGGGACGAGGGCATGAATCAATTCCTGGGGAGGCTAGAGTTCCCGAAAGGGATTGTGGTCTCAGGTCATGCACCATGAGGAGCTGGTGGAATCCCTGGGGGGCCCGATTGAGCTTGGGGAGGTGATCGAGGGACTCGGGGTGATGCAATCGGATAACGCCCCAGGACCTGATGGGTTCCCAGTGGAATTTTATATGACGTTCTCTGGGTTACTGGGGCCGCTCCTGGTTAAGGCTTTCAACGAGTCCAAGGAGCTGTGAGTACTCCCCCCAACGTTATCACAGGCATCAATTTCTCTCATCCTGAAGCGTGACAAGGATCCGGAGAGCTGTGGATCGTACAGGCCAATCCTCCCTCTTGAATGCAGTTGCCAAATTATTGGCAAAGATCCTGGCCACTCGAATAGAGGATTGTGTCCCGGAGATAATTGGGGAGAATCAGATGGGATTTGTAAAGGGCAGGCACCTGACATCCAACATTAGACAGCTTCTTAATGTAATTATGATGCCAGAGGAGGGGCACGAGGCTGAGGTGGTAGTCGCCATGGACGCGGAGAAGGCTTTTGACCGAGTGGAGTGGAAGTATCTATGGGATATTTTCGGCAGTTTTGGGTTTGGGCAGGGATTTTTGGAGTGGGTCCGGCTACTGTACCAGGCCCCGGTGGCAAATGTAAGAACTAACCGAGTTCAGTCAAATACTTTAGTCTTTGTCGGGAGACAAGGCAGGGATGCCCGCACTCCCCATTACTGTTTGCCATGGCCATAGAACCCTTCGCAATGGCTCTGAGAGTAGCGAATACCTGGAGGGATATAGTGAGAGGGAGGGTGGAGCACAGTCTCTCTCTATGCGGACGATTTGTTGCTTTATATCACGGACCTGGTGGGAGGATGACCAAAATCATGGAGGTATTAGGAGAATTTGGGCGATTTTCAGGCTATAAGTTAAATATGGGAAAAAGCGAGATATTCGTGATCCAGGCATGGGGGCAGGAAAGGAGGCTGAAGGAGCTACCTTTTAAAGTGGTTGGGAAGAGTTTTAGGTATCAGGTGATTCAAGTGGCCAAGGATTGGGGGCAGCTTCACAAGTTAAATTTGGGCAAAGCAGTGGATCAAATGAGAAGGGATTTTCGGAGATGGGACATGCTCCCACTGACTCTGGCAGGGAGGGTTCAGACGGTGAAGGTGACTGTCCTTCAGAGACTGCTTTTCTTTTTTCAGTGTCTCCCGATTTTTGGCCCAAAGGCTTTTTTCAGAAGTATGAATGTGGCGATATCGAGGTTTATATGGGCGGGTAAGGAGAGTAAGGAGGATACTTCTGGAACGGGCCCGCGGGGAAGGGGGCTTGGCTCTCCTGAGCTTTATTAACTATTACTGGACTGCCAACAGATCGATGGTCAGGAAGTGGGTAGTAGGGGAGGGGTCGGTCTGGGAGCGGATGGGAGGCAGCTGATGTGTTATCTGAGTTGGTTTAACATTGACTGCAACTGGCTGCAGTGAGACGAGAAACAGGCTTCCGACACAGGAGATGGTCCAACACTGTTTTATTGAACCTTCTGGTCGCTGTACATAATCTGCTGTGGGTTGACACTCTATTAATCTAAACTGATAACCTCTGACTGGCTTGAGCAGACTAGCTCTCTGTTACATGGAGACGGTGCTCATGGCCTTGTGCACTCTTACTATCTCTGTAGCTGTATCCTGTGAGAAGAGGGAGAGCCTTTATGCCCTGTGTGTTTTATAGTGGTAGTGTCCTGTCTGGTGATTGGTTGTTCTGTGTCATGTGTGTTCATTGATTATCCTGTGTGTCAATCACTGCCTGTCTGCATCTCATTATATACATGAGTGGATATTATGACAGCAGCATCCTGCAAAGGTACGAGTCTGAAGGCTTTACTGATGGCACCCCTGCCATTCTCGCCGGCCCAGTACGCCACAAGTCCTGTGGTGGTGGCAGCCCTGAGGGTATGGAGGCAGCATATGAGACTGGAGGGGGTGTCAGTATGGTCACCGATCTGTGACAATCACCGGTTTGTTCCGGGAGGGCTGGATGGGGGCTTTAAGGTATGGCAGCGGGCAGGGATTGAGAGGTTTGGGGATCTTTTCATCCAGGAGGGCTTCCCGACCTTGGAGACATTAGAGGAGGAGTTTGATTTGCCGGGAGGGAATGGGTTTCAGTATCTTCAAGTGCGGGACTTTGTACGGAGACAGGTCCCCAGCATTCCTCGCCTCCCCCTGAGGGGACTACAGGATAAAGTGCTGTCAAAAACAGTGGTTGGAGGTGGGAAGGTTTCGGGCATATACAGGGAATTGATATAGTGGGAAGCGGCCCCTATCAGAGAGATGAAGAGGAAGTGGGAAGAGGGGAGCTGGAAACTTAACTGTGGGAAAAAGCTTTGGAAAGGGTAAATGCATCCTCGTCCTGTGCTAGGCTTAGCTTGATTCAGTTCAAGGTAGTCCACAGGGCCCACATGATGGTAGCCCGGATGAGTAGGTTCTTCCAGGAGGTGGAGGACAGATGTGGGCGGTGTGGGGGTAGCCCGGCCAACCATGTTCATATGTTTTGGGCATGTCCGAAACTGAGGGAATTCTGGCAAGGATTTGCAGATGTCCTGTCGGATGTCCTGGAAGGGAGGGTACCTCCGAGTCCAGAATGGAATATTTGGGGTGTTGGAGGATCCGGGGGCAAAGGGGGGGGGAGGGAGGTCGATATCCTGGCCTTCTCCTCCCTGGTGGCCAGGAGACGCATCTTGCTGAGATGGAGGGACTCGGAGCCCCCGAAATCAGGAGTATGGGTCAGCAATAAGGTAGGGTTTCTCAGTCTGGAAAAAAATCAAGTTCGCTCTAAGAGGATCAATGCAGGGATTCACCCGGAGTTGGCAGCCGTTCGTCGATTTCTTTAACAAAACCTGAACGTCAGCAGTAAGGGGAGAAAGGGAAAAAGGGAGCGGGGGGGGAGGAAAATAGGAGACAGGGAATTTAGTATATGGGTAATTGGGGATAGGGCGGGAGAAGTGGGGTACGTGGTCTATTGTTTGTTGTTATTTTAGGAGGTATTTTGTGCATCGACTCGCGCGATTGTTTTAGAAATGTCAATATGTTAAATTGTGAAAATTACAAATGTTCCAATAAAATATTTTCTTAAAAAAAAGGAGAATGAGCACCTGTGTCTTCCCTTTCCCGTGACCCCCTCACCAACAAGATGTGTCCCTGGGATGTTTTCTTACAGCTAACAACTTCAGCTAAGTAGCATGTGTGACGCAGATCGATACAGAGGAATTTTAACCCCTTCAGCATTTATAATATCTAAAACTTTCAGCAGCCCCCAGCAGTGGCCCCACGACACTCATCGTGGAAGAGGCGATCCCTCATCTGCTATACTCCCCCTCACCTGGTTCCACTGACAGTAGTCACATGGCAACGTGTGAAGAGGCAAAGGCGGCCCCATTGTCCATGAGAGTGAGGGAGAACGATCGGTTATGCTGGGGGTGGGGGGTTGCAGGGACCACGAGGACCATGGGGATCACTAATAGGGGCCCAACCAGTTTCCCTGGTAGCAGGCGGGGGCGGCCCAGCGGGAACCATTGAGCCATTACAGTGCCGGTCCTAACCTGGACTGGCAGAGCTGGTAGTCTGGGGTGGGGTCTCTATTGCTGTGCACCGTGGTGACGGCTTCACTTTTGTGCTATGAATAAATGACATTAATCTTTTGTAGCACAATCAATCACTCACGAGGCGAGAAGAGATGAAGTCAATCGATGGCTTTATTATGCAGACTTGTTCCCCAGCAGCTCGGTTACAGAATGCGGCTGCTGGGAGAACCCGGGTTCTTATACTCCGCCTTACTGGGTGGAGCCAGCAGGTGGCAGATCCAATCAGGACCCAGTGTCTGTCCACCAGTAGCCTCTTGGCATCACTGGGTACCATACTACCCCTAATACATACCACCACATTCACCCCTTGTTACAAAGGAACTCGGCGGGGTGCTGGGTCGCATGGTGGTAGGGGTTTACAAGGTTGGTACTGGGATTCCATTAACACAGTGGCGATGCATCGATATCAAATGCTAACTATTTACAATGCCGCTTTTACGGGGCTACTGAATTATTTACAGATCTTGCTTTGTCACGCAGATTCAATGAGTCGAGTGGGTGCCCTGGTCGTCCTTGCCGATCGTCTCAGCTCCGGTGGTGGTGCAGGAGATGACTCGGGCACTGTCGTCTCTGGGAGCGTCGCGATGTTTGTTCCTGTTTCACTACTCCTGGGCGGGCACGGGAGGTTGCGGGTCTTTACGAAGTGGTAGAACCGTGTGAGCCCCGAGTGGCAGAGGTCCTCGTGGAGGGCTTGGAGACGGTCCACTTGTGCGTTGGCACATGTGCCGCGGGATAGGGCATCGGACGGCTCGTTCAGCTTTCCGGGACGATACAAGATGTCATAATTATATGTGGAGAGTTCGATCCTCCACCGCAAAATCTTGTCGTTCTTGATCTTGCCCCGCTGCGCATTATCGAACATGAAGGTTACCGACCGTTGGTCCGTGAGGAGAGTGAATCTCCTGCTGGCCAGGGAATGCCTTCAATGCCGCACAGCTTCTACTATGGCCTGGGTTTCCTTTTCCACTGAGGAGTGGCGGATCTCTGAAGCGTGGAGGGTACGGGAGAAAAAGGCCACGGGTCTGCCCGCTTGGTTGAGAGTGGCCTCCAGAGCTACGTCAGATGCGTCGCTCTCGACTTGGAAGGGGAGGGACTCGTCGATTGCGTGCATCGTGGCCTTTGCGATATCCGCTTTGATGCGGCTGAAGGCCTGGCGGGCCTCTGTCGACAGGGGAAATACGGTGGACTGAATTAGCGGGCGGGCCTTGTCCGCGTAGTTGGGGACCCACTGGGCGTAATAAGAGAAAAAGCCCAGGCAGCGTTTCAGGGCTTTGGAATAGTGAGGGAGGGGGAACTCCATAAGGGGGCGCATGCATTCAGGGTCGGGGCCTATCACTCCATTACGCATTACGTAGCCAAGGATGGCTAGGCGGTCGGTGCTAAACACGCATTTTTCCCTGTTGTAGGTGAGGTTCAGGGCGTTAGCGGTCTGGAGAACTTTGCAGAGGTTGGCGTTGTGGTCCTGCTGGTCATGGCCGCAGGTGGTGACGTTGTCGAGATACGGGAACGTGGCCCGTAAACCGTGCTGGTCAACCGTTCGGTCCATCTCCCATTGGAAGACTGAGACTCCGTTAGTGACGCCCGAATGGAACCCTTAAAAGTGGTAGAGCCGCCCGTCTGCTTCGAAGGCCGTGTACTTGCGGTCGCTCGGGCGGATGGGGAGCTGATGATATGCGGACTTAAGGTCCACTGTGGAAAAGACCTTGAACTGTGCAATCCGGTTGACCATGTCGGATATGCGGGGGAGAGGGTACGCATCTAGCTGCGTGTACCTATTGATGGTTTGACTATAGTCTACGACCATCCTCTGCTTCTCCCTGGTCTTTACAACTACCACCTGAGCTCTCCAGGGACTATTGCTGGCCTGGATTATGCCTTCCTTCAGCAGCCGCTGGACTTCAGACCGGATAAATGTTCGGTCCTGGGCGCTGTACTGTCTGCTCCTAGTGGCGACGGGTTTGCAATCCGGGGTGAGGTTCGCAAACAAGGAAGGCGGTTCAACCTTGAGGGTCGCGAGGCTGCAGATAGTAAGTGGGGGTATAGGGCCGCCAAATTGGAACGTTAAACTCTGATGGTTACATTGAAAATCTAACCCCAGGAGAGTGGGAGCGCAGAGGTGGGGGAGGACATAAAGTCGGTAATTCTTAAACTCTCTCCCCTGCACCGTGAGGTTCGCGATGCAGAACCTTTGATTTCTACGGAATGGGATCCCGCTGCCAGAAAAATCTTTTGGGTACTCGGGTGGATTGAAAGAAAACAGCGTCTTACCGTATCCGGATGGATAAAACTTTACGTGCTCCCAGAGTCGATCAGTCATGGCGTTTCGTACCCGTTAACCAGCACCGTCGTCGTTGCCATTTGGAGCATCCGGGGCCGCGACTGGTCCAGGGTCACCGAAGCCAGTCGCGGTTGCTGCATCGGGGCGTTTTCTTCAGGCCCCGTGGGGCTGTCCATGCACGGGTCCTTGGCTGTCAGCCAAGATGGCGGCGTCCACGGATCGCAATGCGGTCGGGGGCAGACAAAATGGCGGCACCCATGAATCGCACGCGGCCGGCGGGGCACAAGATGGCGGCGCCCGTTGGCTGCACATGGATCGTTGGGGGGGTTGAGTCTGTGATCCCAGTTCTCCCCCGGAGATTGCGGTGACCCCCCGGGACTGGCACACCTCTGAATAATGCCCCTTCTTGCCACAACTTTTACAGATGGCCGAGGGGGCCGGGCAGCGCTGCCGGGGGTGTTTCGATTGCCTGCAAAAGTAGCAGCGGGGCCCCCCCAGGTGGTCTGGTGCTCTGGCTGCGCAGGTTTGCGGGGGGATGCGGGGTGCCGGGGAGTCGGTCGCGGCGGGGGTCCACGGAGCCCAAGGGGCTGCCGCGCGGTCGGGGGCATAAGCGTGGGCATTCTGCGATGCCACATCGAGGGAGGCCGCGAGGGCCCGTGCCTCCGTGAGCCCCAGCGAGTCTCTTTCCAGCAGTTGCTGGCGAATTTGGGATGAGGTCATACCTGCTACGAAAGCATCCCTGATTAGGAGTTCCGTATGATGTTCGTTAGCCGTCACTGGTGGGCAGTTGCAGCTCCTTCCCAATATTAGCAGCGCGCTGTTGAACCCGTCCAGCGATTCTCCGGGGATTTGCCGTCTCATCGCGAGCTGGTGGCATGCGTAGACCTGGTTTACGGGCCGAATGTAGATCCCTCTCAGCGTGGTGAGCGCCGTCGGGAAATCCTCCGCGTCTTCGATGAGCGTGTTGATCTCCGGACTCACCCTGGAATCCAGGACCTGCATTTTCTGGTCTTCTGTAGGTCTGCCGGGGGCCGTTCGGAGGTATCCCTCAAAGCACGCTAGCCAGTGTTTAAACGTGGCCGCTGAGTTTGCTACATGGGAGCTGATTCACAGACACTCTGGGGCGATCCGGAGCTCCATAGTCCTTTAAAGTGTGCATAATAAATTGTAGCACAATCAATCACTCACGAGGCGAGAAGAGATAAAGTCAATCGATGGCTTTATTACGCAGACTTGTTCCCCAGCAGCTCGTTTACAGAATGCGGCTGCTGGGAGAACCTGGGTTCTTATACTCCGCCTTACTGGGTGGAGCCAGCAGACGGCAGATCCAATCAGGACTCAGTGTCTGTCCACCAATAGCCTCTCGGCAGCACTGGGTACCGTACTACCCCTAATACATACCACCACACCTTTCTACGCGTCTCTCCTGAATCATCACAGAGGGTTGCAGGGGTGGAGAAGGTTACAGAGCTGAGAGGGAGAGCTGAGGCCATGAAGGAATTTGAATGGCTTGGAAACTTTTTCCTCATTCAAATCTAATTGGTGGCATAGCAGATTAAATTGATTTTAACAATTTAGGTTATTTTGAGAAAACTGCAACCGATATATATTCAATTGTTGCTTTAGTTAACAGCAAAGAACTTTGTGAATATGTTAATTCAGTGATAAATATTGATTTTCAGCAATATAATGACATTTACCATATCTGCAGCACACTTCTTCCAGCCAGTAAGAGGCTAATCAATGTGTGTATTTTTGTTGTTAATTTCTAAATGCCTCACAAAAATTAGCATTTAAATTAAGTTCCCTAATTTTTCAGACTGTGCGCACAGTGACATTTGCAGCCTTGTGCTGTGCCTTTTTTATTGACTGATAAAGCAATTTGCCAGTGTCAAGGAGTGCTTGACTGGAAATGTGTAAAAATGGGCCTTGCATTTTGCAAAGGGTTGTCGTGGGAGAATTGCTCTATTGGTGTGTTGAATGTGAACATTCATCTCCCAAATAACATTTGTCTCGGTTTCTGTTTTTTCATCTGAGCTCCCAGATGCAAATGGCTGCTTTTTTAAGAGTAAAAATACATTCTGTAATAACGAACCTTGTAGAGGTGGCCACAGAGAAAGGGACATTCAAGCATTTAGTGGAATTTAATCATGAGGACAAGTACTGTACATTTAAAAGAGGCAAAATATCAGTTTGAGGAAAAAGGCTCGGATTTTTCACCATTCCTACGGCAATGAAACAAACGGTAAGAGATTTACATAGAATTTACAGTGCAAAAGGAGGCCATTCGGCCCATCGAGTCTGCACCGGCTCTTGGAAAGAGCACCCTACCCAAGGTCAACACCTCCACCCTATCCCCATAACCCAGTAACCCCACCCAACACTAAGGGCAATTTTGGACGCTAAGGGCAATTTTGCATGGCCAATCCACCTAACCTGCACATCTTTGGACTGTGGGAGGAAACCGGAGCACCCGGAGGAAACCCACGCACACACGGGGAGGATGTGCAGACTCCGCACAGACAGTGACCCAAGCCGGAATCGAACCTGGGACCCTGGAGCTGTGAAGCAATTGTGCTATCCACAATGCTACCGTGCATGGAATCCACGAATGCATGGGATGTGTGACCTGTAGAAATCTGAGCATGCGCTGATAGCCACAGTCATGTGTTCTCCTTCCCACTCATAGAGATCAGGGGCTGGATTCTCCCTCCCCCAGCTGCGTGTTTCTTGGCAGCGTGCCGTTCGCAGGTAGCGAGATTCGCTCTTCCCGCCGTTTGTCAATGGGATTGCCCATTGAAGCCACCCCATGCCGGGGAAGCTGCGGGCAGGAGTGGGCTGCCGTCGGGAAGTGTATCATAATGACCGGAGAATTCCAGTCCAGATTTGATATTCCATTGTGGATTCTTTGCAATGGACAACTAATACATTCGCATGAGGTCATAAGGAGGGGGTGTTGGCATAGTGGTATCACCACTGGACTAGAAATCCAGCAAACCAGAGTAATGCTCTCGGGATCTGGGTTCGAATCCTACCACGACAGCTGGTGGAACTTGAATTCAATAAAAGCTTAAAGATGACCATGAAACCATTGCCGATTGTGATAAAGGAAGGAAGTCTGCCGTCCTACATGTCACTCCAGATGGACATCGATCTGGTTGCCGAGCAAGCCACTCAGTTGTATCAAACCGCTAAAATATCTCAAAGGAAAGTCGGGATGGATCTAAGCTACCGGAAAAGACAACGGCAAGTTCAGCCCTGTCGCCCCTGCAAAGTTTTCCTTCCAAATAACTGGGAGAGCTCACAGACATCACCATCAACCTGCAGGATTGATCAAGAGGAGGTGGTGTCAGAGTGGTAAGACAGTTGGAAAGGAGTTACCCTTAAATCTCAAACATGGACAAGGTGACTACCACATACTGCCCTCAACCACCACCACCCCCCCCCTCCCCCAGCCCTCAGCCAATAAATCACTGCTCCTCCATGATCAACACACCACTGAGGGTGGCAACGGCACAGGATGTGCTTCATTGCCCATCACTAAGAGTGGCTCGGTAGCAACACTGCTGAGCTGCTGGATTGGATCTGCGGCAGGTGGCGAGGGAAGTAACAAGAGTGATAAGCATACTTGACCTCGTCCTCACCAACCTGCCTGCCACAGATAGCTCCATCCGTGACAGTGTTAGTTGGAGTGACTGCCGCTCATTGCGGCTACCAGAGCAGGTCAGTGGCTAGGAATCCTGCGGCAACTAACTCACTTGCGCACTCCTCAGTGCCCACTTGTAGGAAAAGCTAGAACCAGAGGCCCTCCTGGAATGCCTCTGGATACTTCCTGAGAAGCTTGTAAAGGTAACCGGTGCCCGTCCGAAAACTCTGCTGCCAATCAAAGCAAAGTGTTCGGTAGCCAATCACGGCCCACTGATTGGGTCCCGGTCCCTGTACCACTATTAGTAACAGTCGAACTGTCTGCTGCATGTGGATCACTGAGGTCACGATGGTTCCAATAATGCGCACTAGTTCCCCAGTAGACAACGCCAATCTGGCCTTAATATCGCGCAGGTTTAATGGCAGGATTCCCATGCAAAGTCGGGAAAGGTTTGCTCACTAATGATGTAGATGGCAGCCCTGTGTCCATCTCCAACACTGGGGGGGGGTGTCCATTTACCTGCAGTTTGATCCAAATTGGAGCCCCTTTAGGGGCTCTGATGCAGTTCAACTCTATCATGTCTTCCTCCTCAGGGTGGCCCTGGCTCGAGGAGGCTTCTTCGTCTGTCCAGGGTGGCTTGTTCTTTGCCAATGCTGGTGGACTTGGTTGTCACGTGCTCTACGCTCGCAGGTTTGGCAATACTGTCGGTACTCCCCGACACCCTCTAGGAGGTGTCACACTGGTCTGTGGTGGCCGTTGACCGTTGAGTCTGGACACGGCACTGCATTTCTAGTTTTATTTTGGCGATGATCTGGTAATTCGAGCACCGCCCTAAGAGGATGTTAGATTTAATACAGGGGCCAAGCAACACTATGGACACTGTAGTCCATGGAACATTGGAGTTCCTGAACGTCCTTCTCTGCGTTCTCGCGGGACAGCGCTATTGTTCAATGGCTCGCTTAAATAAAAGGCAGGCTCTGCCAACACCTTCCTCTGTGTGGCCATGTTACTAATTCCACCCACCAGCCGGACCCTTTATATCTCTGAAAGGCATGGACCAAAGTCGCAATGCTCAGCCAGCATTTGGGGTGTGATGAATATTATGTATCATGTAATTATCATTCAGAATCTCTAATACCCTTTGGAATAGAAACAGAACAAATAGAATTATGAATAACGCTTAAATAGTTCAAACTACCCCAAACAAGTAATGTAATACAAAGAGAATAAATTGTACTCCAGTTGATAGACATAAATTCTTCCGAACTAAAAAACATTGTTAGTAAGAGCTTAGCAAGGGGCCCACAGAGATATCATGGTGCTTGAGTGACAATTAGTCTTGACATATTTCAAGATGTATTGACACAATTAAACACTGATAACAGGTCCTGTGAAGGTCTCCACTCTTAAAAAAAATAAGAATCCTACAACTATGATTAGTAGTCTTTAAAATGGCCGACAAAGACTAGTTCCATTAAGGTTAAAGAATTACCAGGCTATCACCAACCTTAAGAAAAAAAATAGAAAATCTACAAACGTGAATAGCCATCTCCACGACAGGCTGCTTAATACAGAGATAAGGAACATCAGGCTATCCTATAGAAAGGGAAGAATGTGGTCTGTCTGGGGGATGGTCAGGGTTGAGGGGGTTTGTGTGGTCAAGGTAGGGGGGGGGTTGGAGGGTATTCAGGTTGGGGGGGGGGTTGGAGGGTATTCAGGTGGGATGGTCCAGGAGTTGAGGGTGGGAGTGGGTAGGCCAGGGGTTGTCTCGGCATTGGGAGGGCAGTCGGGATGGTCCTATGGGAGGTCAGGGGTGTGGAGGGAGTCCTGTAGGGGGTCCAGGAATGTGGGGAAGTTGTGTGCGGTTTGGGGAGGGGTTATGGGGTCAGTATTATTGTTACCCAGAAGTTAGAAGTGGTTTTAATTCATCTAACCTTTTTTGGGTAACTATTGCCGTAAGACAGCCGGGACCATCTGAACTTTATGTTGTTCTTTCGAATGATTCGCACGGGCTACTGTTCTTCCGAGCAAAGTTAATCGCTTCACATTTCCCCGCATTGAAATTCACCTGGCACATGTCAGCTCATTTCACCAACCTGGCCATGTCATTTTGAAGTTCCACACTACTCAACCTCACAGATCACCATCCTTCCACGTTTTGTATCATCCACAAACTTCAAAACTGTAGCCACTATATCAAGGCGTATGTCATTAATTTATATCAGGTAAAGCAAAGGTCCCAATACTGACCTCAGTAGAGGGAACTCCTCTACAAACTTTCCTCCATCCTGATAAGCATCCATTAACCACTACTCTCTGTTTCCTGTCACTAACCCAATTTCCTTCCCATGCTGTTACTGGCCCTTTTATTACATGAGTTAAAGTAAAGTAAGTAAAGTCGCCACAGTCCCAAATGACCATTGGCTGCTTTCCCCTTTTAGGGGGGAGAGCCGACTGGTGGTGATTTAACCTGAGGGTCACCACATCTCAGGCGAGGGGCAAGGTTGAGAAGGCGGGGTCTTCATAAATAACCTCAGCCCGGTACGGCACTTGAACTCCTAATTGAATTACCTGAGCTATAACTTTGCTCTTGGGTCTGTTGTGTGGGACTGTATCGGATTCCTTTTGGAAGTTCATGTACAGCACATCAACTGGAGTTCCCTCATCCACCCTCTCTGGTAGCCCTTCCAAAATCTCCCACAAGTTGGCTAAACATGATTTTCCCTTAAGAAATGTTGGCTTTTCTTAATTAACACACATTTGTCCATGTGACTATTAACTTTGGCCCAGATTATTGTTTATGGAAGGTACCCCAGCACCAAAGTTAAACTAACTGACGGGCTTATTTTCCCACCCTTTTTTGAACAAGGGTAATTCTCCAGTCCTCTGGCACCATCCCTGAGTCTAAAGAAAACTGAAAAGTTAGGGCCAGTATCGCCACAACTTCAATTCTTACTTGCCTTGATATCTTGGCTTTCATCCAGACCTGGTGCCTTATCAACTTAAAGTACAGACAACCTATCCCATACAACCTCAAGCAATTTTAAGCCCTTCTATGCCTAAATTACTTCCTCCTTCACAATGGCCTAGTGTAATAACCTGCACAGGACTCATCCACCTGGGGATGATTGTTCCCCGTGTTCAATTGGACTGAGTTAACCCAGCACTAGCATAAAAGGCAGGCAGCTGTAGAGCCAGCTAAAAAGGAATGAGGGCCCGGTGAAAGGGAACTGGGCCCTGTGCATGTATGATGCTGTTGCTGAAATAAAGGACTTTTAAGAAGCTCGTTGGACTCCCCTGGCTTTATCACATTGGCGACGAGGATGAATTGGAGCTGACGGCGTGCTGCTTGTTCGGCTGAGCTACCTCCCGGGAATTTTTTTTTTAAAAAGAGTGGACTACGGAACTGAGTTTGTTTCTGTGGTTTTCTTTAAGCCTCTAATGTCATGGAAGGCGAGAGCCGGGTCGAGTTTTTTTTTGCTGCCGGCTTGTGAAGTGTGTCCGCTGGGAGCGACCTGGAGTCGGATGTGTCCGGCAGTACCAGATGCAGTATCATCCTGGTGTGGGTCGCGTAGCGTTTCGTCCATCTGTCTGCTGTTGTTTCCTGGTGCTGGCAGAGCGGTCCACCGGGGAGTCCGCTCTCGGGTTGCCGCCGCCGTTTTGGAACGTCATTCCGGTCGTGAGCGCAGCGTTGTGTTTGGAAGACTGTTCTGCGGCAGCTTGGACTGTGGGATTTGCAACAGTGATGTTTTGCCTGCGAGCTGACAATTATTGTACGACTGCAGGTTTTGTGCCTGAAGACTATGGTGTGGAGTTGACTGGACATTCCATATGTGACTTCTGGTCCTGTGGAAGCTTACACGGAGCCCTGCTGTTTTTTTTTATTTGCGCTGTGTGTTTATTTGTCTGTGTATTGTAAGAATGTCGGGGCGACAGCTCCCTGGGCTTTTTGGTAGGTGTTTTATTTTTTGGGGGTAGAATTTAGAGTGCCCAATATTAAAAATTAAGGGGAGTTGCGGGATGTTGAGGTGGACATTGTCTGATGTTCCCCCCCCCCCGTTCCCTCTGTGGCTGGAAGGCATGCCACGCCGAGTGTGCCTTGGGTTGCTGTGCCACGATGCTGTGGCGTGCGCCGTCCCCGGGTTCGGCTGTTGGCAGCTTCGCCCCCTGTGTGACTGGTGAGGGTGTTGGGCCGGACCTAATTCTTGGTGGAGTACACGCCTGCCCGTCCTGCTTCCCTGTTCGGTGGAGCCTTATCCGAACCAATTTTTTTTAACGTTTGTTGTCTGGTCACTGTGGGGTTTGCACCCGTTTGGTCCTCTCCTATCCACTCCTCCTAAATGGCCGTCCTTGTGAGGGGTTTCGGGCTTTGGGGGGGGTGGAGGGGTGTAATAACCTGCACAGGACTCATCCACCTGGGGATGATTGTTCCCTGTGTTCAATTGGACTGAGTTAACCTAGCACTAGCATAAAAGGCAGGCAGCTGTAGAGCCAGCTAAAAAGGAATGAGGGCCCGGTGAAAGGGAACCGGGCCCTGTGCATGTATGATGCTGTTGCTGAAATAAAGGACTTTTAAGAAGCTCGTTGGACTCCCCTGGCTTTATCACACCTAGGTAGCCTCTTTTTCCTTGCTAAAGGTAGATGCAAAGTTTTAATTTAATACCTGAGCTATGCTCTCTACCTCCATTTGTAAATCTCCTTTTAAGGTCTATCATCGACCCTACTCTATATGCCAACTTTTTAATACATATATATAGATATAGACTTAGTGAAACTTAAGAGTTTTGCAATATTATTCAAACAGTTTAGTTAATGATGTGATTGGCTGTTGGCATGATCCTTTTTTTTCATGATCTCCGGGATAAAATCTGTTCGCTGCCTCAAATTCTTCAGTAGATCCCATTGCTTCTAGTGTCTTCTAATCACTTCCAAAAGCCTCACAGTACTCTTGATACTGGTGCAGTCATTTATTAAATATACTACTTTGGGATCAACCATTATTAATTCAACATAATGATTAGCTACAAGCTATTTATTATGTGCGCAATTTGGGAATTACACTGTGCTTTGCTTGCAATTAATACGTTGACACATTTGCATGAAGTCCGCTACTTTAAATAGATATGCCATTTATTTTTAAATAGGTTAATACACAGACTCACTTCTTTGTCAAGAGGTCAAGGGAATTTCTGGAAATGTAAGAATCCTTTAGTTGCTAATATAACACAGCATCATTTATCCGTCACCGCGACTAAAACAGTTACCTATTGTAATATTTGTGAGATAAATGAGACTGCGACAAGCATTACAACACTGCATTGGAACTTATCAGGCAACTCTACATGCAAACGCCAGAAAATAAAAGTTAGCATTTAAATTTGCTCGCCCTGGAGACTCTAATGTAGGGAAATAGTCTTTCATACTTTGTCTGACTAATTGTTCTGCAGCATAAGCCAATTATATTGCAACATAAGCACCCTATCCTGTATTTAGGTGACCCAATATTCTAATCCTTTTATTGCTGAATTAACATTGCACGGAGAATGGTGATGCTCGTGTTAAATTACATTTGCCCTCACAATTTCCTGGCGTCTCTGCCAATTTGCTGTTGTTACTCCAGTGAAAACCCAGCTGGGTCGCAGCTATTTCTGGATTTTTATTCCTTTACTTGGAACGTAGCCAGTACCTGCATCTGTTCTTCATATGGCAGCAAGAGTGGAGAACCCCACCTCAATAATTACTTTTTGCAATGCTTAGTCAGAACTAAGTGTATCTTTGGAAGCTCGTATACTGGATGCAGTGAGGAACGTGGGACAAAACCAAGGGATGACTCGGTAAAATGAGCAGCATGTTCTCCTTCGCAGAATATGAAGGAATCATATCTGGGGCTGAGGCAGAGATAGTAGGTTCTGCTGAACTCCTGTCAGGATTATGGCAAGAGTCTAGTGAGAGCCTCTGGGAAATTTATTCATCAGCTTCAACATAGAAAAGCCCGCCAAGGCACTTCCCAGAGGCACAGTTAGGTAACAATAGGTATCTAAGCAATGAAACGGATATTGGAAGAAGAGACCAAAAGATTGGTCCAAGAGGTGAGTTTTAAGGAGGGTTTTAAGTTGGAAGTAAAAATTCCAGAACATGGAACCTAAATGATTGAAGCATTGGTGAGGCAAACGAAATAGGTCCCACAAAGATCAGAATCAGAGGAACTTACAATGACAGATTGAGCTGTGTAATGTCCAGTGATTGACTCATGGAGGAGTTTGGACCACTACTAAGTTCCCCAAGGTCTTTTTTAAGATAGCCGGGGGGGGGGGGGGGGGGGGGGGGGCGGGGGGGGGGGTGCTGTTGGCAGTTTAGAGGGGGTTATAAAGTTTAGAGTGGGCAAGGCCATGAAGGGAATTAAACCTGAGAGTAGAGTTTTAAGTTGGATATGTTGGAGGACGAAGAACCGCCCATCAGTGACTTAAGAAAGATAATGTTAACTTTCAGGCTTCATCAATATGCCCCCATTCAGCTTCCTATCCAAAATGAGCCGTTAGCAAGTAAGAGGAAGCATAATTTTGGGTAAATCCAGCTGGTTGTTAGCCAACACAAAGGAACAGTTGAAAGCCTTCAGGTAAGTAATGGCAAGAAGGTTACAGAGGGTCTTGCATTGAGGAATAAAGTGTTGTACGCAGTTGGATACCATTCAGTATGTCTTACTGAAGTCTTTGTAGTCTTAAGAAGATTAACTATATGTATTTATTAACTAGAAGAAGTATGTAAATATATATACAGTAAAGAGTTCAAGCTCAGAGCTAATTCCATACTCGCTAGTGCACATGGCTCTGTCCAACACTAGACTAACCCTTCCATGTGGTTCATGTGTTCTCTTACATTACTGTGTGAGTGATACTGTACTCATGTACTCAGTCTCATGTTAACCCTATATGGGCCAAATCCTTATACTACGCTTTCCCCAAATCTTTATCTAATGTAACAGGGTAGTTGTTATGGGGGACTTTAATTTTCCAAATATTGACTGGAAACGCTACTGTCCGAGTACTTTAGATGGGTCTGTTTTGGTCCAATGTGTGCAGGAGGGTTTCCTGACACAGTATGTAGATAGGCCAACGAGAGGCGAAGCCATATTGGATTTGGTACTGGGTAATGAACCAGGACAGGTGTTAGATTTGGAGGTAGGTGAGCACTTTGGTGATAGTGACCACAGTTCGATTACGTTTACTTTAGTGATGGAAAAGGATAGGTATATACCGCAGGGCAAGAGTTATATCTGGGGGAAAGGCAATTATGATGTGATGAGGCAAGACTTAGGAAGCATCGGATGGAGAGGAAAACTGCAGGGGATGGGTACAATGGAAATGTGGAGCTTGTTCAAGGAACAGCTACTGCGTGTCCTTGATAAGTATGTACCTGTCGGGCAGGGAGGAAGTGGTCGAGCGAGGGAACCGTGGTTTACTAAATCAGTTGAAACACTTGTCAAGAGGAAGAAGGAGGCTTATGTAAAGATGAGACGTGAAGGTTCAGTTAGGGCGCTCGAGAGTTACAAGTTAGCTAGGAAGGACCTAAAGAGAGAGCTAAGAAGAGCCAGGAGGGGACATGAGAAGTCTTTGGCAGGTAGGATCAAGGATAACCCTAAGGCTTTCTATAGATATGTCAGGAATAAAAGAATGACTAGGGTAAGAGTAGGGCCAGTCAAGGACAGTAGTGGGAAGTTGTGCGTGGAGTCCGAGGAGATAGGAGAGGTGCTAAATGAATATTTTCCGTCAGTATTCACACAGGAAAAAGACAATGTTGTCGAGGAGAATACTGAGATACAGGCTACTAGACTAGAAGGGCTTGAGGTTCATAAGGAGGAGGTGTTAGCAATTCTGGAAAGTGTGAAAATAGATAAGTCCCCTGGGCTGGATGGGATTTATCCTAGGATTCTCTGGGAAGCTAGGGAGGAGATTGCTGAGCCTTTGGCTTTGATCTTTAAGTCATCTTTGTCTACAGGAATAGTGCCAGAAGACTGGAGGATAGCAAATGTTGTCCCCTTGTTCAAGAAGGGGAGTAGAGACAACCCCGGTAACTATAGACCAGTGAGCCTTACTTCTGTTGTGGGCAAAGTCTTGGAAAGATTTATAAGAGATAGAATCATCTGGAAAGGAATAATTTGGTTAGAGATAGTCAACACGGTTTTGTGAAGGGTAGGTCATGCCTCACAAACCTTATTGAGTTCTTTAACAAGGTGACCAAACAGGTGGATGAGGGTAAAGCAGTTGATGTGGTGTATATGGATTTCAGTAAAGCGTTTGATAAGGTTCCCCACGGTAGGCTACTGCAGAAAATACGGAGGCATGGGATTCAAGGTGATTTAACAGTTTGGATCAGAAATTGGCTAGCTGGAAGAAGACAAAGGGTAGTGGTTGATGGGAAATGTTCAGCCTGGAGTCCAATTATTAGTGGTGTACCACAAGGATCTGTTTTGGGGCCACTGCTGTTTGTCATTTTTATAAATGACCTGGAGGAGGGCGTAGAAGGATGGGTGAGTAAATTTGCAGATGATACTAAAGTCAGTGGAGTTGTGGACAGTGCGGAAGGATGTTACAAGTTACAGAGGGACATAGATAAGCTGCAGCGCTGGGCTGAGAGGTGGCAAATGGAGTTTCATGCAGAAAAGTGTGAGGTGATTCATTTTGGAAGGAATAACAGGAAGACAGAGTACTGGGCTAATGGTAAGATTCTTGGTAATGTGGATGAGCAGAGAGATCTCGGTGTCCATGTACATAAATCCCTGAAAGTTGCCACCCAGGTTGAGAGGGTTGTTAAGAAGGAGTACAGTGTGTTAGCTTTAATTGGTAGAGGGATTGAGTTTCGGAGCCATGAGATCATGCTGCAGCTGTACAAAACTCTGGTGCGGCCGCATTTGGAGTAATGCGCGTGACTCTGGTCGCCGCATTATAGGAAGGATATGGAAGCATTGGAAAGGGTGCAGAGGAGATTTACCAGAATGTTGCCTGGTATGGAGGGAAGATCTTATGAGGGAAGGCTGAGGGACTTGAGTCTGTTTTCGTTAGAGAGAAGAAGGTTAAGAGGTGACTTAATTGAGGCATACAAGATGATCAGAGGATTGGATAGGGTGGACAGTGAGAGCCTTTTTCCTCGAATGGTGATGTCTAGCACGAGGGGACATAACTTTAAATTAAGGGGAGATAGATATAGGACAGATGTCAGAGGTAGGTTCTTTACTCAGAGAGTAGAAAGGGAGTGGAATGCCCTGCCTGCAACAGTAGTGGACCTGCCAACACTAAGGGCATTCAAATGGTAATTGGATAGACATATGGATGATAAGGGAGTAGTGTAGATGGGCTTTAGAGTGGTTTCACAGGTCGGCGCAACATCGAGGGCCGAAGGGCCTGTTCTGCGATGTAATGTTCGATATTCTATTTCAAGTTATTCTAATTTACCCCACCTATTTCCATCATTATTGCCCCATCTCCCCCTTTAAGTCTCTGAGTGCATAGGCTCAGATGGTCTTGGAAGCCTTGCAACCCCTTCATATCTCGATCATACTACTGTCAGAGGTATTCCTTGGTATTGTACTGCTATTCATTGATGCGACAGCTGTCTTAATAGGTGATAGTAATTCTAGCCTCTTTCTTGTGGGTTGGATGAATGTTGTGCTCATCTCTATGTTGTTTTCTTCCTCTTCTCTCATCGCGATGTCCTCTGTGACAGAAGACGGCCTTTCCTGTTATGGGGATGTGTTCATTTTAGTAAGTTTACCTTTTAGGTTACTATGTGGCAGGCAATGGATAGTTGCTACTTGATTCCAGCATTACCTGTGGCACTGCCATGCTGACCAGGAGCTTTTGCACTGTAGCCACAGTGTTGACCTTATCAATAATGGTGGGAGCCAGAGGTTGAGGCTCTTCTGGCTATTGTTGTCTCTCTTGTCCATCCTCCACTGGAGATGTCATGGTAACCATCTCAGTGCTGGCTGATCGGACCATTGAAGGCTTTCTGGCGCATGTAACGGAAATGGACAAATCTGCTCTGCAAAAGCCAGAAGACAGTTCAGAGCTGAAGCCCCAATTTCTTGTCTGAGCTCTCAGGAACTTACGGCTCTGTATACTTTATGAGTGCAGTTGTCTTGACATCTGTCATTTTGCGAAGATTCAGGGCTACACAAGCATCTCTGCTTGAGGGAGAGAAAGACTGGTTATGGATTTAGCAGTTGATTCCTTGATTCCTTGCTTAGCAGTTATGTCATCTGCTACTGGGCCTACTGAATAAAGCAGTGTGTTAGCTTGCTTGATTTCTCTTTGTTTTTATCCAAATCAGGCAACAATCATGAATCTAAGGAATTGTTTTCTCCAACATCCCCAATTATGTGATTGATCGGAGCCTGGATAAGTCCAAATTGATCTGGAGGAATAGACTGAGATGCATTGTTAAAAAAATTGAAAATGTAGCTTCAGCTTTCAGAAATTCAAGATGGCATTGCCGCTCACTTGAAGACAAAGGGTTTACCTCCACTTGATCGTTTTTGAGGGCTCCCACAGCATTGGTGCTCACGTTCAGCCTTGAAAACATTTTAAACAATGGCTGCTTGGATCCACTAGTTGCAGACTTTTCCATTTCAGTGCTGTGCTTTAGGGTCATGAACGTGTCGAATCCTGGCCTTTGCTGATCTTTAAAGCCGATTCTTTAGTCACAATTCCTACAAATTAATTAAATAATTTTATTTTTCATTTTCAGTGTTTAGGGGCCAACTTGAGAATCTGTTTTTTCTAACAACGTTTTTAAATGGCAATTTCTGACCACTGAACTATTTAAAAGTTCCTCAGGACTCGCTGTACCCTGGAATTTAAACGTTTTAGCTCACCCCTGCTGGGTCTGCTGACTCTGTACTCTGGGAATTGAAACTGGGTTTCCCCCAGAGATCCAATGGAGTCTTCAGCTGCAGTGAGGTATATAAAATTTCTGCCTTCAGCTTCCAAGCCTTTCTTTGGAGCTTTTCCCTGGTGATTTTTCTCTGTGTGTCTGCCCCTCCAGCCTTTCTTCAGTTCAGAATGCTTCTTTAAATGTTTTGTTAGTCTTGCAGGATTTTAGCTCTTCTATTTTTTTGTGTGGTTTTGGATTTTTCCATTCACTGCCACCATGTTGCATGGTGTTGGATGCCGTCTTAATGAAGTCTCCGTAGTCTAAAGTAAGTTGAGTCTATGTATTTATTACCTACCGAACAATATACCGCTCTCCATCCCACATTTTTTTAAATTTTATTTAAATATTTTATTGAAAATTTTTGGTCAACCATCACCGTACATTGTGTATCCTTTACACAATAATATAACAGTATAAATAACAATGACCTGTTTTATAAACAAAGAATAAATAATATATAACAAAAACGAAAACTAAAACTAAATGGCAACTGCCTTGTCTCAGATAAACACTCTCCAAAAATATGATTTAACAGTCCAATATACAATTATTTATGGCAACGACCTATACATATTATACATATATATTAATAACCCTGAGACTCCTTCTGGTTCCTCCCCCCCCCTCCCCCCCCCCCCCCCCCCCCCCCCCCCCCCCACCCCTGGGCTGCTGCTGCTGCCTTCTTCTTTTCCATTCCCTCTATCTTTCTGTGAGGTATTCGACGAACGGTTGCCACCGCCTGGTGAACCCTTGAGCCGATCCCCTTAGGACGAACTTAATCCGTTCCAGCTTTATAAACCCTGCCATGTCATTTATCCAGGTCTCCACCCCCGGGGGCTTGGCTTCCTTCCACATCAACAGTATCCTGCGCCGGGCTACTAGGGACGCAAAGGCCAAAACATCGGCCTCTCTCGCCTCCTGCACTCCCGGCTCTTGTGCAACCCCAAATATAGCCAACCCCCAGCTTGGTTCGACCTGGACCCCCACTACTTTCGAAAGCACCTTTGTCACCCCCACCCAGAACCCCTGTAGTGCCGGACATGACCAGAACATGTGGGTGTGATTCGCTGGGCTTCTCGAGCATCTCGCACACCTATCCTCTACCCCAAAAAATTTACTGAGCCGTGCTCCAGTCATATGCGCCCTGTGTAACACCTTAAATTGAATCAGGCTTAGCCTGGCACACGAGGACGATGAGTTTACCCTACTTAGGGCATCCGCCCACAGCCCCTCCTCAATCTCCTCCCCCAGCTCTTCTTCCCATTTCCCTTTCAGCTCATCTACCATAATCTCCCCCTCGTCCCTCATTTCCCTATATATATCTGGCACCTTACCGTCCCCCACCCATGTCTTTGAGATTACTCTGTCCTGCACCTCTTGTGTCGGAAGCTGCGGGAATCCCCTCACCTGTTGTCTCGCAAAAGCCCTCAGTTGCATATACCTGAATGCATTCCCTTGGGGCAACCCATATTTCTCGGTCAGCGCTCCCAGACTTGCGAACATCCCATCCACAAACAGATCTTTCAGTTGCGTTACTCCTGCTCTTTGCCATATTCCAAAACCCCCATCCATTCTCCCCGGGGCAAACCTATGGTTATTTCTTATCGGGGACCCCACCAAGGCTCCCGTCTTTCCCCTATGCCGTCTCCACTGTCCCCAAATTTTCAAAGTCGCCACCACCACCGGGCTTGTGGTGTATTTCTTCGGTGAGAACGGCAATGGGGCCGTCACCATAGCTTGTAGGCTAGTCCCCCTACAGGACGCCCTCTCCAATCTCTTCCACGCCGCTCCCTCCTCTTCTCCCATCCACTTACTCACCATTGAGATATTGGCGGCCCAGTAGTACTCATTTAGGCTCGGTAGTGCCAGCCCCCTATCCCTACTACGCTGTAAGAATCCCTTCCTCACTCTCGAGGTCTTCCCGGCCCACACAAAACTCATGATACTCTTTTCGATCCTTTTGAAAAAAGCCTTCGTGATCACCACCGGGAGGCACTGAAACACAAAGAGGAATCTCGGGAGGACTACCATTTTAACCGCCTGCACCCTCCCTGCCAGTGACAGGGATACCATGTCCCATCTCTTGAAGTCCTCCTCCATTTGTTCCACCAATCGCGTTAAATTTAACCTATGCAATGTACCCCAATTCTTGGCTATCTGGATCCCCAAGTAACGAAAGTCCCTTGTTACCTTCCTCAGCGGAAAGTCCTCTATTTCTCTGCTCTGCTCCCCTGGATGCACCACAAACAACTCACTTTTCCCCATGTTCAGTTTATATCCTGAGAATTCTCCAAACTCCCGAAGTGTCCGCATTATCTCTGGCATCCCCTCCGCCGGGTCCGCTACATATAACAACAAATCATCCGCATACAGAGATACCCGGTGTTCTTCTCCTCCTCTAAGTACTCCCCTCCACTTCTTGGAACCCCTCAATGCTATTGCCAGGGGCTCAATCGCCAGTGCAAACAGTAATGGGGACAGAGGGCATCCCTGCCTTGTACCCGCTATGGAGCCGAAAGTATGCAGATCCCCGTCCATTCGTGACCACACTCGCCACTGGGGCCCTATACAACAGCTGCACCCATCCAACATACTCATCTCCAAAACCAAATCTCCTCAGCACCTCCCACAAATAATCCCACTCCACTCTATCAAATGCTTTCTCGGCATCCATCGCCACCACTATCTCCGCTTCCCCCTCTGGTGGGAGCATCATCATTACCCCTAGCAGCCTCCGTATATTCGTATTCAGCTGTCTCCCCTTCACAAACCCAGTTTGGTCCTCATGGACCACCCTCGGGACACAATCCTCTATCCTCATTGCCATTACCTTGGCCAGAATCTTAGCGTCTACATTTAGGAGGGAAATAAGTCTATAGGACCCGCATTGCAGCGGGTCCTTTTCCTTCTTTAGGAGAAGCGATATTGTTGCCTCAGACATAGTCGGGGGCAGCTGTCCCCTTTCCTTTGCCTCATTAAAGGTCCTCATCAGTAGCGGGGCAAGCAAGTCCACATATTTCCTGTAAAATTCAACTGGGAATCCATCCGGTCCCGGAGCCTTCCCCGCCTGCATGCTCCTAATTCCTTTCACTACTTCCTCTATTTCAATCTGTGCTCCCAGTCCCACCCTTTCCTGCTCTTCCACCTTGGGAAATTCCAGCCGGTCCATAAAGCCCATCATTCTCTCCCTCCCATCCGGGGGTTGAGCTTCGTATAATTTTTTATAAAATGCCTTGAACACTCCATTCACTCTCTCCGCTCCCCGCTCCATCTCTCCTTCCTCATCCCTCACTCCCCCTATTTCCCTCGCTGCTCCCCTTTTCCTCAATTGGTGGGCCAGCAACCTGCTCGCCTTCTCCCCATATTCGTACTGTACACCCTGTGCCTTCCTCCACTGTGCCTCTGCAGTACCCGTTGTCAGCAAGTCAAATTCTACGTGTAGCCTTTGCCTTTCCCTGTACAGTCCCTCCTCCGGTGCCTCCGCATATTGCCTGTCCACCCTCAGAAGTTCTTGCAGCAACCGCTCCCGTTCCCTACTCTCCTGCTTTCCTTTATGTGCCCTTATTGATATCAGCTCCCCTCTAACCACTGCCTTCAGCGCCTCCCAGACCACTCCCACCTGGACCTCCCCATTATCATTGAGTTCCAAGTACTTTTCAATGCACCCCCTCACCCTTAGACACACCCCCTCATCTGCCATTAGTCCCATGTCCATTCTCCAGGGTGGGCACCCTTCTGTTTCCTCCCCTATCTCCAAGTCCACCAAATGTGGAGCGTGATCCGAAATGGCTATAGCCGTATACTCCGTTCCCCTCACCTTCGGGATCAACGCCCTTCCCAAAACAAAAAAGTCTATTCGCGAATAGACTTTGTGGACATAGGAGAAAAACGAAAACTCCTTACTCCTAGGTCTGCTAAATCTCCACGGGTCTACTCCTCCTATCTGCTCCATAAAATCTTTAAGCACCTTGGCTGCTGCCGGCCTCCTTCCAGTCCTGGACCTCGACCTGTCCAGCCCTGGTTCCAACACCGTATTGAAATCTCCCCCCATTACCAACTTTCCCACCTCTAGGTCCGGGATGCGTCCTAGCATACGCCTCATAAAATTGGCATCATCCCAGTTCGGGGCATATACTTTTACCAAAACCACCGTCTCCCCCTGTAGTTTGCCACTCACCATCACGTATCTGCCCCTGCTATCCGCCACTATAGTCTTTGTCTCAAACATTGCCCGCTTCCCCACTAATATAGCCACCCCCCGAATGGAACACCTGCCCCACCCAACCTTTGCGTAGTCTCACCTGGTCTATCAGTTTCAAGTGCGTTTCCTGTAACATAACCACGTCTGCCTTAAGTTTCTTAAGGTGTGCGAGTACCCGTGCCCTCTTTATCGGCCCGTTCAGCCCTCTCACGTTCCACGTGATCAGCCGGGTTGGGGGGCTTTTTACCCCCCCCCCCTTGTCGATTAGCCATCCACTTTTTCCAGCTCCTCACCCGGTTCCCACGCAGCTGTGTCCCCCCCCAGGCGGTGCCCCCCCCGCCCATCCCACCCCATACCAGCTCCCCCCTCTCCCCAGCAGCAGCAGCCCGATAATTCCCCCCTCCAACCCCCCCCCCCGCTAGATCCCCCACTAGAGTAGTTACACCCCCCATGTTGCTCCCAGAAGTCAGCAAACTCTGGCCGACCTCGGCTTCCCCCCGTGAACTCGGCTCGCACCGTGCAACGCCCCCTCCTTCCTGCTTCCCTATTCCCGCCATGATTATCATAGCGCGGGAACCGAGCCCGCGCTTCCCCCTTGGCCCCGCCCCCAATGGCCAACGCCCCATCTCTTCCACCTCCTTTCCTCCCCCCACCACCTCCAGTGGAAGAGAGAAAAGTTACCACATCGCAGGATTAATAACATAAAACTCCTCTTTTCCCCCTTTTTACCTCCCTCTTCGCCCCCCATACTCGCCCCACCACTTTGTTTCAAACGTTCTTTTTTTAATAACCCGCTCATTCCAATTTTTCTTCCAGGATAAAAGTCCACTCCTCATCCGCCGTCTCAAAGTAGTGGTGCCTCCCTTGATATGTGACCCACAGTCTTGCCGGTTGCAGCATTCCGAATTTTATCTTCTTTTTGTGAAGCACCGCCTTGGCCCGATTAAAGCTCGCCCTCCTTCTCGCCACCTCCGCACTCCAGTCTTGGTATACGCGGATCACCGCGTTCTCCCACTTACTGCTCCGAGTTTTCTTTGCCCATCTAAGGACCATCTCTCTGTCCTTAAAACGGAGGAATCTCACCACTATGGCTCTGGGAATTTCTCCTGCTCTCGGTCCTCGCGCCATCACTCGGTATGCTCCCTCCACCTCCAGTGGACCCGCCGGGGCCTCCGCTCCCATTAACGAGTACAGCATCGTGCTCACATATGCCCCGACGTCCGCTCCCTCCGCACCTTCAGGAAGACCAAGAATCCTTAGGTTGTTCCTCCTCGCGTTGTTCTCCAGCGCCTCCAGCCTTTCCACACATCGTTTCTGGTGTGCCTCGTGCATCTCCGTCTTCACCACCAGGCCCTGTATGTCGTCCTCATTCTCGGCAGCCTTTGCCTTCACGACCCGAAGCTCCCGCTCCTGGGTCTTTTGCTCCTCCTTTAGCCCTTCGATCGCCTGTAATATCGGGGCCAACAGCTCCTTCTTCATTTCCTTTTTGAGTTCTTCCACGCAGCGTTTCAAAAACTCGTGTTGTTCAGGGCCCCATATTAAACTGCCACCTTCCGACGCCATCTTGGTTTTTGCTTGCCTTCCTTGCCGCTGCTCTAAAGGATCCACCGCAATCCGGCCACCTTCCTCTCCTTTTTTCATCCGTATCCAGGGGGGATTCCCTTCTGGTTCACCGCACAGTACTTTTAGCCGTTAAAATTGCCTTTGGGGCTCTTATTAAGAGCCCAAAAGTCCGTTCCACCGGGAGCTGCCGAAACGTGCGACTCAGCTGGTCATCGCCGCACCCGGAAGTCCTCCGTCCCACATTAACCCTACACATGCCAGACCCTTATATTGCAGAAGAAAAGTCTGAGAAATGCCATCTTGGGGTTTGGAGCAACATTGTTAGTTCTCCTGCCCACACAAGTATACCAAAAAAAAGGAATACAAATCTTAGCTGTTTGGGTTGATTCCTAGTCAGGGTCATTCACCTGCAACTTTCACCTGGTAGGGTAGTCATGACAGGTTCCCTGCTCAGGCCAGCAGGAAAGCCTGCAGTCAGGGCCTGACTACTTCATTGGCGCTGTCCTAAATAATGCGCCTTCAGCACACTTCTTCCTTCTTGCAACCGCATTATGTAGAATTAAAGTTAAATTCTGCCATCTCCTGTCTTGTTCACTGTCCCAGGATCTCTTGATATTGGAACTCCATGTCATCTGACCAAGCAACGGGAATAATATAGTCACCAACTTCACTTATGAACTGGCTAAGGCAAAGCAAAATCTGAATACAATGTAGAGTCTTTAAAATATGCACATGATTTTGCATCTTTTGTTGATTATTGCGAATCATTTGCAACCATTGTGAAATGGTGAGTTCCCGTAAGGAACAGGCATCTGAAAATAGGCCAAAAACTACACCAGGAGTGAAATAATAATAATGATCTTCATTAGTGTCACAAGTAGGCTTACATTAACACTGCAATGAAGTTACTGTGAAAAGCCCCTAGTCACCACATTCCGGCGCCTGTTCGGGTACACAGAGCGAGAATTCAGAATGCCCAATTCACCTAACGGCACGTCTTTCGGGACTTGTGGAAGGAAATCTGAGCACCCGGAGGAAACCCACGCAGACACAGGGAGAACGTGCAGACTCCGCACAGACAGTGACGCAAGCCGGGAATCGAACCTGGCGCAGTGAAGCAACAGTGCTAACCACTGTGCTACCATGCTGCCCGGGTTGGCCAATTGAAATGTGAGAGCACTAATTTAAGAAACCTTTTACTGTATTAATTACCCTATATAGGTTCAGCATGTAAAAAACAACACCTCAAAATGTTGCTACTACTGACCTCTAAATTTTTGCTGAGGCATAAAATAGGACACTGACCTGAAATGCCAAACCTCTTCACGGAGGTAGTTGTACTGAAAGATGTGAACAAGATCATTGTGCCTGCACTCCTGATAGCTCCTTTACTGTCACTACTTCATTTTATTTACACACCACCTCATTTCTTTGATTGCTTTCAAAACATTCTTCTTCAAGTATTTTCCCAATTCTTGCAAATGTTGTGATTGATTCATCTGCAACTTGTAATGAAGTGTGCCATCTTTTAATAATCCTTTGAATTAAAGTATTTATTTCAACCTGTCCTTTATCCTTGTTGAATGGAATCTCTTTTATGCCCCGTTGTTGCTGCCAGTAATATAGTTAAGCTTTTACGGTTTCCTTCCAAATCTTTCTATAATTTTAAACACTTCTGTTGTACCACCATTTAACCTAGTGTTTATTTTATTCTTAGCACCATTATATCCAATTATGTTAGTGTCATTCAAGTGAATCTATATTGGACCTTTTATTGACACAACCGCCCATTCTATCCCCTTCACTAGTGGTCTCTGTGATTATTGACTGGACATGGCTCACAGTCCAGGGATGTACATGGAATCTCTACAATGCAGAAGGAGGTCACGTGTCCCATTGAGTCTGCAGTGACCATCCCTACCCAGGACCACTCCCCTGCCCAATCCCCGCAGACCCATAATCTCATCTAATCTACACAACTTTGGACACTAAAGGGCAATTTAGCACAGCCATTCCACCTAACCTTCACATCTTTGGACTGTGGGAGGAAGCCCACGCAGCCACAGGGAGAACGTACAAACCCCACACAGACAATCACCAAAGGCTAGAATTGAACTCGGGTCCCTGGCGCTGTGAGGCAGCAGTGCTAACCACAGTGCCGCCATGCCGTCACTCATTAGCATGTACTCTGGCTTAACACCTGATTGAAGTGGTTACCAGGGACAACGGAATATCACACAAACCGATATGGAATCAGATGGACTTCAGGTGACCTTGGAGCACTGGACGTAGCCCCAAATATTTTAATCTTTTTGCCTCATGTTCATGTCTGGGGGCTGGTTTAGCACAGAGCTAAATCGCTGGCTTTGAAAGCAGACCAAGGCAGGCCAGCAGCACGGTTCAATTCCCGTACCAGCCTCCCCGAACAGGCGCCGGAATGTGGCGACTAGGGGCTTTTCACAGTAACTTGTTGAAGCCTACTTGTGACAATAAGCGATTTTCATTTCATTTTTCATTTCATGCCTCAAAAAACAGAATGAGACAAAGTTGGATTTTTTTTCCCGTCCGCACCAAACCTCCCTGCACCTCCCCTGTCGATCCCACCCAGGCTCCATTTTTGTGATGCGACTTTTTAGATCACCTTTGGAGTCTGCGGATGTTAGGGCCAGGCATGCAAACCCCAACTATGGAGGTTGAAATCGCTGCGGGCATATCACCCAACACCGTCCCGTGCCATTTTGCCAACCTACCTGCCTCCGAAACCATCTATGAAGGCTAGCAAAATCAAGTCTTGATTTAACTGATACGGTCCTGAAAACTATAAGTGCCACACGAGTGTGTTCACAATTCAAACAATCTTCAACAATTCACTAAGACCAGCACAGTCAACAGTACGTTTAAATTTCGAGTTCCATGACTCAATTAGTTCATTGATGTAGTTGAGGATCAGCAGTTGGTTCTGCCCTTTAAGGGTCTCTGATTAATTATTATACCTGGTGTGATGTATTCAAGTTACTTCTGCTGGAACAATTGGAGTGTGTTCTTAATGGAAAGAACTCGGCACTGAACAGTGTAATTCTAGGGAAATGGGTGTTACAAGACAGACGGAAGGAAGCTAAGCTTTATGTATCTAATAAACTTTGAAAGGTAACTCGGAAATACTATTCTCTAATATGGAATGGGGGAAAAGGGTTAAAGTTTCATCTGATACCTCTTGGTTATCCCCTTTTACAGAGTTGACTGATCTACCTTTCATGTCATTCCGGGGAGGCGGTGGGCTATTGATATTGCCATTGGACTAGTAATCCAGGGTAATGTTCTGGGGACCCAAATTCTAATCCCACCAAGGCAGATGGTGAAGTTTGAATTCAATAAAAATCTGGAGTTGAAAGTCTAATGAAACCAATATCCGTTGTTGTAAAAACCCATCAGGTTCACTAACGCCCTTGAGGGAAGGAAGTCGGCCGTCGTTACCTGCACTGGCCTAGGTGTGACTCCAGACCCACAGCAATGTGCTTGACTCTTATATGCCCTCGGAAATGGCCTCGCAAGCCACTCCGTTCACAGGTAATTCAGGATGGATGATAACTGCTGGTCCACATCCCAGAATAAATATAAATAATAGCAATATACCCAATCAAAATCCGACAGCTAAATGATGCATTAGTGTGCCTGTGTGAACCAATTGATAATCATTCCGATGTACTGCATAGAGCATATTTGAATTTTAGTTCCATAAAATATCATCTCCTGCAAGAAACAATGATGTGGAGGTGTACTAAAGATCACACAAACCAAATAACCTACAGTTGAATTCCCTGCATTTCACCAAAATATTAGCTAACTTCTTGCCAAGGTCGTCAGGGATGAAATCAGACACCCACATACAAGAGTGACTGGAGTGTATTAACTGTGAGGCACATTGAGATATTCTTCGACATTAAAAGCACAATATAAAGTTATTTATTTTTATGTCTGTTCACCAACATCAATTTATTAACACTATTAAAGCCATCGTAAAATTAAGCATTGCAGAGCATACAAAGTACGTGGGTGGATATTATTAAGCCAGAGAGCTTCAAACTGCATTGCCTCAAGTATACTTTAGTTGGGCTACATTTAGCAAAAACTAAAGCATTATAGCACTATAGTAGGCACTATACACACACTGACTCCCACAGCTAGCTTGACCACAGCTGCTCCATGTCCTGTAAGGAGCAATGTTCCGCCTACGCTATGCTGGTGAGTGGCCATACAGCGATGGGGAATGTGCTGCATAGAGGACAAATGGGTCGCACACAAGCAACATTATGCATGGATTGCGACAATCTTAAAGCAACAAGGCAGTTGTGCGTAGCTAACAGGTTTGAGGGTACGTTGGTAAGCCTGTATGGTTGTCTCGCGATTCCTTGGTTTCTTACGTTAGTCGAGATCTTACTGGACGCAATAGTCTTTAATTCAAAATGCATTTAATTACATCAGTCACTATTTACAAGGTTATCGAAAATCCATTACTCAGCGAGCTGGGGCCTGGTATGTCTTATAATGATTTCAGGTAAGGTAATAGGAATTTCTCACCCTGGTTAAGGTACCCCTTTTCTCTTCTTATGGGCCAGGACTTAGAAACTACAAAGTGTATTATGAAGCTCACCTGACCTATAACTTTAATGTTGAATTGGGCTAGGATGAGCACAAGAGCCTTCACTTCAGGTGTGATTCATCAGACTTCCTGGGGGCTTTTATCAAAACAAAGTTTATAATAAGAATGTAGTTAACATATATAAAACACAGCAAGAATTTGTATCAATTACAAACAAAAAGAAAACACATCAGCTATAGTAATCTATGCATATAACTTGTAATAAATCCCCTTAGTAGCTGTTCCAATTCAATACAAAATCCAATAAACCAAAACCCCTTTCAAGGTGTGGCCCAGCACACTGTAATCTCACTTGAATGGGACTGGTCCTTTCCCTGAGATTCTGACCCAGTTTCCAACCAGAAGACTCAAAACTCCTTCCAGAAAGCAACTCTATCTTTAAAGTTACCAAGGCAGCTGGCTGCACCCAATGTGCTTTGAGTTCCCTGGGACAGCTTTGAAATGAAAATGGGGAAACACTGCTTCTCTTCTGCAGTCCAAAGCAACAAACCGAAACTGAAACCCAAACACTAAAAACCCTCTCTCACCTGACAGCCACAGCCCAGCGCCACCTACAAATGACATCACTGAAGCCATGCTACAAAACATGGGGTCAAACAAAACCTTTCTTAATGGTTCACTCACAAGACACTTTGTACTTTATGAATACATTTATTTACATCACTAAGTATGTAGAACATTGGGACATAGCTACCACTCCTCTCTAAAATGTTTTTCATTCATCAGTGGTGAGGTTAGCACTGCTGCCTCACAGCGGCAGGGACCCAGATTCAGTTCCGACCTCGGGTGACTGTGTGGCGTTTGTACTTTGTCTGAGTGGGTTTCCACTGGGTGCTCCAGTTTCCTCCCACAGTCCAAAAATGTACACATTAACAACAAAGAGCAAAGAACAAAGAAATGTACAGCACAGGAACAGGCCCTTCGGCCCTCCAAGCCCGTGCCGACCATGCTGCCCGACTAAACTACAATCTTCTACACTTCCTGGGTCCGTATCCTTCTATTCCCATCCTATTCATATATTTGTCAAGATGCCCCTTAAATGTCCCTATCGTCCCTGCTTCCACTACCTCCTCCGGTAGCGAGTTCCAGGCACCCACTACCCTCTGCGTAAAAAACTTGCCTCGTACATCTACTCTAAACCTTGCCCCTCTCACCTTAAACCTATGCCCCCTAGTAATTGACCCCTCTACCCTGGGGAAAAGCCTCTGACTATCCACTCTGTCTATGCCCCTCATAATTTTGTATACCTCTATCAGGTCTCCCCTCAACCTCCTTCGTTCCAGTGAGAACAAACCGGGTTTATTCAACCGCTCCTCATAGCTAATGCCCTCCATACCAGGCAACATTCTGGTAAATCTCTTCTGCACCCTCTCTAAAGCCTCCACATCCTTGTGGTAGTGTGGCGACCAGAATTGAACACTATACTCCAAGTGTGGCCTAACTAAGGTTCTATACAGCTGCAACATGACTTGCCAATTCTTATACTCAATGCCCCGGCCAATGAAGGCAAGCATGCCGTATGCCTTCTTGACTACCTTCTCCACCTGTGTTGCCCCTTTCAATGACCTGTGGACCTGTACTCCTAGATCTCTTTGACTTTCAATACTCTTGAGGGTTCTACCATTCACTGTATATTCCCTACCTGCATTAGACCTTCCAAAATGCATTACCTCACATTTGTCCGGATTAAACTCCATCTGCCATCTCTCCGCCCAAGTCTCCAGACAACCTAAATCCTGCTGTATTCTCCAACAGTCCTCATCGCTATCCGCAATTCCACCAACCTTTGTGTCGTCTGCAAACTTACTAATCAGACCAGTTACATTTTCCTCCAAATCATTTATATATACTACAAAGAGCAAAGGTCCCAGCACTGATCCCTGTGGAACACCACTGGTCACAGCCCTCCAATTATAAAAGCATCCCTCCATTGCTACTCTCTGCCTTCTATGGCCTAGCCAGTTCTGTATCCACCTTGCCAGCTCACCCCTGATCCCGTGTGACTTCACCTTTTGTACTAGTCTACCATGAGGGACCTTGTCAAAGGCCTTACTGAAGTCCATATAGACAACATCTACTGCCCTACCTGCATCAATCATCTTAGTGACCTCCTCGAAAAACTCTATTAAGTTAGTGAGACACGACCTCCCCTTCACAAAACCGTGCTGCCTCTCACTAATACGTCCATTTGCTTCCAAATGGGAGTAGATCCTGTCTCGAAGAATTCTCTCCAGTAATTTCCCTACCACTGAAGTAAGGCTCACCGGCCTGTAGTTCCCGGGATTATCCTTGCTACCCTTCTTAAACAGAGGAACAACATTGGCTATTCTCCAGTCCTCCAGGACATCTCCTGAAGACAGCGAGGATCCAAAGATTTCTGTCAAGGCCTCAGCAATTTCCTCTCCAGCCTCCTTCAGTATTCTGGGGTAGATCCCATCAGGCCCTGGGGACTTATCTACCTTAATATTTTTTAAGACACCCAACACCTCGTCTTTTTGGATCACAATGTGACCCAGGCTATCTACACACCCTGCTCCAGACTCAACATCTACCAATTCCTTCTCTTTGGTGAATACTGATGCAAAGTATTCATTTAGTACCTCGCCCATTTCCTCTGGCTCCACACATAGATTCCCTTGCCTATCCTTCAGTGGGCCAACCCTTTCCCTGGCTACCCTCTTGCTTTTTATGTACGTGTAAAAAGCCTTGGGATTTTCCTTAACCCTATTTGCCAATGACTTTTCGTGACCCCTTCTAGCCCTCCTGACTCCTTGCTTAAGTTCCTTCCTACTTTCCTTATATTCCACGCAGGCTTCGTCTGTTCCCAGCCTTTTAGCCCTGACAAATGCCTCCTTTTTCTTTTTGACGAGGCCTACAATATCACTCGTCATCCAAGGTTCCCGAAAATTGCTGTATTTATCTTTCTTCCTCACAGGAACATGCCGGTCCTGTATTCCTTTCAACTGCCACTTGAAAGCCTCCCACATGTCAGATGTTGATTTGCCCTCAAACATCCGCCCCCAATCTATGTTCTTCAGTTCCCGCCTAATATTGTTATAATTAGCCTTCCCCCAATTTAGCACATTCAGCCTCGGACCACTCTTATCCTTGTCCACCAGTACTTTAAAACTTACTGAATTGTGGTCACTGTTACCGAAATGCTCCCCTACTGAAACATCTACCACCTGGCCGGGCTCATTCCCCAATACCAGGTCCAGCACCGCCCCTTCCCTAGTTGGACTGTCTACATATTGTTTTAAGAAGCCCTCCTGGATGCTCCTTACAAACTCCGCCCCGTCTAAGCCCCTGGCACTAAGTGAGTCCCAGTCAATATTGGGGAAGTTGAAGTCTCCCATCACCACAACCCTGTTGTTTTTACTCTTTTCCAAAATCTGTCTACCTATCTGCTCCTCTATCTCCTGCTGGCTGTTGGGAGGCCTGTAGTATACCCCCAACATTGTGACTGCACCCTTCTTATTCCTGATCTCTACCCATATAGCCTCACTGCCCTCTGAGGTGTCCTCTCGCAGTACAGCTGTGATATTCTCCCGAACAAGTAGCGCAACTCCGCCTCCCCTTTTACATCCCCCTCTATCCCGCCTGAAACATCTAAATCCTGGAACGTTTAGCTGCCAATCCTGCCCTTCCCTCAACCAGGTCTCTGTAATGGCAACAACATCATAGTTCCAAGCACTAATCCAAACTCGAAGTTCATCTGCCTTACCCGTAATGCTCCTTGCATTAAAACATATGCACTTCAGGCCACCAGACCCGCTGTGTTCAGCAACTTCTCCCTGTCTGCTCTGCCTCAGAGCCACACTGTCCCTATTCCCTAGTTCTCCCTCAATGCTCTCACCTTCTGACCTATTGCTCCCGTGGCCACCCCCCTGCCATACTAGTTTAAACTAGTTTAAACTAGTTTAAATTAGGTGCATCTTTGGACACCAAGGGGCAATTTAGCATGGCCAATCCTCCCAGCCTGCACATCTTTGGACTGAGGTGAATCTCTAGCTATCGTCGGGGTATTAGTTCCTTCCCCGTGTTCTGCGTGTGTTTTTCTGTTGCGCTATGGAGGAATTCTAATTTTCCATCTCTCTATTTTCAGAAATGGCACAACAGTAATTCACTTTATGTGATTGTCTATATCTCCCTAAACATTTTATAAATTTCTACTTCCACTTTGCACACATCCTTGGTTTAGCAGATCTGCTTCTTAAGTTTGTTGGTCTTTCTCTCCATCTGAATCTTCTCCTTGTTTGGTGGCAAAAGCATAGTGGGTGGGGCGGGAGAGGGGGGCACTCTCTGCGGCAGTTAGCCAGAGGCAAGACCCGTGATGGCCTGCTCAATCGGGCATGAGGGCAAAAAGGGTTCTCACTGCGCACCAAACCCGTTGCGAGTCTCCAGACCCGTCCCACCAGCCCCGACGATGTTCCCACCAGCATCAATGAGGTTCTCAGCCAGAGGAGGCGGGAGAATACTAATAGCCATTTACATTCATCGGAATGTAATTATCAGGCAGGCATCCCAATTCATCGGCCTCCTGGGATGATCCAGAACCCCGAAGCAGGATCCATGCTGACATAAATTGGTGCAAGTCCTGATAAGTGGGGACATGGTGCTATTCACTCTGAGGTGGTGGGGGAGGGGGAGGGATGGGATGCAAGGGTGTGAGTACCTTCCCTACACTTGCGTCCAGGGTGCTTAGCCAGGTCCTTCAGGAAATGTTGGGTTCGGGGGTGGGGGGCGGGGGGGGGGGTGCGGTTGGGCAGGGCTGGAGAGGCTGGAGTCGGGGATCTTACCCGAAAGACGGTCGATTGCCTGGTCTTCCCATATGTAGCTTTGAAAATCATTGAACTGTCTTTCAGCATGTCGATATCAATGATCTGTAAGAAGAAGATGAAAGTCTTCCCTTTAATGTGGTGGAAACCATTGAACTGATTTCATCACAGTCAATTTAATTTCCCTTTAGCTTTTTGAAACCTCTGTCAATGCTTAGAAGTCCAAAAGCTTTCAACTGCATTTTTTACATTCAATTTCACAAATCTGTTGCATTTTACTAGCCTCTTGATTGACAGGTCCAGGTTATTTCAAAGGAAGGCTAACCATTGTTTATTTATATAGCTCTACAGGGGTCCATTAACTCTGAAGTGCTTCGTCTTTTGAGCAGGTATGCTTTCGAACCGTAGTTTTTAAAGAGGCTGTCTCTTTGTCCCGAAGACCTGGTGCTCTGTGAGTGCTGACCCCGCACCTGGCCTTTCTAGGAAACATGTAATGAATTAAGGTAATTCATTCAAATGCAGGGATTCCTTAGAGAATACATTTACCTTCAAAAGATATCAGAAGGGTGTCACGGTAGCACAGCGGTTAGCACTGTTGCTTCACACACCAGGGTCCGAGGTTCGATTCTCGCTTGGGTCTGCAGAGTCTGCACATTCTTTCCGTGTCTGCGTGGGCTTCCTCCGGGTGCTCCGGTTTCCTCTTACAAATCCCGAAAGACGTGCTTGTTAGGTGAATTTGGACATTCTGAATTCTCCCTCTGTGTACCCGAACAGGCGCCAGAGTGTGGCGACTGGGGGATTTTCACAGTAACTTCATTGCGGTGTTAATGTAAGCCTACTTGTGACAATAAAGAGATGATGATGATGATTAAAAGTATTAAAATGGGACATTTTTAATTAGTTGAAATCGCTTCTTTATTAAAACCCCTTACTTTCTTGGTCCTAGGCAATGATAAAGAGAACTGCACCAGACAAAACTGCTGTGGTTTTGGATCGCTCCCAGGTATTCCTTATTTTACACAGACAGCAAAACTCATTCATTCTTTGTAGATGTGTAACCTTGATGCCTGCATGTCGCAGTCCCAGCCATTAATTCAAGATGGCTGTTGAATTTAAGACTTCTTAGATTTTAGAATGCAATCGAAGCGTTTTTACATCAACGCTGGGTTTCGAAGAGCTCAGCAAGCTGCCTTAAAAAAATATCACTTTCAAGGACATTTTTCCTACTGCCTCTCCTTCTAGTTCACTCTCCTTAATCTCAGATTCAGATTGTTTTCAGATTCTCTCTTAATAGTCTTGGGACATGGTTGTTTTTTGTTGGAATTATCTTTTGCTGGTGTCAATTATTTTGAAAATATCATGGGCGCGATTCAATGGGAAAATTTATTTGTGTCATTTTGGGCGGGTTTGGCAGAGTGCTTCTCGACGGTCATTTTGGTGAGATCGCGGCTCATATTCAACAGTACTTAGTGCTGTCTCGCCGTTTGATTCATCGGACTTGCACCTCAGCAAATCGCTGCTAACAAGGGGGAGCTTTTAAATGCTCCCTCACTACTCACTACCAGTCAATACGCAAGCATGGCAGCACACAGGCCTACTCCTCAATTTGGATGTCCCTGCCTCCACTTGATGCGTATCAGCAACTGTGTGGTGCTCACTAGATTGTGCCTCCGAAGCCTGTCTCCTAATGTCGTCCACCGAGGTGTGTGTCTCTGCGCTGGTGGAAGGCGGGGGTGGTAGCTGTGATGTCTCGATGGTGGTCCCCTCTGAGATGGTCCCTTGGGTGGCGGGGGGGTGAACGACTCCGTAAGGCCGTCCTTGTCAGATGGAGATACGGCGAGAGGGTGCCTGGCTTTAAACCCACAGTCGGGAGTGAAAAGCATAGTAAGAGTAAGGATTGCCGTTTCTGTGTTCTGTAAATAGTTTCCTGTCAATAGTTTTTTTGTTTGTAACTAAATAAGTAATTGTTGATCGGTTGGAGCATTCATTACCACAATTGCATATTGATCAAGACAGAACGTTGTGGGCAGCACGGTAGCAATGTGGATAACACAATTGCTTCACAGCTCCAGGGTCCCAGGTTCGATTCCGGCTTGGGTCACTGGCTGTGTGGAGTCTGCACATCCTCCCCGTGTGTGCGTGGGTTTCCTCCGGGTGCTCCGGTTTCCTCCCACAGTCCAAAGATGTGCAGGTTAGATGGATTGGCCATGATAAATTGCCCTTAGTGTCCAAAATTGCCCTTAGTGTTGGGTGGGGTTACTGGGTTATGAGGATAGGGTGGAGGTGTTGACCTTGGGTTGGGGGCTCTTTCCAAGAGCTGGTGCAGACTCGATGGGCCGAATGGCCTCCTTCTGCACTGTAAATTCTATGTCAAATTCTATGAATGGGCTGGGTTTTGTGGGGAAATCAAATGACCAACCTGCTCATCACCGCACCCCCCTCTTCCATTTCAAAAGAGACAGACAGCAGCTGATGCATCATAAACCAGCCCAACCTGCAGCCATGAGCACTGCAGCCGCGGGGTAAACAGACCAAGCGTGGGACGTCCACCCCTGAGTGGGAAGAAGAACTACTCTCGGCAGCTGCAACCAGTCTGATTGACTGGAAAATCTAGCAGTCCCAGAAATGCCAGAGCTGGGCAGTGGGCACTGCTGGGACTGAGAGCAGGTCTGCAAGGCCCTGGCTTTTGGATCCCTGTAAGTCCGTGGTCTTGGACGGGGAGGGACCGAGCATTCCAGAGAGAGGGATGAGAGGTGTGGGAAGGCTCATTTTGGAGGTCAGGCGGGGAGGAACAAAGAGGGGTAACACCTTGCGGGTGTGCCCTGGATGCACAGAGGTCAACCACCAAATGATGTGCTTCCCTTCCTTCCTACTGTCTTAAAGGAGACACCTCAGTGGGGGCGGGAAAGCATTGGGCTTACCATCCAATGCATTCTGTGTGGCCCCCCCTACTGAAAATATGCCCATTGGGGGCACTGTAAAATCCAGCCCAGCGATTGGAAAAGTGCCAGCACTGATCCAAGTCTGACACCAAGGAGTGGCCACAAAAGTGACCATGCCTCCCAGTAATTCAGGGCTACTGCCAGCATGCTTGGTAAGGTTGCCAGTTTCAGGAATTAAGTGGTCCGGAGGCAACATAGCAACTCAACACCCATGGCTTTGTCTCACCAGAATCTAAGAGGGAATACCAACAGGTTCATAAGCATCAAGTCAGTTTACCGAGCGAGTGACTGCTGAGTTCATTATAAAATAAAATGCATACAATCTTACCCCAACAATATTTACGATATTTTATTGATAACACTAAACATGTGTGGCCATGAAACAGCGCACCATTTTGCCACTGGAGTAAGCGTTAACAAAGCTGGACGCTGTCGAATTGGGGTGTACGTCACCTCCAGCTATTTCCATTTGGCTAGTGTGGCAGCCCATATTGGGAAGGGTGCTCTCGTGGGTGCCGTGCGCACACAGAAGCTTGCGAAACACCCAGATTGTGATGTCAAACAGCCGTGCCAGCTGACCACTGCATGATTTACGAACTGGGGCTGCGCAGATCCATTCAATCCAGTCGCACGTCAGTCGCCAAGGAACAGTCATGTGTCTGCAAGATAGACCCACCATTTAAAGAGCCGAGCACCCAACTTTCAGGCAAGGTGATTAAGACAAGCCTTTGCTATTGTCAAGTTTCTGGAAGTACTACTTAATATTTTTGGAGAGGTTGTGGTGAGTTGTCAGATTTGGCAAGCAGTGTTCCTGAATTCTGAAAGGAAGGGCAGATGATTTGTTGAGTTATTCACACAAAGATCCAAAGGTATAGGGCCTGCAGTGACAGTGTGTCCAGGCCTGCAACATAACAGGGCAATGGGTGAAAGGTTGTGGAGAGGGGCAGCTCTGTCAAGTCAGAGCAGGACTCGTTTATGCTTCTTGATGGAGCAGTTTGTCCGTTAGGCCAGCCATTGCTCGCAGCACCTCGGTGTGCATCCTCATCACATATAGAATCCCGACAGAAATAAGTTTTCCAGCACTGCCTCTGGGAACACATGAGCCTTTGGGATTGTTAACAGTAGAGGTTAATGTGTATAAGAAGTGGCTAAGCTCCATAGAACTCCCAAGCTGTCATGTCCACTGCCTTTACATTTTGGGGAAGAAAACAGTCTGCTGTGACTCATTTGGAAAACAAATCGATGCTTGCACTTTCAATTGAGATTTGTTGACATAAGCCTAAGGATTTTTATTATAGAATTAGTGCTGCTTGACTACTTCCACAACCTATCATTATCACAGTGGGGGCCTGTAATTTCACAGTTTGATTGACTTCTCCAAGTGGTTATAAAAGAATTACCTGTCTTTGATGTGGGGATTTGAATGCAAATATTTGTTTTTATAACAAACTATATACCTAAAAGGATTTAGATATGTCAAATGACCTTTTATCAATTAGATTTTTTTACAGTCATAAATTCTGCAATAGATACTGGGGGCTGGTTTAGCTCAGTGGGATAGACAGCTGGTTTGTGTTGCAGAACAAGGCCAGCAGCGCATGTTCAATTCCCGTACCAGCTGAGAATTCTGAATTCTCCGTCTGTGTACCCAAACAGGCACCGGAATGTGGCGACTAGGTGCTTTTCACAGTAACTTCATTGCAGTGTTAATGTAAGCCTACTTGTGACTATAAAGATGATTTATTTATTATTATTATTTTATTTTATTTCTTTTTATTTCTTTTATTTTACTTATTTATTTAAGATACTTGAACTTTTGTTAGATTCCTCTGACATGAAGCTGAAACCCAAACTTGCATATATTTTTTTAATTTATCCTTAGTACTATTTCTTACTTTAAAACTGGACTTTAATTCTGAAAAAAGACTATTAAAATGGTCACCCTCTGTCTGATAATTATCCCCACTGGCCTCCAGAATAAAAGAATTCTCTTTTGAGTTTTGGGATGTAACATCTTTTCTTTAGACCAGTTTTTAACAGGTCACCTGGGACTGTAAAGAGCAATTTCAAAGGGAACTACAAGAATACCATTTGAATTTGATAAGCCAACTTTGCGAGCAGAGTCTGTGGGTTCCCAAATACCAGACCATCAACACGTATAGCTCCGATTTTGACCAACAATGGCTGAAACATTAACAGTCCTGAAAATAAATATACCTGCTGAGTTAATCCTAACTCAAACTTGCTGTGCTATTGTGAGTAGATCACAAACTAACCAAGGAGTTGGGAAGCGATGCTGTGACTCATTCTAAATAACTAATTCAAAATACCTTCTGTTTGCCACCTGTGGACAGGCAGTAAGAAGAAAAGTGCTGTTTGAACTGACTCCCTCCTGTCTGTAACACTTAATTTTATTTCATCTCAGCATGGCTCCTGAGGTCTGCCCATGTTGGATATCGGCTGAGACCTGGAGGGTGTAAGGGCTTTTGTGATGAGTGGGGTTCATGGGTTGCTGTCAGTTGGCACTCATGGACGGGTGAAGGGCACAGGGGTTCTTAGTGGGGCAAGGATTGGCATGGATGGGGCATAGACCATGTGGGAAATGAGTGGATGTGAGGAGTGAGGGCTAGAGGACTGCTTTTTATTCTTTTGCAATTGCAATACAGTCCCAGAGCACCATGGAGGGTCTTTTAACCAGCTGCCTCAGCACCAGACAGCCTCTCTAGCTGCCTTTCACACTGTTTCTGGGGGCAGGGGAGGGGTGCCCAATTCCAGATAGTATCAGTTAGTAGTCCCCCCCCCCCCCCACCCCTCCCCTCCGCAATGTGCAACCTGCCTGGAATGAAAATCTGCCCATTCGGAGCACTTTCTCCTGAGGTGAGGGTTTGAGGATTACCTGAGCGAGGAGCACCAACTCAGCCCCAATTTGCATGCTGTCTGCCTCAACTGCACCAGGCATGGCGTGGGCAGGTCAGAAACTATAGGCTGGATTCTTCCACCCCACCCGTCGCAAGATCGGAGCGGACAATGGAAAAGCCCATTGACCTCGAGCGGGATTCTCCGGTTGCCAGACGGGCGCGGCTGAAGAATCCCGCCCTATGACTCCTGCACTGAAAAAATGACAACACTTTAGCCTCTGTATATAAATAAGCGATTGCTATGCACTCACTCTAATGATTCAAAGCAAGTCTTCAGTACCAATTCAGACCGGTGGAGAAGAACACGAGTATTCATCTTTGTCATTAGAGCATATTCTTTTCTTTTTTTAAAATATTTTATTGAAAATTTTTGGTCAACCAACACAGTACATTGTGCATCCTTTACACAATATTATAACAACACAAATAACAATGACCTATTTTATAAACAGAAAATGAATAAATAATGAATAACAAAAATGAAAACTAACCCTAATTGGCAACTGCCTTATCACAAGCAACACTCTCCAAAAATATAATTTAACAGTCCAATATATAATTATCTGTAGCAACGACCTATACATATTATACAGTATATATTAACCCTGAGATTCCTTCTGGTTCCTACTCCCCCCCCTCCCCCCCCAACCCCCCCCTCCCTCCCCCCCCCCCTCCCCCCCCCCACCCCCCCCCCCCCGATCCTGGGCTGCTGCTGCTGCCTTCTTTTTTCCATTCCATCTATCTTTCTGCGAGGTATTCGACGAACGGTTGCCACCGCCTGGTGAACCCTTGAGCCGACCCCCTTAGGACGAACTTAATCCGCTCTAGCTTTATAAACCCTGCCATATCATTTATCCAGGTCTCCACCCCCGGGGGCTTGGCTTCTTTCTACATTAGCAATATCCTACGCCGGGCTACCAGGGACGCAAAGGCCAAAACATCGGCCTCTCTCGCCTCCTGCACTCCCGGCTCTTGTGCAACCCCAAATATGGCCAACCCCCAGCTTGGTTCGACCCGGACCCCTACTACTTTTGAAAGCACCTTTGTCACCCCCATCCAAAACCCCTGTAGTGCCGGGCATGACCAAAACATATGGGTATGATTCGCTCGGCTTCTCGAGCACCTCGCACACCTATCCTCCACCCCAAAAAATTTACTGAGCCGTGCTCCAGTCATATTACAGCCCTGTGTAATAGCTTAAACTGAATCAGGCTTAGCCTGGCACACGAGGACGACGAGTTTACCCTGCTTAGGGCATCTGCCCACAGCCCCTCCTCGATCTCCTCCCCCAGCTCTTCTTCCCATTTCCCTTTTAGTTCATCTACCATAGTCTCCCCTTCGTCCCTCATTTCCCTATATATATCTGACACCTTACCATCCCCCACCCATGTCTTTGAGATCACTCTGTCCTGCACCTCTTGTGTCGGGAGCTGCGGGAATTCCCTCACCTGTTGCCTCGCAAAAGCCCTCAATTGCATATACCGGAATGCATTCCCTTGGGGCAACCCATATTTCTCGGTCAGCGCTCCCAGACTCGCGAACTTCCCATCCACAAACAGATCTTTCAGTTGCGTTATTCCTGCTCTTTGCCACATTCCATATCCCCCATCCATTCCCCCTGGGGCAAACCTATGGTTGTTTCTTATCGGGGACCCCCCCAAGGCTCCAGTCTTTCCCCTATGCCGTCTCCACTGTCCCCAAATCTTCAGTGTAGCCACCATCACCGGGCTTGTGGTGTAGTTCCTCGGTGAGAACGGCAATGGGGCTGTCACCATAGCCTGTAGGCTAGTCCCCCTACAGGACACCCTCTCTAATCTCTTCCACGCCGCTCTCTCCTCCTCTCCCATCCACTTACTCACCATTGAAATATTAGCGGCCCAATAATACTCACTTAGGCTCGGTAGTGCCAGCCCCCCCCTATCCCTGCTACGCTGTAAGAATCCCTTCCTCACTCTCGGGGTCTTCCCGGCCCACACAAAACCCATGATGCTCTTTTCGATCCTTTTAAAAAAAGCCTTCGTGATCACCACCGGGAGGCACTGAAACACAAAGAGGAATCTCGGGAGGACCACCATCTTAACCGCCTGCACCCTCCCTGCCAGTGACAGGGATACCATATCCCATCTCTTGAAATCCTCCTCCATTTGTTCCACCAACCGCGTTAAATTTAACCGATGCAATGTGCCCCAATTCTTGGCTATCTGGATCCCCAGGTAACGAAAGTCCCTTGTTACCTTCCTCAACGGTAGGTCCTCTATTTCTCTACTCTGCTCCCCTGGATGCACCACAAACAACTCACTTTTCCCCATGTTCAATTTATACCCTAAAAAATCCCCAAACTCCCCAAGTATCCGCATTATTTCTGGCATCCCCTCCGCCGGGTCTGCCACATATAGTAACAAATTGTCCGCATACAAAGATACCCGGTGTTCTTCTCCTCCTCTAAGTACTCCCCTCCACTTCTTGGAACCCCTCAACGCTATCGCCAGGGTTTCAATCGCCAGTGCAAACAATAATGGGGACAGAGGGCATCCCTGCCTTGTCCCTCTATGGAGCCGAAAATATGCAGATCCCCGTCCATTCGTGACCACGCTCGCCATCGGGGCCCTATACAACAGCTGCACCCATCTAACATACCCCTCTCCAAAACCAAATCTCCTCAACACCTCCCACAAATAATCCCACTCCACTCTATCAAATGCTTTCTCGGCATCCATCGCCACTACTATCTCCGTTTCCCCCTCTGGTGGGGGCATCATCATTACCCCTGACAGCCTCCGTATATTCGTGTTCAGCTGTCTCCCCTTCACAAACCCAGTTTGGTCCTCGTGGACCACCCCCGGGACACATTCCTCTATTCTCATTGCCATTACCTTGGCCAGGATCTTGGCATCTACATTTAGGAGGGAAATAGGTCTATAGGACCCGCATTGTAGCGGGTCCTTTTCCTTCTTTAAGAGAAGCGATATCGTTGCTTCAGACATAGTCGGGGGCAGTTGTCCCCTTTCCTTTGCCTCATTAAAGGTCCTCGTCAATACCGGGGCGAGAAAGTCCACATATTTTCTCTAGAATTCGACTGGGAATCCATCCGGTCCCGGGGCCTTTCCCGCCTGCATGCTCCTAATTCCTTTCACCACTTCTTCTACCTCGATCTGTGCTCCCAGTCCCACCCTTTCCTGCTCTTCCACCTTGGGAAATTCCAGCCGATCCAAAAAGCCCATCATTCTCTCCCTCCCATCCGGGGGTTGAGCTTCATATAATTTTTTATAAAATGTCTTGAACACTCCATTCACTCTCTCCGCTCCCCGCTCCATCTCTCCTTCCTCATCCCTCACTCCCCCTATTTCCCTCGCTGCTCCCCTTTTCCTCAATTGGTGTGCCAGCAACCTGCTCGCCTTCTCCCCATATTCGTACTGTACACCCTGTGCCTTCCTCCATTGTGCCTCTGCAGTGCCCGTAGTCAGCAAGTCAAATTCTACATGTAGCCTTTGCCTTTCCCTGTACAGTCCCTCCTCCGGTGCTTCCGCATATTGTCTGTCCACCCTCAGAAGTTCTTGCAGCAACCGCTCCCGTTCCTTACTCTCCTGCTTCCCTTTATGTACCCTTATTGATATCAGCTCCCCTCTAACCACTGCCTTCAGCGCCTCCCAGACCACTCCCACCTGGACCTCCCCATTATCATTGAGTTCCAAGTACTTTTCAATGCACCCCCTCACCCTTAGACACACCCCCTCATCTGCCATTAGTCCCATGTCCATTCTCCAGGGTGGGCGCCCTCCTGTTTCCTCCCCTATCTCCAAGTCTACCCAGTGTGGAGCGTGATCCGAAATGGCTATAGCCGTATACTCCGTTCCCCTCACCTTCGGGATCAACGCCCTTCCCAAAACAAAAAAGTCTATTCGCGAGTAGACTTTATGGACATAGGAGAAAACGAGAACTCCTTACTCCTAGGTCTGCTAAATCTCCACGGGTCTACACCTCCCATCTGCTCCATAAAATCTTTAAGTACCTTGGCTGCTGCCGGCCTCCTTCCAGTCCTGGACTTCGACCTATCCAGCCCTGGTTCCAACACCGTATTAAAATCTCCCCCCATTATCAGCTTTCCCATCTCTAGGTCCGGAATGCGTCCTAGCATCCGCCTCATAAAATTGGCATCATCCCAGTTCGGGGCATATACGTTTACCAAGACCACCATCTCCCCCTGTAGTCTGCCACTCACCATCATGTATCTGCCCCCGTTATCCGCCACTATAGTCTTTGCCTCGAACATTACCCGCTTCCCCACTAATATAGCCACCGCCCTGTTTTTCGCATCTAGCCCCGAATGGAACACCTGCCCCACCCATCCTTTGCGTAGCCTAACCTGGTCTGTCAGTTTCAGGTGCGTTTCCTGTAACATAACCACATCTGCCTTAAGTTTCTTAAGGTGTGCGAGTACCCGTGCCCTCTTTATCGGCCCGTTCAGCCCTCTCACGTTCCACGTGATCAGCCGGGTTGGGGGGGCTTCCTACCCCCCCCCCCCGCCCCCCTTGTCGATTATCCATCCCCTTTTTCCAGCTCCTCACCCGGTTCCCACGCAGCTGTATCTCCCCCAGGCGGTGCCCCCCCGCCCATCCCCTCCCATACCAGCTCCCCTCTCTCCCCAGCAGCAGCAACCCAGTAATTCCCCCCTCCCACCCCCCCCCCCGCTAGATCCCCCGCTAGCGTAATTACTCCCCCCATGTTGCTCCCAGAAGTCAGCAAACTGGCCGACCTCAGCTTCCCCCCGTGACCTCGGCTCGCACCGTGCGACGCCCCCTCCTTCCTGCTTCTCTATTCCCGCCATGATTATCATAGCGCGGGAACCAAGCCCACGCTTCTCCCTTGGCCCCGCCCCCAATGGCCAACGCCCCATCTCCTCCACCTCCCCTCCTCCCCCCATCACCACCTGTGGAAGAGAGAAAAGTTACCACATCGCAGGATTAGTACATAAAACTCCTCTTTCCCCCCTTTTTAACCCCCCTCTTCGCCCCCCACATTCGCCCCACCACTTTGTTCAAACGTTCTTTTTAATAACCCGCTCATTCCAGTTTTTCTTCCACAATAAAAGTCCACGCTTCATCCGCCGTCTCAAAGTAGTGGTGCCTCCCTCGATATGTGACCCACAGTCTTGCCGGTTGCAGCATTCCAAATTTTATCTTCTTTTTATGAAGCACCGCCTTGGCCCGATTAAAGCTCGCCCTCCTTCTCGCCACCTCCGCACTCCAGTCTTGATAAACGCTGATCACCGCTTTCTCCCATTTACTACTCCGAGTTTTCTTTGCCCATCTAAGGACCATTTCTTTATCCTTAAAACGGAGGAATCTCACCACTATGGCTCTGGGAATTTCTCCTGCTCTCGGCCCTCGCGCCATCACTCGGTATGCTCCCTCCACCTCCAACGGACCCGCCGGGGCCTCCGCTCCCATTAACGAGTGCAGCATCGTGCTCACATATGCCCCAACGTCCGCTCCCTCCACACCTTCAGGAAGACCAAGAATCCTCAGGTTGTTCTTCCTTGCATTGTTCTCCAGTGCCTCCAACCTTTCCACACATCGTTTCTGATGTGCCTCATGCATCTCCGTCTTCACCACCAGGCCCTGTATGTCGTCCTCATTCTCGGCTGCCTTTGCCTTCACGACCCGAAGCTCCCGCTCCTGGGTCTTTTGTTCCTCCTTTAGCCCTTCGATCGCCTGTAGTATCGGGGCCAACAGCTCTTTCTTCATTTCCTTTTTGAGCTCTTCCACACAGCATTTCAAGAACTCTTGTTGTTCAGGGCCCCATGTTAAACTGCCACCTTCCGACGCCATCTTGGTTTTTGCTTGCCTTCCTTGCCGCTGTTCTAAAGGATCCACTGCAATCCGGCCACTTTCTCCTCCTTTTTTCATCCGTATCCAGGGGGGATTCCCTTCTGGTTTACCGCACAGTGTTTTTAGCCGTCAAAATTGCCGTTGGGGCTCCTATCAAGAGCCCAAAAGTCCGTTTCACCGGGAGCTGCCGAAACATGCGACTCAGCTGGTCATCGCCGCACCCGGAAGTCCATTAGAGCATATTCAACCAGCTGATATTGTAACTTCTCTTCTTGCTGCGCCACATTCTTCAAGGCATTTCATGGTCCTTCATTGGATTGGATTGGATTTGTTTATTGTCACGTGTACCAAGGTACAGTGAAAAGTATTTTTCTGCGAGCAGCTCCACAGATCATTAAGTACATGAGAAGAAAAGAGAATAAAAGAAAATACATGATAGGGCAACACAACATATACAATGTAACTACATAAGCACTGGCATCGGATGAAGCATACAGGGTGTAGTGTTAATGAGGTCAGTCCATAAGAGGGTCATTTAGGAGTCTGGTGACAGTGGGGAAGAAGCTGTTTTTGAGTCTGTTCGTGCATGTTCTCAGACTTCTGTATCTCCTGCCCGATGGAAGAAGTTGGAAGAGTGAGTAAGCCGGGTGGGAGGGATCTTTGATTATGCTGCCCGCTTTCCCCAGGCAGCGGGAGGTGTAGATGGAGTCAATGGATGGGAGGCAGGTTCGTGTGATGGACTGGGCAGTGTTCACAACTCTCTGAAGTTTCTTGCGGTCCTGGGCCGAGCAGTTGCCATACCAGGCATTGATACAGCCAGATAGGATGCTTTCTATGGCGCATCTGTAAAAGTTGGTAAGGGTTAATGTGGACATGCCAAATTTCCTTAGTTTCTTGAGGAAGTATAGGCGCTGTTGTGCTTTCTTGGTGGTAGCGTCGACGTGGGTGGACCAGGACAGATTTTTGGAGATGTGCACCCCTAGGAATTTGAAACTGAGTCCTGAAAAGAGTCCTGACACTCAATTTAAAAATGATTAAAAGCTGGCTGCAAGTTGTCTTGTCAACGTAAAATCGGTAACACCTTGAGCGACGTTAAAAAAAAAGACCAAGTCCCCAGTTCTATATCCTTCAAATGGATATTTAAGTGACTGCCAAACCAGACTGTAGTATGGGTATGTAGTATGTAGTATGGGGCAGCACGGTAGCATGGTGGTTAGCACAATTGCTTCACAGCTCCAGGGTCCCAGGTTCGATTCCGGCTTGGGTCACTGTCTGTGCGGAGTTTGCACGTTCTCCCCGTGTGTGCGTGGGTTTCCTCCGGGTTCTCCGGTTTCCTCCCACAGTCCAAAGATGTGCGGGTTAGGTGGATTGGCCATGCTAAATTGCCCATAGTGTCCAAAATTGCCCGTAGGGTGGGGTTACTGGGTTATGGGGATTAGGTGGGGTTACTGGGTTATGGGGATAGGGTGGAGGTTTGGACCTTCGGTAGGGTGCTCTTTCCAAGAGCCGGTGCAGACTCGATGGGCCGAATGGCCTCCTTCTGCACTGTAAATTCTATGTCTATGTCAGACTCAACTTTGGCTGGTCTGTAATAAATTGCAAGCACCACAGATCACCAATTGCCCAGTGCTAATTTGCAAATAACTGTTTAACATTTTAATAATGTGGGCGAATCAGTTGCACAAAACATAAAACGGCAATTAAACCTTCTACCCATATCAAGAAGCATCCTATCCATTTAACCATTGAGAGCATAACTCAATGAAGTAAAACAGTCCTTCAGCTCCAATTGATGCTCCTTTGACATACCAAGCCATAGATATCAATAGTTATCTCTGTGGGGTTACTACACAATTCTAATATGCACTGTCAAAAGTGTTTGGTAGTCACACGTTGCTGTAGAATTCTGTCATGTGCAATTGGTCAGCCTGAACAAAGGAAAATCGATTATAAGCCAGGCCGAGGTATAACAAGGGAGACTGTATCAGCCTTGACAAAGTCTAGAATGATTTAGGACCTAGTAGTGATCTGACTATGTCTGACTTTGCAAATAATCGTCTTGCCGTAGATTTTGATATAAATGAATTTGGCTGCAGGAAAAAAGGCAGAATATAAAATCAGATCTTGATTACATCCATGTCATCTAGTAAGGTGTTTACAGAATAAGCAAGGAGCCATAACGTGTGTATTGGATATCCAATGAATTTCAATCGCTGCGCCGATTGAAAAGAAGGCCAGCTGTAATCATAAACATCGCTGCTCCACTGAACTTTATAACTTCAATGGAACCTTTCCATTTTCCAGTCTCCGAGGTGATTTATTCCTTTGGAATCCAAATAAAACTGAATATTTTGGGGGGCTTCACATCCTTCCAACTGAGTGAGTAGGAGCAAACAAAACAGAAATATGTTGCCAGAATGCGATGACCATTTCAACATCAGACCATTGCATCTGCTGGCTACCCCTTGCACCAATGATTAAGAATCAACATCATAGAACCATGAAGGAGGAATGAAAAACTGCTTATTCCTGTTGCTGTATTGATACAAAATCCTTAGTTTGAATATTAAAAATTCTGATTCAAGCTCAAACTAGTTCATCATTGGCTGTTTTAATGTGGGACTGGGTAGAAAATGGAAGGAAGTTGTAAAAGTCCAATTGGATGTCAGTGTCTAGTTTCACATCTGATTATTGTTAATGCTATGCTCCATTTCTGTTCCCTGAACTAAAAGGGATTTAATACTATGGTGGGGTGGTTATCTAAACTACAGTCGGCATTGCAAAGAAGTTTAGAATTGAGATTCTCTATAATCTTAATATAGAAGTATCATTTCCAAAATTTTACATTAGCTCAATTTAAAATGGTGAGAAGGCATCAAATTGGGAGCTGATTTCTATATATGTAACTGCGCTGTCAGAGTTCTATTCATTTAAAATGATGGAAAACCAGCCGCTCATCACTCAGGTATGGTTGAAGTCATACATAATACAAGGGAAGATGGTTGAGGTTTTTGGAGACTAATCATCTCAGTACATCATTGCACGAGTTCAATAAGGGGATCAGTGGTTATGGGAAAAAGGCAGGAGAATGAGGATGAGAAAAATATCAGCCATGATTGAGGCCGAGTGACCGAATTCTGCTCCTTTGTCTTATGGTCTCAGGGTAAATATCCTGGGCCCAAACATCTTAAGCTGCTTCACAAGTGTTCTTACCTCCATCCTAAATGGGGATGTTCGCTGATGATTACATTGTATGAAGCACCATTTGCAGCTAGCTACTGTCTGTGCCTGCATGCAGCGAGTCCTGGACAACATTCACACTTAGGCTAACAAGTGGCAAGTATATTCGTCCCACACAAATGCCAGATAATGGTCATCTCCAACAAGGAAAAATCTAACCGTCTCCTCTTGACATTCAATTACTTGGCCGTCACCAAATCCCCCACCAGCAACATCTTGAGGGATACCATTGACCAGAGACCTAACTGGACCAGCCACATAAATAATATGACTAACTTAATTCAGAACTCCAGAAAGCCTGTACACCATCTAGGCAAACATCAGGGGTGCAATGGAATATTCTCCACTTATCCAGATGATTGTAGCACCAACCATGCTAAAGAAGCTCAACGCCATCAGGGTAAGCAATTTGCTCGATAGGCACTGCATCCACCATTAGCTATTCACTCCCTCCAACACTGATGCACGGTGGCAGCAATGTGTACAACATGCAGTGTAACAACTCACCATAACTGTTTCAACAGCACCTCCCCAGTCCGTAACCATTAGCACTTAGAAGGACGAGGACAGCAGGCGCATGCGGCACCCCTCCAAGTGGGTGGCACAGTGACGCAGTGGTTAGCACTGCTGCCTCACAACGCCAGGGACATGGGTTCAATTCCGGTCTTTGAGTGACTGTCTGTACGGTGCAGGCACTTTCCCCGCGTGTCTGCGTGGGTTTCCTCCGGGTGCTCCGGTTTCCTCCCACAGTCCAAAGATGTGCAGCTTAGGTGGATTGACCATGATAAATTGCCCTTAGTTCCTAAAGGGTTAAATTGGGTGATGGGGTTGTGGGCCTAGGTAGGGTGCTCTTTTAGAGGGTCACTACAGATTCGATGGGCCGAATAGCCTCCTTCTGCACTGTAGCGATTCTATGAAGTTTCTGTGAAGTCACACACTATCCTCATGTAGAACTAAATCACCTTTCCTTCACCTGTTATTGGGTTAAAACCCTGGGACGCCGCTTTACAGTCGCATTATGGGTGTACCTACACCAGATGAACTACAGCGGTTCTTGAAAACAGTTCACCAGCAACTTCTCGGCGGAAATTAGAGTGTTCATTGCTGCTCTTGCCAGGAACTGTAGCCATCTGGGATGGCCACTAACAAAGTAAACATGGATACTTGCAAAGACTCAAGGGAAAAAGGGAAATATGGCCAATACAGGATTCAGGCAAACTCAGAGCCTTGATGTATATTTTCTGACAGAGAACCAGACAGTATCGAAACCCCTAGCCAATTTGCATTCGAATGACCCATTTCCCCAGGACAAAGGACTGGTACTCAGGTATCAGATACAATTCCAGACACATCAGTGCCACTCCCTTCACCCAGGAAGCCCAAACAGCCAAGGTCAATGACCGCTCAGGACACGCCCAACCATTAAGGCGTCCGCCCCTTTATTGGCTCAAATCGAGGGCAGTGATCGAAGCCTGCCGAATTATTGGGTCCAAAGCGAAGGACCGCCCAAAAGAGCGCGAAACCCCAAAGGACAAAGCGAGACACTGCCATATGTTCGATCTCTTTTGGCCCTGGGACACCGGCACTCTCCGGCCCGGCCTATACCTGAAGCCAACTGCAGCACCACGACCAGAAGCAGGTTCAAAACCAACGATCGCTACCAGACGGATGAGCCCAGCAGAACCGAAGTTGCTTCTCCAGACCCAACCACTCCAGATCCAAACAAAGGCCTTGGTCCTCTGCCAAAGCCGGGTGCCTGAAGTTAAGTACAGGTTGTTGTAGTGTTAGGCGTAGTTTAGCTTGCAGTGTTTTTATGTTGCATGTGTGAGTTAATCTTGTGTGTAAATAAACCATTATTGAACTTGAACTAACTGACTGGTTGTTGGGTCTTTGATCAATATTAGGTTGAACCTTGTGGTGGTATGATTTGATACCTGGCGACTCTGAAAAGCAATATTACTCAATATTAAGAAAGGCAACATTATTGGCGTCTCCGGTGCAGAATTGGCAACAGGTATTAGTGACGCTAGTGGGATAGTATTCCACTCATCAAAATCGGCAACAGAACGCCCACATCCTGTGCCCAAATAAAGAAAAAGTGAAAATAATAAGTGATAAAAATGTTGAAACCAAGCCAATAGGATTTGGACAAATGGGTCACTATGTAGCAGGTACTGAGAGGGGGATTCTGAAACTCATTTGATCTTCAGTATCTCCTCCTCTGCATTTGTTAGTTGGAAAACGTGTGGAGGACCACCACTGTTTCTTACCCTCTCCCTTGTGTTTGCTCCTTCAATACAGGGACAGCAGAGCGAGGAGTTATTGTATTGGCACATGTTCACCTGGTGGATGTAGTGCATTTGATATGGGGAACTATCAGGGAGGGGTATGAAATTGCATATGGATGAAGGCACATGGAACTGACAGATGGACAGATGAGAAATGTGAGGACATTTGTAGAAAGAGGAAGGTGTGATGGAATAAGCTTTCCACAACAAAGTGGGGTGAGTGTTGCTGCCCTCTGCTGGCATCAACTGATGAATCAGACAAATTGAATACGCATGCAAGTTTGATTTACTTTTATATTGATAACTTTATTTATCAGGTATCAGATACAATTCCAGACACATCAGTGCCACTCCCTTCACCCAGGAAGCCTAAGACTTCAGTTATGTGTTCATTTAAACACTTACATAAGTTACAGACTCATAACTTGAATAAAGATACTACGCTGTGGCCATCTGGGACGGCCACTTCCCGATTACAAAATGGAAACTTTGCAAAGATTGCAGGGAAAATGGACAATGCTGAGAAAACAAGCAGGTTCAGGGTTTGTCTGCATATTGGAGCCGCAGCTCCCAGACAAGACCAAAACTGCAGGCCCATTAGCATACTAATGGGCCATCTCCGGGGACAAAAGAGTAACATTTGAGTAACGATACTAAGGCAGACACCCCGGCGCCAGTGGAGACCAGAACAAAGCAGGCCAACGGCCACCGAGGACACGCCCAGCCATCAGGGCACCCACCCCTTTATTGGATGAGATCAATATGAATGATCAAGAAACGGCCCAATTGATTGGGGCCAAGTTCAAGGCCCCGCCCAAAAGAGCGCGAAGCCCCTTTGGGTATAAGAAGAAGCCCCCAAGAGAGAATCGTTCTCTTTGACCCGGCTCTCACCGACGAGAGACCTGTCCACCAGCTGCACCAGTACAAGTAAGTCCAAGTTCAACGCTCGCTACCAGACAGACAACCTCAGCTGTTCCCCTGTACCAGCTCGACCCCAGCAGCCTCAGAACCGAACAATGGCCATTGTCCCTCTGACTGAGTGGGCGCCCGAAGCTAAGTATAGGCTTTAGCGGTAGTGACAGTTTAGTCTGTAGAGTTCGTGCATGAGTATATTTAACTGTGTGTGTAAATAAATAAGCATTGACTTTGAACTAACTAACTGGTGTATCGAGTCTTTGATCAGTATTGGGGTTTAAACCTTGTGGCGGTATCGAAAGATACCTGGCGACTCTAGAGCAAACGTAATTAGAATTAAGGAAGGCAACCATATTGACTGCCATATTCAGAACCAAATAAAAATAGCAACAACGCGCTCGAGAGAACACGGCCAGACTCGCTCTGGAGGGCATGCACTGTGAGCTCTTAAACTCACGATAGTACAGTGGTTAGCATTGTTGTTTCACAGGGCCAGGTCACTGTCTGTGCGGAGTCTGCACGTTCTCCCTGTTTCTGCGTGGGTTTCCTCCGGGTGCTCCGGCTTCCTCCCACAGTCCGAAGATGTTCAGGTTAGCTGGTTTGACCATGCTAAATTGCCCTTAGTATCCAAAAAAGGTTAGGTGGGGTTATGGGGACAGGGTGGAGGTGTGGGCCTTCTAAGGGTCGGTGCAAACACGATGGGCCGAATGGCCTCCTTCTGCACTGTAATTTCTATGATTCAAGATCCTGTCATGCGAATGTTGATCCAGGGGTACCACTGTTGAAATCTTAAAGCTGCTGTTTCTTATAAAGCTAAGTTAAACAATCCTGTAGTATACAGGCATCATTCGTCCTTGAGAGTGGCTTGTTCTCGCTGTTCCAAAACAAAGTGTTATCTGCAAATCTCCAGTTGCAATCTATCGTTCTACACCAGGAAATCGTTCAGTTTAAGCTGCAGTTTCTACACACACAAGTCTGTTAGCCTCTTTTACCATCATGCCTCAGGGCACAAATTTGGCCATCTTTCCCATCATGATGCATATGGCAGAATGTAGGTGAATGTGCAACTCCACTTGCATTTTCTGATGTACTTAGTTTATTGAAGTGCTTCCTGCAGTGAATCTATGAGTGTGATTCTATGGTGCTGTTACAGACTGGCTCGGCCACATCAAGCCACACATTCTAGCTGCCAACTGCAGGTTATTTTCCCCCATTGCTGTGGAAGATTATCTGCCCCCTGCGCCTCACTGACCTCATCAGCACATCAAGACCGTCTCATTAAACCCTTGTGTAGTTTCTGTTCCTCTGATCTAACTGCATGTGGTTCACATTCCCATTGGGGGCGCTATTCGGTAAGTGAGTCAGGACATGCAGATAGGCCGAGACTCTGCTGGTGCGAATTCTGAGCATTTCCTGACCCTGCGGGCATTCTAGCCATTGGGGCCGGAATTAACGCCAAAGAGCCTGGCAGCTGGAGCTGTTTTTAAGCGCTCCACTTACCACACACTCACTGCAGCCACCAAGAAGGCCCAGAGAATACCTGCACCCCCCTCCCCCCCACCCCCCGCAAGGTTGAGAGTCCGAAGTGGACCCACAGCTCCATGCCAGCGAGGAGCAGAAGGACATGGTCAGCCTGGCCGCAGACTTAAGCCTGTCCTCCTGAACACTACCTGGGAGGTGTTGTCAGAGGCAGTCAGTGCTGCCAGCTTCACAAGTAAGAAGTCTTACAACACCAGGTTAAAGTCCAACAGGTTTGTTTCAAACACTAGCTTTCGGAGCACTGCTCCTTCCTCAGGTGAATGAAGGAAGGAGGAAGGAGCAGTGCTCCGAAAGCTAGTGTTTGAAACAAATCTGTTGGACTTTAACCTGGTGTTGTAAGACTTCTTACTGTGCTCACCCCAGCCCAACGCCGGCATCTCCACATCATGGCTACCATCAACACCGCAAACTGCCAGCTTCACCAGGAAGGAGACAGTTGGGGATTCGGAGAGGTGGGAGCTATTGGTGAGGTCTCTACCGTGAGAGCGGCAGAGAACCAGGGAGGATTCCAAAGGTCACAGTGCAGATGTCCTCTGGTTGGGGTGAGCTCTGCTAATCCCCTGCAGTGCGGCAGCGCTTCTGAGGAGTGCCAACACCTGGTGGGCTCCTGATTGAGCTTGGCCATGCCCATTCCCTTGATGAAACAGCTGGGGTATGAGGGTGTCCAAAGGGGTGACCTGGTTGGCTCCCAGATGACCACAGGCCTTCTGAGCATTTGAGGAACACAGACCGCAGTCAGCAGTGTGAGCAGCCAAGAGTGTAATCAGCACCAAAAAGGGTGCTTTTAAAAGACAGGCTGCTGAAATGGCTGTCTGAGCCAGGCCACCCTAATCCCGAGGGGGCACCCTGGGTCCATGGACTTGGCACCAAGTCACTACCCGCTACATATCCCAGTCTGGGCACCCGAGCAGTCAACCACCCCCCTCTCCCCCCACAGCACAAGCCTGACAGTTTCCAATGGTTTTTCAGTGCTTTCTTAACCTGCCGTGAAATGTCCAACCCAGTAACCACATTTAAATGCATCCAAATACCGGTTATGCATGCCCCCCCCCCCACCCCCCCCCACCGCTCAACGTGGGGCACGAACCCCGTTTTCGCCTCAGGGGATGGGCCGGAGCCTGGCGCCCGAATCCGCACCGGGCCAGAACTCATGTTTTGCCGGACTCACGATCGCAATCCACATTTCCGCCGTTGGAGAATCCAGCCCTTTATCTACCATTGTCGCAAACTCCTAAAAATCCCGGGGGCGATTCTCCGAGCCCCGCGCCGGGCCGGAGAATCGCCGCAAACTCGCCACGACGCCCCGACGCCGGTGCGCGATTCTCCGAGGTGCGGAGAATCGGCGCCATTTGCACCGGCGCGGATATGACAGAGTCCCGCCGGCGCCGTTTACCCCTGGTCGCTGCCGGCGGGAACTCTGCGCGAACGGTCGGGGGGGGGCAGCCTTTGGGGTGGAAGAGGGCTCCATCCCCGGGGGGGGGCCTCCGATGAGGTCTAGCCCGCGATCGCCGCCCACCGATAGGCGGGGCCGGCCTCTCCCCCCCTCGGGCCTACTTCCCTGGGCATCCGGCCCCTGAACACCGACGCCACGGTGAGTCGGGGCCGGCGCGCGGAAGAAGTCCCCCGCGCATGCGCAGTTTGGCGCTGCCCAACTGTGGGGGACAGAATTGGTCATACCCGAGCCCGGTTCGCGCCATCGTGAAACGCGACGGCGTTCACGACGGCACGAACACTTGGTCTCCATTTGGGAGAATCGCCCCCCCAATCTTCACGGTGGCTCTTTTAACACTGGAGTGGCGATCACATTATGTGGGTCCTCCTCATTCCTACAGCCACTCATTGAACGGTAAACCCAGAGGTAAATGCTATTGGTTTGATTATAATAATAATCTTTATTAGTATCACAAGTAGGCTTAGATTAACGCTGCAATGAAGTTACTGTGAAAATCCCCTCGTCGCCACATTCCGCCACCTGTCCGGGTACACGGAGAGAGAATTCAGAATGTCCAAATTCACCTAAGTCAAAGCTTAGGTTAAAACGCCGTCGACAGATAACCTGAACGTTCGAGGCTTTGCTTAAAATGTGCAGCTCAGGACTTCATCGCATCACATTGCTGACTCACTCCTGAACCGTTGTAGTTGGCTACGGTTCAGTGATCTTTCCGCTGTGCTCACTAACGAGAATCTTACCATTACAAATAAAGTGCTGCAGCTTCATAAAACATATTTCAATTTCGTGTAATAGTCTCCATCCTCCTGAAATGATGTGATTTCCATAATCTTTAACCTGTACATTCCTGCTCTTGTGGCACGAGCTACTTTTAATTTAATTATATTTTTATTGGTTTTATTCATATTGGAATGTGGCAGCAATGATTAACCTGACTTAGCACAGTATACTGTTTTGATAAATGGCTCTGTTAAGCCTCAGTGTCTATTTATTGGTAGATTATGTCCTGCCGCATTGCACGGTCACCCATGCTGCAGTCGTCAGTTAATATTACGTAAGATTTAAATCTGAATGTCAATAAACGGCAAAGTGTGTTGTAATTGGTATGACAAATTCTGGAAAAGTAATTAGCCTGTAGCTAACAGAGGCACTAATTTCTAGGAACTGCTGATTAATAAGGTTCTAAACACAATTTGGAGCAATTATGAACGGGCTTAAATGGTCTGTTGTTGGTACAAGAACAGATGTTTTGGATGTTGGAAATCTGAAATCAAAGGAAAAAATGGTGCAGATACTTAGCAGATCAGGCAGCACGTGTAGAGATAGGGGCAGCACGGTAGCACAGTGGTTAGCACAATTGTTTCACGGCTCTAGGGTCCCAGGTGCGATTTGCGGCTTGGGTACTGTCTGTGCGGAGTCTGCAAGTTCTCCCCGTGTCTGCGTGGGTTTCCTCCAGGTGCTCCGGTTTCTTCCCAAAGTCCAAAGATGTGCAGGTTAGGTGGAATGGCCACGCTAAATTGCCCCTAGTGTCCAAGAAGGTTGGGTGGGGTTACTGTGTTAACGGGGATATGGTGAAGGTGTGGGATTGGGCAGGGTGCTCTTTCCAAGGGCCGATGCAGACTCCATGGGCTGAATAGCCTCCTTCCGCACTGTGAATTCTATGATGTATGAGATACAAACAGAGTTAACGGGCAGGATTTAATGTTCTGGGCATTGTTTGGTGGGGGGGGCATTTAATCTGGCAGGAGGGTTCCAGGGGGGGGAGCCCGCTGCCCTCTCACCTCTGCCTGATAAGTCCAAGCCGTGAAGATCTTACTGCCTGGATGCTAATTGAGCTTTTAAAGGGACAAGTAAACCACTTAAGAACTCATCCTGCTGCCACTGGCATTTAACCAGCGATGAGCAGGGGAGAAGTCATGTTGTTTGCTTGCGGGCTACCAAGGGGGTTCCTCAGTGCATGATTGAGGGACCCGGCATTGGGAAGGGCCTCAGTAAGCCACCCCCATCCCCCACTCTTGCTCCAACCCTCCTCGCCACTCTCTCGTGACTCCCAACCCCTGACCTCCATCCGTCCCTCACTCAACTTTGGTTTCATTGCTCCTGGCCCCCGGTGGGTGTATTATTAGCAGCTGCCACCACTCCAGGTGCCGCCACTGCACTGGAGAGCTGCCGGCCTCTCCGAGGGCAGGATTTCAGCCTCTCAGCATATTCAATTGCAAGGGGATGCCTGACAGTGGCAACTTGAGTGACCGATTGGCACTTGGTACAGAGGGCCATCCCCAACTGAGGCAATGTAGGTCTCTCGCAGGGCTCTCCTGTTAATGGGTCTTGGAAAGGGGTTGAAAGCAAGCTGTGCGTGCTTGGAGGCTACCAAGGGGAGGGATGACCATTCCAGAGGGTATGAGATCAGTAATAGTTTGGCAAAGAATGGTTTTATGTTCAATGGTGGGGTCACAGTCCAGGGATACAGGAGGAGGTGTCAGAGAGTTGGCCCCAGCAAAACAGAGGACATTTGCCAACCCATGACATGACCGCAGAACCTTTGATTCTCTGATCTCACCCTTGTCAGCAGGCTCCATGACAATGTGAGGGTTAGTTCTGAGTGAAGAGCATGTTCAAAGGGAGGCAGCTTAGAGTTAGTGAGCAGAGTGGAAAGTATCAGCCCATGTCACACCAGCAGTTCCCATGGAAAGGATGTAGAGGGGACAAGAGGCCAGGGGGAAGGGTGCAGGTGGAACAAGAGTACAAGCGGAAAAATGGTCCACTGTGCAGGTGGAAGAATCCTAGCCAAAGCCTTGAGTGCAGAGGCAAAGCAACGGGTTCAGCATCAGGCTAAACGCAAAGTTCCATGAGGGTGTAAAACTGAGGCTAATTCTGAGGATTGATCATTTGGGGTCAGCGAGGGAAACATCAGGGGGGAATACAGTAACCAAACCCAGCAAACGAAGAAGGGGGTTAAAGAAAATGATGGGGAAGAAAGATCTGGAGGGGCATTTGGTATCCAGGTGTTGCTGAAGCTTACAATCGCGAAAGAAAGAAAACATTTTTTTTGTTAAAAATACCAGTCTTTCGTCGACAATAGTTTACAAAGAGTGCGTTTGTTCAGCTGCATAGTTCCGAACCTTGGAGACAGCCAGTGATATGCAGATATGCTGCAAATAAATGTTTTTTTTCTGCCCGGATTTGTTATTTCCACTGGCAAATACTCAAGACAACCAGGTGCTTGTGCCATCCCAGGGCACAGAAAACTATCTGACAGATTTTGTCCATAAATCATACCAATTGTTCAATTTTTATTTTTTTAAATACAAATGAGGGCAAATTGCCAACCAAACAGAGTCTTTGGCAGGAATAGATGGAGAGGGTGGTGGGATTCTCCCCTACCCGGCGGGGCGGGGGGTCCCGGCGGGATGGAGTGGCGGGAACCACTCCGGCGTCGGGCCGCCCCAAAGGTGCGGATTTCTCCGCACCTTTAGGGGCCAAGCCCTCACCGTGAGGGGCCAGGCGCGCGCCAGAGTGGTTTCCGCTCCACCGGCTGGCGTGGAAGGTCTTTGGCGCCACGCCAACCAGGGCCGAAAGGACTTCGCCAGCTGACGGAAGTCCACGCATGCGCGGGAGCGTCAGCGGCTGCTGACGTCATCCCCGCGCATGCGCAGCGGGGGGGTGTCTCTTACGCGTCGGCCATGGTGAAGGCTGTGGCCGAGGCGGAGGGAAAAGAGTGCCCCCGCGGCACAGGCCCGCCCGCGGATCGGTGGGCCCCGATCGCGGGCCAGGCCACCGTGGGGGCACCCCCCCCGAGGCCAGATCGCCCCACGCCACCCCCCCCCCCCAGGACCCTGGAGCCCACCCGCGCCGCCTAGAACGCCGGTAAGAGAGGTGGTTTGATTCTAGCCGGCAGGACAGGCATTCCAGCAGCGGGACTTCGGCCCATCGCAGGCCGGAGAATCGCCGGGGGGGCCCGACGGCCGGCGCGGCGCAATTCCTACCACTGCCGAATATCCGGTGCCGGAGAATTCGGCAACCAGCGGGGGCGGGATTCACGCCAGCCCCCGGCGATTCTCCGACCTGGCGGGGGGTCAGAGAATCCCGCCCCGTGATTTTAAATTAATTACAAACCTATGATTCTATGATTCAAAGGGCTGAATCCAACTTTATTCACTTTGAGAGAATGAGTATAAGGGGGCAACATGAGTTCATAGGAGTGAAGTGATCATTTAATTCATTCTCTGAGAAATCACCTTCAACATAAATGTATTTTATGTCACTTGCGCTGTGAATAACTTCCATTAATTTATTTTTCTTAAAGTAATCACAAAATAAAATTCAGTTTGAACTATTTTCACCCATCTCGACAGCCACCAGTTTGTTCTTCATAGAATTCCTACAGTGCATAAGGAGGCCATTTGGCCCATCGAGCCTGTACTGACCCTCTGAAAGAGAACTCCACCCAAGTCCACTCCACTGGCCTATCTCAATAACCCCTTAACCTAACCCACATATTTTTGGACACCAAGGGGCAATTGTAGCATGGTCTAATCCACCTAACCTGCACATCTTTAGACTGTGGGATGAAACCAGAGCACCCAGAGGAAACCACGCAGACACGGGGAGAATGTGCAGACTCCGCACAGAGTCACCCGAGGCCGGAATTGAACCCGGGTCCCTGGCACTGTGAGACAGCAGTGCTAACCACTGTGCTGCTCCTATGTTGTGTTGAGAATTTTCTAAATAAAATGATACAATGAAGTGCTCACTGTTAATTTGTCATTGAATACTGAATCTGAGCTCAGCGGCACACTGGTGGGGTGAAAGATTATGCTGCAATGGCCAATGGAGTGCCATTGTCGATCCCTTGCTGATATACTTGCACCTGACGGTGGGAGTTCTTTCCCAGAGAAAAGTCCTTGAGCTTCCTTACAATGCATGTATTTATTGTCATTCCTTTTCTTCTTTGCCACCAGAAATCCATGGGGCCAATTCCCCAAAGTTCTTGCGAAATTGGGCCTTCACCAGCAGTGCACAACATCAGCGTGACTGGGCAAGTGCACCCTGCACAGAACCGAACTCTGAGGGAGCAAACCTTTTTCTGGATTGAAGGCCATCATTCGCATGCTCTGGCCTTATTAGTTCTTGCAAAAGTATCACAGTTCACTATAATGTGTCCCACAATAAATTCCTCATGCTTGCTGTCAGTCTACAACAAAAAGGCATCAGCTCCAAGGTCACTGAACCAACCGACTGGGTCAGCTCGATGGTGTGCGTAAAGAAGCCTTCGGGGACCTACGCATCTGCATTGACCCCAAGGATCTAAACAAAAACATGAAGCGGGAACATTATCCCATCCTGAAGAGGGAAGAAATCACGAGTGAGAAGGCACACGCGCGCCTCTTCACAAAATTGGACGCATCCCAAGGATTTTGGCAAATCCAACTTGAAGAATCCAGCAGAAGGCTCTGCACCTTCAACACACCTTTTGGCAGATTCTGCTACAACCGAATGCCATTCGGCATCATCTCGGCATCAGAGATTTTCCATCGCATCATGGAACAGATGATGGAGAGGATAGAAGGGGTTTGTGTCCACGTTGACGATATCATAATCTGGTCCACAACCCCAGAGGAACATGTGTTGCGACTCAAGAAAGTATTCCGACGCATACATGAACATGGCCTCAAGCTAAACAGGTCCAAGTGCTGTTTTGGGACATCCACGCTGAAGTTCCTGGGCGATCAGATTTCGCAACACAGTGTGCGCCCGGACACAGACAAAATTAAAGCCATCGAGGCAATGAAAGTCCCCGAGGACAAGAAGGCAGTACTGCGCTTCCTGGGAATGGTCAATTTCCTTGCCAAGTTCATCCCGAATTTGGCCACACACACCACGGCCTTACGCAACCTGGTGAAAAAATCAACCGCCTTTGAGTGGAAGGCGGAGCACCGAACAGAGTGGCTGGAGCTGAAAGCCAAGCTCACCACTGCACCCGTCCTTGCATTCTTTGACCCAGACCGAGAGACCAAGATATCCACAGATGCAAGTCAGGATGGCATTGGGGCGGTGTTGCTTCAAAGAGACGACACGTCATCGTGGGTACCAGTAGCATACGCATCACAGGCAATGACATCCACTGAGACCAGATATGCACGGATTGAGAAAGAGTGTTTGGGTCTTCTCACCGGCATCCCCAAATTTCATGATTATGTCTACGGCCTGCCAACATTTACTGTTGAGGCGGATCATAGGCCTCTGGTCCACATCATCCAAAAGGACCTGAAAGACATGCCAAGAGATGTCTACCACTGACCCCTATGACCTCTCATGCCCCCCCCCCCTGTGTCAAGGGATGCCTCCTACCCACACCCATGATCTCTCATGCCCCCAGGCCAAGATATGTTTCCCCCTCATGCTGCCCCTTGCTCCCACTCCAATATATGGCCTCATGGCTCCTCATGTCACCCATGCCAAGCTATGGCTCTTCCATTCCCATTCACTCACTATACCCTGCCAGGGGGCAGTGTTAGAGGGGACTGAAGGGTGTGGGGTCGGCGGGAGGTTCCAAGTGAACGTTTGTTGAGCCCTGATCATTGATCAAATGAAGTTGCTGGCGGGGCAGATTTAATTAGAGCCTGCCCGTCAGCATGATGTCTTGGGTCCCGCCTCTTGAAGTTTTTTTTCTCGTTGGCCCTAACAATGTGGTGGAGAAAGCCACCGTCGGTGCTGGCAGCCTCAACGGCGCTCTTCCTGCCCGCTGCCATAAAAGGTAAAATTCAGATTTTTACGATAATCGACAATGGTTTCATGTCATCATTGGACATTTAATTCCAGATGTTTTATTGAGTTTAAATTCCAATACCTACCATGGTGGGATTCGAACCTGGGTCCCCAGATCATTACTCTGGGTCTCTGGATTACTCGTCCAGCAACAATGCCACCCCGCCGGGTGCACATGCATGTGTATGTGAGTGTCCGCGTGAGTGCACATGTGTGCATGTGTGTGTGAGCATGTGTGTATGTACGTGTGTGTGTTTACTTGTGTGTGTATATGTGTGAGTGTGTAAGGTAAGACTTAAGTATTTGTTGAATAGAGAACTTATTAATTATAATAAATGTATGCATCTAAGAAATAGAAAAGACTTTCAGAAGTTTGTTTTTGCATGTTTAAACATTCCATTTTTTGTGGTTTAACTCTTCAACATAATAACAATGTTTATTGGGGGATCGTTAGTATTCTTGGGAGGCATTGAGGGTTCCATAGCTGGAAAGGTTTGGGAAACCCTGTTTTAGAGCAATGGAACTGGGCACGGCCCTGGCCCCAGCCCCTTGTATTTGGCACTTTCTGCACCCCCTTCTCCCAGCCCTGCGGTCAAGACCTGGGGCGAAATTCTCCGTTATCGGCGGAAACTCCGCCGATCGGCGCAAAAAACGGCGCAAATCCCACTTGCGTCACGTCATAAGAATGGGCCGATAGTCTGCGGCCCGAAATGGGCTAGCAGCGACGTAACGGGATCCGCGCTTGCGCAGTGGTTCACGCCGTGCAGCGTCATACGCGCTGCACGGCGTGACGGCTCATAAGGCCGCGCAGCTCCCCCCCACCCGACCGGAACAGCCGACCGCAACACCCGACTTGATGGCTGGCCGTCGCTCAGCCCCGAGGTTCGAGTCACGCGATGTGGAGGCGCTCCTGGATGCGGTGGAGCAGAGGAGGGACGCCCTGTATCCCGGGCACGGCCGCAGAGTTGCCCCACGCCACAGCCGGCGTCTGTGGAGGGAGGTGGCAGAGGCCGTCACCGCTGTGGCCCTAACACCACGGACAGGCACCCAGTGACACAAGAAGGTGAACGACCTCGTCAGAGCAGGCAGGGTGAGCGTCCCCCATATCCCCCATATCCCCTCTCCCCCAAATCCCCCCCCTCCCCCATATCCCCCCTCCCCCATATCCCCCCTCCCCCATATCCCCCCTCCCCCATATCCCCCATATCCCCCATATCCCCCCTCCCCCATATCCCCCATATTCCCCCCTCCCCCATATCCCCCCTCCCCCATATCCCCCCTCCCCCATATCCCCCATATTCCCCCTCCCCCATATCCCCCCTCCCCCATATCCCCCATATTCCCCCCTCCCCCATATCCCCCCTCCCCCATATCCCCCATATTCCCCATATCCCCCCTCCCCCATATCCCCCCTCCCCCATATCCCCCCCTCCCCATATCCCCCCTCCCCCATATCCCCCTCCCCCATATCCCCCCTCCCCCATATCCCCCATATCCCCCCTCCCCCTTATCCCCCCCTCCCCCATATCCTCCCTCCCCCATAGCCCCATATTCCCCCCTCCCCCATATCCCCCATATCCCCCCTCCCCCATATCCCCCATGTCCCCCCTCCCCCATATCCCCCCTCCCCCATATCCCCCATATCCCCAAGTGAATCCAGCCCTAACCTTAACCTCTGCAATGCACGCGCAACCGATGGCATGCATTCATATACCTGCCTAACACTGTTGCCTTTTACCCCTGCCACCACCCCCCCCCCCCCCAGGAGAAGCGCGCACACAACAATAGGGAGCATGTGAGGACTGGAGGAGGGCCCGCTGATGAGAGGCCACTGACCGTACACGAGGAAAGGGCCCTGGAACTGGCTGGCGGACCTGAGGACCGGGAGGTTGCTGATGCAGAGGTCGGGGCCCCACGAGCAAGTGAGCCACCAACAGCCCGTCCCCATATCCCCCCTCCCCTATATCCCCCTCTCCCGTATCACCTGATCACTGCCTGATGTCTAACCATGCATGCTTCATTGTGTATCGCAGGACCAAACGTCCAGGCACCCATCCCCGCAGATGCAGACCGCCCGCAGGATGCCCCTCGGAGACCACGGGAGACGGAGAGACCCGCACCCTCCAGCATGCGACGCCCGCAGGATGCCCCTCGGAGACCACGGGAGATGGAGAGACCCGAACCCTCCAGCATGCGACGCCCGCAGGATGCCCCTCGGAGACCACGGGAGACGGAGAGACCCGAACCCTCCAGCATGCGACGCCCGCAGGATGCCCCTCGGAGACCACGGGAGACGGAGAGACCCGAACCCTCCAGCATGCGACGCCCGCAGGATGCCCCTCGGAGACCACGGGAGACGGAGAGACTCGAACCCTCCAGCATGCGACGCCCGCAGGATGCCCCTCGGAGACCACGGGAGACGGAGAGACCTGGAGCAACAGGGAGACGACACCCCCGTCACGTGCGGGAGCGACCACCCAGCGATGAGGGGGGCAGCCACAGGCCCCCGTCACATCTGAGCCAGGACACCACTACCCAGGACACCACTATCCAGGACACCACTATCCAGGACACCACTACCCAGGACACCCCTACCCGGGAAGACGAAATACCGGACAGTGACTCAGAGTGGATGGGTGGAGACGAACCCCCACCCCAAAGTGCCATGGACTCAGAGTGGGACGAAGAGCACGACACAACGCCACTGCTGTCACCAACACCCTCCACCATCGCAGAAACACTCACCACGGTTGGGCACTTTAGTGATGAGGCGTCTGGTACACTCACTGGTGCGCACAACACAGCCGTCCCGGTACAGCAGGTGGAGGTAGGAGCAGCAGAGGGACCGGGCGGTCGGAGGGCAGCCCAGGCCAAGCGAACATCTGCCGCCCAGATGGATCCCGGGTTCCTGCAGTTACCACACCCACACATAGATCCGATGCAACCACCGACACGGAGACGAGCGAATAGGGTGACGGGTGGCTTGCGGCGGCTGCGGTCGCAGGTGGAGGAGTCCACCCGCGTCCAGGAGCTGGGAGTGGTCCCGGTCATGCGTGCCACCCAGGCTGACACCGCACGGGTGGCGTCCGCGGTGGAGGCAATGGGTGCGACGGTGTCAGACATGGGGAACGGTTTGCGAGGCCTGGGGCCTTCCGTGCAGGCGGCGTCTGTGGCCCAGGAAATGGCTGCCCTCTCACAGGAGGCCATGAGCCAGTGCCAGCGCCAGATGGCAGAGGCGCTCAACGCCATAGCCCAGTCTCAGCAGGCCATGGCCCAGTCTCAGCAGGCCATAGCCCAGTCTCTGCAGGCCATGGCCCAGTCTCTGCAGGCCATGGCCCAGTCTCAGCAGGCCATCGCTGAGGGCATCGGCGCCAGTGGCCATGTGCGAGCTGGCGTCGCACTGTCGCAGACAGGGTTCGACAACCCCCTGGGCTCCATGGCTGCAAACTTGCAGACCCCTGTCGATACCAGCACGGGCCTCCAGGACTGGCAGCGCCAGATGTCGGGGGCGCGTCGGATGGCCAGTCCGTTCGCATCCCCCACCCATGTAGAGGCCTGGGGGCCATCGGGCACCCCGAGGGAGGAGGAGGTGGTGTGGTCCGTCCCGGCTCCCTCTGTAGGGGAGGTCCCGGTACACCGCGACACCTCGGACTCCCCCCCTTCCGTCCCAGGTGCATCGGGTGGGCAACGGGCAGGACAGGCTGGCAGCTCGCCATCCCAGTCGCCCGGGCCGCAGCCTGGCCCATCTAGGCCAGGACGCCCCAGGAAACGGCCGCCAAAGGGATCCAGTGTCAGAGGGCAGGAATGACAGGAGTCCACCTCCAGTTCTGCTGTACCGTCTGGGGAACCACGTAGACGTAGTCAAAGGGCCCGTAAGGCCAAACAATTAGACACTGAGTAAGTTGGCACGGGTGCAGGGCACAGATGAGTTTTAGGCGCTAGGGCACATGCATGAACTCCTTTGGTTATTAAAGTCAATGTTACACCTACCGAAGCTGCCTTTGTGCTCTGTCCAATGTGTGCGGGGGTGTCATGTACGTTGAGCGCAAGTGTGTGTGTGAGGGGTGGTCTTACCTCAGCCCCAGGTGAGTCTGCCCCCTTCCCCCTGGGCCGCCATCAACATCCCCCGGGCAGAGGACGGGACCGTGCGCTGCAGTGTCACAGCCGCATGCAGGGATGGTCCGGGTGGATGGTGGTACTGTGGCCATGGGTCAGACATAGTCCAACGATGTAGAGCCAGGAGCTCATCGGAGGCGGGTTGTCATCATTCTCCATGGCCTGCGATAGACACGCGTCCACCCGCAACTGGGTGAGCCCGGCCCGTTGTGCCGCCGGTGGATCGGCAATTGGGAGTGGGGGGGTGGTGTGCATGCGGGTGGGGTGTGTGGGGTTGGGGAGGGGGGTGAGGGTGCTGGGTGGGTGGATGGGTGGGGGGTGTGGGTGGTCGGCTGTTGTCATGGTGTGCGGTCTGTGGCCATACTACCCGATTCCCACGCCCATCTAGTCAGTGAAGCGGGCGGCTATCAGCCTGTCCCGTGCCCGCTGGGCCAGCCGGTAACGGTGGACAGCCACCCGTCTGTGTCTACCCCGTCTGCCCTGACCATTGCCCCCATCCCCCTCATCTGGGGAGGACTGGGCCTCTTCCTGCTGCTCCTCCACTCCGCACTCCTCTGCCTGCGGCACATCGCCCCTCTGCTGGGCTATGTTGTGCAGGACGCAGCACACCACAATGATGCGGCCGACCTTATCTGACCGATACTGGAGGGCGCCCCCAGAGAGGTCCAGGCACCTGAAACGCATCTTCAGCACGCCAAAGCACCTCTCGATCACTCCCCTTGTCGCTACATGGGCATCATTGTAGCGGTTCTCCGCCTCATTGCGTGGCCTCCGTATAGGCGTCATCAGCCACGATCGCAATGGGTAGCCCCTGTCGCCCAGCAACCAGCCCCTCAGCCGGGGATGGCGTCCCTCGTACATGCCGGGGATGGATGACCGCGACAACACGAATGAGTCGTGTACACTGCCTGGGTGACGGGCGCAGACGTGCAGGATCATCATGCGGTGGTCGCAGACCACCTGTACGTTCATCGAATAGGTCCCCTTCCTATTAGTGAACACGGCCCTGTTATCTGCAGGTGGCCGCACGGCGACGTGCATCCCATCGATCGCGCCCTGGACCATGGGGAACCCGGCAATGGCAGAGAAGCCCACGGCCCGGGCATCTTGGCTGGCCCGGTCCACGGGGAAGCGGATGTAGCGGTGCGCCATGGCATAAAGGGCATCTGTCACTGCCCGGATGCACCGGTGCACCGATGTCTGCGATATGCCGGACAGGTCCCCACTCGGTGCCTGGAATGACCCCATTGCATAAAAGTTCAGGGCCACCGTAACCTTGACGGACACGGGGAGAGGGTGTCCCCCGCCAGTGCCACGCGGTGACAGGTGTGCCAGCAGGTGGCAGATGTGTGCCACGGTTTCCCGGCTCATCCGGAGTCTCCTCCTGCATTCCCGGTCCGTGAGGTCCTGGTATGACTGCCGGGGCCGGTACACACGGGGCGCCCTCGGGTGCCTCCGTTGCCGTGGGGCCGCGACGTCCTCCTCCCCCTCCTCGTCCTGTCGGTCAGGTGTCCCTCCAGCCTGGGCGGCTGCCGCCTGCCCCTCTGCGGCAGCCTGCGACGCCTCTCTGGCACGCTCCTCCTCCTCCTCCTCCTCCTCCTCCTCCTCATCCAGGGCAACATAGACATGAGCGGCTGCCACCACGGCGGCCAACATCGCTGGATGATCTGAAAACATGACGACCTGGTGGGGGGGAGGGGAACGACGACATGTCATCATTGCCCATATCCCCTCCTCCCCCCAGCCAGGTGGCATGGACCGCATGGGTCCAACTGTTGGAGGCTGGCACCTGGCCAGGTGGACCAACTCATTTGCCCTCCCATCACCCACCCCGGCACGGACCCCCCCCCCCCCCCAACCTCCACCCCGGCACGGACCCCCTCCCCAACCCCCAACCTCCACCCCGGCACGGACCCCCTCCCCAACCCCCAACCTCCACCCCGGCACGGACCCCCTCCCCAACCCCCAACCTCCACCCCGGCACGGACCCCCTCCCCAACCTCCACCCCGGCACGGACCCCCTCCCCAACCTCCACCCCGGCACGGACCCCCTCCCCAACCCCCAACCTCCACCCCGGCACGGACCCCCTCCCCAACCCCCAACCTCCACCCCGGCACGGACCCCCTCCCCAACCCCCAACCTCCACCCCGGCACGGACCCCCTCCCCAACCTCCACCCCGGCACGGACCCCCTCCCCAACCTCCACCCCGGCACGGACCCCCTCCCCAACCTCCACCCCGGCACGGACCCCCTCCCCAACCCCCAACCTCCACCCCGGCACGGACCCCCTCCCCAACCCCCAACCTCCACCCCGGCACGGACCCCCTCCCCAACCCCCAACCTCCACCCCGGCATGGACCCCCTCCCCAACCCCCAACCTCCACCCCGGCACGGACCCCCTCCCCAACCCCCAACCTCCACCCCGGCACGGACCCCCTCCCCAACCCCCAACCTCCACCCCGGCACGGACCCCCTCCCCAACCCCCAACCTCCACCCCGGCACGGACCCCCTCCCCAACCTCCACCCCGGCACGGACCCCCTCCCCAACCTCCACCCCGGCACGGACCCCCTCCCCAACCTCCACCCCGGCACGGACCCCCTCCCCAACCTCCACCCCGGCACGGACCCCCTCCCCAACCTCCACCCCGGCACGGACCCCCTCCCCAACCCCCAACCTCCACCCCGGCACGGACCCCCTCCCCAACCCCCAACCTCCACCCCGGCACGGACCCCCTCCCCAACCCCCAACCTCCACCCCAGCACGGACCCCCCCCCAACCTCCACCCCGGCACGGACGCCCTCCACAACCCCCAACCTCCACCCCGGCACGGACCCCCTCCCGGCACTCCCCCGGAGCCCAGCCTACTCTAACCAGCCCCCCACCCCCCGCCGCACACACACACAAGCCGAGACACACCTCTCCTCAGGCAATCAGTCTGCGGCCACACCATTTCCTGCCCAGAGCCAACCCCCCAGGCCGTCACTCACCTCCTCGCTGGTCGGCGTGAGCCTGGAGCACCGGGTCACGCCGATGAAAAGGAGGTTTGATTCACGTCGACGTGAACGGTCATCACGTCGACGGGACTTCGGCCCATCCGGAAGGGAGAATATCGGCAGGCCGAAAATCGGCTGCCTTGCGCAGACCCGTGACATTCTCCGCGGCAGCGGCGCCATTAACGCCCCGCCGACTTTTCTCCCTTCGGAGACTTCGGCGGGGGCGGGGGCGGGATTCACGGCGGCCAACGACCATTCTCCGACCCGGCGGGGGGTCGGAGAATGACGCCCCAGATCCGGAGATTCCAAACCCCATTCCCGCCTTTTCTGTTTTTCACCAGGGCCTTTAAAGGCTGTGTGCTGGTTTGGATAGTCAGGGGTGCTCTGCATTCCTGACCAGGCCTAATCCATTGTGAGGACAAGCACGTCTTAGTACTCCTCAATTTTCATGGAATTGGGCCAGCTTTTCAAATAGTCCTGGTGCACAGCACCTTAAAGGTGTTGTGAACCACAGTCTGCAGAACCATCGTCACTCTTTTCGAGGGGTAAATTCAAAAGATCCTCCTCATGGTCCCCATTTCAACTGAAGCTTCACCCACTCCATATGGTCCTTCAAATCCCCATGCCAAGAGAAATCTCCCACTGACCCCTATGACCTCTCATGCCCCCCCCCCCCCCCCCCCCCCGGGGCCAAGGGATGCCTCCTACCCACACCCATGATCTCTCATGTCCCCAGGCCAAGATATTTCCCCCCCCTCATGCACCCCCCTTGCTCCCACTCCAATATATGGCCTCATGGCTCCTCATGTCACCCATGCCAAGCTATGGCTCTTCCATTCCCATTCACTCGCTATACCCTGCCAGGGGGCAGTGTCAGAGGGGACTGAAGGGTGTGGGGTCGACGGGAGGTTCCAAGTGAACGTTTGTTGAGCCCTGATCATTGATCAAATGAAGTTGCTGGTGGGGCAGGTTTAATTAGAGCCTGCCCGTCAGCATGATGTCTTGGGACCCGCCCTTGATTTTTTTTTTCTCGTTGGCCCTAACAATGTGGTGGAGAAAGCCACCGTCGGTGCTGTCGGCCTCAACGCCGCTCTTCCTGCCCGCTGCCATAAAAGGTCAAGTCTCACCCAATGTGTCACTCCATCTTGTGAACCCAACCATGATTCCGTACCTGAGGCCAAAGTCTCGGTTTTCACTGCAGCACACGGAGCAGCCGCCCAAACTCTGGCTGGTGTAGAGAAAGTCCTGACTGAAGACATTCAGTCTCAGACCGAAGCCATTGCAGCTGAGGGTCCAGCATTGTAGCTATGATCGGAATTCAGATTCAGCTTCCTCGGGGCCCATGGAATGGTGCTCCTCGTTAGAGGTCTCTCTGCCATTGTTCTACTGTTTGCGATCTCAGCTTTTAAATATTTCTGGCTACTTCAATACTGAATAATCAGTTTCTTTACACCTCTCGTGTGGACTCCTCTCTGGTCTTAATATTGGCGACAAGGATAAATAGCAGCTGCAGAAGGTGCCGCTAATTATAAAATTTACAGTGCAGAAGGAGGCCATTCGGCCCATCGAGTCTGCACCGACTCTTGGAAAGAGCACCCTACCTAAGCCCACACCTCCACCCTATCCCCATAACCCAGCAACCCCATCTAACCTAAGGGCAATTTATCATGGCCAATCACCTAAACTGCACATCTTTGGACTGTGGGAGGAAATCGGAGCACCTGTAGGGAACCCACACAGACACGGGGAGAACGTGCAGACTCTGCACAGCCAGTGACCCAGCAGGGAATCGAACCTGGAACCCTGGAGCTGTGAAGCCATAGTGCTAACCACTATGCTACCATGCTGCCCCCAAATCGTTGCCTCTGCATTCAGGTTTTGGGGCGGCTCTCCTGACATTCACCTCCTGAATTAAAAGCTCTCACTGCCTTCTGGAGGTTTGTGGGTTTCCTGATCCGCTGTCGATGGTGCATATGTCCCCTCCCTTCAAAGCCCGCTCTTTGCCACGTTTTGCTCGAATTCAATATTCTCCTTCCTCAGGCTCGCTACTGCGACACATTTCAGCACTCACTTCAGCCAGAAGGCAACACCCATCCCCTCCCCCCCATCCCCTCAACTTCTCCCACCTCCCCCCCCACCCCCACTTCTCCCACCACCCTACCCATCCCATAACAGCTGTCTGGCTTTAGGTAATGCAGGCTAGGTTTTTGTTTTATAAATTTAGAGTAACCAATTCATTTTTTCCAATTAAGGGGCAATTTTAGCGTGTCCAATCCACCTACCCTGCACATCTTTGGGTTGTGGGGGCAAAACCCACGCGGACATGGGGAGAATGTGCAAACTCCACACGGACAGTGACCCAGAGCCGCGATCAAACCTGGGACCTCAGCGCAGTGAGGCAGCAGTGCTAACCACTGCGTCATCGTGCTGCCAAGCTAGGTTTAACTTGTAGGCACCTTGCACAATTTTGTACCCTGCTCAGGCATGCAGTCACTCAGTAGCACTGGCTGATTTGAAGGAGCAGGCAGCACAAGTTTGGCATATTGCCTGCATTGGAAGCAACCAAAACAGATTAATCAGGCATTGTGATCCCCCACCCATTTTTGGACATTAGCAAATTTTGCAGCCTAATTGTCAGCTCTGACGGTTATGGTACCTCTTCAACTAAAGGCGAGCTAACTGTGATTCCCTGTCTGAAAAAAGGAGAACTGTAAACATCTATATCAATCCTCCTTGCTGATACACTTCTAATTATTCTTTCAGAGGCATTCAGCAGGACCACAAATCCAATTGAATTCCAAAGATGGTTCTTATGTTTGCAATGATACTCCATTGTTCTCCTGTTCATTTCCTCTTTAGACAATAGATGTGGAAGCAATTGCCAAAACAATTTTTTTGTACATCATTTAGTTCTTGATCTTTACAAGTGTAATACGTGTTTCGATGGTCCAATTATGATACGTGAGCTACTGCTTTAGACTCTGTAGATCATCTCAGGTACCTTCTGATCAACTCGACTCCCGAGCTCTCCAGTCCTGAGGAACATCCCGTCCGATCACATGGAGAGGGAGATTGCAACAAGAAAGCTCCTTGAAGGTTTACTTCAACCCGGGTCGGTTGCTACACAAGGTTCATCTGGGTAAGGCAGATGAACTTAGAGCTTGGATTAGTACTTGGAACTATGATGTTGTTGCCATTACAGAGACCTGGTTGAGGGAAGGGCAGGATTGGCAGCTAAACATTCCAGGATTTAGATGTTTCAGGCGGGATAGAGGGGGATGTAAAAGGGGAGGTGGAGTTGCACTACTTGTTCGGGAGAATATCACAGCTGTACTGCGAGAGGACACCTCAGAGGGCAGTGAGGCTATATGGGTAGAGATCAGGAATAAGAAGGGTGCAGTCACAATGTTGGGGGTATACTACAGGCCTCCCAACAGCCAGCTGGAGATAGAGGAGCAGATAGGTAGACAGATTTTGGAAAAGAGCAAAAACATCAGGGTTGTGGTGATGGGAGACTTCAACTTCCCCAATATTGACTGGGACTCACTTAGTGCCAGGGGCTTAGACGGGGCGGAGTTTGTAAGGAGCATCCAGGAGGGCTTCTTAAAACAATATGTAGACAGTCCAACTAGGGAAGGGGCGGTACTGGACCTGGTATTGGGGAATGAGCCCGGCCAGGTGGTAGATGTTTCAGTAGGGGAGCATTTCGGTAACAGTGACCACAATTCAGTAAGTTTTAAAGTACTGGTGGACAAGGATAAGAGTGGTCCGAGGATGAATGTGCTAAATTGGGGGAAGGCTAATTATAACAATATTAGGCGGGAACTGAAGAGCATAGATTGGGGGCGGATGTTTGAGGGCAAATCAACATCTGACATGTGGGAGGCTTTCAAGTGGCAGTTGAAAGGAATACAGGACCGGCATGTTCCTGTGAGGAAGAAATATAAATACGGCAATTTTCGGGAACCTTGGATGACGAGTGATATTGTAGGCCTCGTCAAAAAGAAAAAGGAGGCATTTGTCAGGGCTAAAAGGCTGGGAACAGACGAAGCCTGCGTGGAATATAAGGAAAGTAGGAAGGAACTTAAGCAAGGAGTCAGGAGGGCTAGAAGGGGTCACGAAAAGTCATTGGCAAATAGGGTTAAGGAAAATCCCAAGGCTTTTTACACGTACATAAAATGCAAGAGGGTAGCCAGGGAAAGGGTTGGCCCACTGAAGGATAGGCAAGGGAATCTATGTGTGGAGCCAGAGGAAATGGGCGAGGTACTAAATGAATACTTTGCATCAGTATTCACCAAAGAGAAGGAATTGGTAGATGTTGAGTCTGGAGAAGGGGGTGTAGATAGCCTGGGTCACATTGTGATCGAAAAAGACGAGGTGTTGGGTGTCTTAAAAAATATTAAGGTAGATAAGTCCCCAGGGCCTGATGGGATCTACCCCAGAATACTGAAGGAGGCTGGAGAGGAAATTGCTGAGGCCTTGACAGAAATCTTTGGATCCTCGCTGTCTTCAGGGGATGTCCCGGAGGACTGGAGAATAGCCAATGTTGTTCCTCTGTTTAAGAAGGGTAGCAAGGATAATCCCGGGAACTACAGGCCGGTGAGCCTTACTTCAGTGGTAGGGAAATTACTGGAGAGAATTCTTCGAGACAGGATCTACTCCCATTTGGAAGCAAATGGACGTATTAGTGAGAGGCAGCACGGTTTTGTGAAGGGGAGGTCGTGTCTCACTAACTTGATAGAGTTTTTTGAGGAGGTCACTAAGATGATTGATGCAGGTAGGGCAGTAGATGTTGTCTATATGGAGTTCAGTAAGGCCTTTGACAAGGTCCCTCATGGTAGACTAGTACAAAAGGTGAAGTCACACGGGATCAGGGGTGAGCTGGCAAGGTGGATACAGAACTGGCTAGGCCATAGAAGGCAGAGAGTAGCAATGGAGGGATGCTTTTCTAATTGGAGGGCTGTGACCAGTGGTGTTCCACAGGGATCAGTGCTGGGACCTTTGCTCTTTGTAGTATATATAAATGATTTGGAGGAAAATGTAACTGGTCTGATTAGTAAGTTTGCAGACGACACAAAGATTGGTGGAATTGCGGATAGCGATGAGGACTGTCGGAGGATACAGCAGGATTTACATTGTCTGGAGACTTGGGCTGAGAGATGGCAGATGGAGTTTAATCCGGACAAATGTGAGGTAATGCATTTTGGAAGGTCTAATGCAGGTAGGGAATATACAGTGAATGGTAGAACCCTCAAGAGTATTGAAAGTCAAAGAGATCTAGGAGTACAGGTCCACAGGTCATTGAAAGGGCAACACAGGTGGAGAAGGTAGTCAAGAAGGCATACGGCATGCTTGCCTTCATTGGCCGGGGCATTGAATATAAGAATTGGCAAGTCATGTTGCAGCTGTATAGAACCTTAGTTAGGCCACACTTGGAGTATAGTGTTCAATTCTGGTCGCCACACTACCAGAAGGATGTGGAGACTTTAGAGAGGGTGTAGAAGAGATTTACCAGAATGTTGCCTGGTATGGAGGGCATTAGCTATGAGGAGCGATTGAATAAACTCGGTTTGTTCTCACTGGAACGAAGGAGGTTGAGGGGAGACCTGAGAGAGGTATACAAAATTATGAGGGGCATAGACAGAGTGGATAGTCAGAGGCTTTTCCCCAGGGTAGAGGGGTCAATTACTAGGGGGCATCGGTTTAAGGTGAGAGGGGCAAGGTTTAGAGTAGATGTACGAGGCAAGTTTTTTACGCAGAGGGTAGTGGGTGCCTGGAACTCGCTACCGGAGGAGGTAGTGGAAGCAGGGACGATAGGGACATTTAAGGGGCATCTTGACAAATATATGAGTAGGATGGGAATAGAAGGATACGGACCCAGGAAGTGTAGAAGATTGTAGTTTAGTCGGACAGCATGGTCGGCACGGGCTTGGAGGGCCGAAGGGCCTGTTCCTGTGCTGTACATTTCTTTGTTCTTTGACCTCACCAACCACCTGCTGCTGGCCTCCGTCACGGCAGCCTGTATGACTAAGACTGTCGTGCCAAAGACTAACAGCATAGACCCTGTGGCGACAGGAATGGAACCTGCACACCATTATTGAAAACCACTTCCTCATCACAGATCCCACAACCCGTCTGTAGAATCCGACGGGTGAGAAACACTCATAGGAAGCACAGTAGGACACAAAGCAAGAGATTTATTCAAATACATTACTAAATTCTCACATCCCGAAGGGGGGACCCTCCCAGGCCTGCACCCAGGCCAGGGTTTTTATACTGTGGAACCTTCCCTATTAAGGGGGAAGCCCCACCCCCAATTACCGGGGGGAGTTCATACTCGTTATGAGTTAATGGGAACCGGATGGTGTACACTCCCTTACTTCCCTAAGGGCATTCAAACGGATAGACATATGGATGATAAGGGAATAGTGTAGATGGGCTTTAGAGTGGTTTCACAGGTCGGCGCAACATTGAGGGCCGAAGGGCCTGTACTGAACTGTTCTATGTTCTAATTTTCTATGTTTTATGTTCCCTGGGGTCATAACACTGTCCACGCGGCTTCAACCTGCTGCGCCAACATTGGGAACTCCTCAACCGTTTCCGCACTGACCAAGGCCTTTGTGTGGCAAATTGACACAAGTGGGGCCTTGCAGTGAACCCGGACTGCAGCTGTGGCCCACCCCAGTCAATGACTCACATCACCGGGCACTGCCCCCTGACAAAATCCAGCGGAGGGCTCAGAGAGCTCCATTCAGCTGTTGTGGCAGCTATTGCCTGGCTTGGTGATTACTGCACACATGAGGAAAAACAGTAGTTGAAGGAATAGAGTTTCATATATCCAAATTCACTGATGACACCAGTTAGATGGCACAGTAAATAGAGTAGATGGAAGCAGAAAGTTGCAAAGTGACATTGATAGATTGAGTGGGTGGGCAAAACTGTGGCAGAGGCATTTCATTTGGGGAAAATGAGATCATCTGCTTTAAAACAAATAGATAGAAGAGAGTCCTTTCTGAATGATGAGAAGCGAGGAATTGTTAGATACAGAGAGTTTTAAGGGTTACATACTGAAATCACTGAAAACCAGTAGCAGGCACAAAAAGTAATTAAAAAGTTAAATGACATGTTGGCCTTTATTCTAGTGAGGTTGGAATACAAAGGGATGCAAATTGCATTACAGTTATAGAAAACTCTGCTTAGATCGTGTCTGGAGTACTGTATTTAATTCTGAACATTGCCCTTCAGGACGAATATATTGGTCTTTGAGGGAATGCAGCACAGACTTACCAGAGACAAAGTGAAAAGGATTAAATTATGGAGGTGGGTTATAAAGATTTGGTTTTTGTTCCCACAAGATTACGGGGTTAACTGTTTCAAATGATTGACTGATTCAATAAGGTAGATGGACTGAAACCATTTCCTCTGGTTGGGGGTGTCCAGACGAGGGGACGTAACTTTAAAATTGGAGCTTGTAGTTCGTGGGTAGTGTGAGGACGCAATTCTTCACACAAGGGAAAGTGGAAATCGGGAACTGTCTCCTCCAAAAGGACAGCATGGTGGCCCAGTGGTTAGCACCGTGGCTTCACAGCTCCAGGGTCCCAGGTTCGATTCCCCGCTGGGTCACTGTCTGTGCGGAGTCTGCATGTTCTCCCCGTGTGTGCGTGGGTCTCCTCCGGGTGCTCCGGTTTCCTCCCTAAGTCCAAAGGTGTGCAAGTTGGGTGGATTGACCATGCTGAATTGCTCTTAGTGTCCAAAAAGGTTAGGAGAAGTTATTGGGATACGAGGATAGGGTGGGAGTGAGGGATTAAGTGGGTCTGTGCAGACTCGATGGACCGAATGGCCTCCTTCTGCACTGTAAGTTCTATGTTCTATAAGCTTGTTGAGCTCGAACAGTTGACGAATGAACGAATTCCAATTGACGGATTTGTGTTTGGCAAGATGGATAAATGGAGTTAAGGCACAAATCACCCATAATCGAATGGGCTGGCAGTGCAGGCAGAAGTGCTCAATAGCCTGTTCCTGTATCCAATGTTCTTTTGCGGCTGTCACCATGAACATTTGATTTGCAAAGATGAAACATGACACTTTATTCTCTATTTCAGTAATAACTATTAGTTTGTGTACCATGAAGTGTTGCTAAATCTGCAACTTATCCATGTCAAGAGAAGCTATTACAAGCAGTGATATTGCTTTCCTTGAGAAAAATGTATCTCAGTTCCAAAAGCTGTAGTAAGCAGCAAGTACATCACACTTACATTCTATAGGCAGCTGTCCTAAAAAGTTACAAGTGATTGAGGTCACATCCCCATTGATCTTCCTGAAATTGCATTTTGACCCATGGCCCCTTTTTCCATAGGTTTGACTTAGTCTCGATGCTGTCCGCACATCCTTAATTGTTTTAATTCTCATCGGCAATGCATTCTCCGGGAGTGTCATTGAAGAGAACCTTACAGCAAATTCTATGACCGACTTGTATTTACTCCTGAATTAATGTCTGTCCAATTCAAACAGAAAGACATATATTGATGGCACTGCAATCTCCAGCTGCACAGCATCCCCAAGATGCCCAAGTTTCTGTCAAAACACGCTAACAAGAATTAGATTGCAGTGATAAATTGTTGTCTCCCTTATAAAAATTCAGAATTTTACATGACCACCAATACCAAAAGGCTCAGCACCACAATTTTTTACGTTTGTAATTTATATCTGTCGCCAGCTGCAGATCTTCTGTGGAAATTGCTGTTTTCCCGTGACTTACAGAATGGAATCACTTACTTAGGTGTGAGTATCGAAACGGGAAAAGACTGGACCTTAAAGATTCAGAAAGACAGTTACTCCAAAGTTGCAGCCTGGAAATGGATATCCCGTACACTACCCCACCCAGTATCACCCCAAACTCCACCGCTCCTCCACCCCGCCCCAACCCCTTTGAATATGGAGTCACCTCATTATGGAGTTTAATGTGGATAAGTGTGAGGTTATCCATTTTGACCGAAAAAAAAGAAAGGCAAAACATCATCTCAATGGCAAGCAGATTCAAAATGTGTCAGAGCAGAGGGATCTGGCTGTCTTTGTTCATGAATCGCAGGAAGTCAGTATGCAGGTACAGCCTGTAATTAAAAAGGCAAATGGAATGTTAGCATTTATTTCAAAAGGACTGGAGTATAAAAGTAGAGACGTGTTGTTGCAATTGTGTAGGGTGTTGGTGAGACCAGGGGCGGGATTCTCCGACCCCCCGCCAGGTCGGAGAATCGCCGGGGGCTGGCGTGAATCCCGCCCCTGCCGGTTGCCGAATTCTCCAGCACCGGATATTCGGCGGGGGTGGGAATCGCGCCACGCCGGTTGGCACGCTCCCCCCCCCGGCGATTCTCTGGCCCGCGATGGGCCGAAGTCCCGCTGCTGGAATGCCTGTCCCGCCGGCGAGAATCAAACCACCTCTCTTACCGGCGGGACAAGGCAGCGCGGGTGGACTCCAGGGTCCTGGGGGGGGCGGGGCGATCTGGCCCCGGGGGGTGCCCCCGCGGTGGCCTGGCCCGCGATCGGGGCCCACCGATCCACGGGCGGGCCTGTGCCGTGCGGGCACTCTTTTCCTTCCGCCTTCGCCATGGTCTCCACTATGGCGGAGACAGAAGAGACCCCCTCCACTGCGCATGCGTGGGTATGCCGTGAGCGGACGCTAACGCTCCCGCGCATGCGCCGCATGGCAAAGTTATTTCCGCGCCAGCTGGCAGGGCACCAAAGGCCTCTCCCGCCAGCTGGCGGGGCGGAAATCAGTCCGACGCGGGCCTAGCCCCTCAAGGTGAGGGCTCGGCCCCTCAAGATGCGGAGAATTCCGCACCTTTGGGGCGGCGCGATGCCGGACTGGTTCACGCCGTTTTTGGCGCCGGTCGGCGGACATCAGCCGAATCCGGGGAATCCCGCCCCAGATCTGGAGTATTGTGCCTAGTTTTGGTCTCCTTATTTGAGGAAGGATGTGGTGGAATTGGAGGCAGTTCAGTGGTCGGTCACCAGATTGATTCCGGGGATGAAAGGGTTGATGTACGTGGAGAGATTATACAGTTTGGGTTTATGCTGGACTTTAGAAGGTTGAGAGGGGATTTGATCGAGGTTATAAAATGCTAAAAGGGATTGATAAGGTAAACGTAGACCAAATGTTCCCCCTTGGGGGGCAATCTAGAACGAGAGGCAGCACGGTAGCACAGTGGTTAGCACAGTTGCTTCACAGCTCCAGGGTCCCAGGTTCGAATCCCGACTTGGGTCCCTGTCTGTGCAGAGTCTGCACTTCTCCCCGTGTCTGTGTGGGTTTCCTCCGGGTGCTCTGGTTTCCTCCCACAGTCCAAAGATGTGCAGGTTAGGTGGATTGGCCATGATAAATAGTCCCTCGTGTCCAAAAAGGTTGGGTGTGGTTACTGAGTTACGGGGATAGGGTGGAGGCATGGGCTTAAGTGGGTGCTCTTTCCAAGGGCCGGTGCAGAGTCAATGGGCGAATGGCCTCCTTCTGCACTGTAAATTCTATGTTTCTATGAAATTCTATGATATATGTTGAAAGGCGGTAGATTTACAACTGAGCTGAAGAGGAACTACTTCTCGCAAAGGGTGGTGAATTTGTGGAACTCGCTGTGGTGGCGTCGGAGTCATTAAATGGTTTCAAGAAGGAGATAGATATATTTCTGATTTTAAAAACAGGTTAAAGGGATATGGGGAACAGGTACGGGTTTGGATTTGAGACCAGGAAGAGAGCAACAATGATCTGATTGAATGACAGTGCAGGCACGAAGGGCTGAATTGTCTACTTCTGCTCCGATGCTCCCATAGCAATGTTATAAGCCAAACAACCGTCAAGCTGCTTCATCAATGATTTTCTTTCCATCATGTGGTCATAACAATCACTGACAATTGAACAAATTTCAGTTCCATTCACAGAGGCACAGTGGTTAGCACTGCTGCCTCACACGCCAGGGTCCCGGGTTCGATTCCAGCCTTGGGACACTGTCTGTGTGGATTTAGCACCTACTCCCCGTGTCTACGTGGGTTTCCTCCAGCTGCTCCGGTTTACTTCCACAGTCCAAAGATGTGCAGGTTAGACGAATTGGCCATGATGAATTGCCCCTTAGTGTGCAGGGATGTGCAGATTTGGTGGGATTACAGGGATAGGGTTGGGAAGTGGGCCTAGTTGGGGTGCTCTTTCAGAGGGTCAGTGTGGTGCCCGCTCACAGCTCTTTCAAAATTCAATACGGACCAATGACTAAGGAAACTGTGGCCTGAGGTTTACAGTGGGTGGCTCGACTCCTCTTGAGATCGGAGCAACTATCTTGGTCTGATCTTTACTTACACTGTGCGGACGCCATGAAAATCGGAGGTCCCTTTTTGACCTTTTGCCTAAGATCAAGCGTCCAGGTCAAGCCCAAGGTAGGGTGCAATGCCTTTTCCTGTCAGCTTGGGTTTTGTGCACGAATTGGATTCAATTTGAATTGATTTTTGGAACTGTGGTGATATGCGTGTAGATAATGTTACATGTACTCAGCAGTGGGACCTCCCACCAGCAGGTGGCCATGTACTCAGCAGTGGGACCTCCCATCAGCAGGTGGCATCAGATATATGTCAGGCCACATCCAGCTATCGCTAGAAGGTTGTAAGACGTACATGAGGACAGTCTTGCATAGCGGTAGTTCCGGGAGAGACTAAAGTAACATCTATGATAACTCGCTCTGTGTCTGATCATTATCTCACCTCGTGTACATTAATAAATCCTGGTAGGGGTTCTGGTGTGAGGTGCTCCGGAGAGTGAATGCCTCCACCTCGTGTGCGAGGTTGGGGCTGATACAGCTGAAGGTTGTATACAGAGTGCACCTCATGATGGCGAGGATGAGCCGATTCTTTGAAGGAGTAGAAGATGTGTGTGAACATTGCGGGGGGGGGGGGGGGGGGGGGTAATCACGTTCATATGTCTTGGTCCTGTCCAAAGTTAGAGGATTACTGGAAGGAGGTTTTTAGGGTAATTTCTAAAGTGGTGCACGTGAAACTGGACCCGCGCCCCCGAGAGGCCATATTCGGGATGTCGGAACAGCCAGGGTTGGAAACGGGTGCGGAGGCAGATGTCGTAGCCTTCGCCTCGTTGATCGCCCAAAGGCGGATCCTGATGGGTTGGAGAGCAACTTCCCCACCCTGTGCCCTGGCGTGGCGGGGGGACCTGTTGGAATTCTTGACTCTTGAGAAGGTTACGTTTGAACTGAGGGGAAGGATGGAGGGGTTCTACAAGTCATGGGCATTATTCATCATGCGCTTTCAAGAACTGGATAACATCGAACATTAGTTGGGGGGGTGGGTGAGGGGGTTGGGGGAGGGGGGCTGTGTGTATAAAGGGCAACTATGGGTGATTTCTGATTCCTTTTTGTCATTTGCTTCTGTGAACATGCGGGCTAATGTTTGGGGTTTGGTGGGAGGATGGGATCGCTGTTATTGATATGGGGATTGACATATTTGGTACTGATTATTGTTTATTGTTGGTGGGTGTAAATTTGGGAGAAAATGTGAAAAAGGAGGAGAATAAAGAAATATATATTTTTTTGAAATTAATAAATCCTGGTTCTGGCTAAGTCCCCAGCAGTTCTGTAGATTCATTGAGCTAGACAAAGAACACGGAACACAACAGGAACAAGCAATGAGATGGATTCGGGGCTTGCCCTGCCCCCTCTGTGAATTGGCTTTGTGACTTTAAGGGTGGGAGAAAAAAATATACCTTCGTTTAAAAATCCAATTGATCACGATTTCGAGAGGCCAGTGCACTTTTACCCCTGGCACATGGGTCAATCAAGCAGACGGACTTCACAGTTTTTAACTCCAGGGCGGGTTATGAGGCCCAGAAGGAATGGAGAGGTGAAGAGTTAGGTGTATTAAAGTGAGTCGTGAGTGTGTGGATTAAAGTTCATTTTTGAAACCACTGCGTTCATTTGGGCAATTTTAGGAGCTTTTGGTCTTCGCAGGGACTTTCTGCCGACAGGTCCGTTCCTTGTTCAAAGCTTGTGCAAGCATAAAGTTTGACATGTGCACTGCGTACTCTGCTGGAGGGACCACCTCTGATGGCGGGAGGGTGGGGGGGGGGGCGGGCATGAAGGGAGAGGAGGTGCCCGCAGGCACCACAATAGGGTTTTCCCTCAGGATCGAAAGGCACAGCCAGAAAGGTTCGAGGGCCAGCAAGTGAGAAGAGTCAGGAGAAGGCACCAACATCCAGCAGGCAGAGTATTCACTCTGCGATCCAGATACCTGGACCTGACAGAGGTGCAGTACCGAAGAGGGCTCCAACTCTGCAGAGAAACAGTCACCTCGATTTGTGGCATCATTGACCCCAGTGACAGCCTCAAACTGTGTAGGTGGCCATCCAATGCTGGTGGCTCTGAAGGTCTCAGTTGCCCTAAACATTTATGTCTCAGTATCATCCCAGGGCTCTGTGGGGGATCTCTGCCAGATGCAGAAAGTTGCATCAAACTAGTGACAGATGCTCTGTTCCGAAGGGTGAAGACTTTCATTCAGTTCAAGACAGGTGAGGACAGCCAGGCAGAGAGAGACAGAGGTTCTGCAGCAATAGTAGGATTTGCGAGAATTCAGAGAGCCATTGACAGCATAACCAGCAGGGGAGCCGGGTGCCTTTGTGAATAGAAAGAGGCTCCAATTTCTAAACATTCAGATTGGGGGTCTGCAAGCATGAGATTTTGCAGGTTTGTGCCAGGCATCCTGGGAGCTGCCGTGATGGGTACATCTTACATCACTCCCAGGTACCAGGCTCTTTATTGCCCCAGTGTGGTTGGATGACTGGCTGCTGGACATCTGCCAACCTATTTACTCTTCACACTGCAGCCCTCTCTAAGCACAATAGAAGCACAGTTAGAATTGAAATCATCACCCACACACGTCCAGCATGAATTTAACTATGGGCGATGGGCATGATTCAGTGGACTGAAGTTAAAGTCTGCTTTTGGCGGGGGGGGGGGGGGGGGGGTTTCACGTCGGCCGCATTGGCGAGATCGTGGCCTGTATTCAACGGCACTTCCTGCCAAAAATTAGGCCCCACGAGATTCTCGACATTATTGGCTCCCTCGGCATCTGATTCGCCTGTACACTGTTTCGCCGCACCCCTGCCCCCATGCACAGTGGTCCAACATCTCCCTGACAACACGCCCCCGATGCAGACCCCTTCAGAGGACGGGTGTGAGCGGACTGTCAGCAGAAAGTCAGGAGTCAGACTCGCTGAAACTGAGGAGCACCAGAGTTTTCCTCACAGTGAGTTATCATCACTCTCCTGCCTTGTTTTTTGCCCCGCTGACAGTGCCAGAACAGGCCTATCACCATGGAGTAAAGTTTCACAGACCCTTGGAGGGGGCGGTGTCTTGGAAGAGCAGAGAATGGGGGGGGGGGGGGGAGATAGGGAGGAAGGGGGAGGGAGATAGGTGAGGAAGGGGAGGAGGGAGACAGGTGAGGAAGGGGGAGCGGAATGCAGGAGGAGGGAGGGAAATGGGGGCTTGAGCTGACAGACACAGCCTCGCTCAGAATCTGGAGATGATCAGGGCCTCTCTGGTTCTCCCTGGTATGTGGGACCCTTGCTGTCACCTGTCCTCCATTCTCCAGGTCTTTCTCAGACCTGTCCACTATTCTCCAACTCTTCCTCAGGCCTGTTCTCCATTCTCCAGGTCTTCCTCAGGCCTGTCCTCCATTCTCCAGGTCTTCCTCAGGCCTGTCCTCCATTCTCCAGGTCTTCCTCAGGCCTGTCCTCCATTCTCCAGGTCTTCCTCAGGCCTGTCGTCCATTCTCCAGGTTTTCCTCAGACCTGTCCTCCATTCTCCAACTCTTCCTCAGGCCAATCCTCCATTCTCCAGGTCTTCCTCAAGCCTGTCCTCCATTCTCCAGGTCTTCCTCAGCCTGTCCTCCATTCTCCAGGTCTTCCTCAGCCTGTCCTCCATTCTCCAGTTCTTCCTCAGGTCTGTCCTCCATTCTCCAGGTCTTCCTCAGGCCTGTCCTCCATTCTCCAGGTCTTCCTCAGCCTGTCCTCCATTCTCCAGGTCTTCCTCAAGCCTGTCCTCCATTCTCCAGTTCTTCCTCAGGTCTGTCCTCCATTCTCCAGGTCTTCCTCAGGCCTGTCCTCCATTCTCCAGGTCTTCCTCAGCCTGTCCTCCATTCACCAGGTCTTCCTCAGCCTGTCCTCCATTCTCCAGGTCTTCCTCAGGCCTGTCCTCCATTCTCCAGTTCTTCCTCAGGCCTGTCCTCCATTCTCCATGTCTTCCTCAGGCCTGTCCTCCATTCTCCAGGTCTTCCTCAGGCCTGTCCTCCATTCTCCAGGTCTTCCTCAGGCCTGTCCTCCAGCCACTCCTGGCCTTGCTCCTCAGATGATGCTGCATGTCGCTCCACCTCATCCTGCTCCTCCTCTTCCTCCAGAATGCATCCCCCTCCCATCCCCCCCAGCTGTTGCCCGAGACTGCGGAGGGCACGGCAGAGCACCACAAAGCGGAGACCCTCTGTGTTCTGTAAGACACTGCCATAGCAGTCAAGGTATTGGAACTGCTCCTTGAGCAGCCCGTCACAACGCTCAATGACAGCACAGGTGGCAACGTGGGCCTCATTGTATCAGCTCTCTGCCTCGGTCTCAGACCTCCGCACTGGTGTCATCAGCCATGACCGCAGTGGGTATCCCTTGTTCTCCACGAGCCAACCCATCATCCATGAAGACACCGGGGATCTCCGAGTGCCCTGGGATGTAGCGGACACACATGTGCAAGATCTGAAGTGGCGGTCACACATGATCTGAACATTCAGGGAGTGGAACCACTTCCTGTTAATATAGGACACTCTCTGATGCCCCGGTGCTAATGGGGTGAAAAGCCATAAATCACCCCCTGAACCTGGGGCATCCCAGTGATGGCGGTGAAACCTGCAGCCCGGGCATCTTGGTGGCCTGGTCCAGCCCGAAGGTGAGAGATCTGATCCCCGGGTTTACAAAGCATCCATCACCTCCCAAATGCATCTGTGATTTGATGAATGCGAGATGCCACACAGGTCCCCACTCAAGTTCTGGAATGACCCGGTGGCGTAAATGTTTAGACCTGCAGTCAGCTTTATGTGCACTGATAGCTGGTGCCCTCCTCCTCCACGGGGTGCCATGTCCATGAGGATGTGGCACAGGTGCCACACTGTCTCTCTGTTGAGACAGAGTCTTCTGTGGCATGTGCCGTCCGTCCGCTCATGGAAAAGCTAACAATGCCTCCATACCTCGGACAGTTGCTGGCCTCCCTTTCTGGTTCTCTCAGCCTGATGGGCGGCCGGGTCGTCAGAGTGTGTGGCAGCCAGCGGCACATGGGGTGCCGCCTCCAGACTGAGCTGTCGTCATTGCCTTCTATTGTGTCTGCTCGTCTCAGCAGCCACAAGCAACGCGAGGGAAGTCTCCACGGGATCCACACCAGCAAACATTGTTCGATCTGAAAGGAATTAGAGAAGGCGAGAGACCGACAATCAATTAGGGCTTCCATCCCGAGCCCCTCACGTCCCCAAAGCCTCCCCCACCCTTATCATGACTGTCCTGCCTTCTCTCAGAGGGCCATTCACCCAGCTGGTTCGGCTGGCAAACGTCACCCTGCGCACTCACACCCGGCCACAGCAGGAGCCCCTGAGGGCCCAGACCTCTGCCTGGACAATTATGGAGATCGTGCTGAGTTACCTTCTGCTCATCCATACCTTAGGGCGGGATTCGCCGTTGCCCGACGCCAATATCGTAATCGGCAATCGGGCGGAGAATCGATTCCAATGCAGGAATCGAGGCCAGCAGTGGTTTGATGTGCGCAGCCGCACACCGTTGGCATCTCATCGGCCGGCCCACTTGTGATGTTCCACCCCCGATGGGCCAAGTTCTCGTAGGTAGGGGATGGGGGGGGGGGGGGGGGGGGGGGGGGGGCGTTGGCACCATCGGGAGTGGGGGATTGTAAAACATATTAAACACCTATTTTTGCATCCAGTAAGATGCCTCTGTCACTTTCTTCCGCAATGCGGGCTGACCTCCGAACCCGTTGCCCATCTCTCAAGACCCCCCACCCCCCCTCCTCCTTAGCATTCACCCACCCTCCAGCCGTGGACATGTCCCCGGAGCTGTGTCCCATCCCTTAGCTGTTCGGCTGTTGGCTGCCGCGCATGTGGTCTTTGCCTCCCGCAGTATTCAGGCAGTGTCCAGGGTCCCTCACCCCCCCCCCCCCCCCCCCCCCACTGAGCACTGGGGTGTCAAGCCCAGCGCCCCCGGGCTCTTTGCCTGTGAGCAAATATGGCTACTCCCCTCCTCGGCTCCCCACAGAAGCCCATCCACCAGGTTCGCATTTTTCAAAAGGAGTAGTAATCGGCGCCAGCGTGAGCACTCACTGACTGATGGGAGGCCGCTGGATATAGGGTTAATTGTATGGAAATGGGGCTTAAGTGGTGATAATTGGTTTCTCGCCACGCTACGGCAAGATCCCAATTTTGTCTATGGGAGTGCACTGCACTTGTCTATGCACTGCAAACTGTTTAGAGCCTGGCGCGGTTCCCGTTTTTGGCCTCTCCCGCTATTCACCGACCGAGTTTCACTTGAGCGAGAGCGTAACGAGGCCGGAGAATCGCGCCCATAGTCTCCCAAATGGAGAATCCCAGACAGTATTAGAAACACAGAACAATTAAGTTAAGAGCTGATAATGAATTGCCAAAATATATTTACAGAATTTCTGTAATATTACATGCACCATCTGGTGAAAGTCCCTTTGCCAAGGTTGCAAAACACATCCACACTTCAATTTAGTTTTATTTCAGAATCATCTGGTCCCTCAGTTTATTTGTAGAGTTTCCTACACCAGAGCTTAATGTGTCATTTACCTCTGAACAGAATGGTGAATATAAATAACAAAGAAATTAGAGCCATTTCCTGGTTGATTGGTCCACAGAAGGAAGCTGTTCACACATCCCTAACAATCTACATGACGTAATTAACACATGATTAAGTATTGAAAACAAGCATAGTAGCACAAGTGGATAGCTCTGTGGCTTCACAGCACCAGGGTCCCAGGTTCGATTCCCCGCAGGGTCACTGCCTGTGCAGAGTCTGCACGTTCTCCCCGTGTCTGCGTGGGTTTCCTCCGGGTGCTCCGGTTTCCTCCCACAGTCCAAAGAAGTGCAGGTTAGGTGGATTAGCCATGATAAATTGCCCTTAGTGACCAAAAAGGTTAGGAGGGGTTACTGGGATAGGGTGGAAGTGAGGGCTGAAGTGGGTCGGTGCAGACTCGATGGGCTGAATGGCCTCCTTCTGCACTGTATGTTCTATGTTCTAAGTCAGACATATGGGAGCTTGATTTGAAAAATCATCTTGATTTTTAGCTTCAAATCTATATTAAAAATAAATGCATTTATACACAAAGTTTATCCTATATTTAATTTGCCACACGTTTTACTTGAAATTCCCTTTAATCAGCAGCTATGTATTCAACAAGTAACATTCGCAACACAAGTGCCAGGTAATGACCATGTCCAACAAGAGACAATCTAATCATCGCCCCTTGACATTCAGTGGCATTACCAATGCCGAATATTAACATCCTGGGGGTTACCATTGAGCACAAGCTGAGCTGAACCAACCGTATAAATATTGTGGCTACAAGAGCAAGTCAAAGGCTTGGAATCCTGCGGCGAGTAACTCACCTGATATCCCCAAAGCCTGTCCACCATCTACAAGGCACAAGTCAGGAGTGTGATGGAATACTCCCCACTTGCCTGGATGAGCGCAGCTCCAACAACACTCAAGAAGCTCGACACCATCCAGGACAAAGCAGCCCCACTTGATTGGCACCCCATCCACAAAAACATTCCCTCCCGCCACCACCGATGCACAGTGGCATAAGGCTCCTTAGGCAGCCCCTTCCAAACCCACAACTACGTAGAAGGACAGGGCAGCAGAATCGTGGGACAATCGCCACCTAGAAGTTTCCCTCCAAGTCACTCAGCATCCTGACATGGAAACATATCGCCGTTCCTTCACTGCCCTTTGGTCAAGATTCTGGACCACTCTCCCTAACAGCACTGTGGGTCTACCTACACCATTTGGACTCCATCGGTTCAAGTAGGCATTTCAATACCACCTTCTTAAGAGCAATTGGGGATGGGTAAAAAGGGCTTGTCTAGCCAGCGACACTCACATCCCACAAATTAATTAAATAAAAATATAATTCTTGTTTCGGTGGCATGCATTAATCATTCATCTTGGCACCATTCTTTTCTTAAAAATATATATTTTACATCTGAAACAAAGTGTTTTTTCACTTTGATAAAATATCCATGAAAAGCCACACATGGAATTTTCTCCATTCTGAGACAGCAAGCCATTCGATGGTTCACATTCACTCTCCTATCATAAGTAGCTCAAAGTCAACTATTCTCATTGAACATTCTGCCTGCTAATTGCAGTGGTGTCAATACTCCCAGGAATTCCATTTGTTCTTCCTTCTCTATCGTAATGAAAGGAGCTACTGCCAGTGGCTTTAAGAAGACAGTAATTTTGAACCACTGTAAAACTTTATCATTTCCAAATCAGTGCTAGCCGCAGTAGCAGTTGATTGTCTTTCCATGCTTCAGCAACTGAGTTTCGTCCCCTGGTTGCGATAGCCCTTAATTATTGCCAAGAGCTCCAGCCTTATCAAGACAAGTATACAGCCTTGTGTTGCAAAAGATACGACAAACAGGTTTTCTTTTTAAATGAAGCTTTTATCGCCTATGTATTGGCAGGGAAAATAGCTGTCATAATACATAAATTCAATTGATGGCATTTACATAAAAAATGTAAAATTATATCTGGAGGGGGAGGGGATACAATTCACACATTTCCCATTTGTATTTCAATCTACCGCAGGGAGATTTTCACCCATAGAGTCAGGGAACATAAATAAAGGGCTAACTGAATTTGGTAAATGCTCCAGGGAGGGTTTACACATATCTCTGCTTTACAGGGCTCTCTGTGAAGGAAGGCAGTCAGACACAGGCTGCCGCAGTAGCTTTTGTTTAACTTGGTACACATTCTCTTAGGACTGAGATTCAAATCAAAACTGCAAGAAGATAGGACTCAAAATTCCATCAGAGTTTGTTTTCAGAACTGGAAAGGGTCCTACGCGTGAATTCTGTGGTCCAGCAAGAGACATGGGGCTAGGTTTTTGTCTCGGGTTCGAGTGTCTGGGGACCCGGTTTCAAACCCCACCATGGAAGGTGGTGGAATTGAAACTCAATAAAATATCTGGAATTAAAAATGATGCCCATGAAACCATTGTCGATTGTTGTAAAAAAAAACTCATCTGGTTCACCAACGTCCTTTAGGGAAGGAATCTGCCGTCCTTACCTGGTCTGACCTATATGTGACTCCAGACACACAGTAATGTGGCTGACTCTTAAATGCCCTCTGAAATGGTCCAGCCAGCCACTCAACCGCTGCAAAAACACAAAAAAGGAATGAAACCGGACGGACCACCCAGCATCAAACCAGGCACCAGAAACGAGAACAGCGAAACCCTGCAAAATTCTCCTTACTGACATCTGGGAGCTTTTGTCAAAGCTGGGAGAGCTGTCTCACAGACTAGTTAACCAACAGCCTGACATAGTCACAGAATCATACCTTACAATGTCCCAGACACCACGATTGGATTGGATTGGATTGGATTTGTTTATTGTCATGTGTACCGAGGTACAGTGAAAAGTATTTTTCTGTGAACAGCTCAACAGATCATAAAGTACATGGGAAGAAAAGGGAATAAAAGAAAATACATAATTGGGCAACACAACATATACAATGTAACTACATAAGCACTGGCATCGGATGAAGCATACGGGGTGTAGTGTTAATGAGGTCAGTCTACTGGAAGAGGTTGGAGATGGCGTCCTGCAAAGGAACGAGCCTGGGGGCGCTGGTGACGGCACCGCTGCCACTCTCGCCGACAAGGTACACCACGAGCCCGGTGGTGGCGGCAACGCTAAAGATCTGGGGGCAGTGGAGACGGCACAGGGGTGCGACGGGAGCCTCGGTGTGGTCCCCGATCAGAGACAACCATCGGTTTGTCCCAGGAAGGATGGACGGGGGGTTTCAGAGCTGGCATCGGGCAGGGATTAGAAGAATGGGGGACCTGTTCATTGACGGGACGTTCGCGAGCTTAGGGGCGCTGGAGGAGAAGTTTGGGCTACCCCCGGGAAACGCTTTCAGGTACATGCAAGTAAGGGCGTTTGTGAGGCGGCAGGTGAGGGAATTTCCACTACTCACGGCACAGGGGATTCAAGATAGGGTGATTTTGGGCATATGGGTCGGGGAGGGCAAGGTGTCGGCGATATACCAGGAGATGAAAGAAGAGGGGGAGGCTCTGATAGAGGAGCTGAAGGGCAAATGGGAGGAGGAGTTGGGGGAGGAGATTGAGGAGGGGCTATGGGCTGATGCCCTAAGTAGGGTTAATTCCTCTTCCTCGTGTGCCAGGCTTAGCCTGATACAATTTAAGGTGGTTCATAGAGCGCATATGACAGGGACGAGGCTGAGTAGGTTCTTTGCGGTGGAGGACAGATGTGGGAGGTGCTCAGGAAGCCCGGCGAACCATGTCCATATGTTTTGGTCATGCCCGGCACTGGAGGGGTTCTGGAGGGGAGTTGCGGGAACAGTATCTAAGGTGGTGAAAGTCCGGGTCAAGCCAAGCTGGGGGCTAGCACTATTTGGAGTAGTGGACAAGCCGGGAGTACAGGAGGCGAAAGAGGGCGGTATTCTGGCCTTTGCGTCCCTAGTAGCCCGTCGAAGAATCTTGCTAATGTGGAAGGAGGCGAAGCCCCCCAGCGTGGAGGCCTGGATAAATGACATGGCTGGGTTTATTAAGTTGGAAAGGATAAAATTTGCCTTGAGAGGGTCTGCGCAGGGGTTCTACAGGAGGTGGCAACCGTTCCTGGACCATCTCACGGAGCATTAGATGAAGGTCGGACAGCAGCAGCAGCAACCCGGGGGGGGGGGGGGGAGGGGGGGACATTGTTCGTGTGGGGGGGAGGGGGGAGGGGGGGGGTTTCTCTGGGGGGCATTTGAGCAAGAATGTTTGTAAAGTGGAAAATATTGTTGACAAATTCTTAATAAAAACATTTTTTTTTTTTAATGAGGTCAGTCCATAAGAGGGTCATTTAGGAGTCTGGTGACAGTGGGGAAGGAGCTGTTTTTGAGTCTGTTCGTGCGTGTTCTCAGACTTCTGTATCTCCTGCCCGATGGAAGAAGCTGGAAGAGTGAGTAAGCCGGGTGGGAGGGATCTTTGATTATGCTGCCCGCTTTCCCCAGGCAGCGGGAGGTGTTGATGGAGTCAATGGATGGGAGGCAGGTTTGTGTGATGGACTGGGCGGTGTTCACGACTCTCTGAAGTTTCTTGCGGTCCTGGGCCGAGCCGTTGCCATACCAGGCTGTGATGCAGCCCGATAGGATGCTTTCTATGGTGCATCTGTAAAAGTTGGTAAGGGTTAATGTGGACATGCCGAATTTCCTTAGTTTCCTGAGGAAGTATAGGCGCTGTTGTGCTTTCTTGGTGGTAGCATCGACGTGGGTGGACAAGGACAGATTTTTGGAGATGTGCACCCCTAGGAATTTGAAACTGCTAACCATCTCCACCTCGGCCCCGTTGATGCTGACAGGGGTGTGTACAGTACTTTGCTTCCTGAAGTCAATTACCAGCTCTTTAGTTTTGCTGGCATTGAGGGAGAGATTGTTGTCGCTACACCACTCCACTAGGTTCTCTATCTCCCTCCTGTATTCGGACTCGTCATTATTCGAGAACCGGCCCACTATGGTCGTATCGTCAGTAAACCTGTAGATGGAGTTGGAACCAAGTTTTGCCACGCAGTCGTGTGTGCACAGGGAATAGAGTAGGAGGCTAAGTACGCAGCCTTGCGGGGCGCTGGTGTTGAGGACTATTGTGGAGGAGGCGTTGTTGTTCATTCTTACTGATTGTGGTCTGTTGGTCAGGAAATCGAGGATGCAGTTTCAGAGTGGGGAGCCAAGTCCTAGGTTTTGAAGCTTTGATATGAGCTTGGCTGGGATTATGGTGTTGAAGGCGGAGCTGTAGTCAATAAATAGGATTCTAATGTAGGAGTCCTTGTTTTCGAGATGCTCTAGAGATGAGTGTAGGGCCAGGGAAATGGTGATCTGATGTGGACCGGTTGCAGCGGTATGCGAATTGCAGTGGATCAAGGCGTTCTAGGAGTATGGAGGTGATGCGCTTCATGATCAACCTCTCGAAGCACTTCATTACGACTGAAGTCAGGGCCACTGATCGGTAGTCATTGAGGCACGTAGCCTGGTTCTTCTTTGGTACCGGTATGATGGTGGTCTTCTTGAAGCTATCATCATTCCTGGGCATGTCCTGTTTCACCAGCAGGACAGACCCAGCAGAGGTGGCAGCACAGTGGGATATAGTCGGGAGGGAGTTGTCCTGGGAGTCCTCAACATCGACTCTGGACTCTATGAAGTCTCATGGCTCCAGGTTAAACATGGGCAAGGAAACCTCCTGCTGATTACCACGTACCGGCCACCATCAGCTGATGAATCAGTACTCCTCCATGTTGAACACGACTTGGAGGAAGCCCTGAGGGTGGCAAGGACGCAGAATATACTCTGGGTGGGGACTTCAATGTCCATCACCAAGAGAGGCTCGGCAGTACCACCACAGACTGAACTGGCCGGGTCCTAAACGACATCGCTGCTAGACTGGGACTGCAGCAGGAGGTGAGGGAACCAACAAGAGGGAAAAACATACTTGACCTCATCCTCACCAAGCTGCCTGCTGCAGATGCATCTGTCCATGATACCATTGGTACAAGTGACTACCACACAGTCCCTCCGGAGACAAAGTCCCGTCTTCACATTGAGAATACCCTCCGTTGTGTTGAGTGTCACTACCACTGAGCTAAATGGGATAGATTTCGAGCAGATCTAGCAACTCAAGACTGGGCATCCATGAGGCGCTGTGGGCCATCAGCAGCAGCAGAATTGTACTCAGCCCCCAATCTGCAACCTCATGGCCCGGCATATCCCTCACTCCGCCATTACCACCAGGCCAGGGGATCAACCCTGGTTCAATGAAGAGTGCAGGAGAGCATGCCAGGAACAACACCAGGCATATGGAAAAATGAGGTGTCGACATGGAGAAGCTACAAAACAGGACTACTTTTGTGCCAAACAGCATAAGCAGCAAGTAATAGACAGAGCTAAGCGATTCCACAACAGATACATCAGATCTAAGCTCTGCAGTCCTGCCACATCCAGCCATGCATGGTGGTGGACAACTAAACAACTCAACTGGAGGAGGCTCCACAAATATCCCCATCCTCAACGATGGAGGAGACCAGAATATCTGAGCAAAGGACAAAGGCTGAGGCATTCGCAACAATCTTCAATCAGAAGTGCCGAGTGGATGATCCATCTCGGTCTCCTCCAGAGGTCTCCAGCATCACAGATGTCAGTCTTCAGCCAATAGAATTCACTCCACGTGCTGTCAAGAAATGGCTGAAGGCACTGGATACTCCAAATGCTAAGGGTCCTGACAATATTCCGGCGATAGTACTGAAGACTTGTGCTCCAGAACTTGCCGCACCCCTAGCCAAGCTGTTCCAGTACAGCTACAACACTGGCATCTACCCGGCAATGTGGAAAATCGCCCAGGTGTGTCCTGTACACAAGAAACAGGACAAATACAACCCAGCCAATTACCGCCCTATCAGTCTGCTCTCCATCATCAGCAAAGTGATAGAAGAAGACATCAACAGTATGTATCAAGCGGCACTTACTCAGCAATAGCCTGTTCACAGGCGCTCAGTTTCGGTACCGCCAGGGTCACTCAGCTCCTCATCTCATTACAGCCTTGGTTCAAAAATGGACAAAATAGCTGAATGCCAGAGGTGAGGAGAGAGTGACTGCCCTGGACATCAAGGCAGCATTTGACTGAGTATGGCATCAAGGATACCTAGCAAAACGGGAGTCAATGCGAATCAGAGGGAAGCTCTCTGCTGGTGGAGTCGTACCTGGCACAAAGGAAGATGGTTATGGTGGTTGAGGGCCAATCATCTCAGCTCCAGGACATCACTGCAGGAGTTCCCCATGGCAGTGTCCTTGGCCCAACCATCTTCAGCTGATTCCATCATAATGTCAGAAGTGGGAATGTTTGCGGATGACTGCACAATGTTCAGCACCATTGGTGACTCATCAGATAATGAAAGTCCATGTCCAAATGCAGCAAGACCTGGACAATATCCAGGCTTGGGCTGACAAGTGGCAAATTACATTTGTGCCTCACAAGTGCCAGGCAATGGCCATCTCCAACAAGAGAGGATCTAACCATCGCCCCTTGACATTCAATGGCATTACCATCGCTGAATCTCCCACAATCAACATCCTGGGGGTTACCATTGATCTGAAATTGAACTGGACTAGTCACATTAATACTATGGCTCCCAGGGCAGTTCAAAGGCTAGTAACTCACCTCCTGACCACCACCCTCCCCCCCCCCCCCCCCCTCCCAATAGCCTATCCACCATCTAAAAGTCACAAGTCAGGAGTGTAATGGAATACTCTTCACTTGCCTGGATGAGTGCAGCTCCAACCCTACTCTGAAATGAAATGCTTCAGTCTCCCAGACGGTCTCGATCCATTTAAGTTCACCTATCACCGCAACCGGTCCACAGCAGATGCTATCTCCCTGGCCCTACATTCAACACTCAAACGCCTCGACAACAAGGGCACCTACGTCAGACTGCTGTTCATAGACTACATTTCCGCCTTCAACACCATTATCCCGACAAGACTGATAACCAAACTCTGCAATCTTGGACTTGGCCCTTCCCTGTGCAGCTGGATCTTTGACATCCTCACCAACAAACCGCGATCTGTCAGGATAGGTGACAGCACCTCCCCAATAGTCCTCAACACCGGGGTCCCGCAAGGATGTGTGCTCCGTCCTCTACTATACCCCTATACACACACGGCTGTGTGGCAAGATCTAACTCCAATTCTCTCAATAAGTTTGAGGATGATACAACCGTGGTGGTTCATATCTCAAACAATGACGAGTCAGACTACAGAAGGGAGATAGATCACTTGGTTGCATGGTGTACTGAAAATAACCTCTCTCTAAATGTCAGCAAAACCATGGAGCTGATCATCGACTTCGGGAAGCGTAGCCCGACCACCACCCCCCCCACCCACCCCCCATCCACCCCCCACCCACCCCTTCTGTCTACATCAATGGCTCTGAAGTAGAGATGGTCGATAGCTTTAAGTTCCTGGGGGTCACCGTCACCAACAGTCTGTCCTTGTCCACTCATGTTGATGCAACAGTCAAGAAAACCCAACAACGTCTCTACTTCCAACGGAAGCTAAAGAAATTCGGCATGTCGCATTGACTCTCACAAACTTCTACAGATGTGCCATAGAGAGCATCCTATCCGACTGCATCACAGCCTGGTATGGCAACTGCTCGGTCCAAGATCGCAAGAAACTGCAGAGTGTGGTAAACTCAGCCCAACGCATCACACAAGCTTGCCACCCTCACATTGATTCTGTCTACACCTCCCGCTGCCTCAGGAAGGCAGACATTGTCAGTGACCCCTCACACCCAGGCTTTCCCTTCTTCCAGACCCTTCCATCAGGCAGAAGGTACAGAAGTCTGAAGAGTCGCACATCCAGACATAGGAACAGCTTCTTCCCCACAGCTACTGGAGTCCTCAACGACTCCCCCTCGGACTGATCTGTTCCCTGTAAGAACACTATTCACAACGCCCTATGCTGCTCTTGCTCATGTATTTGTTTTATTTGACCCTTTTCCGCACAGTAACCAATCACTATTTGAATAATCACTTTGTTGATTATTCTTTTTGTCTACTGTGTATGTACTGTGTACGTCCCCTTCGCCGCAGAAAGTACTGTGATACATGTGACAATAAAATCAATCAATCAATCAATCAACTCAAGAAGTTCAACACCATCCAGGACAAAGCATGCCACTTGATTGCTACCCCTTCCTCAAGCATTCAAAGCCCCCAACACCGACGAACAATGGCATCCATGTGTACCATCTACAAAATGCACTGCAGGAACTCCCCAGGGTTCCTTAGGCAGCACCTTCCAAACCCACAGCCACTACCATCTAGAAGGACAAAAGCAGTAGATACCGCACCGCCTGGAGGTTCCCCTCCAACTCACTCACCACCCTGACTTGCCAATATATCGCCGTTCCTTCGCTGTCTCTGGGGCAAAATCCTGGAACTGCCTCCCTAACAGCACAGTGGTGTACCTACACCTCAGGGAGCTGAGCACGGCTGGTTAGAAGACCCACCTCAGTTCTAAGGGACATTGATCCAGGTCACCACATCATTCTTATGCCCCCTGACCCTCACCACATTCCCACTCACCCACCACCCAAATCCTTGTTCCCTCCATGACCGTCAAACCCCCAGCCTCCCCAAGCATCCTCCATAGCTATTCACCCAATGTCTACCATGGGCAGACCTCAGGAGCCATGTAATAGCAATGGGAACTGTTTGAAATTGACTTGAAAACATTTAAACCTCTAACAGCCCACAGAGTTGTGAATCAAATACACTTCCATTCTTAATGCATGGAGGAAAATACATCTTTATCCATGGAACAAACGTTAATTTCCCCCATGTGGTCATTAATTGTAGAAACAAGCATCAATTCAGAAACCACATCAAAGACAGATCACCCTTTAATAAGTTCTTAAAACTGTCAATCAAACTGTGTGCACAACCATCTGCTGGGCTAGGTGCTTTGACATATTTTGAAACTCAGCCAAGCATTCAAAATGGACTCAGCTGACAAAACAAACAATTACAACTTCAGACAATGGACCTTATTGAAACTAAAAGAACAGGTGGCTACATTTTTACTAAGTTACACCAGATGGTCTAACATTTAAAGCAGTGCAGGAACAGATGGCTGTTTTTTAAAACTTTAAACAGCAGGTCAATGTTTTCGAAGTTTAAGCACGTTGGATATTCAAATCTACTCAGATCATGACAAATGAGTTCCCAAGCATTGCTTTTTATTCCAGTTTTGATTATAAAAGGAACACTTTATTCAACGGGAAAGGGATTCTAATAAATCTCAACACTTTCACATTGCTAGTTAATATAATGGTCAACTCATCTTTTCAGGACAGAGTATTATGACCAATCACTGCAATAAAAACAGATTTAACTTATGAGACAGCGTGTAATAATGGCATTTGAAATTGCCAAAACGTTTAATATTAGCCTGTCAGAGTGTTCCTGACTCCTCAGCAGGCTTCCCCCAAGATTCCTGAACACTTTTCCTGGTGGGTTTTCCAAAGGCTTCCAAAAACCGTCCAATCTCAGGAAAATACTACGGGACATGAAATACAAATTTCCTCAGCTGAACACAAACCTCTTCCAGCGCACAGGAGATCTGTGTGGGGATCTTTTTGAGGGAGAAATTTCAAATTTCTTGCAGCGCTGCCTGGGTTTTGCCGACTCTCGCATCCGTACTCAGATTTCTGGGGGACATGAAAATCCAACCCCTGAGGCTGGTCTGAAATTGGGACTCGGACATCATTAATATTACTTGGGCAAGTTGCCTGTTGTGCTTCAATTGGTATTGTAAATATCAGGCTTAATTCAGTAAGGGGGCTTGTGCCCCACATTTAGCAATGGCACAATCCAATATTTTTAATTGCCTTTCATTCATGTTTTATACGCCAAATGTTGATTCCCTGATTGCACTCATTTTAAACCCAAAGCGCAAGAGCAACATGGTCCAATTTGCACCCCAATGAACCATCTCTCCGTTGCATTATTTAGAGCACACCTATTGTACATCAATGCAAGTGCAATATTTGTGCAGACAGAACTATTTATCAGTGCCCCTCGCCCTTGTCAAAACACCATTCGCATAAGTGCATTAAAGATAGCAGGAAACATGAATGAAGGAACACCAAATGTGACAGAACGTTCTAGAAATCAAAAGCAAAAGATAACATTTATGACAAGAACCAGAATAGAATTAAGGTAAATAGCCATTTGTCATCTAAAACTGACTTACAAAGTGTAGCCACCCTCATGAAGTAGAGACAAATAGAAAATACTGTCACGTAATGCAATTTTCAAAACAGACATAAAAACCTTGCATTGAATTTATTGATTTATGTTTTGAATTTCGATGAGCATGTGTTCAATCGAAGGTATTGTCGGTCCACCCAAAGGGATACTTTTGGCAAAGGCTTCTTAAATGATGATTTAGAAATTAGTTTGAACAAGGCCTGAGGCCAACTCAAACCTTGGGCCGCATGTCTCATCGATACCAGGTTGAAAACTGATAAAGGCTCCCCCAGGTAGCTCGCTGGTGAGGGCCTCTGAATTTCAGGCTGCCGTGACATCAGCAGCAATCCTGAGGTTGCCGTTGGATGAGGGGAGCATGTGACCCAGAGGGGGGGCAATGACTGAGAGAGAAGAGAGGCAGCGAGAAGGAGCAGGGGCAAGAGGTGGCAGCATCCCAAGGTTTTAATGAAGAGTCAAATGGACTCAGAAATTTGACTCTGTTTCTATCTCAACAAATGCTGCAAGGACTCCTCAATTTATCCAACATTTCCTGTTTTTATTTCCGATTTCCAGCATCCACAGTATTTTGCTTTTGTTGTAAACTGGAGCTGGGAGAAGCGCATTTGCACCAGACTCTACATTCAGACTGAACACCAGACTTACCTTTTTGTTAGTAGATTGTATTGGCCTTTCTGCGGACTGCAGGTTGGACCCTACAGAGATTTGGGGTTTCCTGAATATAGACAGGCCTGCCTTGGTTGCCTAATTTGGGCCCAAGGCTTGTTTTTGGCACAGGCCCGACATGACTCTTTAGTTGCCTTTACCGATTTGGCAGGTGGCACAGTCTTTGCATCCTCTCCCCCAGTCATGTAGTTCCCATTGTGTCTTAGTCCCCTTCCCATGACCACCATTAACTCTTCTCTTTGAGCTGCCTAACATCCTCAACACCATGCAGTTTCGGAGAGTTTTCAGCCTTTGAATCTGTCTTTACTCAAGGCATTAAAAGACACAAAATATAATGCAATGGATCAATTTATTCACAATTATTTGAATTTTTTTTTCAATTTAGTTAAAACCCTTTTGCAGTGATGGAGGAAAGAGATGTTCTGACATGAGATATGCAGGGCCATAGGGCAAAGGTCGGCAATAGGCGAATTGCTCTTACAGAGAGCCAGCACTGATGCAACAGGGTGACTGGTCTGTGTTGTAACCATTTTACGATTTGAGAGAGCGTTATGGGAAGGAATAGAAGGCATTGGAGGCAATATAACTAGCATTAAATCAAGAGAAAAGAATTGGATTTGGGGTTGTTTTATTGGCACGTGTACCGAGGTACAGTGAAATGTATTGTTCTGGGTACAGTCCAGACAGTTCATTCCTTACATTAAAAAAAAGCATAGGACATACATAAATACACAATGTAAATACATAGGCACAGGAAGCTTACAGGAGTGTAGTATTACTCAGTAGAGAAGATGTGTGAAGAGATCAGATCAGTCCATAAGTCATTCAGGAGTCTGGTAACATCGGGGAAGAAGCTGTTTTTGAACCTGTTAGTGGGTGGCATGGCAGCACAGTGGTTAGCACTGTTGTTTCACAGCGCCAATGCCCCAGGTTCGATTCCTGACTTGGGTCACTGTCTGTGTGGAGTTTGCACCTTCTCCCCGTGTTTGCACGTTCTCCCCGGGTGCTCCGGTTTCCTCCCACAAGTCCCAAAAGTTGTGCTGTTAGGTCATTTGGACATTCTGAATTCTCCCTCTGTGTACCCGAACAGGCGCTGGAATGTGGTGACCAGGGGCTTTCCACAGTAACTTCATTGCAATGTTAATGTAAGCCTACTTGTGACACTAATAAAGATTATTATTATTATGTTGAAGTAGCTGCTAAGCCAGTGAGTAAACTACTCTTCACTGTAAGTCCTTGTTGTCTGCGATTTGGGAATCCAACACACTTACATGGTGTCAGGAGTAGGCAGCATGGCACAAGGACTTTGCTGCATCGACCCACTCATCATTGATAAAAACATTGCAGATAGTTGAGAAAGGTTTGAGAAGGAGTGGCTTATTTACTGCAGAGCTGCATTGCCTGACAAATCAAAAAAGGTACAGGCTTATACCTTATTAAACTTAGAGGCCCTGAGGCCATCAAACATTTCAAGTTATTTGTTTGGAGGAAAAAGAGGACCCTGAAATAATCCTGAAAAAGGTCAAGATTATCTGTCTTCTGGTAAAAAAAATAATCCTCGATAGACATGCGTTTAATTCAACAAACCATAGAGCATTAGGGTTAGGGTTAGGGTTAGCAGATGAATCAATGCAATCTTACACAGCCACCCTGAAAACATTAGCAAAGAAATATATGTTTGGAACTCTCACTGATCAACTAATCAGAGATCGAATAGTTTGTGGAATTCACAGCGATTTAGTCCACACCAGCTGCCATGAAAGAAATATCAACATTACAAACAGCCATTAGTGTCTGTATGTTAAACGACAGTCCGAAAAAGAACCAGAGATTTTAGGCAGGAAAGAAAAGGATTCGTAGCCTGCTCAAAAATAAGTGGCCAGCACCCTCAAAGCAGAGTAGCTTGTTTTGCACATGGTAGAAGATGCAACAAATGTGGGAAATGGAATCACTTTGCTAAACGTTGCAGATCCAACCTACAGCAGCTTTCCTCTGCCATCAGCAACATGGCGGCTGGTTGGTCATCCACAAGTAGGAGTGCCAGTAAAGTGAATGAACATCTTCAAATGGGATGGTAAGCAGCGTTTAGGGTAAGATCTACCAGTCGCATCCCGCTGGAATCAGAGCGGGACACGGCCGGCATAGCCGGGAGAGGCCTCCCACGGGATCCCCGATGGCTGCAACGCCCCTGGAGATCTAACCAGATCTCACGAGATGGGTCTGGATCCCGCCCACAGTCTCGCACGGTTCAGTGGGTTTAACCGTGCTGATGCCGGATCTAACCAGCTCCCAGGATCTACCAACCTCCCCCAAGGAGACCCTAGCCGGGAGCTGTTTAACACTGGTCCACACAAACATGGACCAGGTGGAATGGCACTAGAGGGTCTCCCAGGCCATTGGAGGGCGGCGAGTGGTCAGGGACAGGGCAGGGTCGCACCCTGCTTCTCCCCTGGCACCCATGCACATAGGCACTGCCAGGCTGGAACCTTGACACTGGCACTGCCCACGTGTGTTGATACAAATGTTAACTAAATTCTTAAATAATGCTTGTTATTTTTTAATTAAAAGCGCCTAAGAAGTCCATTGAATAACCCCTAAAAGGGAAGGCTCTTGTGCTCATCCCAGCCAAATTCAACAAACAGTTATAGGTCAAGTGAACTCCATAATACACTTTGGAGTTTTCTAAATCCTGGCCCATAACACTGCAATGAAAAGTGGGGGTGGAGGGGGAAGGAGACGCAATAAGCTACGCACTAGCTGCAACAGCCTAAACGTGCCTCACTGTATACGTACAGATATGCACTGGCAGCCTGTTTAACTTGAATGTCACACAATGGTCTGTAAATAGCTTCCTGTTGACCTGTTACATCTCATGCCACCGGATGTTCCAACTAAACGGGAAAGATGTGGACCAAATGGTCACATGATGACATGATGGTTATCCCCGGGAGCGTGGGCAGAGCTCACGTGCTGAAGTAGCTGCGAAGCTAATGAATAAACTACTCTTCGTTATAAGTCCTTGTTGGCTGTGATTTGGGAACTCAACACATTTACTGTCATTACATTGAGGTTACATGGACATTTCCAACATAAATGTAATAAAAAGGATTTCACAATGGGAATGGGTTGACATAAAATTGTAACAAAAGATTGTGACTCCCTGCAAGAACAGGGAGATAAAAAGCAGAGATTGTGTGAAGGTTTGCGATTTTTAATGTGTTATGTTAATGCACCCCTTCTCTCAGCTGTGGCTCAGTTGGGTAATACATTCACCTCAGAGTCAGAGGTTTGTGGGTTCAAGTCCTGCCCTAGGACCTGGGCGCAAAAAACCTAAGCTAACAATCCAATGAGGGAGCGCCATCATTTGGATGGCATGTTAAACCGTCCTCCCTCTCAGGTGGGTGTAAAAGACCCCACAACACAATTTTGGGTGAGAGGGGAGGCATTATCCCTGCGGTACTGGCCAATAGCTATCCCTCAATCATCGTTACGAAAGACAGATTGCCCGAGTACTATCACATTCCTGTTTGTGGGAGCTTCCTGTGCACAACTTGTGCTGCTGTGGTTTCCTACTTCATGACAGTGATTGCACTTTAAAAGTATTAAAACACTTTAGGACATGCACTGACCACAAAAGGGCTCTCTGAAGGCAAGATTTTCTTTCTTTGGAGTGAGATATATGGAACGATACGAAAGCAAACCGTGAAGTTGTGCAATTATATCAAACCTTTATCATGAGAAGATATCATGAAAAGCCGGGCTTTTACATCATTTAGCATTACTTAAAACATTTATGACAAGCAAGCTATACAAACCTTGGCTGTGTTACTCTTTCTCTTTCTCCATTCTCTTTTATGATAACCAAACTGAGTACCCTGCATACTTTACTAGGCTAATATTTCATGACCAATGGAGGACCAAACCTCGCCATTAACAATGTATCCGCTGAGGTATTGGTTTCCAACGGCCTTTGCGACTAGGGGCTTTTCACAGTAACTTCATTGAAGCCTACTTGTGACAATAAGCGATTTTCATTTAATTTCATCCTTAACTCATGTGACTTCCTTCACTCCAGCTCCAGCCCTGCAGCCCCAGAACAGACTATGGTCTGATCCCATTAAAAATAACTCATCACAAAATTGGTGAGAAGGCTACAGACATGGACGGCACAGGCCAAGTATTTTGAGCTATCAACAAGGTAAGGAAGAGCCAGTGTTGGAACACTAATGAACAAGAACGAGGGAGAGCCCCCTCAAGCTGCTCCACCGTTCAATTGGATTGTGGCCGATGTGCATCTCAACTCCAGTTCTCAAACTATCACTTGATATGTTTAACCAATAAAAATCTATTGATCTTAGCCTTGTGAGCTCCAATGGGAACACCGCCCGCAGGTTTTTCGAGGAGACATTTCCACTGCTTTGGGTGAAAGCATGTTCCCTAATTCTGCTCCTGAACTGCCTGGGTCTAACTTTCTTGTTCTGGATTCCCCTGCCATAGAAAATGGTTTCTCCATATCGATCCTGTAAAATTATTTTAACATTTAAACGCCTCAATCAGATCAGTCCCAAGGGAATGAATACAAGTCAGGCTTATGCAACCTGTCCAGGTACTTGGAGGTAATTGAGAAAGGGAAGGACATGGTGGTGGGAAAGAGAGTCACAAAAGTCAGAGTGAAGGGAGTTACACAGAAAATAAAAGCAGGAGGAGGCCATTCGGCCCTTCGAGCCTGCTCCACCATTCATTATGATCATGGCTGATCATCAAGTTCAATACCCTGATCCCGCCTGCCCCCCATATCCCTTTAACCCTGAGAGCTATATCTAATTCCTTCTTGAAATTACACAACATTTTGGCCACAAGTTGCCAATTGATGAGCAGTCCGGAGTAGTCCAAGGACACAAACGCACACGGCTGCAGAGATGAGGACATGGTGGGAATTGAAAAAGTGGACAGGGGGGTTAAATTCAACTCACGGGGATGGAAGCTTGTTGAAGAAGGTGCGGATCATGCTTTTGGAGTTTTTGCAGGCCAAGTTTGGGTCACAGCACTCCAGAGGGTAGAAGTGAGGAGGCCAGCAATGAAAGAATTAGAGAAATCAAAATTTATGTCAGTAAAGATATTGATTGGAATATCAGTAGCTATAGAAGAATACGTATTGGATGATATTTGTTTTGGAGGAAAATGAAAGCGGGTTTCATTGGTCATGAATTGTGTTAGGATACCAGACCAAACTGCAACATTTGTTTGGATACCCGCCAGGAACCCCAAAAAGTTTATTACATTTGTAAAACTGTGAGGAAAGGACACTTCACACCAAGAGTGATGACTCTGAGCAACCAACCAAAAAGTTAAAACAAACTTTAATTTAAACACAGAATCAACCACATTAACGTAAAAGAAAATAAGTTTACAATTATCATTTTAAACTGTTCCTGTACATCGGGAAAAACCTAAACTTACTATCTATACCTGCTACTGTCTCCAATTAAGCAACCCAACACAGTTCAAATGCCACTTATAAATAAAGTTAACAAACAGATTACTTGCTTACTTGTTTTGGAGAGAGAGAGACTCTTTCCCAGGAGCAGAACCAGTACGTTTCTGCTCAACCTAGCAACATTTGACAAAACTGCTGTTCAACTAAAAATCTTTCTGTCTCCTCAGACTCAAATCCTATGGCAAACTGGAAAACTATTGACAGACTTGGCTCCTCCCATTAATTAGATCATCTGTTTAAGTTCATAAGATTTGGGGCAGAATTAGGCCGTTAAGCCCATCAACTCTGCTCCGCCATTTGATCGTTACTGATCTCATCCTGGCCTTAACTCCAACCTCCTGCCCGTTCTCCATTACCCTTCAACCCATTACCAATCAAAAATCTGTCTAACTCCTCCTTAAATTTACTCACTGTCCCAGCATCCACCGCACTCTTGGGTAGCGAATACCACAGATTCATGACCCTTTGGGAGAAGTAGTTTCTCTTCAACTCCGTTTTAGATCTGCTACCTCTTATCCTAAGATTATGACCTCTCGTTTTGCCCCACAAGAGGAAGCATCAGCTCCACATCTACTTTATTCATGCCTGTTAATATCTTGTATGCCTCAATTATATCTCCCTCATTCTTCTAAACTCTAGAGAGTTTAGGCCTAAAGTGTTCAATCTCTCCTTATACGACAAACCCCTCACCTCTGGAATCAATCTAGTGACCCTCCTCTGAACTGCCTCCAATGCCACGACATCTTTCCTCAAATAAGGGGAACAAAATTGTGCACAATACATGAGGTGCGATCTCACCAATGCCTTGTATAGTTGCAACAACACTTCCTTATCTTTATACTCAATTCCTTTAGCTATAAATGTCAACATTCTATTGGCTTTCTTTATTATCTGCTGCACCTGCATGCTCGTTTTCTGTGACTCATGAACAAGGACCCCCAGATCCCTCTGCATCGGAGCACCCCAAAGTCTCTCCCCATTTAGATAATAAGTTGCCTTCCCAATTTTCCAACCAAAACGCATGACCTCGCATTTATCCACGTTAAACTCCATCTGCCACATTTTGGCCCACTGTCCTAACCTATCTATATCTATTTGTAAGGTTCTTATTTCCTCATTTACTAATCTACCTATTTTTGTGTTGTCTGCAAATTTGGCTATTGAACCTTCTATCCCTGTATCCAAGTTGTTTTGTATGGATTATAAATAGCTGGGGACCCAAGGACCGAACCCTGCGACACCCCACTAGTTACATCTTGCCATCCAGTAAGGACCCATTTATACCCATTCTCTGTCTTCTGTCCATCAGCCAGTCTTCTATCCAAGTTAATAAATTACCCCTAATCCCATGTGATCTAACCTTGTGAATTAACTTTCTTACCTTCTCAAATACCTTCCGGAAGTCCAGATACACTACATCTACAGGATCTCCATTATCCACTTTGCTTGTTACATCTTCGAAGAACTCTAGCAAATTAGTCAAACATGATTTCCCCTTCATAAAGCCATGCTGACTCTGATGGATAGCATTTTGACTTTCCAAATGCCCTGATATTATTTCCTTGATAATGGATCCCAACGATTTCCCAACATATGTTAAGCTAACTGGACTGTAATTTCCCATACTCTGACTCCCTCCCTTTTCGTGAGCATTTTTCCAATCCCCTGGAACCTTTCACTACTCCCTAACTATGAGGTCATTAATTAATCCCTCCTCATTACACAATACCAAATTCAGAGTAGCCTGCTCCCTGGTTGGTTTCCAACATACTGTTCCAGGAAACAATCGCTAATACATTCAATGAACTCTGCCTCCAGGCTACCCATGCCAATTTGATTCTTCCAGTCTACGTGCATATTAAAATCACCCACGATTATTGCTGTACCTTTCTTACAAGCCCCCAGTATTTCCTGGTTTATACTGCGCCCCACTACTGAACTAATGTTTGGGGACCTATAGATTACTCCTACTATGGACTTTTTCCCTTTGCTATTTCTTAATTCTATCCAGACCGATTCCACACCTTGATCGCCAGTGTTTATGTAATTTCTCAATACAGCACTGATCCCTTTCCTCACCAACAGGGCTGTGCCACCTCCTTTACCTTTCAGTCTTTCTTTCCGAAATACTGCGTACCCTTGGATATTCAATTTACAGACCTGGTCTCCTTGTACCCATGTTTCAGTAATCACCAACACATCGTACCCTTTTGTTTCTATTTGCGCCGCTAACTCACTACATTTGTTCCGAACACTTTGTGCATTGAGATGCAAAGCTGTTAAATCTATTCCACTGTTAAATTTCCTTCTCTACTATAATTCCTTGGTGTATAAAGACATTCACCCTTTATTTTCTGGTAACCATCGACACATCGCTAGTCTGTACTCTTACCTCCTCCTTTAATTTGGGTTTTCTAATTTCCCCTACAACTGAACCCTCCCCCTACTATTCAGTTTAAAGCCGTATCTACAGCCCTAGTTATGCAATTCACTAGGACTCTGGTCCCAGCATGATTCAGATGAAGACCATCCCATCAGAACAGTTCCCTCCCCTCCTTCTCCAGTACTGGCGCCAATATCGCATGAATTCAAACCCATTTTTCCCACACCAATCTTTGAGCCATGCATTTACCACCTTAATCTTATAGGCTCTGTGCCAATTAGCTTGTGGCTCATATCCCACTAAGATGTCACATCAGCTGCGTACCTAGGACCAAATACAACCACTCATAAATTATCTACTTTCCAAGGAATCTCTAGCAATCATAACAATATTCCATTCGCCCACTCTATGTAAACAGGTAAATGGTCAGAAACAATCATGACCTAATACTTTACGACTTCTTAATTATAGCTTTACCAGACATATAGTCTGGATATCTTAGCCTTAGTTCTTTAATAATATTATTGCAACAAATATATACCTTAACCCAGGCTTCTAATATCAGCACTGCCACAAATATTTTTATTTATTTACGGGATGTGGGCATCGCTGATTAGGCCACCATTTATTGCCCATCCCTAGTTGCCCTTCAAAAGGTGGTGGTGAGTTGCCTTCTTGAACCGCTGCAATCCGTGAGATGTATGTATACCCACAGTGCTGTTAGGGAGGGGGTTCCAGGATTTTGACCCAATATAATTCTACATTCATCGCAATAGGGTACGGAGAGAGGGAGATATTTTGAGATCAAGGTTCCCTAACCTTGGGCTTACTCCAGGGTATGAAGCAGGATGCAAATGTCAGCTGGAGACGACGAAGACAGCCTCAGCTTTGCAAACATTTAGGTGCTGACACATAATTCCAATTTGCGGAGCCACATTGGAAACGGATTCAATCTTGCTTGCTTCTTACTTCAATCTTACCTCTGCTTGTAACACAATGTGATTGTGCAGTTTAATCAAATTGCTTTTCACACCCATTGAATGGTACAAAGACACCATGTTGTCAGATGCCCAAGAGTTTACAAATGCACCAAAGTGAATCTTCAGCATTACATAGCACACCTTCCAAACTCCACGGAAAGGAAGAGAAAGATTGTTTCCGAATCTGCTGTCTTCTCCAAATTAGCATGCATCTCATACAAATTATTGATCACTGAGAGTGCAGAAATACTGGCAGTGATTATGATTATACATTGCTAAATAGCTGGCCAGTGAACTTTGCTGCCTTCAGTGAAGTCTGCTCACTTAAATAATCTAACTGTTGCTCCCTGCATCGCTTCCTCCTTCATTGGGAATCAGGAATTCAAATGTTGTTAGAAAGGTTGCCGGACTTAAACATTTAAGAAGAGGCCACGAGGTTTTGCCCACAGCCTGATTGTTGGGCGAAGTGAAGGCAGCCAGGGTAAAATCTCCAACGTGCTTCGAGCACAGGAATCCAGTTTGCAGGGTTTTCCTCTCCTTCCTCTTTCTGGGAATACAGCCAGGATCCGCCTCCAGAAGTGGGTCAGCCAAGGCAGATGAGAACTGAGTGAAGGTCAGAACCTAAGTAGAGGACCAGGTTTTTACTTCTCAATGTGCCAAATGGATACCGTACTAATCGCATGTTGGAGATTTTCCTCTCTGAGTACCATCGCAACAGGGATCTAGCAGACCAGCGTCAATAACCCTGTTTATGATTCCTTTTTTTATATTTTTAAATAATAAAGAAGCACTGTCACATCGACTAATAATATAATAGTAACGACTAATAGCCCTATTAGATTTTATATAAGTGTTAGTTTAAATGACAAGATGATGCAACCCACTCCTCAGGCCCAGCATGATCCCTCCTGGCTCTCGGCTGCCTATGTGTCTGAGCTTCTGTCTTAAGCCTGAGGGCTAAGTTTAATGTCAGCAGCAGTGGCCCCCAATAGCATGTTGGAAAGCCGGGGGCAACCGCGCCTCGGCCATTTCCAGACACCTTGACCCGTTTCTGTGCCTATCAGACATTTACCTGCCCAGTGTCAGCGCTCCTGTCCCTTTAAGGGCGGATGTCCCACCTCCAAAATATCTGTCAGCTAATCGGAGGTTCAGCTGTTGTTCAGCCCCAGCCACGCCACTGGGAGTGGTGGTCACAGCCGGGACTGCATCCAACCAGGACCCAAAATCCTTGGATCCCTGGAGTCAACCTTGTCTGTGCCCGTCAGGCATGCCACAGGAAGGAGGTGGCGGGGGGGTGCATCATTGGTGAGGGATGTTTCCATGGGGCCAACCCTTGTCAGTGGGGGTTGGGAAAGGGGGGTTTCCATAAATCCCAGGCTGCCCCATCCGGACAGACTCCCACCCTTGTAGACAGGCTACCAGTCTCCCCACATGGCCGAGGACCCTCCTCCCCCCGTTCCCGGTAGAATGCCAGCGACAGTGAAAAGAGGCCTTTAAGTGTCCCTTAATTGGCCACCCCGGAGCTTCCATCAACCTCTGGGTGGAAAGGCCATCCTCAACCTTTCCTACTATTGACTGAGTTGCACATAGTTGTCGGGGGCCGGTTTAGCTCAGTTGGCTGGACGATTGGTTCATGGTGCAGAACGAGGCCAGCAGCGCGCGTTCAATTCCCGTACCTGCTGAGGTTATTCATGAAGGCCCCGCCTTCTCAACTTTGCCCCTTGCCTGAGGTACGGTGACCCTCAGGTTAAATCACCACCACTCAGCTCTTCCCCCCCTGAAAGGGAGAAGCAGCCTATGGCCATCTGTGGTGACGTGACTTTACTTTACTTTAGTTGGAAAGGCGACATGCGCTCCACTCCCTGACTTCTCTCTCTATTCTACACTACCTGCTCCTGTGGACTGGATTAAATTCCACTCTGAGAGTGCTCTGACCCCCAACAGACCCACACAGTCGGGTTTCCAAAGTGTGCAAGGAGCTGCTCCAGTCCTCCAGACTGCATGGCTTCTGATCAGCCTGATACTGCTCTGACTCTGGATGAAAGCACATTCAAATCTTATGCTATAATACAAACTCGGTCTGTGCCTACAGGCAGCATCTTCTGCTCCCTCTGCTGGTGAGCTTGGAGGCAGCAAGGGCGTGTCATTAGAGGGGATAAGGGCATGCCTGAAACCCACCGCCTCCCTGACTTCACCAGAATTAGGCTCTGCGTGGGATGGCCCATTGGCGGCCTCCCTGCTCCACTGCCAGTTCAGGCCCTGGAACGACCATCTTGTCATAATATGCACCCATGCACATCATGAGGTAAAAGCAGGCAGTGACAGACACCCAGGTGAGCCGATCGACATACAGAACAGAACACAACCAATCACCAGACAGAACACTAGAGGGGGGCTTCCTACTATAAAACACACGAGGCATCAGAACTCCGCCTCTTTCCACTGGTGACAACTGTAGTGACAGTCAGGGTGTACAAATCATTCAACACCTTCTACACATGGATCAGAGCTAGCCTGGTAGTTAGAGTTAGAGTTAGTTTACTTAGAGTAGTAGAGAGTCAACCCACAGGCAGCTGTGTGCTTTGTTACTGAAGTTGAATAAATCTTATTGAACCAACGCCTACGTTTGGTGTATGCTTTATCGTTTATCTGCATCGTGTTGCAGCCCGTGTTACCCCAGGGTGACTAACACAACACACCTCATGACCATTTCGGGTCTCACACTGCGCCCCTGGTATCAACCCAACCGCAGGCAGGCCAGTTGCCATGCAGCCTGCGCAGCGTGGTCTTGATTCCAGGCTGGCTTCATCGCTGCCTGATTGGCTTGTGGCTTGCTGGGCCTTCCTGAAAAGAAGCAGCGTGAGGGGCGCCTCACCAGCTCTCCAGCCAGCAGGCGAGACTGACAACGCCTCAACAAGATTCAGCCCCACATAATGACATTGCTGCATGTACAGGTTAGGTGGATAGGCCATGCTAAATTGCCCCTTAATTGGTGTGGTATTATCAGGTATTGCAGTACCCGAGAGGCTGAAGACCATTGGTTAAACCTCGGAGTTTACCATTGGCTGTTTGGTATGTAGCTCCGCCCTGACAGGCGGGGTATAAGAACCGGTGCTGTCCCAGCAGCCCTCATTCTGTACCGAAGCTGCTGGGGAACAGTTCTAGTCTATTAAAGCCTTCAGTTATGTTACTACCTCGTCTTGAATCGTAATTGATCGTGCATCAATTGGAAAAAACAATAATTGGGTACTCTCAAATTTATTTATTTTTTAAAATTTTAAATAATGACACAGCTGCATAGTTAACTGAGGCCACAGGTTTAGGCGTTTACCCAGCTTGAAGTCTTTTGAGTTTTTGCCTTAGTTCTATTTTTATTGGAATTGCAGACACCAAAACCTTCACCTTTTTCTATGATGTGGTGTCCTGAAAACCAGTCTCGTATTTGGAAATACTTAACCTGGGTGTTTATTATTTCTTGCCCTTGTGTTTCTAAATTGTGTTGGTGAGGCATTGAGACAAGATAAAAATGTTCCCTTCCCCCCCCCCCCCCCCCCCACATTGAGTCACATAGAAAACCAAAGTGCAGGCTGCTGCGAGAGCTTGCCCATTTAGACTATCTCAAAGCCTTCTAACAGAGCATAAAACAAGGGAAAATAAATAGCGCAGTGATTTCCAGTGGGAGTACAGGGAAAGAAGTGCGATGTGGAATTATAATATAGCTACAGATTAATTGCTACTACGGCCTCAGTGAGCCAAATGGACTCATTTCCTGCCAAGATTTAAATGGTGCTGCATCAACGCAGCTTCCCACATCAGGCAGTGATGGGAACAGACATACAAAGCGTTACTCGGGCCTGAAGAAGAATGAGGAGGGGTTTATCTGAAGCACAGTGCAGTGTGCCTGTTTCAAACATTCGGCCGACAGCCTGCTGCCACATGTAGCCACTTAAAATGGCTAACTCCCGATTTAAAATGGCGAACGGCAAAGGCTGATGGGAAAGTCAGCCAAGAGGACAAAAACGAGCAGCTGCAGGTTGACTGTATTTACCTCTGGAAAGGCCAGACAAGATCGATACCAGCAAACATCAGCATAACAAAACACCAGCCATCTGCATATTAATGAGCAATCCCTGGGAACAATGAGCAACATTTAGACACACAAAGCAAAACCAGACTCTTCGGCGCCAGCAGAAGCCGACACAAAGGGAGGTGAACGACCACCTCAAGGCCGCCAATCGATCAGGGAACCGCTCCAGCATTGGAGAAAATCGAACCAAGTGATTGGGGCAAAGTCCAATCACTTGGAACCAGGTACAGGGTCCGCCCCGAAAGGCGGGAAGCCCCTGGGGACTATAAGAAGGTGCTCTCTTCCACCTCTCTTCCACCGCTTGCAGCTCTCTTCACTCGCTCCTCACTCTTCAACAGCTGCTCAAAATCGTAAGTCTTACTTCAACGCTCGCTACGAGATAGGCGCTCCTAGCTACCATTCTGTACCAACTTCGAATCCCGCAGACTCAGAACCCGAACGAAAGGCCATTCGTTTCCCTGACCTGGTGGGCCAGTTCCGAGTTAGGTATTGGCCTGTTAGTTGTAATAAGTAGCTTAGACATAGAATTTATGCATGAGTAGTGATTACTGTGTATAATAAATGTGCTTTGATTTAAATCTTACTAAGCGGTGTATTGGATTATTGATCATTACTCGGACTTGAACCACGTGGCGGTATCATAAAGATACCTGGCGACTCAAGAGCAAAGGTGATAAAACAGAGCAATTAAACTAAGGCAAAGTTAGCAACACACAGTATTAGCGTAACCCAGAAACACTGGTCCCAGTCTTCACAAACTCCATGTCCTGACTGGCTGTAAAGCTGAGAGCAAGCTTCTCTTTGTGTCTTAACTGTGTGAACCTTGCGACCAAACCGCTGTAGGTTCTCGAGCTACTTGCACGCTTTGTGTTTAGCGCACCAAGGTTGATGGGTGTCGCTTATTTTGCAGACCATTGGCGAAAGCACTCAGTATTTTTTTTTCAAATCGAAGGTCGCCCTTCACACACCAGCAGCTTGGCCTTAAAGCGTGGATCATTTCTCACACAACCTTGTACCGAAACACGAGCAGCTCGTGTGCTGTTGTTGAGAAGCGGCTTCCCAGCGCCATATCAGGAATCAACGATCCTCATACGTTTTGAAGAGTAGTCCAGCATCGACTCTCTGTCTCACAAGCTGTGCCGCTAGGAAGAACGAGAGTATTCATTCTACAGGGAGCACACGGCTGGGACAATATCTCGGAGTTCCACGCCTAACACCTTTGCAAGACCTGGACTGCTGCTAGGGCTCCAGAGAGTCTAAGGCAACGAGGGGTGTGCAATAGACAGAGCCTAGCCTGTAACAACTACAACCCCGGAGCAAATAAAGGTAGCTCTGTACTTTCTGCGCAGATGATGCTTATTTAAAAGACGGTATCCAAATTTTTCAATACATTTTGGTCAGTAAGAAACATGGATGACTGAATTTATTACATACAATCTCGGAAGAATAATTTGTTATCCCTTGATCAACAGATTAAATTCTAAATAAAACTGCTCGCAACTAAACTTCAGTCTGTGCTGCTACACTGCCACCTGCTGGATTTCGTGTGGAACCGTTCAAACAAAATGTGGAAAGCAATTAATCAAAACAGTATTTTCAACTGTCTGCAGACTTTATCATAAGCTTTTATGGTGAAAATTTACTTTTTTACAATTTCCTTTTTTTTGGGTTCCCTTTTCCCACCATCTACCCTTCCCGACCAGCAAATAGATCCACCTTGCCTGCACATATTGGGCTGGGCCAGGGCTAGGAGACAGGGAGGGGAAGAGTGGTGTTCAAATGGTGAGAGAAGGCAGGGAAGGGACTGCCAGTTGCCTTCCTGCCAACATGGCATTTTACCAGCTGCGGGTGCAATAGCACCCTCTTGTGACCATTTGTGTGTATGTAATTTTAGCTAAATCAGAATAAACTAATTTTTCATTAGGTACTGTTATAACCTCCATGAGGACTGTGGGGAAACAATCATTGATTTCCTTGTGGGACTCATGGGGTACGAGCTCCCTAGGTAGGGGGCGGAGGCCAATCACCTGGTGCCCGTTAAGGCAGGAGATTAAAGCAAGCCCAACCCAGGGCCTGATCGGACCCATCCTTCTAGCAGAGCCTGTACTGGGAGTAAGGTGCGATGTAAAGTATAACTTGTATACATGGAAATAAATTCACCTCCATTATGACAGTTTCCTTATGAGTTATTATTGGTACATTGAACTCCCTGTGCTGCATACAGTCTCTTGTTCTGCTCTGTTCCGCAGAATCACCTTCCTTCCCAGTGGCCAATTGAGCCACTTACGTGGCCAATTAAGGACATCTTCTCACCACTGCTGGCATTTTAACAGAAGCCGTTAGGCCCTCCATCACATGCGAAGACCACCTGTTACAGCCTATGGGCTTGGAGTTTGTTGGGGCTCCCCACTCCAGGCACTCTGTGGTCCATTAAATGTCACCCTGTTGACAATGAAGCACCCACAGCAACAACCACCCCCCTCCCCCACCCCTTGCCCTCACCAACCAACCTACCCTCGGTGATTGACCTCCGCAAACCATGACCCCACTCACCTTGTTGCGAGGGTCCTGACATCAGAAATTGGGGGGCGGGGATAGGGGTGGGCTACCTCCTAATCCTTCTGACCACCAGTGCCTGATTGGAATTACATCATGCTAGGCTTCCTGGAGACAGGCGGCCGGGGCTCCCAACAATCCTCTATCCATTGGGCGAGTTTCCTGTCACCCACACTGGGTCCTGGCCAACGTGTCTGTCTGATGATGAAAAATCAGCATAACTTTTACCGATTAAAAATGAAATCAACCGTACTGTTTGTCAATGCACATTGTCAATTATTATTTCCTGTTTTGGCTTCTTAGTTCTTTTTTGGTTTTCTTTATGTGGACACTCTGGGATGAGCGGTACAGGGGCTGAGTTTCCGGCACTGTGGAGGCACCTCCTCCAAATGGCCTCCTGCGCCATCACATGCTAGGCATGCCACGTCCTCGACAAAGCAGTTCTCCACTTTAAGAAATTCGAGGTACAGCGAGCGGCACTTAGACCATTTAAAAATTGACACCCCTTTTCGAATTTATGACATCGATTTTGACTTTACGACACCTCTCTGGCCCATCTTTTACACCTTTACAAATATAATTCATAAACTTGATACATTTTGAAAGGGCCCTGGGAAGTTGTGAAACCTCCATCCGAAATACCAAGCCTTCTGCGCCCTTCACTCACCAAGGTGTCACTCTGGGACGGTAAGGTCGCTATGGAGAACGGGCACCGTGGCCCACCAACAGCACGCCAGCTGCCCGCCCGAATTGGAGCCCAGAAACAAGAAAACTGTTTTCTGAAAACTGGAAAATGAGGCCGCAGTTTGCCAATGAAAATCCTGCCTTGACCCACTGGCCGATTTCCCGCTGATTACAAGGGGATCTTTGGCGCCTGTGGACTGAAGCTTTCTGCTGGGCCAGCCGCTAAGAACCCCATCAGCAGGGGTCTGATTGCATCAGGACGAATGTCTAAAAGCCCGGGAGAAATGAGGGCGTAATTTTCCAGTTAGAAACGCTGGCGTGGCCCCACTCTCTGAACCAACCCCCCCCCCCCCGTTTTTCACGTTGTTCCTATAGAGGGGAATCAGTTCTGACTTACAAAGTTTCGATTTACGACGTGGTTTCCAGGAACCAATTGTGTCGCAAGTCCGAGGACTGCCCGTGTTCCTGGAAGTTTTATCACGTGACTTTCCCCCCACTCTCCAGCCATTAGTTGGCCAACACATCCATACTTATGATGTACAACATTCCTACACCAACAGGAAAGTAAAAAGGCCCACACCTCTCCCCAATTTTCAATATTTTTACCTGGTAAAGAGAAATGTTCAAATAAAATGACAAAAATGTTGGTTCAGTCGGCAGTTAGGAAGGCAAATGCAATGTGAGCATTCATGTCAAGAGGGCGAGAGTACAAGAGCAGGGATGTACTTCTGAGGCTGTAAAGGCTCTGTCAGACCCCATTTGGAGTATTGTGAGCAGTTCTGGGCCCCGCATCTAAATAAGGATGTGCTGGCTTTGGAAAGGGTCCAGAGGAGGTTCACAAGAATGATCCCTGGAATGAAGAGCTTGTCGTATGAGGAACATTTGAGGACTCTGGGTCTGTACTCGTTGGAGTTTAGAAGGATGAAAAGGGATCTTATTGAAACTTACAGGATACTGTGTGGCCTGGATAGAGTGGACGTGGAGAGGATGTTTCCACTTGCAGCAAAAACTAGAACAAGTGGACACAATCTCAGACTAAAGGGACGATCCTTTAAAACAAAGATGAGGAGGAATTTCTTCAGCCAGAGGGTGGTGAATCTGTGGAACTCTTTGCCGCAGAAGGCTGTGGAGGCCCATTCACTGAGTGTCTATAAGACAGAGATAGATAAGTTTTTGATTAATAAGGGGATTAGAGGTTATGGGGAGAAGGCAGGGGAATGGGGATGAGAAAAATATCAGCTATGATTGAATGGCAGAGCAGACTCGATGGGCCGAGTGGCCTAAATCTGCTCCTATGTCTTATGGTCTGATTGTCCTACAAACTATCCTTTCACAGTGCTGCTTTCTGGAAATTGATCTTCAATCCCTGGAGACTCCATCCCAACCCTGGAGGGTTGGCAACCTTCTCAAGGACACTGAGAGAAGGGCAATAACTGCTGGTCGGACCATGAAAGAATCTTAAAAAGTGGACTAACCACATGCTCGTGGTGGTTTTAAGAACCACAATGATCAAACTAGACTTGACAATAAGCTACTGCACCCTTTTCTGGATCAACAACATCAGAACAACTTATTCAGTAACAACTCCAAATACATTCAAACAAAATTTTCCTGTGGTTGATTTTCATTTCTTGTTCAGTTTGTAAGGAACAATCACTTCTCTGTTGATTGTTTTCGATGCTCATGCCTGATGAAAATTAATTATTTAATTTTGCCACTCGTCACCTCCTGTGCCTCGCCAACATTACCTCTTTCACATAGAAACGTGCATAGAAAATAGAAGCAGGAAGAGGCCAGTCGGCCCTTCGGGCCTGCTCCGTCATTGGCTGATCAATACCCTGATCTCGCCTTCCCTCCATATCCCTTGATCCCTTTAGTCCAAGAGCTACATCTAATCCCTTCTTGAAATCACACAACGCTTTGGCCTCAACTACTTTCTGTGGTAGCGAATTCCGCAATGAAGAAATTCATTTGCTGTCACTTTCTTCTCATGTTTACGTGCTGGCAGGATGAATTCCTGCTCATTTCATTTTTAATCATTTACTTTTTTCCTGTTCGTTTCATTTTGGCATTGTGAACCCTCAGTCAAGATAACTCAAGTTAAAATCCGCTGAACGGCGCATCGAGTGGGGTGTTTCTCAGCGCCCGCAATACTGGCCCGATCCCCAAAAGCTAGATAATTGGGATTTCGAAAGGTGCTACTTAAAGGAGAATGGCATCTTTGTCTCTGCCTAATGCATGAGTCGTCACTTCATTGCAAACATCCAAGACAAACAAATCAAAAACATACGTTGTTCTTCTGAACATCTATTCAGTGAGTTTGTTACACATCACTCCAATAGACACGAGTTGATATTATTTACAGTCTCTATAAATAATATTGTCTTCAGTACAAAAAGGAATGAGAAAACTGTGCACTGCTAACCTTTTTGCCATCGCATATCAGCAGATGCTATTCCGGGAGATGGAAGATAAGATTGCCAGATTAGTCCACAAAGTCAAAACAGTGAGAGCTTCATGATACTGCAGGAGAATTTTACAAACCTAGAATGTTATAAATTGAAGACACTCTACTCTTCATTTACACTTCCAATAGATTTAAGTCTGAGTTGTTAATGAATGATCTGTGGGCTGAATTTGCTGTGCTTTCCAATTTCAATTCACCCTTGAAACATCTTTGTGTCAGCTGAACCTCACTGTGTAACACTCTCACCACCTGTGTCAGAATATTGTGAAGTCAAGTTCCATTCCAGTGACTTGAAGACAGAAATCAAGGTTGACATTCCTGTGCGGTGATGATGGAGCTTCGTACTGTCAGGGATATCGGGCTGGATAATACCAGGAGGTATTATCCAGCTGTTCTGGCAGTGCCAAGAGCACATTAGTGGCCGTTGGCGGTTTTGCAACAGGGAAGACAGAAAAAAGCCCAGCGCACCTGTTATTGAAAATATGGAAAGATATGTCATTTGAAACATGGAAGTCTGGCAATATCTGGTCTGAGAGAAACATGAGAGAATACTGGGCAAGATCCCACAAAGCGTTAACAGCAGCTGCAAAGAGCAGGATTGTAAAATGCAGATAGCCTTAGTCAAGCAAACAGACAGGATTTTTGTATGAAGCTAAAAACAATGGTTCACACCTTCATTGAAATTAACTATCTTAGTAAGCAGCTGGAAAGGAAAGGATGAGGTTCAGTTGAATTTGGTGACAATTCAAGGTGTGAAATTCTGCTAACTCAAGGTAAATTAAAAGAAAACTGGAGACTATCAGTCTACGAGAAACATGATCTAAAGCTAAAATCAAAGTCAAAATTATGAGCTGGGGACACAATTGGAAAATAAAACTATAGAAATGACAGGAACCAAACCAAAATTCACACCTCTTGAAACCAAAGCATTTTTGAATATCACAAAGGAACTTTGAACATCACAAAGGAAACAATGTAATCAGAGACCTGAGAGGTGAGGTCATGTCAAAATTAATACTTAGTTGTTTAGAATGTTTAGATCAAAGATACTTTTTACAATCAAAGTGAAATAAGAGTTACTTTACAATAAAGTCATAAAAACTTAATAACTGTTAGAAATATATATAAACCCAGAGACCAGAGCAGGAACTACCAGAACTCAGAGGTACACGGGTCACTGTCTGTGTGCAGTTTGCACATTCTCCCCGTGTCTGCGTGGGTCTCACCCCACAACCCAAAGATGTGCAGGTTGGTGGATTGGCCACATTAAATTGCCTCTATTTTGGAAAAGAATAATTGGGTACTCTAAATTTATTTTTTAAAAAGGAAATCCAAGTATATTACATCAACTATTTCCCCTTTATCTAACCTGCTCGTTACCAACACAAAGAATTCCAATAAATTGGTCAGGCATGCTTTCCCCTTCATGAAGCCATGCTGACAAGGGCAGCATGGTAGCATTGTGGATAGCACAATTACTTCACAGCTCCAGGGTCCCAGGTTCAATTCCCGGCTTGGGTCACTATCTGTGCGGAGTCTGCACATCCTCCCCGTGTGTGCGTGGGTTTCCTCCGCGTGCTCCGGTTTCCTCTCACAGTCCAAAGATGTGCGGGTTAGGTGGATTGTCCATGATAAATTGCCTTTCGTGTCCAAAATTGCCCTTAGTGGGGTTACTGGGTTATGGGGATAGGGTGGAGGTGTTGACCTTGGGTAGGGTGCTCTTTCCAAGAGCCGGTGCAGACTCGATGGGCCAAATGGCCTCCTTCTGCTCTGTAAATTCTATGATCTATGACTCTGCTGGATGATATTATGCATTTATAAATACTCTGCTATTACATCCTTTATAATGGATGCTAACATTTTCCCAATGACAGATGTTAAGCTAACTGGCCTATAATTACTTTCTTTTTGTCTCCCTCCCTTTTTGAATAAGGGAGTTACAATCGCAGTTTTCCAGTCCTCTGGGACCTTTCCAAAATTTAAGGATTATTACCAATGTACCCACTATCTCTGTACCTACTGCCTTTTGATATCCTGGGATGCAATTCATCAGGCCCAAGGGACCTATCGGCCTTCAACCCCCATGAGTTTCCCGGGGGCTTTTTCTCTCGTGATAGTTATTGTACTTATTTCTTTCCCCTCCCCCTTTTGCCCCTTGATTATTTATCATTTTTGGAATGTTATTAGTGTCTTCCACCGTGAATACCTACACAAAGTACTTACTTAACTCTGCTGCCATTTTCTCGTTTCCCATCATTATTTTCCCAGTGTCATTCTTTTGCGATGTCTTGAGGTTGTGAAAAGCACTCTAAAAATACAAGTATTTCTTTCTTTCTCATTTTCGTATTGAAACAATTTGTTCTGCCTGTGAATTAATCCATCCCCCTCAAGCTGTACTTGAATGAGATGACTAGTGAGAAGCACTTCCTTTCAAACAAACCGTTAACAAGGAGTAAAGCAGGCAGTCCTTTCCGAACTCTATGTAGGAATGCAATAAGTTGGCGGCTGTCTCCCCCTTGGAACAGTTCCCTTCGCAGTGAGAGAAAGAGTGAAGGATTAGGAATGAAAACCAAGGTAAAGGAAAAGAGAAGGCAAGTGAGAAGTAACAGGTGCAGGAGAAAGAAAGTTGAAGGAGGAGACTTCCTCAGGAGATACCTCCTCAGGAAACTAAGGAAATTTGGCATGTCCACATTAACCCTTAGCAACTTTTACAGATGCACCATAGAAAGCATCCCATCGGGCTGCATCACAGCCTGGTATGGCAACTGCTCGGCCCAGGACCGCAAGAAACTTCAGAGAGTCGTGAACACCGCCCAGTCCATCACACAAACCTGTCTCCCATCCATTGACTCCATCTACACCTCCCTCTGCCTGGGGAAAGCGGGCAGCATAATCAAAGATCCCTCCCACCTGGCTTACTCACTCTTCCAACTTCTTCCATCGGGCAGGAGATGCAGAAGTCTGAGAACACGCTCGAACAGACTCAAAAACAGCTTCTTCCCCACTGTCACCAGACTCCTAAATGACCCTCTTATGGACTGACCTCATTAACACTACACCCTGTATGCTTCATCCGATGCCAGTGCTTATGTAGTTACATTGTATATGTTGTGTTGCCCTATTATGTATTTTCTTTTATTCCCTTTTCTTCCCATGTATTTAATGATCTGTTGAGCTGCTCGCAGAAAAATACTTTTCACTGTACCTCGGTACACATGACAATAAACAAATCCAATCCAATCCAAAAGAGGAGTAATGAGGGGAGATTGAAAATGGAAAGTAAGAGTTGAGAAAGAAATGTGAGAAAGAAAGGAAATAGAGAAGCAAAGAACGGCAAGAGAGACAGTAGAGAGCAAAGGAGGGAGGAGCTAACTTAGACAAGTAAAGGAGTGGAAGCAAGAGAGAGAAGAGATGAAATGCTAATCTTGATTAATATGGGGATCAGGGGTTATGGGGAGAAGGCAAGAGAATGGGGATGTGAAAAATATCAGCCATGATTGAATGACAGAGCAGACTCGATGGACCGAGTGTCTTAATTCTGCTCCTACGTCTTATGGTCTTATGGTCTTACGATAAAAGAGGAAGGCCGTAATGAAAGTGAGGTGGGGGAAGATAGAGAGAGATGGATAAGGCGAAAATTGTATGGTCCAAGGATATAAGTAGTTGAGTATGGAGTTTAATGATTATTCTATTTGACTCAAAAGCAATTTAATTATTCATAGCCCGTTTGCTCATTGTGACACATGGATCTGACTCACTGCTCTAAAGGACTGGGAAACCTAATTCCAGGTATTGAACAACTCAGATGACTCATTAGCTTTGAATTTCCTGCTGCTGTTATTGTAATGCTAACATTGACTCATTTATCTTCAACCAGTTAATACCAGTGTTAAAATAACATTGATTTGAGGATCTAGTCAATTTTTTCATAGTTTCTGTCAGGTTTTTGTCCCTCTGACGTTTTTAAACATACTTTGGATGAGTTTTTGTGTTGCAACATTTCAAAGACGTTACAAATAATAATAATCTTTATTAGTGTCATGAGCAGGCTTACATCAACTCTGCAATGACATTGCTGTGAAAATCGCCTAGTCGCCACATTCCAGCGCCTGTTCGGGTACACGGAGGGAGAATTCAGAATGTCCAATTCACCTAACAAGCACATCTTTCGGGACTTGTGGGAAGAAATCGGAGCACCCGGAGGAAACCCATGCAGACACGGGGAGGACGTGCAGACTCCACACAGACAGTGACCCAAGCCGGGAATCGAACCCAGGACTCTGCCATTGTGAAGCAACAGTGCTAACCTCTCTGACACCGTGCTGCCCATGCGTGGATGTAAGTGGATGCACCAGAAACAAACACAACTGTGCTGACATTGTTCAGGATGATGTATTAGTAAAGTACTATTCTAAATTATACATACCAAATAGTATAATGTTGCACATTCAAGCTAATTTTACAAGTGAGGACCTTTATGACTTTAGTGATTTCCCAGGATCTTCCGCACAAGCCTGAGGTAAACACTTCACTGTTCAAAGTTATACATTTTATGTCAATAACAGCATAGCAGTGTCTATATTTTAATTTATTTTTTAATTGTTTTATTTAGGAATATTATATATAAGCTAATACTACAGACTCTAGAATTTCCCAATGGCTCCCGTAACAGCCTCCCCGAACAGGCGCCGGAATGTGGCGACTAGGGGCTTTTCACAGTAACTTCATTGAAGCCTACTTGTGACAATAAGCGATTTTCATTTTCATTTCATTTCACATGAAAGACTCTAGCTGTTGATAAATATTATCAGCTCAGATATAAAGTTACTAGTAATAAAGCTCCAAAATGGCCACTTGATTGCATATTATACAAAATAGCAGATATTTTGGATTACATGTTCTGATAGCTTGAACTCTATCGCTCGGTAGGTTATAGCCTGTTGGTTCGCTTGACGTATTAATTTCTCCAATGACGACGGGAAAACTTTTGGAATATTGGATTGTAAGTATTAGACACTTTAAGGGTTAAATGTCTGGTGTTATAGTCTGTTTGACTGCAGTGGTCATGTTTTTTTAAAGAAGAATTCTGTTTTGCAGGGCCTGGGTACTTTTAGCAGCCGGAAGGTGAAATTGACAAAGGAATGTGTTTTTCAGTCTGGACTAATGGACTGTGGTTTGACTGGGAAAGTCCCTGGGAAGTTAATGTGCTTTTCAGCCTGCAGAGATAATTTGTTTTTGAGTTTGGGAGATGAGATCATTGTTGGGTGGAGCCAAGGAATGCAGAGACACATTTTGAAAAGCTTTAGAGAGGAGCTTTGGAGAGAGGAGTTGAATTCTGATCTGCCTGATGCTGAGTCCACAATCCTCCCACAGGAAGATAGATTGAGAGGTGTATGTTTATTTTCTTGTTGTTTAATGGGAAATTGAGTAGTAGTGTTTAAGGTGTAATTGTAAACTGTTTTTTTCAGGAATTAAGTTAAAAAGTTTAATGTTGTATTCATAATAAAGTTTTTTTTAATAGGACCCAAGTCCTATTTCTTCATGCAATCATTCCTGGAGCAAACCATTCTCTCCACAAAGTCTTACTAAAATATAGGTGCTTCAATCCAGTATCATAGCCACTGTTGCGGTCTGATCTGGGATTGTATTACTCTGCTGTCTATAGGATTTGCTACAACAGATATTTCTAAATCAAGCTATAGAATGGATTTCCATTTGGGGGTTACTTCCAGGACATAACCCTGCACATGTCAGCAACACACATATATTGCAGTGTTGCTATGTAAAGATGCAGCAGCCTGTTCACTGTCAAGTTAACAGCAGCAAACACATGAAGAGATGGGGTATAGGCAAAAACAGGTCCCATTTAAACACTGGGATGCAACTATTGATGAGGTTGTCATTCCTCCAAGGGATGGCGGAGGGTGCATTGCAAAGAGCAATGAGAATAGAGGCCCCCATTGCGGCCAGAACTACGCCCAACCCCCTCACCTCCCCAGCTCCTCCTCCCCCACCATGTATTTGGATGCCTCATTGAAGGTGCTGCTGGAGGTGGTGACTGAGCACAGAAACATGCTGACCCATCTTTAAGGTGCCATAAAGACTGGAAGGCTCACCAAGAGGGCATGGCTGAAGTTGAATAACAAAGTCAGCAGGTAGGGAGTGGTGAGGTGGAAATAGATCCAGTTCCAGAAGTGTTTGGGTCTGGCAAGGTAAGTCCAAAGATAGACCGAGATTGGATATCCCCTTTGCAGCAGTCACCAGAGTACAAAAGGGAGGGGCTTCCTGAGGGCACATCGAGTTCTCCTGATAATTAGAGAGATATGGGCAGCGCAGCCCTGTTGATACATGAGCAGAGGTCAGAATCATAATGCATTTGCTCAGAGGGCTGGAGTCCTGACTACAATGGGAAATTGAGTAGTAGTGTTTAAGGCATTTTTCTAACTGCATCTTTCTTCACCTTGTAGGCCACCTGGGAGTTGAACCCCAGGAAGAGCAAGGTGGCAGGCCTTGAAGGTGGGGATGCCACAGCTCATGTTGTTGATGCGCTTCAATGTGTCAAACCACAGGGATGCTGGGAACAGAGAAATGGGATCTGCCGTAGACAGACTGAAAACATCTAAACATCTCCATGTCTAGTGTAGGGCAGCACGGCGGCGCAGTGGTTAGCACTGCTGCCTCACAGCACTGAGGACCCGGGTTCGATACCGGTCCCGGGTCACTGTACCCGTGGGGAGTTTGCACATTCTCCCCGTGTCTGCTCGAGCCTCACCCCCACAACCCAAAGATGTGCAGAGTAGATGGATTGGCCACGCTAAATTGCCCCTTAATTGGCAAAAAAAAGAATTGGATACTCTAAATTTATTTTTTTAAATCTCCATGTCTAGTGGATCCATGGAATTGCTTCCCCATTGGCGATCTGTCAAAGCATGAGCTGTGGAAGTATCTGTTGACTGTTCCAATCTCTCATCGCCATCCTTTCTTGTGACTCCCCCAAGGCCAGCCACAGAGGCAGAAACCCGAACCAAAACAACATTCCCGAGGAGTCAGTAGAGAAAGACGCTTTGGAGTCTGCACCATCGCATGTTTCTTGCGCCTCCTCCATCAGTGCAGATACCCACACCTCAGTGGGTCCTTGTCCTTATATGTTAATATAGAGGGGGTAGAGTGGAGTGTACATCATTCCAGAGCTAGGGGATGGTAAAGTTAAGCTGTGGTCAGTCTCCCTCAGACAGACACGGCCTTGCTCAACAGGCTGAGCCTTGAGGGTCACAAAGCAGCTCCGCCTGAATAACCAGCGTGAGATGCGTGCCCACATGCTGGGAGTTACCTGAGGGACTGCGGAGTCATGTGATGAGAATGGTGGACACCATTCATCTCATGTGCTCCACACTGTCTCAAGGATTAGAGTGCATGTGTTCCTGTATTGAGAGAATGGCCAACCTCATGGAGAGTCACATACGGCATCGCTCAGATTGGATTCAGCAGCAACGAACTTACATTCATGGTTGTAACAATATGGATATTGTGTGGTAGATGAGGGGTTAAACAATTTAATGTGAATACATCTAACCACCAGATGGTGATCAAGAGCAGTCACGTGGATCACTTGACGTCTTTGATTCTGGAAGAAGGTGTTTAGGCGTGAGAGAGAGTAGTGGTGTGTTCTGGAGTTCTGTAGATAGAGTTATAGCATAGTTTATTTCGCAACCTTTGTACTTAGAAAAACATCAGAATCTAGTTCTAAGTAGTGTTAATAAATTAGGTTTGTTACACATCAAAGCCATCCTTACCAAGAAAACAGAGAACATCACAGTGGTCTGCAGCTTTGACCAGCCAGTGGTGCAAATGATGTGAAGAAAAATAGACTGGTTACCAGCTGCATCCCAATTAGTGGTTCCTCCAGTGACAAGGGGCGGGATTCTCCACGAACCAGGGGGGGGGCGGACAACTCCGTCGCGAAGGAGTGGCGTGAACCACTCCGACGTCGGGCCGCCCCGAAGGTGGTTTGTGCCTCGCCGGCCGGCGCGGAAGGGGCTTGGCGCCACGCCAAGCAGCGGCGAAGGGCCTCCGCCGGCCGGCACGAGTTGCCGCATGCGCGGGGGCGCTAAGCGTGTGCTGGTGTCATCCCAACGCATGCGCAGGGGGGGGGATCATCTCCGCGTCGGCCATCGCGGAGGAATAGCAGCCGGCACGGAAGAATAGAGTGCCCCCAGGGTACAGGCCCGCCAGCGGATCGGTGATCCCCGATCGCGGGCCAGGCCACCGTGGGGGCACCTCCCGGGGCCATATCCCCCCCCCCCCCCTCCGAGGACCCCGGAGGCCGCCCGCGCAGCCAGGTCCCGCCGGTATGTACCTACTCTAATTTACGCCAGCGGGACCAGCCGAAAGCGAGCGGCCACTCGGCCCATCGCGGGCTGGAGAATCGGCGGGGGAGGGGGGGGGGGCCTGCCAGTGGCCTCCAACCGGCGCGGCATGATTCCCACCCCCGCCAAATCCCCGGCGCCGGAGAATTCGGCAGCCGACGGGGGCGGGATTCACGCCCCCCCCCCCCCCCCCCCGCCGATTCTCCGACCCGGCGGGGGCTCCGAGAATCCCGTCCAAGGACTCGATCAAAAGGCTGAGGTGGCAATAAATGGCGCTGAAGAGGCCACCCCTCATGAGGCTCCAGCTATTTCATCCACCTCCCTGGTCCCACCAACACCTGAGGCACATGTGGAGTCACAGCCTGTAGCTGAGGCTGTACTAACAATGATACCAGAGCAGTAGCCATTAGAGATGTGTCCCCCTGCCCCACCACTACTCCTCCTCTACCTCTACCCTGAGGCCAAGTGCCACAGGAAGTCCAAGGCAGGCACTAATGCTGTCTGTCTCCACCTCTTCCTCAGCCACTGGGAAAACCACCTCATAGGCGTGTAGGACACTGCATCAATAATGTTACTTAGTGAGTTACTTTGGTTCTCTGATGTAAACAGTGTCACACTGTATTCTGATAAAGCACTGGGCATGTTGTTGCACTAAAACAGATTTGTTTACCTTCATTCAGTCATGGTGACATCTCCACAAAGCTGCATTCAAAGACTACCTCCGTTTCTTACCGCCAAAATTAAATCTCCAAGAAATTAAATCGTACTAACTCTGTATTAATTTACCTGTGGTTTAACTCCTGGAAATGAAGTAGAGCCAGTTAGAAGATCCATTCTTTTACAGGAAGGTGTGTCCATTTGTTACATTTATAATATTTTAACCTCCCATGGGCCTGCTAACCTCCTCACCAGAATGATGAAGCCACCGCCAAGCGTCGGTTCCATTGCGGCTGGTAGTCGTGATGTGCTGCCAATGGGGCCCTCACCTACATGGGTCCCAGGCCTCACACAACACCCAAAATGTCCACCTGTGCACTCGGATCAGGCACGGAAATCCAGGCCCCAATCAAGGAACAATCTGGTCAGGTTCATGATTAAAATGTCAAAGAACGGTGGTGTATAATGACCAAACATACATTGCTCAGCATTCTAAAAGAATTTGGGCGTCTTCTAATAGCCTAGCATTCTGAATGTATTTCAATGCATTTGAATTTGTTTTGAGCAGAAAATTCATGAATAAACTATTGAACAGAAGCTGCCACTGTTTCCAGTGTGCGGTTTTGAAAGTGAAGCACCCAGCACTTGAAAAAATGAAATATTGTTGAGGGATTTGGTGGAGAATAGAAAATTAATTAATTCCATTGATATGCTTATGGAGTTTACTCAATCATAGGCCCTTAAGTAAGTGAAGCGGATTCAAAGTGTTTGTGCTCAGTTTTCAGCTATGCAAGCTCCACAGCCGAGCTGACCAGTTGGGAACCCTTCACTTGTTTATGTTCAGCAACAGTCGAAAAGTAAAACCTCAAAGCCCAAGTTTTTCTTTCGATAACAGTACTAAAATTAGAAAGGTCATTAATATTGTACACATATGCCCATAGCTATGTCAGCTCCTCCAGCACAACTCTGATGTTCTCCTCACCCAGCGCTATCCTATCTAATCACATATGAGGACCCACCAAAGTGACTGTTGTGACGGTGCGCAATCTGAGTTCTGTTCCGGCTGCACATGAGCTGGTGAGGGTGAAGGGGTTTGTTGTTGCACCTCAATGCCAGCACTGGTAGGAGACACAAGTGAAGATAATGAGAACTGGCCTTGGAAAGTACAAACCGCAGCAGAGCGGAGACTTCCCAATGCAACTGTTCCTCCAGCCTGCTGTTGGAGGGGTTGGCACTCTTGATGAATGCATTGCAGCCTCTATTCACCATCTCCCCCAGGATTGCCCACCTTGCCTTCCCCCGCTGGCTCTTCATCAGTGATTGTGTCAAACTCCATGGCCCTGATTACATGAAGATAGGGAACCCCTTCTTTTCTCTTGTCCCTCTTGTGGGCATTCTGTGCCTGCTCCTCCTGCAATAATAAAAGAGAGCAATATGAGGCACTGCTGACATCCATAGACAATATCAATGGCTCATATATATAAGAATGTGCGTGTACCAGTGATGGAAGGTCTTCAGCAGTACTATGGTTCTGGGCCTTGCTCAGGGATCTGTACATGCTCCTTCCATGGATCAGCAGGCACCCTCAGGCTCCTCAGCCATAGTATCTCCCTGGAGGTTAAAGGCCCGTCCAGAAGGTTTCTGCGTTGCACTCACCTTGCCAGAGATAATGGGCAGGATTCTCCGACCCCCCGTCGAGTTGGAGAATCGCCAGGGGGCGGCGTGAATCCCGCCCCCGCTGGCTGCCGCATTCTCTGGCGCCGGGGATTTGGCAGGGGCGGGAATCGCGCTGCGCCGGTCGGGGGCCGTTGGCAGCGGCCCCCCCCCCAGGTGATTCTCCAGCCCGCGATGGGCCGAGTGGCCGCCCGTTTTCGGCCGGTCCTGCCGGCGTAAATTACAACAGGTACTTACCGGCGGGACCTGGCTCCACGGGTGGCCTCTGGGGTCCTCGGGGGGGGGGGGGGCCGCGGGTGGATCTGGCCCCGGGAGGTACCCCCATGGTGGCCAGACCCGCGATCGGGGCCCACCGATCCGCGGGCGGGCCTGTGCCGTGGGGGCACTCTATTCCTCGCGTCGGCCGCAGTAACAGTCCGCGATGGCTGGCGTGGAGATGAACCCCCCCTGCGCATGCGCTGAGATGACGCCAGCACACGCTGGCGCTCCCGCGCATGCACCAATTCGCGCCGGCCGGCGGAGGCCCTTCGGCGCCGGTTGGCATGATGCCAAGCCCCCGCAAACCACTCCGCCGCCGGCCTAGCCCCTGAAGGTGTGGAGGATGCCGCAGCTTCGGGGCGGCCCAGCGCCTGAGTGATTCACGCCACTCCTTCATGCCAGAGGGACCTGCACCGCCGGTTCGCGGAGAATCCCGCCCATACATTCATTGGATCTCTTTGTACTTTGAACTTAGTTCTTCCAGGCCACATTCAGTCTGCTCACGGTGTCAGTGGCCTCCATTCAGGTCTGCTTGATCTGGAAGTGTAGCCTCCTCCTGCTCCCTCCGCTCCCTCACTGCCTCAAGGAAGACCTCCAGGCTGCCCTGGGTTATAGGCCTCTCCTGTTCCATCTTCAACCCAGTAAATAAGGAATGGTAGGCACAGTAATGGCTGCCATTCTGCGTTTAAATCAAGCCCCCTTTTTCAGATCCATGAAACCTGAACAATTACTTGTGAGTCACAAGTGTTACCATCTGAGAATTATTTCAGGAAAAGCTGCAAGTTTCAGGTACTCCAAACTGAGTGATTTCTACTCTGCTCATCATACACTGCAGAAAATAATCTTCATAGGCAAACCAAATTTGCATGTTTCATAAACCAGGCCAGAGCTCTTCTGCTAGTAGGCTTACAAACAGGCAGTAATATTGATTGTGCAAAAGAAGATTAGATTAATGTTCATGTATATTCATTTGCCTGTCTCTTTCTGAATGTCCCAATATATCCATATTGCAACAAAGCTGGGTTTCGCTTTATTTGCTGTTAGCTATCTCAGTGCATCGCCTGACATTTGCATGATGAGATTCTCTAACCTATTTGTGATTAAAACACTGGTGCACATGGAGTTCCAGTACCCAGTTGAATGCATTTATTCTGGTTTTGGCTTATATACATGCATACACACATGACCACAATAGGGTGCTATTATACTCCTCAGTCCTTAGTGGAAAAGTTATACAATGTTCAAATCCCATGCATCTTACATACATTTCTTGTACAAATCCAACTTAACCACGGCCTTCCTATCCCTAAGCTTTCAAAACTTGGGCGAGGATCTTTTCCTGCCTTGGCCTGAGTCGGAGGGAAGGTTTTCTCCAACAAAGATTGATTTTTTTCCCTTGCTATTTAATTGAATTTTATGTTTAATGTTGAATTTTATATCAGTCATGGCTGTCTGAGCCTGATTTGGATCTGAACTGATTTCAGCTTTGACTTGTGTTAGAATGACTATTGGTAGTCTATTCATGTCTCAACTATCCAATTCATCAAACTCATTTGATTCTTCCCAACCCGCTTCTTCTTCTTGAATCTCTGAAGGTAAAACATGATCGACACGTACAAATCTAACGTTTCCACTCCTAAACATCGTGACCAAATATGTGCGAGAGTCACATATTTTCAGACTCTTCATGAATAGCCATTTAACCCATTTATGCTGATGATCTTTCACCTTAACCTCTGGTTCAACTTCAGACTTCTTTCTCTCACTCTAACCCTATCGTGACCCTTTCTGCCTTGGTTGTTTCTCTTATACTGCCTGTGCTCAACATGGCTTCAGCAACAAAACCTCATTCCAGGCTGCCTTCTAAGAAATAATTCAGCTGGTGTTCTGCTGGTCGTGGAAAGCAAACAAACAGAAAGTTTCACCATTTTATGATTCAATGGCAACTGACATTTCTTCCAATTTGTTTTTAGTATTTTTCTGAACAAAAGCACGCTTAAAAATGTGGGGCATGCACACTGCTGCTCCGTTTCCAGCAGGCGGCACCCTATTGTCTTTTACCCCAATAATTATCATGGAATTTGAAAACTCTTATGAATAAAACTGAGGCCCATTGGCAGACACATTTCCTCTGGCAAGCCATAAGCAGCAAACAAGCTATACAAAATGTTTAGAGTTTTGCTAGTTGTTGTTCGATCCATCATAAACCCGTCAACCCACTTTGAATGAATATCTATAACAATGAACAGCCGTTGTCCTTCATATTCTGCAAAATCTATATGCAGCCTCTGCCACACTCTCGCTGGCCATTTCCATGTTTGCAAAGGGACAAATGGCGGCTTGTTTTCTACTGCTCGGCACTCTGCACCGTTTCACCATGTCTTTTATTTCTTTATTTATCTGTGGCTACCAATAATAGCTCCTCGCTAGACCATTAACAATAATAATAATCTTTATTATTTAATCTTTATGCCTGCTGAATTGGGTGTTAGGGCAAAAACTAGGGTTTCATGCCATTCGTTAAACCTGGTCACAAGTTTCCTAGCCCACGCTGACAGTCCCAACGAGTCCCAACATCCCTGACAAGGTGACCATCCAGACATGGCGGGAATATGCAGATGGCTAATTCGAGCTGATTAGCCTGTAATTTACAGGCAGAACCCCCCCGATTCACCTGACTCCTGGGATGCCCCAGTCCCCCTGGCCTGGAGTCCACTGCCATCAATTGGTGCAAGTATTGAGGAACGAGAAGCAATTTAGCAAGGCCGATCCACCAAACCTGCTGTGGACTGTGGGAGGAAACAGGGGCATCTGGAGGAAGCTCACACAGCCAAGGGGAAAATGTGCAAACTCCACCTAGACAGTCACCCAAGGCTGGAATTGAATCTGGGTCCCTGGCACTGTGAGGAAGCAGTGCTAACCACATGTACTTCCACACCACATAGTCCTGAAACAAAGTGGGAAGTACGTCAGTGAGTGTCCCGCATTATGTTTGCGAGGTATGGCTTTCATGGTTAAAAAACTGCGAGTGTGAATGAGCTGTCAGTTACAATAACAAATCAAAGGATAAATGCAAGTGACTGCAAAGCTGGAATCTGAAACAAAGAGGGAAAATGCTGGAAAATCTCAGCAGGTCTGACAGCTTCTGTGGAGAGAGAATTTTGAGTCTGAATGATTCTTCATCAAAGTGAGAGAGTACTGGAAATAGGATAAGATTTATACTGTTGCAGGGGGTGGGAGGGTGCAGCAGTGGACTGGATAGAGAGCCAGCGATAGGTGGAGGCTAGGGGAAAATTACCAAAAATGTGGTGGACAAAAAGACAGAAGGAATGTAAATGATGGTGACCATGGTTAAAAACGGTGCTGATAGTGGCACATTAAGAGATCAGAATGTGTTAATGGCAGAACAGAGGTAAGCAGTGCGTCAAAGGACAACCTGGCACAGGGAACAGATGGCCCTAGTAGGGCAGCGGGAGGGAACACGGTGCTAATGGAAAAACAGATTGATGGGAGAAATTAAAATAAATTGATAGAAATAATAATGGGGTGATGGTGGAGGAGGGAGTTCACAGTCCGAAGGCGTTGAACTCAATGTTAAGTGCGGAAGATTGTAACATCCCTAACCGGAAGATGAGATGCGATTCCTCCAGTTTGCACTGGGCTTCACTGGATCATTGCAGCAGGCCATGGACGGACAGGTGGACATGAGAGGCGGATGGTGAGTTAAAATGGCAAGCAACAGGAAGATCTGCGTCCTGCTTATGGACGAGCCGAAGGTGTTCTGCAAAGCGATCACCCAGTCTGCATTTAGTCTCACCAATGTAGACTTGACCATATTGGGAGCAGCAAATGCAATAGACCAGATTGAAGGAGGTGCATATTGTTGTGTTGGGTGCTCTGCTACACAGATGAACCAACACGGTTGTGGAAGGTACAACTCAGTTTTATTACTAACAATTATTAACATTTGTAAACTGGTTGCTGTGGTTCGTTCATTACCGTCTAACCTGTGGACCCAGCCCTAACACTATCTTGGAGAGGCACTCAGCACATGGTGCATGTCTGAGTGGCTTGCTGTGAGCTCTGTGCCCTGAGCTGTCTCCTGCTGGAATGAATCGGAAGTGTCATGTTCCCCGTTTTATAGTGTGTCTGCTCTTGCTTGTGATTGGCTGTGATGTTGCGTGTGTATTGATTGGTCCGTTGGTCTGTCCATCAGTGTGTATGTGTTTGCACCATGATATTTATCTGAATATCATGACATCCCCCTTTTTTTACAAGAATATGTGCCTACGTGGTAATAAATATAGATGTGACTTCCGGGTGCGGCGATGACCAGCTGAGTCGCACATTTCGGCAGCTCCCTGTGAAACAGACTTTTGGGCTCTTGATAGGAGCCCCAACGGCAATTTTGACGGCTAAAAACACTGTGCGGTAAACCAGAAGGGAATCCCCTCTGGATACGGATGGAAAAAGGAGAGGGAAGTGGCCAAATTGCAGTGGATCCTTTAGAACAGCGGCAAGGAAGGCAAGCAAAAACCAAGATGGCGTCGGAAGGTGGCAGTTTAACATGGGGCCCTGAACAACAAGAGTTCTTGAAATGCTGTGTGGAAGAGATCAAAAAGGAAATGAAGAAAGAGCTGTTGGCCCCGATACTACAGGCGATCGAAGGGCTAAAGGAGGAACAAAAGACCCAGGAGCGGGAGCTTCGGGTCGTGAAGGCAAAGGCAGCCGAGAATGAGGACGATATACAGGGCCTGGTGGTGAAGACGGAGACGCAGGAGGCACATCAGAAACGATGTGTGGAAAGGTTGGAGGCACTGGAAAACAACGCAAGGAGGAACAACCTGAGGATTCTTGGTCTTCCTGAAGGTGTGGAGGGAGCGGACGTCGGGGCATATGTGAGCACGATGCTGCACTCGTTAATGGGAGCGGAGGCCCCGGCAGGTCCGTTGGAGGTGGAGGGAGCATACCGAGTGATGGCGCGAGGACCGAGAGCAGGAGAAATTCCCAGAGCCATAGTGGTGAGATTCCTCCGTTTTAAGGATAGAGAAATGGTCCTTAGATGGGCGAAGAAAACTCGGAGTAGTAAATGGGAGAACGCGGTGATCCGCGTTTATCAAGACTGGAGTGCGGAGGTGGCGAGAAGGAGGGCGAGCTTTAATCGGGCCAAGGCGGTGCTTCATAAAAAGAAGATAAAATTTGGAATGCTGCAACTGGCAAGACTGTGGGTCACATATTGAGAGAGGCACCACTACTTTGAGACGGCGGATGAAGCGTGGACTTTTATTGTGGAAGAAAAACTGGAATGAGCGGGTTATTAAAAAGAACGTTCGAACAAAGTGGTGGGGCGAATGTGGGGGGCAAAGAGGGGTTTTATGTACTAATCCTGCGATGTGGTAACTTTTCTCTCTCCCACAGGTGGTGATGGGGGGAGGAGGGGAGGTGGAGGAGATGGGGCGTTGGCCATTGGGGGCGGGGCCAAGGGAGAAGCGCGGGCTTGGTTCCCGCGCTATGATAATCATGGCGGGAATAGAGAAGCAGGAAGGAGGGGGCGTCGCACGGTGCGAGCCGAGGTCACGGGGGGAAGCCGAGGTCAGCCAGAGTTTGCTGACTTCTGGGAGCAACATGGGGGGAGTAATTACGCTAGCGGGGGATCTAGCGGGGGGGGTGGGAGGGGGGAATTACTGGGTTGCTGCTGCTGGGGAGAGGGGGGAAGCTGGTATGGGAGAGGATGGGCGGGGGGGCACCGCCTGGGGGAGATACAGCTGCGTGGGAACCGGGTGAGGAGCTGGAAAAAGGTGATGGCTAATCGACAAGGGGGGGGTAGGAAGCCCCCCAACTCGGCTGATCACGTGGAACGTGAGAGGGCTGAATGGGCCGATAAAGAGGGCACGGGTACTCGCACACCTTAAGAAACTTAAGGCAGATGTGGTTATGTTACAGGAAACGCACCTGAAACTGATAGACCAGGTTAGGCTACGCAAAGGATGGGTGGGGCAGGTGTTCCATTCGGGGCTAGATGCGAAAAACAGGGGGGTGGCTATATTAGTGGGGAAGCGGGTAATGTTCGAGGCAAAGACTATAGTGGCGGATAACAGGGGCAGATACGTGATGGTGAGTGGCAAACTACAGGGGGAGACGGTGGTTTTGGTAAACGTATATGCCCCGAACTGGGACGATGCCAATTTTCTGAGGCGGATGCTAGGACGCATTCCGGACCTAGAGATGGGAAAGCTGATAATGGGGGAGATTTTAATACGGTGTTGGAACCAGGGCTGGATAGGTCGAAGTCCAGGACTGGAAGGAGGCCGGCAGCAGCCAAGGTACTTAAAGATTTTATGGAGCAGATGGGAGGTGTAGACCCGTGGAGATTTAGCAGACCTAGGAGTAAGGAGTTCTCGTTTTTCTCCTATGTCCATAAAGTCTACTCGCGAATAGACTTTTTTGTGCTGGGTAGGGCATTGATCCCGAAGGTGAGGGGAACGGAGTATACGGCTATAGCCATTTCGGATCACGCTCCACACTGGGTGGACTTGGAGATAGGGGAGGAAACAGAAGGGCGCCCACCCTGGAGAATGGACATGGGACTAATGGCAGATGAGGGGGTGTGTCCAAGGGTGAGGGGGTGCATTGAAAAGTACTTGGAACTCAATGATAATGGGGAGGTCCAGGTGGGAGTGGTCTGGGAGGCGTTGAAGGCGGTGGTTAGAGGGGAGCTGATATCAATAAGGGCACATAAAGGGAAGCAGGAGAGTAAGGAACGGGAGCGGTTGCTGCAAGAACTTTTGAGGGTGGACAGACAATATGCGGAAGCACCGGAGGAGGGACTGTACAGGGAAAGGCAAAGGCTACATGTAGAATTTGACTTGCTGACTACAGGCACTGCAGAGGCACAATGGAGGAAGGCACAGGGTGTACAGTACGAATATGGGGAGAAGGCGAGCAGGTTGCTGGCACATCAATTGAGGAAAAGGGGAGCAGCGAGGGAAATAGGGGGAGTGAGGGATGAGGAAGGAGAGATGGAGCGGGGAGCGGAGAGAGTGAATGGAGTGTTCAAGACATTTTATAAAAAATTATATGAAGCTCAACCCCCGGATGGGAGGGAGAGAATGATGGGCTTCTTGGATCGGCTGGAATTTCCCAAGGTGGAAGAGCAGGAAAGGGTGGGACTGGGAGCACAGATCGAGGTAGAAGAAGTGGTGAAAGGAATTAGGAGCATGCAGGCGGGAAAGGCCCCGGGACCGGATGGATTCCCAGTCGAATTCTATAGAAAATATGTGGACTTGCTCGCCCCGGTACTGACGAGGACCTTTAATGAGGCAAAGGAAAGGGGACAACTGCCCCCGACTATGTCTGAAGCAACGATATCGCTTCTCTTAAAGAAGGAAAAGGACCCACTACAATGCGGGTCCTATAGACCTATTTCCCTCCTAAATGTAGATGCCAAGGTCCTGGCCAAGGTAATGGCAATGAGAATAGAGGAATGTGTCCCGGGGGTGGTCCACGAGGACCAAACTGGGTTTGTGAAGGGGAGACAGCTGAACACGAATATACGGAGGTTGTTAGGGGTAATGATGATGGCCCCACCAGAGGGAGAAACGGAGATAGTAGTGGCGATGGATGCCGAGAAAGCATTTGATAGAGTGGAGTGGGATTATTTGTGGGAGGTGTTGAGGAGATTTGGTTTTGGAGAGGGGTATGTTAGATGGGTGCAGCTGTTGTATAGGGCCCCAGTGGCGAGCGTGGTCACGAATGGACGGGGATCTGCATATTTTCGGCTCCATAGAGGGACAAGGCAGGGATGCCCTCTGTCCCCATTATTGTTTGCACTGGCGATTGAGCCCCTGGCGATAGCGTTGAGGGGTTCCAAGAAGTTGAGGGGAGTACTTAGAGGAGGAGAAGAACACCGGGTACCTTTGTATGCGGACGATTTGCTACTATACGTGGCAGACCCGGCGGAGGGGATGCCAGAAATAATGCGGATACTTGGGGAGTTTGGGGATTTTTCAGGGTATAAATTGAACATGGGGAAAAGTGAGTTGTTTGTGGTGCATCCAGGGGAGCAGATTAGAGAAATAGAGGCCCTACCGTTGAGGAAGGTAACAGGGGACTTTCGTTACCTGGGGATCCAGATAGCCAAGAATTGGGGCACATTGCATAGGTTAAATTTAACACGGTTGGTGGAACAAATGGAGGAGGATTTTAAGAGATGGGATATGGTATCCCTGTCACTGGCAGGGAGGGTGCAGGCGGTTAAGATGGTGGTCCTCCCGAGATTCCTCTTTGTGTTTCAGTGCCTCCCGGTGGTGATCACGAAGGCTTTTTTTAAAAGGATTGAAAAGAGCATCATGGGTTTTGTGTGGGCCGGGAAGACCCCGAGAGTGAGGAAGGGATTCTTACAGCGTAGCAGGGATAGGGGGGGGCTGGCACTACCGAGCCTAAGTGAGTATTATTGGGCCGCTAATATTTCAATGGTGAGTAAGTGGATGGGAGAGGAGGAGGGAGCGGCGTGGAAGAGATTAGAGAGGGCGTCCTGTAGGGGGACTAGCCTACAGGCTATGGTGACAGCCCCATTGCCGTTCTCACCGAGGAACTACACCACAAGCCCGGTGGTGGTGGCTACACTGAAGATTTGGGGACAGTGGAGACGGCATAGGGGAAAGACTGGAGCCTTGGGGGGGTCCCCGATAAGAAACAACCATAGGTTTGCCCCGGGGGGAATGGATGGGGGATATGGAATGTGGCAAAGAGCAGGAATAACGCAACTGAAAGATCTGTTTGTGGATGGGAAGTTCGCGAGTCTGGGAGCGCTGACCGAGAAATATGGGTTGCCCCAAGGGAATGCATTCAGGTATATGTAACTGAGGGCTTTTGCGAGGCAACAGGTGAGGGAATTCCCGCAGCTCCCGACGCAAGAGGTGCAGGACAGAGTGATCTCAAAGACATGGGTGGGGGATGGTAAGGTGTCAGATATATATAGGGAAATGAGGGACGAAGGGGAGACTATGGTAGATGAACTAAAAGGGAAATGGGAAGAAGAGCTGGGGGAGGAGATCGACGAGGGGCTGTGGGCAGATGCCCGAAACAGGGTAAACTCGTCGTCCTCGTGTGCCAGGCTAAGCCTGATTCAGTTTAAGGTATTACACAGGGCACATATGACTGGGGCACGGCTCAGTAAATTTTTGGGGGTGGAGGATAGGTGTGCGAGGTGCTCGAGCAGCCCAGCGAATCATACCCATATGTTTTGGTCATGCCCGGCACTACAGGGGTTTTGGATGGGGGTGACAAAGGTGCTTTCAAAAGTAGTAGGAGTCCGGGTCGAACCAAGCTGGGGGTTGGCTATATTTGGGGTTGCACAAGAGCCGGGAGTGCAGGAGGCGAGAGAGGCCGATGTTTTGGCCTTTGCGTCCCTAGTAGCCCGGCGCAAGATATTGCTAATGTGGAAAGAAGCCAAGCCCCCGGGGGTGGAGACCTGGATAAATGACATGGCGGGGTTTATAAAGCTAGAGCGGATTAAGTTCGTCCTAAGGGGGTCGGCTCAAGGGTTCACCAGGCGGTGGCAACCGTTCGTCGAATACCTCGCAGAAAGATAGATGGAATGGGAAAAAGAAGGCAGCAGCAGCAGGGGGGGGGGGGGGGGGGGGGGGGAGGAGGAACCAGAAGGACTCTCAGGGTTGTTAATATATACTGTATAGTATGTATAGGTCGTTGCTACAGATAATTATATATTGGACTGTTAAATTATATTTTTGGAGAGTGTTACTTGTGACAAGGCAGTTGCCAATTAGGGCTAGTTTTCATTTTTGTTATTTATTATTTATTCATTTTTTGTTTATAAAATAGGTCATTGTTATTTGTGTTGTTATAATATTGTGTAAAGGATGCACAATGTACTGTGTTGGTTGACCAAAAATTTTCAATAAAATATTTAATAAATATAGATGTGTACTGAGTGCAACTGAATGTGTGTGTGTGCAATATCTACAACATGTACATGAGGCTAAACTATATACATAGGAAGGTGTCAGGTGCAACATAGCAACAAGGTTGTACCATCAACAAAACAAGTGTAAACATCAAGCATCAAAACAAACTCCTGTAACGACAAAAGAGAAACTTATTAACATAGTGGCATAAAACCTTTAGTGAGTCCAATGTTCAAACAGGCTCATAAGTCCAGCCTAGTAGGTGGGCGACGAATTTGGGTTGACCGCCTTAAGGGTGGGTCAGGAACCACCAACTGAGGAATGGGCCAGGCCACAGGCAGCAGAGGAATGGGCATGGTGGAAGGAAGCTCCATGAATCCGACATCAGGAACAACAGGAGGGCGTGGCACCGGTGTATGATCACGTATCGAGCGCGGAAGCAGGCGAAGAGCCCGGCGATTGCGCCGGCGAATGGAGCCATCAGGCATGCGAACCAGGAACGAGCGGGGAGCCACGCGTCGGAGAAATTCGGCAGTTGCCGACCAGCCACCCTCTGGTAGGCGGATGCGGACGTTGTCTCCAGGCGCCAAGGCAGGAAGATCAGTTGACCGAGTGTCGTGTGCCACCTTCTGCTGAGCACGCTGCTGTCGCATCCTTTGCAGTACTGGAATGTGGTCGAATGTAGGGACAAGAATGGATGGCACAGTGGTCCTGAGGGCGCGACCCATCAACAGCTGGGCTGGTGAGAGGCCAGTGGCTAGTGGGGCAGTTGAGCACCATGTTGGCAATGTCATCGCTGATGCCCGGCCAGTATACAGCTTCTCAGGCCCTCCGTCTGCACTTCTCAACCCCGAGATGGCCTTTGTGTAGTTGGTCGAGGACCAGCTTGTGCATGCTGTGTGGAATCACAATCCGATCCAGCTTTAGGAGGACACCGTCAATGACAGCCAAGTCGTCCCGGACATTGTAGAATTGTGGGCACTGTCCTTTGAGCCACCCTCCCGTCATGTGGCGCATCACATGTTGTAGAAGGGGGTCAGCCGCAGTCTCCCGACGTATACGGGCCAGACTTGAATCATTAGCTGGCAGATTGGCCGATGTGAAGGCCACATGCGCTTCGAGTTGACAGACGAACCCCTCCGAATCAGGCAATGTGCTCACTGCTCTGGACAGGGCATCCGCGATGATGAGGTGCTTACCCGGGGTGTAGACCAGTTGGAAGTCGTACCTCCGGAGCTTGAGCAGGATGCACTGGAGGCGAGGGGTCATCTCGTTCAGGTCTTTATGTATGATGCTGACCAGGGGACGATGGTCAGTTTCCACGGTAAACTGGGGAAGACCATACACGTAATCGTGGAACTTATCTATTCCGGACAACAAACCCAGGCACTCCTTCTCGCTCAGCGCATAGCGCTATTCTGTGGGGGTCATGGCCCGTGAGGCATAGGCGACCGGGGCCCATGATGCAGTGTCATCCCACTGCAGGAGTACCGCCCCAATGCCGGACTGGCTGGCATCAGTCAAGATCTTCGTATCCCGAGAGGTGTCGAAGAACGCCAATACCGGGGCGGTGGTGAGCTTAATTTTGAGCTCCTCCCATTCCTTCTGGTGTGCGGGCAGCCACTGGAACTCTGTGGACTTCTTAACTAGGTGGCGAAGAGCCGTTGTGTGGGAGGCAAGGTTGGGAACGAACTTCCCCAGGAAGTTGATCATCCCGAGAAAGCGTAGCACTGCTTTCTTGTCTGCCGGCTGCTGCATGGCTGTAATGGCGCTCACTTTGTCTGCATCTGGACGCACACCCGACCGGGATATGTGGTCCCCCAGAAACTTTAGCTCAGTTTGGCCAAAGGAGCACTTTGCTCGGTTGAGGCGCAGGCCGTGTTCCCGTATCCGCGCGAAGACACGCTGGAGACGACTGATGTGCTCCTGTGGTGTGGTGGACCAGATGATGACGTCGTCCACATAGACGCGCACCTCTTCGATGCCCTCCATCATCTGTTCCATGATTCTGTGGAAAACCTCAGATGCCGAGATGATGCCAAACGGCATTCTGTTATAGCAGAACCTGCCGAAAGGAGTGTTGAAAGTGTACAGCTTTCGGCTGCACTGATCCAGTTGGATCTGCCAAAAACCCTTTGAGGCATCAAGCTTTGTGAAAATTTTAGTCCGGGCCATTTCGCTCGTGATCTCTTCCCGTTTGGGTATGGGGTAGTGTTCCCTCATGATGTTGTTGTTCAGGTCTTTCGGGTCGATGCAGACCCGGAGTTTGCCAGAGGGCTTTTTAACGCACACCATGGAGCTGACCCATGGCGTGGGCTCCGTGACCCGGGAAAGCACTCCTTGATCCTGGAGATCCTGCAGCTGCTGCTGGAGGCGGTCTTTGAGTGGTGCTGGGACTCTACGAGGTGCGTGAATGACCAGGGTGGCATCTGGTTTGAGCCGTATTCTGTAGGTATAGGGCAGCGTGCCCATGCCTTCGAATGCCTCCTGGTTGTGGGCGAGGAGCGAGTGGAGCTGTGCCCTAAATTCAGCATCCGGGAAGTCTGACGTGCCTTCTGGAGACAGAGCGTGTACCCGCTGAATGAGGTGGAGAACCTTGCACGCCTGTGCGCCTAGCAGGGAGTCCTTCGATGATCCAACTATCTCAAAGGACAGTGTGGTCTTATATGCATTGTGCGTCACCTGGAGTTGGTAGGATCCCATGGCCGGGATAACGTTTCCGTTATAGTCGACCATAGTACAACGGGATGGCCAAATTGGTGGTCTGACCTTCAAGGTGTAGAAGGCGGACCATGCTATCAGGTTGGCGGAGGCACCAGTGTCCAGACGGAATGTGATTGGTGATCGGTTGACCGTTAGGGTGGCACACTGTGGTAGTATGCATTAGGGGTCATGTGGGACTGTGAAGCCATGATGTCATTGGCTGACAGATCCCAGGTCCTGGTTGGACGTTGACCTCTAGTTCCGCCCTGAAGGCGGAGTATAAGTACCTGGAGTCCTCCCCCGCAGGCAGTCTACTACTGAACTGCGGGGGAAACAGTCACGCTTAATAAAGCCTCATCGACTTCACTCTATTCGTCTCTCGGAGTCTTTGTGCGCTACACACACCATTCATCACCCGGATTGACACTGTTCACTGGCATCGGCTGGTGGGTCCTGCTTGGAGACATCCGGTTCCTGTCGATGACCGCAACGCGGAAGGCTTCCCGGTCGTCTGTATCCCCGGTCGTCCGAGTATGATTCGGAGTATGGAGGCTGAATGGTCCGCATGTCCCTGCGAGGCTGTCGGAATTGGGGAGCGTTGGCAGGTTGAGCTGTTCGGCAGCAGGCAGCGTAGTGGCCCACCTTGCCACAGCGGAGGCATTGTCGGTTCTTTACTGGACATTGCCGCTTTAAATGTGTGGATCCACAGTTGCTGCACGTCGTGACGTCCTGGCGTTCGTTGCACCATTGCGCATGCGCAGTTCGGTCCTGCGTAGAGCGCGTCTGCACGTCACGTCCCTCTGCGACGACGTCTCTTTTGGCGCGTACAAGCGCAGGAGGCCGCGAAAAGCGTGCAAAATGGCCGCCCTCTTCCGGGCCGCGGGCCGGGAGGAACTCGATGGACTGGACCCGCTCGGCCTCGTAGGACCCCTGCCCTGTCGATACGGCCGTGTAGGACCCCTGCCGTGCCGATTCGGCCGCTTGGAATTGGGAGTAGTGGCTGGTCCCGTTTTCATGGAGGACGCAGGCTTCGATGGCGGTGGCTAGGGTGAGACATTTTATCTTGAGGAGCTGCTGGCGTAGGGTGCCCGAGGTGACCCCAAAAACAATCTGGTCCCGAATCCTGGAATCAGAGGTGGCCTCGTAACCGCAGGTCTGCGCGAGGATACGGAGGTGTGTCAGGAAAGATTGAAAAGGCTCATCCTTACCCTGCAGGCGCTGCTGGAAGAGGTACCTCTCGAAACTCTCATTTACCTCGACGCTGAAGTGTTGCTCGAGTTTGAGAAGGACCGTCTTGTTCTTCATCTTGTCCTCACCTTCAGCGAACACCAGGGAGTTGTAGATGTGGATGGCGTGTTGCCCTGCCGTGGAGAGGAGGAGGGCGATTTTCCTTGTGTCCGAAGCATTCTCCCTTTCTGTGGCTTCTAGGAAGAACTGGAAGTGCTGTTTAAACAGCTTCCAGTTGACGCCGAGGTTTCCAGCGATTTGGAGCGGCTGCGATGGGCTGATGGTGTCCATGGCGCAGGATGGCGGATTCCTGAGGATGCGTAGGTAGGTCTCACAGGGACTGGGTTCCATTCCTGGTACTATGTTGTGTTGGGTGCTCTGCTACACAGACAAACCAACATGGTTGCGGAAGGTACAACTCAGTTTTATTACTAACAATTATTAACATTTGTAAACTGGTTGCTGTGGTTCGTTCATTACCCACTAACCTGTGGACCCAGCCCTAACACTATCTTGGAGAGGCACTCAGCACATGGTGAATGTCTGAGTGGCACGCTGTGAGCTCTGTGCCCTGAGCTGTCTCCTGCTGGAATGAATCGGAAGTGTCATGTTCCCCGTTTTATAGTGTGTCTGCTCTTGCTTGTGATTTTGTGTGTGTATTGATTGGTCCGTTGGTCTGTCCATCGGTGTGTATGTGTGTTTGCACCATGATGTTTATCTGAATATCATGACACATATGAAATGCTTAGGAATCATTGGAATAGGTATTGATTGATAGAAGTTGGTGAAAGAAGGGTGATAGTAAATTGAGCAGCGGATAATGTTGGTGGTGAAGTTGATAGGATGGCCATTTAAAGATAAACTCCTTGACCTTGACAACTCATGTGAGATCATTGAACATCTTCTTGCACTGTATCATAATCTTGGACTAAGATTCCTGGCACTAATCCTTTCCTACTGCCTTTTGAGCATCTGTCTCGGTTTGGGTCTGCTGTTGCCCCCAGCGCCCCATTCCGCACCCGTACCCCATTCCTCCACCAACTCCCATGGATCTCGCCATCTGCCCACCTCCTCCACCAAGACCTCCAGCGCAGTGTCTGAAAGTTTCAGTGCATGCTGTCTTGGATGTGCTGCCATTCTTCAAAGAATCAGAGGGCAGATACCGTTTTAAAATGACACCCACCACTTCTTGCATTCGCAATCTATCTTCCCATTTAAGAGGAGCAGGCTGCGTTTAATTAGCCCATGACATTGAACCCCCTGCTGATTCATGTAGCTATAAGATCCAATGGCAGTACGAGTTTACCATTCTGCCTGCAATGCAATGAACGAGTGCGGGTTAATTGTGCATCGCGATCCCCAGGTCCATTTTCGGGGGTTAGCCAATTTCTACACCCTTGAGGTTGTCATATTTGCTGCAAAGAGAAAGAGGCTCATAACGATGGGGCGGGATTCTCCACTACCCGGCGAGCGGGGGGTCCCGGCGGGATGGAGTGGCGTGAACCACTCCGGCGGCGGGCCGCCCCAAAAGTGCGGATTCCTCCCCACCTTTAGGGGCCAAGCCCGCACCTTGGGCGGGATTCTCCCCTACCCAACAGGGAGGGGGGTCCTGGCGGGATGTAGTGGCATGAACCACTCCGGCGTTGGGCTACCCCAAAGGTGCGGATTCCTCCACACCTTTAGGGGCCAAGCCCGCACCTTTAGGGGCTAGGCCCACCCCGGAGTGGTTGGCGCCCCACCGGCTGGCATGGAAGGCCTATAGCGCCATGCCAGTCGGGGCCAAAGGGACTCCGCGGCCGGCGGGAGTCCACGCATGCGCGGGAGTGTCAGCGGCTGCTGACATCATCCCCGCGCATGCAGGGGGGGGGTCACCTCCACGTCGGCCATCGCGGAGGCGATGGCCGACGTGGAGGGGAAAGAGTGCCCCCACCGCACAGGCCCGCCCGCGGATCGGTGGGCCCCGATCGCGGGCCAGGCCACCGTGGGGGCACACCACCGGGGCCAGATAAACCACCCCCCCTCCCCTCCCGCCCCCGCCGAATCTCCGTTGCTGGAAAATTCGGCGGGGGGTCGGAGAACCTCAGAGGGAAAACAGCTTCTATTGGATTAAAACCCATAACTCAAATGTAAATGAGTGATGTTCTCATGCACTCCCAACAATCTAATTGCTTATTCTTTTACTTTAAATGCAGTGAGATCTGTGTTAACTTTCATCCCTCTAGAAAAACTCTCTGATATACATCCCGAGAAAATTTTAATGATTCTGCCCCAAACCTACATCCAGGAACAGTCAGTTGATGAGAGCGAGGTGAAATCATTTGTATTCATTTTAGGCCAGTTCCACCATAATGAATGCAACGACAAGCAAGCCAATCAATTGCAAATTAAATTCAGATAAAAATCCAAATTACATTATCTGAGTTTGCAAATCAATGATGCACAATAATTACCTGGATAGCAGTAAACACCAGCTATTTTCAAACACAGCTAAACTCGGATCAAAAACAAAATACCGCCGGAAATCTGAAAGAAACACTGAAAATCCTCAGCAGGTCGGGCAGCACGTGTGGAGAGAGGAACAGTGTTAACATTTCAGATTTGACGAGGGTTTGTCAGGACGATCAGAAGAAAAGTCTGAAAGGTTTTAAGCCAGGGGGAGGTCTGGTGGAGAAAAGAACAGAAGGAGATAGGATGAAAAGCACGAGAGGTTGAGAGATTAAATGACAATAAAGATAGATGATGGTGCAAGGAAAAAGGCGGGTTTTAACGTGACAAGAGAAATGAAAAAAGACGTGCCTGGTTGACAGATCTGCAGAATTATTGCCAACAACCGCCGTCCAGGAACAAAAATAACACACAAAAAAAACTTATGGAGGGAGAAATTATGATTTGAAATTGTTCGACACAACGTTGAGTCTGGAAGGCTGTGAAATACCGCATTAAGAGATGGGTTTCTGTGTCCCAAGCTCATGCTAAAGTTCTTTGGACCAGTGTCGGAAGCCGAGGACAGAGGGGTCAGAATGGAATTGGAGTAGAGAAGAGCTGACAGCTTACTGGAAGCTCTGGGTCATGCTTGCAGACTGAGTGGAGATGTTCCATATAGCCTGTATTTGATCTCCCCGCTGCAGAGACTGCCTTGCCAGCAGCAAGTACAGGATACTAAACTGAAAGAACTGTAAGTGTTTTTTGTCTCCTTTTTTTGTTGTGCATGCGTTTTGTTTTTTGTATAGTAGCTGTTGGTGATGACTCTCATATTTATAGTTCCTCTACATCCATTGTTTGTCTCTTTTCCTGTTCCATTACTACCAGTTTATCTTGCACCATCATCCTTTTTGTCAATTATTTTCCTTGGACCTCTGTATGTCAGAGGTGATGGACAGAAGGTTTCAGCTTGGAAGAGACGAATACCCTCAGCACAGAGTGTACAGAGAGTGGTCTTCCTCAGCATGACAGAGCTACAGTGTTCTCACATGGTTCAGGCTTTCACTGCAGGTCCTTGCAGTCATCTGCAGCCTTCTGGAACAAGACTGCCTTCCATTAAGGGGACTAGGTGGGCATTCCTTAGCAGTGGTCATCAATGTCCCCACATCTCTCAATTTCTTTGCCTTTCGCTCCTTCCAGTGATCTGCTGGTGGTATGTCTAGAATCTCTCAATCTGATGCCCATTCGTGCAACACCCAGGTCTCGGTTGAGGCTAGTCAAAAAAGAGAGACCTACCAGGTTTCACTGCAATGTTTGGATTCCCTTGGGTGCAGATAGTCATTGAATGGAAGCATGTAATAATTCACCCTCAGATTGGTTAGGTGTTTTCATTAATTACAATGGATTCCACATCCTCGATGTCCAGCTAGAGCGTGACCATTAGAATGTGATTGTGCTTGTCGGTAACAAATATCCAGGAAGCTTCCATGATTCATTGATTCAGTGGCAATCTGACCTCCAGTAGCTTTTCAGTCCTCGACGCATCTTTAGGGGCTGGCTCCTGGAAGACAAGGGCTACCCTCTGAAGATTTGGCCGATGACTCCTTTAAAGAAGCCTTACCAGTGAGCCAGAGGAGCACAGGGTGCACTTCAGACGCCTTGACAGATCTGGAGGTGGCCTTTAATATTCCCCATCACGAGCCTCCAGGATCGATGTGGTTTGCTGTGCCTCTTAGGACACGGCACTGCAAAGAGGAGTGGAGCTGCAGCAAGAAGGAAGGTGCAGAATGACTGGCATCTTGGTCTTCAGAGAGAAGGAGAAGCCAGATGTGGCCATGGTGTGTGAAGCTGCGCACCTGACTGCCAGAGATGCCCGTGATGGACTCACTCAGCCGCACATCACGTAATATGCATGCATGACGCCAGCTGGCAGTGTTGTCAGAAATCCTGAGGGAACACCCAACCCCTGAACACCATTCCCAGCAATCAACCATGACCTTCACACCCTTCCCTCCCCCCATAACAGCTGATCATACATCTCACTTGAAAGTAAATGTCCAAGATGAATGGAAGACGTCATACTGATGAGGAGTTCAAATAAAGGGGGCGATTTTCAGCCGTGGTCGCTGCCATAGAGAACGGTAACGCGGGTGGAACATCGGGAGAGACCCCGGATTCTCTCTGGAGAGATCAGGGGCTGGATTCTCCATTTTTGGGACTATGTCCCCCCATGCCGACGTCAAAACGCAGACTTTTATGCCAGTAAAACTTGGTTCGAAGGGACACGAATTCCAGGCCCTGCACATGATCCTCTTTGTTCGACGGACCACATTCCAGCGATTCATTTCCTTGGCCACTTCCATCCAAACCTGCATGTTTGGAATAACTGTTCTCTTCCTCCAGTTCTTGGTAAACCCTATCCCATAGCAGACCTCCAGATAACAGTCCAAGCTCTGGGGTGGTTTGGGAAGGCAGCAGCCTTCCCAGGTCTTATCTCCATGTTTGTAGTTGTTGCAGTTTCAGGAATCATTCTATTGTTCAGCTATTCTAAGCCCGACTGGAATCCCTATAACTCAAAAGTTTTCATTTGACAAAACCGGCATGTCATCCTGATCACCCTCGCTAATTGCCCAGGACTCAGGAAACCTGGGGGCATAATGAACATGAGGAATCCAGGCTTTGGTAAAATGCTGTTGTCACTCCGCTTGAAGGTGGTGCATTGCAAACTCCCCAAAATAGCCCTGTGATAATGACCAGATAATCTATTTTTTTGTGATGTTGATTGAGGCATAAGTATTGGTCAAGTCATCAGGGATAATACCTCCACTCTTCTTTGAAATAGGCCTGCAGAATCTTTGGACATATTGAGGCAGTTGTATCAGTTTTGAAGAATTCTTTATCAACAATATTTTACTATATTTACAGTAGTTACGAGAGGACTCCATACTAAGTCCTTACACATTGCTACCCATCACTGGCCTGGCCCAGCTCCAAGTCAAATGCCTTCTTATGTCACCATGTGTACGGTACTGTACTCAGTCTCATGGTAACCCATTAGGTACCAGATCTTTCTACCACAGATAATAGTGTAGCTGAGTTAAAGAGCCACGGTACAGCCTGCACCTGGATCAAATGAGTTCCACTGACTGTCTTCCTGCTGAATGTCGATCAGTTTTGTTAAGATTACACCCATTCATTCTGTCGTCTCTCCCACCCCCCCCCCCCCCCACCCCCCCCCCCCACCCCGTATCTTTGGGTGGAACCCAAGATTAAATTCATAAGATTTAAACTGAAGCTTTCTTAATCCTCTCACAAGAAGGATCCAATAGGAAAATCCATTTCAGAGTTTGATGGATAATTTCCCAATTTATACCTATTGTACATTTTTTTTTACTCCTTTGCCCACAAAGCATTTTGTTCATTATTTCAGGACCTGAATTAGATGTGTTTTTTCTCCTCTCCAGACTACAGAAAGTTCAACTGACGTAAAATGCTTCTAATCCACACAAGCTCTTTTTATTGAGGATAAATTGAATACCGTGACCCTACTTAAAATCTCGGGTTAAAGTCCAGCAGGTTTGTTTCAAATCACTGGCTTTCTGAGCGCAGCTCCTTCCTCCTTCCTCCATTCATCTGAGGAAGGGGCAGTGCTCCGAAAGCTAGTGATTTGAAATGAACCTGTTGGACTTTAACCTGGTGTTGTAAGACTTCTTACTGTGCTCACCCCAGTCCAATGCCGGCATCTCCACATCATGGCTACTTAAAAGCATAAGGTAATAGAATGAGACGGCAGCATGGTGGCGCAGTGGTTATCACTGGGACTGCGGCGCAGAGGACCTGGATTCCAAACCCGGCCCTGGGTCACTGTCCATGTGGAGTTGGCACATTCTCCCGTTGTTTGTCTCGGTTTCACCCCCACAATCCAAAAAGATGTGCAGGTTAGGTGGATTGGCCATGCTCAATTGCCCCTTAATTGTAAAAAAAAAATAATTGGGTAGTCTAAATTTAAGTAAAAAGGGAAGAGAATGAAAAGATCTCACAGTTACTTTTCAAGATGAAGGGCGACAGGGTGGCGCAGTGGTTAGCACTGCTGCCTCACGGCGCCGAGGACCCGGGTTTGATCACAGCCCCGGGTCACTGTCCACGTGGAGTTTGAACATTATCCCCGTGTCTGCGTGGGTCTCACCCCCACAACCCAAAGATGTGCAGGGTAGGTGGATTGGCCACACTAAATTGCCTCTTAATTGAGAAGAAAAGAATTGGGTACTTTAAATAAAAAAAATTTTTTTTAAATATGATACACCTACACTTGTGAGGAACATTCAATCTCCTCACTAGCCCCTGGCTTGCATGAGTCCCGTGGGTCTTTCACCTCAACGAAGGCAATCATGTTCAACAATTTTCGGTTAGCTGACCCAAATTGTACTAACATGATCATGTGTTATACAGAGCACATGTAATACATTTTCAATCTTCTCAAGTTCAAGATTATAAATATAGTTTTGTGTTCAGAAAAAACATAAGCAGTAGCAGGAGAAACTTAAATGATTTAACCTAATCTAATCTAAGAGTAAGTTATAGTGCTTTGGTCTTATCTCAGTGTAATTATATCCTTTACATTACCCACCACTGACAATCATAGAGTTCTCATATTCACCAAGGGGAATACTTGGTGCAAATGGCCAACGTACAATTATCCTGATCCTTCAACGTCAAGTTTAGGTTTATTAATAAAGCATCTTTTAATCACAGGTCTAGATATTAATCAGGTTGCAAAAATAATATGACAGAGGTTGAAAGAATCCCGTAGAGATTGTGTGATTGTCTGCACGTATGCCTCTTGGCTGCTAAGTATACTCTTTGTGGAACACCACATTGTGTAACTTGTTCCACATTATCTATCTCTTTAAAACCTAGATACTTTGGTCATACGGTACACAACGTCCTCCTTCAAAGGGCAAAAGGTATATTTGCAGCCTGTTTTGTTGTCACTGATGATTTTGAGACATTTGGGTCAGTATTTAATGGAGGTAATAAGGTTATAAAGAACAAAGAACAAAGAAATGTACAGCACAGGAACAGGCCCTTCGGCCCTCCAAGCCCGTGCCGACCATGCTGCCCGACTAAACTACAATCTTCTACACTTCCTGGGTCCGTATCCTTCTATTCCCATCCTATTCATATATTTGTCAAGATGCCCCTTAAATGTCCCTATCGTCCCTGCTTCCACCACCTCCTCCGGTAGCGAGTTCCAGGCATCCACTACCCTCTGCGTAAAAAACTTGCCTCGTACATCTACTCTAAACCTTGCCCCTCTCACCTTAAACCTATGCCCCCTAGTAATTGACCCCTCTACCCTGGGGAAAAGCCTCTGACTATCCACTCTGTCTATGCCCCTCATAATTTTATATACCTCGATCAGGTCTCCCCTCAACCTCCTTCGTTCCAGTGAGAACAAACCGAGTTTATTCAACCGCTCCTCATAGCTAATGCCCTCCATACCAGGCAACATTCTGGTAAATCTCTTCTGCACCCTCTCTAAAGCCTCCACATCCTTCTGGTAGTGTGGCGACCAGAATTGAACACTATACTCCAAGTGTGGCCTAACTAAGGTTCGATACAGCTGCAACATGACTTGCCAATTCTTATACTCAATGCCCCGGCCAATGAAGGCAAGCATGCCGTATGCCTTCTTGACTACCTTCTCCACCTGTGTTGCCCCTTTCAATGACCTGTGGACCTGTACTCCTAGATCTCTTTGACTTTCAATACTCTTGAGGGTTCTACCATTCACTGTATATTCCCTACCTGCATTAGACCTTCCAAAATGCATTACCTCACATTTGTCCGGATTAAACTCCATCTGCCATCTCTCCGCCCAAGTCTCCAGACAATCTAAATCCTGCTGTATCCTCCGACAGTCCTCATCGCTATCCGCAATTCCACCAACCTTTGTGTCGTCTGCAAACTTACTAATCAGACCAGTTACATTTTCCTCCAAATCATTTATATATACTACAAAGAGCAAAGGTCCCAGCACTGATCCCTGTGGAACACCACTGGTCACAGCCCTCCAATTAGAAAAGCATCCCTCCATTGCTACTCTCTGCCTTCTATGGCCTAGCCAGTTCTGTATCCACCTTGCCAGCTCACCCCTGATCCCGTGTGACTTCACCTTTTGTACTAGTCTACCATGAGGGACCTTGTCAAAGGCCTTACTGAAGTCCATATAGACAACATCTACTGCCCTACCTGCATCAATCATCTTAGTGACCTCCTCAAAAAACTCTATCAAGTTAGTGAGACACGACCTCCCCTTCACAAAACCGTGCTGCCTCTCACTAATACGTCCATTTGCTTCCAAATGGGAGTAGATCCTGTCTCGAAGAATTCTCTCCAGTAATTTCCCTACCACTGAAGTAAGGCTCACCGGCCTGTAGTTCCCGGGATTATCCTTGCTACCCTTCTTAAACAGAGGAACAACATTGGCTATTCTCCAATCCTCCGGGACATCCCCTGAAGACAGCGAGGATCCAAAGATTTCTGTCAAGGCCTCAGCAATTTCCTCTCCAGCCTCCTTCAGTATTCTGGGGTAGATCCCACCAGGCCCTGGGGACTTATCTACCTTAATATTTTTTAAGACACCCAACACCTCGTCTTTTTGGATCACAATGTGACCCAGGCTATCTCCACTCCCTTCTCCAGACTCAACATCTACCAATTCCTTCTCTTTGGTGAATACTGATGCAAAGTATTCATTTAGTACCTCGCCCATTTCCTCTGGCTCCACACATAGATTCCCTTGCCTATCCTTCAGTGGGCCAACCCTTTCCCTGGCTACCCTCTTGCTTTTTATGTACGTGTAAAAAGCCTTGGGATTTCCCTTAACCCTATTTGCCAATGACTTTTCGTGACCCCTTCTAGCCCTCCTGACTCCTTGCTTAAGTTTCTTCCTACTTTCCTTATATTCCACACATGCTTCGTCTGTTCCAAGCCTTTTAGCCCTGACAAATGCCTCCTTTTTCTTTTTGACGAGGCCTACAATATCACTCGTCATCCAAGGTTCCCGAAAATTGTCGTATTTATCTTTCTTCCTCACAGGAACATGCCGGTCCTGTATTCCTTTCAACTGCCACTTGAAAGCCTCCCACATGTCAGATGTTGATTTGCCCTCAAACATCCGCCCCCAATTTATGTTCTTCAGTTCCCGCCTAATATTGTTATAATTAGCCTTCCCCCAATTTAGCACATTCATCCTCGGACCACTCTTATCCTTGTCCACCAGTACTTTAAAACTTACTGAATTGTGGTCACTGTTACCGAAATGCTCCCCTACTGAAACATCTACCACCTGGCCGGGCTCATTCCCCAATACCAGGTACAGTACCGCCCCTTCCCTAGTTGGACTGTCTACATATTGTTTTAAGAAGCCCTCCTGGATGCTCCTTACAAACTCCGCCCCGTCTAAGCCCCTGGCACTAAGTGAGTCCCAGTCAATATTGGGGAAGTTGAAGTCTCCCATCACCACAACCCTGTTGTTTTTACTCTTTTCCAAAATCTGTCTACCTATCTGCTCCTCTATCTCCCGCTGGCTGTTGGGAGGCCTGTAGTATACCCCCAACATTGTGACTGCACCCTTCTTATTCCTGATCTCTACCCATATAGCCTCACTGCCCTCTGAGGTGTCCTCTCGCAGTACAGCTGTGATATTCTCCCGAACAAGTAGCGCAACTCCACCTCCCCTTTTACATCCCCCTCTATCCCGCCTGAAACATCTAAATCCTGGAACGTTTAGCTGCTAATCCTGCCCTTCCCTCAACCAGGTCTCTGTAATGGCAACAACATCATAGTTCCAAGTACTAATCCAAGCTCTAAGTTCATCTGCCTTACCCGTAATGCTCCTTGCATTAAAACATATGCACTTCAGGCCACCAGACCCGCTGTGTTCAGCAACTTCTCCCCGTCTGCTCTGCCTCAGAGCCACACTGTCCCTATTCCCTAGTTCTCCCTCAATGCTCTCACCTTCTGATCTATTGCTCCCGTGCCCACCCCCCTGCCATACTAGTTTAAACCCTCCCGTTATGACCACCAGTTGGAGAACCAGCAAGAAACTTGGGTTGCCTCTTTTTGGAAGGGTTCATATTAAGTGCCAATTACACATTTATCTGGGCCACAGCAGGTCTGCCCTGAGAGCAAGGACCTCGGGAGCTCGAGCCTTGCCTGCCTGAGGCCGGCAACTTTCCATTGCTCGGCAACACCACCAGGGAGCCAATAGATGATGCCAACCAAGGTTCATAATCAGCGATGGATGGTAGGTGGGGGAATCACAGGGTATGAGTCGACTAGGGCGTTGACTGTAAGGGCAGGGAGGTCGCTTGCTGTGGACTCTTTGAGCGCCTCAGGTGGAGGAACACCCCTGGAAGCCTGCAAGCAAACATAACAGGGTTTCAACCTTCCCACATGATGAATCCACTGGGGGGGGGGGATACCAGCATCAGCAGTATGAGACCCTTAAGCAGGCATTAAATCGCCACTTAAGAGCCTCAATTGACAGCAGGGTGGGAAGGCTGTCCGCTGGCCTTTCCGCCATCGACTTCTTTGGGGCAGAAGCAGAAATATGGCAGGAGACCCCCCCCCCCCCCACCCCCACACACACACACCCCACACCCTCCCTCCCCCACCTCACCCCAACCTGATTAAACGTTCCCACCATGAAACCTGCCAGGGGGAAGGGTATTGAATTCTGCCCTTGGAGTGAACGACATCTCATAAATATTCTTCCAGGTTAAGTCTTCATTAGGTAATCCAGTGGTCTGAATCAGAATCTATTCTCTTACCTTCTTTGCTCCTGATAGTCTATGAATATTTTAATATCACAGACAGAGATTTTACAGTGAGGCCGCACAGAACTGCATAAATGAAATAAATATTAGAAATGTTAATGAAGCGCAAATCAATCAAATGCAGGCGCACGGGGTTAGTGACGGAGCCTTCCTACTGAACTTCTGTGTTCAGGGAAAAATACCTCTGAAGAGTTTTCAGAGATTACTGCTGAAGAAATACAATTACATTTAGCACAGCCCAAACTCATACTTCCATCATTTCCTTCCCTTGCAAAAAAAAAGAATTCCTCCCAATTGAAACTCAGCCAGGTCGGTATCATCCATCTTCTCTTTGTGACTGAACAATTTCTGAACGGTTCAGCTGGTTGAAATTTACTGCGAGGTTATTCTGTGGCTGTCTCCGTAACGTTAATGGTGATGAAACACACTTTGCTTTTGAATTTTCAGCTGTACATCATTACGCTGTCAATGTAAAATCGCCCATTTTCTAGCATCTTCCTTGTTTCCCATTCAGTAAAACCTGATATAGTAATATAATTATCTGTACTGAATCCTGAAAACAGGAACAAAGGGCGGAGGATCTCCCATCCCTGAGTGGTTGCAGCACTGCCCAGTAAGGTGGCAATTTTTCTTTTTCTGCCTATGTTTCTGAGGTCAGTTAGAGTGCTTCATTACCCCAAAATGACAACCTAAAAGATTGCTGTTCCATGATATAAGCCTGCAACTTACAAATCAGCTGCCACATATATACCCCATTCTAAATCTACAACTGCCACATACCTCCCCTTCTCTGACACCCTGAATTGCCCTCTGATGTTGTCCTTGATAAGGAAGGAGGAAGTGAGAGTGACGTTTGGTTATCACAATTTGCACGCACCCCATGTTTCTTTGCAAGGGTTTTTGAAGGGGATTGAAGAAAGACTTCCAGATCAAGACTGGAAGTATAAAGTGCCCTGAATTGCCTCATGATGATTCATCAGAACTGCACTGTATAACTAATAGGTTTATAAGGTTGTTATGCTTTTGGACTGTATCTTTAATTCAGGGTAAAAATTGAGGGTGGGTCACGTGACCTGATTTGAAGTCTACCTGACAACAGGCCTGCGTGAGAGGAATCTTAAAGATTAAAGAAAGACCCAGATTGTTTTGCTTGATAGAAAATGTAAAGTGTTCACTCTTGGAGTAAATGGTGGCAGCATTTTTGGTTACAGTGATTAGGATGCTAGTCTAGAGAATCCCAGAAGGTTTGCAAATGTTGGTTGTGAAGTTATGTTTTGAACTGTCTATTTACTACCAAGATGAAAGATAATGGGGGGAGGGGGTCTCAAGGATAGTTAATCAGCATTTCTATCTGGCCGGTCGGCGAGCCCCCCCCCGGCGATTCTCCGGCCCGCGATGGGCCGATGTCCCGCTGCTGGAATGCCTGTCCCGCCGGCGAGAATCAAACCACCTCTCTTCCTGGCGGGGCTAGGCGGCGCGGGCGGGCTCCAGGGTCCTGGGGGGGGCGCCGGACGATCTGGCCCCGGTGGCCTGGCACGCGATTGGGGCCCCTCCGATCCGTGTGCAGGCCTGTGCCGTGGGGGCACTCTTTTCCCTCCGCCTCGGCCACAGCCTTCACCATGGCCGACGCGGAAGAGATGCCACCCCGCGCATGCGCGGGGATGACATCAGCAGCCACGGACGCTCCCGCGCATGCGCGGACTTCGGCCGCCCGGCGAAGTCCTTTCGGCCGCGGCTGGTGTGGCGCCAAAGGCCTTTCCCGCTGGTTGATGGCGCGCCCACCACTCCGGCGCGTACCTAGCCCCTCACGGTGAGGGCTTGGCCCCTAAAGGCGCGGCTCCGCACCTTTGGGGCGGCCCGACGTCAGAGTGGTTCACGCCACTCCATCCCGCCGGGACCCCCCCGCCCCGCCGGGTAGGGGAGAATCCCGCCCCTTATCCCTATTTATTCTTCCACTGTAGCCATCTCTAAGCACGATAGAATCCCAGTTGGAACTGAAACAAGCCCCCACACATACCTTTTCGCAATATGAATCTAGCTATAGGTCCCTTCGAGGCACAGAAACATTAAATTAAACACACCTAAAACTATGCTTATTTCTAATGTTTACCCATACAAACTACCTTTCGTTTTCCGAACAATACACAGATAAGAAAGTAGTTGCTAGGAGACCTACATACTTAAGATGCTAGGCCTTCGGTGGGATACAGTATGATAATTTATAAACAATGAAAAACATAACATATAAGAAGAAGGAACAATAAAAAAAGAAATCATGTAAGACAAAGTTAGAAAGGTAATTAGGACAATTAATTCACAGTTCAACGTGAAATCATTTTGGTGAGACACGGTTGTGAATAAATGCAGCTCAAGGCAGTCATCTAGTATGAAGGTGGAACTTGTTGCCTTCAAACATGTAGCACAGTGGTTAGCACTATTTCTTCCTAGCGCCAGGGACCCGGGTTCGATTCCCGGCTTGGGTCACTGTCTGCACGTTCTCCCTATGTCTGCGCGGGCTTCCTCCGGGTGCTCCGGTTTCCTCCCACAAGTCCCGAAAGACGTGCTTGTTTGGTGAATTGGACATTCTGAATTCTCCCTCAGTGCATCTGAACAGGCGTCAACGAGGGGATTTTCACAGTAACTTCATTGCAGTTTTAATGTAAGCCACGATTAGTATTATTATTATTGAACAACCTTCTGAATAATCGGAAGACCTCCTGTCATAATGGTGACTCACAAATTGCAAGTCTGATCAGCTTGGACCTCTTGGGGGGAAGGGGTACTATTGATTCCTTGTCCTTTAACGTAGAACAGTGTATATGGACAATACTATTTATGCAGAATAAAGTTAGTTGTTTAAAACCACCTATGTCTCAGTCATGTGGAGATGATTGTTGTCGGAACAGTCCTTTGATATTACAGTAACCACAGGAACTTCACTAATAGCTCCAGTGAGGATGTTAATTCCATTCAAGTTAGGTTGTTTGGATGCAAGATGTTAATGGATAAATTAAGTTAATCAGGAATGTACTTTATTTCCAGAACTGCGGAATTTACATTTAATTAATCACTGAATTATATATCCCTACAGTGCAGAAGGAGGCCAGTTGGCCTGTTGCATCTGCACCGACTCTTCAAAAGACCACCTGCCCTATTCCTGAAACCCCTCCCAACCTTCGTTGGAAACTAGGTCTATTCATGCTCTAATATGATAGCACAGTATGGCGATAAGTCATGAGTTCATTCTTGATTCTCCATACAGCAAGATCAATTCTAGTCCTGCTGTTAGGGTGGACACTGAGTAACAGATGCTATACTGTGAGCAGGAAAATGCACCCCACATGAAAAAAAGGGCTGAATTTTGCAGTGGGCTTTGCGACTCCAACACTGGGAATAAAATGGGGGACCTGAGTCCGCACTTGCCGAAAAGAGATAGATAGAGCAATCTTGCCAGAGTTGGCTCCCTAATTGGCTGTCCCCAAGCTTCCTTCCAATGAAGGAGAATGGGCAGGCTCTTGATGCAACCGGCCCAATCAGAGGCCTGCAGCCTTGGCAGCTCCACTCCCATTGCTGAAGCAGGTTGGGTATATGAGGGAACCTGAAGGTGGAGGTGTGTTCACTTGCACATCATTGAATGCAAAACCAGTCTGGGCTGAAGCCGAGTGGAGGGGAAACCCCTTCTCTGGATCGGTCAAGGCCCTGGCCATGACCATTTATAAATGCAGCCCTTTCTCTGCGGTCTGGAGCCTCTGACTCTGGTCAGCCATAGGAAGGCGACCTCCATTGAGCTGGCTGCCTCGGCACGCAGCAGGGTGAGGTGGCGAGGGGCACTGCTCCACCAGCAAAATGGCAGCAAGCCTGAAAAAGGAGACCCAAATTGAGGCCTGAATAATTACAAATTGGTGTCCACATGCACGGAGTAGGCATGCAATCAATTTTGCGGCCCACCCCTGGGAATGTACCCTGGAAGCGTCAGGGAGCCATTCTGACATGGCTCCCCACTATTTCCCGGGCCTTGTCCTGTCTAGCAGCCCCCACCCTCCCTCCCCGCCTCTCCAAACCTGTCACCACAGGACTGGGAAATCTCAGCCAAAACGGACAATTGTGATTAAGGACATATTAGCCTATATAATAAAACCCAGCTAATGCAGGAGGTTGACCCATTACGGTGGGATGTTTGCCCAATACACCAGTATTCATTATGGCCAGCTAGATGTAAATGTTATATATTTAAAAGGGAATAAGAAAAAGATAGAAGACAGTTAAAATGTTCATTATAAAGTAGGTCAGAAGGCTGTGCATTTCTGTTCCACCTCATTGTGTTTTCTTCCTAAGCACAAGAAACAATATTAATAATCACTCTGGTCTTCATAAATGTTATTTTCAAAAATGTCGAAACTCCCCTGAAGCACAAAGACAGGCCAAAGGAGTAATTGAAGTTCACACTAATCACAGTTGTTGAAAACACAATAGTTATTTCCATGAAATAATCAAAATTCTCTGAATTGTACCATACCTTAGCTGATAGGGTCTCACGGGATTGTATACTGGCCGAGCAAGCTGGACGCTGAGGATAAGACCATTAGTTTCTTATTGGCATGAAATCTTTTACTTTAGGAAATATGTATAACTTCCACAGTTCCCAAGTTGCGTGTTAGAATTGGGTTTGTGGATCTGGATTGGCTTTCACAGAAACACGGGATTCTCCGATCCTGAGACTAAGCGTTGATGCCGGGGCAGGATTCATGGAGTTCCACAACAGAAAAACTGGCCCTTTGCCTGGACCGATTCAACGACTGTTCAGGGGCTCGCACTGGCACCACGTGGAACACAATTAATTCCAATGGGAAATGGTGCAGGATTCACTGGATCCTTGATTGCCACTCAGGAGGCTGACAAGCTGCACCCCACACACACAATCTCAGCCTACAGGATGACAGCAAGACGTGCAGCCCCATGTTTTATGGACGCCAAGCTCGAGACCCTCCTGGACGCAATGGAGAAGAGGCAGGGCACACTGTACTCCGGCCTGGGAAGGAAGCTGCCAGCCGGCGCCGTTCACCGTGCCTGGGCCCAGGTGGCCGAGGTGGTCAGCGCCGTGGGCAACACCGTCTGGACCGGCCAGCACTGCAGGAAAAAACTGCACAACCTCCTCATGGGTGGCCAGAGTGAGTAGGAGGCACTGTGCCCCTGGCACCAACCCCTGTCCCACCCATCCTCACCCGGAGGGCAGCCAAGCCCCCACCCTGCACCCCATGCCGGCACCCATATCGGCCGCCATGGCCGGGTCCCCTGGCCACTGAGGGCACCAGCTACCCACCGCCTGGGCTGCATGTGTCGGACTGGCTAACACTCTGCATTTTCTGTTTACCCTCCCCCAAGGAGAAGGCCGCCCATTACCATCAGGAGCGGGAGAAAATTGGAGGTGGACCGCCAGACCTGTGTCCCCTCGCCGCAGTGGGTCCTGGATGTCTTTGGTGGGCCTGAGGAAAGGGACGTCGCTGTGGTGGAGACCAGTTGCGGGAGAGGAAGAGAGGCCTGCTGAATTGCGGTTCCCGTGCCACGTGTGTCAACCCCCCCCCCCCCAACACCACCCTCACCCCCATGCCACCCTCACCCCAACATCACCATAATTCCCACACCACCCTCACCCCCACATCACCCACACACCACCTTCACCCTCACACCACCCTCCGGTTGCACCCCCGTACCATGGAGTAGCCCGTGGATCCCAAGGTCAGAGGCCAACCAACTAATATATTGCATTGTCCAATCCTCTTAAGGCGGTCAGTTTGGTTTGAGATTATGACAAGCACCCTTCATCAGTTCAGCGATTTCCTTCTGATAAGGCAAAGCTTCATTCAAAAGATCACAAGTTGAGCTCTTTGCAAGGAATCTAGTGCCACAGCTACAGATTGATTGATTTTGATTTTGACAACGTGTTAATACATTACCACATAGGGGGCCTTTTGGTCAAATGAAGATGTATGGCATTAAATAGAATGTGGCAACATAGGACAGGACATTCCCTGAAGGATAGAAAACAAAATAATAGTCCAGGTATGATTTTCAGAATCAATGGTGTAAACGCTCCAAGGCTTTGTGCTGGGATAATTGTTTTTCTCAATATATCTCAATAACCTGGAATCTTGGTGACACATATCATTTTTTTGAGACTGACACAAAAATAGAGATAATGGTTAACTGCAAATACAATATAAGGATCTTCAGGAGTCATAGGTAATGGCAGATAGATAGCCAACAATATTAAAGTGGAAAACGTGAGGTGGCACATTTTGGAAAAATTGAGAGAGGAGGTGCGTACTTAAAAGGTAAACTTTTCAATGACTGGAGAAACTAAGGGCCAGACATTTGTCTGTTTCTATTTTTCATAGATTTCATAGAATTTACAGTGCAGAAGGAGGCCACTCGGCCCATCGAGTCTGCACCGGCTCTTTGAAAGAGCACGCTAACCAAGCCCACACATCCCCATAACCCAGTAACCCCACCCAACACTAAGGGCAATTTTGGACACTAAGGGTAATTTATCATGGCCAATCCACCTAACCTGCACATCTTTGGACTGTGGGAGGAAACCGGAGCACCCGGAGGAAACCCACGCACACACGGGGAGGATGGGCAGACTCCGCACAGACAGTGACCCAAGCCGGAATCGAACCTGGGACCCTGGAGCTGTGAAGCAATTGTGCTATCCACAATGCTACCGTGCTGCCCGTTTTGGGTGGGGGGTTTCACAATTGGCGACTTGCCTGCACCCGTTCCTGTTGAGGCAGGTAGCACATCAACTTTGTGCTGTCTCCTTATTTGCGTGACTTCAGCTTTCGGCCTAACACGACCCACACTGCTGGTTGCATGCACAAAAGAAAGCCTCGTAGCATGTGAGGCCAATGTGAGTTGCAGCTGGCCACTACCTCTTAAAGGAAGTGTGTTCCTCCGAAAGGGAAGTTCATTGAATCACAGGAGATGGCTGTTGAATGGTATTACTGCCTTTCAGCACAAGGGAAATGGAGCACAAAGGCAGAGCGAGGACTCCCAGGCTTAGTGATGTTTTAGGCCTTGTCATATTGGTGGACAGATGGGAGGGGGAGGGTGAGGTCATGTTTCCACAGATGACCAAGATGCCCTGAAGGAGAATCCTCCAAAGAGAATGGGAGAAGGGAAATCGATGCTGGAGTCTAGCCCTGGGAACCAGTTAATAGTGGCAAAAGACGTTTAATGACTTCACAGGATAACTCCTGCCTGACAAACCGCCAGCCTTTCACAGCTTCCCTCCACAGCTTCCAACCTCATAATGTCCCAACCCGGACAGCCCGCTTCTACCTCCTCCCCAAAATCCACAAACAGGACTGTCCCCGTAGACCCATCATGGCAGCCTGTTCCTGCCCCACCAAATTAATTTCTTCCAATCTTGACTCCATATTCTCTCCTCTTGTAAAGTCCCTTCCCACCTACATTCGCGATTCCTCCAAATCCCGACATCATATCAACAACTTTCAGTTCGCCCGGAGATCCTCCTCTTCACCATGGATGTCCAATCCCTCTATACCTCCATTCCCCTTATAGAATGGTCTGAGTGCTCTCTTCTTCTTCCTCGAACAGAGGCCCGAACAATCCACATCTACCACCCCTCTCCTCCGTCTGGCTGAACTTGTCCTCTCACTCAACAATTTCTCCTTTAACATGTCCCATTTCCTCCAAACCAAAGATGTGGCTATGGGTACCTGCATGGGTCGCAAACCTGCAGGGGCTGGTTTAGCACAGGGCTACATCGCTGGCTTTTAAAGCAGACCAAGGCAGGCCAGCAGCATGGTTCAATTCCCGTACCAGCCTCCCCAAACAGGTGCCGGGATGTGGCGACTAGGGGCTTTTCACAGTAACTTCATTTGAAGCCTACTTGTGACAATAAGCGATTTTCATTTCATTTCATTTTGCTTGTATCTTTATGGGGTACGTGGAACATTCCTTGTTCCAGTCCTACTCCAGCCCCGTCCCAGAACTCTTTTGTCAGCACATCGACGACTATTTTGGTGCCGCTTCATGTTCCTGTCTGGACCTGGAAAAATGTATTAATTTTGCTTCCATTTCCCAACCCTTTATCACCTTCACAAGGTCCATCTCCAACACCTCCCTTCCCTTCCTTGACCTTTCTATTTCAATTTCTGGGGATAGACTGACCATTATTATCCATTACAAACCCGCCGACTCCCAAAACTACCTCGCCTATAGCTCTTCACACCCCACATCCTGTAAGGACTCCATCTCATTCTCCCAGTTTCTTCGCCCCCATCTCATTATGCCACTTTCCAAAACAGTGCTGCTGACTTCATTCTTCCTGAAACTTGGTTTCCCACCCACCGTGGTCGACAGTACTCTCAATCCATCTCCCGCACCTCTGCCCTCACCCCCTCTCATCCCTCCCAGAACCAGGATAGGGTCCCCCTTGTCCTCACTTTTCACCCCACCAGCCTCTGCTTTCAAAGGATCATCCTCCGCCAGTTCCGCCAACTCCGCCAGTTCCGCCAGCTCCACCCCCAACTGCTCACCCTCTTCCCACGGCACTTTCCCATGCAATCACAGAAGGTGTAAGTCCTGCCCCTTTACCTCCTCCCTGCTCACCATCTCAGTCCCTCAACACTCTTTTCAAGTGAGGCAGTGCTTCACATGCACCTCCTTCAATCTGGTCTGTTGCATTTGCTGCTCCCAGTGCGGTCCACTCTGCATTGGGTAGTCTAAACCCAGACTGGGTGACTACTTTGCAGAACACCTCTAGTCTGTCACAAACAGCACCCAGGCCTTCCTGTCATTTGCCATGTCAACTCACCATCCTGCTCTCTCCACATGTCCGTCCTTGGCCTGCTGCAATGTTCCAGTGAAGCCCAGTGCAAACTGGATGAACAACACCTCACCTTCCGAATTGGCAGGTTACAGCCATCTGGACTTAACATCGAGTTCAATAACTTCAGACTGTGAACTCTCTCCTACATCTTCACCCCATTTTTATTTCTATCAATTTATTTTCATTTCTTCCATCGATCGGTTTTTCCCTCACCATTGTTCCCCCTCCCCCATTCCCTTGGGCCAACTGTTCCTAGTTGCCCTTTGACACACTGCTCACCTTTGTTCTGCCATTCACACATTCTAATCTCTTTATGTGCCACTTTCAGCATCGCCTTTGTCTTTCAGTCCCCGATATCTGTGCTCCAACAGATTACTCGGATTGGTGAGGTGTTGCCCTTATGCGAGTGGCATTGGCACATTGTACATACACTGTCCTCACATGATTGGGTGGTGGAGAATGGTCTTTGTTCCCAGGCAGCTTCTCATTAACCATGGAAACCGGGAGATAATGGGCACAGCTGGCAGGGACAGGATGAATGCATTGTGGCCGCTTTCAGGACAGCAGACATTTACAGATCTGGGACGAAATTCTCCGGAAACGGAGATGTCCACCGACTGGAGCCCAAAACGGCGCAAATCAGACGGGCATCGCGCCGTCCCAAAGGTGCGGAATGCTCCGCATCTTTGGGGGCCGAGCCCCAACCTTAAGGGGCTAGGTCGGCGCCGGACGGATTTCCGCCCCGCCAGCTGGCGGAAAAGGCCTTTGGTGCCCCGCCAGCTGGCGCGGAAATGACATCTCCGGGCGGCGCATGCGCAGGAGCGTCAGCGGCCGCTGACAGCTTCCCACGCTTGCGCAGTGGAGGGAGTCTATTCTGCCTCCGCCATGGTGGAGACCGTGGCGGAGGCGGAAGGGAAAGAGTGCCCCCACGGCACAGGCCCGCCCGCGGATCGGTGGGCCCCGATCGCGGGCCAGGCCACCGTGGGTGCACCTCCCGGGGCCAGATCGCCCCGCGCCCCCCCCCCAGGACCCCGGAGCCCGCCTGCGCCACCTTGTCCCCGCCGGTAAGGTAGGTGGTTTAATTTACGCCGGCGGGACAGGCATTTTAGCGCCGGGACTTTGGCTCATCCGGGCCGGAGAATCGCGCGGGGGGGCCCGCCAACCGGCGCGGCCCGATTCCCGCCCCTGCCGAATCTCCGGTGCCGGAGACTTCGGGGGTGGGATTCACGCCAGCCCCCGGCGATTCTCCGACCCGGCGGGGGGTCGGAGAATCTCGCCCATGATGTGGGAGTGATTTCACACCAGCTACATGTTTATAGAAAGGTAACCCAATTCCTGAAATCCTTCCTGTTGTCATGGGAACTGCACAGTAGAGTTGATGGTACTCTGCATCATTAGGAATCCCAATATCCTGGCTCAGTCATGTTTCTTCATGTCTCTGCTAAGGGAGATAATGATGTATTCACCTCCTCTTCTGGAACAGATGGCTCGGTGACCTCCCAGATGCTCCGATGGATGGTACAATGGGATAAAGAGATATTTAGATGCAGGGCCAGCAGGACGGCCTTCCAGACCGTCCCGTTCTCCCTCTCCACCTGCCTGTTTCCCCGGGGGAAAGACCAGATGCTTAAAAATTCAATGTCAATGTGACCGTGGCAACCCTCAGTAGCACCGCCTTCGCATTGTTGCGATGCTCCAAATCGGGCTGTGGGAGGTGGCACAATTCAGTGACCACCCGTTTACTGACTCTGCGTCACCTCAGGCATTGCTCCTGGGGCTTGGAGAGGCAAAAGTGTCCCCAAAACTCCTTGGTTGTGTTCTGGGCCATGGTTTAGAGAACTCCAAAGTGTATCATGGAGTTCACCTGACCCACAACTTTTAATAGATTGTGGTATGGGGCGCACACGGCCCACTCTACAGGTGTGGTACAGCAGAAATGGAAAAGTATTTTTTAAAGCAAAACAATGTTTATTCTATGAACTCAAGTTAACCTTTTTAAAACATCCAGTGAACATCTTAGCAACCATTAATTCAAATACAACCCCTAAAGAATACAACATTAAGTAATCCTTTCAGCTTTCCTTTTAACATCCATAAGACTTAAAAACACCTTTTTACAGAAAGACATCAGGTTTAACTTCACTACTGAGAACAGTTACCACGGTGAAATCAGCAAACGGACACTCATAAGCTTGCAGAGATTCACACACATCCTGCTGTGATTGCAGCTTCTCCAAAATTAAAATGAAACCAAACCCACCCTGCAACAAGAAAGCCTAAAGCAAAAGTAAAAAGCTGACAGACAACCCAGCTCCACCCACTTTCTGACATCACTGCTGTAATAAACACCCAGGTACTCTCACTACAGATATTTATATACACACCAATTTATAAACACCCATTTCTTAAAGGTACTCTCACATGACAGTTGGTGGAAAATCCTTCTCCTCCTTCCACTTTGCAGAGCTTCCCGCCTCTGCTCTATTTCATGCCATGTTTCAGATCAAGGGTCACTGCAATTTACAGCCCTTTAAACTAAACCCTGTGTCCCCAAAGAGCACCAGCTCTTCAAATCATCTCCAAAACTACAGCAGGATATTTCCACAAACTAAACTCAGCCATAGCATCTTACCTGTAAAATTGGGTCTTATGCTAGTGAGACGTCCTCTTGTGCTGCTGAATACTTGTTCAGCTAGGAGTGATGGATAGAGACATTTTTTGGACAAGTGCAGATGCAATTCCCGAATCTAACATCAGGTGCTGAGATCTTTAGTAATGGGGGTTAATTCTAACTGTGAATATGCTGATTATACACCGGACATGATCTACTGGCCATGTGACACTGAAACGGCAAAGCGGCGGGAGATCCCTCTTCCGGGATCTACGCCTCGCAAGACGTCGTGATGTGAATCCCGCCTGTAGCCATCTCAGATGGCCACCTGCAAAGCACCATGGGAATTATGGCCAACCCAGGACTCAGACAGACTCAGAGCTTGTGTGTGTATTTGCAACCCAGATAACTAGATGCGATCGAAACCCCCACTCGTTTGCATTCTAATGGCCCATTTCCCCAGAACAATAGGACTGCACTCAAGAAACCGATACAGCCACAGACTGATCGGCGCCACTCCCTTTACTCAGAGAGCCCAACCGCCAAGGTCAATGACCGCTCAGAACACGCCCAGCCATCAAGGCACCCGCCCCTTTATTGGTCAAAATCGAAGGCAGTGATCGAAGCCTGTCGAATTATTGGGTCCAAGTTAAGGAGCACCCCAAAGAGTGCGAAATCCCAGAGGGATAAGAAGAGACACAGCCATGTGCTCCGTCTCCCTTGGACCTGGCCTATGCCACCCCAACTGCAGCATAACGACCAGACAGACAAGTTCAAGACCAACGATCGCTACCTGACAGATGAGCCCAGCAGAAACAGAGCCACTTCTTCCACCCAGCCACGCAAGATCTGGACAAAGGCCTTGTCCATCTGCATAGAGCCGGTTGCCCTGAAGTTAAGTATAGGTTATTGTAGTTGTTAGGTGTAGTTTAACTTGTAGTGTTTTGTGTTGCATGTCGAAGTAATCCTTGTATATAAATAAACCATCTTTGAACTTGAACTGACTAACTGGTTGTGTGGTCCTTTGATCGATATCCGGTAAAGCCTTTTGGTGGTATCATTTGATACCTGGCGACTCTAAAGAGCATCATTATTAATTGGCAACATTAATTGGCGACTCCGGTGCCGATTGACAACACGCCCATTGTGGGCGGATCACATTTTAGCAAATCTCCATATTAGAGTGAGTCAGCTAGAGGTTTCATTGCCTATGTGTGACCTGGTGCCTTGAGACTTCATGAGATCCAGTGTCGATATTGAGGACTCTTAGGGTAACTCCCTCCTGAATGTATACCACTGTGCTGCCGCCTCTGCTGGGGCAGGGCATATCCAGGGGTGGTGATATGGTGTCTGGGATGTTACTTGTAAAGTATGATTCAATGGGACTATGTCAGGCTGTGCGTGATTCTTGAACAAGGCCACAAATGTTAATAAGGAGAACTTTTCAAGGCTGGGATTGCCATTGTCCTTTCTGGTAACTAGGTTGATGCCAGATAGACCGTCCAGTATTTATCCTTCTTGACTGTGTAGCAGTTTGATACAACTGAGTGGCTTATTAATCTATTACCAATGAGCTATTGTGTCAGCTGTTATGACAAGACAATTCCCTTACTGATTAAAAATCTATCTATCACAGCCTTGAACATACTTAACAACCCAACCTCTACAGCTCTCCGCGGTAAAGAATTCCACAGATTCACTACCCTCTGAGAGAAGAAATTAATCTTTATCTCGGTCTGAAATGGCAGAGACTTTACTCTGAGATTATGCTCTCTGGTCCTAGGCTCTCCCACAATCTTTCAGCATCTATCCTGCCAAGTGCCCTGAGAATCCGATATGTCTCAATAAGATTTCAAGCGAATACTGATATCACCTTACATTTTAGCTCACTATGACAAAGAACTGCCCACTATAACCTCTGCAGATGCATCTTCTGCAGGATTTGGAGCTGTATTCTTTCAGATACAGATGGATGAAAAATGTAGACCAGTTTGCTACGCATCCCATGCATTGACTGAGACTGAACAGATATGTGCAGTGAGAGAGAAAGAAGCATTAGCTGCTACATGGGCTTGTAAACAAATTGCAGATTATGTTATTGGTCTCCAATTCAAGTTAGAGATTGGACACAAACCCATAGTGACACTCTTAAATTCAAAGGAGTTAACAAAATCCTCCCATGAGTCCGGTGATTCAGACTAAGGATGATGAAGTTTGAGTATCTTCCAGGGAAACAGCAGTCTACAGCAGATGCTTTGTCCCAGTGGCAAGACCGGCACAAGGTGATGTAGCCCCTTGCTAAATAGAAACCTTTACAGCAACCACAATTATAACTCTGCCAACAATAACACTGCAACTAAATAAAATCAGAAATGCACAGAAAGTTGGTGAAGCATGTGCTCAGGCCAGTGAACATTGCATCAAAGGATGGTCATTGTACATTCCGTATAATCCCATTCTCGACAGTGCTATAAACAGAGAGGACATCTCAGTATGGTTGATGATTCACTCATCTACAATGAGAGTGTTGTCATTCCAAGGGTTCTGAGACTTGATTCCACCGAGGGCACTTGGTGATCATAAAATGTCGAGCAAGATATTCTAATTGGTTGTCAAGACTCTCAAAGTTGTTGGAAGAGATGACATCAAACTGTATTACTTGTACTATTCATCATCAGGAGACAAGAGAACGATGGATGTCATTTTCCTTCCATCAAGGCCATGGGAAGGCCTTGGGATGAACCTCTTTGCACTCAGAAGTAAAATGATCTTCATCATAGCAAACTCAAGATGGATAGGAGTTAAACAACCGCAAGGACACATTTCTGAAGGAGTGATTACAGTGCTGCAGGAGAAATTTAAAATATATGAAATCCGAGACCTTATAATTTCAGACCGCAGTTTGCAAATGAATACTTTCAAAGAATGGATTTGTCCAGACTACCAGCTCACCAAGACATCCTCAGGCCAAGGCTGAAGCTGAAAGAGGCAAGTGTATAGTGAAAGCATTGCTAAAGAAGCGCAACGGCAGCCAATTTGCACTTCGGAGCTGTCGTTCAACTGCACTCCAAAATGGTTCAGCACCGTGCGAATGCCTCGTGAGAGGAAAATCTGAGAACCCAACTCCCTACTCTCACACCCTTACTGATGCCATGAATACTTGGACAAAGTGAGAGGAAGAGGATGAACATCGTTCCAGTCAAATGTAGAACTATGACCAACGTCAGCAAACACACAACCTACCAGACCTCCAACCAGGAGCACAGGTTTGAATCCAAGCCCAAGTTCAACAAGTAGTTGAACAGACGCTAAATCCAAGGCCCTAACTTATTCAAACAGAAAACGGCATCGTGTGATGTGCACCAGCTGCCACACAGAAGCAAACTCCTGCATAGACGAAGCCACCATCTGCACAATTGAACAGACCCCAGATGTGCTACGTGACATGATATGTGACACGGGGATGTAAAGGGTTAACAAGTTAATGATAATGCACTTTGGTGGCGGCTATGAGGGAGTAGGTCGCACATTTGGTGGCTCCCGTTTCGGTCGGACTTTTGGACCCTTTTCCCCCAACCTTTTTGCACTTTTGACTGCAGAAGGTTGCGTGTTTTGGGCAGCACGGGAGCATTGTGGTTAGCACGATTGCTTCACAGCTCCAGGGTCCCAGGTTTGATTCCCGGGTTGGGTCACTGTCTGTGCGGAGTCTGCACGTTCTCCCCGTGTGCGCGTGGGTTTCCTCCGGGTGCTCCGGTTTCTTCCCACAGTCCAAAGATGTGCAGGTTAGTGGATTGGCTATGCTAAATTGCCCTTAGTGTCCAAAATTGCCCTTAGTGTTGGGTGGGGTTACTGAGTTATGGGGATGAAGTGGAGGTGTGGGCTTGGGTAGGGTGCTCTTTCCAAGAGCTGGTGCAGACTCAATGGGCTGAATGGCCTCCTTCTGCACTGTAAATTCTATGTAACTTCTATGAACTGGAAAGCAATTGTACTCAGGCACTGAACCCATACAGAGTTGTATGGACGTAAACAGCGGAAGAAGTGGTCAAACAAGGGCACGGTGGAGGCTGTGAGAGAGACCAATATGGCCGATGTCCAGAGCAAGGCGCTGACAGCCCAGCCTACAATGGAGCAGCTGCTGCAGGCCATGCTGGAGGGCTTTTTAGCTCTGAAGCGCGATAATTTGGAGCCGCTCCAGAAGTCGATGGACCGATTGGAAAAAAGGCTGGATGATCAGACTGAGAAGCTCCAGAAGCTGGAGAAGACGGTGGAGGAGCAGGCAGACTTTCAAACGCTGGCGGAGGTGGAGATTCAGAGGCTGAGGGATCAGCAAAAAATGCTCCTGGAAAGGCTGGAGGACCTGGACAACAGATCTCGCCGACAGAATGTAAGAATTGTTGGCCTCCCGGAGCGGCCTGAGGGGCTGGATGCCGCCGCTTATGTGGAGGGCATGTTTCAGAAGCTGCCGGGGAACGAGGTGTTCCCTCGCCTGCCAGTGGTGGACAGGGCACACAGGGTGCAGGTGAGGCAGCCGCGACGAGGGGGTCCCGCACGAGCGATGGTGGTCCGGTTCCACAGGTACCTGGACAAGGAGCGGGTTCGACAATGGGCCAAGTGCACAGGAAGCTGTACCTGGGACAATAGCACCTCAAAACCTGAGCACTGAGGTGGCCAGGAGGAGGGGAGGCTACAGGCAGGTGAAGGAGATTTTGTACAAGAACAAGGTGAAATTCCGGCTGCTTTTTCCAACGCGACTGTGGGTTACGTATGAGAGCCAGCACCACTATTTTGAGGAACCCGAGGAGGCGATGGACTTTGTTAAGAAGCAAGGGCTGGCTCTGAGCTGAGGACTCTTGGACTCATGGTAGACCTTTTAAGTCTATTTTGTTTCTCTCTCGCTTTGAGAGATGCCTGCATGCTTGGGTCCATTCTTTTTGTTTTTTTGACCTTTTTAGGTTGATGTATTTTGGTTGCGATGTGTTTTTCTTGTTCTTTTTTGTGGTTTCCCTAAATGTTTCCTTGTTGGGTTGGAGGTTTGGTAGGGGGAAAAGAAAAAAGAAAATAGCTAAAAAGGTGTGGTTATGATGGGGGTTATGAGGGCCTGAGGAAGCGCGACAGATGGCTGAGGGGCTGGCCAAGGAAAGGGGATGGCTGATCATCAAAGGGGGGATGAAGTGCCCCCCAACCAGGCTGATCACCTGGAATGTTAGAGGGCTAAATGGGCCAGTGAAGGGGGCGTGTGTTCGCGCATTTGCGGGTTCTGAAGGCAGACGTAGTCATGCTGCAGGAGATGCACCTGAAAGTGGCAGACCAGGTTAGGCTGAGGAAGGGCTGGGTTAGTCAGGTCTTTCATTCCGGGCTCGACATTGAGACTAGGGGGGTCGTGATCCTGATTAATAAAAGGGCTCAATTTGAGGCGGAGGGTACAGTTGCGGACGGAGGCGGCAGATTTGTTATGGTTCGGGGTAAGCTCGAAGGGGTGAGAATAGTCTTGGTCAGTGTGTATGCCCCTAATTGGGATCATGGGTGGGGACTTTAACACAGTCCTGGACCCGAGCCTGGATCGGTTGTCTTCAAAAACGGGCAGGTTGCCAGCGATGGCAGAGGAACTGAGAGGGTTCATGGAGCAAATGGGGGGAGCTGGTCCGTGGAGATTTAGCCGGCCGTCGACGAGTGAATTTTCGTACTACTCCCACATCCATAAGTTGTATTCCCGAATTGATTTCTTTGTCATGAGTAGGGACTTGCTGTCCGGGATGGTGGGGGCAGAATATTCGGCAATTACCATATCGGACCATGCTCCACACTGGATAGACCTACGGATTTGTAAGACTCGCTTCCAGTGCCCACAGTGGAGGCTGGAAGCTGGATTGCTAGCGGACGAGGCGGTGTGTGAGAGACTCAGGAGATGCATGCAGATTTACCTGCAGGTGAACGATACTGGAGAAGTCTCAGCAGCAGTGCTCTGGGAGGCACTGAAGGCAGCGGTGAGAGGGGAGCTGATCTCAATCCGGGTCCATAGGGACAGGACAGACAGGGCAGAAACGGACCGACTGGTTCAGGAAATTTTACGGACGGACAGAAGCTACGCGGAGTCCCCGAGGCCAGAGTTACTCAGGAAACGACAGAGGCTGCAGGCCGAGTTCGGGGTGCTGACTACAGGCAAGGCTGTAGAGCAGCCTAGAAAGGCAAAAGGCGCGATATATGAGCATGGAGAGAAGGCCAGCAGAATGCTCGTGCAACAACTAAGGAAGAGAGAAGCGGCTAGGGAGATAGGAAGGATAGCGGATGGGGAGGGAAATCTGGTGCTGGACCCGACAGGGCTGAACAAGGTGTTTAGGGACTTTTATAGTAAGCTATACACTTCAGAACCCCCCAGGGGACCGGAGGGGATGAGACGATTCCTGGACGGACTGACCTTCCCAAGAATGGGAAGGGGGTTGGTAGATGGACTGGGGGCCCTGGTTGGGATCGAAGAAGTACTGGGGGGGTCATGCAGTCAGGTAAAGCCCTGGGCCCGGATGGGTATCCGGTAGAGTTTTACAAAACGTTTGCCGAGATAGTGGGGCCGGTGCTGGTCAGGGTTTTTAACGTGGCAAGAAACAGAGGGGTCCTACCCCCGACGATGTCGCAGGCCACTATTTTGCTTATTCTGAAACAGGATAAAGACCTGTGGGTTTTATAGGCCGATCTCTTTGATCAACGCAGACGCTAAGTTACTGGCCAAGATCTTGGCGACTAGAATTGAGGACTGTGTACCGGACGTAATTGCGGAGGACCAAACTGGGTTCGTAAAGGGGAGGCAACTGGCGGCCAATCTAAGAAGGCTGCCTAATGTGATCGTGAAGCCCCCGGAGAGCAGGGAGGCAGAGATAGTGGTAGCTATGGATGCGGAAAAGGCTTTTGACTGGGTCGAGTGGGACTATCTGTGGGAGGTGCTGGGACGGTTTGGGTTCGGGGAGGGATTCATTGACTGGGTTAGGCTGTTATACCAGGCCCCAGAGGCTAGTGTAAGGACGAACAGTACGACATCAGATTATTTCAGACTGCACCGCGGGACAAGACAGGGTTGCCCTCTCTCCCCACTGCTGTTCACGCTGGCCATAGAGCCGCTGGCAATTGCTCTGAGAGCTTCAAAGGACTGGAAGGGCTGGTCCGGGGGGGGGGGGAGTGGAACATAAAGTCTCGTTATACGCGGATGACCTTTTGTTATACGTAGCGGACCCAATGGCGGGGATGGACGGTATCATGGAGATCCTGAGGGAATTTGGCCGGTTTTCAGGATATAAATTGATCATGGCTAAGGGCAAGTTGTTCGTAATTCAGGCGAGGGGGCAGGAGAGTAGACTGAAGGGGTTGCCTTTCAGGCTGGTAGAGGAAAGCTTTAGATACTTGGGGATACAGGTGGCACGGGACTGGGGCAGGTTGCATAAGCTCAACCTGTCCCAATTGGTGGAACGAATGAGGGAGGAGGTTCGGAGTTGGGATGCGCTCCCGCTGTCACTAGCGGGGAGGGTGCAGACTGTCAAGATGACGATTCTCCCGAGATTCTTATTCATATTTGAGTGTCTCCCCATTTTCATCCCGAGGTCCTTCTTCAAGAGGCTGAATAACATTATCCTGGGATTTGCCTGGGCGGGGAAGTCCCCGCGGGTGAGGAAGGTGATGCTCGAAAGGAACAGAGGGGAGGGGGGCTGGCGTTGCTGAACTTTAGCAACTACTACTGGGCGGCCAACATAGCGATGATAAGGAAATGGATGGTGGGCACGGGGTCGGTCTGGGAGCGGATGAAGGCCGCTTCATGCGGGGGCACCAGTTTGCCGGCCCTGGTTACGGCATCTCTGCCGCTCCCGCCGGCATGGTACTCCACCAGTCCGATAGTGGTGGCGGCTCTGCGGATCTGGGGCCAGTGAAGGAGGCATATAGGGGAAGTGAGAGCGTCGGTGTGGACCCCAATCTGCGGCAATCACCGATTTGCCCCGGGGAACATGGACGGTGGGTATCGACTGTGGTGGAGGGCGGGGATTGTGAGGATGGGTGATTTGTTCCTGGAAGGGAGCTTTCCGAGCATGAGGGCGTTGGAGGAGAAGTTTGGGCTGGCGGGAGGGAATGACTTCAGATACTTACAGGTGCGGGATTTTGTGCGCAGGCTGGTGCCGCCCTTCCCACGCCTCCCGCCAAAGGGAAGGCAGGACAGGGTAGTTTCTAGGGGAGAGGTAGGTGAGGGTAGAGTCTCAGATATTTACAAAGAACTATCCAGATGATAGCATAGCCAATCCACTAACCTGCACATCTTTGGACTGTGGGAGCAAACCGCAGCACCCGGAGGAAACCCACGCACACACGGGGAGAACGTGCCGACTCCGCACAGACAGTGACCCAAGCCGGGAATCGAACCTGGGACCCTGGAGCTGTGAAGCAATTGTGCTAACCACCATGCTACCGTGCTGCTCATATATATATATATACATGATATATATATGACTGTTCTATGGTTCCCTCTAGTGGTAGAAGCATTATCATTAACTTTTTTTTTAATAAGCAATTTTATTGAGGTAATTTTTGCATATAAAATCTGTCAATTCTCCTTCTGTCCAGAAGAGTCTGAGAGATCACGCACAGGACTCAAATCCCCACTGTCCCCCAAAGGAGCAGAGGATCTGTTCGGGTAGAATTGCGCAACCGCTTCAGCAGGTTGTCCCTTGAAAAAAGAAATAAGTTAGAGACTTGGTGGGGAGATGTAGTACAGTGGAGAGAATCAGAGACTTGGGAAGATGTAATATAAGGGGTTAATTCGAATTGTGGATATGCTTATGGGACACAGTATAGTGATGCACTGTCTCATGATCTTCCGCTCTCTTGTACCAACTCGTAGTTAAGGCGACACAATAGCACAGTGGTTAGCACTGTTGCCTCACAGCAGCAGTGTGCCAGGTTCAATTCCTGGCTTGGGCCACTGTCTGTGCGGACTCTGCACGTTCTCCCCGTGTCTGGGTGGGTTTCCTCCGGGTGCTCCGGTTTCCTCCCACAAGTCCGAAAGACGTGTTGTTAGGTAATTTGGACATTCTGAATTCTCCCTCTGTGTACCCGAACAGGCGCCGGAATGTGGTGACAAGGGGCTTTTCACAGTAGCGTCATTGCAGTGTTAATGTAAGCCTACTTGTGACAATAATAAAGATTATTATTGTTATTATATAGTCACCATTTGAGATGTTTTAATAAAGTTCATGTTTTCCATCCTCAGCAAACTCTGTATATTCCACATTAGCATAACGAGACCAAGAATATATATTTTTAAAATATTTTTATTCTCCTCCTTTTTCACATTTTCTCCCAAATTTACACCCAACAATAAACAACAATCAGTAACGAATGTAATGTCAATCCCCATATCAATAACAACGATCCCATCCTCCCACCAAACCCCAGACATTAGCCCGCATGCCAACATAAACAAATGACAAAAACGAATCAGGAATCACCATAGTCACCATTAACACATACAGTCCCCCTCCCTCCAACCCTCCCAGCCGCCCCCCCCCTAATGTTCGATGTAATTCAATTCTCGAAAGTGCATAATGAATAATGCCCATGAATTGTAGAACCCCTCCATCCTTCCCCTCAGTTCAAATTTGACCTTCTCAAGAGTCAAGCATTCCAGCAGGTTCCCCCGCCACGCCAGGGCACAGGGTGGAGAGGTTGATCTCCACCCTAACAGGATCCGCCTTCAGCCGATCAACGAGGCGAAGGCTACAACATCTGCCTCCGCGCCTGTTTCCAACTCCGGCTGTTCTGAAACACCGAATGTGGCCTCCCGAGGGCCCGGGTCCAGTTTCACGTGCACCACTTTAGAGATTATCCTAAAAACCTCCTTCCAGTAAGAGTCCAAGAATATTATTGGAAAAATGTTTTACATCACATGCCATCACTCCTGTTGCTTCCAGCTCATATAGCATAGTGCCTTCCCAGAATGCTACACAGTGCAGATTGAGCCAGAAGTAGCCATTTTCTTGGTGATGGGTTTTTATAGCATGGGCAGCAGCATATCATTGCAGACCCTAATTTCGCAACCTATGAATCAGGGAACTCTCATCATTGAAAGTGGCAGGATAATTTGAGAAAACTGTGTTAAAAACAAGTTTAGGATTCTAGGTTTTATAATTGGGTGGCAGGAAGGGGGATTGTTGGAGGGCGGGCGGGTGACTACAAAAACAGCAGGTAACACTAAACCTGCACCTTCAGTTCCTAGACAATGAGAATATTCTGTCGAATTTTGGATGTCCTACTTTAAGAAGCACGAAGCGGCCTATGGTGGCGTGGAGACGTAAGGGACCTTTTTTCACAACAGAGAAAGTTAAGGGATTTTGAACACTTGTTCAAAATTATGACAAGTTTTGATCAGGTAAGTCAGCAAAACCTATTTCACTGACTGGTCAATCAATAACGAAAGAGCATAAATTAAATAAAACAACAGAAGTCCTGAAAATCCGAAACACAAACAGGTTGAAAACACATAACAGGTTAGTGGGGAGAACTGTCCACCATTTGTATCGATCTGTTGAGCTGTGTGGTCTGTCCAAGGTTAACCAAAAGGATGGCTTGACTTGAGAAGAGGCAGAGTTCAATAAGAAAATTGGAAAAAGACTTACGAAGATGGTACCTGAGCAGAAAGATTATATCAATCAGAAAAGATTGTTCGAGCTGACTTGATAGGGATCTTTAAAATTATTTCATGTTTTGAAATATGGAGGTAGCGAGGACGGTTCCACTTGCCCTTGGAGACCAGAACAAGATGCTATAAAATAGTTATTGAAAAATTCAATGGGAAATTCAGGAGAAACCTATCTACCCAGAGAATGGTTAGAAAGTGGAATTGACTATCACAGAGAGGAGCTGAGATGACGTGCATAGATACATTTAAGTGGGATGCATGATGCACGATCAATTGCACAAAGACTAAAGTTGGGTACAACTGTGGCTTTATTACAGTCAGATGCGTGGCCTCCTGCTGCAGCTGGTGAAATGGCAGGGCACTGGAGGTCATGCATATTTGTACAGTTCTCTGTGGGCGGAGCCAGCCGGCAGGAGCTACCAGCGCACCTGTAGTGCAGGTCCTACCTTATATCTCCTATTACAGTGGTTCTCCACAATACGGTAAACACATGTGGGATAAAGAAATAGGAGATATGGATTGGGTTTGCTGAAGAAGAGTGGGAGGTGAATGGTGTGGGATATGGACAGCAGCATTATTGACCTGTTGAGCAAAATGACCTGCGCTGTAAATGCTATAGAATATCGTGTCCATTAATAACCTTCAGGTTAAAGTCCAACAGGTTTGTTTCGATGTCACTAGCTTTCGGAGCGCTGCTCCTTCCTGAAGGAAGGTAGGTGTTGGAAGACTTCTTACTGATCTCACCCCAGTCCAACGCCGGCATCTCCACATCATTAATAACCTTGTAACCCCTCCCATCCCCCTATTTTTTATTACAAATAATTTAGTCTTTCTGAGTTTCAAAAATCAACAAAAGGATTGTAAATTTTAAAAAAAAATTTAGAGTATCCAATTTAAGGGGCAGTTAATTAATCCACCTAACCTGTACATCTTTGGGTTGTGGGGGTGAAGCCCACGCAGACACGGGGAGAATGTGCAAACTCCACACAAACAGTGACCCGGGGCTGGGATCGAACCTGGGTCCTCAGCACCGTAGGCAACAGTGCTAACCACCGCACCACTGAGTCGCCCTGTAAATTCTGCCACTAGGTCACACTTCAATGAACTTATTTCCTGACACCTCTGGGTTACCCCACCCACATCCCCCTGCAGGATGACTTCTACCCTGTGTCAGGAAACGCCTCTGGATAAGTCAGTCTCTTGGTTTTCTCGAAACCTCGCGAAGCAGTAATTATGTTTTGTTGCAATTTTTTCTCAGCAGCCCAGCTGTGATGAAGAATTTTGTGCCGGGAATTTCGATCAGTCACATTCCAGCGCTTTCTTCTTTCTGTATTTCTTAAAATTGCACACAGGTTATGGGGCATTCAAACCTCCCGCTGGCGTACGGTAAGTGAAACATTGCTCAGGTCAGCTCGAACAATCTTTTCTGATTGATATAATCTTTCTGCTCAGGTACCATCTTAGCAAGTCTTTTTTTCAATTTTCTTATTAAACTCTGCCCCTTCTCAAGTCATGCCATCCTTTCGGTTAACCTTGAATAGATGCTTGCCTGGCCAGGGAAAATACAGAGACAAGCAAATACCGATTATGGTCCAACATTCTACAACACCGTTATTACTTTAGCTGTTACATTTCAAACCTATGACACTGATAAATCAAAGTGTTCTGCTTTCATCTTTTGTTCCACTAGGTGGCAAGGTCGAATCGCAAAGCCAGTAGAGAAATAAGCAATATAAAAAAACTCTGAATGATGAAAATCTGAAGTAAACTAGAATACTCGAATTATGACCAAGGTTCTCGAGTCTGCTGTTTCTTTATCAGCTGCAGGTGGGATTTCGGATGCCGTACACTTCCAGCATTGTCAGAGAAAGGGGTGAAATCAATTTGGTGATTATAATGACGGTGAAGCTGTCAGCGTCCGCGGTCATCATTCTGTGAAACTGACAAACACTTCTCGTGAGTACATGTGCAGTTTAATGTGGAAATGCAGAGGTTGCTGTCAGTGATTCCTCCTTCCTCCCCAGGATGCACTTTTGGAAGTCTGCGCAAATGGAAATCAATCAGAAATGAAATGAAATGAAAATCGCTTATTGCCACAAGTAGGCGTCAAATGAAGTTACTGTGTAAAGCCCCTAGTCGCCACATTCCGGCGCCTGTTTGGGGAGGCTGGTACGGGAATCATTAAACTTCCACTTTTGTCATGATTCGTCTTGCTGTATAAAAGTTACAGGGAGGAGCTGAGATGACGCGCGTAGATACATTTAAGTGGGATACGGTAAACACATGTGGAATAAAGAAATAGGAGATATGGATTGGGTTTGCTGAAGAAGAGTGGGAGGTGCATGGTGTGGGATACGAACATCAGCATTATTGACCTGTTGAGCATTGTTATCCCGTCAATTCACTGTGAGACCTTGAGAACGAGTGAACATTAGGCTTTATTATCCATGAACCCGCCTGCCAGAGTCGGCTGTACAAATGAGTGCCACCCACAGGTGGCCGGTCTATATATGGTCCCGGTGAGGGCGGAGCCCACCGGGGTTCCAGTACAGGACCTGGAAGTAGACCGTATCATCACTTCCAGGTCATAGGTCACAGCATTATACAGACAGCTCATGCATTGGGTGAATACATTCACCACATTCACCCCCTGTTAAAAAAATCAAGTCCTGCGGGGGTGACGTGGGGTAATTAAATATTCAGTCTCTATGGAGACCGGATCGTTCTTTTAGACCTCCTCAGCTCTGGCGATGCGGCGGGCACGGTTGCTGCAGATGGTGACTCCGGGGGCGTTCTGTCTGGAGCTTGAGCCTCAGTCTGGCGTGTCGGAGACGGTTGGGGGGTGGGGGTAGGGGGGGGGGGCGGCAGTGCCGGCGCGGGACAATACAGGAGACCCAGGGGGGGCATAAGGGGCGCTGGGGCTGGCGGTAGGCAGCGGGGAGGGGGGCACGTGCCCCGGTCGCTGTGGACGTACGCAGGGAAACCGAACAGTGTGAAGATGCTGTGCAGTGCCTTTATCACAGTGGTCGAGGTCATATTGGGGCAGGGGACAGCGAAGGGGAAGCGGGAGTACTCATCGACGATGGTTAGAAAGTATATATTACGGTTGGAGGAGGGGAGGGGCCCTTTGAAGTCAATACTTGGGCGCTCAAAGGGCCGGGAGGCATTTATCAGACGGGCCTTGTCTGGCCGGTAGAAGTGGGGTTCGCACTCCGCGCAGACCTGGCAGTCCCTGGTCATGGCTTTGACCTCCTCGGTGGAGAAGGGCAGACTGCGGGCCTTAATAAAGTGGGCAAGCCGGGTGACCCCCGGGTGACAGAGGTCATCGTGGATAGCCCAAAGTCGGTCATCTTGCGCGCTTTGGGGGCTATTGAGCTTCCCAGGACGATACTTGATATCGTAATTGTAGGTGGAGAGTTCGATCCTGCAGCTCAAGATTTTGTCATTTTTTATTTTGCCCCTTTGTGCGTTGTCAAACATGAAGGCGACCGACCGCTGGTCAGTGACGAGGGTGAACCTCCTACTGGCTAGGTAGTGCCTCCAGTGCCGCATGGCTTCCACTATGGCTTGTGCTTCCTTCTCGACCGAGGAGTGTCGGATTTCAGAAGCGTGGAGGGTTCTAGAGAAGAATGCTACTGGCCTGCCCGCCTGGTTGAGTGTGGCGGCCAGTGCGACGTCTGACGCATCGCTCTCTATCTGAAAGGGGACGGACCCGTCCACCGCGTGCTTTGCGCCCTTGGTGATGTCGGCCTTGGTGCGGCTGAAGGCCGGGCTGGCCTCAGCCGTCAGGGGAAAAGTGGTGGCTTGAATAAGTGGGTGGGCTTTGTCCGCATAGTTGGGGACCCACTGGGCGTAGTAGAACAGCCCCAGGCATCTTTTGAGGGCCTTGAGGATGTGGGGAGGGGGGAGTTCATGAGGGGGCGTATGCGGTCGGGGTCAGGCCCTAGGACTCCGTTCTCCACGACGTAGCCGAGGATGGCCAGTCGGGTAGTGCGGAAAACGCAATTCTCTTTGTTATATTTGAGGTTGAGGGATTGGGCGGCCTGGAGGAACCTCTGAAGGTTGGCGTCATGATCTTGCTGATCATGGCCGCAGATGGTAACATTGTCCAAGTACGGGTATGTAGCCCGCAAACTGTACTGGTCCACCATTCGGTCCATCGTTCTCTGAAAGACCGAGACCCCCATTAGTGACGCCGAAGGGGGCCCTGAGGAAATGGAAGAGTCGGCCGGCTGCTTCAAAGGCAGTGTAGTGGTGCTCTTCCGGGCGGATTGGGAGCTGGTGGTAGGCTGACTTCAGGTCGACCGTTGAGAACACACGGTACTGTGCGATCTGATTGACCATCTCCGCTATGCGGGGGAGGGGATACGCATCCAGTTGCGTGAACCGGATAGTGGTCTGGCTGTCGTCCACAACCATCCGATTCTTTTCCCCGGTTCAGACGACTACCACTTGCGCTCTCCGGGGTCTGTTGCTGGCCTTGCTGATCCCTTCATTCAACAGTCGCTGGAACTCCGACTTGATAAAAGTCATGTCTTGTGCACTGTACCGCCTGCTCCTGGTGGCGATGGGCTTACAGTCGGGAGTGAGGTTCAGAAAGAGCGAAGGGGGAGAGACCTTGAGGGTCGCGAGGCTGCATACCGTGAGGGGGGCAAGGGTCCAGCGAACTGTAGGGTCAGGATTCGGTGACTACATTAGAAGTCTAATCCGAGCAGTAGGGGGGCGCAGAGGTGGGGGAGGACGTACAGCTTAAAACGAGCGTACTCTGCGCCCTGCATCGCGAGATTAGCGATACAGTACCCCTGGATCTGAACCGAATGGGACCCGGAGGCAAGAGAGATTGTTTGGGATGGGGGTAGATGTGAAGGGAGCAGCGCCTTACCGTGTCAGGGTGAACGAAGCTCTCCGTGCTCCCGGAGTCGAAAAGACAGGGGGTCTCGTGCCCGTTGACCCAGACGACCATCATTGTGTTTTCAGGTGCTTTGGCTGCGACTGGTCGAGGGTGACTGCGCCAAGCTGTGGGTAGCCTGTGTGGTCGGCGGTATCGGGGTCTCAAAATGGCGGCCCCAATGAGTCGCACGTGTCGGGCTGGGTCGAAGATGGCGACCAAGGTGGCCGCCCCCATCGGTCGCACGTGTCGGTCGGTGCCGGAGCCAATAGCCAAGATGGCGGCCCCCACGAGTTACAGGTGTCGGCCGGTGTTGGAGCCGGCGGCCAAGATGACGGCCCCCACGAGTCGCACGAGGCTGATGATGCGTCTGAAGGGGGCGTTCTGGGCAGGCACGCAGCCACATTGCGGAGTCCGCGGGCCTGTCAGTCCATGGGTCGGGCCTGGTGAGTTTTCGATTTCTGGGCTTTAGGTGGGCCCAGACAGACTCTGGCGAAGTGTCCCTTTTTCCCACAGTCGCTGTGCGGGCTGGGCAATGCTGGTGGGGGTGTTGACCCTAGCCGTAGAAGTAGCACGGCGGTTCCCCGGGCTGGACTGGCAGCCGTGCGGCACAGGCCTGTGACAGAGTCGGGTCCGACGGGGGCCGTGACGATGGTGTCCACAAGGGGTTCGCCGGGCCCGCTGGGATCGCACTGAGGCTCTGGTAGGCCACCTCTAACGAGGTAGCTAGCTTTACCGTGTCCCGCGGGTCAGAGGTCCCATTTTCCAGCAGGCGCTGCCGATCGGACCCCAGCCACGTAGGGTGTCCCGGATCTGTAGGTTCATGTGTTCCTCCGCCGTCACATCCTGATAGCTGCAATTCCTCGTGAGTAGGGTCAGGGTTTCCAGGTACTCGTCCAGCGATTCCCCGGCGTGTAGGCAAGTAGTGAGAAGGTGTCGGGCGAATACCTCATTTACGGGCTTCACGAAATGCGCCTTGAGGGTTGCAACCGCTGCCTCGTACATGGCAGCTTTCTCTATCATCATGGAGATTCGATGGCTCACCCGAGCCTGGAGGAGTCACAGCTTGAGCATTTCCGTGGGAGGCATTGTGGAGGAGTCGAGGTAGACCTCGAAGCAGTGAAGCCAATGTTCGAAGATCTCCTTGGCCTCGAACGCACGCGCGTCGAGTTCGAGCTTATCGGGCTTTAGAGTGGCTTCCATGGTGCTGTCGCTGGATAATAAATTGTTATACCGTCAATTCACTGTGAAACCGTGAGAATGAGTGAACATTAGGCTTTATTATCCATGAACTCGCCTGCCAGAGTCGGCCACCGAGTGCCACCCACAGGTGGCCGGTCTATATATGCCCCGGTGAGGGCGGAGCCAGAGGCGGAGCCCATCGGGGTTCAAGTACAGTACCTGGAAGTAGACCGTATCATCACTTCCAGGTCATAGGTCACAGCATTATACAGACAGCTCATGCGTGAGGTGAATACATTCACCACAAGCTAAAAAAAGTTACCCCTTGTTTATTTTTTTAAAATGGCACACACAGACATGATTACTGGTGAATAATCCCTGTGGCCCTGAAAATGGGCCAGATTCTCCGTCCCGCCAGACCCGTTTTCTGGCACGGCTCGCCCCCGCCGCCAACGGGATCCTCCAGCCGGCCAATGGGGTATCCCATTGTGGCACCCCCCATGTCGTCGGGAAATCCGCGGGCGTGAGTGCGCTGCCGGCGAAGCAGAGGATCCCGTCAATGGAGCATCCTGCCCTCGATCTCATATTTTTGGAATGTCATCTTTGGAATGAGAATACAATTGACTATTAGTCTGCTTGATAACATCATAGAATCAATTACAGTGCAGAAGGAGGCCATTCGGCCCATGGGGTCTCCACTGACCCTCTGAAAGAGCACCCTACCTAGGCCCACTCCCCCCGCAACCTCACCTAACCTTTGAACACTGAGGGGCAGTTTAGCCTAGCCAATTAACCTCACCTGCATATCGCTGTTTCTAGATGCTAGAAATCCTTCATAGCTGGTGCCAGATAGAAATTATTTTACGGAAAGCTGAAACCACCCCATATAGGCCACCATATCTTTGAGGTCAGCATAGAACCTAGTTGCAGTGCTGCTGGCTGACAAGTCAAAGAATCAATTGAAACATATACAGGGTTGTTACAAATTCAGGTCTGCTATATGTATCTTCTCAGATTCACTGGTGTCGGTCGCTCCCGAAAGCAACACTTTCACGGTAGTTGACTCACACTGTCCTATATCTACTTGTAAGATAGCGTTGGCACAGTGGTTAACACTGCTGCCTCACTGTGCCAGGGACACGGCTTCAATTCCGGCCTTGGGTGACTGACTGCGTGGAGTTTTCACCTTCCCCCCATGTCTGTGTGGGTTTCCTCCGGGTGCTCCGGTTTCCTCCCACGTTCCAAAGATGTGCGTTAGGCGGATTGGCCATGCTAAAAATTGCCCCTGATGGCAGAGTGCCCTTTTGGATGGTTGGGGCAGACTCAATGGCCCAAATGGCCTCCGTCTGCGCAGTAGGGATTCTGTAAAAGCATAACTTCAGGGTATAGCAATAGCTTACCCCTGCAATCTGGATTTGATACTTTTAAATGCATTTTGCATTTATTTTTCCATTCTCTCTGAAGACAAATTAAATTAAATGGGGTGAGTCAAATCTTGGTTTGAATCATTAGCAGCTTTATTTAGTAATAAGATCAATGTGCAGGGCAATAGTTATGGTAAGTTTTATTTAACTCAATCATTTAAATTTGCTTTACATGATTTAAAAGTAATGAATATGCTATCCCACACTGCTGGGTCATCACACCAGCTAAAGCAGAATAGTCTCTGTGCATCTTTTCCTACAATCAGAGCAAAGTCACTCCTTGTCCATTCCCTTGTTTTTCACAGTTTTTTAGCAGCAATTTAAAGGCTGATATATCAGCCCAACCCTCGGTCATGATATGCAGACACACACATAATGATATGTAGGCTGGCACAGACAAGCAGCTAATGGACACAGAGAACAGGACATGACCAATAAGCAGGCAGGACACTCAGGGGTGGGATCTGACCTTAAAAGACACGAGGCACTCACACTCCGCCTCTTTCCACTGATGAACATCTAGAGAGTCAGTCAAAGGTGTTGTTACAATCTCACACCTCCACCACGTGGCTAAGAGCTAGTCTGGTTCACTCAGACAGAGTAACCACACTTAAATTAGCAGAGAGTCAAACTCACAGAGAACTGTGCTAACTGTAGTTCAATAAACCTGATTGAACTAACTTCAAGATCTGGAGTATCTTTTCGATCTAAGCTGCATCCATTTGCAGCCAGTGTTATGCCAGTGTACCTAACACGACACCCTCGATGTTGCCCTGGTCTTGCTGAATGCAGGCATGGGCTGCTTCATTACCTGCAGAATTGCAAATGGAACTGAACATGGCAATCATCAGCAAACAACCCCATTTCTGAACTTAAGATGTATTGAAGTTCATAAAATAGCTGAAGGTAGTTGAGCTCAGGACACTGATGTGATGAAATTCTGGAGCCGTGCTCTGGAACTGAGATGAATGGCCTCCAACATCCACAACCATCTTCCAAGGCTACGTATGACCCCGACACTGGAGTGTTGATCCTGCTGAATATAAAACTGAAAATGGCTTCAAAAATCGAACAAATAAGTGCGGTTGCTTTAAGGTCATAAAAGTTTCAGAAAGTCTTTACAACATAAAAATGTTAATGTTGGATTGAATCATAATGATGCCTTCTCCACGTGGTATATGTGGCATTCCAGGAACTGTTAGGTATTTGGGATTATGAGCTTTTAATCAAATTTAGGCTAACCAATTTCTCATCAGCTGAGTTCTCCTGCACAGGTGGAGACATGTTGACCTGGTCTGAATTGTCCAGTTGCCTATTCAGCCTCCTAGTGTGATTTAGAGAACCAAATAGCTGAGAATTAGGGATGTAAGATAGCATTAGTTGAACAGTTCAACAATATTTTACTATCCACTGATTTACGGTGTCCACACCAATAAGTATTTTTTCAATGAACTTGTGTCCAAAACTATCGGCAACGGACTTCCGGTTGCGGCTATGCGGAGCTAAGTCGCACGTTCGGCAGCTCCCGCTAGAGACGGACTTTTGGGCTCTTTTTAGGGCCCCCAACGGTACTTTTTCGACGATTCCCAGGAAGGGTACAGCAGTATTCCCCCGGCACTGTATGGATTGGACCAGGAGCAGTGAAAAAAGTGGAATTGGAGCAGAGAACGGTGCGAGGGAGGAAGACCAAGATGGCGGCGGATGGAGAGCAGGCAGCGTGGGCGCAGTGGTCACAGGAGCAGCAGGAATTTCTCCAGCGCTGCTTCACGGAGCTGAAGGCAGAGCTGCTGGAGCCGATGAAGGCATCAATTGACAAACTGCTTGAGACTCAGACGGCCCAAGGGGCGGCGATCCGGGAGGTCCGGCAATAGGTCTCGGAGAATGAGGACGGGATCTTGGGCCTGGCGGTGAAGGAGGAGGTGAAGTTCGAGGACATGGAGAACCGAGTCGAGAAGAAAGAATCTGCGGATTCTGGGTCTCCCGGAGGGGCTGGAAGGATCGGATGTCGGAACCTACGTGGTCACCATGTTGAACACGCTGATGGGCACGGGGGCCTTCCAGGGGCCCCTGGAGCTGGAGGGGGCCCATCGAGTGCTGGCGAGGAGTCCCAAGCCCAGCGGTCCGCCGCGGGAGGTGCTGGAGCAGTTCCATCATTTCGTGGACAGAGAATGTGTCTTAAGGTGGGCCAAAAAAGAGCGGAGCAGCAGGTGGGAGAACGCAGAGGTCCGGATTTATCAGGACTGGAGCGCGGAGGTGGCTAAGAAGAGGGCCGGGTACAAATCGGGCTAAGGCTGTGCTGCATCGGAGAGGGGTGAAGTTCGGCATGTTGCAGCCGGCGCGACTGTGGGTCACCTGCAAGAACCGTCACCATTATTTCGAGGCACTGGAGGAGGCGTGGACCTTTATTCAGGCCGAAAAGCTGGACTCGGAATGAGGGCTGGGGACGAGGGGATGCTGAGGGGGATGGTTGGGACTGTTGTGTCGTGTTTTGGGGGGATTGTGCGGTTGGTTGGGCAATGTTTCTTCTCTGTCTGTCGGGTGGGTTCGTAGGGGGGAGGCAGGTAAAAGCCTGTGGGCGTCGGTGGCTGGAAATGGAGATGGGGCCCGGGGGGGGGCGGGGAATTGGGACTGGGCCTGGAAAGGGTGCAGCGCCAGAGGAGGCGGGGCCGGGTGGGTGGAAAGCGTGGGCTTTTTCCGCGCTAAGGGTGGAAAGGGGCGGGGCCGGTGCTGGAAAGCGCAGGCTTTTTCCCGCGCTGAGAGCGGAAGGGGGTCGGTCGGGGGGGGAGGGGAGAGCCCGCTGACAGACAGGAGGGGGAGGGGAGACTCCCACACTGAGGGGGTCGATGGAGCGGCAGGAGTGGCCGGGGTCAGCAGGAGTCGGCTGAATCACGGGAGTGCAATGGGGGGAGCAATGCTGCTTGGGGGAGACCTAGCTGGTGGCGGGGGCAAGGTGGGGGGGGGGGAACCGGGTTGCTGCTGGAATGGCCAAGGGGGAGCTGGAGTCTGTAGAGGAGGTCGGGGCGGGGGTCTGCTGCTGGGGGGAACGGGAAGTGCGGGGGGCGCGGGCACGTGGCTGGCCTGTAAATGTGTATGCCCCGAATTGGGACGATGCGGGGTTCATGCGGCACATGTTGGGCCAGATCCCGGACTTGGAGACAGGGGACTTGGTAATGGGGGGGGGACTTCAACACGGTGCTGGATCCGGCATTGGATCGCTCTAGGTCTAGGACGGGCAGGAGGCTGGTGGCGGCCAAGGTGCTGTGGGGGTTTATGGACCAGATGGGAGATGTGGATCCATGGAGGTTTGCGAGGCCGGGGGCCAGGGAATTCTCATTCTTCTCCATTTCATAAGGCCTACACTCGGATTGACTTTTTTGTAATGAGCAGGGCGCTGATTCCAGGGGTGCAGGACACGGAGTATTCGGCGATAGCCATCTCTGACCATGCCCCGCATTGGGTGGACCTCGAGCTGGGGGAGGAGAGAGACCAGCGCCCGCTGTGGCGCTTGGAGGTGGGGTTGTTGGCGGACAAGGAGGTGAGCGGGCGGGTCTGGGGGTGTATAGAAAGGTACCTGGAGGCCAATGATAATGGGGAGGTGCAGGTAGGGGTGGTCTGGGAAGTGCTGAAGGTGGTGATCAGGGGTGAGTTGATCTCCATTAGGGCCTGCAGAGAGGGGAAGGAGAGGAGAGAGAGGGAGAGATTGGTGGGGGAGATGGTAAGGGTGGATAGGAGGTATTCAGAGGCCCCCGAGGAGGGACTACTCAAGGAGCGATGAAGCCTCCAGGCCGAGTTCGACCTGTTGACCACCAGAAAGGAGGAGGTGCAGTGGAGGAAAGCACAAGGGGCGAGTACAGGGAGAAGGCTAGCCGGATGCTGGCACACCAGCTTCGGAAGCGGGAGGCAGCGAGGGCGATCGGGGGAGGTAGGGATGGAGGGGGGAGCACGGTGCGAAGTGCGGTGGGTATTAATGGGGTCTTCAGGGACTTTTACGAGGGACCGTATCGGTCTGAGCCCCCATCGGAGGAGGGGGGGATGGGTCGCTTTCTGAACCGGCTGAGCTTCCCGAGGGTAGAGGAGGGGCAGGTGGCAGGGTTAGGGGCGCCGGTTGGGTTGTAGGAACTGGTCAAGGGACTGGGGAGTATGCAGGCGGGGAAGGCACCGGGGCCAGATGGGTTCCCGGTGGAATTCTATCGGAAGTACGTGGACCTGTTGGGCCCGCTGCTGGTAAGGACTTTAAACGAGGCAAGGGAGGGGGGGTCCTGCCACCGACGATGTTTAGGGTGCTGATTTCTCTAATTCTGAAGTGGGACACGGACCCTGTACAGTGCGGATCGTATAGGCCAATTTCACTCCTTAATGTGGATGCGAAACTGCGAGCAAAGGTATTGGTCATGAGGATTGAGGACTGTGTTCCGGGGGTCATACACGAGGATCAGACGGTTTTGTGAAAGGGAGGCAGTTGAATACCAACGTACGTAGGCTCCTGAATGTAATTATGATGCCGGCGGTGGAGGGGGAGGCGGAGATAGTGGCGGCTATGGACGCGGAGAAGGCCTTTGATAGGGTGGAGTGGGGGTACCTGTGGGAGGTGTTGAGGAGGTTTGAGTTCGGGGAGGGGTTCGTCGGCTGGGTGAGGCTGCTGTACGAGGCCCTGGTGGCGAGTGTGGCCACGAACAGGAGGAGGTCGGAATATTTCCGGCTATACCGAGGGATGAGGCAGGGGTGTCCCCTATCCCCCCTGCTCTTTGCGCTGGCGATTGAGCCCCTGGCCATGGCTTTGAGGGAGTCTAGGAACTGGAGGGGGTTGGTGCGGGGGGGGGAGGAACACCGGGTATCGTTGTATGTGGACGATCTGCTATTGCATGCGGCGGACCTGGTGGGGGGAATGCCGGAGGTGATGCGGATCCTTAGGGAGTTTGGGGATTTCTCCGGGTATAAGCTCAACATGGGGAAGAGCGAGCTGTTCGTGGTGCACCCGGGAGATGAGGAAAGGGGGATTGGTGAGCTTCCGCTAAAAAGGGCAGAAAGAAGTTTCAGATACCTGGGGGTTCAGGTGGCTAGGAGCTGGGGGCCCTGCATAAGCTCAACTTAACAAGGCTGGTGGAGCAGATGGAGGAGGAGTTCAAAAGGTGGGATATGCGCCGCACTCCCTGGCGGGCATGGTGCAGTCGGTTAAAATGACGGTGATCCCAAGGTTTTTCTTTTTTGTTACAGTGCCTCCCCATCCTGATCCCTAAGGCCTTCTTTAAGCGGGTTAACAGGAGTATTATGGGGTTCGTATGGGCAAAGAAGTCCCCGAGGGTGAGAAGGGTGTTCTTGGAGCGGAGCAGGGACAGAGGGGGGGGTTAGCATTGCCAAACGTATGTGGGTACTATTGGGCTGCCAACGTGGGCAGCACGGTAGCATTGTGGATAGCACAATTGTTTCACAGTTCCAGGGTCCCAGGTTCGATTCCGGCTTGGGTCACTGTCTGTGCGGAGTCTGCACATCCTCCCCGTGTGTGCGTGGGTTTCCTCCGGGTGCTCCGGTTTCCTCCCACAGTCCAAAGATGCGCAGGTTAGTTGGATTGGCCATGATAAATTGCCCTTCATGTCCAAAATTGTCCTTAGTGTAGGGTGGGGTTACTGGTTTATGGGGATTGGGTGGAGGTGTTGACCTTGGGTAGGGTGCTCTTTCCAAGAGCCGGTGCAGACTCGATGGGCCGAATGGCCTCCTTCTACACTATAAATTCTATGATATGTAAGTGGGTAATGGAGGGGGAGGGGGCAGCGTGGAAGAGGCTGGAGATGGCGTCCTGTGTGGGCACGAGCCTGGGGGCGCTGGTGACGGCACCGCTGCCGCTTCCTCCGACGAGCCCAGTGGTAGCGGCGACCCTCAAAGTCTGGGGGCAATGGAGACGCCACAGGGGGGAGGTGGAGGCTTCGGTGTGGTCCCCGATACGGGAAAACCATCGGTTTGTCCCGGGGAAAATGGATGGGGGGTTCCTGAGTTGGCACAGGGCAGGTATTAGGAGGATGGGGGACCTGTTCATAGACCGGAAGTTTGCAAGCCTTGAGGAGCTGGAGGAGGAATTCTGGCTCCCCCCTGGAAATGCTTTCAGATATATGCAGGTAAGGACAGGTGGTGGGGTTTCCGCTGCTGCCGGCGCGCAGGGTCCAGGACAGGGTGCTTTCGGGGGTGTGTGTTGGAGAGGGTAGGATCTCGGCAACTTATCAGATGCTGCAGGAGGAGGAGGAGGCCTCGGCGGAGGAGTTAAAAGGTAAGTGTGAGGAGGAACTGGGGGAGGAGATCGACGAGGGTATGTGGGTGGATGCCCTGGGAAGGGTGAACTCTTCCTCCTCTTGCGCGAGGCTCAGCCTGATACAATTTAAGGTGCTACACAGAGCGCACATGACCGGGCCAAGGCTAAGCCGGTTTTTTTGGGAGTGAGGACAGATGTGTGAGGTGTTCGGGGAGCCCAGCAAACCACACCCACATGTTCTGGGCATGTCCAGCATTGGAGGAGTTCTGGAGGGGCGTAGTGAGGACAGTGTCAAGGGTAGTGAATTCCAGGGTTAGGCCTAGCTGGGGGCTCGCAATATTTGGGGTGTCGGACGAGCCGGGAGTGCAGGAGGCGGTACTCTGGCCTTTGCGTCCCTGGTAGCCCGGCGAAGGATTCTGCTTCAGTGGAAGGATGCGAGGCCCCCAAGCGTGGAATCCTGGATTAATGACATGGCAGGGTTTATTAAATTGGAGAAGGTGAAATTTGCCTTAAGGGGATCTGTGCAAGGGTTCGTCAGGCGGTGGCAGCCGTTCCTAGACTTCCTGGCGGAGCGTTAGGAGATGGTCAGCGGCAGCAGCAACCCGGGGGTGGGGGGGGGACGACACTTATGTTCTTGTTGTTTTATTATTTGTGGAAAGGGGGGGGTTCTATTTTTCTGTTGTGATAATCTGTGAAAAATTTTGAATAAAAATTATTTTTTTTAAAACTATCGGCGACATTCCCTCAACATTCAACTGATCGTGGAACTTGCCTTGTTCAATCACCACAAATCAGTGGGCCTGAAGGTTATATTGTCCCTTAATGTCACTCAGCAATATTTGTATGCAATTGTTACAAGTTGTTCCGCTGAGGGTAAATGAGCAATTAAGCATGAAAATGCAAAACTTCTTGCGTAAGCTACCCCATTACAACATTTACCTATTTTCCTCACAATTGAAATATATTCAAGGGGATTGTGTTCCTGTATTTGCAGGATATTTATGCCAGGAAATATATCCTGTAGATATGAGCAAAACTTGTCATAGAAAGTTTTGTCTTATCCATTTCAGTCCAAGTACCCTTTTTAAATATTCATTTTTACGGAATTTGGGCTTAGCTGCCTAGGCCAGCATTTGTTGCCCATCCCTAATTGCTCTTGAGAGGGTGGTGGTGAGCTGCCTTCTTTAACTGCAGCAGCCCATGTGGCGTAGATATACCCACGGTGCTGTTAGGGAGGGAGTTCCCAGAATTTGACCCAGTGACAGTGAAGGAATGGACTAAGGAGCCTTGGGTGAGTTGCTGCAGTGCATCTTGTAGATGGTGCACACGGCTGTTACTGTCATTGGTGGTGGACGGACTGGATGTTTGTGGAAGGAGTGCCAATCAAGCGGGCGGCTTTTTCCTGAATGATTTTGAGTGGTGTTGGAGCTGCACTCATCCAGGCTTGTGGGGAGAATTCCATCACACTCCTGTCTTGTGCTTTGTAGATGGTGGACAGGCTTTGGGGGGGTCAGGAGGTGAGTTTCTCTCCGCAGGATTCCCAGCCTCTGACCTGCTCTTGTAGCCACAGTATTTATATGGCTGGGTCCAGTTCAGCTTCTGATCAATGGTAACCCCCAGGATGTTGATAGTGGGGGATTTGGTGATGGTAATGCCATCGAATGTCAAGGGGTAATAGTTTGATTCTCTCTTATTGGAGATGGTCATTGTCTGGCACTTGTGTGACACAAATTTTACTTGCCACTTGTTAGCCCAAGCCTGGATATTGTCCAGGCCTTGCTGCATTTGCATATGGACTGCTCCGAGGAGTCGCAAATTGTGCTGAACATTGTGCAGTCATCAGCAAATATCTGACCTTATGTTGGAAGGAAAGCCATTGATGATGCAGCTGAAGATGGTTGGGCCTAGGGCACTACTCTGAGGAACTCCTGCAGTGATGTCCTGGGACTGAGATGACTGACCCCCAACAACCACAACCATCTTCCTTTGTGCTAGGTATGATGTTAACCGGTGGAAGGTTTCCCCCCTGATTCCCATTGACTCCATTTTTGCTAGGGCTCCTTGATGACATACTCAATCAAATGCTGCCTTGATGTCAAGGGCAGTCACTCTCACCTCATCTCTGGAGTTCAGCTCTTTTGTCCATGTTTGAACCAAGACAGTAATGAGGTCAGCAGCTGAGTGACCCTGGTGGGACCCAAACTGAGCATCAGTGAGCAGGTCATTGCTGCGTAAGTGCAGCTTGATAGAACAGTTGATTACACCTTCCATCAATTTACTGATGATTGAGAGTAGACTGATAGGGCGGTAATTGACTGAGTTGGATTTGTCCTGCTTTTTGTGAACAGGACATACCTGGACAATTTTCAAAATTGCCACGTAGATGTCATTGTTGTAGCTGGAACGGCATAGCTGGGGTCCCGGCACATTTTGGAGCACAAACCTTCAGCAAATTCTGGAGCACAAGCCTTCAGTACTAATGCCGGAATATTGTCAGGTCCCATAGCCTTTGCAGTATCCAGTGCCTTCAGCCGTTTCTTGATATCAGCTGGAGTGAAATGTATTGGCTGAAGACTGACATGTGTGATGCTGGGGACCTCTGGAGGAGACCGAGATGGATCATCCACTTGGCACTTCTGGCTGAAAAGTATTGGGCATGCTTCAGCCTTGTTTTTTGCACCGATGTGCTGGGCGCCTCTGTCATTGAGGATGGGGTTTTTGTGGGGCCTCCTCCTCCAGTGAATTGTTCAAATGTCCACCACCATTAATGACTGGATTTGGCAGGACTGCAGAGCTTAGATCTGATCCCTTGGTAATGGGATTGCTTAGTTCTGTCTATCACTTGCTGCCTATGTTGTTTGGCACACAAGTAGTCCTGTGTTGTCGCTTCGCCAGTTTGTCACCACATTTTTCCGTATGCCTAGTGTTGCTCGTGGCAGGCCGTCCTGCACTTTTCATTGGACCAGGGTTGATCCACTGGCTTAGTAGTAATGGTAGAATGAGGTTTATGTCGGGACATGAGGTTACATGTTGTAAGAAGTCTTACAACACCAGGTTAAAGTCCAACAGGTTTGTTTGGAATCACTAGCTTTCGGAGTGCAGCTCCTTCATCAGGTGATGACAGAGGCATCTGCAGCAGGCAGGTTGGTGAGGCAGAGGTAAGTATTTTTTTCCCTCTTGTTGGTTCCCTCACCACCTGTCACAGGCGCAGTCTAGCAGTTATGTATTTTAGGAATCAGGCAGCTCGGTCAGTAGTGGTGCTACCGAGCCACTCTTGGTGATGAACATTGAAGTCTCCCACCCAGTGTAAATGCTGTGCCCTAGCCGCCCTCAGTGCTTCCTCCAAGTGGTGTTCAACATGGATTCATCAGATGATGGTGGCCAGTACGTGGTAATCAGCAGGTTTCTTTGCCTATGTTTGACCTGAAGCCATGAGACTCCATGGGGTCCAGAATTGATGTTGAGGACTCCCAGGGCAACTCCCTCCCCACTGTATACCACTGTGTAGCCACCCCTGCTAGGTCTGTCCTGCCGGTGGGACAGGTCATACCCAGGGATGGTGATCGTGGTGTCTGGGATGTTATCTGTAAGATGTGATTCCGTGGGTATGACTATGTCAGGCTGTTGCTTGACTAGTCTGTGAGACAGATCTCCCAATGTTGGACAAGCCTCCAGATGTTAGTGAGGAGGACTTTGCAGGGTCGATAGGGTTGGGTTTGCTGATCCCTTGGTAATGGGATTGCTTTTCCAGTGCCCAGATGGTCCTTCCGGTTTCTTTCCTCTTTATTGACTATGTAGCAGTTCGATACAACTGAGTGGCTTAATAGGCCATTTCAGAGGGCATTTAAGAGTCAACTCCATTTCTGTAGGTCTGGAGTCACATATATGTCAGACCAGGTGAGGACTGCAGATTTCCTTCCCTGAAGGACATTAGTGAACCAGCTTGTTTTTTTTATGACAATTGATAATGGGCTCATCATTAGACATTGTTCAGATATTTAATGGATTCAACTCCACCATCTACAGTGGCAGGATTTGAACCCGGGTCCCCAGAGTACTATCCTGGGTCTCTGGATCACCAGCTCAGTGACAATACCACCTCCCCTTCTCATGGCAATGATAAATGTTAATTACTGCCATTGATTATCTCTTCATGTAAGTTAATTATTGCATACGTGAAGATGCATTCCCTCAGATTTTAATTGTTGTTGGAGATTTTTAAAATAACACATGGTGAATAATATTTTAAATTTCCTTTTGTCTTTTTTCTCTCACTCTTATCCTTTCAAGCTTTTCATTGCTCCTTTTATTTCACTTTTTATGACCAATTTCACATTGTATTCACCCACTCTACTTTACTCTTCCCTCTCAGTCATTGCACTGTTAATTTCACAATCTTTCAATTTGATTAGCTGAGGATATACATTGTTCCTTGCCATGTTCACTCGGCTCCCAGGTGTCTTGTATCTCTCACAGCAATGTGATTAGATTTAACTTTCAGCAATTTGCCATACAAATACTTCAGAAACCTAAAAATGGAGGAGCCAGGGCTGACAGTATCAGACACAGCCACAGCAATTCATGGCCCAATGTTTGCTACAAACCATGAAGGAGCATGAGAAATATCCTTTCTACATCGCTGAAATTGTTTTTAGAATCAGAATACACTTCTTCAACTAAAACATTTTAGTTAGTATGTGTACAAAGAAAACCTATACTCAAGAAAGGTGTAATTATTTATTAAAGAAGGACATAACTACCAAAGCATTATTTTGTTTCACAAACCCTCTCCAGGGTAATGGAGAGTTTGTTTACTGATAATTATTGGTTTGAAGACTGTGAAATGACTGTGGACAGTTCCTAAATGCAGTGAAGCAATATGATTCCATTACGTTTGTCATAGACAAAGCTGTCAGGTGAAGGAAATATTTGGAGTAGGGATGGTGGGGATTGTCAACCTGCGTAAAGACATGAAAGCTCAGAGGCTATGAAAGAAAGACATAGGGAAATGGCAAAATATGCAAGTGATCTTTATCCTTATTGAATAGATATTAGTGCAGGGTGACACAAAGTGTAACTGCAGAAGGCATTTTTTTTAACAAATTCTTAGGATCAACCAAAGGTTTAAATAAATAAATAAAATTACATGAATGAAATACCTCAAGATGCTTCAACCTTTGATTTTCTGCCATAAGGTATGAGCTTCAGCTTGGTTCAGTTGGCACAAGGTGATAGGTGGCGGGTTCCACTACAAATTCCCCTGAAAGACATTGCTGGTACTTCTCATGGTCATTCTTTTGGTGCCAGCCTACAAATTCTAATCTACTGAACTCAATTTCGCAACATGCTACACTTGGAACAAAGACAGAAAATGCTGGAAACTGAGTTGGCTCAGTTTCTCCCACTATGAATGCTCAGTACTTGGTAAAGTGTACCGCTGTAGTTTTGCACAAGGGAATGTTCACAGAAGGTGCACAATGAGGGCAGCTGCTGGTCACATTCATTAATAATGTTCAACAGATTTTCATTCAATTAATCCTTGGAGGGCATGCAGATTGAGGTTTGTGGGACATGCTGCCAGTCCTTCATGGGGAAAAAATAGTTAGTAAAGGAAGCACATTTGGGATGTATACAGTTGGAGCTAAAAGCAAATTACTGCGGATGCTGGTATCTGAAACGAAAACAGAAAATACTGCGCAATCTCAGCAGGTCTGACAGCATCTGTGGAGAGAGAAGGGAGCTAATGTTTCGAGTCTGGATGACTCTTTGTCAAAGCAGTTGGAGCTGTTGGTTATGAACACATAGAGGTTGGCCACTTTGGGACTTAATGCACTGTTTGGAAATATTTAATTGTTCATTCAAAATGTTATATAGGCATTTCAACCTATGGGCTTTTCTTTGGTCCTGGAGACTGTGATGTGACCAACTGCGAGACACCAGAATCTCAGGAGTAATTATTTGTAAATAAATGAGCTTCCTGGCATTGAATGCCCTCAAGATTAATATTTTCATCAGTATATGGGTTCCAAGTGGATACAACAGAGCTGAACAATAATTTCTGTTGGGGGGGGGGGGGGGGGGCGGGGGCGGTGGCGGCGGACACACACATATGGATTTCAGTATGTCTTTACAGGCCGCATATCTGTTTTGTCATTAAATTACCTCGCCATCTGAAAAAAATACTTCTTACTCAATGCGAAGAGGAAAGTCTCTCATGGACATCAACAAGGGAGGTAAAGTCAGGTGTCATCTCTGTTGTTGCAATTCGGAGCACTGCAGCAAATTGGTCATCACTGATGGCAGATGTGTTCTTTCATTTATTGAATTTCATAACAGAAAATGTATGTTTGTAGACGTAAGTTGACCAAAACAGTACAAGCATCTTTTGGGCATGAGCCCTGATCTTTGGAAAGTGCAAAGCAAGCAGTAGTGACAGATATAATTTCAGGTTCTGATTAGACATTGTGAAATGGGGAAGTGTGTGAACTTATTGCCTTCAATTTTATGGGGAGAAAAGAGCAACTTTGATAAGGTCTTGATAAGGGAGAGGACATGTCAAAAAGCCCCATTCCTTGTAAACTTTTGAATTAAGTTTATTCATGTGATTCATGACATTAATGACAAACATGAAATCAGTCGGCCAGTTCACATTATTCAATTGGGGAAAATCCACATCTTTACCTTTCATTTGTAAAAACAAATCAATCCCTGCCTTCAGCTCCCACGCTCTTTTCAGAACATTCCCCAAACTAAGCCTTCTAATATTAGTATGGTAGTGAGTATCCGTGTGCTCTGATTCAGGCTCTGCTAGAAAAGAGACAAACAACTGTGGTTTAATGCTCTTGAAGAAAATGCATGTAGAATCCCTACAGTGCAAAAGGAGGCAATTCAGCCCATTAATGCGGGGGCGCCGACCCTCCAAAAGTGCACTCTACCCAGGCCCTATCCCCATAACCTAACGTTTACATCACTGGACACTAAGGGGCAATTTAACATGGCCAATCCACCTAACTTGCACATCTTTGGACTGTGAAGGAACCCAGAGCACCCGGAGGAAGCCCACGCTGACACGGGGGGAACATACAAACTCCACACAGTCACCCAAGGCCAGATTCAAACTCAGGTTCCTGGCGCTGTGATGCAGCAACCACTGTGCCACCCTGTCGCCTTGATAGTGAACTGCGTTTCTTGTCTGGGAACAGTATTGCAGCAGAGTCGACCAAGCATTCCCTGATGAATTCACTGATGAATTCTCTGTGGGAGAATGGCTTGCTGGTTTTGGCGATCTTTACGTGCAATCACATAGCTCAGTCTGGTAATTCCATCTTGTGGTAGGTATAGAATGGATTTTTAAAAATGCTTTTTTCATTTGTGCATCCCATGCGATGTCTAGTTTTCTCTTCGTCAGCCATGTTCTTATATTTGGCTGCATGTTTGCTCTCAAAGTGTCGGTTGAAGTTGCAGTCTTTGAATATGGCGACACTTTCTTTGCAAACTAAGCACCCTGCTAAATCCGTAAAGGAGTATTTGGAACTCCACTCCTTGTTAAACACTCGGCTTTCAGCGCCTACTTTCCTCTTCTTCGACAAACTCATGTTTGTATTGTTTCCTTCCAATAAAACGCCGAAAATGCGAATCCCTGCAAAACTGAAAACTAGTCTAGAACTAATGTTCATGCTTCCCTTGCCGCGAAACCATTGGCTGCTGTGATTAGTAACATGATCATGGCAACTAATCATAGGCCCGTACCCTGCACGGAGACATTGCATTGCCGATGTACAACGTTCGCTGGTAAAATACATTTTGATCAAAATGCAACGTGTTTTTGGTTTTCTTTGTCTGGTCTGGCGGGCCGGATCCAGCCCATGGGCATATTTTGCCTACCCCTGGGCTACTCTGTACTCTAAGTGTGATCTAACCAATGCCTGGTGCAGCATTTCCTTTATTGTGGTTAAAAAGTGATGGAAGTTCCATTTCACAAACCCAAGTATTTTGGATATCATGGACGCTGCATAATTACTTTCTACATCCCACATTAAAGCTGCTGCTTAGACCTGCTGAAATGTGCTAACATTCTTTCTTTTCATTTGATTTTTCAGCATCTGCTGTAATTTGCCATGGCTCGACTTGGAAACATCAATTTGGGGGCAAGTCGTACAAAGTAGAAGGAGGCCATTTGGCCCATCGGAACTGCACCAACCCTTTGAAAGAGCACCCAACTTAGGCCCACTTGCCCACCCTAATCCCTGTAACCGGCACATCTTTGGACACTAAGGGGCAATTTAGCATGGCTAATTGACCCAACCTGCGCATGTTTGGACTATGGGAGGAAACTCCGGAGCACCTGGAGGAAACCCACTCAGACAGGGGAGAACGTACAAACTAAATTGAACCTGGGTCCCTGGCACTGTGAAGTAGTTCTAACCACTGTGAATCCATAGAATCCCTACAGCGCAGGAGGCCATTCATCCCATCGAGTCTCCACCGACCCTCTGAAAGAGCACCCTAACCTAGGCCCACCGCCCTCGCCCTTGTTAAGTAATGGGTTAAGAGACATTGCAATTAGTTGTCTCATTTATATTATGTATCCATTAATTGACATTGATATGTAAAGGGGCTTCAGGTGGCCTCTGTCAGGTGGTGTGTTGTTAAGAGTTTTGTGCAGAGGCTGTGGAAGTGAAATAAATGGTGTTTGGTGAAAAGGAACAAGAACTTTAGACTCTTCATTTCACAGCAACTAAAACGTCTAACAATGGAAGCAGAGGATGGTTGCTGTGCAAATGTGAAGGTTTGAAAGAAGAGTGAGTGAGAAGGAAAAAAAAAAGATATATGTCTGAACCCAGGATAAAAATGGTTGGATATGACTATCCTCCCTTATTTTCTGAAAGGGAATCGTATGACCAATGGAGAAGTGCAGTAGGTATGTGGACTAAAGTAACTGCTTTGGGAAAGAGAAAACAAGGTATGGTATTGGCTCTTTCTCTACCATATGGCAGTAAAATCCGAAACAAAGTGCTTTCTGAGCTGGAATTGGAAGAGTTAGACTCAGAAGAAGGTCTGGAGACTTTATTACATTATATGGATAAGATTTATAAGAAAGATGACTTGTTACGTGCGTATGAAGCATGGTCGGATTTTGATAAGTTCCGGAAAATGGAGGATATCCCATGGAAGACTATATAATGGAATTTGGCAGACGATATAAAAGGCTGCAGAAACACAATCTGGAATTTCCAGTCTGTGTTGGCCTTTAAATTATTTGACTGTATTAGAGTGAGCAACATGGATAGGCTCCTGGTTTTGACAGGAGTTCAGTTTACTGATAAGGATACCTTATTCGAACAGATGACAAATGCTTTACAAAGTTTTCTGGGGAAACATTGGATTCCGATGGCTCTGATGACCCAAATAGGTCAGCCTGCAATAAGGCAGAATATGGAAGATACACTAGTAACAGGATGGCGAAATCGTATGGCTACGAACAGGGCTCAAGATTATAGACAGAGACCGAGACAAGGAAATTATGCAGACAGAAACCTAGTTAGAACCTACAATAGGAAGATGAACCCCAGAAATGCACGGGGCATGATAAATCGATGTTTTCGATGTGACTCTCAATACCATTGTGCTTTCAACTGTCCAACTCATTATGATAGAGTGTTTGAAGCGACACATGACACGGAAGAGTCAGAAGGGGAAAAAGATAGTGACCAGAAAGAAGGCATTGTTCTATTGACAAGCAGTTTTACGCCGGTAATGAGGGTGTTGGTTGCAGAATCCTTCACCTGTGCTGTATTGGACAGTGGCTGCACATCTACTGTGTGTGGAATTGACTGGTTAAAATGTTACCTGGACTCCTTGAATGCTGAAAATCGTAACAAGTAAAGGAATTTGAAAGTTCCACAAGTTTCAGGTTTGGGGATGATAATACTCTGAAGTCGCTGAAAAGAGTGGTGATCCCTTGCAATATTGCCGGAGTGAATCATTTCATTAGCACGGATGTTGCATCAAGTGAGATACCTTTGTTTCTGAGCAGACCATCGATGAAGAAAGCACACATGAAACTGGTTATGGAACAGGATAAGGCAATAGTTTTTGGACTTACAATTTACACAGTCGGGACACTATTGTATTCCATTACTGACAAATAATTTTTCAAGTACAGTGGTTAGGGATGTGTTAAGGACAGTTGAAAATGGGACTTTAGCTGATAAAATGCTTGTGGTATTAAAACTGCATAGGCAATTTGCACATCCGTCTCCTCAGAGGCTGAAAAACTTATTAAAGGATGCAGGGGTAAGGGATGATGACTATACTAAACTGATAGAACAGGTTAGTGACCGCTGTGAAGTTTGTAGGAAGTACAGAAGGACACCAGCACGACCGATAGTAACCCTACCTTTGGCCAGGGATTTTAACGACATTGTGGCCATGGACCTTAAGATCTGGGATAAAGCAAATAATATATTTATTTTGCATTTTGTAGATTTAGCAACCAGATTTAGTCAATCAACGATTGTACGAAGTAAAGAAAAGAGAGTAATTCTGGATCAAATCGTGGAAAAATGGATAGGGACAGGAATGGGTCCACCGGCAAAATTCCTTACGGACAATGGGGGAGAATTTGCTGATGATGAGTTTAGGGATATGTGTGAAAACATGAATATCAGAGTTATGAATACGGCTGCAGAAAGCCCATTTAGTGTCTGTGAAAGAAATCATGCTGTCATCGATGACATGCTTCGGAAAATGTTGGCAGATCGACCAAATTGCAGGCTAAATTCAGCTTTAGCATGGGCAGTACGTGCAAAGAATTCATTGCAGATGGTTGGGGGCTATAGTCCTTATCAATTAGTGTTTGGTAGAAATCCTAAAATTCCGTCCATTTTGGATGACCAGCCTCCAGCTTGGGAGGGGACTACAATTAGCTCTGGTTTTGATGAACATTTAAATGCATTACATAGCAGTAGAAAAGCTTTTTTGGAAGCAGAAGTCTCTGAAAGAATTCGCAGAGCTCTAAGACATAACGCACGGCCATCAGATGGCATTTTTCAGCAAGGAGACATTGTATACTATAAGAGAGACAATTCTAATGAATGGAAAGGCCCAGGGAAGATCATAGGCATAGATGGCAAAACAATTATTTTGCAACATGGTAATCAAACTGTTAGGGTCCATTCATCAAGGATAATGGGTACAGATAACAAATTTTCAAATTTAGACAGAGCAGACAGACATGATGAGGAACCAGAGTCATCTGGTACGCATGTGTTACAGAACTATGAGGACCAATTAACTGATATAGACAGGGTTTCTGTGGAGGAACACAACACTTCTGGTGAATTAAAACAGGCCATTTTTCCGAAAGGGCAACTGCCAAAAGTTGGTACAAAAGTGACATACTTGCCTGAAAGGTCTAGTCAATGGAAGGATTCAACTGTTATTAGTAGAGCAGGGAAGGCCACTGGAAAGTATAAACATTGGTTGAATGTACAGCATTCAGGGGAAAGAGTCAAGACAATGGATTCGGAAAACAAAGTTCAAAAATGGAGAGCACAGAAACGCAGTGCCAGTTCAGATAGTACATCGGATAGTGAACAGGTCCGCAGGAAAAGGTCGAGAACTATTGAAAGGACATCCCACAGCAGAAGGGAAAGATCAAGCAGTAGCAGTGCAGAACGAGATACCAGGCGGGAGAGGGGACGTAGTTTGTCAAGATCTCGGAACATGAGTAAGACTACGAATACAAATAGGAGTAGACGCCCACATGCACGTGAGATTTTGGTGGCTTCAAATAAATTAGATGAAAAAGTTATTAAAGAAGCTAAACAGCAAGAATTGCATAGTTGGAGTGAATTTGGGGTATACACGGAAGTACCGGATAGGGGACAAAGAGCTCTATCCCACAGATGGATTTGCACGGAAAAGGTTCTTCCGGATGGAACTTATAAGGCAAAGGCCAGGCTCGTGGCAAGGGGATTTGAAGAAAACTTAGAAGATCAGGATTTAAGGGTAGATTCACCTACAGCAGGAAAGATTATTTTAAAGATCTTCTTGGCTGTATTAGCCACAAAGGGATTGTAAATCTATAGATATAAAAGCTGCCTTTTTGCAGGGGCATCAGCTCCGGAGAGACATTTTTCTCCGTCCTCCTAAAGAAGCAGCTAACACAGAAGGGGTACTCTGGAAGTTGAACAAATGTGTATATGGATTAAATGATGCATCTAGAGTCTGGTATTTTTCGGTAAGATCAGTTTTGTTAAAGTTAGGCTGTTGCCAGTTGAAAGCAGATCCTGCAATGTTTTACTGGCACTATAAAGGAAATCTTTCTGGCATTTTTATGACGCATGTCGATGATTTTTTGTGGGGAGGGACTAGTGATTTTGAAGCTATTGTAATCTCTGGTTTGAGGAAAAAATTCAGGGTTGGAAGTCAGGCTTCCGGTGCATTTAAATATATTGGACTGGAAATTGGACAGACTAAGTTAGGGGCAACTTTATGTCAGCAATCTTATTTGGAAAGCATCACCCCAATAGCAATTAGTCGTGGCCGAGTTTCACAAAAAGACGCAATGGTTTCAAAGATAGAAAAAGAGCAACTGCGAAATTTAATTGGGCAACTGAACTGATTAGGTAGACAGACTAGACCGGACGTGAGGTTTGATGTCTTAGAGTTGAGTACAAAAATGAATGATCCCAAAGTGGAAGACATAATAAGAGCAAATAAAGCATTGGCCAAATTAAAAATGCAGGAGTGTGTTTTGAAGTTCCCGGTTTTAGGTGACCTTAAGCACTTGAAACTCATAGTTTATAGTGATGCGTCCTATGCAAATTTATGTGATGGGGTTTCAAGCGCAGGAGGTTTTATAATTTTCCTTTTGGGGAACAATGGTAAATGTTGCCCACTTGTGTGGGAAACAAAGAAAATAAAGAGAGTGGTAAAAAGCACTTTGGCTGCTGAGACGTTAAGCCTTGTAGAGGCGGTGGATATGGCTTTTTATATAAGTATGATATCGACAGAAATTTTGGATTTAGGGGATTTGGGTAATATTTCTATTGACTGTCACATTGACAATAAATCCCTGTGGGAAAATGTGCACTCTACAAAAAGTGTCAATGAAAAGAGGTTACGGATAGACATCGCAAGTTTGAAGCAGATGTTGGACAGAGGGGAAATAACAAAAATTAAATGGGTACCCATTTAATGGGTAAGCTAACAGGAGCTATCAACTATCAGACTGTTTTACGAAAAGAGGGGCGAGTTCACAGAAACCTTTGGATATTGTTAATGAATAGCGCTTGTTTCTGTGACTGTTTTTTTTTTCTCGTCCAAACAAAAAAAAAGGTGGGGGGGGGGGGACATCATGTGTGTGTTTTTGAGTTTCTTAAAATGTTGTTTTCACCTAATTATTTTTTTTCTCCAAGGACGGGGAGACTGTTAAGTAATGGGTTAAGAGACATTGCAATTAGTTGTCTCATTTATGTTAAGTATCCATTAATTGACACTGATATGTAAAGGGACTTCAGGTAGCCTCTGTCAGGTGGTGTGTTGTTAAGAGTTTTGTGCAGAGGCTGTGGAAGTGAAATAAATGGTGTTTGGTGAAAAGGAACAAGTAGCTTCATTACAGCGTTAATGTATGCCTACTTGTGACAATAAAGATTATTATTAAATGCTGCCCTGCCATAGGCTTCCATGAGCAATGCACATTGACATTGAATTGCTGCCAAAAGAGCCTTTGGAACCAGATGGGACTGCTGGCTCGCAAGCTGTGAACTTGAAAACGCTGTATTGCTCCTTCACCCACTGTCTACGTTTACGTATTTTCACTGTCCTCATGTATTTATCGTAGGTCCCAAAGTTTTGTCATGTATGGGGTGATGTGCCCGGAAAGTCCGCAGCACAATACTTTTCACTGTACCTCGGTACACGGGACAATACACCTCAGTGTGAATGTGGAGAGGGAGCTGCCACTGTTCACACACACACACACACCCAAACAATTGTGACAGTACCAGTGGAGAGGGAGCTGCCACTGTTCACACACACACTAACCCATACACACACACTAACCCATACACACACACACCCCCAACCCAAACAATTGTGACAGTACCAGTGGAGAGGGAGCTGCCACTGTTCACACACACACACACTAACCCATACACACACACACCCCCAACCCAAACACACCCACACACACCTCCAACCCAAACAATTGTGACAGGCGCAGCCCCGACCCCCGGGACGCGTCATGCCCGATTCTGCTTCGTGATTGGTTGGTCACGACAAAGGTAGTGGGTGACGGCACGACGTCGAGCGCGCGCGGGGGGGGGTTGCGTGTGACGTCACGCGCAGGCCGGTTTGAGCCCGGCAGCAGTTGGCGGTGTTTGGGACGGGACGGAGCGGGGGAGGAGGAGCCGGGTGGAATGGAGCTCCTCCCGCACACCGCCACTCAATAGCACCGCAGCCACGCCGGTCCGCTCCAGTAGGACGACGACACTTTCCGCACGGTGCCAGCCTGTCAAACCCACCTCACCCCACAGACTGGCGGGTCGCCCGCCATTGAGGCCCCTCTCTCCCTCCCCGAGAGCTGCTGGAATCGCCCCTCATCACCGCCTGATGTAGAGAACCGTCACCACCACCCACCCCGGAGGGACCCCCCCCTCAGAAACATCACCAATCCCCCCCACCCCCGAGGAACATCACCCCCCCCCCCCCCCACCCCGGAGGGACACCTCTTCCCCCCCCCCCCCCCCCAGGAACATCTCTCCCCCCCCCTCAGAAACATCACCAATCCCCCCCACCCCCCGAGGAACATCACCCCCCCCCCCCACCCCGGAGGGACACCTCTTTCCCCCCCCCCCCCGAACATCACCTCACCCACCAGGAGGGTCCTCACCCCCCCCCCCCGGAGGGACACCTCTTCCCCCCCCCCCCCGAACATCACCTCACCCACCCCCCCCGGAGGGACACCTCCCCCCCCCAATCCGGAGGGACAACACCTCCCTCACCCCACCCCCCAATCCGGAGGGACAACACCTGCCTCCTCCCCCCCGGGAGGGACATCCCACTCGCCTTCTCCCTGTGAGCGACCTCTCAGTCGGATCTTATCTAGATTTGGAATTGGTGCCCCTCCCCCCCCCCTCCCGCCGGCCCGGCTGAGTGTCCACCGACAAGCTGAGTGATGCACCCGCGCTTTTACTGTACAGCAATTCCAGCCCGGGCCGGAGCCGCTCGCCTTTGCCCTCCGAGACCACGATGAAGAAGATACTCCGTTTCGCCAAGAGGAAGAGGAGATTCTCCCCCAACACCTCGGACACCGGCAGCGTCCTCTCCGCCGGCTACGAGCTGAGGGAGAAGGACCTGGGCAAACTGCACAAAGCCGCCTCCACTGGCGATCTGTCCAAACTCCGACAGCTTGTCAAGAAGAACGACGTGAATCAGCTGGACAAAGAAAACCGGTGAGGGTGAGAATGGATGTGGGGTGAGAATGGATGTGGGGTGGGGGTGGAGGGTGGGGATGGATGTGGGGTGGGTACTGCCAGCATTACGTGGGGTTGGATTTGGGGGTGGGGGGTGGGGATGGATTGGGGGGGATGGATTGGGGGATGGAGATGGATATGGGGGTGTGGATGGATTTGGGGGTGGTGGTGGTGGAGAGAGGGTGCTTGCATTGAAACAAGCCTCCTTTAATAGCTTCTGAAATGACAGCTAGGAAATGCTGGCAGCACTCTCCATGGTCATCGGCCTGAAATGTTGCTCTCATCCCACCTGCCACGTACGCCCCCTGGCCTACTGGAGTTTTCCAGCATTTTGTGTTCTTTATTTCAGCATCACTTAAAACCGTGATATTTTGTCTTCGTCTTCGTCCCCCCACCCCCATTTAATTGTTGGCATGCGGCGTTGGCTCTAAAGCAAGGCTATCCAAGCCACGACTGCAGCTAGAAAATACTTTTGATCCAACTTGCTCTTTAGTGGGTGAAACCCTGGACTCTGGCGAAGGACTGATGTTATTTCTATTTAGCTTTAGAAAAAAAGGAGGCAATATGCGTGGCACGGTAGTGTTGATTCCCAAATTTCTTTCTCCGTCAGTCTGGCCTCAATAAAAGTCGAGATGGATTCGCACGTAAAAAGAAGTTATTTTATTTAGCTTGCAAGCTTGATTCATTTCATAGAAACATAAGAGACATCCAGTCTCCTATATCCCAGAAAGCGAATGAACAAAGAAACAAAGGGATCTCTGCAAATCAATTCAAATGGTATCAAGTTTCACATACTCGACACCCATAGGTCAGCCTATATCCCTCCTGACCTGTTTGATCTATTCTGATTGGCTCACTTCCAATCCCTTTCTCTGGCCCCTATCAATGCAGCATCACTCTCGTAGACACACCTCTTCCTGCTTTTTCCATGCGGTCTCAAATCCCTTTGTCTCTATCTGCCAGAATCAAAGTGGCTTATTTCTACATTACATTAACTAATATCCCTAAAGTAACTATTTTATATCACATTCGTCATTCCCTCCTTTTATCATTCCATGACAACCAAACTATCCAATCCATAGCTACGGTATCATCTAAAAAGATCCGTCGCTGCATTTCCAATTCCTGTCTTAGCCCCCCTTCATCTGCCTCACCCTCATGGATTTTAACAGTTAAATTTTTTTTTTCGGTGATTGGGGCGGTGATCTGATCCAGTGCACCCCGCATTCTACCCATCACACATTTAAGGATGGCCAGGCCCACAAAGATGCAGCCGATAGCTACCACTAGATACTTGGCCATATTTATCAACCAGTCCTTCCATCCTCCAGATCCCCAGTTACCCCAAGAGCCAGGATCCTGCATCCCGTCCAAGTGATCCCGTATGCGATCCATAAATTTAGTGATGTTAGCGGTCAAGTCCTGAACTCCCATGATACACTTGCCCTGTACTATGGTGCATGCCCCACCCTCACGGGCCAGAAGATAGTCAAGAGCATACCGGTTCTGCATTGCAAACAACCGTAGCTGAGACAACTCCTTGGTTATTGCCCCGAGGGCTCCCAAGGTTTCATTTCCCAAGATGGTAAGGCCGCAAATAAAATAATTCCGATCACTGACAGCCAAGGAACCCCTCACACCTCCCAGTTTATCCAACTTTGAAATGCCCATTCGGGCCGCCCAGCAATGCGGAAAGCCCTAGTCCCAACAGTGATATGAGAGACATTCGCCCAGCCACAGAGGAGCTGGAGGCCGGCGTTCAATGGAACGCAAGTGGTGTTGTAACAAACGCATTGGCCAGACGCCTGGGTGATATGGCACCTCCTGTCCGTACAGGTGGGAAACAGACATGTTATATTTGTGTCCACCTCTACCAGCAAACAGCCATATCCTTCACTGCTGAAGCAATTCTCGTACGACCGGGAATCCCTATTGGGAGTGAAGTGGCTAGGTATGTGCGCCCTCCACCGTCGCAGCCTATCGTACTGTGAATGGGAATTATCCCGAGGAAGGGGAAGGCAAATAGCCGGTGGCGCTGAACCCGGATCGTAAGGAAGAGTGACCTGATCGGGCAGTGGTTCGGAATGCTGACAATGAACCACCGTTTGGGGAGTGCCCCAAAGCGGTGAAACAGAAAATAACCTAGACACCGCTGCGGGGTTTGGGTAGCAGACAACCCGTCCCTGGCCATACAAGCGGTGGTAAATCTGGTAGAAGAGATTCATACTACCCGGGTTTTCCTCAGTTTGGCCTTTAATTAACTTAAGTCTATCTCCCGGTAACCTACGTTCTAGCTGTCCTTCCCTTCTCATACGCCCCGTCCTCTCTCTAGTCCCTTTCTCTTTCTCATAGCCTCTTCCTACACTCTTCTGACAGCCTGATTTTACCTTTATTGTACCACTCTTAACACATCCAAAATCGAATTTACATGTATTCCGAAAACAAGGCAATGTCCATATAATGTTCCCTTCCCATCGCCGGGACCGGTGCAACTGCTTCATGATCCCGCATTTTCCTTAACTTTGATGACCTTCCATGAGTCGATACCATGTCCTCGTATATGGGGGCAGCGAAGAACATCACCTTTGCATAGGTGATGTATCCTTGTAGATTGGTTGGGGCTACACAGATACATAATATTCCCCTTTTCCATGTCCATCGCCAATAACACGCCAAGCGAAGTGAGGCCAAATATCATACAGACGATGCGTAGCCACTCCATCATGCTCCACACCTGTAAAATAGCACTGGAGAAGGGAGGCAGGTTAGTATCTGACCTTTTACAGTAGTGGAGATGGACTCAATTTACAGTGATGTAGGTGGACCCAAGCACTTCGCCCCTCCACTTGAACTGCTGTGGGGGTGGTAAGGAGAACTTGGAAGGGCCCGTCCCATCGCGGCTCCGACCCCTTCCTAGTCCAATTTATGACCATGACATAACTACCGGGCTGGACTGAAAGTGAGCTAGGTACTGGGGGCAATGGCTGGTGAGCCGCGCGGACCTGGCCATGGAGTTCCTTGAGCACTTGCGTGAGGGCTAGAACATAGGTGGTCATTTCTTCAGTCATCTGATGAAACTGAACCAGTCTGGGAACCTGCAGGCTCCAGGGAGTTCTAAGAGGCCTGCCATAAAGAATCTCGGCGGGAGAGAGCCGGGCCGGTCCCGCAGGTGTAACCCGCAGCTGGAAGAGGGCAACGGGGAGCAACTTAAGCCATGTCAGTCCCGTGTCTGCTCTTAATTTAGCCAATTTAGTTTTGAGAGTCTGATTGTGTCTCTCAACCAACCCAGCCGCCTGCGGTCTGTAAGCACAGTGTAACTGCTGGCGTATGCCCAACTGGGAGCAAAACTCCTTGTTAATTTGTCCAATAAAATGAGGCCCATTATCAGAACTTAACTGAGCTGGTATACCGTACCGGGGAATGATTTCCCTCATCAAGACTTTAACCACAGTAGCAGCTTTATTATCGATAGTCGGATACGCCTCGACCCATCTGCTGAACACATCCACAATGACCAAAACATATTTGTAACATTGACACCTTTCCAACTCAATGTAATCCATTTGGAGCGTCTCAAAGGGACCACTGGGCAAAGGGGTTTGCCCCTTCCCACAAGGGATACCTTTTCCGGTGTTATATTGCTGACAAATCAAACACCGATTACTGATACTTTGGGCCAACCCCTGCATTTTAGGGTGCCACCAAGTGTCCAGCAACAACTCACTAGTCCCTCGAGCCCCACAATGAGTTGCAAAGTGTACACATTCAATGACCCATAAAGCCAGCACATCAGACATACAAGTCTGATGTGCAGGCGTGGTCCATAAAGAGGAAACAGAATCATATGTACAACCTAACCGTTTCCACATTTGTTTATCACTCTCAGGAGCATCCTCCTGTAACCTTATGACGTCTTGGATGGTTGGCATTGACTTGTCAGAAGCAGACATATTTATAGTAGATCGTTTAGTCTGACTTAACATCTTAGGCACCATCACTTGCTGAATTTGCGCGGCTGTTCGCGCTGCACGATCTGCTCGTTCATTACCAACGTCAACTGGGGTTGTACCATTCGTGTGGGCAGCGCATTTAATAACGGAAATCTGCGCTGGCATAAGGAGGGCCTGCAGTAGGTCATTAACTAAACCCCGGTGGGATATTTGACCACACATAATCATGTCAGGTTGTTCTGACGAAATGTCACTCAAATCGCCCCTTATTGTGGTAGTTTCCTGAATCAAGGCTAAACATTCGTGACCAGGCGCGTCCTCATGGACAGGGGGACCGCTAAGAAAACAGGCTGGATTGATAGTGGTACAGTATTTAAATGTCAGGCGTGGATTGTTCAAAAGGTATATCTCATACCTATTCTGACGAGCTGCGGTAAGATGCTGAGTCTGCAGTTGCCTCAGTAGTGCGATGACCGAGTGGGAGCTATACACCGTAATATCCTGTTGGAGGGTGAGAGCATGTAATGGCTATGCGATGGCATTGATTGAACGTAAATCCTGTACTAATCGGTACTGGTCTGGTTTGGCTAGTTTAGGCACAGCAAGTATGGGGGTGTTACATTCTGATTGGCAAGGGACCAAAATACCCTGTTTCAACAGTTCTTGAATTAATTTATCTATTGATGGAGCAGCTTGAGATTTCAGGGGGTATTGCCGAATGGAAGGTAGCTTTACATGATCCTTAATCATTACCTTGATAGGTGTAACATTTGTCTTTCCCACTTGTGATGGGTATTCCGCCCAGACCTGTGGATTGACATATTCCAACACATCATGTCCCCTGTGATGCTGCAGTCGAGTGTTAATCGTTTCAGGGACCTCAAAATATTTTATGGTAGTGCCGTACGGCATGACTTGAAGTGCGTAGTCTGTTGGATCTGAATGATCCACTGCCCTCCTGACCATTCGCCCCATATCCCTGGCATGGTACTGGTCATGGACCTGACGTGTAATATGAGGGCTTACCGAAGCTGACTGTGGCCATAAATGTGGTGATATTGTAACAAAATCGGCTGTACCTTCTTTTCCCGTGACTGTGGCTGTAACCTTGACTGGCCATTCGGTCTCAAGTAATGGCCGGTATTTGTCCTCCAACTCCCTGTTTCGTCCAGTTCTGTCATAGGCCAGGGTAACGTGATGCAGTGACTGTTCAACTTCGAACGTCCACCACTGGGGGGTGATAGAAATATAGCACTGTTGTCTCATCCTCCTCTTCGCTGATCCACCCACCCAAAGTCACTATATTGGGGCTCCTGCTGGTAAACTACCATTTCTGCCGCTTGTTGGGGTCGCAGATCATCCTTTTTCATTACATACTCAGTCTTAACCTTTGTAACTGAGCCTCCTTCTTGGCCTACACCCTCCTTCCAGTAAAATCTGACTGCCCTTGCCATCTGGGAAGGGTCGTTCTCTGTCCAATTCATGTTATTACATTTCACAGCAGTAACCACAGAAGGTGGTAGGCAATGCATTAACATAGCACAGTATTGAGGGGAATTCTGACCATTTTGATACAGCAAATCGCCTGACTGCCCCCGGTAGATTTCATTAAAACGCTCCAGAAATTCCTCTGGCTCTTCAGTCTTCCTAGGTTTTAGGTCTAAGATAACAGAAAGATTTATGGGCCTTTGAAATGTGCTATTCAACGCATTCAAGATCTGTGTCCTTCTTTTCTCTATTTGCTCTTTTTTAAACTTAAAAATGTTTGAAAATTCAAATTGAATTACTGCAACTTGCAAGCTGAGCTCTGATCTCAACTCAGAACTAAATTTACAATTTGCTTAACACAAACTTGTATAACATTTACAACTTAATTATTTCTTTATCTTAACAATTTTTCTTTTAACAAGTTTTTTTTTCTTTTACATACACATAAGTATTAGCAAAATCAACTATCATCTCCAGATTGACACTTTTTTAAATGGTGTCCATGATCTTCTTTAAGTTTCTATTAATCTCCAGATAAAATGAGATAAACCTTATTTCAAGTAAGTAAAACTTAAGATTCTGGCAATTTCAATCAATTGCTTTCGAAAATAATAACTTTTATCAAAGAGGTGGAGAAGCCCACTGGTTTCCTTTAATTAATTCAAAACGTAACTTTGCTGGTGTTCACTGACTCAAAGGAAAGGTATCCGATTACACTACAGGCTGCTGCTGTTATCTCAAAGCCTGAGTGAGAAGCACTGTCTGTTTTCAACTTTGCCTGCTGCTGTTAACCCTTTGAGAGACTTCTGCTTCAACCAATATGCAGCATTCCCCACAATCTCAACTAGACCTCGGAACTGCGTTTTTCGCCAATACAGTCCAAGGAGACAATTTTAGCTTAATCAACTATATATTTAAAACACTCACACATAGAGTTGAACCATCTTCAGATTTAAAAACAGTTATACTGGACTGAACCTTCATCTACTGAAGTCACATAAGCCATAAAAACACTTATACTTGACTGAACCTCCATCTACTGAAGTCACATCAGCCTCTGAACCCTTATACTTGGAATTGAATCATCATTTGAGATGTCCCATCAACCCAAAACCCTAACCCAAGCCGAAACAACAATATGAAATCCCATCAATTAAATTGCTAATCCCCAGACTGACCTGTGATTTCGTCGAGGCGGTCTTGAGGTGCCAACCGCGAGTGACCAGACTAATCAGACGATAAGAAGAGGGGAACAATCAATGCGCGGTCGTTTTCCAGTTCTACATTGAGGGCCCTTTGTTCCCCATCCTCCTGTTCATAATCAGTCTAATTCTGATTTCGCAGTTGGATCAGGACCGCCCTGAGAAATCCCGGTTTTCGGCACCAAATGTTGATTCCCAAATTTCTTTCTCCGTCAGTCTGGCCTCAATAAAAGTCGAGATGGATTCGCACGTAAAAAGAAGTTATTTTATTTAGCTTGCAAGCTTGATTCATTTCATAGAAACATAAGAGACATCCAGTCTCCTATATCCCATAAAGCGAATGAACAAAGAAACAAAGAGATCTCTGCAAATCAATTCAAATGGTATCAAGTTTCACATACTCGACGCCCATAGGTCAGCCTACCCCTCCTGACCTGTTTGATCTATTCTGATTGGCTCACTTCCAATCCCTTTCTCTGGCCCCTATCAATGCAGCATCACTCTCGTAGACACACCTCTTCCTGCTTTTTCCATGCGGTCTCAAATCCCTTTGTCTCTATCTGCCAGAATCAAAGTGGCTTATTTCTACATTACATTAACTAATATCCCTAAAGTAACTATTTTATATCACATTCGTCAGTAGCACGGTGGTTAGCACTGTTGCTTCACAGTGCCAGGGTCCCAGGTTCGATTCCTGGCTTGGGTCACTCTCTGTGCGGAGTCTACACATTCTCCCTGTGTCTGCGTGGGTTTCCTCCGGGTGCTCCGATTTCCTTCCACAAGTCCCGAAAGACATGCTTGTTAGGTGAATTGGACATTCTGAATTCTCCCTCTATACCCAAACAGGCACTGGAATGTGACGACTAGGGGATTTTCACAGTAACTTCATTGCAGTGTTAATGTAAGCCTATTATTATTGTTAAGAATGGCTGAAGAACCTATATGCAATCCCGTAAGTTTGACTTAATCTACCGTGTAATGCTGCATACATTCAGATAGAGTGCCCATCACTTTGTCTTTTTAATATACCACATTCTGATCCTATTTAATGCTTGCCTTCGCTTCATCTGCCTTCTGTGTCAATTTTGGTCTCCTTACTTGAGAAAGGATGTACTGGCACTGGAGGGGGTGCAGAGGAGATTCACTAGGTTGATTCCAGAGTTGAGAGAATTGGCTTATGAGGAGAGACTAAGTAGACTGGGACTATACTTTCGGAATCTAGAAGAATGAGGGGGGTCTTATAGAGACATAAAATTATGAAGGGAATAGTTAAGATAGAAACAGGGAGATTGTTTCCACTGGTGGGTGAAACTAGAACTAGGGGGACATAGCCTCCAAATAAGGGGGAGCAGATTTAGGAGTGAGTTGAGGAGGAACTTCTTCACCCAAAAGGTTGTAAATCTGTGGAATTCCCTGCCCAGTGAAGCAGTTGAGGCTACCTCGTTGAATGTTTTTAAAGCAAAGATAGATTTTTGAACAGTAAAGGAATTAAGGGTTATGGTGAGCGGACGGGTAAGTGGAGCTGAGTCCACAAAACGATCAGCCATGATCTCATTGAATGGTAAAGCAGGCTCGAGGGGCCAGATGGCCTACTCCTAATTCTTAAATTCTAATTTCACTTGCTACTTTTTTACTTCCTGTTATCAGTTTTGCTTCCCTCCAGTCTGAACTCCCTCTCGGGTTCCCATCCCTCTGCCAATCTAGTTTAAACCCTCCCCAGTAGCAGAAGCAACTCTTATTCACAGCGCCGAGGTCCCAGTTTCGCTCCCGGCTCCATGTGGAGTTTGCATATTCTCCCTGTGTTTGTGTGGGTTTCGCCCCCACAACCCAAAGATGTGCAGGATAGGTGGATTGGTTGTGCTAAATTACCCCTTAATTGGAAAAAACGAATTGGGTACTCCAAATTTTTTTTAAAAGTAACTCTTCTAACCTTAGAACCATAGAAAAGGAGGCCATTTGGCCCGTCTTGTCCATGCCAGCTCGAGGACACCCAGATGCTTTAGTTCAAAAGGTTGGGTTACAGGGATAGGTTGGGGGCATGGGCTGAGGTAGGGTGCTCTTTCAGAGGGCCGTATGCTCTTTCAATGGTTCCTTTTATCAGAATTGGGGAAGGTTAGAGTTGTAAATGATGGTATGAGGAGGAAAGAACAAAGGACTGTGAGGTGAAAAGCAGGAGAATGGCTGAAGGAAGGATGGTGCAAGGCAAAAAGGGATGATGGGACAAGTCAAGAAGGAGAAGGTGAGTCAAGAGGGTGTAAATGGCAATAGCAGGATCATGACCATCAGTTGTTGCCTGAAATATGTTTGAACTCATTTTGTCCTGAAGGCTGTGAAGTGTATAATTGAAGGGCGAGGTGCTGTTCCTTGAGTTTTTGTTGAGACCACCAGAAACATGGGAGTCAGGCTTGCAGACTGAATGGAAGTAGGCATCCAATCTGCATTGTAAAGGAGACCACATTGCAAGTAGTAAATACAGTATATTAAATTGAAAAGGTGCAAATTGTTTCACATGGGGAGAGAGGGTGAAAAATATAGGAAGCCAGAGAGGCTAAGGAATTCCAGTGCTTAGTGCCCAGGCAACAGAAGGCACAGCCACCATTGGTGGAGCAATAAAAATGGGAAATGCTCAAGTGGCTAGAATTGTCTCCAAGGTTTTTAGGGGCTCAAAAAATGTTTTCCCTAGCCATCGGTTCCATCTCTATTCCTCACAACCGACTAGGATTATTTAGTCTTGGTGTCACTTTTGATTCCAAGTTGAGTTTCCGACCTCGTATTCATGCCATCTGTAAGGCCGACTATTTCCACCTAAGTAACAATGCCTGACTTTGCTCCTTTCTCAGTTGCTGAAACTTTCATTTTTGCTGTTTTTACCTTGAGACAACGGGGGCTTCACAGATGCTCAGTTTTGAGCTGCTCTTAATCTTTCCCATTTAGCAGAGTGGTAATGCCTCAGCACAATAGAAGTTGTTCTCAGTTTGAAGACCAGACTTTGTCTCCATAACGACTGTTCACTCTTATCCATATTGGCAAGGACTGATGCTTTTGTAACACACAGATTAGTGAAAATAAGGTGGAGTAGGTTTTTTCCCCTTGTGCTAAGTCCTAGCTGGCAGCTGTGGCCTTCATGGTTCAGTCAGTGATGATCTTGCCAATCTACCTTTTATGATGGACATTGAACTCCCTGATCATTCCTACATCTCTCACCGGATGAAGCAGTATTCCATGTTGAACAACACATGGAAGAAACACTCGGGTAGCGAGTGTTTCTTCGAAGTGTTGTTCAACAGTACTGATGTGCAGAGTAAGTGGATTGGCCACACTAAATTGCCCCTTTATTGGAAAAGAAAGATTTACTATGGCCAAATTTTTACATTTACTCTTGATTACTATAAACATGTTTTTGTCAAATAAAATTCAATTCAGAATTATTATAAATACTGAGAGTAGGTTAGGAACATAGCAGGGGTAGGTCATTAAACCTATTAAGGCTGCTCCGCCATTCAATTGGATCATGGCTGATCAATGCCTTTTTCCTATACTATCCCCATATCCATTTATATGATTGGCTGGCTAGATGGACCAAAGGTTGTCTCTGTCCTGAAACTGTTGTTATGGTATTAAAGCTGTTGGTATTTTAATATTGTCCTTTACAGATAATATTGTCCTTTACAGTTAATATTTTCAAAGCTGCAGATGTTATCGAGGAGATGGTGTTAGCTATGAAGTAAAACTTATTAGGGTTTTTTTAGCTTATAGTTGAGGCGCTTAATGTAGTAATGAGATGGGTGATGGCAAGATGATGGTGGTTTGAAATTAGTGGCAAAATTAGGGTGAGGTTGGAATTTTGAGTTGGTTAAGAATTCAAGTGGAGGTAGAATAACACTTTAATGATGAAGGTGGAATTTTCAACCATAAGCAGTTGTTGAAGCAGAGTTTTTAAATGCATTCTTATAAAAAAGGATTAAATAGCCGTTTGGTATTCATGAGTATGGTGCGTAACCAGGCAAGTATGATTCGTGTGGAGAAATATACCAGCAAAGATGTGATTCGTGTGGAGAAATATACCAGCAAAGATGTGTTGGAGCAGATGGCCTATTTCTGTGTATCGATAATTCTAAAGCTTTGGAAAATGTTACTTTAGAAAATGAATGATTTGAAAGCATTTTAGAATGCTTTGTGCAGATCGCATCAGTGTCACTGTTCTGTAATAAATACGTCCGTATTCACTTTCCTTCCAGGGCGCCATTGCATCTTGCATGTGCAAGTGGGCATGCAGAGGCAGTTACTTTACTTGTGGAAAACAAGTCAAAACTAAATATCTGCGACAATGATAACCGCTCCCCTTTGATGAAGGTAAGAAATAAATAGGTGGTTACTTTATTGACCAAATTCTGTGCGATTGTGACACTCTTATTTTTAAAACAATGTTCCATTTGAATAGTTTTGTGTCATAATTTTTGTGTCATTATTTGACTACACTGCCAGTTACATATGTAGGTAGCATTTTCACAACGCTTTTCAATGTTGGGTGTAAAACTTTAGGCTTTAAAATGATAACTGATTGTAAGGTTTGAGCTTGCATGTATGCAAGTTCTTGCCACCAAGTGTCATTAGGGAGCAGCCTAACTTTATATTATTGGTTTGGTTGAGAGTGGAGTGTGCATACATGAAATAAAGTATATCTTTTTGTCTATATTTCACCATTTCCCTTCCCCAGAAGGAGTTAATTGCTGTCCTACTCCCTCCACAAATCATCAAAAAAGATCTTTTAAAAATGTCTCTGTTTTCCCTTCCCCACCTGCAACACCTCTAAATCCTCTAGCCCCCTCTCTCCTTGCAGATGTTCTTCTTTCTCTTCATCCCAATTCTTCCCCTTCCTAGTTTGCTTTAGCACTCTCTCACTTTTGCTCTTGCTCTATCTCGCCCTCCCTCCCTCTGCCTGGGACAGTTTTTTGCCTGCGTTCGTGAGAACAGCGGCATGGGTGCAAAACAGGGCAAGAATCAGGACACGCAATTCTCGCCGGCGAGATCATGTTTTCTGATTTTTCAGGCACCTCGCCAGTGACGTAAAGTGAATTCCGCTACAAAAGATTGGGAACCTCATTCAAATACATTAATTAGCCCTTTACAGCAGCCGCAAAAAGAGAAGAGCCTGGCGACTTCACCTCTGAAGGGGATATCAGAGGTGAGCGTTCATCACCCTCCTGGGTGCCAATTGCGGAGTGGGCACCGAGAGAACACGGTGGACCCAGATAAGTGCAACTTGGTTGGGAGGGAATGAATTTCGGCATTTTGGCGGCTCTTCATGTCTTTAAGTCTCCAGGTTTAAGTCTGCCAGCTGGTCTTGCGGGCAGTGCTTCCAGTGTCCTCCTTGCTGGTCTTATGGCGGTATAACTGCTGCCCTTCTACAGTGGCAGCTAGAAAGTGTGTGGGAATAGGTGAATCAATAGGGTCAACACGGGGGGGGCGACAGTGAGGTTCCTGCGTGGGGTCCCGTGAGATGTCACGTTGCATGGGCAGAGTGTGGGACCCAAGTGGTGTTTCCAGCTGAAGACCCTCGCATGGAGGAGGACAGGTGCAGTCAGAATGAACCCCACACTCAGGCTGCACTTTGAAGCCTCTGGGCATGAGATGTCTGGAAGGTTAAGGCCACTGGTTATGGAGGGAAGGCTGACGGAGATTAATGTATTGGGGGCTGGCTCTTCAAGTTGGAAGGTTCGTTTAATCTGCAGCTCACAAGAGCTGGGGAAATGAGGGTGCTCTCTAAGGATGAAGTTGACTGTGCCATGCAAAAGATGGGGAGGCAGTTCCCGTAGATCATCTTGAGCAATGTCACAGATGGGGTGCCTCCGAGGCCCCACTACCGGCCACGGATATACCGCTATAGAACTTTCTGCCTCCAGAGGTCAGAGATCCCCTGGGAGAGCACCTGTCTCTCCCGGGGGTGATGGAGCACCTTTGCCAGGTGATGTAAGAGTTGGCACCACATGGACTGGGTGGTCACCCATTGCCTATGTCCCTGAAAGTTACTGCCGCTCTGAGCTTCCATGCCAGTGACTCGTTTCAGAGCTGCTTGGATGACCAGTGCAGCGTATCCCAATCACCAGTGCACAAGTGCATAAGGAAGGTCACAAATGATCTATTTGCAGGGGCCCACATATACATCAACTTGGACCAGGGCCATGGGCTTTGCCTGCACAGCAAGTATGTCCCAGGTGGAGGGTGTCACCACAAAGCCCTCTGCGCTCCCCATTGCAGCAAGGGGCACCATTTCTGAACCACAAGGAATACCACTCCCTCAATATCCAGATCAAATTGACCACGCGGTGCACATCTTGCAGGTTTGTGTCCGTTACCTCTTGTGGCACTCGCAGATCCCAGCTGTTTTTGAGGGAGAATAGCAGCCTGGAGAGATGGCTCATTGGGGAGAATGGGTACCCATTCAAGAGACAGCTAATGATGCCAACACCCGCTACAGGGAGGCTCATGTGTCAAAGCGTGCGCTGGGCATGCAGGCGATTGGACATCCCAAGATGCGGTTCTGGAGCCTGGACCAAATGGGGGAGGCCGTCCAATACAGCCTCCCGGGGGTGTTACGCATCATAGTGGTCTGCTTCTCCCTGCATAACTTTGCGTTGCAGTGGGGAGAGCAGCTAGACCAGGTGGAGATGGAGAAGCGGCGCATCTCCACGGATGAGGAGGACGGCAACCCATGTAGGAGGCAGAGGAAGGACCATGGGTATTGGCTAGAGCACGCATGGGGCGCAGGGCTAGGGTCGCCCTGAAGCCTCACGATTTGGGGATGACCAGGACTAGCGTGTGAAGACCTCTCCCACCATGGGGTTATCTGCTCACTACTGTGGTGCCTGTGGTAAGTCATCATGATGGTGGTTACATTCATGGGCAGACACTAAAGTGATTGGCCAGACTCTGCAGGTAAACATTGATGAGTTGCAGTGAAGACAGTGATGCTCCTCTTATCCTCTGCAAAATGTCTGACTCCTGGCCTTCAGAGAGCTGAACGCGACCTGCCATTGAACAGAGTGATATAACGGCGCAGAGAGGCTGAATGACACATCTCAGCTGCTACTGCCTCCTCCAAGGTCAGGGGCCCGGGTATTCCTCTTCACCGACTGACAAGGTGGACAGATTCTCTCATGTTTTCACCCCTTGGAATACTCATAACGAGAGAATGCTGACAGACATGAGAGACTCAGTGTTGCTGTGGGAATGGGGTAAACTTTCCATGGATGGGGGGGCCGGCACCAGGAATAGCGCAGCTTTACTGCATCATCAGTGTGGGAGGCGGGCAGCACGGTTGTGCAGTGTTTAGCACCGCTGCCTCACAACGCCGAGGTCTCAGGTTCGATCCCGGCTCTAGGTCACTGTCCATGTGGCGTTTGCACATTCTCCCCGTGTTTGCATGGGTTTCGCCCCCACAACCCAAAAGGTGTACAGGGTAGGTGGATTGGGCATGCTAAATTGTCCCTTAATTGGAAAAAATGAATTGGGTAAATTTATGGGAAAAAAATCAGTGTGGGAGAGACATAGTGCTGCCATTCTCGCACTGCTGGTTTAGCACAGGGCTAAATCGCTGGCTTTGACGGCAGGCCAGCAGCACGGTTCAATTCCCGTACCAGCCTCCCCGAACAGGTGCCGGAATATGGCGACTAGGGGCTTTTCACAGTAACTTCATTTGAAGCCTACTTGTGACAATAAGCGATTTTCATTCCATTTCATTTCACGGATAAGGCGCTGTGTTTGCGCGGGGTTTTTTTGAGCATGGCACCATAACATGTTGTGGAGGATCCGTATGGGTGAACAAAGTGATTTGTATACAAGTGCACTATTAAAGTAGTCACCTATCTCTACTAGTGCCTAGGTTCACCCTTGCTCACTAAGTGCCCATAATCTTCTCTTCCTCACCCTTCTGCTACGTCTAAGTGTATCCCCAGGATCCACAGCTGTGCTTGAGGCAGCATGCTGACTTCCATGCCCTGTTGCCTTTGAATATCTTGGCGGGCCTGGATCTTGAGATTTTGGGCTGCACGGGTGTTGCAGTGCTGCCATCCTTGTGTGGGCTAGAGGTGTCTCACTCCCAGGGTCTCATGGGTGGAAGGCCCAGGCTGTACTCCTGCCAATCCCCTTCCCTTCGAGTGCTCGGGGACCTTTGTGCTCCTCCACAAGATTGAGGAGCAGCTAGTGTGAGAGCCAGACGTCCCACCGTCCTCTGGCGCTGACGCTCTGGCACTCTGACACTCATGGATTCCCACTAGTGCCCGCACCATGCAGTTGAAGCCCTGCATCAAGGAGCTCATGCCCTCAGCCATGCGGGGCACGAGCTGAACCATGGAACGGACATCCCCCACCATGGAGTGCACATTCTGCACCAAGGTCTCCACTGTGGACGTCACCCTCTCAGTGATGGCATCATCTCCTCGGACAGAAGGCGATTGGACTTGCAGCCCAAGGAGGGATGCTGTCATCCCTTCTTGATGCTTGCGACTTTGCCTTTGTAGCTTCAACAGCTCTGGGAAGAGGACCCAGGGACACGTCATCAGCCAGGGACTCAGTAGAGTCCTGGGCTCCAGCATCCCTCCCAGTACAGGATCCCTAGACATTCCTTCCTCCACCTACTGTGGACCTTCAACTGTGAATATTGTCATGTCAGTATTGGAAGATTGCACTCAGCAATTTCTGATGTAAATAAAAGATTTAAAAACAGTAATTCAGTACTGCTGTTCGTTCAATTATAGTTGAGTTATTTATGTTCACAAATATACTTTTATGCTGGTAGAACAATTCTGTTTATTATCATGTCTGTTCCTTAACCTGAAGGGTTTTAAAAGGGTTTTGGAACTTTGTGAGATGGCTGTAGAGTGATGGGATTTATTGAGTTTATCAGTATGCTTTTGTATTGCTATGAATTAGAACATACAGTGCAGAAGGAGGCCATTTAGCCCATCGGGTCTGCACCGACCTACATTAAGCCCTCACTTCCACCCTATCCCCGTAACCCAATAATCACATCTAACCTTTTTGGACACTTCGGGCAATTTAGCATGGCCAATCCACCTAACCTGCACGTCTTTGGACTGTGGGAGGAAACTGGAGCACCCGGAGGAAACCCACGCAGACACGGGGAGAACGTGCAGACTCTGCACAAACAGTGACCCAGCGGGGAATCGAACCTGGGACCCTGGCGCTGTGAAGCCACAGTGCTATCCACTTGTGCTACCGTGCTGCCCCTAAATAGAAAATTGCTGAATGGATTGTGAACTCCACATGTAAACATTTTTAAATAAGTAATTCCTATATGTTCATGGTCAATACAATGCACAGGTATCTCGAGCAATCGTAATGCAAAAGGGCAAGGCCAATTTGTGACTGCCGTAAATATAGATAGTGACGCATTAGCATTTTAGAGCAGAGTGAATAAGATGAAGCCACAAAGCCTTTATATTAGTTTTCTAGAGAGAGTTACAATAATGTGTATCTTTACAGTTCCTCTAAGTTATTAAATTGTTTTGTAAGCTTGATTTTATCTGGTATCCATAACAATTTTTGGAATGAAAAAGACCAAACATGGCCATCAGCCACTGGAATCTATGATGAGATTGCAGAAGTATATTTCAGTTGAAGCCCTCAGAACAGCAGAAAAACTTTAATCAGCATGGTTCTGAGCTTTGAGAGGACAGAACCTTCGGCTGCTGAGCAATTCAGAACCCTGCCAGCTATTGAATTTATAAGGGACGCAACTTTCAAACTTCCCAATAAACTTTCTGAAGGTAAAAGAAAGGTAAAGAGAGATTTGTACAATTGACATGGCATCATCCAGAATTCATTTCATTTATCTACTAAAGAGAAGAGACCAAGTAAATAGGAATACAAATATTTCTCCGACTATGTAATCCTTTAACAAAGCAATGTGCTAGTGAGTGGTAAGCAATATTCCCTTTACACTGTGTGGCTGGGCAGCCACCTGTAACTCACTAAGAACTGGCCGTGCACACGTCAGTGCTGCAAAAACAATTTAATGGTGCTGTACTCTGAACAAATCACCTGTTCACTCCCAAATGTATCAGTGGGAACATTGGTGGTAGGATGTAAGCTTGTGATCATTACTCACGAGACTAGATCAATTGAAAATTTCAAAACTGACATTGATAGATTCTTTTATTGGGTAGTGGTATGGAACCAAGGTTGATGTACAGAGATGCGATCCAAATCTGCTGAACAAGCTTGAAGCTGAGTGACCTACTTGTATTCCTGTATTCACTTGGGTGGAGATCCACAAGTGAGTATCCAGAGGCTTGGTTCTGCCCCAGTGATAGATTGGAAAATTTGAAAAAATTGTTAACCCAGCGCACCTTGCATAACTTAATGGCTGGCTTGTAAGCCATATTACCAGAAGCCTGAGACTTATTTTTCAAAATGATTTGCAAAAAAAATAATATTTAGCAGATGGTACTAAGAGCTGCAGCAAAATATCCCAGGCATCCTGTGTTGGACTGCAAAATCCAAATTCATCTCTCTGTCACAGCTCTGGGCAAAATACCCCAGTCCAAGATTTGGGGATGAGTTGAAGCATTTAAGTAAAACTCTCAGGAAGCCAATAAAATATAGAGATGCTAATTTGGTAGTCATAGGATGATATAATCTCAACATGTAATAGCTGCTATTGTGTGTCATGCAGTGTGACACCTTTTATGTTGCAAATACCTTTCACTGCACTGCCACAAAAGTAATAAGGGCTGAGTTTATAGGAGTTTTGAATTAAATGATGCTCCATATACAAATTACGTATTGTATGTCACAGAACTTTCACTAATTGTGAAGTGTTGATAAACTAAATGAAATTTGTTCCTGGTTGATGGAAATAAACTTTATGCTTCAAAAATATAATTGTGAAACTCTTTGTTACATCATCCACAGGCAGTACAGTGCCAACAAGAACGTTGTGCAGTCATCTTACTGGACCATAATGCTGATCCTAACCTTGTGGACATTAATGGCAATACTGCCCTGCATCTTGCTGCTCTGATCCCTAACATCTCTTTGGTAATGCATTTGATAGAGCATGAAGCACACAGGAATGCTCGAAATAAGGTGGTTATATTTGTGTTTTTAAAAAATTTGTTATCTTTTGCGTGTCTTTTTATGTGTTGTGCAAAATTACTACACTCTTGTGGGTTATGTATGGGACGATATAAAGCATGTGACTCGTTGCTGATAACAATGCTTGCTGGTGCAACCGTCAAGGGCCTGATGGATAGTGTTACTTCTCAGTAGAGCTCATCATTTATGGCATTTACTCCAAATCCAAATCAAACTACTTGTAAAATTGTATATTAATATAAATTACGTAGCTTATAAATACTTTAATTGTGCTAAGCTCCAGTCATACTTGTAATGGTGGTCCGTGTATTAACATTGTATCCAATTATTAAATGCAGGGAAGGCAGTGGCGTAGTGGTATTGTTGCTGGACTAGTAATCCAGAGACCCAGAGTAATGCTCTGGGCACTCGGGTTCAAATCCCACCGTGGCAGATGGTGAAATTTGAATTCAATAAAAATCTGGAATGAAAAGTCTGGCTATGATTCAATAGTAAAAATTCATCTGGTTTGCTAATGTCCTTGGGGAAGGAAATCTGTTGTCCTTACCTGATCTACAGCAATGTGGTTGACTCTTAAATACCCTCTGGGATGGGCAATAAATGCTGGCTCAGCCAGCGATGCCCACATCCCATGAATGAAAATAAAATTCCGCTACCAATTTCCTACAGGAAAATCAAATAGGAAATTATGAATTGTACTATATTACAATGCATTACACTTGGTTTCTAAAGCAGGCTGTAGAGATTATAGAATAGTGAGCAGCTCCGAGTGATTTAACGGTCAGTAACAAAATAAGAATGCTTACTACTGACCTCAAGAAGTCTCCACTAAGAGATCTATCTCTTTGCTGAGAACTTCAACTGTTTTGGAAAGTAACTGATTGTCATGTTTAGTTGGGATTCCCAATGTTGAGCTGCAGTCGTGTCATCAAGCTGTTCAAACACCCAATCACAATCCAAAATTCTTTCAGCCAATTAGGAAAGAAGCCCAAATAACTAAATAACTGCTGAAATACCAGAAACTTTTAAAATACATCTAGCTTTTCAAACCAATTTTTTCAAGCCATGAGGCTGCTGAATAATTCTAGTTGAAAAAATCGAGTAATTCATTATAATGGAGACATTAACAACATTCCACAAAGATAACCCCATTATTTTTTCAGGGCCAGATCAGTTGTTCAGCAGGAATTATTACTCAGATTGCTATTAACATTCAGTTACACAACTTAACTATTTATGGGTTTTCTAACTGCAATATGCGAATGGAAAAGAAGTTCTCACCAAATCTATTGATGTCACTGATTTCTGGCTCTGGGAAATGGGGGATTCCACAGTGAATTCTGTGGCAGAGCAGTGAATGATGACTACCTATCGGATATTCATGTCGGCCTGACATTGCAGTTAGATTCGGAGGGGTAAAGATGGCGAATGTGAACAATTCGCCATCAAAAACCTACAAATCCCAGCCCCATATGTTTTCTCAACCTGCCTAAAGGTATATACTTGCTTGGGCTCAGTTGTGAAAAAGAGATAACCAATCACCCAGAACCTTTTTGACCTTGATCCATTATATTGATTCCCAGTTTCCATCACTTAATAAAGTTTGAATTTAAAATGGACAGTCACTTATATCATCCAAAAAGCAATACTTATTTGTCATTTGCATTCATGCCAATTTTGAAATTGCCGTTATAGCATCTTGCTGCTCAATTTATTTTGGATGGAAACAGGTGTATTAAGTTAAATGAATTGTTAACTCTTTTCCTTCACACTGATCATCGTGGAAATTTGTCCCCATGAAAGGGAGATAGTGTCACGGTGCAACAAATTAATTTCTAAAATCTGTAGCAAGATTTTGCCAATGGATTTAGTAACCTTAACCTTGCAGGTTTTAGAAAGTGTACTTGGTATCTGGACCTTTTTTTGATCAATTTCTCCAGATGAATTAATCTAGTTCAAGGATAACAAAACCCTGTTTAAATAAAATAACTTTTTTTTAAAATCCCATTTGATGAATGTAGTAATCTCTCCCCCAGCTGCCTTGCCTGCTAGTTGGTGTCCCTTTTCTATACTTGAATGTTTTCTCATGGCACTCTCAATGGCTGGTGTTTTTTTTCTTGATTTCTGCAGTGTACAGAGTTAGCTTTTTCAACTTTGTTCTCCCATTACCACTTCACTTACATTTCCACATGACCAAACTAGTTTGTTTCAGAAATAACCATTTCATACCAATAAATTGTGAATTTTTTCTCAGAAGCCAAAAGGTACTTCCCAAATTAATTCAGCTTTTGTCAACTATATATAGAATATTATGGTTTGTTGTGCATTCCAAGTGAAACTACATGATATTTGAATTGATAATCCAGTGAGTTTTAAGGATCAAACCCGATGTCACCTGAACTTCTCATATATGCTACAGCCCTGAGAAACATTATTTTATCTCTTTATGATGCTAACTTTGTGATGGTTTTTGTGGTGCATTTAAGATACAATATCACCATCTCTCCCATCCGACAATGAATGACTTTTGAAATACTTGTCGAAGTTCTGTGGCATTACATTGTTTCTATCACTCTTAATCCTTCTTTTCCTTCTGTCTATTCTATTCTGCTCTTTCCTTAATTCTTCTTGTTTTTCTTTATCTGTCGTGGCTCTTTTGTCTTTTATTTTTGAATGAGAAGTGGTGGGTTAGCATATTCAGTGAGGATGACTTTATTTTTTACGGTGCAGAAGGAGGCCATTCAACCCATTGAGCCTGCCCTGAACCTACCCCCATAACCCCACCCAACCTTTTGGACACTAATGGCCAATCCACGTAACCTGCATACATTTGGACACTAAGGGGAAATTTAGCATGGCCAATCCACTTAACCTGCACATCTTTGGACTGTGGAAGGAAACCGGAGCACCCTGTGACATCAGATTGCCAATATACTGCCATTTTTTAATGGTAATTTTATTGAACATCAAGGGAATGAGGTTAGAATCTCTTGTTGGGTGTCACATCTGGTGTGAAGGTTATCTAACAATTATCAGTCCAAGACTTGCTGCAAGCAAGGGAAGATGATCGATGAAGTAGCTGAAGATGTTGGGCCCAGGCCACAGCCTTGAGGAATGCCTGAGGCTGAGATGATTGACCTTCATTGACCTGCAACTATCTTCCCTCATGCAGGGTAAGACTCCAGCTAATGGAGTGCTTTCCCACAATTCATGTTGACTGCAATTTGGCTAGGGCTCCTTGGTGCCACTATTGGTCAAGTGCTACCTTGATGTCAGAGACAGTCACGTGCATCTTACCCCTGGAATTCAGCTCTTTTGTTCATAGAACATAGAAAAATACAGCACAGAACAGGCCCTTTGGCCCACGATGTTGTGCCAAACCTTTGTCCTAGATTAATCATAGATTATCAGTGAATTTACAGTGCAGAAGGAGGCCATTCGGCCCACTGAGTCTGCACCGGCTCTTGGAAAGAGCACCCTACCCAAGGTCAACACCTCCACCCAACACTAAGGGCAATTTTGGACACTAAGGGCAATTTATCATGGCCAACCCACCTAACCTGCACATATTTGGACTGTGGGAGGAAACCGGAGAACCCGGAGGAAACCCACGCACACAGGGGGAGGATGTGCAGACTCCGCACAGTCAGTGACCCAAGCCGGAATCGAACCTGGGACCCTGGAGCTGTGAAGCAATTGTGCTAGCCACAATGCTACCCAGCTGCCCCAAATGGATCAAGGCTGCAATGTGGCTTGGAGCTGAGCAATCCTGGTGGAACCCAAAGCAGTACTGGTGAATAAGGTTATTAGTAAGTGGCAGAACTCTTGACAATTCCTACCATCACTTTGCTGATGATTGGGAGTAGACAGATGGTGTGATAATTGGACAGATTGGATTTTTCCCTGCATTTTTGTGAGAAGGGCATACCTGGGGAATTCATCATCTTGTTGCATGTCCGTGTTGTAACAGTAGTTTGGCTAGAAGCACAACTAGTTACGGTTCATACATCTTCAAGTGTTACAGCTAGATGCTGCAGCAGCCCAAAGCATTATCCAGTGCTTTCAGCCATTTCTTGATATCACATGGGCTGCGTTGTATGGCCGGCCTCTAATGGTGGAAACCTCGAGCAACGGTCCATATGGTGATCACTATACCTCCATATGCCAAACATGAACAAAAATACATTTGTAAGTAGTTCTGTCAAAATGCAATTTTGTATGACAACTTTTAATGAAAAGTGCCCCAACATTGTGAAGTTGTAAGATAGAAGTACATGTTAAAATCTTTTATCATTAGGTTAATCCGCAAAGTTTTTTAAAATTCAAATAAGGGCTCATTTTGATAATATGTGGAACTGACTTAACATATCGATAAGTTGTGAAATTGCTAATTATTCTGCTGTAGTAATTAAATGATTTGAATAAATTTTGTTTCTAAAAGGATGGTTGTACACCTTTGCTGTTGGCTGTTATTGAGAATCATCAAGAAATAGTGGACTTTTTGCTTAAAGAAGGAGCAGATGTCAATGCCAAGGACAAAACTGGGAGGTACAGTTTACATACTAAGACTTAAATTGCTGCATTAAGAACTTGTTTGTGCAAAATTTGCATATCTTGCTACCTACTTCTTTATGGAATTGAAGTAATACCTATCAAGCACTGATTATTGCTGTTGCTATGCTGTACTTTCTGGTTGCCAGCAACAAGAGCTCATGTGTACAAGAGAGTGCAAGAGGAGACATTCCATTGCTTAAATTGAATCTGATGGCTCAAATTCTATCTTTTTTTTGAGAATGTGCATTTGATTCCATTCATTGAGAATAATTAGCTCTTCCAAGCATTTAATTTTAATATTGGAACTACCACCAGAGATCATGAAGAAAGTTTAGCTTCTGATGTCAGAAACAAATGTCAGTGTAATACCTTTCTTCATTTTGCAACGGGTAACAGCTTTGAACTTTGCACGTTTACATCCTCCTCATTGTTAATTAAGGGATGAGAGGCAGGAAAGTAATGCATGTGGCTCACTGGCACAAAGTAAGTGTTAGAAATTCGAGTCACCTAGTCAGCTCGCTTAATGTATTTTATTACAAACTTGTGTTAAATCGACGACCAGTTCCTCAAACATTGTCATAAACAACCTCCTCCATGTCTCGAAGTCCCTGACCCCCTCAACTCAAAATTGATCTTTTCCAACAGTATAAAGTCATACAGGTCCCTCGGTGGTATATCCAACCTCCAATTCAGCAAGATCCTTCGCCGGGCAATTAGAGAAGCGAAGGCCACAACATCGGCCCTCCCCTCCATTAGCTCTGTAATTTCCCATAGGCCAAAGATTGCCACCATTCGGTCCGGCCTGACCTCCACCACAATTTTGGACAACGGCCCGTATTTCTCGGCCACCCCTTGAAAGAACCCACCCATCCTTGCCCGATTCGTATGCACCCTATGCACTACCTTGAACTGAATTAAGCTCATCCGCGCGCAAGAGGAGGTTGAGGTTGAATTCACCCTGCACGCTGCCTCACACCACAGCCGCCAGTCTATTCCCCACTCCTCCTCCCACTTGCACTTGATCCTCACCACTTGCACCCCCCCTTCCCCGCTTCAATCACCCATACATGTCCCCAATCCTACCCACTTGTGCATCGTAACCATTCCCTCGTTACCTGAATCCCCAAATATCTGAACCTTTCCCTAGTTACCTTAAATGGCAACATCCCCAAATTGGCCTCCAGCTCCGCCACGTTCACCAGAGACACCTCACTCTTTCCGATGTTCAACTTATACCCAGAGAAGGCCCCAAACTTCTTCAATATTCCCATGATCCTACGCATACTTTCCAGCTGGTCCGACACAAAAAAACTACAGATCGTCTGCATACAGTGAGACCCACCGTTCTGCTCCCCCTCACTATCCCCTGCCACTCCACTGATCCCCTAAGGGCCATCGCCAAGGGCTCAATCGCTAGTGCAGAACAACAAGTCCAGGAGTGACACTGGACACTCCTGTCTCGTACCTCTATGCAGCACAAAAGTCCGCAAACTCATCCCATTCATAACCACACTTGTCACTGGAGCTACGTACAAGAAGCGCATCCATGCCATGAACTCTGGGCCAAATCCAAACCTATCCAAGATCTCAAATAAATACCTCCACTCCATCTGATCAAAAGCCTTCTCTGCATCCATAGAAACAATAACCTCCGGCACCCAATCCACCGACAGTGTCATAACTACATTTAACAGCCTCCTGATGTTACTGTAGAGTAGCCTGCCCTATACGAAACACATATTTTCCTCTGCCACCACCCCTAGCACACAGCCTCCATCCTTCCCACCACCAACCTAGCCAGCTCCTGCATGTCCGTGTTCAACAACAAAATGGGCCTATATGACCCACACTCCCAAAGGATCCTTCCCCTTCTTCAGGATTTACGTGATTGATGCCTGCATCAGTAACTGACAGCTCCCCCCTTCTCCAATCCCTCACTAAACATCCCCAACAAATGTGGAGCCAACTCCGTTGCAAACACCTTACAGAACTCTGCCGGAAAGCCATTCAGCTCTGGAGCTTTCCCCGACCATCCCCTTAATGCTATCAATCACCTCCAATGCCTGCCTCATCTTCCTCGAACCTTGGAAACTCCAATCCGTCCAGGAAACACCCCATATCCCTTTCCTCTCCACCCTGCTTTGCCCTATATAACTTCTCATAGTACCCCTGGAACACCTCATTTATATCCCCGGCGCTGAGACTACCTCTCACCTCTCCTTTCGCACCTTAAAATTTCCCTGGGCGCAGCTTGTCTCCTCAGCTGATGGGCCAGCATACGGCTCGTTCATATTCATATTGAACCCTCCTCGGCCTCCTTCCCCTCTGCCTTCCCCGTCGTCAACCTATAGAAATGCCCCTGCAACACCTCTGCCTGCAACTCTTTAGTAGGGGCACCCGCATAACTTCTTTCCGCTTCCTCTATCTCATCCAACAGCCATCCATGCTCCTCCCTCCTCCGGTCATTGTGTGCCTTGAGCGAGACAATCTCCCCTTAGACCACTGCCATCAATGCCTCTCAGAATGTGGCTCCCGACACCTCCCCATTCTGATTGATTTCCACATACTCCCTGATCGCCAACCTCACCTTTTCACAGAACCCGTCATCCGCCAACAAAACTAAATCCAACCTCCATCTTGGCCTTTGCACCTACCCCTCGATGAGCCTCACCTCCAGACAATGTGGTGAGTGATCGGAAGATACAATTCCTTTTATATTCCGCCCCCACCACCGCCAACAACACCACCCAGCTCACCACAAAGCAATCAATTCTCAAGTACACAAGTATACATGTGTGAGAAGGAGTACCTCCTGGGTTCTTAAACCTCCACGGGTCGATCATTCCCATCCGCTTCATAAACCCACCGAACTCCTCAGCCACCCTCAATCACCTCATTGACTTGAGGCTTGAACTATCCATCCTCGGTTTCATTGCGGAATTAAAATCTCCACCCATAATCAATTGGTGACTATCCAGATCAGGAATTGTTCCCAGAAAACCACTCCCGTCAACCCATTTGGCGCATATGCATTAACTAGCACCACCTGCATCCCCTCCAGCACCCGATTCATTATTAGACATCGCTCCCCCCCCCCCCCCCCCCCCAAAAATCCCGTCCCGTACTTCCTTGGGCCCGACAAACCCCGTTATTTTGTTCAACAAAATGCCCCCCCCCGGGCGTGACTTTGAGTCAAAACCCCAAGTGGACTACCTGTCTCACCCATCCCTTCTTCAACCTAACCTGGTCCTTCAATCGGAGGTGCGTCTCCTGTAAAAAGATCACCTCTTTTGCCTTCAAACTCCTCAGTTGCGCAAAACCCTGGGACCTCCTAACCGTCCCATTTAACCCCCATACGTTCCACGTTCCACTTCTTACCAGAGGCCTACGCCTCAACTCCCTTCTGCCATCTGTCATCATCCCCTCAGGCACTGCCTCCTCTTTAGACCACCCTAAATCAGGCCCATCCAAGATGGCCCCCCTCTTCGTTCATGACCATGCTCAGTCTCCAACTCTGCCATGTCACATTTGTGCATCCGCATAATCACCGCCTGCGGTGGCTCCCCCAATCTCGGCCTCTGCCTTAAAGACCCATGAGCCCTGTCCACAACTGGGGCATTGTCCGGCACTCCCTGCTACCCAGCCTGGCCAACATCCTCGACACATATTTTGCGGCACTCGTTCCTTCCACATCTTCTGGCAGCTCCACAATCCGTAGATTCTGCCGTCTGGACCTGTTTTCTTGCTCCTCCACTTTCACCCTCAGCAACGTGCATAAGTCCCCCGGAGCTCAGCCTCCACAATCCGGTTGCTCTGGTCAAACACCACCTTTCGTATTTTCGCCCCTTGTGCCTCACGGCATGTCTCTATACGGTGCATCGACCCTCGCAGAGGTGCTACTGCTCCCTCGATGGCCTTCGATCAGTCCCATGCATCTCCTTCCACTGCTGCAAAATTCACCTTTGAAGAAGGTTATCAACTGTTCCATCTGGGTCTTTCCCACCGGTGTTGATCCTCCCTCCTCCGCCACAAGTCCCCCACCAATTCCTTAGTCAGGTCTTTGAATGTTTTTTGCCGGGGTTGGTAGCCAGTAGATATACCAATTTTCCTCTACACTTTCTGCACCACTTGCCTGCCGGTGCTACCCCACTTACGGGTATAAAGTGCCTAACCCAACGGCTTCGAGCCTGAGCAACAGGGGCAAAATTCTCTGGAAACGGCGTGATGTCCGCCGACTGGCGCCCAAAATGGCGCAAATCAGACGGGCATCGCGCCGCCCCAAAGGTGCGGAATGCTCCGCATCTTTGGGGGCCGAGCCCCAACCTTAAGGGGCTAGGTCGGCGCCGGACGAATTTCCGCCCCGCCAGCTGGCGGAAAAGGCATTTGGTGCCCCGCCAGCTGGCGCGGAAATTACATCTCCGGGCGGCGCATGCGCGGGAGCGTCAGCGGCCGCTGACGGCATTCCCGCGCATGCGCAGTGGAGGGAGTCTCTTCTGCCTCCGCCATGGTGGAGACCGTGGCGGAGGCGGAAGGGAAAGAGTGCCCCCACGGCACAGGCCCGCCCGCGGATCGGTGGGCCCCGATCACGGGCCAGGCCACTGTGGGGGCACCCCCCGGGGCCAGAACGCCCCGCGCCCGCACCCCCCCAGGACCCCGGAGCCCGCCCGTGCCGCCTTGTCCCGCCGGTAAGGTAGGTGGTTTAATTTATGCCGGCGGGACAGGCATTTTAGCGGCGGGACTTCGGCCCATTCTGGCCGGAGAATCGAGCGGGGGGGCCCGCCAACCGGCGCGGCGCGATTCCCGCCCCCGCCGAATATCCGGTGCCGGAGACTTCGGCAACCGGCGGGGGCGGGATTCACGGCAGTCCCCAGCAATTCTCCAACCCGGCGGGGGGTCGGAGAATCTCGCCCCCTGTGTGTGACCACTCACTCCATGGCTGCTACCGGAAGACCTCCAGTCACCTTGTTTGGGATTGAGGAATGTTGAGACTTTTGAGGGTACCATCCTTTCCGTTTATGGAGAGTATTATGTAGACTGTCTGTTACCATTCCCTGGGGAAACTGTAAATCAAAATGACCAAATTTAAAGAGTGACCCCCCAAATGAACACATTATCAACATGAGGGGCGAAATTCCCCCCAACGGCGGGATGTCCGCCGACTGGTGCCAAAGACGGCGCCAATCAGACGGGCATCACGCCGGCCCAAAGGTGCGGAATGCTCCGCATCTTTGGCGGCCTAGCCCCAACATTGAGGGGCTAGGCCGACGCCGGAGGGATTTCCGCCCCGCCAGCTGGCGCGGAAATGCGGCGCATGCGCGGGAGTGTCAGCGGCTGCTGTCAGTTTCCCGGCGCATGCGCGGGAGCGTCAGCGGCCGCTGTCAGTTTCCTGCGCATGCGCAGTGGGGAGAGTCTCTTCCGCCTCCGCCATGGTGGAGGCCGTAGCGGAGGCATAAGGGAAAGAGTGCCCCCATGGCACAGGCCCGCCCGCGGATCGGTGGGCCCCGATCGCGGGCCAGGCCACCGTGGGGGCACCCCCCAGGGTCAGATCGCCCCGTGCCCCCCCCAGGACCCCGGAGCCCGCCCACGCCGCCTGGTCCCGCCGGTAAATACCAGGTTTGATTTACTTCGGCGGGACAGGCAATTCCTGGGCGGGACTTCGGCCCATCCGGGCCGGAGAATCCAGCGGGGGGTCCCGCCAACCGGTGCGGCCCGATTCCCGCCCCCGCCCAATCTCCGGTACCGGAGACTTCGGCGGGGGCGGGATTCACGGCGCTCAACGGCCATTCTCCGACCCGGCGGGGGGTCGGAGAATGACGCCCGATATCCTTTTCCGGAACTTTTACTTCAATATGAATCAGAGCCAATGAAAATTAAACATAAATTACAGGCAAATACTTTAAATAAAAAGGTAAAATAGTTGATACAACAGTCTAAGAGAACTGCAAGCACTCTAACTCTCTACATAAATGTGGCTCGAAGTGCTATTCCATAGCCTTTCCAATTCAATTATTTTTTTCGTAAATAATTTTTATTGATTTCCAAAAGAGGAAAGGAGCAGATAAACAAGTACAATATCGTACCAAAATGCAATACCCCACCCACCAATAAACAGTCAAACAAAAAAAAAAACGATATAAATAAAACAGTAAAGTTAACAGTTGACAGTAATTAACTTTTTAAAGAGACAAATGGTCGCCATTTCCAAAAACATTGCTCAGTAGATCCTCTTATGGCACTTGGGGTGGCTTCTCCACCGCTGCTAGTGGGGTTGTCGATGTGATGGAGAGTTGAGCGCTGGGCTAGAAGTCTCGTTCCGATACTCTGGCCCCCTGCTGGGGGCAGCGAGTGACACACCAATGTGTATTTGAACACATTTGCATTCTAATAATGGGCTGGCACCAGATTCTCCACGCATCCCCTTCAGGCATGCATGGATTGATGCAATTATTTTCCAGTGTAGCCCTAACGTGGTGGACCACGTGGTAGGTCAAGAGGGTATGTAACGTAGGTGTCCCGAATCCATCGGAGGGCCCCCCTGCTCACAATAGAAATCCTGCCCACGCATCCCACCTCCCCATCAGGTGTCAGCCCACCTCTTTCCCCCCCCCCCCCCACCCCCCTAAAAATCAGCCCTGCCACCCTCACCCAACCCATCAGGCACCTCCTCCACCCCACCATCAGGCCTCCCCTGCAAAGCTGCCTGGACGGTGGCACTGTGGTTAGCACTGCTGCCTCACAGCCTCAGGGAGCCGGGTTTGATTCGAGCCTTTGGTGACTGTGTGGAATTTGCACATTCTCCCTGTGTCTGCGTGGGTTTCCTCCGGGTGCTCTGTTTCGCTCTTTAAAAAAATAATGTGCAAATTAGGTGGATTGGCCTCACTAAATTGTCCCTTACTGTTCAAAGATGTGCAGGTTAGATAGAGTTACGAGATGGAGCGTAGGAGGCTTAGGGGTGATCTTATAGAGGTCTATAAAATAATGAGGGGCATAGATAAGGTAGATAGTCAACATCTTTTCCCAAAGGTAGGGGAGTCTAAAACTAGAGGGCATAGGTTTAAGGTGAGAGGGGAGAGATTCAGAAGGGCCCAGAGGGGCAATTTCTTCACTCAGAGGGTAGTGAGTGTCTGGAATGGGCTGCCAGAGGTAGTAGTAGAGGCGGGTACAATTGTGTCTTTCAAAAAGCATTTAGATAGTTACATGGGTAAGATGGGTATAGAGGGTTATGGGCCAAGTGCGGGCAACGGGACTAGTTTAATGGTAAAAACTGGGCGGCATGGACTGGTTGGGCCGAAGGGCCTGTTTCCATGCTGTAAACTTCTATGATTCTATGATTACGGGGCTAGGGCATGGGAGTGAGCCTAGGTAGGGTGCTCTTTCGGAGGGTCGGTGCAAACCTGATCGAATGGCCTTCCTCTGCACTGTAGGGATCTATGGGCACAAGTGATGTTGTCTTAAGTTCTTTGTGATATCTTGCCTTTTCTGGTTCCTCCAGTATGTCCCTACTTTATACCCTGGCTAGGTCTGTCTTCCTGCAGTTTTGCCCATAGCCCCCGCCCTTTATCTGACTTGGCAACCTAACATCTTGCCTACAGGAGGTCCAACCATCTATCCCAGATTCACTAGCAATATTTTTGTGCCCTTTGACGTCCATACGACACCAATATCCTCTTTGGCACCAAAATTGGTAGTAGCAGTTCTCTATGGAAAGCATGTTTTTTGTAAAAATGTTAACCCTTTAGTCTTCTCACAATTGCAAACATTACAATTAATACTATTACATTTCAGAGTATTTCCACAAATAAAACAACATATTAATCGGAACATCAGAATTGAATTAAGCAACATACTTACAATTTCCTACAATTCTGAGATTCCCAGATATGATTAACACCAATAAGGAGCATGTTTACTGTCACTCAGGTCATGTCAATCCTGATTTTGCAGGATTTCCAACCAACGCACCAAGTTCATGGTCTGATCCTTTGATACAAGCTCTCAGCTCTTTTGCATCCCTGAGCTTTTTGCACTGATATTTGCAATTCAGTCCCTTTTAGCTCGCTCTCTACGTTGATGTCCCAAGTGATTCTGCAATTTTATCTATCTTGCTATCAAACAGAAAACCTTTTCATAGGAAGCTTTGCATGACCTCTCACTCAAAATGTTGTATTCCTTTTTCTGTCTGTGTGTGCTTTCTCTTTATGTCTGTACTTGTGTACTGTTCATCTTCTGCCTTGGGCTTTCATTTGTGTTTTCAGTTCTCCTTTGAATCACCGGCTTTTGCATTTAACTTCCTATTGGTGTACTTCCAGGTCAAGACTCGTCAGGTCACATGGACTGGTGTTTCTTATTATCCCCCAAAAAATTACAATTGACCCTATTACAATTGATGTAAACTCTTAAAAGTCATTTTCAAACATTCTTAAAAACAATCACAGAAACCCCAGACATCTTAAAGTAATTACAAATTTTCCTTATTGACAGTGCTTCAGGGTCAAAGGTTGTCACCAGTCTCACTACAGCATTAGTCTATAGTTGATCCCTTCAAAATACACACTTGCAGTCCCACTGAATCTTCTGCAGTTTGGTGAGATTTCTGTTTCCTTGTCTAAATTTATAAAGTTAATTTGTTATTCAAGTTCGAGTTATTGGGTTGCTGTAAATAAGACCAGTAAAATTTTTATCCGATGTTATGGATCAATGGGTAAGCCCGACCACTGTGGTAAGTTGCTTTGTTGCCAAGTTGAAATGGCATTGCTAGTTTTTTGTGACTGTTCCATAATATCAAAGAGAGTGTTTGACCCAGTACTGATGACAATCTCACATCAAACGTGGGAGATGTCTTAAATCAATTTGCAGCCAGGTGGGGAGGAATCAGTGTGGTCACTGATATCACACAAATTGTCTGCATGAGTCATTGATTACACTTCAAGGAATTAAACATTCAAATACTTTAAAAGCTCAATCCTGAGAACAAAAGGAACAAAAGAACAATTAGCTGTTGTGGCAGCCGTAAAAGAGAGGAATATATTTTTAGTTATGGTTTATGATTCAAATATATGACCTAGGGCAATGATTGTAAATTATTGTATTATTGTATAATACAAATGATTGTATTATTTTTTTTTCTAGAACTGCCTTGATGATTGCAGCAAGTAATGGACAGATTAGTTTGGTTAAGTTACTTCTACGTTATGATGCGGATGTTTCTTTAAAAGAAGATAAAGGATGGACAGCTGAAGATCATGCAATGATGAATGGACACCATGCGTATGGATTTTTCAATTTCATTTATTCATGTTCAGTGGCATTGGCATGGCAAGGTTATCACTAACGTGCCTGAGGGCTAATCTGTAATGGTACAATCTGTATGTCTCCATATAAAACCAGATCGCAAAGCCATTTTAATCTTACCCGCGCAGCAATTATTCCCAGTACTTCTGGCAGTTGATGTGGGGAGGTGCTCGGTCAGGTTCTGTTGATTTTCAAACCCGTGAACCTCTACTGGAAAGGGCATATATGTGGATATCCAGTGAGAGGGCAAACGTATGGCAAATACAGTTCAGTGTGAGTTCATCCATTTTGAATCCATGAAATGTAAATTGGAATATATTCTTAATGATGAAAGACTAGCAACTGTGGAGGAACAAAGGGATGTGAATGCCCAAATATGTTTTTAAAAATTTAGTACAGCGGTCAAGAGGCAAATAGAATGTTAACCTTATCTCAGGTGATTGGAATATAAAAGAAGGGGAAGTTATACTTCAGTTATACAGAGCTTTGACTGGACCCCATTTGGGGCACTTGTGTTAAGGATTGGTTATATAGACTAGGTTAACCAGAATAATACCGACTTAAAGGGTTAAATTATGAGGGCAGATGCATTGAATGGTCTTTCCTGTTACATTTACGGGTCTGTGGTAGGTCGGGCATGATTTCAGCCTGTGATCTTGAACGAGGGAAGTCTTAACGAACACAAGATGGGACCTGGCTGTGATGGGCAGGTGGAAAGTGGCCAACTGAGTTTATACTGGGATGGTCCCCACAAGGGCCAAAGGCAAGGTAGTGATTGGATAGATCATTTATAGAACCGGCACAAGCAAGCTGGCCAAATGATCTTTTTGCTATATCTTCTATGATTCTATGAATGAAACAGCTGTAAATTTGTTTTTATTTGTAATATTGAGACACTGCCTACAAATTATTATTTTATTAATTAACAATATTTCCATTTTTGAAAAAGCGAAGTTGTGCAAAAATATTTTTGTTTTCATTTGGGAGGTTCTTGTCTAAATAAAATCTTCCATCTGATTTATCCAGTTGTTCACATCTAATCACTGAGCATGATACAAAAAAGAAACTTCATCAGTCACCATACTATGGAGCAAGCAAAGTGAAAGGGGAACATGCTGCTGCAGTAGGTTTTGCACTTGGAGGACCAGCCACAGACAAAGAAGGTGAGTTTGGAAGTAAAATGCAGAAACATATATGTTGAAATGTTTTGAAAATATTTCTGCATTGTGGACTAGAATATTTTAGACTGTAGTTTATTGAAGATATGGGCACAGCAATTTAAATATCGCTCATGGACTGTTTTTGGTAAGACATGTATGTCAAATTGTGTTAAAAGTAGCTGCAGATGTATAGCTATGAATGTTTGATGCAAGAACTGGTTTGTGGAAAATAATTTAAATGTGATCATATTTGAGTTCAACGGTAAATTTTGTTTTCCCTTTTGAAAATACAAGCAAAGTATAATATTTTGAAATGTTGCAAGAGACCCTCCATTACGTTTATCGATTGACATGTTACAAGTATATATCAAATAGAAAAATGTGGCTGAGCATCGATTTGTGCAAGACCCAAGCTGAACTTTCCAGTAATATTTGATTATATGTAAAAATTTAACTTTCTGCTGACTACCAACTTTGTATATGTCTGTAAGTGACTGTTAGTCATATGAGTGAGTGAGTACCTGATGTCACTGAAAACAAGACACTGCTTTCGTCAATCATTTTTGGCAACAATTCCTTAGTCATCATTCCAGATCAACTAGAATGCTGATCTGAAGGCATGTGAACTGGGAAAAATCGATACCTAATGGATTCTGATTTTGTACTGCATTACTCTTCGGTCTTGAGTGCTTTCGTCTTGGAATTTGAGTCATTTAAGAATATTGATCATCGCAGTTCTCTGTGGAGTTCTAATGTGCTACTAACATCTCTAGTTTATATCTATTGGAACAAAGCAAAAACTATTGTAGATGGCCATTTTTCTGAGAAAGCTATATTAAAATTTTAATTGGCCTGTTTTTCAGTATTATATTTTGAGGGGGAGGTAGTGATGGAGGATAATGGAGAGCATTTGTAACAAGAAACTTCGAACTATTCTGTTAATTTCACCAATCTAACTATAGCTCTTCACGTGAGTGTTTACATTTCTGAAATAAAAAACTTAAAATGGATATGAAGAACAAAGAAATTACATGATAATAGTTTAGCATCTAACATAATAGAGAACCCAAGTTTTTTTATAAACAAATAAAATAATTAGAGATTAGACAAAGGAAGGGTGGAGCTAATCGGGTCAAAAGTGGAGATCTTGTGAAGGCAGAGACACTATATGATTACTTTCCATGCCGCAAAATGTTGCAGTAAAGGAAGAAGATAATGGTGAAATTAGTTAGGTTCAACGTAGATAGAGGAGGTATGTAAATGCTGGGCAGCGCTACAAAGTAGAAAAGTCACCCAGTCTGATGGGATGTTTGCTTGGTGGGAAGTAAGTTTAGAGATGGTGAGGTTAGGGTCACAATCTCCCAATTCTCTTTAGATATGGCAGGCTGCCAGAGGACTGGAGGATTGGAAATATTACACTGTTCAAAATTGGGGAGAAGGATCAATGTGACAACAAAAGCTAGCCACCCTAAAAGTGGTGGGGATACTTTGAGACAATTTAAGACAAAATTAATTGGCACTTGGGGAAATACAATTTAATCAATTACAGAATGGTTTTGTTGAAGGTGAATTATGTTTGCCAAAGGTTTTTTTTCTCTTAGGAAGCAACAAAACGGATTAATCTAGGTCGTTCAGTTGGTGTGGATATATAGGGCACGATTCTCCTAAAAGGGAACAAAGTCCCCTAGTGAGCGCATTTAGCAGCGTGTTTCCCGGCACTGACAGTGCCGAGAAACACATGGCACACATGGCGCATTGAATAAGGGGCCTGAACGGTGAATGCACGGCCGTAGCCCCTTTTTGCACAGTGGGAAGCTCCGCTCACCGGAACTCCCCATTGTAGTGAGAGATCGGGATGCCTGGGTACCCTTTCATGCCACCTGTGCACCTTGGCACTGCCAGGGTACCCAGCTGGCACCAGCAGTGCCAAGGAACTATCCTGCCCAAAGGGCAAGCAGCTGAAAGCCTCCGATCCCCTTGGAGACCCCCATGAGTGGCATTCCATCTGGTCTCTGAGGCGAAGAGGTTGAATAGGGAATTTATACATTACAGTGAAACTAGCTGGCACATTGTGGGCGGGATTTACAGCGTAATGTCTCGCCAGATTGTGTGGAATCTCGCAATGCGTTGCAAGCTGGGTAAATCCCAGGAGCGAGTTCTCCCGGCTTTCAGCAGCTACACTGCGCCGCTGTGACCTGCTTTTTTGGTGCAGTTTGGCCATTGGATCGAGCCCATAGACTTTCAAAAGATGTTTGATGAAATACCACATTATGAGCTTGTCAGCAAAATTAGGGTTTAAAGTGACAGTGGTCGCATAGATATGAAATTGACAAAGAAAAGAAAGCAAATTAATGCAGGTAGGGAATATACAGTGAATGGTAGAACCCTCAAGAGTATTGAAAGTCAAAGAGATCTAGGAGTACAGGTCCACAGGTCATTGAAAGGGGCAACACAGGTGGAGAAGGTAGTCAAGAAGGCATACGGCATGCTTGCCTTCATTGGCCGGGGCATTGAGTATAAGAATTGGCAAGTCATGTTGCAACTGTATAGAACCTTAGTTAGGCCACACTTGGAGTATAGTGTTCAATTCTGGTCGCCACACTACCAGAAGGATGTGGAGGCTTTAGAGAGGGTGCAGAAGAGATTTACCAGAATGTTGCCTGGTATGGAGGGCATTAGCTATGAGGAGCGGTTGAATAAACTCGGTTTGTTCTCACTGGAACGAAGGAGGTTGAGGGGAGACCTGATAGAGGTATACAAAATTATGAGGGGCATAGACAGAGTGGATAGTCAGAGGCTTTTCCCCAGGGTAGAGGGGTCAATTACTAGGGGGCATAGGTTTAAGGTGAGAGGGGCAAGGTTTAGAGTAGATGTACGAGGCAAGTTTTTTACGCCGAGGGTAGTGGGTGCCTGGAACTCGCTACCGGAGGAGGTAGTGGAAGCAGGGACGATAGGGACATTTAAGGGGCATCTTGACAAATATATGAATAGGATGGGAATAGAAGAATACGGACCCAGGAAGTGTAGAAGATTGTAGTTTAGTCGGGCAGCATGGTCGGCACGGGCTTGGAGGGCCGAAGGGCCTGTTCCTGTGCTGTACATTTCTTTGTTCTTTGTTCAGAGAGTATTGCTGAATTTATGCTTTTCATGCTGGAGGGAGGTGTATGCACTGGTATATCCCTGGTGTTGGTATTAGGACCCCTTCTCTTGATATTAATGAAATTGGCTTTGGAATACAGGGCATAATTTCAAAGTTTACAAAAAACGTGAAACTCAAGAATGAATTAATTAGTGAGGAAGACAATAATGAGAAGAGTAATGGAAATGAGCAGATAAATAACATGCAGTTCAACATGCATTGCTTCACACTTTTGTATGTTAGTACTAAACTAAATGGTACAATTGTAAATAGAATGCAAAGCTAGAGGGACCTGGGTTATTTGTGCAGGGCAAGTTGAGATGTTTTTTTAATTAGACTGATACCAGAGATAAGAACTTGAGTTACCTAGTCCCACTCCACTGCCCTGTACCCGCAACCTAACCTAAACATCTTTGGATGCTCTGGGACGATTTAGCATGGCCAATGCACATCTTTGGACTGTGGATGGAAACTGGAGCACCCAGAGGAAACTCACACAGACGCTGGTAGTAGTGCTAACCACTGTGCTGCCCATAGCCTCCTATTCATATCTCCTAAGATAAGGAGAAACTTTTTCCAGTGATAGAAGGGTTGTAACCAGAATACAGATTTAGGGTAATAACAGAAAATGCTGGCAATACTTAACTGGTCAGGCAGCATCTGTGGAGAGTGATACAAAGATGTAGATGTTTTAGACTGATGACCTTTCATCAGAACTTCGACATCTGCACCCTCTACCCTCTTGTGTTCTATGTCTCAGAATATTAAAATTCCTTATCTCAACTACCTGTAACTTCTTGAGTGTGTGTCTGAGCTGCTGAATGCAGAGACGAGGGTGTGTGGTTGGATAGGTCACCATTGTTGGCTGATTTTTATCTTTCAACATCCAAGACCACAGCCAAAATAGCATCTTATTTGATGCAGATTTAACCTATTTAACTTTTATTTTATGCTACAAGTGAGTTTCCAAAGAGAGATAAGTGGATCCTGAATAAACCCAGATTGGGATTTTAATTTTTCAGGTGAAGCTTGCTTAACTGGCATTTACATTCAGCATAAACGGTTTGCTGGACTTCATAAGATGTGCTTTCATGGAATTTTCTTTGTGATGCCTTCTTATCTTACGCAAAGGACCATCTCTGTCCGGTACGGTAGCACAGTGGTTAGCACTGTTGCTTCACAGCGCCAGGGTCCCAGGTTCGATTCCCAGCTTGGGTCACTATCTGTGCAGAGTCTGCACGTTCGTCCTGTGCCTGCGTGGGTTTCCTCGGGGTGCTCCGATTTCCTCCCACAAGTCCCAAAAGGCGTGCTGTTAGGTAATTTGGACATTCTGAAATCTCCCTCTGTGTACCCGAACATGCGCCAGAATGTGGCGACTAGGGGCTTTTCACAGTAACTTCATTGCAGTGTTAAAGTAAGCCTACTTGAGACAATTATTATTATTATTATTGAAGCGCACTAAACCTTGATCCCAGGCTGCCATTCACTGTGAGGTAGAGAAAAACTGAGATGGTCATGAGGCCTGTGCATGGTGATAGAGCAAGTAATATTTTTGTGAATATTACTGGAGGATTTTAGACACTGGTCCTGGTATTTGGTGCTCTTTTATAACAATGGGAAACAGGTAATGTGCTGATGTTGAGATTTGGTTAAAATGTCGTCTCACTGTGCAGAGCAAGCATTTCACATAGCCCATAAAAGGTTTGCAGAGAAGGAGCAGATCTTTGGGACTACGGCTTCAAAATAATAGTTCTTTACTCATCTATGAGGCGATGCCCCAGAATCTGATTCTAGGCTAGGCTGCAACAGCAGTGTTAATCAAACTTCACGTCAGCTGGAACATACCCGTGGTCCTTGCATGATTGCAAAGTGGTGAAACTCACCACATGACATGGTAATTCATGAGTCAGTCTTGAGCATTTAATACAAGGCCTTAATACAAGGTCATACCTATCCCGGCACCAATGGCTTACTCCTGTTATACTCTGGTCTTTAGGATATTCATTACATGACGGGGTTCATTACAAGGAGATGGTATGAGCCAGGGGAGTAGTAGGTGTCCCTCATCACTCTGCCATCCTATTGCTTGGCCCCGCTGTTGAAAGTTGTAAAGAAATAACCGCTCCAAGCATATTGTGAATTCATGTGCATGGCGCTGTGCCTTCATTGAAAATGAACTGCAGATGCAGTTTGGAACATGGAATGCAACATTAGTACAATCAATATTTCCCATCCAACAAATCTGACATTTCTCTGATTCCTCAGTATGCAGGACACTGTCAAAGTGTTGTCATGTCATAGAGGGCATTGCACAGAAAATTAGCTGATATGGAAAAAGCCCTGTGGTTCCTTTGAGCCTGTGGCATAGAAGCTGAAATCTGCAATCACTCTGCTGTTGTGTATGCTGTGAACAGTAGTTGGAGATCAAACTGCAACATCAGGCAATCATTTTCAGTGCTCCGTGACAATAGTGCAAGCTTCTTAAAATATAGTTTCTAGAAATTAGCACCTCCATAATCTGTTCATTGGGTTATACCAGGGTGGTCTCTGACTATCCTCTGATACTCCGTAATTAATTTGGCCCCTCTCTCATCTTCCACTTTTCCTGTTGCTTCAGTATATAGCTGTCAGGAACTGAGATTTGTATTTGGTATCCCATTGTGTCAGCCCTCCGATCCAAGTTCAATTATTGTTTTGAAATTGAATGTTATGGAAGAGAAAAACAGAATTTAGCAATGGGAGTCCTGTGTATAACTGAAAAGTGATCTTATTATCTACAATTAGGCCATAGAATGCAAAAGGAGACCATTCAGCCCATCGAGTCTGCACTGTCCCTCAGAAAGACCAAGCTACCTAGGCCCACTCCCCCGCCCTATCCTCGTACCCTGCACATTGAGAATGGCCAATCCACCTAACCGGCACATCTTTGGACTGTGGGAGGAAACCGAAGCGCCCAGAGGAAACCCATGCAGACTCCATAAAGACAAAGGCCGGAATCGATCCTGGGTCCCTGGCGCTGAGAGGCAGCAGTGCTTGCACCTCTGCCATGATTTGGCACGGGACGGATAGTCCTGTGATTTTGCCATAAATCTCCCAAGAACTCTTAGTTGAGCGGTGTCTGAAATACTTCATTGATAAAGAATCCTTGCAAATTCGCCTTTAAGTACTGGTAGATATTCTGAACCATTGTTAGAAGGCCAGATTTCTCGAATTTGGACCCAGTGATTCTGTCCCGACTGTAATTTATGCCAGCCTGCCGTTGCAAGTTTGGACATTTTCTCAGTGCAGCCTGAAACTGAGTGGATTTATACAGATAGTTTTGCAGCAGAACTCTGCAGTGCACCAGATGTTCTTGAACCTGTAGAAGTGTAATAGCCAACTTGCACCCTCCCCCAACCCAGGGAGAAGGCAGAAGAATGATGGAGCAGACCCGATGGGCCTAATGACTTAATTCTGCTCCTATATTTTATGGTCTAACACAGTTATTTTGGGGGCCCAAGTATCTAGCACCAATTGGTCCAGTTTGCATAACCTATTGCTGAGTATTCACAGTTTTAAAACTGGGGGATGAAAATTAATTACAGATAGAGGCAAAGGAATACTGGATCTAGAATTGAATAGAGATCACCCATTTATAGCTTCCGCAGAATAACAGCATTGTGAAATTTAATCCAAAGCAATGGTTAGGAGCATACTATCATTTTATTAAAAATGCAATTTGACTGGTTACTGTAAATCAGGCCCAATGCTGTGAACATGTGTATTGCTATAAATAACGTGCTGCTTGTGATGCGGAATGTGTCAACCAGTGTCAAAGATTTTAATCACTGCTCAGCTATTGTGGCTGAAGAAAAACAGCTATTTAATACACTGCCATTAAATGGTAGTGTAGTAATGTATTTATTGCTTTCCGGTGACTAAAACTTGCAGTGCTTTCACCCCAGCAATAATTATACAGTGCAGAAAAAATGGAGGCTTCTAGCAAAAGTAAAAAATAATGATATGTAGTAATGCAAGTCATCTTTACTTTTGTATCCTACGACCTAACCACTGCCAATGGGACTTCCCTCTATTAAAGAGAACTCCATTTTGGGAAATAATATTGACTTTTCTTGCTGCTTTAAATAAAGTTGCTAAACATACTGTATATGAGTAGAGATTACTGGGATTATGTGTAACTGGTAAAATCCAGAAGTTGTTATTATGGAATATACCAGAGTGTGAGATTTTCTCCGGTTGGGATTAATATATTGTTTTGGACAAAAAAAAAATGGAGAGGCTTATTCTGCATCTGGTCAAGTAACATCTGACTGGAAACTTGAAAAGACTGGAAGACTAGAGTAGAAACGTTCTTTGTTTCTCAGCACTGCTATTCTTAGATTTGAGGACAAAAGACTATCAGTTAAAATAATGATTTTAATGCGCAAAATGTAATACTTGCTGTGCTTTATGCAACCAAACCATTTGCCATGTCTAGTTTATTAAAAGTACCAAGGAAGAGTTGTCTGTAGAATGCTCAAGGATTCATATTTTTGTATTTGTAATTTTTGTGGAACTAGACTATTTCCATTTGAGTTCATTTTTTTCAGATCGTATTTTGAGGAAATCATTTTATGTAGCCACATGGTGAAAATTACTATGTTTTGGTAAAACAATACCAAAAACCTTGTAGGTAATTTGGTTTCAAACTGTGTTTCAGCAACATAACATGGGCTGCTCAGATTTCTTAGTTCAAAATTCAAAAATTTCTGTTTGAATAAAATATTACTTTTTTAATTCAAAAGGCGGAGGTAAATCATTAAAATTATGTTTTCCTGTTTGTAATGGTCTTGGCAGAAATGTTGTGTTTAGAGTTCAGCTGTTTTAGTTCCTATTTTCTCTTGTTCCTGACTTTGTCTCATCTGTTCCTCATGTCTTTTCCTGTGGACATAGAGTTTCAGGAGTCTCCTGAACAGAAGTGGAGAACAAGTGATTCTGAGAAAGGTAGTATTAACAATAGAAGCTGTCTGACAAAATAATGTATATGATTGAACATTGTCCCACTTGACATCTACGTTTCCCCTCTTTTTGCACATTTGCTTTATTGAGTTGACTTAAAAAATTGATTTGCTCTGATTTTCCATGATGTATTTGTGAATGAACACCCCTGTGAAACTCTGAAATTGTTTTTAAATCGATGTACTACATAACGTTTACAGCAAATGTTGGTCAAACAATTGCTAAATGAAATGAACTGCATAATTATGTTTTAGAATATTTGAAATAGCCAATCTTATTCTGCTTCAATAATAATCAAACTTTATGCTTCCTTATTCTCTCAAAACTGCAAAAGCTTATGCTTTAATCTTTTCACAATAGTTGTGCTCCTTTTTCTGTTTTTTGAGTGAAAGTTTCACTCAAGTGGAGGTTGGAAAGTTGTCGCATGTCGGCCAGTTGAATATTGTGGACTATGTTTCCAAATGTCTCCCCTCCAAACAAAAAAAGGTGTACATAAATTGAATTTATTTTGTTAATGACCAACCTTAATTCATGTATTGTGAGTTGCTTGCAAAATGTTAGTATCTTAAGCTCATTAATATAATTTGTCTATGGCACCGTACTCAGAGTATTGCACTTGGGTTTGTGAAACCAACTTTTAATATTAAATTGAGTTCTCGTTCTCCTGAATATTAGAGGCAAACTTCAACAGTAATTTTCAGAGAGATGTAATTATTTCCTCAAGTCTATAGAATGCAAGCGCATGACTTTCAAAAGCATCACATCTTGTAAATATATCAAAGAAACATTGACTCAATGTTGTTGACTCAAAGCAATTAGTTTGGTCACTTGAGCGAATGGAAAATGGAGCACTTGTTTAGTTTTTTCTGAAAGCTATCAATCCAAAGCAGGATACTATCAATGAAATCACTTCAAGAATTTGGGGTGTTGGCTTAAGTTAGTAGCTTGATTTTTTTTTCCTCCTTAGAATTTATTTAGTAATTGGCCTGTTTTTGAGGAGAGTACTTAATAAAAATAACATCAATAGCTTCATTTAAAAGATTTTTAGATGCTAAATCCGTTTAACAAGAGCTAACCACATACTTAGTAATGCCTTTGGCATACTGGGGCGCAAGTATAAATTATTTTTGTTTGAAGAAGTTACGAGGTTTCAAACTTGAATAAAATAAATAATGACACTAGCAAAAGTATAGGAATATAACATTCTGGAACTAATTTTTATTGAAATATGTTTCGAAATCTGAAGAACCGATGAATAACATACAGAGCTTATCAAAGAGAAGCAAAACCGAATCTTTTCAATACAATTGTGTCCTCATTTTATGAATACTCCACAGATGTTTTAGCTTTAGTCAACTATGAGATCAAAGATTTACACATCTACTTGTCTGGATGACATCCACAAAGCTCATTCTTCTACATAGCCCTCAACCTTGCCCATCACTCTCTTTACTTTAACCCACAGAAAAACAGCTGCTGTGTTGCCCTTTAGCTCCCTGCTTTATTTGTCAGGAGGTTAAAGAGTTAAATGTTCCCCAAACCATTCTCTTTCCTCTTGCCCAGCCAATCTGGTCCCTTCTCGTCCCTTTTTACACCTGGCGTGCTAATCCGATGTTCAGGGCAAAGATGTCACTTCTGGCCAACGTCCAGGTGTACAATGAGAAACAAAAGCAAGGTGCATCTTTCTTATGCCCATGTGTTCAGAACCTGCAGCAATCAGAGATCACTTACTCCCTACATGGTCAACCTGTGAGTGGTCAAGGGTGATGTCACCTTCATGGACAGAGTCCCAATGAACTGTTTCAAAATGTTTGACTGTTATAAGGTCTAGCATTCCACATTCCCTTAATAATGTCCATCCTGTGTTTTGATAATCATAGGCAGCATTGCACCATTGGAATGTCTGCAATAATAAAACAATCCCATACCTGTCCTTTTATAATTACATGCTTTTTACCTATATCCTGTTTTAGGACTTTCATTCTGATGTGAATTGACCAGATTTTCCTTGCTATATTTCTGCTTCCTTAATGCTGGTGTTCCCACAAAGGTCAAGCTACAAAGTAGCCAATTTGACTTGATGTATCATGCCTTATATACATTCTCACAGCATAACTGGCATAAATATAGTCATGATATGCAGCTGAAAATTAATCAGTTACTTTGTTATTTCAGACTCATTGGGCTATATGGCAGTAGCTAGCTGTAAAGAATTTGAACTGTGACCGCGCACCAACCAGTAATCTGATAACTAATCCAATAAGGACAAATGTGCTTCATTTCTGTCGCACCAAGCTTAACTTGACCACTTTGCTATCATTAAAGATAGTGAGGGAATGAACAAGAGGTCAAAACCTTCTTCAATTTGTTCTCGCCAATATACTTGTCGAGACACAAGTGTCCATGACCTTCACCACAGTATTTGTGAAGACAAAAGACTCAATCATGTTATATGGCATTGCAGCAATAAATAGAGATTCAAAACCGGTCACGCAGCACAAAACTGGGTATTCATGAGGAGCTGTGAGCCATCACCAGCTGCGGAAATGTACTCTACATTTCGTATCCTTCGGCATATCCTCCATCTACTATCATTGTCAAGCCAAGGGACCAGCAAGTGAGTATCTTCTGCCAAAAGTGGCAAGTGGATCTTGGCTTTCTGAGATCACCAGCTTCGCAAAAGCCACATGATGTCATGATGGCTGAGCGCACTGGACAAAGTAGACAATGGGTTCTGACAACATTTCAGCTGTATGCTGAAGAATTCCAGAACTAACTGGGCCTCTGGCTGACCTATTCCAGTGCAGTTACAACACTGGCATCCACCTGACAAAGTCCTCCATATCTCATTACAGCCTTGGTCCAAACTGGACAAAGGAACTGAATTTCAGTGGTGAAGTGAGAATGACCTCCGATGACATTAAAACAGTATTTGACTGAATGTGGCATCATGGAACCTTTGTAAAATTGTAATCCATGGAACTGGGTGGGGCGGGGGGTGCGGGGGGGGGGGGGGGGGGGGGGGGGTGAAACTGACTGGAGTCATAACGAGCACTGAGAAAGATGGTTGTAATTGTTGTCAGCCAATCATCTCGGTCTCAGACAATTGCTGTAGGAGTTGCTCTTTCCAATCATTTTAAGCTGCTTCATCAATAGTCTTCCCTCGATCTTCACTTTGCAAGTGAAGACATTCACTGATTGCACGGAGTTCAGTTCCATTCATACCATAGATAATCAAGTAGTCTGTAGGCACGTGCAGGAGGACCTGGATAATATTTAGGCTTGGGCTGCTAAATGACAAGCTACACTTGCGCCACACACATGCCAGATACCTGACCCTCCGGATCTCGGACAACGATGAGTCCGAATACAGGAGGGAGATAGAGACCCTAGTGGAGTGGTGTAGCGATAACAATCTCTCCCCCAATGCCAGCAAAACTAAAGAGCTAGTAATTGACTTCAGGAAGCAAAGTACTGTACACACCCCTGTCAGCATCAATGGGGCCGAGGTGGAGATGGTTGGCAGTTTCAAATCTCCAAAAATGTGTCCGGTCCACCCACGTCGACGCTACCACAAGAAAGCACAACAGCGCCTATACTTCCTCAGGAAACTAAGGAAATTCGGCATGTCCACATTGACTCTTACCAACTTTTACAGATGCACCATAGAAAGCATCCTATCAGGCTGCATCACAGCCTGGTATGGCAACTGCTCGGCCCAGGACCGCAAGAAACTTCAGAGAGTCGTGAACACCGCCCAGTCCATCACACGAACCTGCCTCCCATCCATTGACTCCAACTACACCTCCCGCTGCCTGGGGAAAGCGGGCAGTATAATCAAAGATCCCTCCCACCCGGCTTACTCACTCTTCCAACTTCTTCCATCGGGCAGGAGATACAGAAGTCTGAGAACACGCACGAACAGACTCAAAAACAGCTTCTTCCCCACTGTCACCAGACTCCTAAATGGCCCTCTTATGGACTGATTTCATTAACACTACACCCTGTATGCTTCATCCGATGCCAGTGCTTATGTAGTTACATTGTATATGTTGTGTTGCCCTATTATGTATTTTCTTTTATTCCTTTTCTTCTCATGTACTTAATGATCTGTTGAGCTGCTCGCAGAAAAATACTTTTCACTGTACCTCGGTACATGTGACAATAAACAAATCCAATCCAATCCTCTTCAGCAATCGCTTCCCCATGACATCAAAGGCAATTCCATCGCTGAATCAGCTACAGATTACAACTTTTTTTGACAGCGTTATTAACCTAAACTCTCCCAGAATTCACCAGTTTTTAATTGTCCGATAGGAAATCTGTAGCTGAATATCCCAAAATTTCTTTTATCTTTTTCATGTTTCTGATAATCTTTCTGTCTGAAGCAAAATACTGTCAATGAAAATATTATAAATTGCAATTGATGTACCCTATTGCTAAATAATACATGTAAGGTATTTCACACAGGTTAATTACGTTTTAAAAAATACATGATTAAAATATATGGTCTAGTGGGAGAAATGAACATAAATATTAATGTCCATCAGTCTTCCAGTTCAATTCTGATGTAACACTTTTTGTAAATCAGCGATGAAAATCAACTGGCTATGAAACATTTGTCATTGATCAGGACTCCAGTTATAATGTCCATTAATTTTCTAGAAAGTCTCTCAAAAGAGAAAAATTGATTTCCATTGGAAAACAATTTAAACATTTTTTCCCCTAAAAGGTGTAAATGCTGTTCCATATTTTAACTATGATTGTTTTTTACAGCTTTGCATGTTTGCTCACGAGGCAAGACAGGTTTTTTTTTTCTGTTACCTAATTCATATAAATGCAGGAAATGCTGTATTTTAAAATTGTAGATTTTAAAGTTTCAGAATAATTGAGTGCATGCTGACTCAGTACTATAATGAAACTTGGGCTATTGTCTGCTAACAGAGATCCATCAATATTTTGAGGGTTCATTCAGACTGCACAAGTTAGGTGAAGCTAATGGGAATCTAGGAAGAGACCTCAAATTTCTCAAAAGGAGGAAAATCATTTCAAGTGTCTCGGTGTAGAAAAGGCACGTTTTGTAATCAGACCTTTCTCTTGACTACTATTAGAACATGTGTTGTAGTGGATTTAACTATCCCTAAAAGATTTTGGCCCTCAGATTTTAGGTTAGATTTTTTGAGCTTATTGCCATATGGCCAATGTGCAAGGAGGTTTTCTTGACATTGTCTCAAGAGAAGCTCTTTGGAGATCGCATGCTTTTTTTTTAACATCATTAGGATAAAATGGAGTAAATGTTTATGTCCAGCAGAAAAGTTTTGTATTAGCTGTTGATTTCAATGGAAAATAAAATTGATCAGGGTTTATAATGTGTGGCTGATACGTTACCAACAATCTTCTCCCTCGCAGTGAGTTTGAAATGGCAATCATATTTCAAGGTAGCAAGTCCTTCATTGTGACTGTTGGAAGTGAACCATTATATTCATGAGAGGACGCTGCCTCGGCTTTCTGTACTACTATCAGATAATACATTTGTTACAGCATATTGAAATGAAACGATGAATTATGTTAGATTGTCTACAATATCAACTCTATTATGTAATGGTCGTAATTTTTGAATGTAGATCTTCCTCCCTGAACGAGGTTCTGTTGCCCTCACCTTTTATGGCTAGCTACAGCCTTGTGTTTTAATATGTTTGTTGTGTTTAATGCTGCATGATGTCTGTTGCCTTCTTTGTTAAAGAACTAAAGTGTACATTTTAGGAATGGTGAAGAGCGCCTGTTAATGACATGGCCCATGCTGTGAAACTCAGAAGATTAATTCTCACAAGGAGGCTTTTCCCTGTATTGAACAAGTAACATTCATTTACTTGTAGATATTGAGGCATTGGAGCAGTTGAAATATCTCTAATATTTGGCATGTAAGCAAGATTTGTTCCAGAGGTTACCCCTCGGGCTTGTTGTACAGAGTGCGTGTCATTTGCTATGCGAGTATAGAAACATCACAATTTTGAGAGACCTGCGTAGATTATAACTTGCAAATGGATATTTCTTTAATGTTGTTTATTTTAGAAATACAACATGATGAGGCTATTGCCCACAAATAAGGAAAACCAAACTGGCACTAAATTTTAATAAAGCAAATTCCATGTTATTACAATCTTGATAGAGACCAACAACGTTTTTTTAAAGACACTCAAACTCATTATGCCGCAAGATTTCACATTTTTAAATAAAAACTTTTGTAGTACAAGACTTAAATATAGCAAGTACCAGTAACTTAACACTGTTTCATAAACAACCTAGAAACATGAACCCAGAAATCTCAACAAAGTGCTCTATGTTGCACTTTTATTTCCTTTGCTTCCCCTGGGATCAAACCAAGATGTGCCATAGCTTTCAGGAATTCACTTTGATTCTTCTCCGTATTCCTGCTATTCTCTGAAATGCAAGACGTCTTGGGGTCCTTCTACTAGCATCTGACTAGGCGAATCTTCCAACTCTCTGACAACTCATGTTTGTGGACTTCCTGGCTCAAGCATGGGTCTCGTATTCTTGCTTAGTGACTCCAAATCAGAAATAGGTCTGATTCTGATAACCCTCTACTTCTGATTTGAGGTGTTTTACACATTCTGGCTGATTCTCTCTCTGCATTCACCAAATTGCTCTGGATCCAGACTTCAACAAACTCTTGCAGCAAGAAACCACACCAATAACACCCAAAGCCTGCCTGCGAAGTCTCCCAATTCCCAAATCGTCCCTTTGTTCTGGGAAACTATATAGGTAATTTAAACCCCTTATTACGATTGCTGTAAACATCCTGTCTCCACCAAGAAGTTCAGGGAGGTGGTATCCATTGTTTAATTTCCAATGCTTCCCATTATCACCTTATTAAAAAAAACATAGGCCACCTTTTGATTTGTAATTACTTTAGGTCCGCTTATCAGTGTGTGAAACCAGGCATTTTCATTTATCTTGCACATAGAAATTTCAACCCCTGAATTAAAAGTTATATTCCTAAAACACAGAATCATGAAATAAGAAATTTGTATCAATGTGTAAATTATTTGCTTTATTTTGCAGTTGCAGATGATGCATCTCAGACAGAGTCAGTCAGTAGGTAAGAAATATTTATACAAACAGTCGCTTGATAGTACAGAACTTGAATATTGCTGAAAAGGGAGACATGATGCAGAAGCTTTTTGTCGTACATTCGTCAGGACAAATGTAACAATGCCAAATTTCAACAATTTATGCAACAGGAACTTAATTAATGGCAAGTTGACTCCGACAAAGCTGATGCCATGGAGAAAGCAACGTGGAACCATAGGTTCCCCATGCTTTCTGGCAATTCAAAAATTGGTGCAAGGCTTAAATGTAATTAGTTTGCAGATATGTGTCACTGCATATGGACTGAATTCTTCGTTTGGAAGACTGTGGGCTGGATTCTCCGATTGCTGATGCAGAAATCGCGATTGGCCGGAGAATCCGTTTTTATGCCGAAATCGGGGGCAGCGCCGTTGTTTGAATGTTCCGCCCCCTCAAAAATGGCATAATCGCCGAGTACGTCACCTGAGGCCCTCCCCCGATGAACCGACTTCCCGCCGACGTCGGCTAAGTGTGCTCACAGTTTACAGGGGCCCCGTGTGGCAGCTGCTGACTGTGTCCAGCGCTGCCACAGCCGGGGAAGGCTTCGGCAGGGACTGGTGGGGGCTGGCGAGGGGGATTACAGTGGGGCACTATGTGGCAGGCCAGGTTCGGCGTGGCTAGCGCCATGTTGTACGGTGCAGCCACGGACCCGGCAATCCTCCGGCCATATCTGCAGGGGAAGCGGGGGGCTTTACATAGCGCGGCTGCTAGCCGCCCCCACCCCCCCCCCCCCCTCCTCCCCACCCACCCGGCAGAGCATTGGTGCGGAGGCGCTGCTGACATTTTGGTCGCAAGACTAGACACATGCGCCGGACATCGCCTCAAAGCCAGAGGAACCAGCACCATGTTCTCCCAATGAGGCTGAATTGCTTCTGATTTGTGCCGGTGTAGGGGGCAGTGCCCAGAAGTGATTCACTCTCCATAACCATGCAAGTATCTGCATGGTGAGAAGCGCAAGGGATTCTGCTCCAGATTCTGCTATTGGGCCACCATTGTGAGCGGGCAGCCCAATAACTAGGTTTGGCAGCTACCCACCCCCCAAAACCACCGTCGTGTGTATAGCAGGGTCACCCCTCCCCCTCCATCAATCCCATACCATAATTCTCCACCCCAATCCCATATGGCAGACCCTCTAATTAGTCATCTAGGAACTGTTTTTTCACCTGTCTAGAAAGCAAAGGCTGTTATTTCATGGAAAGCCAAAATACATTTTCAACCCCCTCGACCTGTCTATTCACTTTCAAAGAGAAAAAGCTTTTCATAGGCTGCAATTGACAACTTCCAGACAGTCAGATGTATGAATTGTTTAATTTAATTTCCCGTGATGCTTGAATGTATCGCAAGTACCCTGCTCTGAATCTAACCACAATGTTTATAAACATCTAGCTATGATAGACCATTTCTGACCACAACAAAATCAGTTAAGTGATTTCTGCTGAGAAAAAGAGGAAGTGAAAGCACTTAACTCCTAGATGTTTATCAACATTGAGGTTAGGTTCAAAACATGATATTTGAGATGCAACCAAGCGTGAAGGGAAATGGTGGGGGCATCTAGTGGAGTGGTCTGATGGGGGAAACTGGGTCGAGGGGTAGGCAGGATTTGATTTGTGGAGGGGGAGGAAGGGGGGCCCTCTGAGAGACTCTAGGGGCACTAACTTAAATACTTAACCTCTTGGCCCAAGGCTATGCCGATGTCAGGATCACGCTTGTAAATACTTGCACCAATCCATGCCTATGTGAATCCCGACGGAGAGGGCAGGAGCATCATGGAGCTGTGGAAAATCGGGCATCTAGCCCGTTAGTAGAATGCAAATTGGGTTATGTTGACCCATTTTCATTCCCCTGCGCCATCGGGGGACCAGAGCATTGCAAACTGATCGGGCGCCGATCACGTTTTTTCCCTGACACGGGATTCGCCACCGCATCAGGAACTTCACTAGTGGCGGTGGAGAATCCGCCCCCATATGTAGCTTCTAGCAAGCGTGAATGAGCCACGCTTCGAATTTGACTGATTATCTTAATTTGATTGTTAGTGTAGTTATTAATGCGCTCAGGATCCTTCAGCAAGTGCTGCCCAGTTACAGAATCACGGGCGGGGCGGGATTCTCTGCAATCGGCGCGATGTCCGCCGACCGGCGCCAAAAACGGCGCGAATCAGTCCGGCATTGCGCCACCCCAAAGGTGCGGAATTCTCCGCATCTTGAGGGGCCGAGCCCTCACCTTGAGGGGCTAGGCCCATGCCGGAGTGATTTCCGCTCTGCCGGCTGGCGGGAAAGGCTTTTGACGCCCCGCCAGCTGGCGCGGAAATGACTTTGCCGTGCGACACATGCGCGGGAGCATCAGCGGCTGCTCACGGCATCCCCGCGCATGCGTAGTGGAGGGTGTCTCTTCCGCCTCCGCCATAGTGAAGACCATGGCGAGCGAAGGCGGAAGGAAAAGAGTGCTCCCACGGCACAGGCCCGCCCGTGGATCGGTGGGCCCCGATCGCGGGCCAGGCCACCGTGGGGGCACCCCCCGGGGCCAGATCGCCCCCCCCAGGACCCCGGAGCCCGCCCGCGCCACCTTGTCCCGCCGGTCGAAAAGTGGTTCAATCCACGCCGGCTGGCGTGGGTTGACAGCGGCGGGACTTCGGCCCATCATGGGCCGGAGAATCGCCGGGGGTGGGCCCGCCGACCGGCGCGGCGCGATTCCTGCCCCCGCCGATTCTCCGACCCGGTGGGGGGACGCAGAATCGCGGCCCATATGTAGGATGTTTGTCCGAAAAATTGGTTGATTGAATCAATCATGTTTTCCACCTGTTCATACTGAACAGAGTACAGACCAACTCAACCAGCCCTTGCAAAATCCAAAGCAAAATGTCTACAGTTAGATGTGATTCTGTGATTGGACAGCAGTTGCTGAGCAATTTGAGTGCATTGATTAGCAACACTAATATCCAATTTAAAATAAGCAGCTGAGCTCCTAACGTGACTCATTTATGCTCGCTGGAATCAATACACATTTGTATGCAAGGACCCATTCTCTGCAAACCAAAGGAATTTCTTTGCACATTTTTTGAAATATCCAAAAGGCTTAACGTTTCCTGTTGCTGTCTTGGTGGCAATGCCTTAGCCGATCCAAGCTGAATTACTAACCAAGCAGCACCACTTTTCTCTTGTAATATAAATTGTTGTGATCATTTGGAATTTGGCATTCTTGCTTTTATCCTGATGACTGCAAGACAAAAAGGTTCAGTAATATGTCTCTCTTTTCAGCAATAATTATGAAATATTTATCTTCTGACTATTGCTGTTGCTGTTTAAACTTTTTTAATATGGGTATGTTTATTACAACCTTAGTTATGTTTTTTATATTGAGATTGCATTTGTATATATTAATTTTAGGGCCTCAAAAGGTGCAGGTGACTCCTGGCTATCTTCAAATGAAGATGAGGAACTCCAAGTTAGCTCCAAGGTATTATTTTTCACTGGTATTGTTATAAATTTGATTGTAATAGCTGTTACACTGCGGCATCTTTTTCTTAAGTTTGAATGGCTCATAACTAAGACATAACTCCTGATTATAATCATAAACCACTGAGATGACTTTTGGAATGCAATCTCCAACTCCTAATCCTGCAAAGATTTTCAGCAGCCATTAAAGGGATGTCGCTAAAACGTAGATGGGATGGAAAGGTGGTGAGTTGGTGCAACCTGTGCAGAAGCTAAATGTTGCAAAATGAGTCTGTCAAAATAAATGGAATTTATGGACCAGTGATTGAGCGGCAAAGCATCTAATCCACAGTGTTTCAAGATTGGCAAAGTGACTAGCCTGTTTGGTATGTGTGAGATGGATTGCCTTGTTGCGGGGAGACTTCTCTTTCAGATAGGAGTACACCATCCCTGGTCATCAATGAGACCAAGGGTATTGGACGGGGAATTCCAAAGTGTTGGACGTAGACAACTTAAGGCAATGCCACCAGCAATTGGGCGAAGGGGAATGGGCTTGCCAAAAGCCAGGGTTGGAGAAATGGAAAGTTTGAGATGGCAGTTGTAAAGGTAGAGAAAGGAAAGACCATGGGCGGAATTCTGCGTTCCTCAGTCTGCGTTGACACCTGGGCAGGATTCGTAAACTCCCACGACAGCAAAACTGGAGCCGAACCTGGACCGATTCAGCGACTGTGGAGGGGCGAGCACCGGCGTCATGTGGAACACAATCAATTCCAATGAAATCCGGTGCGGGATTCGCCGGGTCCATGATTGACACTCGGGAGATTAAAAAGCTGCAGCCGCATATACACATTACAATTCTCACATACACTCGCCCAGCCAACAAGATGGCACTGGTTGTGCTGGAGCACGCCTATACAGCTGGGGCCAGAGGGCACCTCGGGGGATGGGGGCGGGATAGCCTGGGGAGTCACCCTAGGACCTGTGGTCCTAAGTGGGAGGCCAGCAGCATGCTGTAAGGCTGCCTTGCAGACCGCAACAATGGTGCTCTTCACCCTGACCCCACTGCCCACCTCCTGGCCATCCTCTGCTACTCACCCCTGGAGAAGTCCCCTGGGCAGTGGCACGACTGTCAGCAAATTATGGCGATGCTGGACAATTTCTGTACCCCCTCTCCCTCATCAGCCATGACACTGGCTTTAACGTACAAGTGAACCTCGCAGTCCGGAATTCAGCCCTGGGGGTGGGGGGGGAGGGTGGGAGGAGAGAATCACGGAGGGCCGGGAGAATACCGGGTTGGGCCCACTAATGATATGCCAGTGATGTTTACTGTTTGTGGGTTCTGGAACGCATTGCCACCGCTGTCGAGGTGACGGAGAAATGCGATTTCATGTGAAACCCGCGGCCGCCGCGATTTCGATGTGTGATCCGATTCTCCGCCCAATCAGCGTCGGTCGATGTAGAATCCCGCCTCAAAGGGATTTAAACACAAATACCACAGAATTTGGATGTGGATTATCAGCATTTTCCATGCCATGGGTGTCGCTTTGGTTTGGCACCAAAATGGTGTCTGCATCATTTTAGCTAAGCATATAGAACAAAGAACAAAGAAAAGTACAGTGCAGGAACAGGCCCTTTGACCCTCCAAGCCCGTGCCGACCATGCTGCCCGACTAAACTACAATCTTCTGCACTTCCTGGGTCCGTATCCCTCTATTCCCATCCTATTCATGTATTTGTCAAGATGCCCCTTAAATGTCACTATCGTCCCTGCTTCCACCACCTCCTCCGGTAGCAAGTTCCAGGCACCCACTACCTTCTGTGTAAAAAAAACTTGCCTCGTACATCTACTCTAAACCTTGCCCCTCGCACCTTAAACCTATGCCCCCTAGTAATTGACCCCTCTACCCTGGGGAAAAGGCTCTGACGATCCACTTTGTCTATGCCCCTCATAATTTTGTAGACCTCTTATCAGGTCGCCCCTCAACCTCCGTTGTTGGAGTGAGAACAAACCGAGTTTATTCAACCGCTCCTCATAGCTAATGTCCTCCATACCAGGCAACATTCTGGTAAATCTCTTCTGCACCCTCTCTAAAGCCTCCACATCCTTCTGGTAGTGTGGCGACCAGAATTGAACACTATACTCCCAAGTGTGGCCTAACTAAGGTTCTATACAGCTGCAACATGACTTGCCAATTCTTATGTTCAGCAGCAGCCAGGGTGTCCTCCACCAGCACTATTTAAAGGGATCAGCAACTACTTTCAAGATGGATGAAGAGGGAGAGATTGGCTCTCAGCATGGACCATATCCACCTAGGGTCTTGAGGGAGCAACTCTCTTAACTCTATGGCAGAGAGGAAGAGTATAGGTGATGTTAAGGACCACGCCAGTGTTAAATGCGTGGGCATCCTAAAATCTAGAAGGGTAATTCGGAACACCGTTTCTTAGTGGTGTATATTTTCAATTTGGTATAATGAGAGAAAAGATATGCAAACCAGTGAGAAAAGTTCCAGTCTTGTCGTAATCAATCATAAAAGAGTGTTAGTTTAAAAGAAAGACTACAATACATGACAATAGTATACTTAACTACAATAAACCTCAAATAGTTACCATCTATGAGTTAACTTTAGATACGGGAGAGTTGTTCTTCCATTCAGCATAGTTCTCTGAGGTATCTAAAACCCAGTCCTGGGAAAGTCTTGCTTGCTTTCTGTTTTTCTCTTGCTCTTTATCTATCTCCCCCTCCCTCCCTCTCACTCTCTAGTTAACCCTGCTATGGATATATTGTTTTTTCTCTTTGATGTTATTCTATCTCAATAAGCCCTTGGACCAGGAATTTAGCATATAGGTGTAAAGTATATTCTTCTCTCTCCACTTTGAACTCACCTCTTCTATAGTCCAATGCCTTTTTCTATACACCATTGTTCACCAGCCCCCCCCCCCCCCCCACTTACAAACACTTCTTTTCCTGATGTTCAATCCAGTAGATGCATCCTTATCTATTCCATTCTTCACTTTATTTCATCCAAATCTTATTTTTTTTAAATCAATTAAATCTTCCTTTTCTACCATAAACTTGACAAAGACATCTGTCTCATTAAAGAGATATTCAGTAAATCTGTCAGCCAAACCTGCAGCCTCAGGATAGGGTGAGGACAATATAGCAAGTGGCTGTGAAGCTGATCTTGGCCATGAATTTTTCTGCTTCAGGCTCCTAGCCTGGAGGAGGTGATATTTGAAACATCTCAAAATTTGCCTTCCTCTAATGTCTGACGGAGTTCATTGAGGCCCTATTTTAAAATAAAACTGAAGCCATTTAGTTTTCTTGCCAGAGAAACAGGCTGGGAGGTAAGCATGCAACTTTGCAATGACAGTATATTTCCCCGTTGTGTTGATTGCATTATCACTTGTGTTTAATTATGAACAGGTTGAGGGAATTAATTGGGGTTTCATTTGAACGTTTATAAAGAGACACTGGCTGAAAGTATGGTGTGGTTGAGTTAGGAGGTGTATGCTTGTACCGTTTCACTCTTACAAATAAATGTATGACTGAGTAAAGGTTGGTTACAGTGCTCCATTTCAACTGGCTTTTCAAATAGAACAAATTGTGAAGGTTGCCTTTGACTGTACACTTGTAGCTTTGCAAGTGCCACATTAAAATTGAGATGTACCACAACTGGAAGGAATTCTACTCCTTTTGTTATCTAGCTGGTGTGAAACCATACTCAGCACATCATGCAGGTGAATGCCCTGCATCTTGGGAGCAGTCGGTTGTACATTAACATTTGAGCCACCATAATAGACCAGATGGTGGCTACTGGAAAACAAGAACATATCCGCCTTCAATCTGGTTCAAGAATCTGTTGTGCAAACCACTCACATGTAGACAGCCTGCATATAATGAAAATATGCTGCCATAGAATTGTCATCAAGCAGCCCACTGGGGACCCTTGAACACTACTACTGCTGCCTGATCCACTCTGGAGCCCTGCAGTACTCCGTAGAGCCCATATCATGACTAATCCTGTACATCCTCATCATGGTGAGGGTATATAGTCTGGGTTTTAAGTTCACTTTTTTAAAAACACATTCTTTAGGTGTATGTGTTTGTGTGTAGGAGGGGGGGCTGTTAAAGTGGGAATATAATATCCAACAATCAAAATTCTACACATTAAGGTCAGATGTACCTGAGCTGAGCATTGAAGTATATTAGAGGTGATTCCTTGTTGCCTTTGCTCCTTGATACACCTAGGTAATACAGTATGTTCAGGTGCAGGAAAATATGCCCTGAAAAATCTTCTGAATCAAAATGAATTTCTATTCCATGACATTTTTTAAACCACTTTCAGTGTACAGTAAAGTATCAGCGCTTTGGTTCAATAGTTGCACTCTCATCTGAACCAGAAGTTAATAGGCACTAGCCCCCAATCTAGTGACTTGACCACACTATCTCAAGATAATTTCAAAGATAAACAGGGAGGCTCTCTTGGCTTCCAGGTCAACGTTTAATATTCACCAACACTCTTGAAACTGCTTATCAGGTTATGTATTTCCTTTGTTTGAGGGACCTGACTCTGGACTAATTGGCTGCTGAATGTCTACATTGCAACATTTTGGCTGCTGCCCTTTTTAAAAAAAAAAAATACTTCTTTGGCTGGAAAATATTTTGGAATATCCTGAGGATGTGAAAGTCACAATATAAATGCAAGTTGTTTCTTTAAAACCATATTTCGTTTATCAAGATTTTACCCACCTCCTGGCCTAATCCTTGAAAATTGTGAAATTCTTAAGGTTTCTATATTCCATTAATCTGATATTTATTTACGATGATGAAGAATTAATTGAATAAAATTGTGTTGATCCTGGCCTTTTCACAGCAACATGCATGTTGTTGGTAAAAGTTTAAGGGGGAATCTAGGCTCAGATTTGCCTAGATTCCTTGGGAGGCACGTAGTGTCATGGGTCGCTACTAATGTGCCCCATGTGCCATTCTTTATCAATATAATCATGGAATGCTGTGCAAGTCGTAGCCTACAGCACTTCCTGCATTCAGGGAATTGAAATAAGTCAAATGTGCAAACATATTTCTCCCCCTTACATTTCTAACATTTTAGACCAGCTTATAAGAAAATGTTTTTTTTTACACAGGTATCACAGAAATTTAGCTTGACCAAGTTGTTAAATACTTCCCAGAAAAGTAAAGAAAATGGTAAGTTGTTGATTGAAAATAAATTTGAACATTGGTTTACTTCATGTGTAGTTAATGACATTGTTTCAACATGTACAAACAAAGGATTTCTCTATTTTACTTTAGTAAATGCAAAGGCTAACTCTGGCAAAGTCCAGAACATGGACAGTTTACATCCAGTTGAATCCGATGTAGATAGTGAGGAAGAGTCAGAAGAAGATAGTCAAGATGAAGAAGAAATGAATGAGAATAGCCACTCGCCAACCCAACCTTCACCCCAGGCTAAGACAGCTTTACTTGCTTCTTCTGAAATAGCTGAGCCTTTGGCCAGCTCCTTTATGAAAGCTCAATCAAGTTCTACCCCTTTTAAAGACCACAAGCAGGTAAATTATTATGTCGATTGTGTTTCATTTGAATATCATCTTTAAGCAGTGTATTGAAGATTTCTTGCCAAATTGACGACTGTTAAACCAAAAACCCAACTGAAATGACATGTAATCAACAGCTGGGATGTTACAACGAAGAGGGGCACGATGCAGAATGTGTTTAAGGTGAATAAGAAAGCAATGAAAAAGAGGATTGGCAAATAGAAAGATGAAAATAGTATAGTATCAATTAGTTGAACACAAATGTAGCGTTAATTCAGATAAGGAATGCAATAAAATGATACTGGAAGGTATTTAGTGCAACATAATCAAAGAGGATGGTGAGAATGGTGAGGGAAAAATGGGTTTGGAGTTTGAAAGTAGGCCCTGAGCAAATTGAAAACTTGGCAGTCAAGGGTTCTCTAGAAGAAGAAGAAAAATGAGACAACCCTTTCAATCTCAAAAGATAAAAGATTGGGTTCTAGATTCAGGCACTGGTAATAATTGTGCTAATATGAAGAAATGAAAATTACGATGTTTCTAATAAAAGAATATTTACTTTTGAAATACCACTGCATAGAAAAGAAGTATATTTTGTTCAGAGTAATAAGTGTTAGGAGCATTGGAACTGGAGTAGACCATTCAGCCCGTCGAGACTGCTTCGCTATTCAGTGATTGATCATCTACCTCAATGCCACTTTCCCAATTGAATTGACTTGCTGCAAGGAAAGTGACAATGGTAATTTCAACAATTGCTTTGCCATGACAAGTAAAGAATATCAATCATAACGAGAACTTGTCAACTGAGTCAGATTTTATGTCACACAGTCCTGAAATGCAACAAAATAAAACACAAAATGTTAATGCAATTAAAAGTGTGGATGTGCAACTGTTGAACAGTCAGACTTCTGGTGACAGTGCTGAGCAAATGTACATCAGGTGGCCGGCCCTCCTCCAGAACATAGCCGAATAGGCACTTTTAGGTGAAATTACCCCGACAATTCGGTGGCATCTCATCCTCAACTAAGAAAGGGAAGGAACAGGACCAGCATGCCAGCAAATGGGACTAGAGAGGCCGAAGAGACGCAGGAGCGAAGGAAAAGGCCATGATCAACAGGCGGGGCAGTCGGCGGACCCACGAGGCGAGGGGGCCCCAACCACCCCAGAAAGAGGGAGACCGACGCCCAGAGCGTCCGTCTCTCCCCCCCCCCCCCCCCCCCCCCCCCCCACCCACCCAACCTGGAGATGGATGGAAGACATTCCTTATGAAGGAACTGGCCATGATGAGAGAGGCAAGACCCCCCCCCCCCCCCCCCGTACCAGGCGCCGGAATGTGGCAACTAGGGGCTTTTCACAGTAACTTTATTTGAAGCCTACTTGGGACAATAAGCGATTTTCATTTCAAGAAAGGTGGAAATCCAGGTGACGGTCAAGGTGGCAGTATCAGAGGAGTTGGTCGCCATGCAAACTCCGATTGAGGGACTTGGGAAGAAGGTGGAGGCGCAGCGAAAAACGATCCTTGAGAAGGCATCGACTGACCAGAGCGAAAGGATTGGAAGCCGAAATAAAAAGGTTGGTGGCGACCCAGAAGGGCTTGAAGGGGAAAGTTGAGGACCAGAAGAATAGGTCCCAATGCCAGAACGTTTGGATTTTGGGCCTGCCAGAGGGGATCGAGGGCAGGGATCTGACTGGCTATGTGGCCCAAATGCTGGGCAATCTAGTCAGGAGGAACAGCTCCCCCAACACCTCCAGGAGATCGACGAGTGCACCGATCGCTCCGGCCGAAGCCCAAGGCGTGGAACAACCAAGAGCGATAATTGCAAAACTGCATCGGTACCAGGATCGTGAGAGGGTCCTGAGGTGGGTGAGACGGACTAAGGTGATCAGCTGGCAAGGACATTCAGGTCTATCAAGACATTGGAGTGAACTTGGCAAAACACATGGCCAAATTCAACTAGGTGAAATCAGCCCTGTGCAGGAACGGGGTAAAATTTGGAATGCTATTCCCAGCCAGGCTCTGGGTCATGTTCCAAAATAATGAACACTACAACACCCTGGCAGAAGCGGACGAGTTTGTTCAGACGAATGGTCTGGACAAGGGGCAGGGAAGGCAACACTGCAGGCTAGGCAGATGAGGTAAGTGGGAAAGAAAGAACTATGATGGACACATGCTACGTTTGTGCAGAACTGTACAGGCCCACATGTTCTGGCCCTGCCCCAGACATGTCGGGTTCTGGACAGCCTTCTTCAAGGCACTGTCCAAGGTTGTGAGGGTGGAGCCGTGCCTGAGCGGCAATCTTCGCGGTATCGGACCAGCCAGAACTACATATGGGGAAGAAGGCTACCTTAACTGCACGACGGAGAATCCTGCTCGGCTGGCCATCAGCAGCACCACCCACAGCTGCAGACTGGCTGGCAGACCTGTCGGAATTTCTCCACCTGGAGAAGATCAAATAGACCATCCGAGGGTCGGACGAGCTTCAACAAGGCGTGAGGGCTATTCATCAGCCTGTTCCAAGTCCTGTTCAAAGCCAATGGCGATTAGGAAGAAGGGGGAGTGGGACTGCCTGGAGCAGAGAGGAACAAAGGGGGTGGGGTGGGGTGGGGGTGAAGGCAAGGAAGGAACCCAGGAAAGTATCAGGAAGGGACATGGGAAATGCCCCCCACCCCCACCATGCCGCACGCACGCACACACACACACACACACACACACACGTCCCACACGCCCCAACAAAGCCATAGGGGTAACAGCAAAAATCACAAAATGAAGGAAAGATAACAATCCAACACCCAGGGTGAAAGATGGAGCCCGCCTATCAACAGGAGAGGAAGTGGGGGGGGGGGGCGCAGGGAAGCAAGGAAAGGGGAGGGCAGATATGAGGGTGCATATAAAATTGTACATAAGAAATGTCTTCCTCTGTAACTGTTACTGGCAGGATTCTCTGTTGGCTGGCGCCGAAATTGCATAACGCTATTGGACGGAGAATAGGTTCCAACGCTAAAATCCCAGCGGGAGCCGGTTTGATGCCAAATCGCAATTCTCCGTTACCTCGACAGCATCATTAATGCGGTCCAGAATGCCCATACAGTAAACACTGTTTACAAATCATTAGTGGACTTGACCCGGTCTTCTCCGGGTCCTCCGTGATGCTCCGCCTCCGATGGGCCGAGTTCCTGATGGCACGGTTCACTTGTGCTTTTAAAAATCGTGAAACCAGCGTCGTGGCTGCTGAGGGAGGGCGAGGGAGTACAGAAAGTGTCCAACGTGGCCATAGTTTGCCACCACTTGTGCCGCTGACTAGGGGTTTCTGCCAAGGCTGGGGGGAGCTGTAGCAGGAGGTGGGCTGTGTGTTCAGGATGGACGGGCATGGAACACCATTGCCGCAGCTACAAGGCAGCCATGCAGCTGCGCACGCCGCTGACAGCCTAATGTGAATTTATAATAATAATCTCTATTGTCACAAGTAGGCTTACATTAACACTGCATTGAAATTACTGTGAAAAGCCCCTAGTCGCCACATTCCAGCACCTTTTTGGGTGCACACAGGGAGAATCTAGAATGTCCAAATTACCTAACGGTCTGTCAGGACTTGTGGGAGGAAACCAGAGCACCCAGAGGAAACTCACACAGAGACGAATCCTGCACTTTTTCATTGGAATCAATTGTCTTCCATGTGGCACCAGTGCTAGCCGATCCAGAGGTGCTGTGTTGATCTGCGCTAGTTTTGCTGTTGTGAAAGTCCACAAATTCTGTGTCGGCATCAACACTAGTCTCAGAAACGGAGAATCCAGGCAGCACGGTGGTGCAGTGGTTAGAACTGCAGCCTCACAGTGCCGAGGTCCCATGTTCGATCCCGGCTCTGGGTCGCTGACCGTGTGAAGTTTGCACATTCTCCCCGTGTTTGCGTGGGTTTCTCGCCCACAATCCAAAGATGTGCAGGGTAGGTGGATTGGCCACGCTTAATTGCCCGTTGGAAGAAAAATGAATTGAGTACTCTAAATTTTTTTTTTAAACCGGAGAATCCTGCCCATATTGTTTTATATGTCCAATTGTGGGCAGCACGGTAGCACAGTGGTTAACACAGTTGCTTCACAGCTCCAGGGTCCCAGGTTCGATTTCTTGATTGGTTCACTGTCTGTGCGGAGTCTGCACGTTCTCCCCGTGTCTGTGTGGGTTTCCTCCGGATGCTCCTGTTTCTTCTCGCAGTCCAAAGATGTGCACGTTAGGTGTCCAAAAAGGTTAATGGGGTTACTGGGTTACGGGATAGGTTGGAAGTGTGGGCTTAAATGGGGTGCTCTTTCCACGGCCGGTGCAGACTTGATGGGCCGAATGGCATCCTGTACTGTACATTCTATGATTCTATGTTAAAATTGGAAAATGCCAATAAAAGTTTTTTAAAACAAGAAACGTGATAGTCAAAGTAGTCAAGATTGTCTGGTTTTGAAAACAGAAATATAAATAAGCAGAGGAAATGAAGTATGCCTGACCGGTAACCCATGGCTAAAAGTTATTTTTGGAGTAGAAAAACGTGGTTGAAAACTATGGTGGTCCGTAACCAAGTCAGCAGTACCACTGAGAAAAGTATTGATTCTGGAAAGGGAACAATAGTGAAATAGCAGTGGAGTTTCCCTGATGCACAAATCAGATTTGATTTTGTTTATCAGAAACTTAAACCTGAAGAATTTGATTCAGAAAGCGATATGAGCAAAAAATACAAACCACCAGAAGTACTGCAATGTGAAACTAAATCATGAATATTTTAGAATTATTTGGAATGAAGCAAAGACATCAATGGTGATGCCAGAGTTTAAATAAATATGTCTTTAAAGTTATAGGCAATAAAGACTATAATATCTGGCAAATATGCAAGCCGACTGATGGATCCGGCAGAGTGTACAGTGACAAAGGCACCTGGTGGTACATGTACATAGATATTTAAAAGTGGCAGGACCCATTGGGAGAGTAATTCGCAAAGCATGCGGGATCTAGGGCTTTGCAAATCAAGGCTTTGAGTACAAAAAGTAGATAAATTATGCTGAATCTTCTTAAAAGTTGGTTAGGCCACAAGTAGCGTAATGAGTTCAGTTCTGGTCACCACATATTGGCAAGGATGTGTGGTTCCTTCCGAAGGCGCAGAGGAGATTTACCAGAATGGTTCCAAGGGGTGAAGGATTTAAGCTAGATTGGAGAAGCTGGGGTTATTCTCCTTCGAACAAAGGATATTGAAGGGAGATTAGATAGAGGTGTATAAGGTTTAGATAAAGTAGACAAAAGAAAACCATTCCCATTAGTACGAGAAACAGAGACTTCAGATTTTGGGCAAGAGATGCAGGATGTGAGGAAGAATTTCTTTTCATCCAGTAAATGACCTGGAACTTGCTGCATATGAGGATGGTGGAAGCAGAGATAATCGGTGAGTTCAGTAGGAAATTGGGTGAGGAAAATAAATTTGCAGGGCCACGGGGATAGAATGGGGTACTAATTTGTTCAACCGCACTCCAGCATGGATTCAGTGGCACAATTACCTCCTCTTGAGCCGTATTGACTATGGCGTTGATTTTGCATTTGCTGAGAGCAAATGACAATGTGGGTGCAAAATCTTGCGAGAATCAGAAATCGAGATTCTTCACCGATTGAGATCGCTTTCCAATTTTTCCCACCCCTTGCAACATCCTTTTTGGCCAGGAGCCTCATTTCAGTACATTTTAATAAATTTAAATATGATTAGCAGGCTTCCCTGTCATATGGTACTCCCACATTTAGAACCCACGACATTAGCGAGGTTTACAACAAATGTGAAGCAGCCAAGGGGAACCTGCCAGGGGCACATAGGTAAGTATAGCCCCAAGAGGGACATGCTCGCTCGAGCAGTGTACGTGACGAGGGTTCTTTTTTTAATATGGGAGATCGGGAAAGGGCACCCCGATCTCGGGATTCCCGGCTGCGGCTTTTTCTGGCCCTGCCTGACTAGTGTGATGGCGTGGGCCATGCCTCCGGCATTGCTTTTCAAATTGTTTTAAAATAGCCAATGAGCTGCACCCCGCTTTTCTCACCTGAGCCAAAGAAAAGAAAGCGGAAAGTACCACCCGATGTGCCTGAGATGTGCACTTTGTATCTAGGGAAATGGGATGAATTCTGGGGCAAAATGACCTTGCAATAAAGGATCTGAAAATCAACACCATTATCCTGGTTTTGATGAACATCGAGTTACGAAATACTCAATTAAGTACTGTGTATAAAATTATTCAAGAGCAGTGTGTGAAATTCAGTTCTTGGGCTACCAGTATTGAAATGGTGCGAGCTCCACAAATCCAAATCATTATAGTGGTAGGTGAATTAACAAAGGGATGAAGAAATGCTAATTGACACGACTAACCGGGAAGTAACCCCATAGTCAATATAGCAACTAACAAGGATTTTAAACCTTGAGCAGCAGCTGTACTTGAACTAGTACATTAAGAAAAATAAAGCTGCTCTTTTTTTCTAACAAGTTCAAGCAGCAGTTCACATCATTTCATTATGCTGTGTTGGTTAGGGTTTCACTTTAGCACTTTTGCTTCACAGGGACCCGGGTTCGATTCCCGGCTTGGGTCACTGCATGGTCTGTACATTCTCCCCATGTCTCCGTGGGTTTCCTCCGGTGCTCTGATTTCCTCCCACAAGTCCCGAAAGACGTGCTTGTTAGGTGATTTGGACATTGAATTCTCCCTCAGTGTACCTGAACAAGCAACGGAATGTGGCGACTAGGGGCTTTTCACAGTAACTTCATTACAGTGTTAATGTAAGCCTACTTGTGACACGAATAAAGATTATTATATTACCGACCTGTTCCAAGCTATTGATGAAATTTTGTGATGTCCAGAGCAGTTACTTTATTGCAGCTTCCAGTGGTTAGGGTTTGGTTTACTGGGGTTTTTGGTGGTCTTATCTTCAGTTAGGTAACTATTACATCATTTGGTTTATCTTAATCTTAACAATTTAAGTAATCTGTGTAATTGGTTTAAACTGAAGCCCAGATAAAATCTTTTGTTAGCTGATTTTAAAGAGGTGATGTGAAAATGGCAATCTATCACCAGATCAAAAACGATAATGGGGTACTTGTTGCCTGGGCATAAAATTGGCATCGCGGCTTGGTCAACTGCTTTAGAAATTACTGATTTCAGTAGGAAATAAAATTGGTTGTTTTCTACAATGGTTGTTTCCCAAAATGCCAATTTTATGCTCAGACGGTGAAATCTAAACATGTTACATAATTTTTTTTCTAACTTGGTTAAATTGTAATTTCTTGAATCAGTAAAAAATTTTAGATGACTTGCGAATAATTTAGTTAGCACTGTTGCTTCACAACACCAGGGTTCCAGGTTCGATCCCCGGCTTGGTTCACTGTCTGCGGAGTCTGCACGTTCTCCCTGTGTCTGCGTGGGTTTCCTCCGGGGGCTCAGGTTTCCTCCGGCAAGTCCCGAAAGACGTGCTTGCTTAGGTGAATTAGACATTCTGAATTCTACCCCTGTGTACACGAACAGGCGCCGGAATGTCGCGACTAGGGGATTTTCACAGTAACTTTATTTTCAGTGTTAATGTAAGTCTACTTGTGACAATAAAGATTATTATTATTATTACATCAAGAAAGTCACTTTGTAAAACAAAGAAGTATTTTTTTCCAGAATCTGAATATCTATTTCCTGAAATGTTTTTAATAGAAGTGGTTTTAAGTTATGACAGAGTGCTGTTTTCTGTGATTTATAACTTCATCATATGAAATGTTATTTTTGGTTATTATTCAGTTGGATTGAAATAATTTTTATTTTATCTTTAATCTTGTGCAGGATAGATCTTTGGAAGAGGCGACGTGGCCTGACAAATTGTGTTCAACAAAATCCAGAGCTTCAGCGACGCAATCTGTTCACCTTGATGGAGCTTCCACTTTTGCTGATCAGGCAAATGAGACTGCTCAACAAAAGAATAGAAGAGGTAGCAATGATATGTATTTATTTTTTAGATATTAATTAACCAATGTGACCGTAGATATACTACTTTCTTGGTTGAAATTGTATCTTGGACAGGGCTATTTTTTAAATCTCTTCTAGCCAGGAATACTTAATTTCCTCAGATAAACACAGAATATGCTTGAAATACACAGGTCTAGCAGCATCTGAGGGAGAGAAGAGGAGTTAATGGGCAGGATTATTTCTGAGACTATGGGCTGGATTCTCCGATTGTCGACGCCAAAATCGCGTTCGGCGATTGGCCGGAGAATCCGTTTTTACCCAGAAATCAGGGCGGCGCTGTTTTTCAGATACATAAGATAGGAACATGGCTGATATCCAACTCAATAGCTTAATCCTGCTTTCTCCCTTTGATCCCATTCTCCCCAAGTGCTATACCTAGCCGCCTCTTGAATATATTCAAAGTTTTAGCACCAACTACTTCCTGTGGTAATGAATTCCACAGGTTCACCGCTCTTTGTGTGAAGAAATGTCTCCTTGTATCTGTCCGAAATGGTTTACCCTGAATCCTCAGACTGTGACCTCTGGTTCTGGACACACCCACCATTGGTAACGGCGCAATCAGGACGTCACCTGAGGCCTTTCCCCAATGGGCCGACTTCCCGATGGCGTCGGTTGCGTGTGTGCTCTGTGTTCGGGGACCACGTGTGGCGGCTGCGGACTGTGTCCAACGCTGCCAGTCGGGAGGTGAGGGGGCCAAAGATGTGCAGGGTAGGTGGATTGGCCACGCGAAATTGTCCCTTAATTTGAAAAAATGAATTGGGTACTCTGAATTATAAAAAAAATAGGGAGGCACTATCTGGCAGGCCGGGTGCGCTTGTGGCCGGTGTTACCAGACTCCAAAACGACCCTCTTATGGACTGACCTGATTAACACTATACCCCTGTATGCTTCACCCGCTGCCAGTGTTATCTAGTTACATTGTGCACCTTGTGTTGTCCTATTATGTATTTTCTTTTATTCCCTTTTCTTTTGATCTGTTGAGCTGCTCGCAGAAAAATACTTTTCACTGTACCTTGGTACATGTGTCAATAAACAAAATCCAATCCAATCCAAATGGTGCAGGATACGCCAGGTCCGTGATCGACACTCTGGAGGCTGTGAAGCTGCAGCGCACATCCATATTACACTCCCCAAACACACTTGTCCGAGCCAATAAGATGGCACAGGTTGTACTGGAGTGCGCCCATACAGCTGATGGATTGTCTGGGCCAAAGGGCACCCAGGGGGGTGCCCTGGGGGGGACACCTATATGACCCGTGGCACCATGTTCAAAGTGGGTTGTTAGCAGTGTACATGGCTGACTTGCCGGAAGTGTACCATGCAGTCAGGAACTCGGCCCATCGGAGGCAGAGAATCGCAGAGGCCCTGGAGAGTACCGGGTCGGGCCTGCTAATGGTTTGCAAATGGTGCCTACTGTACATGCGGAGTGAAACACATTGACACCGTTTTCGAGGTGACAGAGAATCGTGATTTGGCGTCAAATCACCGCCTGCCCTGAATTTGGAGTTGGAAGCTATTCTCCACCCAATCGCATTTCTCGATTTCAGTGTCAGCTAATGAAGAGTCCAGGGCGGGCCGGAGAATCACCGGGACGGGTGCGAATTGCGCGACCCCGCCCCATCGACGATTGAGCGGAGCTTTTGGCGCCGGCGCGGCGCTGGTCAGGGGCCGCTGTACGAGGGCCCACCCCCTGGCGATTCTCGGCCCGGGATGGGCCGAGCGGAGAAGGGAGCCACCGCGCATGCGCGCGTTGGCGCCAGTCCCACTGCGCATGCGCACACCCGCGGCACCCATCAGACGCCGGGATCAGCAGCTGGAGTGGCGTGAGTTGCTCCTGTGCTGTGCTGGCCTCCTGTAGGGGTCAGAATCGCTGCTCCTGAGGCTATGTTGACGCCGTCGGGAAGCGCGACGGCGTATTTAACGGCGTCAACGCTTAGCCTCAGGATCAGAGAATCCCGCCCCCAATGTTGTTGGTTGTGAACTTTCATCATTTTATTAAAATTTAACTCTCTTATGCTTTGTCCTGCCCCACCTGCTCTATTTATTCTTTCTGCAAAGGCATTTTGCTCCAGAATTCATCTCATTTCTCTAGATATAAAAAATACTTTCTTCTAACATCAATTGAGCTGTCTTTCTAACCATCCTGATTAGTTGGAAGTATCTAATGCACTGCAGATCCGATCCTTTCAAGTAATTGACAACTGGCCCCTGTAGCAGCACTTTTGGCTCTGAATCAAAAGATCATGAATTCCATCCTTGCTCAAGGGCAAGGGCACATTATCTGAGGTGACATTTGTTTGCATGTTCTAAGGGAGTGCTGCAATGTCAGATTTGCCTTTCGAATGGAGCATTAAACCAAATCCGTGCTTGTCTGTTCAAATGGACATGTTTAGTCCCTTATTCAACGATCAGCAATAATATTCTGGCCAACAATTATTCCTTAAACAGTAAGTTTAACTGGTTATTTATCTCACTGCTGTTTGTGGAATTTACTCTGCACAGATTGGCAGCAATGTTTTGAGAAAGTTTCATTGAGTCAGAAACTGAAGGCTGCTTATTGGGAGTGCCGTTGGGTTCAGACTCTTAGACCACCTTTTTTATCATATCTTGACCCTATTGGCATTACCTGCAACATTAAAATATCATGGCTATCTTTTCAGAGCACAGTGTTTACTTTTGTTCCATAATGCTATTTTAATACCGGTCAAAACATGACTTATGTTAACCTTTTGTAGCAACAACAAAGAGCAGAGTATGTCAGTTGACTGGAATTTCTAATAATTACCTCAATTGCTTTTAATCTGCAATTAGAAATGTATTTCTTCATACAAAACACATCAGAAAATACAGTAATTTTAAGCTTAAAATCGTGTTTTTTTTCAAAAGCTACTGGATGGGAATATCTGTGAACTTCATGAAAATTGCCAGTACATTAAAATTTCCTTCTGTAGTGATCACTTGTCAATTTTATGCAATGCTAGGTGGGAGTTTTTGCATCAGCACCATTTTCAGCTGCTTCATCAATAACCGTCTCTCATCATTAGGTCACATGGTGCCTAAACCTGGGGCTGGTTTAGCACACTGGGCTAAATAGCTGGCTTTTAAAGCAGACCAAGGCAGGCCAGCAGCACGGTTCAATTCCCGTACCAGACTCCCCGAACAGGTGCCAGAATCTGGCGACGAGGAGCTTTTCACAGTAACTTCATTTGAAGCCTACTTGTGACAAGCGATTTTCATTTCATTTCAAGTGGGGCTATTTGTGAATGATTGCAATGCCCAAATTTATCAGCAATTTCTCCTGATAATGGATCAATTCATCAGTTTATGCCAGCCTGCAGGAATCCCTGGGAACATCCAGGTTTGGATTTAAAGTGGTTAGTTACATTCATATTAAATAGGTGCTAGCCAATGACCACCTACCCTTAACTGTCAGTAACATTGCCATTGCCAAAGCTCTTTTTGATATGTGTTTAGTATGAAGAAAGAAACCTCTACCCATAACAATTTGGGGTCTCCATTGGCAGGAAGCTCTGGTAAAGACCACGTGTTTTCTGCAACAAGTAGCTCACCCAAGCTTTGACTCACCAAACTCCTCCACATGCCGTTGGGTTCAGACTCTTAGACCACCTTTTTTATCATATCTTGACCCTGCAACATTTTTTTTTTTTAAAACATTTTTTATTTAGTGTACCCAATTCATTTTTTCCAATCGAGGGGCAATTTAGCATGGCCAAGCCATCTACCCTGCACACCTTTGGGTCGTGGGGGCGAAACCCACGCAAACACGTTAGAATGTGTAAACTCCTACGGACAGTGACCCAGGCATGGGTGCACCTGTTATATGTGGTACCAGTGGCGCGTGTACGAACTAATGATATGAGCTCACAAAGCTTTGGGTTACACAGGGGAACAAGGCAGGAGTGCCCTGCTGTCGCCGCAGCTGTTCGCGCTAGCATTAGAGCCTCTGGCAATGGTCCTCAGGGGGTCGGCAGAGTGGTAAGGGATTACGAGGGGGAGTCGGGAACATCGGGTGTTGCTATATGCGGGCAACCTGTTACTGTACATTGGGACCCGCTGGAGAGCAGAGGGAAGTTTATGGGCCTATTAGGGAGGTTTGTGGTGCCCTCCGTACACATGTTGAACATAGGGAAAAGTGAAGTGTTCCCGGTAAGCAAATTGGGTCGCACAGCCAACCTAGAGGGGCTACCATTCAAAGTAGCCAGAGACAGGTTCAGATACCTGGGGATTCAGGTAACGAGAGAGTGGGCGATGTTGCATAAATGGAATTTAACAAAGCTGGTGAAGGAGGTTAAGGAGGATCTTAAGAGGTGGGATATGCTGCATCTGACTCTGGCAGGGAGGGGGGAGGATGAAAATGGGGAAAAATCTGTTCAAACTGCAAAATCATGTGATGGGGAGTATGTTCTCCAGACTGCTTATGTTTTGTAACCGTTTGAATAGGTTTGGAATAAAATCCATTAAAAAGAAAAAGAATAATGCTCTTTGTGACACTGCACCAATGGTTCCTTGGTCCTTTATTCTTATGCTGCAAACCCCTCCTGCTGTTTATTAATATATCCCAAAGCCCCATGCAAAAATGTATAATATGAATTTTCTCCAGCTCCAAATAGTCTAGGTTTTGTATGAAATTTTAGGCGCAACAGAACAAATGCATATTTCAGTATTTCCATGGCATTATTTTCAGTGATTTATTTTTCTCTCCTCAGTTAGACTTAATTTTATTTATTGTATCTTTCAATAAATCATTATGAAGTCCGAATTATTTGCTAAATCCTGGTTAAATAATGAACGTCTGTTTTTTAAAATAAATACTTTAGGCGGGATTCTCCCGCAATCGGCGGGATGGCCCGGCGCCAAGAACGGCGCGAAGCACTCCGGCGTTGGGCCACCCGGAAGTTGCGGAATCCTCCGCACTTCAGGGGGCTACGGCGGCGCCGGAGGTGTTGGCGCTGAGCCAACCGGCACCGAAGGGCCACCGTGGGCCCAAGCATGCACAGAACCACTGGCGTGTTCTGGCGCATGCACAGAACTGCTGGCATGTTGCTGCGCATGCGTAGGGGGGTTCTTCTCCGCGCCGGCCATACAGAGGCCGGCGCAGAGGGAAAGAGTGCCCCCGAGTGCACAAGGCCGCCCGCAGATGGGTGGGCCCCGATTGCGGGCCAGTCCACCGTGGGGGCCACTCCCGCGCGCCCCCACCCCCCGCGCCGGCCATGGCAGAGCCCTACAGAGGCCGGCGCAGAGGGAAAGAGTGCCCCCGAGTGCACAAGGCCGCCCGCAGATGGGTGGGCCCCGATTGCGGGCCAGTCCACTGTGGGGGCCACTCCCGAGCGCCCCCCCCACCCCCCGAGGCCCCTGCTAAACGGTCGTCAAGCCAGCTCCCGCCATTATGGATCATATCCATTTCCCGGCGGCGGGTTTGGCCAGGAATCGACGGCCGCTTGGGGCCTGGAGAACTTCTTGGGTGGGGGAGGGGGGAGGGGGGGGGGGGGGGGGAGGGGGGCGGGGGGACGACCATTGGCAGCGGCCCCCAACTGGTCCGGCAGGGGGTCGGAGAATCCCGCCCATGGTGCTTTGACTTTGAGTAATAATTTATGGAATAGGGCAGCACGGTAGCTCACGGTGCTGAGGTCCCAGGTTCGATCCTGGCTCTGGGTCACTGTCCATAGGAGTTTGCACATTCTCCCCGTGTTTGCGTGGGTTTCGCCCCCACAACCCAAAGATGTGCAGGGTAGGTGGATTGGCCATGCTAAATTGCCCAATTGGAAAAAATGAATTGGGTATTCTAAATGTATTTGTTTTTAAAAAATGACAGCTGCACCCCTTTATATTATTTTATTCATTGGAATACTCTTTAACATTTCTTAAAATGTAGACCTGCTCCTGGAATTGGGCTTGGAGGAGGCAGAAGCTGAAGAGCATATAGAATCTCCTTGGGATTCTGAGGTAAGTTTTAATATAATTTGTCTTGCATGTTTTCCTTCCTTAAGATGAGGAATCTCATTTAAGCCAACCAAGTTGATTTGATAATATGTTGTAGAATATTCTCCAGAACTTCAAAAAATAACCAAGATAAGGTAAGGTAATAAAATTTGGCTTTTGATAAATGAACAACAGCAACCTACTTGTATCATACACCTATATCATGGGAACATCCCTAGGTTTTCCAAATAAAAGCTTGAAAAGAGTGCCCAGCTAAAGATTAGTAGTTGTGACCAAATTCTCAGGCAAGAAGTAAGTTCTAAGAAGGATATGAATGGGAATGCAGAGGGATTAGGGACGGAAGTCCAGAGATCTATGGGGCTAAAGGTAGCACTGTCACTTGTGGAGCAAAGTAGGAAAGCACACACAAGAGGCTTGAGCCAAGTATAGATTGTTTGAGTTTCCTAGAATTGGAGGTAGGAAAGGGCAAAATAATGGAGGAATTTGAAGGTGAGGACAGTTGTTTAAAATTTCACGTGTTGAGGTTGTATCAGTGAGGATAAGAGGCGATGAACAAGCTTATCATTGTATAAGATGGAGTACAAGCAACAGAATTCTGAAGCTGGAGTTTGAAAGGCAGAGACCTGAGAAGATTGGAGAAATTGGGTTGAGAGGTAATGAAGGTTTGCATCACCAACGTAGTTGAGGTAGTGACGGAGACAGGCGGTGTTATAGGTGGTCTTTGTGATGGAAGCAATATGTAGTGAGAAAAACAGCTGAGGAGCAGCAGAATATTGAGGATGTGAACTAGAGCGGGTTGTGTGAGAGGTGGCTGGAGTTCATAACAAGGGAATAGAAGACACAATTCAACTAAAAAATTTCTAAGTGTATTTTTTGGGCAAGTTTAGTGGGGGTTTTCCCACCGGCTTTTTGGGTGAGATCCACACTGGTATTTACCCACACTTGGGGCATGATCTACTGGCAGTGTTGCGCTCGACCGGGAGCGCAACGTGGCCGGTAGATGCCGGGTGAAGTCTCCCCACACACTTCCCGGCAGCCAGTACGCCTCGCAAGATCGCCCCAGATCTAGCAAGGTGTTGAGATCAGGATCTCGCCCACAATGGGCGTGACCAAGCCGTACTCACTTAAGTAGGTTTTAAACCTACTTAGGCGAGCTCACCTGGGATCTCATGGGATCTACCTGCCTCCTCAGGGAGACCCCAGCTGGGCACCGTTTCAGTACTGGTGCACACAAACATGCAGAGCTTATGACAAGTTTGGTTAGGGGCTGTGACATGGCGGTTAGGGTATAATTGCTTTTGTCTTCTCGGTGTTTATGAAAGCAATTGCAATTCATCAAAGACAGGACACTGGTACCACCGTGAGAGATGGTGGTGTTTTACGATTTCTTATAATCTATTCTTAATTGCTAACATTTTTAATATAACACACCAGTTTGAAAAATGAGAAAATGCACTTTTTAGTATATTCACTCCATTTTATTAGATTACCTACTGTCATCTCTCTGGAGGTTTTTTGGAGGATCAGAATGTGATGCAATCAAACTGGTGAATGGGCTAAAAGATCAGTTACCAACCCTCTGTCGGTGCCGTCTATGTGTCAGGTGCATGTTCCTGGCCCTTCAGTTTTCCCTTTCTCTATGTAGTAAAGAATCTCCACACCAGAGCGTCACAGTTTATGGGATACTGTGAATATGCACATGTCACTTGCTTTGTCACATCACACTGCGGATATGTCACCAATGTTCCTGAAAGTTGATGCAACAAAATTGTATTAGTTGAAATTTCATGCAGTGCAAAATGATATCAAGATAAATATTATTATTTTAGTCTGTCACAGAAAGCCCACAGAAGAAATCGATTGCTTCATTTGTTTCATCTCCTGTCAAGAGCCAAGCAGAAATGCAACACATTATGACGACTCAGAATGATGGTAATTAATCACAATAGTTATTTTCTAATGCATGAGGTAAACGCAGTTTGGCTTTCTTAAAATTCTAACATCCTAAAAATATTGTTATTTATCCATAATCTAGGGTGCATAATGAGAAACATCTAGTTTATTCTATGGATGAAGATACCATAAAATCATAGATGTTTAAAGGGTTAGGTGGAGTTGCTGGGTTATGGGGGGTAGGGTGGAGGCGTGGGCTTAAACAAGGTGCTCTTTCCAAGGGCCGGTGCAGACTCGATGGCCTCCTTCTGCACTGTAGGGATTCTATGATTCGTGGTTATATTGTTCTCCAAAAATTAATTGAAGATGGAGCTGATTGTGCTTAACAGCTAATAAATATTATCAACAACTTTTAGGATAAATGTTATTCTTAAGCTGGTAGCAGGAATGTGACTTTTAGTTGTCACTGCTTGATGTTAGATTTGCTGTTAAGATACAGCACCTTTACACATTTTCATAAATCTCAAAGCACATTACAATCAGTAAAGCATTTTTGAAGTAACATCACTGTTCAAAGTAAATATCGCAGCCAGTTTGAAAATTGCAAGTTTCCACAAAAGGTAACAAATAAAATTATAGTGATCAGTTAGTTTGTTGGTAATGGTAGTAGTTGCATGAGGGCTATTGAGCAGAATATTAAGCGAACCTCCAGTTCCTCTTCACATAGTGTCCTCGGATCTTTCACATTCACCTGGACAGGTCCTTGATTTGAGGCAAAAATGTGGACCTTTAGCATTATACAAACCCCTCCGTAGTGCAATATGGTGTCACTCCAAATTAAGTGCTGAGGTTTATTAAGTGTCAATCTGACAACCAAACCTTTACCCAGCTATCTTTGTATCTGTATGATTTATTTAAAAAACTAAGATTATGCATGCTTCCTGTCTGTGCTTCATGACTTCTTGTTGTCACTTTTATTGACACATTTTGTATCAACAAAATTTCTACGCCCACATTTACCACATCCCTCAGGGATCAGTGTTGGGCCCACAACTGTTCACAATTTACGTAGATGATTTGGAGTTGGGGACCAAGGGCAATGTGTCCCAGTTTGCAGACGACACTAAGATAAGTGGTAAAGCAAAAAGTGCAGAGGATACTGGAAGTCTGCAGAGGGATTTGGATAGGCTAAGTGAATGGGCTAGGGTCTGGCAGATGGAATACAATGTTGACAAATGTGAGGTTATCCATTTTGGTAGGAATAACAGCAAAAGGGATTATTATTTAAATGATAAAATATTAAAACATGCTGCTGTGCAGAGAGACCTGGCTGTGCTAGTGCATGAGTCGCAAGAAGTTTGTTTACAGGTGCAACAGGTGATTAAGAAGGCAAATGGAATTTTGTCCTTCATTGCTAGAGGGATGGAGTTTAAGACTAGGGAGGTTCTGCTGCAATTGTATAAGGTGTTAGTGAGGCCACACCTGGAGTATTGTGTTTAGTTTTGGTCTCCTTACTTGAGAAAGGACGTACTGGCACTGGAGGGTGTGCAGAGGAGATTCACTAGGTTAATCCCAGAGCTGAAGTGGTTGGATTACGCGGAGAGGTTGAGTAGACTGGGACTGTACTCGTTGCAATTTAGAAGGATGAGGGGGGATCTTATAGAAACATATAAGATTATGACGGGAATAGATAGGATAGATGCGGGCAGGTTGTTTCCACTGGCGGGTGAAAGCAGAACTAGGGGGCATAGCCTCAAAATAAGGGGAAGTAGATTTAGGACTGAGTTTAGGAGGAACTTCTTCACCCAAAGGGTTGTGAATCTATGGAATTCCTTGCCCAGTGAAGCAGTAGAGGCTCCTTCATTAAATGTTTTTAAGATAAAGATAGATAGTTTTTTGAAGAATAAAGGGATTAAGGGTTATGGTGTTCGGGCCGGAAAGTGGAGCTGAGTCCACAAAAGATCAGCCATGATCTCATTGAATGGTGGAGCAGGCTCAAGGGGCCAGATGGCCTACTCCTGCTCCTTCTTATGTTCTTATTTTACTTATGCCATCAATGCAACAAAGTTTACATAATTGTCAGTGACTGCAGGACAACCTCTTGGCCATTGTCTTCATTTTTAAATTGAATCAGAAGAGAATTATGAATGATTTTCTTAATAGCCTTCAATTGCTTTATTGATAATTTCAACTTTGGATTCCAAAAAGTTTATATCCAACATATTTATAGAAAACTTGGCAATAACAGGTTAGTGGACTGTCGTCCTCCCCTCTGTTGTGGTTTCTAAACCATGTTTTCCTTTTAATTTTCCCTTCCCCACTCAGAATCAACATTGAAACAAAATTAGCAATTAAAATGTAGGCATTTAATAATCCGTTTTGAGGCTATTTTTGCATGGTATTATCAACCTGATCATGTACCCGTAGACTGTGTAATCAAACCCATGCATCACATCCCAACAGTACATATTAAGAACAGCACTTGCAACATTTTTGACTTTTCCCCACTACCTACCCCTGCCACTGAGAATAGTTCATGGTAATAGATCCCACCTCCATGGAAAACAGACTAAAATCATAAAAGTAATATTTTAATATCCACCATGTGGTCAAAGTGTTAGTTGAGCAGTCATCTACACTCTGACCAAGGCTTGTCACGTTTCTGGTTTCTCCAATCTCTGTGGGATGAGTTTGACTGTTGCTGGGACCAAAATGGGAAGAGTACGCGGTTTTCCTAGCCCCAGTACTCCACAGATAGCACCAAAAGTGTAAATGTTTAATTCACTACCAAAATGGCCAATTGTTTACCGTTGCTACAGCTAGACCCAGAATAAAAGAGACTTTAAATGGGCTTCTTTCTGAATTCAGAATAACTGATTTATAATGAAACAAACTTTTTTTTAAAGCAAGTGCAAAACTGGTTAAAATACAATTTGTTATCCGGAATTGTGATGATTTATCCACTTTTTAAAATCCCAAATCATAAAATGCACCCACAAAGGACAAGACAGATAAGGTATTTGTGGAGGTTGACATAAGGAAACACTATAAAAAAAATAATGAAGTTTGAAAAGATCTTGGGCGAGATTCTCCGACCCCCCGCCGGGTCGGAGAATCACCGGGGGCTGGCGTGAATCCCGCCCCCGCCGGTTGCCGAATTCTCCGGCAACGGAGATTCGGCGGGGACGGGAATTGCGCCGCGCCGGTTGGCGGCCCCCCCCCCCCTCGATTCTCCAGCCCGGATGGGCCAAAGTCCCGCAGGTAAAATGCCTGTCCCGCCGGCGTAGATTAAACCACCTACCTTGCCGGCGGGACAAGGCGGTGCGGCCGGGGTCCTGGGGGGGGCGTGGGGCAATCTGGGACGGGGGGTGCCCCCACGGTGACCTGGCCCGCGATCGGGGCCCACCGATCCGCGGGCGGGCCTGTGCCGTGGGGGCACTCTTTTCCTTCCGCCTTCACCACTGTCTCCACCATGGCAGAGGCGGAAGAGACTCCCTCCACTGCGCATGCGCAGGAAGGCCGTCAGCGGCCGCTAACGCTCCCGCGCATGCGCCGCCCGGAGATGTCATTTCCGCGCCAGCTGGCGGGGCACCAAAGGCCTTTTCCGCCAGCTGGCGGGGCGGAAATTTGTCCGGCGCGGGCCTAGCCCCTTAAGGTTGGGGCTCGGCCCCCAAAGATGCGGAGCATTCCGCATCTTTGGGGCGGCGTGATGCCTGACTGATTTGCGCCATTTTAGGCGCCAGTCAGCGGTCATCGCCCCGATACCGGAGAATTTCGCCCCTTGACTCTGTTGATCTGATTGACTGCTGATCACAATAGTTATCTGGGAGTCCTTTAAAATGGATCTTCATTGTGACACTTGTAAGCAGAATATTCCCATATTAGCTAACAGTGACCATAACTTAATTTGATTCAAAGTCATTCTGGAAAGAGACCAGTAAAGTACTGTATCAAAGGTCAAAATGCTTAACTGGGGTAGAGCGACTTTTCTGTGATCCAAGAAGGAACCTATCACATAGGAACTTATCCAAGGTAAAGCAGTAATGGTGCAATGAACATAGAACAGACAGTGCAGAGGGAGGCCATTCGGTCCATCGAATCTGCATCGACCCACTTAAGCCCTCACTTCCACCCTTTCCCGCAACCCAATAACCCCTCCTAACGTTGTTGGTCATTGAGGGCAATTTATCATGGCCAATCCACCTAACCTGCACGTCTTTGGACGTGGGAGAAAACCGGAGCACCCGGAGGAAACCCACGCAGACACGGGGAGAACATACAGACTCCGCACAGACAGTGACCCAGCGGTGAATCGAATTTGGGACCCTGGCGCTATGAAGCCACAGTGCTATCCACTTGTGCTACCGAGCTGCAATGGAGGACATTCAGTGAAGAGATAACTCTAGTACAAACTTGGCATATTCCCTTATGATTGTGATCAAGTAAAAATACTTATGTAAACCAATAAACTAAGCAATTGAATTTTTTGGTTAGATATATTAAGGATAATTGTGCATTTCATTATTATTCCCAATAGAACCATTGGAAGTGAATACTGTGGCACAGGTAATACGTTATTTCTGCTTTATATGATTGTTTTTGTAAAAAAAATGCTTGTACGGTTTGAAAATTAAAACATAATTACAAAATGATGTACATATTTTAACTCTTTATTCTGTTTCTTTCAAGCCACCATTAGCAGCAGAACACAAGCAGAAGTCAGGTACAATTCGGGATCATCCTTCAGTGATTTTTAAAGAAAATAATGAGAGTAATTTTATTACTTGTATTTTTCCTTCTAATCAGAGATGCTCAATTTTTCTTCTGTTTTAGATCTAATTGCAGAGCTTGGCTTAATTGATGCAGGTGATACAGAAGGTAATTGTCATATGTCTTAATAATGGCACTTTAATGGCTTTTGCACCATTATTTTTATGTAGGTTATTGAAAATGAATAAGTTTGAACAGATTAAAGGAACAAGTAACTGCACATTTCTATTAAAGGACAGAAAATTCACACCTATTTCAAATTGTATTTTGTTTTGTATTTGATGAAGAAAGTTGTGCATTGATGCAACATCATCTCATGTTAAAAAAATACAACTGTTTTGCATATAATTATTGATTTTGGAATTTATTGATATGGTATGTAAGCAAATGTGGCAGTCATTTTGAACTTAGCATAATCAAATAGGGAAATTATATATTTTTTGTTCATTCATGGAATGTGGGCATTACTGGCTAGACCAGCATTTATTGTGCATTCCTAATTGCCTTGAAGGTTGTGGAGAGCTGCATTCTTGAATCTCTGCAGTCCAAGTTGTAGCAGCAGCGCCCACTGTGCTCTTAGGAAATTATTGACAGGCTTGATAGAGGGCATAAAGAGAAGGTGTGGGATTTTCCAGCAGCTCCCGCCAACAGGAACTTCCGATCCTGTTGACAGTGACCCCCTGCAGTGAGTTCACTGGTGGCGGTGGGTGTGAACAACGAGAAAGTTTGTTAACAGCGACGGGACTGGACGATCCCACCACCGGCCAATGGTGGGCTGCCTTCACCACCGCAAAGTACGTTGCATTGCGAAGGAGAGAGAGAAAGTCTCGCCAAAACTGTTTCCCTTGTTGGAGAGTCTCGAACAAGAGATGGACCATTCAAGGGTGATGTCAGGAAGTACTGGGTTCATACAGAATAGTGAAAATCTGGACCACTCTTTTTCCCAAACAGCTGCTAAGGCTGTTGAAAATTCTCAAAACTAAAATTGGTAAATGTTTTTGGTAAGGGCGTTAAGGAATATGGAACCAAGGCAGACCAATGAAGTTGAGGTGCAGATCAACCATGGCCTATCTGAATGGAGGACAGGCCTCCTCCTGTTACTATGTTGATCTGTGTTTTGTGGTATTGATTGTGTGAGAAATGTGTTTCGAACACCAGAAGAAGCTTCCTATTTTTCTTGGAATAGTTCACCTGAACTGACAGATATTGCTTCAGATGGCATATCTTAACAGTGCTGCACTCCCAGAGTCCTCCAGTGGAGTGGTAACCTGTATTTTGTTCTCCATTTTCGAGTGAAAATTGAGTTTATATCCTTGACAGAATTTGCCTCTGCTCATTATGTTTTGGCAATTAAATATGTTTTTCTTTATAGATGCCTCAGACTGGGACTCTGTCAGTGCTTCTGGTAAAAAGGTATCATCCAATGTGTTTAATTTTACACCACAAATAAACCTAATTCGGGAAGTTGACAAACCACCACTTCAGTCAGTTCACTCACCAAAAAGAGAGATGTCCAATACCAAGACCGTAATAAACATATTAAAGTCAAATTTCGAAGAGACCACATGTGTCCACCGAACATCACAGCTTCAAGGCTCACCTGATTCATTGAAAACTGGGTTAACTTCGCATCCCTCAGTGCAACACCAAGTTGCTTCTCAACTTCAACTTAAAAATACCATATCAGCTAAACAGGAAAGTGGTATGTATAATGGAGTTATGTCTTATTCTTGTTGAGCTGTAGACTAGTGCAAACATACGTTCCATGCGCTTGTGTAGTGAATTTATTTCCGTATAATATAATCAATCACCAAGAGAAAGTAGGAGGTCACAGATTTCTGTCTTACTGACCTGTCAGGAAAACATTTGAATGGATTCCTGAGATACTGTATTGCACAGGCATGGAGTTTAATAAAAAGAGTTTGGCAGTTATATCATACAATATTGAAAGACACTAGGGGCACAGTCTTGGGAAAAGAGGGCGATCATTTCGGAAGGAAATTAAGGTAAGGATGCTATATTTGCTGACAACACAAAGATAGATAGGAAAGTGAATTGCGAAAAGTACATAGAAGCTGCAAAGGGACATACTTGGGTTAAGTGAGTGGGCAAAAATCTGGCAAATGGAGTACTATTTGGGCAAATGTGCAATTGTCCGTTTTGGCAGGAAGAATTAAAAAGAAGCTTTTGTTATCTAAATGGTGAGAGATTGCACATATGAGGTGCAGATGGATCTGGGTGTCCGAGTGCATGAATCAGGAAAGGCTAGTATACAGGTGCAGCGAATAATTAGGAAAGCTAATCTAATATTATCATTTATTGTGAAGGGAATTGATTACAAAAGTAGAGAGGTTATGCTTCAGTTGTACAGGTAATTGGTGGGACCACATTGAGTATTGGTCTCCGTATTTAAGAAAAGATGTAAATACATGAGAAGCAGTTCAGAGAATGTTTACTAGCATAATACCAGGAATGAGCAGGTTTTATGAGGAAAGGTTGACAAAGTTAGGTTTGTATTCACTAGAGTTTAGAGTAAGAGACAAAACCTTTAAGATCCTGAGGGGTATTGACAGGTTTGAGAGGATGTTTTCTCTTGTTGGTGAATTTAGGTGTCATTATTTAAAAATAAGGGGGGTCGCTCATTTAAGACAGATGGAGTGAAATTCTTTCTCAGGGGGTCATGAGTCTCTGGAACTCTCTTCCTCGAAAGGCGATAGAAGCAGAGCCTTTCAATATTTTTAAGGCAGAGCTGGATAGATCCTTGATTAACAAGGGGGCGAAAGGTTATTGGGGATAGGTAGGAATGTGGGTGGAGGTTACAATCAGATTGGCCATGATCTTATTGAATGGCGGAGCAGGCCCGAGAGGCCGATGCCTACTCCTAATTCATATAATTTATTCACTTGGAATGTTGAGCAATTTTGGAATGGATACTCCATCATAGAGTTAATTCGAGGCTAAGGCAGTCAGATTTTTGGTCTCAGAATCTAGGAATGTGAGGAGCAGCTGAGTTGAGGCAGAAAATCAGCCATGTTTGTATTGAAATGTGGAGCAGGTTCAAGGGGATTTATGGTCTACTACTCATGTTCCTTCTGTTCTAAGTGTTATGGATCTGTTTAGAACAAATTCAAATATGGAATAAAATAAAGAAGCATAACAAATTTTACAAAAGATAAACTATGCATGTTAGAAATCTGAAATACAAACAGAAAATTCTGTAAAATACTCAACACGCCTGGCAACATCTGTGGAGAGAGAGGCAGTCAACGTTTAAGCTATGACCTTTTACCTTGGCTGTTCTGATTCTGACAGATCTGGTTATTACCAGCATTTTCTGTTTCTATAACTAAAACTCTTCACATGGTTAAAATTTATGTACTGTGAGGTCAAATTTAACTAATTATCTTTCATTTGGTTCAAATTTGTTTCTCAAATATTATCTCATTGACAGTGAATGTGATTTTGCCACCCTGTTGCACCCAGTGCCGATCCCGTTGCACAAGGAGCATTGTGGGAGAAGCCCAAATCAGGCTTCGCCCTGGGCCTGATACAATGCGCGAGTCACCCGACCTACGGCACGAAGTGCGATCCAGATCACGCCCTGATGTGCCCTTAAATATGCATGGCGTATTTTAGGTTGCATTCTCCCAATGTCTGGGAGTCACCAGCCGCACTGGTGAGGCCTCAACTGGGTACCGATTAGTCTTGGTCTCCACAAGGGGAGAGCTGGTATGATGGCTACTCATGGAGCCCCTACAGTGCAGAAGGAGGCCACGCGGCCCATTGAGTCTGCACCAACACTCCGAAAGAGAACCCCACTCTCGTGCCCCGTCTCCAAAACCTCACTTAACCACACCGTTGGACACTATTGGGAAATTTTAGTGTGGCCAATCTACCTAACCTGCACGTCTTTAGATTGGGGGAGGAAAACGGAGCACCCGGAGGAAACCCCCGAAGACACTGGGAGGGCGTGCAACTTCCACACTGACCGTCACCCAATGCCAGAATCGAACCCAGGTCCCTGTGATGCAGCAGTGCTAACCACTGTGTAACCGTGCTGCCTTCTTGGGGCCATTGGAACCCTCCCCCGGGTCGCTGGGGACAGGGCAGTACCCTGGCATTCCCCCTGGAACCTGGGCACCTAGCCCATGTCTGCGATGGGGGGGGGAGGGGAGAGGGGATATCCATGGAGTGGGTCGGGGATGTGAGGGACCCTTAAGCTTGTTTCAAAATCGGGGCACCCTTTCAAAATAGCGCCCCAACGTCTTGAGGAACTGGTCTCGCGGGCTAGTTCAACTCCTGCAATACCGTGTCATTTATTTATCTTATTGCTTTGTCTTAAATTAGAAACTGATAGAAACTCGGAGGACAAAGACATTCTCATGGGGAAAGGAACTGCGGAACATCAAAATCACTGTCCACCAAGGTGGAAAGAAACAAATGATTATGGTCTTCTTTCCTTGGCAAGGAAAAACTAAATTTTGGGGCAGAATTTAGTAGCTCCGAGCCAAATATTGCCCGAGTGCTGCTTCGTAAAACACATTCATTACTGACACCAAATAATAATATGCCAGTTAGGATGGATCTGCAATAGTACTCATATTGCTTATTCAGCTAAATTTCCAATTGATCAAATAGGGTAGCACAGTGGTTAGCACTGTTGCTTCACAGCACCAGGGACCCAGGTTTGATTCCCCGCTGGGTCACTGTCTGTGCGGAGTCTGCACGTTCTCCCCATGTCTGCGTGGGTTTCCTCCGGGTGCTCCGGTTTCCTCCGACAACTCCCGAAAGACGTGCTTGTTAGGTGAATTGAACATCCTGAATTCTCCCTCGGTGTACCTGAACAGGCACCGGAGTGTGGCGACTACGGGATTTTCACAGTAACTTCATTTGCAGTGTTAATGTAAGTCTACTGTGACACTAGGAAAGATTATTATTATAATTGACAATAAGTCAGTAATTCAGTTGTGAGGTGCATAATACTTATGGCTTCAAAGATATAGTGGAATTTCTCAGTTGTCTATATCAATTACAAGCAATTACAATCTCTACACAGGACATTGACCCACTTCTTTTAAAAATATACTTTTAAAGCTGTTATATTTTGTAAATATGTCTGCAGTACGTGAACTGAAAATATCTCCATCAGAGGAGACAGATAAAGAAAAGGAAGATAATGAAAAGGAAGAGAAAAATGACCAGAAAATGGAGAAGGTGAGGTATTCATGACTGACTGATAGTAAATGTATTGGCTTTTTTATTTGTGCAAATTTAGTTGCAGATTGAAATACATTTTTAAAACACAGACGTTTATTTTGCTTGTAGGGGCTGTTTAGCACAGGGCTAAATCGCTGGCTTTGAAAGCAGACCAAGGCAGGCCAGCAGCACGGTTCAATTCCCGTGCCAGCCTCCCCGAACAGGCGCCGGAATGTGGCGACTAGGGGCTTTTCACAGTAACTTCATTGCAGCCTACTTGTGACAATAAGCGATTTCCATTTCATTTCATTTTCATTTCATTTTTTCATTTTCATAAAATCATGAATAGCAACATTGCTACATGGTTTCTTCATTAAAATAAGTGAATCCAGTAATAAAAATGCAAGTTATCAAAAGTTTATATTACAGTTTTAGTTAAATGAAGTGTGGCATTTTCATTCCATAAAGAATACATTGTTTTTAACCTGTTATAAAACACCATACATTTTTTTCAAAATGCTTAAGCTTACAAGGATTGAACCTTGAACAGTTAAGTTCCATTAGTACAATTTTAAAAATTGAGAAAATTATGGCGTGGAGAGTTCACTTCTACTGTGATCATAGAATCCCTACAGTGCAGAATGAGGCCATTCGGCCCATCGAGTCTGTATCAACCTTCTGAAAAAGCACTCTACCGAGGCCCAGTCCTCCGCCCTATCCCTGTTATCCCAGCTAGGGGCAATTTAGCATGGCCAATCCACCTAACCTGAACATCTTTGGACCGTGGGAGGAAACCTACGCAGACATGGGAGGAATGTGCAAACTCCACAGAGCCACCCAAGGTAAGAATTGAACCCGGGTCTTCTCTGGCACTGTGAGGCAGCAGTGCTAACAACTGTGCAACTGCCACGCCCCAAATCTTGAGAAAATATATTAACATATAATTCCCAAAAAATGTATTAAGATATAATTTCCAAGTGATGACCAAGTCTTGAGAAAAGATTGACAAGACAATGGATGAAATCGTCCCAAAATTGCACAGTGTGTTGGATCAGGCAAGAAAAGCTGTGTGAAACTCTCTAGCTTCTCTCGGCTGATTTAAATATCAAAGTGTTGGCGAGGATCACGCAGCCAAGTTCTGATTATGCTACTGACGGGGTGGGGAAGATCTCAAACTGACTTAGGCCATTATGGGATTCGCATCCGTGGTCAACGGGGCTGGACGATTCTGCCCAATATTTTAGATACACGTCTAATTTTGCTGACCAATTGCAATACCTGTAAAGGGGGCTTCCCATTCCTCGCTGTTTTATTTACCTTTCAGGTTACAAGCCATCTTTCAGAATTGCTAGATTCTACATTTGATGCATCTAGTTTCACAGTGTGTTCACTTGGGCTTCATGTTTACTTGCATTGCACTTCCTTAGAATTGGAGTTTGGTTTTCCATTCATTAAATGCATGGTGGATGCTTGATGGGTAACAGTGGAATATCATTTTCATCCCTTTAGTGTCATTCGTAATTTTTTTTTTTAAAGATTATTCCCTGGGGTTGAAAAATGTAGCACCATGTGGTACTCTCATCACAATTCATGACTGCTACAGTGTGAATAATTATGTGAGCTATAATAGAAATTAATGTGTTTGCATTCCACATGACACAATCCACAGTGGTATTGGCTAGAATGATAACGAGAGCCAACTGGGATATTGGAACATTTTAATCAAGCTGCAAGTAGAATTTTAAAAATACTTTACATTCATTGTGATTTATTTCTGCAAAAAGGTACCTTAGCACATAAAGCATAAAAAATGATCATGAAAAATAAACACGTTAGTAACTGTACGTAGTACACCATGTGTGATCTAACCATGCATTGAGCATAATCTCTCTACATTTCCTTAAAATCTGCGCCTATCCCCTATGACTAACATTGATTATGGCACTTCAATTTTTAAGCTTTGACAATAAATGTCTTTATAATATTTATTATAAATATCTTTATAACATTTATGTTAATTACTTACATTCTGTCTCTTAATTAATTACCTTACAGCTATCCATTGTTTAACGTTCCTAAAAACGGTGTGCTAAAAATCGTGCTAAACGAAAATCACTGGGCGGCACAGTAGCGCAGTGGTTAGTATTGCTGCCTCACGGCACTGAGGGACCCGGCTTTCATCCTGGCCCTGGGTCACTGTCCGTATGGAGTTTGCACATTCTTGCCGGGTCTGCTCGGGTCTCACCCCCACAACTCAAAGATGTACAGGCTAGGTGAATTGGCCACGCTAAATTGCCCTTTAATGGGGGGGGGTGGAATTAGGTACTCTAAATTTTTTTTTTAATGAAAACCGAGTTACCATAAGAAACCATGTAGAAAGGATGGGTTATTATGTTCTTGACCTTTATTTTTGCATTTAAACTATTGGCTGCCCTGAACCTAACTGATCCAAAAATCCTCTTAATAACTCTTCCTGCTTACCTGCTGCTCCCCGGCACTACAGTTGCTGCAGCTTCCCTGATCCTTGGCTCGCAGATTCCTTCTTGAGCGAGAGATCAGGAGAGGAGTAGCAAGAGGGGGTGGAAGTGGGAAGTGTCAATAAGGGAGGCGGTGTATGGGAGCCAGCAAGTGGGAGTTCTGCCGAGTGGGCCGCAGGAAAGACCGATTCAAGCCCGAAGCTCGAGTAGTCAAGACTGCTGCAATACATATACTTATTCATACAGTATTTAAATATTTTTATTGATGTATATTATTTTGTGCGCATATATCTCTTTTTCTAAAGGAATGCATCCACCAGTACATTTTCTTGATTTAATTTTACATTCACCATTTCTTTTAGTAGCGGGGAATAGCAACTTTCCTTTTTCAGTGTAACAGCTGCTTAATTATCATGCCAATCTGATCTGTGAACATTTGTATTGACTTGAGGGTGACGTATACAAGAGTTCCAAATCATTGTGTCCAATTACGTAGCTTCGGATGTTTAGGAAAGTTTGTTCTTTCAAAAATAATCAACTCTCTGATTTAACTAATATGCCACATTTATAGTGTATTCTATGATGAAGCCAGTCACTTAGTTACTATGTAACTATGGAGCAATGCCTTTTTATAATGTAAGGAGATGTTCCATATAGCTGAAATTGATTGACAAATAATTGGAATGACTATTTTATGTAGAATACTTTTTTTGGATTTAAAGTATGAATGATATAAATCAATTGAGGAACATTGGAAACCAATTCCCAGTGTCACATAATGCAAGGTACCTCGTGTATCTCTAATTTAACGTAAACATTTGTTAGCTAACAATTGTGTGTCAGTGTCTTATGGCGCTACTTTGTTTATTTATCTAATGTACAACTATATTAATTATTAGGAAGTGTATGTTTTTCCTACTTAATCAAGTGTGTACTTATCTTTTGTTAGTTATGATACCTGATTTCTCTTTACCTGTTTCACATGCTTTCGCAAGGATAAATATATTTTAGAAACAACCAGTATCGATGACAAATTGCCCACCAAAAGTCCACAATCTGCAAAGCAAACTCATGAGGGAGTATTGCTTTTACATCAGAAAGCTGAAGAGGTCAACCTGAAAGAAGAACCTGATTTTGAGAGTAGCGAGAGTGCTCCTGAGAATATGGAGTCAAATGAAAAGAGTAATCTGGCCTGGGTTGAAGAGGGAAAGCGAGAAATAGCATCACATCTAGAAACTCTCACAGTTGAACTGAAACAAAGATTTGAAGAACTTCGCCAGAGCAAGGATAGTGCAATTACTATGGAACATTCAGAAGATTGTGATGGAAAATACTTGAGCAATGAATCTAGTAAGGAAATTGTAATTTCAGCCATCATGAATAATGAAGATAATGTTTTAGAAGTGGGTGCATATGATGAATATGACCACAAAGCACTTCATCTAATTCCAGAGCAACGGGAATTGGAAGATTTTAGCACAGGGCAAACACTCCATAAGACACCTGAATCAAAACCAGCAGTAAGTAACAATGAAAATAGCTTGGAGCATACTTGTGCACCTGAGGAAGTTAGTGAGTTAAAGGAGTTAAAGTGTGAGACAACTAAAGAAGATCATGCAACAAAATTAGAATCGTCTATTCTAAAGGAACAAGAAACTGCTGGTTATGTTACTGATTTAGACTCTGATGCAGATAACGATTCTCTTAAGTTGCACTTTGGTATTGATAAAGTAGGTTCTGATAAAAAGAATCCTATTTCTTTAGAAAAAATTCAGAAGCGCAATACTGAATTGGTGGAGTTTTCATCCACAAGAAGGGAAGGTATTGTGTCCAAGTGTATTCCTCGTCTTGATGTAAGAAACTTCGAGACACCGGTAGATTATTTGGAGCACCATCCGAAAAACCTCCAGTTGGCCTCTGGAGCAGCTGCCAAACCTTACTTGGATGAAGAGCTAGAGGAAGATATGCAGCGATTTGAGATTGAGGTAGGAATGCTGAAAGTAGTATTCCTGGCTTTGGAGAGAAAGAGAGCGCAGCTGCAGAAAGAGGTAGACGTTTACCTAATAAATCTCCATTGTGTGTGCAAGTGCTGCTGTTTTGCCTGAAGCGTTTTCTTCATTTCAACTACTTTGAAGGGAAGTAGTATGCATGAAACTAATATTTCTAGTTTTTTTTAGATTATATAACTTTTCAATATAGAATCATAGAGAAGTTGCAGCACAGAAGAAAGCCATTCAGCCCATCTTGTCCATGCAAGCCTGAGGATACCCAGGTGCCCTTTCTAATCCCACCTTCCTGCACCTGGTCCATAGCCCTGTGGCCTACAGCACTTAAGGTACAGATCCAGGTACTTTTTAAAAGAGTTTAGGGTCTCTGCCTCCACCAACTTGGGCAGTGAATTCCAGGCACCCACTACCCTCTGCATAAAAAAAAGTTCTTCTTCATGTCCCCTCTGCACCTTCTGTCTCTTATCTTGAATCTCTGGTTCTAGAACTCTCCACCAAGAGAAACAATTTTATCCTGTCCATTCTATCGCTATAAGGTGCATACCAATTGTGCTGAGAAAGAAGATAGGTCAGTTTTCAACAGTACAAGTTTTTAATGGTTGAGTCATTAGTTGAGTTTTTATTGAACTGAATTATAGTAAGGAGAAAGCAGAGAAAAATATATTATTGACTTTATATTACATGTTGCATGTCAACCATCTTTAGATTATCAATGTTAAATCTTTTGGCTCTAGATGGTGATAACGGAACGACAATTATTTCCATGCCACCATTAAAGATTTCTTTGCCAAAATTGAAATGCTTAACGATATAAAGTGAAATCCATTGGCCACTTCGAAGTTTTATTGCAGAAAATAAATGTAATATTTGATGGTGTACATTTTGCCTGTCGTATGCCACTATTAATTTGCTCAAAGAAGTTCAATATTTGACAAATCCAGTGAATAATGATAGTTTGGCATGAAAAGAAATTCACTGCATGTGTGTATTTTTAAAATATGTTTCTATTTTATAACGTTTGCGTGAACCCTGTTTGTGTACTCTGTGCTGCATCTTGTATACTTAAATGTTTTCGGCTTTATAGTTATTTAACGTTTTCCGTGTTCTCTCATACCCTTTCACTTCAGTCTAATTAGGCATTCTACCTTTCTAATTTGTCACTTAGGTTGGTGTTTTATTTTGTTTTATACACATAGAAATGTTTTTACCTTGCCAAGCATCAAGCTATTTCAATCAGGAAACAATAATAGTGCGAAAACAACACTTATTGCTCTAGTCTTGTATGCGATGGTTGGTAAATGCATTTTCCCTCAGATTTAAATATTCCCTTTTATGCTGACAGAAAGGGCAAAATGCAACCATGAGAAGAATAGACTGTAGATCATTGTCAACATGGGGAAACACAGTTATACACACACCTGCATTTTGTCCTGGGTTTTCCTATGAATTTCTACCAGGTAATGTGGGAAGAATCAAATGAAATGGTATTTAAGTTCTTGGAAGTCTAAACGGGAATAAACTAGTCATACCCATTTCCAGCCGTGCATCTGCCCTGTACCAGTCACTAATCGATCATCATAAATTTACACTGATTCATTAAAGAATTTACATTCAGACATAAGCTCATAAGCTTAGTGGGTGTAACCTTACCCCAGCAAATCCGGTAGGCTGTTGGGTCACATTCTGGGTGCATTTTGTCCTAGCAAAAACTCCCAAGCCTGTATGTTTTAAAATACCTAAAAAAGAACTTGAACTTCGTGTTGGAATTTATTGTAGGAATATTTAACATGTAGGTCTGAAATTGAGATTTCTTTTTAAACAGGTTAATGTTCTCACAAAAATAATGGAGAGGCAAAATTTCCACTGGTAGCGTTGCTGCACCAGTATTTTATAATGCAATTTCAAGGCAATTATCTTGTTTGTCCACATGATAATTCTGGAATATGTATTGTGAAATACTACTTCAGTACAATAGACTTCATTGCGCAGGAGACTTCTTAGAGTCTCTGATAGATCTTTTTTTCTTTTTTTTTACATTTTACATTCATGAAATAAAAATCCTTTGTGACGGTTACTTGGACTAGATATTTTAATGCATTAAAGCACTGGATGCGGTGCGGGAGAGTGAAAATGAATTTGCTGTACACAAAGTACAAAGTTATGATTTTTATGAGACGCTTCTAGGAAGAATATTTATTGGAATGTGCAGTAAATTTGTGGATCCAATCCTCAGTTGGGATCACAATATTTATTCATTTGCAAAGAACAGTAGCATTGTTTCAGTGATATTTAAAATTATGATTTTGGATGCTAAGTAAGATATTGTCGATCATAAAATCCTATTGTATGTTTTCAGGTTGAAGAGGAAAAAAATAAGAATTTTCAAAATAGAGAAAAAAACAGCCACGCTGAATTAAGCATTTCTGAATCAGCAAGACAAACTGAGGACAGTTTGGGTATAACGCAGAAACAAACTCATGAGGAATGTATTCAACAACAAAATAGTGAAAGATTAGTGCTGAAATTGGTGAAGGGATATGCAGATTTATCTAAACAGATGCAAGCTGATGTAACCTCAAGGTTGGATAAAGAAAAACAAAATAAAGACAGAACAAAAAAAACTCTTTTCAAAGGGTGAGTTAATTGTTGTATATGATTTGATTGTTTGGTAATAAGAGCCTTTTTCATTTCATAATGGTATTTAGCACCAGAAATTGGAGAAAATACAATTAATATTTGACAGCTGAAGTTAAACCCTATATTTTTAGAACTTTCACACCTATTTATTTTCTGTTTTAAACATTCCACTGATGCCATCTCACAAAATTTGATTTTCTTTTAGTTTAAATTTCAGTCTTAGAGCCCCAAATTGTGTTGCTCTTTCCGATTAACTTTCTGATTTTGATAGTAACTTTGTACTTTCTTGACGTAATGTACTGCATGAAAAAGAGTCAATTTAAATTTATAAGCTAAAATGATCTTGCAGGTAGTGACTTTTATGTTTTTAATTGAAAATTGCTTGAATACTTACTTCATAGTATTAAAAGGGGTGGCGCAGTGGTTAGTACTTAAGCCTCACGGCGCCGAGGTCCCAGGTTCGATCCCGGCTCTGGGTCACTGTCCTTGTGGAGTTTGCGCATTCTGGTGGGTTTCGCCCCCACAACCCAAAGATGTGCAGGGTAGGCGGATTGGCCACGCTAAAATTGCCCCTTGAAAAAATTAATTGGACACTCTATATTAAAAAAAAACGTTTTAATTTTAAAAATTATAGTATTAAGACTAATAGCACATTCCAAGCACTTGTATGGCCTGCCAAACGTTTACATGTTTGGTAGGGCATGTCTATGATATGGCCAGGCCAATCTTTGCTTTTTTGACTTTCAGATAAAAAAATGACATTTAAATCTGTGCATGGGCGCTAATGAGAAGTTTTTAAAGTTTGTTTTTATTAAGAAAATTGTAATGTATAGAAATGAGAGATTAAGTCAAAGTAAAGATTTGAAAATAGTGTGAAGGAAGCTAGGATTGTGCAATAACAACTTGATTAGAACTGATTTGATTTTTAAAAAATTATTTTTGTGCTCAAAGGTGAGATTTGTTTGTATTGGGGGGATAGAACTCTTCCCCTGTTAGACAAGAGTGTGAGCATCAAGTACTTGTAGATCAGGTGTACCACCGAATGATGCAAAGTAAAGTCACCTACACTGCCCTATCATGCCTCATACTACTGCACTGGTGATATTTTCTTTTCCACTTCTTGCACTAATGTTCCTATAGTTTGTGTATTTGCCAAATAGTGCCAAATTAGAAGCAGTTTTGTAAAATAGAAAATACTGGAAATATTACTTGTCAATTGGTGCACATGGAGAAAAGTTAACGTTCTGTGTGTAACCCTAACATATTTGTGGCCTAAACTTCTCATGGACCTGGATTGAAATCGCCCAAACTCCTTTCACATTATCCATATCACCAATAGATGAAGAGATTTTCATCCTTTTAGGGATTTGTGCCACACAAGTGCCAAGCAATGACCGTCACCAACAAAAGCAAATCTAATTATAGGTCCCTGATATTGAGTGGCATTGCCATCGCTGAATTTCCCACTTTCAACATTCTGTGGGTTACCATTTACCAGAAACCGAACTGGACTAACGATACTGTGGTTACAAGAGCAGGTCAGAGGCTAGGAATCCTGCAGTGAGTAACTCGCCTCCTGACTCCCCAAAGCCTGTACTATCTATAAGGCCCAAGTCAGGAGTGTGATGGAATACTTCTCCACTTACCTGGGTGATTGCAGCTCCAACAACACTCAAGAAGCTTGACACCATCCAGGACAAAGCAGCCCGTTTGATTGGCACATCTTCACAAACATTCACCCCCTCCACCACCAATGCACAGTGGCAGCAGTGTGCACTGCAGAAACTCACCAAGGCTCCTTAGACAGCCCCTTTCAAATCCACGAGTGCTACCATCGAGAAGGCCAAGGGCACAGATGCATGGGAACCCCACCACCTGAAAGGTCCCTCCAAGCCACTCACCATCCTGACTCGGAAATATATTGCCGTTCCTTCATTTTCGCTGGGTCAAAATCTGGAACTCTCTCCCTAACAACACAGTGGGTGTACCTATATTACATGGACTGCACGGTTCAAGAAGGCAGCTCACCACCGCCACCTGATGGGCATTTATTGCCCATCCCTAAATGCTGATCTAGCCACCAATGCCCACATCCCATAACATGATTAAAAAATACATTTTGAAAAATCATGGTGGACTGGATTTGAACAAGTAGGAAATCACTGCACTAATCAGCAAGCCTCAAATTTAAAGTGCTTAATAGAGTTATTTCATGTCAGTAACTTAATTGCAATGCTGGTTTCAACATCAAAGTGAGTGAACCAACAACTTGCCAAATGGCTTGACACAGAAAAACAAAACATTTCTGAACCTGCTGGCATCTTCCAAACACTAATTCATGTTTCATCAGCAGTAGCCTTTAATATATCCTTAAAGGTATTCTTGAAACTAATCAGAAAACAGTGATACGTTTGTATGCTTGGATCTGTAATCATGTATGTTTCTGCGTGTATTTCTGAGAGTGTGTGTCTGTATATACCTATATATCACCTATCTAATAACCCTTCTGACATCCAAGTTGAATATGGTGACAGTTTACTACTTCCTCATCTGTTACGACTTATACACTTGAGTTTTTCAAAAATTGTTTTTGTGCTTTTACGGCGTTGTCTACACCCATTACAGGCTCCTCCCCCTGCCATAATCAATTTTCCCTGAATAAATTGTGACCGAGAAACTTGCATCATTATATGTGCGGTTTAAAATAATATTTTCTTGAAGATGCTGCTACCGTGACAATTATCCTACTCACCTCAGTTATATAATCAATGTACAAAAATATTCAGAAATCCACAGGAAATATCAAAAGTCTATTCATCCCATCTTCCAACTGTCCTGATAGCTTCCCTTTTCATGCCCTCCATCTTTGCTGAGTGTTCCATCCTGCCAGGCCTCATTGACCACCTAGACCTGGGAGTGGCACCATTAACAAAGATAACAGTATGCACTCGCACTCCTGAACTTCATGGCATTTTCTGGAGATTAGCTAATATTTCTGAGCAATAATATTTTTATATATTCGTACTTGAATTATTCTTTCAGCTTCACTTCCCTGATTAGAAACGGTCAAAATTTAATTGGACTTGAATATTGTAACAAGAGAAATGCAGCCATTAATAAATCATTGTTCACGTTTTTAATGCTTTTACATTTTTCATTTTACAAAACGTTTTAACTTGCATGGCCGTGATTATTTTTTGAGGATAATTTACTGTTTAAACAGGTTAAATTTTTTGTTATTCAAATGTAATGTTTCAAAAAATCATTAATTATTCAAACAGCATACCTACCCAAGAATGTCAGGCTGTTGGTGCAACAGCAGACTACCTTAATTGTGTACAAGCTTTAAAATGCAAGCTACACCTCTCAGCCTGATCCCTATTAATCCGTGCGCAACACCATGGAGATCCGTTCAAGTATATATACAAGTTAAACATTTTTATTTAAAGGACTGTCTTGGGCACAGATGAGGAGAATTATGAGAGTCATCAACGTAATCAGCCAAAGCAAGCTGATCAAGATTTGAGAAACATTGAGTTGAAAAGCATTGAGAGACTGGTCAGACTACAACAGATATCAACAATGAATGGGGATGCCTTATCTGCCTTTGATGACAGTACCACAAGTGAGATGTCTCAAGATGAAGTGAGGTACTTAATGTTTATACTCTGTAAGTGTTGATATTGACAAGCAGGACATTCTTGGGCTGAACTTCCTCTTCGTTGCTAATTTTAGCAAAGAGCTAGGCAAAAATGAAAACTGGTAAATCTTGTAACAAATTTTGTCCATATTTACCACATTTTGGAAGCTTCTTACCTCTCCAAAGGAGTTGCTGTGATTCTTAATTGTTCATCATGGAGCCTCGTATGCAATTGCACAATGCAAAATTTCAGACCTGTTTTAATCAGGGAAAATCTTGAGCTATCAACAAAACTGTTGTCGCAGTGCATCCTTTGTATGAACAGGCTCAGCATTGAGATAACAACTGGTGTGTTGCGTACATGTATGACGTACAGAGTCTGTCAACCATCCAACGTCATTACCAACGGCATTAAAGATCATTGCTGTGCTCTTACGACTCAGCATGTAGCAAGTGATGTTTTGTTTGCCACCACCAGAAACAAATCATAGAATCATTGAACGATATAGCCAGTCAACCAATCATACCAGTGCATGGTCATTGAAATTGGTCCAATTATTTCTGCTCCCATCCTCATTTTCCTGAGCTCTGCAAATGTTTCCTTCTTAAATAGGAATCCAATTCTGTTTTGAAATGAAAGCTGCTTCCACAATTTAGGCTGTAACTTCCAAATCATCATAACTTAAAGGATTAAGAAAGATTCTGCTAATTTCCCCATGGGTTCATTTTCCAATTATCGTAAATTTATTCTCTAGTCATTGAACCACTTGCTAATGGGAACGGTTTCCTCACGTATGGTATCCAGAATTACACACATTACTCAACTGGAGCCTAAGCAGTTTTTTATAAAGATTTGGCAAAACTTCCTTGGTGCACTCTGTGCTACTAATTATCAAGGATCTTGTATGTTTCTAAGGTGTGTACACACAAACTGCTATGCCTTTGCACCCTGTTTAAAATTCAAATTGTATCTTTACTTTTTATTATCTTCCCTCATTATTCCATCAAAATGCATAATTTCACACTTCCTTATGTTAAATTTCATCTGCCATGTGTCTCCTTTTTCACATGACTGTCTTTTTCCTGAAATCTAATCTGAAATTCTACTGCAAAATATATATAATATAAAACAAACTCCCAAGGTATACCAGACTTCCCTCGAGCTTGAAAAACACTCATTCACCACTCCTTTAACCCCATGGGTTTAAATTTCATACATGCCAATGCACATCCCAGAAATTTTCCATGTTAATGTTATTCTGTGGCTATCTAATGTGTCGCAATCCTTTGGATTAAAAGATGATTGGATAGCTTGTTCTTTGGGAGTATGGTCTTAATTTTGCAATTGTGTTTGATTGATAGGACCATCGGTATACTGAAAGCTCAGTATTGTGATGGTCTTGTTGCTGTGGACCTACAGCATTTTGAAACAGTGCCTATTATCATACCATTACATCCACTGGCTCTCCTCTTATCAACTCTACTAGTTACTTACAATGTTCTTTCTAAGCTATGCAATCCTGTGGCAACCCAAATGTTCACACACCGGTCCACCCCTTTTAGGTAATCACTTATGAGAGGATATACAAAATTTTAAAGAAACACTTTTTAAAAGAAAAAAATAGATGGTATGTTGGTTACATCCTCAAGCTATGTCAAATGCAATTTATGCTTTTGAAACGCTTTGTTGACTCTGATTAATCATATTATGATTTTCTAAGTGCCCTGTTACTACACTTCTATTCATAGGTTCAGGCATTTTTCCTTCTCCTGACTGATGTTAGGCTAATTGGTGTGTAGTTCCCTACTTTCTCTCTTTTTTTGAATAGCGAGGTTAGGTTGGTTGCTACTTATAATCTTTGGGAGCCATTCTTGAATCCAAGGAATTCTGGAAGATAAAATCAATGCATCCATTATCTCAATGAAAGTCCTCAGATGCAGGTAACCCACTTTGGGAATTTGTTGGCATTTAGTTTTATTCATTTCTCCAGTACTTTTTTAAAAAAAACTTAGACTGATTTCCTTAAGTTCCTCATTCTCACTAGACCCCCGGCCTTCCATTATTGCCAGAAAGTTTTTTGTTTTCTGCCTTGAAGACAGATGAAAATTATTTGTTTACTGTCTCTGCTGTTTCCTTATTTATTCCCCATTATGATTTCACCTGTCTCTACCTCTAATCAATCTACTAATCTATTTCACTAATCTCTTCCAATTTATATATCTATAGAAACATTTACAATCTGTTTTTGCCTCTTGCTAGTCTGCTCTCGTATTCCTTTTTCTGCTTATCAGCTTTTTGGTACTCCTTTGCTGAATTTTTAAAATCCAATTTATTACTTTTTTAAAATACAGCAAATTGGTTTGCTTTGTGACATTGTTGGTGTACAGAACCAGCATATACTCGATTTGCATAGGCATATGACGTGATTCTCCCCAAACATTTCTGATTTAATTTGTGGCGGGTATTTCAGGGAGTTTCCGCCGGCCCTGCCAGCGAGTTCCCCACCACTATTCAATGACATTTAGTCACCTTTTTGGGCCCTGGGGAGTTTCTCACCGGTTAAGCCCACACTTAGAATTTCTTTTAGCACTGAGGAGCTGAACTCTGAGAATGGGCTGCCATTTTGAAAAGGTGCCCTGACCTCTAAGTGAGCTTGTGGGTCAGCCCACCCCTCCAACCTCCCAGAGGCCCCTATGTACCTGCCCTGCATTCTCCCACCCTTCAAACCCCCTCCACCCTCATTTTATGGGTATGACCCCCCCCCTTTTCCCCTGGTCCTTGGCAGTACCTTTCTGGCACTCGGGCGCCCTTTGCACTGACACTGAAACACTGCTGCTCCTGCTGGCTTGGCAGTGCTATCTGGACACCTTGGCAGTGCCAGGATGGCAGAGTCCGGGTGCCAGCTAGGCAGTGCCAAGGTGCCCATGTTCCAGGGGAAAGGCCAGAGGTGGCCACCCTGCACTTACCCTGACCACCCAGGAGACCCCCGGATGCCATTCCGCCTGGTCCACGTTTGTGTGGACCAGCACTGATCGGCGCTTGGCTGTAGCCTCCCTGGAGAAGCTGAAGAATCGAGGGAGACCAGTGGATCCCAGGTGTGTAGGTAGAAAGTAGGTTTACGACCTACTTCCGGGAGTGCTGTTCAGTCACGCCCATTTGGGGCGGAGTTCCGACTCCAATGTCTCCATTTGCTCTGTAATGATGTCACATTTAATTTGTCACCAGGTATCTGAAACACCCCAATCTTTCCATCTCCCATGACTAGGTACACCATGACTTTGCTTATCTCCAGCGCCTCTGTAATTGTCGGTATGGAGATGGTGTAGGGCTACCTCCTGTTCTCTTTCTCTCACTCTCGTGTTTGTACAAAGTGGGAGGAAAAAGACTGAGTGAGAGCAATGGAATGTGTTGAGTGGATGAATGGACATCATTTGTGGAGGATCACACTGAGAGTTACGTATGACATTGCATTAGGACCTGCTGTTTCTGTAATGTAGTGACTTACACGCGAGAGGTCCCCGGTACAAAACCGGGCAGAAACATCACATGGGGCTGAGTGTCAGGAGTGGATAGTCAGATCGGGTTGTGAGGAGGTGTAGATAGAGAGGGATGCGTGAAGAATGATGTACAGAAATAAACATTGGAGGTAGAGTTGAGCAAATATGGGTAGATGCACATCAAGATGTATTAAATACACCATACCACCACTTTTCTACCCCGGTTAGACCGTTAAACCTCCTCCAGCATCGTATCTAGGGATGTGACACCCACACACCTGCTGGCCTCCTCGTTGCATCAGCAGGTAACAACATCTCCCTGCAGGCCCTTACAGCCCTCAGAATCATCTCTAGGGAGGCATCAGTGAAGCCTTGCAATGCTGACATTCTATTTATGCAGTTGTTTAAACAACTGTACAGTTTCAAGTGTAACCCCAGAAGCTTTAAACTACTTGGTCTGAAAATTTGAAAGTCAGATGCAAATACAGTGACCTAATTTTCAAAAATTCTAGCTGGCTGGAACCCTGCTGCCTGAAGTTGAAATCCACCACTAACTTTGGATTCCTGTCCCAACTTTCCATCATGCCACCCAAATCCTCAAGATCTTTTATTGCCTCCATACAGTGTCAGAACTTCTATTTTGAGACCCCTCCCATCATTTTTGCTTTTAAACTTAACGATAGAAATTCACACAAGGCAACTTGAATCTTGAAAATTGTTTTCTGCGGTCCCTTCTCTCTCCTGTCATGGTATGTACAATTTATGTGATTCAGATGATTTTGTTTTCAACGCCTCACTTAGTGCATTTCTTTTTATACTTCTTTAGTTGGTAATATTGTTTTGTGCACCTCTTTCCAGCATGCATATTGTCTTGTGCCGATTCTTTATAACTTCCAGATCTGACACTCATGCTCTTCCTTATTTATTATAAGATTGTGTATTTTATAAAACTTTTTCTCCTAACCTTTTTTTAGCAGTTAATGCGAATGGACTTTGTATTCTGATTCTGAAGGTGTAGTTTTCCAACAATTGTCCACCGTGTTACTCTCGGAACTAGCAATTATGCTACATCCAGATATCTGCTTATTGATTAAATTTAGTATGTCACGCGTGCTATTCTAATCGGTAGATGCTAACACATACTCTAGAACTTTGTCAACGATTATAGCACTTATTTCCAATCAGAAAAATCAAGCACTAAAGAATTTAGGCATATACTATCAAGTGCATTATTAAGCTTAACAATACAAATAGTGCTATGTCTTTTAAAATAGAAAAACATCCTAAGGTGCTTCAGAAGCATAAGGAAAATGAGCACCAAACCAAAAAAGGAGGTATTAGAAATGTGAACTAAAGCTTAAAAAAAGGCAGAAAATACTCGGCAATCTCAGCAGGTCAGACAGCATCTGTGAAGAGAAAAGAGAGCTAATGTTTCGAGTCCGGAGAGTCTTTTCAAAACTAGAGAGAACTGGTGATGGAGTCAGATTTATACTGTAGTGGGGGGGAAGTGGAGCAGTGGGACTATATAGGGGACCAGTGATAGATGGAGATTGACAAAGATGTTGAGGACAGAAAGACAAAAGGAATGTAAATGAGGGGTGATTCAGGCCAAGAAGGGAGCTGATAGTGGCACGTAAAGAGATTAGAATGTGTGAATTGCAGAACAAAGGTGAGCAGTGTGTCAAAGGGTGACTAGGAGCAGTTTGCCCCAGGGAATGGGGGAGGGGGAACAATGGTGAGGGAAAAACAGATCAATGGAAATAAATTGGGTGAAGGTGGTGAAGAGAGTTCACAGTTTAGTCAAGCACATTTAAATAAGGAAACAAACGTGAGGAAGCAGAGGGATTTAAGGAGGTATTTCCAAAGAACAAGACCATGATTGCTGAGATAACTGTAACTGGTAGTGAGATGAAGATGGAATTATAGGCAGAAGATTGCATTGTAACTGGAAGGGGCGGGAATTGAAAGGCTGGTGCAGGTTAGTGGCAGGGAGAGGCAAAGAGGACATGGAGATATTTAAATAGAAGAATATGAAGAACTTAAGAGGAAAGAATATTGGGGTCCTTTGTTTATGCTAAAATGTTACCCCCAACTCAATGAGCCTATCGTTTTCAACAAACCTTTCAAATGCTTTTTGGAAATCCAAATATACTACATCCACTAGTCCCTTTATTACCTATACTACAAGTTATATCCTCAAAAACTCTTTAGATTTGATTTCCCTTTCCTAAAACTATATTGATTCTGTCTGATATTTTCTAAGCAGCCTGTTACCATGAACCTCATAATGAATTTTAAATTTGAGACATTGGAACCAATTGAGGTCATCGAAAATTGTTTGAGTGTGTGGTAATGTAATATGATGTAGGGAGCAGTACTGTGGGTGAGCTGAAGTTGGGGAGGATGGGAGGCCAGTCAGCAGCACATTGGAGTCATCAAATCTACGAGTGGCCTAAATATAGTGTTTTGCTGGCAGTCTGAAGCTGTGATTCGACAGGCAAAAATGGAACCAAGCAAATCATAGAGGAGAGACTTGGGGGAAGTATCATGTGATCAACTTTTTTACATTGCAGCGAAATTAAGGAGTGGATAATACATCAGTCATAATACAGATAATTGAGTCACGGAATGATATTCTTGACTTCTAGTTTGATATGGGAGGGGCACAAACCTGATTGGAGGAAATCAAATAGGATTTGCAGGTACGTACAGATCTGGGAAATTGAATTTTTAAAACCCTGAAAGGAAAGGTGAGACAATAATTCGTGAGATATAAGGGATCAAAGGTAAATGTTGCCTTTGTCTCTGTCACAGTCTCTTTTGATAAAATAAAGTAACTTCATTACTTTCTCGTGACATCCTTAGTACAGGCATTGCTAGTAAAGCATAATGCTGTAAATCTGAAATGGAAAAAACAAAATACTGAATACCCAGCAGGTCAGGCAGCAATGATTTTAGCACGCCGTTCACTGGCGGCAGGATTCTCTACTTCCGCTGCTTGTCAATGGGATTTCCCATCGAAACCACCCCACGCCACCAAGAAACCCGCAAGTGGGGGGGGGGTGCTCTGTCAGAGGGACCAGAGGATCCCACGGTCGAGAATCCCACCCAGTGTTTCAATTCAGTGATCATGCACTAGAACAGTTCTGACTAAATCTTAAATGGGGCTGGTTTAGCACACTGGGCTAAATCGCTGGCTTTGAAAGCAGACCAAGGCAGGCCAGCAGCATGGTTCAATTCCCGTACCAGCCTCCCCGAACAGGCGCCGGAATGTGGCGACTAGGGACTTTTCACAGTAACTTCATTTGAAGCCTACTTGTGACAATAAGCGAATTTCATTTCATGAACCCAAATGCTAACTGTTTATCTTGCAACAGTGCTGACCAGTCTGCTGAGTATTTCCAGCATTTTTGTTTTTTATACTTAACATAGGCATGTTAACTGGAATTGAAATGAAATGTATATTCCCAAAGTCATGCATTATAGAGTCCTATTTTACCATGTAGCAGAAGTCAGAAGTGAAGTATTGATTCTCTTAATTTTTGAAGTTATAATTGGCAGAGACATTTTGGCATAATGCAATGAACATTGTTGGGGAACAAAATCTAAATTATAAGTGTGCAAGTTTTTACTTACCAAATTTCTCTCCATTTAATCAAAGAATAAGTAGCATCTGTTTACTGAGATTTATTTGATGTACAGGATTCCGATAAGCAGAACATCATTTAGTTTGATGCATTTTAAATTAGTTAACCACACCGATCTTGGTTTAAAAAAATCTCTTGATTGGAAACTATGCTGAATGTTTAATTCTAAATGAAACAAAAGGGTCAGGATTCTCCAACGCCCCCACTGGGGGGCAGCGTGAATCCCGCCCTGCCACTCCGACGCCGGCTGCCGAATTCTCCGGCTTGGGTCACTGTCTGTGCCGAGTCTGCACGTTCTCCCCATGTCTGCGTGGGTTTCCTCCAGGAGCTCCGGTTTTTTCCCAAAGGCCAAATATGTGCAGGTTAGGTGGATTGGCCATGATAAATTTCCCTTACTGTCCAAAAAGGTTAGGTTGGGTTACGGAGATGGGCAGGAGCTGTGGACCTACGTGGAGTGCACTTTCCAAAGGCTGGTGCAGACTTGATGGGCCAAATGGCCTCCTACACTGTAACTTCTATGATTCATCTATGATTTATAAGCAGTCACATTGCTGGGCGTGTTCTATAAGTCCCCTAACAGTCCAAGAGAAATAGAAGAGCAGATATGTAGGCAAATTTCAGAAGTTTAAAAGTACTAAGGTAGTGATAGTGGGGAATTTTAACTTCCCCAATATTAACTGGGGTAGCCATTGTATGAACGGTTTAGAGGGAGCGGAATTATTAAAATGCATCCAGGAGAACTTTTTAAGCCAGTATTAAAAGGATCTACAAGAGAGGGAGTGGTCCTGGACTTACTTTAACTAGGGGAAGGCCGATTTTAATAAGATCAGATATGATTTGGCCAGAGTAGACTGGGAGCAGACACTTGGGTAAATCTGACAGGACAGTGGGATGTATTCAAGAATGAAATAAGGGGAGGAGAGGGCCAACATGTTCCAATCAAAAGAAATGGTGGGACTAACAAGTCATGTTAACCTGAGGTATAGAGGGATATACAGCATTGGATCAAGAGAAAAAGGGAGGTTTATGACAGATTTTGAGGGGTCAAAACCCTAGAGACGTTTCGAATGTGCAAGCGGGCACTGAAAAGGGAAATTAGGAGAGCAAAAAGGGGACATGAAAGGATACTGGCAGGTAAACTAAAGGAAGGAAGCAGAGGATGATGGTCGAGGGGTGTTTTTCTGACTGGAAGCCTGTGTCTAGTGGGGTCCCACAGGGATCAGTGTTGGGACCCTTGCTGTTTGTGGTTTATGTGAATGATCAAGTTGTTTTACAAATCACTAGGTAAAAGGATAACTAGGGAAAGAGTAGGGCCGAGTAAGGACCACAGTGGTAATTTGCGTGTGGAACCGGATATAAATAGGTCCTAAATGAATACTTTGTGTCAGTGTTCACTCGTGAGAGGGACAGTGTGGGTATGGAAATCAGGGAGGAAGAACTGTAATAAAATTAAAGAGATTAATATAGACAGAGAGGAGGATATGAATGGACTGGCAGCCTTAAAAGTAGACAAGTCTCCAGGGCCAGATGAAATTTATCCCAGGCAAGGGAGGAAATAGCAGGGACATTGGCAATACTTATCAATTTCTCTCTGGCCAGAGAAGAGGTGCCGGAGGATTGGAAGATAGCCATTGTGGCACTATTATTCAAGAAGGGAGGAAGGGATAAACCAGGAAACTACAGGCCAGTCAGTCTAGCCTCAGTGGTGGGGAAACTATTGGAAGCAATTCTGAGATGGAATTAATTAGCATTTAGAGAGGCAGGGATTAATCAAGAACCGTCAACATGGTTTTGTTAAGGGGAGGTTATGTCTGACCAACTTGATTTAATTTTCCGAAGAGGTGACAAGATGTGTAGATGAGGGAAATATATTTGACGTAGCCTAATTCGACTTGCCTTTTGATAAGGTCCCACATGGGCGACTGATAGCGAAGGCAAGAGCCCATCGGATCTCAGGAAATTTGGCAAATTGGATCCAAAATTGGCTGAGTGGCAGGAAGCAGAGGGTGATGGTCGAGAGTTTTTCTGACTGGAAGCTTGGGTCCCGCAGGGATCAGTGTTGGGACCCTTGCTGTTTGTGGGTTTATATGAATTATTTAGATTTCAGTGTCACAGGGTTGATCAAAATGGGGATGATCCGAAAATTGGTGGGGTGGAAAATAGTGAGGAGGATAGCCTTTGATTACGGGAGGATATAGATGGGCTGTTCAGATGGGCCGATCAGTGGCAAACGGAATTAAATGGGGAAGTGTGAGGTGATGCATGAGGGATGTGATAGCACTGGAAAGGGTGCAGAGGAGATTTACCAGGATGTTGCCTGGGCTGGAGAGTTTTAGTTATGAAGAGAGATTGGATAGACTTGGATTGTTTTCCTTGGAGCAGAGGAGACTGAGGGGTGACATGAGGCATAGGTAAAGTTGACAGGAAGAAACTTTTCCCATTGGTGGAGGGATCAATGACCAGGGGGCATAGATTTAAGGTAAGGGACAGGAGGTTTAGAGGGGATGTGAGGGGAAACCTTTTTTACCCAGAGAATGGTGGAAATTTAGAGCTCAAAACCTGAAAATATGGTGGAGGCATAGACTCTCATAACATTTAGGAAGTATTAAGATGTGCACTTGCGATCCCAAAGCTTACTACCTAAGGCATCATATGGGCCAAGTGCTGGAAAACGGGATTAGAATAGTTGGGTGGTTGTTTTTGATCTGCACAGACAAGATGGACTGAAGAGCCTTTTCAATGCTCTCTGACTTGCAATCATATAGCCTAGATTTTTATTTCAAATGTCTGGAATGGGACAAGAATGAGAATGCTACCACTGAGCCATGCTGACACGTTAGAAATAATCTTTTAAAATGTGGTCTGCCAAATTATGAACTCGAGCTGTAATAACTTTTGACAAACCAGGTTATGTGTAAACTTGTTCATCACAATATTAATTTTAATCGTTTTTGTAATATCTTTTGCAGACCTTTCAAGTCATCTGCAAGTAAGAAGGTAATTACTTATTTTGTGAACCTAAGCTTATACCAAATGTGCATTTGCAGAAACTCACCACAAATTGCATATGTGCATTTACACTGCATGCAGTGAGTTACTGTCAGATTTATTGAGGCTTGAAATGCTTGCAGTCAGAATGGGTATCTGACTGGAAATTCTGTTGTTGGGAATTTCACTTTTAATTTCTAAATGCCAGCGGGATTCATATTTGCTTATATAATTACATGCTGATAGTGTGACTTTGGTGTCATGTTGAAGTGGAAACGATCTTGCTGAAACACTAAACCTGGTGTGTGAATGCACTCTGAACTCAAATGTTCATTTTTCAATCTTCTGTAGCACATGTTCTGTTGGCTATAAGCCTTAATACCTATAATAAATATGTGCCGGTTTGAGTAATTATTAATTTAAAGTTGTTAAACGCTGATATAGTGGTATGGAAGTTGTATTATTTAATTGTATGCATTTTGAAGAGCATCCTTGTGTCATATCTCTCCGTGGCCTTGTCCCCCTCCCCCTCTCTAACCTCATTCTGGCCGACGTAAGTCCCCTCCCATCCTTCCGCATCTAACTCTGTCAGCGTAACCCTCTAAACTCCCTCATGTTTTACCTACTCCCTGTGTATTGAGTACCATATTCTCACCATGCCCATGTTAAAGGAGTTTCCCCTAAACTCACTACTTGATTTAATTGTTACTATCTTATATTGCTTTGTTCTTCCCCACAAGTGAAAACACTTTGGGCTGGATTCTCCACCGGCGAGATTCTCCATTGCGGCGGCAGCGCACCCATGCCTGTGGGTTTCCCAGCGGCATGAGTGGCCACAATCCCATTGGCAGGTGACAGGAGTGGAGAATTACTGCCGGCAAGAGCATGCCGCCCAGGAAAATGTGGCTGGTGCACCGGAGAATCCCACCCTTGGTGTCTATTTCAAAAGCCTACAGAATTTTAAAGACCTGTATTAGAGCATCCCCCACTTTCTCTTCTGAAGATGCATTTGAGGAGACTGAGGGAAATTGCAGACACTGGCTGTCTTCTAGGATGGTACCAGAGGACTGGAGAATTCACATATTTTGCAGCTTTGTTCAAAACACATTATAAGGATAAATCCAGCAGTTACAGGCCAGTCAGTTTAACCTTGGTAGTGGGAAAATCTTTGGAAACAACAATCCGGAACAAATTTAACAGTGACTTGGATAAATGTGAATGAAGGAAAACCAGAATGGATTTGTTAAAGCCAAATCATGTTTAACTAACTTGATTGAGCTTTTTGATGAGGTAACAGAGAGGGTTGCTAAGGTTATTTTCGAATGCATGAGGTTAATGCAGTTTGGCTGTCTTAAAAAAATTTATAACATCCTAAAAATAGTTATTTATCCATATCCATAATCTGGGATGCACAATGAGGAACATCTAGTTTATTCTATGGATGAAGGTACCATAAAATCATAGATGATAAAAGAGTTAGGCAAGGTTGCTGGGTTACGGGGATAGGGTGGAAGCGTGAGCTTAAGTAGAGTGCTCTTTCCAAGGGCCGGTGCAGACTCGATGGGCCGAATGGCCTCCTTCTGCACTGGAGGAATTCTATGACATGGTATACATAGAATACCATGAGACATTTGTTGAAGTGCTACATAATAGGTTTATCAGCAAAGATGAGACCCATGGAATAAAAGGAATAATGGCAGCATGGAAACAAAGTACTAATGGTTGGGGGGACTAAGACTCACAGGAGATATTGAAGTAAGGTACAAAATTGACATTGAGATAAACAAATCAAAGATCCATTGCCATATATTAAAGGCAGTGAGGTACGTTTTTGTTCTATTCTAGATGCTTCTACATTGTGCTCTGCAGCTGGAGCTGCAGCACGGATAGTTTGCTGTCCTTGCTACTCTAGTGGATGAGTAGGTTACAACATCATAGAAAGGCCTGGTGTAGACTGGCGCATCTGCATTTGTGCATGGCAGCCTCTGTCATCAGGGTTGGAAGCAAACATTCCTGTCACAGGGTCCAAGGGGATACTGCCAAGGCTAGGGGGCACCTTGAAATGAAATGAAAATCGCTTATTGTCACAAGTAGGCTTCAAATGAAGTTACTGTGAAAAGCCCCTAGTCGCCACATTCCGCCGCCTGTTTGGGCAGGCTAGTACGGGAATTGAGCCGTGCTGCTGGCCTGCCTTGGTCTGCTTTAAAAGCCAGCTATTTAGCCCTGTGCTAAACCAGCCCCTGGTGTACAAAGCCACCATTGCCTTCAGCTATTTATTCCTTGATCTGTCATGGTATACCTCACTCTCCAACTCACCACCTGGGTCTCTGAGCCATGATACCAACCCAGTGCTTAATGCTGCTGAAGGTTGACGCCACACTGGAGCCTTCTGCATGTGGTTCTCCATGAGGATCACCACTCTCAATGAAGGAGGCTTTGAGCTTATAAGCCTTGAGCATGGCACCTCTCGACATGGAAGGATGCCTACATTGTGCATGGGAGTGAACAGCCTCTTGGAACATTGATAGCCGCCCACACTGTTGTTCCATAAGCAGCTGCTTTACTGCTAACCCCTGAGACTCAGAAACATGAAGCTGAACATTCCATAGTCCTGTAATGGAAACTTGTCGCACCTGCCACTTGTCTGCTTCACCTGCTCCCACATGTGCCTGCTGTGGCCACTGGTGTCGCTTGCTGCCCACCCACCGCTTTGCTTGCTGCCCCACCGCTTTGCAAAGAGTGTGATAAAACTCTCTGCCTCTGTGATACTTATGAGACAGCGCCATTTTCAAGGTTGTCATTGAAACACTGTGAGGCCTGCTGCATGCATTTAACCATGCTTAGGATTGCATTGAGTGCAAATTATTAGCAAGGTTCTCTTGTGATGCGACCCTCTATCTTGATGCATACATTGGTCCTGGTTGAGTTCATTTCCATGGGTCGTCTATGTCACCGTGTATGCCATGGCTGCCATGTTATACATGCCAGTCCTCACTGGGTCATGGAAGTACTTCCACCACATCACCTAGCAGCTGCACACTTCTTTGGCCACTAAGGCTGGATGGTTGCAGTCGTTTGTCCTCTATGGGTAGTACATCTCTCTTCCCTCCCTGCCTGCAGGACTACCACAGGGAATATGTCAGTGAAGCATGGAGTGGCACTTTCATGCACACCAATCAACTCTGCATACACTGCATTGTGCTGCATCCTTTCGATAGTCTTTTCTGAGTGCCACCAGTGGCAGGCTGCAGACTGCCCTTTAAAGTCGATGGCTTCAATTGCTTCCAGCAGAAGTGCAGGAGATGAGCAAAGCACTGAGCAGACGTCCCACCATCCACACATTAAGGCGCATAAGTCAGAAATTAACCTTATGTTGGGCTCTCAAGCCAATTAGTAAAATACAGAACTGGAAAATGTTACCAATAAAGCAAAATTACATGATAATGAAACATATAGAAGTAACAACATAAGTTTCTATGCATATCTCATTATCACCTTGTTTTGCCTTGCCTTGACCCTTTGTTACTTTATCAATTTAATTAATTCTGTTCATTTCCTGTCCCCTTCCCTTTTCTTGGCACTTCCATCTTTCAGTTCTGATGATCAACCTGAAATCGTAGCTGTCTCTTCGCAGGTGCTGCCTGACCTGTTCAATGTTTCCAGCATGTTATGTTTCTATTATCCAGTAGTAATTATTATTATAAAGTTGGCTGCTCCATATTTCCCATTTGCCTGTTTTTAGTTCACTAGACCAATAACTATTTCTGATGACCTGGATGATCTTACACAGTCCTCTGACACTGCTACAGATGGATCAGAATCACCTAGTTCGGCTTATAGGAATACGCCATTGTTAATTGCTCAGCTTGATGCAGAGGCAATCGGTACGGTAAACCTCTCTCTCACTCTCTCTCTCTCTGGTGATTATTATTGTTTATTTCAGCATTCTATGCAAAACTTGCAGATGTTGGTTCTCAATTTCGTTGTTTTCCTCCTGTAATTATAAAGGAGGGCTTACAATCAGCCAGTAAGAATATATCTTGTCAACTTCAATTTTGACTTAGATTCTGAATTGTTTATTTTAACAGAAGCAGTAATACCACACAGGCAACATATTTAATAAGAATGAAAGAATTTTTGGAACAAAATAGTCTGTTTATGTGATGAAATTCAATCTGCTTTCACATTTTAATTATGTAACCATCTGAGAAGCCAATAAATGCCATATGTTGTACATGGTATAAATTTGTTAATTCTACTGTTTTAATGAATTGTACATTCTATCAAATTGGATTATTTAAATAATTGATTTTATTTTTATAATTGTTTTTCAATCACCAGACTCTGTAGGTTTACTGAAAATCCAGAATCTGGTTCATGAGTATGAACGTGCAGTTGAACGGGGAAAGAAGCGTTATGCCTTACTTTCCGATAAAGTAAAATATCTGGAGAATGAGCGAAAAGACCTCCATCAAAAACTGGATCAAACTAGAGAAATAAAATCCAAACTGGAGTGCCAGAAAAGGGAGAGGGATACTGATTTTAACAGTGTCAAGTATGCTGTAGTTTATATTGGATCTATATTAAACTTTCATACATTTCCAAAACCAATAATTATAGCAAAGATACAAAATAAAGCAATGTTAACTCGTGCTACAGTTCTCTTCTAGTAGGCTTGGAAAGCTTCATTCAAGGGATGGGCAGAATTTAATCCAGATGATGGTAGTTGGAGGGGTTCTTCTCTGATGGTGGGATAGTTGGAGCCCCGTGTAGCCTCCTTTGAGGAAGGTCCGCTGCACTCTGTGCTAGCCAGAAACTTTAGTGGCCAGTAGCGGACCTTCTCCCGGATCAAGGACCCACTGAGAGCTACCAGACGGATCAAGGGACCCAGGCTATTGTGAGTGAAGGAAGGATGTACATTGTGGGAGAGAGGTAGGAATAAGGATAGATTTTAATGGCAAAGCTGGGTGCCTCAATCCTGATGAGGGACCCCTCTGGTAGCCCACAAGCAACCCCAGACAGGGTTTTTACTTTTGCGCTCCCAGCCTTTGCCTGCCACTGGTATTCCACCAATGGGGTGAGATGCGCCCCGAAATTGGGCACTAATAGTCAACTCAAGGGTCTCAATTGGTGGTGGGTCATCTGTGAGCCTTCCCGCCCCAGACTTAATCATGGAAGAAGTGAGAAGCTGGGGTCCCTATCTGACCCCATGGACAGAGGATTGACTAACTGGCAGAAGACATAAAGGGTCTTTTTCAGGATGGCAGCCGGTGACTAGCCGTGTGCCTCAGGGGTCTGTGCTGGGACCACAACTTTTTACGATATACATTAACAATCTGGAAAATGGATCTGACGGCACTGTTAGAACATAGAACAATACAGCGCAGTACAGGCCCTTCGGCCCACGATGTTGCACCGAAACAAAAGCCATCTAACCTACACTATACCATTATCATCCATATGTTTATCCAATAAACTTTTAAATGCCCTCAATGTTGGCGAGTTCACTACTGTAGCAGGTAGGGCATTCCACGGCCTCACTACTCTTTGCGTAAAGAACCTATCTCTGACCTCTGTCCTCTTTCTATTACCCCTCAGTTTAAAGCTATGTCCCCTCGTGCCAGCCATTTCCATCCGCGGGAGAAGGCTCTCACTGTCCACCCTATCCAACCCCCTGATCATTTTGTATGCCTCTATTAAGTCTCCTCTTAACCTTCTTCTCTCCAACGAAAACAACCTCAAGTCCATCAGCCTTTCCTCATAAGATTTTCCCTCCATACCAGGCAACATCCTGGTAAATCTCCTCTGCACCCGCTCCAAAGCCTCCACGTCCTTCCTATAATGCGGTGACCAGAACTGTACGCAATACTCCAAATGCGGCCGTACCAGAGTTCTGTACAGCTGCAACATGACCTCCTGACTCCGGAACTCAATCCCTCTACCAATAAAGGCCAACACTCCATAGGCCTTCTTCACCACCCTATCAACCTGGGTGGCAACTTTCAGGGATCTATGTACATGGACACCTAGATCCCTCTGCTCATCCACATTTCCAAGAACTTTACCATTAGCCAAATATTCCGCATTCCTGTTATTCCTTCCAAAGTGAATCACCTCACACTTCTCTACATTAAACTCCATTTGCCACCTCTCAGCCCAGCTCTGCAGCTTATCTATATTCGTCTGTAAGCTGCTACTTCCTTCCACACTATCGACAACACCACCGACTTTAGTATCGTCTGCAAATTTACTCACCCACCCTTCTGCGCCTTCCTCTAGGTCATTGATAAAAATGACAAACAGCAACGGCCCCAGAACAGATCCTTGTGGTACTCCACTTGTGACTGAACTCCATTCTGAACATTTCCCATCAACCACCACCCTCTGTCTTCTTTCAGCTAGCCAATTTTCATCTCTAAATCACCCTCAATCCCCAGCCTCCGTATTTTCTGCAATAGCCTACCGTGGGGAACCTTATCAAACGCTTTGCTGAAATCCATATACACCACATCAACTGCTCTACCCTCGTCTACCTGTTCAGTCACCTTCTCAAAGAACTCGATAAGGTTTGTGAGGCATGACCTACCCTTCACAAAGCCATGCTGACTATCCCTGATCATATTATTCCTATCTAGATTATTATAAATCTTGTCTCTTATAATCCCCTCCAAGACTTTACCCACTACAGACGTGAGGCTCACCGGTCTATAGTTGCCGGGGTTGTCTCTGCTCCCCTTTTTGAACAAAGGGACCATATTTGCTATCCTCCAGTCCTCTGGCACTATTCCTGTAGCCAATGATGACATAAAATCAAAGCCAATGGTCCAGCAATCTCTTCTCTGGCCTCCCAGAGAATCCTAGGATAAATCCCATCAGGTCCCGGGGACTTATCTATTTTCAGTCTGTCCAGAATTGCCAACACCTCTTCCCTACGTACCTCAATGCCATCTAATCTATTTACCTGGAGCTCAGCATTCTCCTCCACAACATTATCTTTTTCCTGAGTGAATACTGACGAAAAATATTCATTTAGTATCTCGCCTATCTCTTCAGACTTTACACACAACTTCTCATCCCTGTCCTTGACTGGTCCTACTCTTTCCCTAGTCATTCGCTTATTCCTGACATACCTATAGAAAGCTTTTGGGTTTTCCTTGATCCTTCCTGCCAAATACTTCTCATGTCCCCTCCTTGCTCGTCTTAGCTCTCTCTTTAGATCCTTCCTCGCTACCTTGTAACTATCCATCGCCCCAACTGAAACTTCACACCTCATCTTCACATAGGCCTCCTTCTTCCTCTTAACAAGAGATTCCACTTCTTTGGTAAACCACGGTTCCCTCGCTCGGCACCTTCCTCCCTGCCTGACCGGTACATACTTATCAAGAACACGCAGTAGCTGATCCTTGAACAAGCTCCACTTATCCAGTGTGTCCAACACTTGCAGCCTACTTCTCCACCTTATCCCCCCCAAGTCACGTCTAATGGCATCATAATTTCCCTTCCCCCAGCTATAACTCTTGCCCTGCGGTGTATACTTATCCCTTTCCATCCTTAACGTAAACGTCACCGAATTGTGGTCACTGTCCCCAAAGTGCTCACCTACCTCCAAATCCAACACCTGGCCTGGTTCATTACCCAAAACCAAATCCAATGTGGCCTCGCCAATTGTTGGCCTGTCAACAAACTGTGTCAGGAATCCCTCCTGCACACACTGTACAAAAAACGACCCATCTAATGTACTCGAACTATATCTTTTCCAGTCAATATTTGGAAAGTTAAAGTCTCCCATAATAACTACCCTGTTACTTTCGCTCTTATCCAGGCTCATCCTCGCCATCCTTTCCTCTACATCCCTAGAACTATTTGGAGGCCTATAGAAAACTCCCAACAGGGTGACCTCTCCTTCCCTGTTTCTAACCTCAGCCCATACTACCTCGGAAGATGAGTCCCCACCTAGCATCCTCTCCGCCACCGTAATACTGCTCTTGACTAGCAGCGCCACACCTCCCCCTCTTTTGTCTCCTTCTCTGAGCTTACTAAAACACCTAAACCCCGGAACCTGCAACATCCATTCCTGTCCCTGCTCTATCCATGTCTCCGAAATGGCCACAGCATCGAAGTCCCAGGTACCAACCCATGCTGCCAGTTCCCCTACCTTATTTCGTATACTCCTGGCATTGAAGTAGACACACTTCAAACCACCTACCTGAACACTGGCCCCCTCCTGCGACGTCAAATCTGAGCTCCTGACCTCTATACTCTCATTCTCCCTTACCCTAAAACTACAATCCAGGTTCCCATGCCCCTGCTGCATTAGTTTAAACCCCCCCAAAGAGCACTAACAAATCTGTTGCTAAGTTTGTAGATGATACAAAGATATGCAGAGGGACAGGTGGTATTGAGGAAGCAAAGGGGCTGCAGAAGGACTTGGACAGGCTAGGAGAGTGGGCAGATGGAATACAAAGTGGAAAAGTGTGAGGTTATGCACTTTGTAGGAAAAATGGAGGCATAGGCTATTTTCTAAATGGAAAAAGGCTTAGGAAATCAGAAGCACCAAGTGACTTGGGAGTCCTAGTTCAAGATTAACTTGCAGGTTCAGTCGGCAGTTAGGAACGCAAATGCAATGTTAGCATTCATGTCAAGAGCGGGAATGTACTTCTGTGGCTCTATAAGGCTCTGGTCAGGCCCCATTTGCAGTATTGTGAGCATTTTGTGCCCCATATCTAAGGAAGTATGTGCTGGCCATGAAAAGGGTCCAGAGGAGGTTCACAAGAATGATCCCTGGGATGAAGAGCTTTTCATATGAGAGCAGCACAGTGGCACAGCAGTTCGTACTGTTGCCTCACAGCTCCAGGGTCCTGGTTCAATTCCGGTCTCTGGTGACTGAGAGTTTTCACTTTCTCCCCATGTCTGCGTGGGTTTCCTCCCACAGTCCAAAGATGTGCAGGTTAGGTGGATTGGCCATGCTAAATTGGCCTTAGTGTCCAAAAGGTTAGGTTGGGTTATGGGGATAGGGTGGAGGCATAGGCTTAAGTAGAGAGCTCCTTCCAAGGGCCGGTGCAGACTCGATGGGCCGAATAGCCTCCTTCTGCACTGTAAATAAATTTGATGGTGTATATATACAGCACTGTAATTTTTCAACCTCTGAGATTAATCAGTGGGTTATTCAATATTGGGTTAGTGTTAGTGCACTCACTGCAAATATGAAGATAGACATTTAAGAACTCACAGCTGCCCCACCCCCCAGAAAAGTAGTGCTCCATATGCAGTCAATGTGCACCAAAAGCCCTGTAGTTTCCCATCCATTAATTTCAAAAAGGATAAAAAACACATGATTTTCCAGTGAACATTCATTCTGTATAAAGTAACTTAATGGAAGCATTATTCAAAATGTCTTTAAATCGATAAAAATATTATGTAGGGCCTTTCATGCCTCGAAGACATCCCAAAGCCTTTGGCAGCTGATGAAGTTTGGAAATGAACCTGGGTGTCAGTCAAACCAAAGTATAGAGTTAAAAACAAACTTGTTATCTTGGCTCATTAATAAGACCATAATATTCTCCAGTATTTGTAAAGTGTTGTTTTGCAGAATGACATAATTTATGAAGCTTGCAGAGAGATGGTAGCGACATCAAAAAGGGACGCAGAACAAAAACTCTGATTGAAATTGCAATTGTATAGATATTATTCTACATCTTTTACCTTATGGCCATTAATTTTTTTAAAATAAAGATTTAGTCTGAAACAAGAAGAGGAGAAACGGAAAATTGCAGAAATGTTGTATGAAAAGAGCCGTGAACAACTCCAAAAAAAGGAATTACAATACTGCGAGGAGTTGCAAGCAAAACGAGAACTGGAGCTGATAATAAGAAACCTAGAAATGGAAAGGAAGTCATTGATCAGCAATATAGAACAGGTTGACAGATTTGTTTCATATTAATGATTTGAACTGATTGAAAGGCTAGTAAATTTTGTCTCGATGAAAAGCATTTAAAGATGCAAAAGATTTGCATTCATATGAAAACTAAATTCTATTTTCCTTCTGGTACAAAAATTAATTCTGAATGCGTTCTCTAATATGTTATTATTTAAACGTTGAACATGCTTTTGGTTGATGTATTTTACACTTAAACCCCATATCATAGTACCACCTCATTCCCTTGGTCCCATTCCACTCCTTCGGCTTCCTTTGCTGGATGCAATGCACAATGCTTTTTGATATTTTAAGTGTCTCCATTTCAAAACTAGCTTCATCGCCTTCAGACAACAACTTCAGACTGTGATCTCTTTCCTCCACCTTCACACCATTTTTGTTTCCATCCATTTATTTGAATTTCTTCCATTGATCTGTTTTTCCCTCACCATTGTTCCCCCTCTCCCCACCCCACTTGGGCCATCTGTTCCTAGTTGCCCCTTGACACTGCTCACCTTTGTTCTACCATTCACAAATGTAATCCCTTTATGTGCCACTATCAGCAGCCTTCTTGGCCTTAATCACCCCAATTTACAAATTTACATTCTTTCTGTCCGCATCATCTTTGTCAATCTCCACCTATCGCTGGCCACTATCCAGCCCCACAGTTTCACCCCCCCCCCCCCCCCAAACAACAGTATAAGTCTGACCCTATTTCCAGTTCTCTCTAACTTTGACAAAGAGTCATCCAGCGACTTGAAATGTTAGCTCCATTCTCTCTCCACAGATGCTGCCAGACCTGCCGTGATTGTCTAGAAATGCTTACTTCTGTTGGCAAACACATAATTATACAGATAAAAATGCAAATTAACTATCTTTTCCCTTCAAAACTTCCTTGATTCGGGGACTCCTAAATAATAGACATCTTTAGTGCCGCTTCCAGGCTCCTTGGATTACTGCAAATATTACTGTTAGCTTCTTTGATCTGGGAACTATGTGAATAATCCACATCTTTTATTGAAATAACTGGACCTACTAAAAGGTTAAAAATGGGTCATCTATTATTTAATTCTTCCTTCTAATATCAAGTAAACACTTTGTAACGACTCCAGATCTGTTTGAATTGCACTTATTTCAGATTTGCTATCGACTGTTTCTGCTTACTTTTGACGATCTACTCCCCAACCTAAAATTTATATTCCTAAAGCTAAAAGTTACACTTTGAAAACACATGAATTATAGAAAATTATAAAATCTGATATTTACAATAAAAGTAATATTTGTTCAGTGTTTGCTCAAAGGGCACATGCCTCGAAGTTAGACTGAATCCTATTTAAATTACGAATTCAGAAGTAATTTAAAAATTTTGAACCAAATATTAATTGAACTTAATTTAATATGTTTAGCTTAATGAAGAACAACATGAATTACAGAGACAGTTCAAGCAAGAACAAGCTGTGCATAAAGAAATCCTCAACAGCCATCTGCATAGACAACGTGAGATCGAACAGGAAGAGAAGATAACAGTAAAAAATGTACAGGTATATGAGCACAAAACTATCTACAAATGAAGCATGCTTTCTTTGGGCAATAAGTTATTTTGCTGAATATTGAGCTATTTACTTTTTCATGTACTTTAATCCACAGCAAGTGAAGAATCAAAAAACGGTGAGAAAAATTGTGTTCTATTTCTGGACAATCTGTCCTCTGTAAATAATCTTGTAGTGCAGGTTAAGAAATGGAAAATTTGGTCAAAACCTTAATTTTAGCTTCATGGTTTGAACTTTCATAAACCGAACAGGACAAGCATTATTTTTTTCCCTGCAAAGAGCAAGCTACTGTTGCCCTCTGCAATGTTTCAAAATAGCCATTTTGCTTTCTTCTTTGGCTCCTTGGAAGTTTCAGCAAAGGTTAGCAAAAGCTACTAATTTGTAACCAGTCGACTACAATTGGGTTACAAAGACTGAATTTAAGCCTGGAAATATTAATATCGAGTCTGCATCTACCCTCCAAAACGGCACCCTACCCATGCCCAATTCCCCCCTGCCCAACGCACCCTATCCTCGTAACCAAACCTGCACATCCCTGGACATTATGGGGCAATTGATCATGGCCAATCCACCTAACCTGCACATCTTTGGACTGTGGGAGGAAACCGGAGCACCCGGAGGAAACCCACGCAGACCCGGGGAGCACATACAAACTCCTCATACACAGTCACCCGAGGTCGGAATCAAACCTGGGTCCCTGGCACTGTGAGGCAGCAGTGCTAGGCACTGATATATATATCTATACACACATACATAATATATATATATAATATATATATTAGCGATTTTTATTACCTGACCTCCAGCTGGTATAACCTGCAGATAACATAAACTAAAAGTTTTTTATTTCAGCCAATATTTTGTGAAAAGTATCTTTGTCTTCAACAGCAGATTTAGCATTTCTCTGGGAAGACATCTTCAGACCTCAGTTACATTTTTAAGATCTGATGTAGATTGTACATGCTATCAAATGCATAGATCCTTTAAGTAAGTATCTAGCAAATGAATATACTGTTGCACTATGTCATCGAAGAACATTGCATTACTGATTTGTTTCTACTCCCCTTTAGAGGTCAGTTACAAAGCAGTACCCTGTACTGGTAGATCTTGGAACCAATTAATGGATGGACTGAAGAAAATATAAATGGGTTGATAATTTTCTACTTGGTTAACCCAAAAGTTTTCTTCTTCCATTTGTAATCTTGACATTAGCTTATTGTATTGCCACTGTATCCTTTATTCAATGTAGTATTCCTTATTTTGAAGGCTGTAGCTCATCTTTGTGATATTGACAACCACGAAAAAGATGTGATGCAACAAAATCGTTCACTGCAGGATGAAATCACTGTGTTAAAAATTGAATTGGATCGTGTGCGTGAACGAAATCAGGAAGAACAGGGAAAGTATATTGAGCAGATTGAGGCGTTACAAGAAAGGCTAGATGACACAAAAAAGGATTTGAAATTTAACGAGGAAGCTTTGGCCCACACAGCCTTACAGTATAATGGTCAACTGAATACACTAAAGACTGAGACATCAATGTTGACTTCGAAGCTTGAACTTGAGAAACAAAATAAGGAAAAGCTAGAGACTGAGATGGAAGCCATCCGTTCACAATTGAGTGTAGCCCTACAGGAGGTGGAACGGAGTCAAGCAGCTAAATGTGAATCTGAACAAATCCTTCAAAGGGAACATGATGAGTGGCACCATTCAGATGAAAAACGGAACTATGAAATTTCCAGTCTCCGTGAGACTAATAACAGCCTATCACAGAAATTAAGTAAAGAGGAAGAAAAGGCCAACAGCTTGGATTATGAACTTCATCGTGCAACACTTAATCTTGCTGAGAAAAACGTTATGCTGGAGAGTGTTCAGAGGAACCTGAATCAATCTCAGACTCAGATAAATGACTTTGAACGCGCCAATCGACTGCAGAAGGAACAGATAAGTAAATTTGCAGTTCGTCAGGAGTCTATGCAGGAGAGATTGGCCCAAGCCCAAAGCGAAATCATGCTGTTACGGCAGCAGCTTGAAGATGCACAAAACAAAGGTATTATGAAGGAAAAAGCAGTCACTGATGTTCAAGACCGCTTCAGTGACATATTTTCTAAACTTCGAAGAGATAGTGAACGGCAGATAAGTTTGGTGGAAGAGAGAAACAAAGAATTGGTGAGCAAGACGATTGAACAAAGAGAACATATCTGCAAGTTTGAAAATGAGAAGATAGAAAGAGAGGTACTGTGGTGACTAATATTTCAATAACTAATTAGATTTTGCTTCTGCCTATTTGTTTTGATTTTTTTTACCCATTTTGGTAGCTAACTAATGGTGAAAGAAAATTCCCCACCGTAAACTTTAAGTAAGACGCAATGTACATGTTTGGGAAAAAGCCCATCGTTTTGCGAATACACATTTATATTTATTCTCCTTTAGCTTTATGTCATTGTCTATAGGCTTGCATGTTCTAATTTTAATAATAGTATCCAGGTTGGTAACTTTCAAATTGAAAATGTGTAAAGAAATACATTTTTTATACAGGGCAGCTTTCATTTTCCTGGGCACTTTATAACCACAGGATGCCCAGCAAATGTCCTGCCACAGTAAATAATCACTCTATGATGTTGCTCTTTTTAGCCTTAGTTTTATTACCTCTGATTATGTCACCTTTGCTCACGAGTCGCCAGGTATCTTTCTGATACCGCCACGTGGTTCAAGCTCGAGTTATGATTAATAAGTCAGCACACCGCTTAGTAAGATTGAAATCAACGGTCATTTATTATATACAACAATTAATGCTTACACAATAATCCTACTATCTATATAGAAACCTATCACTACTGGCCAATACTTAACTTTAGGAAGGGCCCACCAGTTCAGGGAAACTAATGGCTTATCGAATCGGATCTGGCCCGCGGGATTCAAAAAGGCTGATACGGGTCAATGGCTAGGAGTCTTTATTGGGTAGCGATCGCTGGAGTCAGACTTACTGTTTCTGATCGATGTTCTTGCGAAGGTCTCGAGCAGGTGAAGAAGGGAGAGAGAGAGAGAGATCTGAACTTGGCCCCTCACTTTATAGGGCCTAGGGGCTTCCCGCCTCTCGGGGCGGCCCTTGACCCTGAGTCCCAAGTGATTGGACTTGTTCCCAATCACTGGGTTCGATATGTCCAATAACGGGGCGATTCCTCGATCGGGGGGTGGTCGTTCACCTGTCTTTGTTTCGGCCACTGCAGGCGCCGACAGGTCTGGTCGAGCATTCAATTGCTAATATGTTGCAATTGTTCCCGGGGATAGCCGATTAAACTGCAGATGTCTGGGTTGATGTGCTGCTAATAGTCTTGAGTATCGATCTGGGCCGACTTCCCCAGAGCCGAATACGCTATTCTGTCTGCAGCTGTCCGTTTGTGTCCTGTTGCCTGCTTTTCCCATCAGCCTTTTCGGTTAGCCATTTTAAATCGGGGTTTGGCCAAATTAATAGGGAATCAGCCATTTTAGGTGGCTACAATAATAAGCTGGAGCTAGTTTGCACATAACTGTGTTATACAAACACCAAATGAGATGAATGGTCACATAATTCACTTTGGTGATATTATTTGAGGGATAAATATCAGTATGAACATCGGGAGAACTCCACTGGTGTTGTTCAAATAATGTCATGGGATATTGTTATGTCCATCAGAACAGGCAGAGGGTCTGGGTTAGCATTTCTGATATATTACGTTTCCAAAGGTTGGGTGTCCTTCGTAGGTTTGCTATTGTTAGATACAAATAAGCTCAGCCCTATTTAATATCAAATCTACTTTGCCAATAATGTGTTATGAAGGTCAGAAGTATTGGAACAAAGAAATGAAATTAAAAGTTAACAGTCTAGCAAATACGAGATGCCTTTCTTGAAGCCAGCTCCACAAGCATTTGGGAAAACTCCCTTAAAATCAACATTGATGGACTGGACACTTGTGTTCCCATGGTGGAAAAGCGCATATGCAACCAATACTCAAATGGCCAATGGTTTATTTGTACGTAATAAAGTTACAGAGCACTTTGTAGCAATATGGACAGAATCCCAAGGCCAAAATGAATATGATACGCTATGGGTTTAAGTGCAATATTAATATTTCAGAAAAAGAGCATCATCTACTCAGACAAATGTAATAAAGTCTGGTAAAATCCTGGGAGACAAAGGAGGATAGAGATGGCAAGCCATGCTGACAGTGTTCAAAAGTAGCACATCAGTATGCAGGAGCTGGGAGAAAGAAACTTAATTCTGTGTCGCTTCCAAGAGTGAGATAATTATCACCATGTCCTGCTTTGGCTTTGTGGCAGTTGTTGCATACACTTAGTACCTGCTTAACATTAATTCACTTAATGTTGTTACACTTCAACACCCTTAATAAAGTAGTGAATTGGCATTGCTAGTTTAACTCTAATGTTGTTTGCCACAGACTTCCTCTTCTGCAGCCAGCATGTACACATGGCCTTTTCCACCAGCACTTTGGTATTTTTTGCCCGGAGTCCCTCTTCTCAAGTTCCTGGACCTCCCAGCCTTGTCCCCCTGATATACCTCCTGCCCTCTGTCCTTAGTTGAGTGGCTGGGTACTTGCCCCCCTGACATAACCCCTGCCTTCTGTCCTCCGTTGAGTGGCTGGGTCCTTGTCCCCCTGACATGCCTCCTGCCCCCTTAGTTGAGTGGCTGGATTCTTATCAGCTCCTGTTCTGAAATCGAATTGAGCCCCTGGCTCCATCGAGTGGTGAAACCTGGTTGGTGCAGGTAGTCCTTGGAACTTCAGCTCCTGTGGCACTAACCAACTTCTGCCACTGAATGGAGCCTACTGCACTGTACTAGAGTGTAATTTTTAAAAACATTTTATACTTATTGTCTCTTGTATTTCTTATATTTAGTGATGTATTTTAATTTGAAAGTTAATTCAGCTGGGATTGCACATGGTACTGTGTTTCTACTTATAGAACCATAAAATTCCCATAACACAGAAGGAGGCTATTTGGTTCTACTCTTCACCGACCCTCTGGATGAGCACCCTACCTAGGCCCACTCCACACCTTAGAACATAGAACATTACAGCGCAGTACAGGCCCTTCGGCCCTCGATGTTGCGCCGACCTGTGAAACCACTCTAAAGCCCATTTACACTATTCCCTTATTGTCCCTATGTCTATCCAATGACCATTTGAATGTCCTTAGTGTTGGCGAGTGCACTACTGTTGCAGGCAGGGATACCTTGGGCAGGATTCTCCCCTACCCGGCGGGGCGGGGGGTTCCGGCGTAATGGAGTGGCGGGAGCCACTCCGGTGTCGGGCTGCCCCAAAGTCTCCGCACCTTTAGGGGCCAAGCCCTCACCTTGAGGGGCTAGGCCCACGCCGGAGTGGTTTGCGCTCCGCCGGCTGGCAGGAAATGCCTTTGGCGCCACGCCAGCCGGGGCCGAAAGGTCGGGCGACGCATGCGCGGGAGCGTCGGCGGCTGCTGACGTCATCCCTGCGCATACGCAGGGGAGGGGTCTCTTCCGCATCTGCCATAGTGAAGACCATGGCGAAGGCGGAAGAAAAAGAATGCCCCCACGGCACAGGCCCGCCTGCGGATCGGTTGGCCCCGATCGCGGGCCAGGCCACCGTGGGGGCATCCCCTGGGGCCAGATCGCCCGCGCCCCCCCCGGAGCCTGCCCGCGCCGTCTTGTCCCGCCGTTCAAAAGGTGGTTTAATCCACGTTGGCGGGACAGGCATTCCAGCAGCGGGACTTTGGCTCATCGCGGGCCGGAGAATCGGCGGGGGTGATCCCAATCTCCTCTTCATGTTCAGTAAATTTCATCTTGTGTAAATCTCTTGCCATATTTCATGCTGCATTGTGCGCTCGTGCATTATTATGCCTCTACTGACTTAGATTAGTTCCCAGTCTCCAAGTTGTTTTAGAAATGAACATTAGCTATGTGAAGAAAGATGTTTGGTTCACCATCCTAATAGTCACATGACACAATGATAATCAGGTTGTTGTCTAATTATGGCAATCGATCTCTCAATGTGCTCACAACAGACATCCAGGCATGACATGAGGAAAGCCCCAGTGGTGGAGACCTTTGGATGCCATAGCTCCAAAGTCACCTGTTCTTCCCAGGCATGCTATCTTATCACAACTATATATTGCCTTAAATTGAAAATTCTCATTCCAGCCCTTCAACACCCCTTCCATCAAACTCTCCATTACTTTGACTTTAACCTTTTGCCACCAATTAGCAGCTATATCTTCAGCCATGTATTCCTCACACTCAGAATGTTCCTTCCTAAGCCCCTCCGTTTCACCATCACCTCCGTTCTCCGTACAATTCAACTCTGGCCAGGTTTTTGATGACCTAATATGACCTCAAATCCCATTAAAGCACCTTGGGACACATTTCTTTGTTAAATGTGCTATATAAACAAAAGTTATTATTGTAATGTGCTAATCACTGAGAACATCCTTTAGACTTCATTGAGGCAACTTCAACAAGAACTTGCTGATGTACTGAAGAAACTTTCAATGTCAGAGGCCTCACTGGAAGTGACCACGCGCTATCGCAATGAAATCGAAGAAGAGAAAACACGTACGCAGAAGCAATTAGAGAAGCTCACGGTTGAGGTAAATTTGAACGACAAGCGATAAACTAAACTGAAAATAAACAGAATGTTGCTCCAGTGACAGTGGGATTCTGCTGCTCATCTTGACTGCTTTATTAAAAACAATTTAAAGATAGCAATTTATAGCAGTCCACAAAATTGCTCATCGTTTCTCAATATATTTCACTAGGCAACAAGTCGGATGCAATAGTTCTGTATGTAAGGACTGCCATCATGGGATAGGTTTCATTGAACTGCAATATATCCTTTAGATGAAAATCTTAAAATATATTGAATTCTCTTTTTTAAGGGAAAACACTTGAATATTTTTCATCAGCATGCTACAGAAACATGTTTTGAACAAGCGATGTCTTCTTAGCAACCAATAAATACACTAAAGAAATTTTTAACAAGTTACATTTTGGAAGAAAGTGCTTCATAGTCAATAAAATATTTTGGGAAGTCTATTCCCTGTTTTGAAGTAGGGAAGCATGGCAGCTAATTTGAACACAGGTCCCGCAAAGAGCAATTAAATAAGTGGCCAGCTATTTTAGGCCTTAAGTTAGTTATTGTGGGTGTCATCTCTGGAGAAACAGAAGCGTTTGTCCACTGTCCTGGTCAAAATAGTACAAGAAACAGATTGTCTGCTCATTTATCTTCTTTCTGTTTGTGGGATCTCGATGACACAAATTGGCTGTCCCTTTGTCCAACATTGGAACAGCATGTCGCCAGAACGTGAAAGGCACCATATAAATGTAGTTTCGTTTTTTTTCTTTTCGCAGCTGGTGTCTTTGTTACATCTGAAGAAAAGATCGATGTAGGCTCTCAAAATGAACATGTGTTAGCATAAACCAAGATCTGATAATTATTCCAAATGCAGCAAATTATTTGCTGGGGAACACATCTGATAGCCAATATGTTTCCTGTTAAGCGAAAACTGGGAAATATTACACTAGCTGACCTGTAATTAAAACTGAAAATGTTAACGCATTTCGGCCAATCAGGCTGTATCTGTGGAGAGAGGAGCAAAGCTAATATTTCCGAACTGACAAAAGTTTGAGAACAAGAAATCTTGTACCTAAAGTAGTTAATTCACAGACACTAGAAACATGTCCCATATTGACAAACAATCCAAAATTGCCCCCTGCCTGCTGGGTAGCCGACAAATATTCCTAATCTGTGCAGCCATAAAATAACCCAAAGGTTCCCAATCAGGCAGAAGACTCAGCACTGTTAAGTTACCTACTTGCGTGGCTGCCCAAACTATTTAAAGGTCTTTGCACCTAACTGGATAAGCCTCACACAACACAAAAAAAAAAGAGACAATGCTGCAGCCAGCAGACGGTCCCACATGCTGCCTCATAATATGAAATGTTACTTAAATGCATATTTTAAACGGCATATTTTTTAAAAGTCTAATTAGAATATTTGAACTAACTATTATATCTTTGCTGCAGCTGCAGGAGACTCGAGATGAATGCATGCAGTCAGAGAGGAAAATCCAACAGTTACAGAATGCTCTGGATGACAAAGAACGTGATGTAACTGCAACTTCCCAAAAAATGCAAGAAGCTTTGTCAACTTCTTCACGGACAAGAGAGGCTGCAAAACAACTTGATGAACATGTACAACGGTAATTGATGACAGCTAGGAATTTGTCATTAGACTTGTAATAAAATTGGAACGATTTTGGTGTGTAACTGCATTGTATAATCTAATAAACAGCTTGGCCACTCATTTCCATTTTGGGCATAGTTAGTCCAGATGCAATTTTTACAGAAAGTTCTGCTGTTTTCAGAAGTTCTATTTTTGTCCAAGCTTCCACTCGAACACATTTGCATACCGCTGAGCATTGAATCTTCTATGAGCACAATTGACTTCGATTTTAGAATGTGATTTTTGACACAATTTTCATGAACAAAATGTAGCTTAATACATTTACTAGTCATAACTTTGTGCATTTTTATTAGTACAGCTGAATATTGATGTCACAAAAAGTATTTTTAATTGGCGTCTAGTCAACACTTAAAATAGTAACCCTATTTTAAAAGAACTAAAATTGAATCTATGCACAGCCATTTATTAGCCACATTTGCAAAAAAATGAATATCTTAGTAAATTGAAAGAAATGTAAAAGTTTTCAAAAACATATACGAATGTACTTGCGACTAACATAAATTTGGTTAATTTTAGCAGAGCCTTTTATCAGAGGCTTGCAAATAGATGTAATTAATGGAAACTCATATTGGTGGTTAATTCCGTTTTGGTACCTGGCCACTTTTGTGGGCAAGGCCAGGTCCCATCATGATTTTTTTAAACCAGTGCAAAATATCAGTGCATAATTTACACTTGAAATTCCTCTATCTTTTGCACTGAGTAGCTGATTTGGGATAAAGTGCATTTGTAGCGAAACGTGAGGCATTTGAGTTATTCGACAAATGGAAATTGTTTAACTCAGTAAATATGGAGAAAGATGTGTTGAGTTAGGATGCTTGCAGATATTTGAAAAGGAATTGAAAGAGCAGTGGTGCTGACCATTATCCAATGATTTCTCATTAACGTGTTTGAATTTCGGAAACGGAAGCCTTGATGAACAGCTGTTGCATAAACAAAACCACGCAAAACCTTTCTACGATATGATGTGGGAAAATGTGAGGTTATCCACTTCGGCAGAAAGAATAGAGAAACAGAATATTATGTAAACTGCAAAATGCTCCGGAACAGAGGGATCTGGGTACCCTCTTACATCAATAACCAAAAGGCTAGCGTGGAGGTGCATCAAATAATTAGGAAGGAAAATGGGTAATTTGTTGATTTGATATTTGTTAATTTATTCACTTGTCCCCTTTTAATTGATTAATTGGTTATCTCAAAGAGTATAAAAGCAAGAAGCCTTGCTACAACTGCACAGGACATTGGAGAGACTGCATACAGTTTAGTCTCCTTGCTTGAGGAGAGATATACTTGATTTGGAAGTTAACTAGGTCACCTTCATTTAGAAGAATGAGAGGTGATCTTATTAAGACTGAGGGGGCTTGACATGGCAGATGTCAAGAGAATGATTCCCCTTGTGGGGAATCTAGAACTAAGGGACAGTAGTTACAAAACAAGTGACCTCCCATTTAAGACTGAGATGAGGAGGAATTTATTTTCTGAAGGTTCGTTAAGATTTGAAATTCTCTACCCGAGCGAGCAATGGAGGCTGGGTTATTGAATATATTCAAGGCTGAGTTAGATCTTTGATCAACGAGGAAGTCTGGGGTTGTGGGTCAGACGGGAAAAGTACAACGGAATTCTCCCATCCGAGACAAAGGGCACGATTCTCCGCCCTTGTTGCACTCTCGTTCAAGTGAAACGAGGCCTGTAAATAGCTGGAGAGGCCGAAAACGAGAACCGTGCCAGGCGCCAAATTATTTTTGATGCAACCGGCTCACTCCTGTAGGCGAAATCATATCTCACCGTAGCGTGGCGAGAAACCAATTATCACTCCTTAAGCATCATTTCCATACAATTAACGAGGCGACCCCCATGTCCAACAGCCTCCCATGATTCATTCTCCTCCCAAGCATGTGGCCACGCTGGCGGTGATTAGTACTTTTTAAAAATGTGAATGTCCACCGACTGCCGAGGCGTCTGGTCATGCGGCTGAAGGCTATCGCTAATAGGGAATTGGCAGTCGTGGTTAAGTGAGCACTTCACACAACCCAAATGGATTCCTGTGGGTGGGCGAGCCATATAGCATGTGGGAGTCATTGACTAGCATCTCAATCACATCTTGATGGATGGACACTGCGCCTGATCATTGCGGAAGGCAACACCACACACGCAGCAGCCGAGATCCAAACACCCAGGGGATGGGCCCCAGCCCTGGGGACATGTCCACAGCCGGAGGATATATCAGTGCAGTGGGGAGGGGACCAGCGCACGGTCCAAGTGATGTTATGAGCGTGTGTCTGGGGTACAGGGTATTGGGTCTGTTGAGGGGGGGTCCGCTGCAGCTAGGTGTGTGAGCAGGACCTTTCTGGCCTGGAGGTTGGGGCGGGGAGGGGGAATCAATGGGAGAGTGGAAGGTCCCGGGGTGGCAGCCACCGCTGTTTGTTAGTCTAACAACTTCTCCCAATTCCTTACAGAAATTGAAGAGTATAGACCGTATTTTGGACCCTGCAGAACAGGCCCTAGTGGTGCTGCTGCTAGCCCGGGCGGACAGACGCCGGAAATTGCGGCAGCAGCAGCATCTGCAGATGCTCGAGAAGATGGTCCATGTGCTGGACCCCGCCCCACACCGATTCCCGGCCACCCATCAGGCCAGAGAGGGACCCAGAGGGGGAAGCCCATGATGGCCCGGGGTGTATAGACAGCGCGTGCCACAGGAGACTCCGTCTCAACAAGGAGACGGTATGACACCTCACAGACTTGGCACCACGTGGAGGAGGAGGACACGCTCCTGGTGGCCGTCAAGGTCACCGCAGCTCTGAACCTTTAGGATTCTTCCAGGGATCAAGCGGGGACCTGTGTGGCATCTCTCGGGCCACAGCCTACGGGTGCATCCGACAGGTCATGGATGCCCTATTTGCCCGGGTGGATTCTTTCAACTTTGACATGTACTAAGCCCAATAAGATGCCTGGGCAGCAGATTGTCCGCCATCGCCGGACTGCCCCATGTCCAGGGGCTGATAGACAGCACGCATGCCTTCTTGCACTCACCGGGCCATCTTGGAGTGCCCTACGTTAACAGGATGGGGTTCCGCTCCCTGAACATACAGCTTGTGTGTGATCACCACATGAAGATCATGCATATGTGTGCACGCTTCCCAGGGAATGTCCACGACAACTACACCCTGGGGCAGTCGATTATCCCCGGCCTCTTCGAGGGCCACTCCAGGATGGGCGGCTGGCTCTTGGGGGTCAGCGATAGCCACTGAGGACCTGGCTAATGACACCATTCCAGCCGGAGACCGAAGTGGAGACCCGATACAATGTGGCCCCTGTGGCCACCAGGGCTGTCGTTGAGCGTTTCATCAGACTGCTCAAAATGTGGTACTGATGCCTCGACCGCTCCGGTGGTGCACCGCAGTACACCACCCGGAGGGTCGCCTGCTTTGAGGTGGTCTGCTGCGCTCTCAACAACCTGGCACAGCAGTGGGGCGCCGTGTTGGAGGTGGGGAATAAGGACCATGTGGCCATCTCCGAGGAGGACCAGGATGATGAGGCTCCACTAGACCAGCTGGAGGACGATCCCAGGGAGGAACCAGAGGACAAGCTGGAGGCTGCAGGACACGTGGCAGCAAGGACGGTCCGGCAAGCCCGGAGGGCCAGGGAGGCTCTCATACTCCCCTGCTTCACATAGGATGTGGCCTGGCCCATCTTCGACACCTTACCCATCCCCCACCTTCCCAGGGTCTGTGTCACATCACTCCAGCGTGTTGGACAGGGTGTCTGCACCGTCAGCGGGTCGCTGTTGAGGGCAGAGAGCTGAGCGCCGGTGCTCCTCAATCTATGCCATAGTCAGACCCCTGCCTGTCTGCTGAGTGCTCGTTCCAACCAATCATCTGCACGTGATGTGCCCGAGAAGGGGTGGGGATGCATGGGGGGGCACGGTAGCATAGTGGTTAGGGTCCCAGGTTTGATTCCTGGCTTGGGTCACTGTCTGTGCGGAGTCTGCACGTTCTTCCTCCTGTCTGTGTGGGTTTCTTCCGGGTGCTTCCTCTGGGGGACTCTGCGGTCGGATGGCCCCGGCGCACTTATCGACGCTGCATGCACAACTGTACCGTGCAGTCCCGTGTGCTGACCCTGAGGTGCGGCGAGTAACCCGTGGGGCCTCGTTAAGTGGACCAATTAACATTGAATAGTGTTGCTCGCCTCGCTGGACCGAGCACCGGGAAGCTCACGGCAATTCCTCACGCTACACAGACATCTTTCCGGAGAACGCGTCCACAAAACTGGAGCAGGAATGTGGAGTATTTCCCGCTGTGGAGGCCAGTGGGGAAACTACACCATATCTTCTGGTCCTGACCTCATTAATTATGCATGTGGTCGTTTTGCGCCGTATTCCATATCGGGGTGGGCAAGGTGATGCGAGGCCCGCCATCATATCTGTGTGCCATATTGAAAAGGCACCTAACCCACCATCCACCGTTGAAGGAAGAAGATGAACCTCTTACAAAAGAAAATGGCGCTGCAGGATAACTCTGAGGCAAAAAAGATGGACCTCCTGAAAAACAAAATGGATCTCCAGGAACGTTCTTGAGGCTGGAAGATCCATCTGTAGATGTTTCCCCCACCCACTGCTGTGGTGTTCCAGGGTTGCTGATGGCCTCCATCCCGAACTCCAGATACAGCCCCAGGCATTCTTCAGGTGAGTCCCGGTCCCGACCTCTGCACGCCACGTTCTTCTGAATCGGTGTGTTTTTCCTTGGCATTGCGGAAGATGGGGAGTGGGAGGAAGATTCCAGTCGGATCAATTGGTTAGATGCAAATCAGTTTCTCGCTTCCCTCCAGCAGGTTTTGCAATCCGTCAAGCCAGGCACCGGGTGAAAAATCCTCCCTCCAAATTCTCACCCTCCCCTGCCCTTGAACCCACCGGCGAGGCCACGGGAGAACTTCGCCCGCAGAGTTAAGTCCACAATCTGATAGCCATGGTTTTCTCCAATGATTGAGCAGGCTCGAAAGGCCAAGACTTCTGTTCCTACTTCTATATCTTATGTTCTAAAGTGTTACTTAATTGTCAAGTGATGAGGACTTTTGAAGTTTCATTCTGAGCATCTATATCTCACAAACTTACATTTAAATTATTTCATCAATATTTAAGACCACCTTTCTCACCCCTGCTTACTGTTACAGATTGGAGATTGAAAATGCAAAATTGGAGTCAATTGCAAAACAACAGGCAAACAAATCTGATTTGATGGAGAAAGAACTTCAAGATACTGTGTCAGTAAGTATGAAAGCCCCATAACACAAGACAGCAATCACAATACAAGTGTTTTCTAAATGTAAATAATGCTAGCCAGTTTTTACGAATGGTTGTGTGTAAAATACCGTGATCACGGTAACTGCGGGTTGGTGTACTTGGAGTAAACCTTGTCTGCCAGTCTATCCATAGAAATAAAGGTAGAGGAGTTGAGAATTAATGGGTCTGCAATGGACCGTGTGAAGGCTAGGGAAGAATGAAAAGTTGGTTAAACTTTCCACTTTGATACAAGAGCAGTAAATGGCACCAACACCATCATCAATGTACCTGGAAAACAGATATGACTGGAATTAAAAAAAGATCTACAATGTCAGGCAGAACTTGGACCCAAGTATGTTCCCAAAGCAGCACCTATTTTGAGAAAGTGAATGAAGTCAAAGGAAAAGTTACTCCGTGTAAGAACAACTTCAGTCAGGTGGAGCAGGATGGTGGGAAACAACGGCATGCTCCAGGCAGAGGTAGGGGATACATCAGAGACTTGGCAATCAGCATCTGCAAAATTAAGGTTGGACTGCCAACCAGCAGCTCTGCCACTCTTATCAACAGCTTTAGTGAAGGTTGGACCTGAGAGAATAGAGTGTTGCAAATCCCAAGGGTGGTAGTTTCGAACGAGTGAGTGAAGCAGAAGAAAGAAGAAGATCTGGAGAAGGGGGAATGCAGGTGGATCAATAATTCTGAAGATGGAAGAAAAGGGCCATTGTGGGAGACAAAGACTTCTTGCTAAAGAAGTGACCATGGAAGCAATGGCAGTAGGGTATTGTTGGCCATTATGAATATACCAAGGTTAGTTCCCACAGTAATGTAATTGAACAAGTTCACTGCATTGTATTTCCTTTCTGCCTCTTCATTCTATGTTGAGGTCATTTTACGTTTGGTAGTGAAATTCTGAAATGTACTCCCTGTGGTTTGTTGTGCAACAATGGTCAGAAAATGGAGTGGAGACATGCCTGATATACAAAACTGGTAGTCAAGGTTTCACATCAGAAGTGCACATGAATGAAACAATCTCCTTGCTTATTTTAGATTGTCTCTCTCTATACTCTTGTGGCTTTTTCTCCTACCCTTGTAGTAATGTGTTTCTGTCAGCAGACGCTAATGTTGTGCTGCATATAATCTGTGAAATTAGGGATTGGGGCTGTTGGTTCAGGTTTAGGGAGTGCCTTTAGAGCTGCAAAATGGCATTGACTGCACACGTGCACATTTGTGTGACAAGCTGCATTTCATGTCATATTCGTGCAGTGGTATAATCAGACAAAGTCAGCATGGATTTACGAAAGGGAAATCCTGCTTGATAAATCTGCTGGAATTTGAAGTTTAACGAGTCGAGTTGACCAGGGAGAACAGGTCAGTATGGTTTATTTAAACTTTAAGAAGGCTTTCGACAAAGTCTCTCATTTGATTTGATTTGATTTATTGTCACATGTACCGAAGTACAGTGAGAAGTATTTTTCTGCAGCCGAGGGAACGTACACAGTACGTACATAGTAGACAAAAAGAATAATCAACAGAGAACACTGACAAATGGTAAATCGACAAACAGTGATTGGTTACTGTGCCTGATGGAAGGGTCTGGAAGAAGGCAATGCCTGGGTTGGAGGGGTCTCTGATCATGCTGCCTGCCTTCCTGAGGCAGCGGGAGGTGTATACAGAATCAATGTGGGGGTGGCAAGCTTGTGTGATGCTTTGGGCTGAGTTCACCACACTCTGCACTCAAGATACTTGTGATCTTGGACCGAGCAGTTGCCATACCAGGCTGTGATGCAGCCGGATAGAATGCTCTCTATCGCGCCTCTGTAGAAGTTTGTGAGAGTCGGTGCGACATGCCAAATTTCTTTAGCTTCCGTAGGAAGTAGAGACGTTGTTGGGCTTTCTTGACTGTTGCATCAACATGAGTGGACCAGGACAGACTGTTGGTGATGGTAACCCCCAGGAATTTAAAGCTATCGACCATCTCCACTTCGGAGCCATTGATGCAGACAGGAGTGTGTGTCGTGCTACGCTTCCTGAAGCCAATGATCATTTCTTGGTCTTTCCGACATTTAGAAAGAGGTTGTTTTCAGTACATCATGCAACCAAGTGATTTATCTCCCTCCTGTAGTCTGATTTGTCGTTGTTTGAGATGAGGCCCACCACATTTGTATCATCCGCAAACTTATAGATCGAGTTGGAGTTAAATCTTGCCACACAGTCATGAGTGTATAGGGAGTACAGTAGAGGACTGAGCACACATCCTTGCGGAGCCCCGGTGTTGAGGACTATTGTGGAGGAGGTGCTGTTGCCTATCCTGACAGATCGCGGTCTGTTGGTGAGGAAGTCAAGGATCCAGCTGCACAGGGAAGGGCCAAGTCCAAGATTGCAAAGTTTGGTTATTAGTATTGTCGGGATAATGGTGTTGAAGGCGGAGCTGTAGTCGATGAACAACAGTCTTACATAGGTGTCCTTGTTGTCGAGGTGTTCAAGTGTTGATTGTAGAGCCAGGGAGATAGCATCTGCTGTGGACCGGTTGCGGTGATGGACAAACTACAGTGGATCGAGACGGTCTGCGGAGAGCTCATAGCAGATTATGAAAAGTTAAAGTGCATGAGATTGCGGGTAGTGTCTTGAGATGGACAGAAAGCTGCAATCTCCACAAATCCATGAGATATTCTGGCCTCTTGAGCAATCCCAATTGTAATTGCTTCACCATTGGTTGCTGTGCCCTAATGCTGCCCAAGCTCTGGGATTCCCTCCCCAAATGATGCCACTTTTGAAACTCTTTCTTCTTTAAAATGCTCCTTGACCATCCTTTTGATCATCTGCCTTATTTGTTTTTAAGATGGGGTCCGCTGTCAAATGTTGCTTTACATGCGCCACTTTTTAAACAATTAGATATGGGGGTCACTGGCAGGGCCAGCATTTATTGCCCCTGAGCTGAATGGTTTGTTAGGCCATTTCAAAGGACAGTCAACCACATTGTTGTGTGTAGGCCAGACCAGGTAAGGACAGCAGTTTTTCTTCCCTAAAAAGGACATTAGCAAACCAAATAGTTTTTTTATGACAATGGCCTCATAGTCATGAGTAGTCTTGAATTCCAGATTTATTTTATTGAATTCAAATTTCACCATTTGCCATGCTAGAAATCGAACCCGATCCACAGAACCATAGAATCATATCATAGAATTTACAGTGCAGAAGGAGGCCATTCAGCCATTGAGTCTGCACCAGCCCTTGGAAAGAGCACCCTACCCAAGCCCACACCTCCACCCTATCCCCGTAACCTAGGAACCCCACCTAACCTTTTTGGACATTAAGGGCAATTTAGCATGGCCAATCCACCTAACCTGCACATCTTTGGACTGTGGGAGGAAACCGGAGCGCCCGGAGGAAATCCACGCATACACGGTGAGACTGTGCAGACTCTGCACAGACAGTGACCCAAGCCGGGAATCAAACCTGGGACCCTGGAGCTGTGAAGCTAACCACTGTGCTATCATGCCGCCCTACATTACTTTGGGTCTCTAGATTACTAGTCCAGTGAAAGTACCACTGTTCCACTACCTCTACTTTTATTACACTAAAGGGGCTATATAAACACAGATTGATAGTGTTGTTGTAAGATACCACATGTAGCTATATACAAATTATTAGGATTTAGTTTAATCTCATACGAGGCAAAGAGAAGATTGGATAGAGGTATCAAAATCATGAGAGGCGCTGAATACAGTAGAATTGGGGTGGGGGGGTTTACATGGAAAATACAGGAGAATGACACCAAGTTATAATGTGCATTTGGAGAGCCGGTGTGTACACAATGGGCCAAATGGCCTCCTTCTGTGCCATAATAATTCTGTGATTATTTCAATGTTATCTCATTAGGTCCGTGCTCGTCTAGAAGACTTGATAACAAGCTTACAAGGGGTGAAGGTTAACTTGGAAGATCAACTCGGACAAGAGGTCTGATATTTCCATTACAATGTAATCTATATATGATGTTTATAATCTGACGACCAAAACAGCAGATTATTGGGCGTGATCTGTCAGCCTCACAGTGCCCAACTCTGGGCGTGACGAGGCTGGGTAAATCTGATGAGGGATATTTCGTGAGATTTACTGGCCTCATCACGCCTCGTGAAGCTTTGCGATCTGGATCCCGCCCACTGAGGTCGGGACCCAGATTGGCACATTGAAGTGAGCAGTTAGTCTCACTTGAATATGTCTACGCCAGATCAACCCTGGACCTGAATGCCTCGACTCTGAGACCCCGAGCACTGGTTTCCACAAGTGTACCAACACTTGGTGTGTGTGCATGTGCATGCGGTGTGTGGAGGCCCACGAAAGCGGAGTTCTCTCAGCATTACGAACCACCCAGCTACACACGCAGGACACAGGGCTCTGTTTCATCTCTGTTACTTCGCGCCCATTATCTTTGTTAAATTAGCACTTAAGTGACTGATTTTATTTGTTACCTAGAATAATTCGACCCTGCAACCCTAATCTGTCTAGTTGCTGTGCCATATCTTGAAATATTTTGGTTTTATTCTGTGACAAGTGTCAGTTGCTTTTATTTGGCTATTTAAATGTAGGCAATCAAGAAATAAGCTCCATTATTTAATGACTGATGAATGTCTATAGAGATCAAATTTTTTTTCATGCATATTTGTTTAGGTACAAAAGCAAACTATGTTGTCACAAAGTGCAAAAGATTCTCATCAACTGTGGGAGGAGGAATTGAAAACGCGATCTAAGCTTGGACTTCGACTTTCTCACTTGAATAGAGAAAAAGATGACCTGACAGGCCAGGTAAAGACAGGGTGAACAGATAGTTTGTGATATATTACTCTTCTCGCTTAAATCTGATTTGGAACAACGACCAATAGTGCAACTTCGGCAGCTTTCCTCAGGTGTGATTGTTCACAGATCGGCCTGAACAGTGGGTTGTTGAGTATGTTTTCTTGCAGAACAATAGCAAAATATTTCTAATCACCCAGATAATGGATCCAGAAAATTCCATAGAAATTACAATACAGAAACAGGCCACAAATCGATGTGCCTGTTCTTTCTATAACCATCAAGCAATCTGACATGACCTTTGCGTCTATCAATTTCTGTCATGTGGCCCTGACTTCATTTATTTATTCATTGATTCATATTATATTGATCAAGTTGCAAAAGGCTAAATCGCACGGAATCCAGGGTGAGTTAGCCAATTGGATATAAAATTGGCTTGCCGACCAAAGCCAAAGGATAGTTGTAGAGGGTTGTTTTCAAACTGGAGGCCTGTGACCAGCGGTGTGCCTCGGGGATCAGTGGTGGGTCCACTGTTATTTGTTATATATATTAATGATTTGAATGAGAATGTAGGAGGCATAGTTAGTAAGTTTGCAGATGGCACCAAGATTGGTGGCATGGCGAAGGTTATATAAGATTGCAACAATGAATGGCAGCTGGCGTTCAATTTGGATAAATGTGAGGTGATGCATTTTGGAAAATCAAAACAGGGCAGGACCTACTCGGGTAATGGTAGGGAGTTGGGGAGAGTTACAGAACTAAGAGATCTAGGGGTGCAGGTTCATAGCTTCTTGAAGGTGGTGTCGCAGGCGGACAGGGTGGTGAGGAAGACATTCAGCATGCTAGGTATTATTGGTCAGAATATTGAATACAGGAGTTGGGATGTCTTGAAGTTGTTTGACATTGGTAAGACCACACATGGAATACTGTGTTCAGTTCTGGTCACCCTATTATAGGAAGGATATTGTTAAACTAGAAAAATGTGCAGAAGAGTTTTACGAGGATGCTACCAGGACTTGATGGTCTTGAGTTATAAGGAGAGGCTGGAAATTATTTCCCTGGAGCGTAGGAGGCTTTGGGGTGATCTTATAGAGATCTATAAAATAATGAGGAGCATCGATAAGGTAGATAGTCAACATCTTTTCCCAAAGGTAGAGGAGTCTGGAACTAGAGGGCATAGGTTTAAGGTGAGAGGGGAGAGATACAAAAGAGACCAGAGGGGAAATGTTTTCACACCAAGGGTGGTGAGCATCTGGAACGAGCTGCCAGAGGCGGTGCTAGAGGCTGGAAGTGTTCTAGTATGAAGTGCCTTCTTTGGTTGAAAGATTTTCAGTACAAAATCTATATTTATGGTTATACTCTCAATTACATGTTTAATATTATAAAGCATTTTCATTTTTAGTACAGTTTTAGAATGGGGGTGGCACAGTGGTTAGCACTGTTGCTGCACAGCGCCAGGGTTCCAGGTTCGATTCTGACCTTGGGTGACTGTGTGAAGTTTGCACGTTCTCCCTGTGTCTGTGGGGGTTTCCTCCGGGTGCTCCGGTTTTCTCCCACAGTCCAAAGATATGCAGATTAGGTGAACTGGGCATGCTAAATTGCCCAAATGTTAGCTGGGGTTATGGGGCTAGGAGTGGAGGATTGGGCCTAGGCAGAGTGCTATATCGGAGCAAGGGCTTGTGTAGAGTCGATGGGCTGAATGGCCTCCTTCTGCACTGTAGGGAGTCTGAGGATTCTATGATTTCATGTGACATAAGAGAAAGTGGTGGAGTTGAAAAACTAATCGTTAATCAAAATACAGCTTGATTGTAAAACATAAAACAAAATTATTAAAGTACAGTCCAAAGAATTAAATAATGCAATATTTTAATTCCAGCAAATGTAATTGTATAAAATATATGTACAACATTCTCCACATTTAAATGTATGGAACGCTTGGAACTATTTGTAAAAATCACAATATAATAGTGAGATAAAAACATCAACTATTTCATTGCAGGATGAGTCGATAACCTTGAAATCTACTGTCTTAAAGATGCACCAATATATTGCCTGTATTTTGTCGCAAAAATAATGAAGTCATCAGTGCTATTAATGAGTAATATTAATAAATAGTAAGTCAGACAAGCAACTTGCACAACCTCAAATGTGCAATTAAACATGGAAAAAAAGAAGTTGCTGACCAAGCTTCCTTGCCTCACGAGAAACTGTGTGATGCTGATAACCTCCCAGAGACTCCGGATTGAAATGTACAGAACAATGTAAAGTCGGGTTACTTAGATGATAGATATCTATTAAATATGCGAGGAAAGGTTACAGCATGTTTATTCCAGCCCACGTTAATTTTAGTAGCATGATATCTTGATTACAGACAAACAAGCTCTATGAAGATTAATTTTAACAAATGTTGAGTCTCATTTCTACAGATTTTGGTTTTTGTAGATTTATTTTTGTTCTAATGTCACTTTGTCTCTCTGTCTCTGTTTTAATCCCATCTTTCTATTTCACTTGCCCCATTGGATATTCAATTAAGTATTCCTCCTTTTTTAGACTACACGGTGAATTTTTACTCTGAAGTTGGGGCTAGGAGGGTGTTGAATTGAAATTGGTAAATCTGGGAGAATGAGCTTAACCTCAGGCCCTGCTGGACTTAATGGCAGGATCTGATTTTTTGCTTTTGTTTCCTATCCGCAGTCAAATAAATTGAGAGCCTGGCTGTTGGCCTTCAGCATTAGGCTGAAGATGTGCAGAAGGGAGGGATTGGAAGCTGGTGGAGGTATTGGTGGAAAGAGGAAGCTGGGGGAAAAGTGAGATCCAAGTTGCCTCCCAGATTCAGCAGTCCAGACCTTCCCTTTGTTTTGTTCTAAATAAATTTAGAGTGCCCAATTTTTTCCAATTAAGGAGCAATTTAGTGTGGCCAATTCACCTATCCTGCACATCATTTTGGGTTGTGGGGATGAGATCCACGCAAACATGGGAAGAATGTGCAAACTCCACACAGACAGTGACCCGAACCCGGGTCCTCGGCGCTGTGAGGCAACAATGCTAACCATTTCACCATCGTGCTGCCCTTGATCTTCCTTTAGTTGCCAGGTTTCCCGAGGCCCACCATCTAAAATTAGATTTGAAATTGTGGATTAATATGAGCCAGGCAGCTTAATTAAATTAGTTAAATTGCAGCCCTCAGCTGCTGGAAGTGGCTTGATTACCTGATCCCACCCTACCTTCATAAAACTGGAAGTGAGTTGGTAATGAGTCTGATTCAGAATCACATAATCCATGGCTCAAACCTGCCCAGTTTTGGCGTTAAAATTCCCCCCGGCACGTCTCAGTTAGGATTCTGCCATCTGGTTATGACTATTCTCCTTGTTTGCCCTGTTCCTACAGGTCCCAGATATGCTGTAAAGGGCACTACACTCTTTCAGATTTCTGATCACCACAAATTCCAACAGAAAGGTCCATAGAAAATCTAGATAAATATCAGTGTAATTAAGTTCATTTGCCACTACTGCAAAATCTGTGCCACTCAAGGTTAAGTTTCCAAAATTACAAGCAGCTAGCCCCATTATGAATAGAATAGCAATAAACTGGAAATTTGTTATAGCTCATTACATATCCCATCATGACTGTGATATGGCACATCATATGAAAATTGTTCACTACATAATGGTATTAAGAGCTTACTTCATGTAATAAGAGTGCATATTAATAGAAAAATACGTTATTTTATTGAAAATGATATATTCAGTAGTTTTGAGATTATCCCGAATAATGTTACTCATTAATGCTTATGTTAACATCACTTGGCGAAATAGTTTTTGCACAAACCGATTGTGCAACAGTACTATGTGGCCAATTACAAAATTTAAACCTTCCAATAATTGTAAGTATACGTGCCAAAATATAAGGAGTGATTATTAGTGTAATTACTGATTCCTTCCACTTGTATCTATCTTTATTATTTAATTGTAACCTTGAGTAAAAAGAAATAACATTATTTTTAAAGGTTGAAATTGAAAAGAAAAAAGTAAAGAAGCTTGCAGAGTTTAAGCGATCAGTAGAAACCAGACTGGCTCAGGAAATGAAAAGGAACAATGAGCTTCAGAGAGAACTGAACCGGTATGATATTAACTTTGCCACATATCTATCTGGACTGTATTAAACAATGTTTTGAAATTCCAGCACCATACAACTTTTTCTGCGACTCTTTATCATCCTTCTTGTCACAGTTTTCTATTATAATTAACTATAATTAATCATTTTACCCATCTGTTTAGAGTCCCCTCAACTTGATCTCCAAACACTCAAAAGGCTCCCAAAATTCAGATCAGGGGCGTCATTCTCCGACCCCCCGCCAGGAGCATTCCGCACCTTTGGGCCGGCGCGATGCCCGTCTGATTGGCGCTGTTTTTGGCGCCAGTCGGCGGACATCGCACCGTTGGGGGAGAATTTTGCCCCACGTGTCTGATGCAGAGTCTTGGCACCTCTTCTGGCTCTTGTATAGAACTTTCTTGATCAGTATGTCTCTAGACTAACAAGAAAGGAAACATGATTGGACCTGGATCTGGGAAATGAAGTGGGGCAAATAGATGTATGACAGTAGGAGATCATCTAGCTACAGTGACCATAAACATAATTTAGTTTCTAGCAATTAAGAAAAGAGGAAAATTATAAAGATAAAAATGCTCAATTGAAGAAGAACTAACATCAATGATTTAAGAAAGAACCCATCACAGGAAATTGGAAAAGACAATTGCAGGATAAAGAGGTGACGAGCAATGAAGGACATTCAAGTAAGAGAAGTTCAGGTTCAAACTGCCCATCTTCCTTTTGGAGGAAACTGGTAGAACATCCAAAGCTAATGCACACTGGATATTAAAGTTGCAATAAAGCAGAAAAGGATGGTTCTGAAAAATGTCAGGAGCAAGATTCAAATAATAACCAACAAGCACAGTACAGGAGGGAATTGAGGAAGTCCATACAGGAGGCGAAGGAAGGTTGCAATGTTAGCAAGCAACATTAAGTTGAACCCTAAAATATTTTGTAAACAAATGAAGTGTAAACTTTTAGCTAGGGGCCTATTAAGGACCCAACAGAAAATCTTCATGTTGAAGTAGAGGATATAGCTAACCTGTTAAATGAGTCTTGAGTACACTGCTTTGGAGGGGGTGGCGCATCGCGAAAGTGAAATTCAAATGACCACTAGAGTGCTTGTGCACTGATCTGAGTGCTTGCATCCATGCTTGGATACTATCATAAATGCTAGATACGATCAACTCCAACAAGAGAAATTGGACCATCTGCCCTTCACATTCAATGGCATTACCATCGCTGAATCTGCCATAATTAGAATATGCTGGGGGGACACCATTAATCGGAAAGATATTGGGCTGGATTCTCCGATTCCGAGGTTATGTCCTCACGCCGCCGTGGGAACGGTGGTGTTTTACACCCGAACATTTGGCGCTGAATTGCCAATGATCCTCAGTTTGGCTGGGGGCTAGCATGCTGGCAGCGTAGAGTACCCAGCTCGAGCTGCCGATACGGCTCGGAGAATTGCCGGGACCGTGGCCAGCCACGTGCAGACCCGGCTTGCAAAATAGTGCCCCCCCCTTTGGCCGGCTTGCAAGCCCCGGGCCACCCCCCAACAATGCCCCCAGCCCCTGACAAAGTCCCCCCTGCCCGCGGATCAGCCCTCCCCCGACTGTGGCGGCACTGGACTGAGTCCGCAGCTGCCACACTGAGTTCCCAATGGATGACAGCACACGCGACCGACGCCATCGGGAACTCGGCTGATCGGGGGGGAGGGGCGCATCAGGAAACATCCTGAGGCCGTCGATATGGCGCAGAGTATGCCGCTTTGGTGGGGGTGGTGCATCGCGAAAGTGAAATTCAAAATGGCCACTAGAGTGCTTGTGCCCTGATCTGACTGGAGTCCTTGCATCCATGCTTGGATACTAGCATAATTAGGAATCATGTTAAGTTGGTTATGTGTGGGCAGTACGGTGGCACAGTGGTTAGCACAGCTCCCTCACGGCGTTGAGGTCCCAGGTACGGTCCCAGCTCTGGGTCACTGTCCGTGTGGAGTTTGCACATTCTCCTGTGTTTGCGTGGGTTTTGTCCCCACAACCCAAAGATGTGCAGGTTAGGTGAATTGGCCACGCTGAATTACCCCTTAATTGGAAACAAATTAATTGGGTACTCTAAAATTTTTTTTAACATTATGTGTTTTTAAAAGGATTTTGTCACCTACCAGGTCAATGGAGAAATTGACCTTTCTTAATTTGGAGCAGGATATTTTTAAGGGGCATTTTCATTCCAATTTGGGAAACATGTATTATTTAATTCGTAAATATTGCTAATTGTTGTAAAATAAACCGGCCTGTCTCAGTTATTGCAGGAAGCCCCTCTCTTGTCCAACCCTACTATGATAGAAATGGGAACGGTTCTCCTTCCCCCCCCTCCCTTCAACACCACCTTTCCTCTTGCCTCTCCCTCCTCCTTTTCATTGCTCCACTCTCCTTGTATCCAGTTTGCTTTATATACCGATATTTGGGAAAAATCTTTCGGAGCACTTTTTTTCCCTTCCTGATTTTAATTCACACTTTGAGCCTATAGTTTCTGCCTTAAAGAATGCCTATAATGTTTTTTAATTGCGTATACTCAAGATTAGAAACAATAATACTTGAATTATGTGGAATATGATCCCTAGTAAAAGGTATATTGAGCCAATCTAAAGTAATTAAAAGCCAGCAATTGTGGACAGATTTCAGCACAGGTGATCATGTTTGTTATACAGAATGAGGACACTGTTGAAGACTACCAAGAAGAAGCTGAAGGAATATGATAGTGGACAGTTTGTCACCCAAATTAGTGGTATTCAAGAACTGGATCATGGACACTCTGAAACTACAGTCACCATTAGCAAACTGAAGACAAAGGTGAGGCCATTTTATATCCTACATTTAATGGTGCAATACATTTTATACATAAGCATTATACTGGTGCCACAAGATGATACGCCATGGAGTAGTGTACAGATACACACCAACACCCTCTACTTTATGAATCCCCAGCCATGAGGTTAGGTTAAAAGTAAATTGGATAGATCACTCCAAATTGAATTCTTCACCTCTTCTAAATCAAAAGTGGGTTGGCGCAAAACCCCCGAGAGCAGGAAGCTTGCTTTCTCCACACAAAATTATGACAGTATAACAAACATGACAGGCAATGGACACCAATACTGTTTTCAATGCCGCCTTACTCGCGATCTAAAGGCTTTATTATTCTTGGGTAAATCAGAAAATCCTGTTCGATTGAACAGAACCGAAACAGGTTATTCTGTATTGCTGAAGGTGCCTTCTTTAAGATCAGACATTAAATCGAGGTCCCATCTGCCTTCTCGGGTGTAAAAGATCCCATGGTGCTTTTTCAAAGAAGATTGGAGAGGCGGAACCAGGGTATTGAATTTGATGATCAGCATCTCCAGTGTCCTCACTAATATTGATCCCTGAGTTAACATCGCAAAAACTGCTATTAATTTCCCATTCCATCTTTGTTTCAATATACCTGTACAACTTAATTGGTCCTGAGAATGGCTCCTATTTTAAAATATCTAGAAATATAGACACTATTCCCTAACATCACCTTTTATCCAGTCATTGATATACATAAAAACATACATAGAAAATAGAAGCGGGAGGAGGACATTTGACCTTCGAGCCTGCTTCACCATTCATTATCATGGCCGATCATCAAGTTCAACACCCTGATCCCGCCTTCCCCCCGCATATGCCTTTAATCCCGTTGGCCCCAAGAGCTCTATTCAATTCCTTCTTGAAATGAAATTTTTTTCACCTGAGCTACCTTTTGTGGTAGTGAATTTCGTAGCTTCGCCATTCTCTAGGTGAAGAAATTTCTCCTCGCCTCAGTCCTAAAAGGTTTACCACTTACCCTCAAACTATGACCCCTAGTTCTGGACTCCCCCACCATCAGGAACATTCTTTCTGAACCTACCCTGTCTAATCCTGTTAGAATTTTGTAAGTTTCTAAGGGATCCCTTCTCATTCTTCTAAACTCCAATGAATATAATCCTAACTGACTTAGTCTCTCCTCATATGACAGTCTTGGCATCCCAGGAATCAGCCTGGTAAACCTTTGCTGCACTCCCTCCATAGCAAGAACACCCTTCCTCAGATAAGGACACCAAAACTGCACACAATACTCCAGGCGTGGCCTCACCAATGCTCTATGCAATTGTAGTAAAACATCCCTATTCCTATACTCAAATCCTCTTGCTATAAAGACCAACATACCATTTGCCTTCTTTATTGCCTGCTGTACCTGCGCACTTACTTTCAGTGACTGATAGATGAGGACACCAAGGTCTTGCTGAGTATCCACCTCTCTCAATTTTCACCCATTCAAGTAATAATCAGCCTTCATATTTTTGCTACCAAAGTGGATAACCTCACATTATCCACATTATACTGCATCTGCCATGCATATGCCCACTAACAGCCTGTCAAAATCCTACTGAAGCATAGACATAAAATATACAGTGCAGAAGGAGGCCATTCGGCCCATCGAATCTGCCCCGGCCCTTGAAAAGAGCACCCCACTTAAGCCCACATCTCCGCCCCATACCCGCAACCCAGCAACCCCACCCAACCCCTTTGGACACTAAAGGAAATTAGTATGGCTAATCCATCTAACCTGCACGTCTTTGGACTGTGGGAGGAAAGCGGAGGTCCCGGAGGAAATCCACACAGACACGAGGAGAACGTGCAGACTCCACGCAGATAGTGACCCAAGCCGGAAATGAAACCTGGGACGCTGGAGCTATGAAGCGACAGTGCTAACCACTGTGCTACCGTGCCACCCGCCTCTGCATCATCCTCACAGTCCACCCTCCCTCCCAACTGTATCATCTTCAAATTTGGAGATACTATGTTTAGTTCCCTGTCCAAATAATTAATATATAATGTGAACAGTTGAGGTCCGAACACAGATCCCGTGGTACTCCACTAGTCATTGCCTGCCAATCGGAAAAAGACCCATTCATTCCAACTTTTAGCTTTCTCTCTACTAACCAGCTTTCCATCCATCCCAATTCGCAATCCCATGCGCTTTAACTTTAAATAATAATCTGCTATGTGAGACCTTGTCGAAAGCCTTCTGAAAGTCTAAATAAATCACATTCACCGGTTCTCCCTGGTCAACTCTCCTAGTTACATCTTCAAAGAATTTCAGTAGTTTTCTCAAGCATGATTCCCCTTTTGTAAATCCATGCTGACTTTTTCTGATTATACCACTGCTTTCCAAATGTATGAAATCCTTGATAATGGTCTCTAGGAACTTCCCTACTACTGACATTAGGCTCACTGGTCTATACTTAGTGAACAAAAGCAATCCCAGAATATGCTTCCAGTAACTACATCTAGATATATTAAATTGAATGTCATTTATCAGATTTTGGACCTACCAAAAATTAAGCAGGAATATTAAGATGTGATTTACATGTCATGAAAGACATTTTTGAACTATTTATAACCCAATTTCTCCATATCTTTCAGATTGATGACTTATCCCAGCAACTAGAAACAGAATCTGCAAAATGTAGGCGTTTGGAATCAACCAGTCAAGAACTTTCTGCACAGGTCACATCAATGAGAATTTTACAGAAGAACCAAGATCGGCTAGAGAATAGAAAACATCAGCTAGAGGAGGAAGTAGCCAGTCTGAAACATCAGCTTGAAACCAATGTGATGAACTACAGTCACATAGAACAATACAAAAGGGAGGTAGAGGAACATGCTCGTAAGGAAATCAAACAGAAACTAGAAGAAGTCAATTTATTCTTACAGGTGAGGCAATGCATTTAATTTCAAACCCGAGATGTAGGAATAAATGATGCCTGAATAATAAACAAGAAAGTGTTTATCGACTTGATAGAGACATTGCTAAATATTAAAATTTACTACAGCTGGAGAAAAGTAACATAAGGATCTAAATTTTTAAAACATTTTCTTTGTCTGTTTTATCTTGTCTTTTCTTTCCAACATTATTTCTGTACCTAAATTCAGATTGAAATCACTCTTGGTTCAGACTGCGCTGCTCATTTAATAATTCTTCAGTCTGGTTGTTTAAAATGTTTAGTTGCTTGCCTTGTTCACACGGCAATTATCCTGTAGAGTGAGCTACACTTCTTGGCCATCCCACTAACAGCAACCTTCCATTGCAAAAGCCCATAAAATATCTGGGCAAGTTAAAGTCGAACAAATATCAGGCACCATTCATTCACCATTCACAATAAAATCTGTCCCAATACCTTTTTAGCCTACTGAATTGAACAGTTTGTAGGTTCCTGTAAAACCAAGAAATCTTGATGTGCATAATTCTATTTCCATGGGCTTGAAAGTTAAATGTCTCCTGCCTGCAATGATTTAAACTAACATGGAAATATTTGAATGAGTTTTGCTTCTAATGTAAGAAACACATTCCGAGAAAGATTCTTCTAAATTGAAAGTGAACCCTTGGAAAGTGACAGGTCCCGGCGGGGTCGCTGGTCGTGCACTCCGATCCTGCGCAGATCAACTGCCGTATGTGTTCGTGGGCATCTTCAACCTCTCCCTACTCTGTCCCGAGGTTCCCACCTGCTTCAAAAAGGCCATCATCATACCGGCAACGTGCCTCAACGGCTACTGTCCAGTGGCCTTGACATCGATCATTATGAAGTGCTTCGAGAGGTTGGTCATGAGATACACTACATCAACTTCATACTCCCAGATTGCCTTGATCTACTGCAATTTGCATACCTCCACAGCAGACACCATCTCCCTGGCCCTACACTCATCCCGGGAGCATTTCGACAACAGGGATTCCTACGTCAGACTCCTATTCATTGACTACGGCTCTGCTTTCAACACCACAATTCCAGCCAAGCTCTTATCAAAGCTCCAAAATTTAGGCCTTGGCTCCTCCGCAACTGGATCCTGGACTTCCTGACCCATAGACCACAAACAGTAAGGATAAACAAACACCCACCTTCACGATAATTCTCAGTACCGGGGCCTTGCAAGGCTGGGTACTTAGCCCCCTACTATACACACACACAACCGTGTGTCAAATATTTGGCTCCAACTCCTTCTACACGTTTGCTGATGACATGACCGTAGTAGGTCGGATCTCGAGCAATGATGAGTCAGAATACAGGAGGGAAATAGTGAACCTAATGGAGTGGTGTAACGACAACAATCTCTCCCTCAATGTCAGCAAAACTAAATGCTGGTCATTGACTTCAGGAAGCAAAGTATCGTACATACCCCTGTCAGCATCAACGGGGCCGAGGTGGAGATGGTTGAAAGCTTCAAACTCCTAGGTGTGCACATCACCAACAATCTGTCCTGGTCCACCCACGTCGACGCTACGACCAAGAAAGCACATCAGCGCCTAATCTACCTCTAGAAACTAAGGGAATTCGGCATGTCCACATTGACTCTTACCAATTTTTACAGGTGCACCATAGAAAGTACCTTCGACAGTCTCCTATCTGGCTGCATCACAGCCTGGCATGACAACTGCTCAGCCCAAGACTGGAAGAAACTACAAAGAGTCGTGAACACAGCCCAGTCCATCACACAAACCTGCCTCATAGAACATAGAAAAATACAGCACAGAACAGGCCCTTCGGTCCACGATGTTGGCCGAACCTTTGTCCTAGATTAATCACAGTGCAGAAGGAGGCCATTTGGCCCATTGAGTCTGCACCGGCTCTTGGAAAGAGCACCCTACCCAAGATCAACACCTCCACCCAACACTAAGGGCAATTTTGGACACTTAAGGGCAATTTATCATGGCCAATCCACCTAACCTGCACATCTTTGGACTGTGGGAGGAAACCGGAGCACCCGGGGGAAACCCACGCACACACGGGGAGGATGTGCAGACTCCGCACAGGCAGTGACCCAAGCCGGAATCGAACCTGGGACCCTGGAGCTGTGAAGCAATTGTGCTATCCACAATGCTACCGTGCTGCCCTTAAGAACAAATTAATCTACACTATATCATTCTACCGTAATCCATGTACCTATCCAATAACTGCTTGAAGGTCCCTAATGTTTCCGACTCAATTACTTCCACAGGCAGTGCATTCCATGCCCCCACTACTCTCTGGGTAAAGAACCTACCTCTGACACCCCCCCTACATTTTCCACCATTCACCTTAAATTTATGTCCCCTTTTAATGGTTTGTTCCACCCGGGGAAAAAGTCTCTGACTGTCTACTCTATCTATTCCCCTGATCATCTTATAAACCTCTATCAAGTCGCCCCTCATCTTTCTTCGTTCTAATGAGAAAAGGCCTAGCACCCTCAACCTTTCCTCGTAAGACCTACTCTCCATTCCAGGCAACATCCTGGTAAATCTCCTTTGCACCTTTTCTAAAGCTTCCACATCCTTCCTAAAATGAGGCGACCAGAACTGTACACAGTACTCCAAATGTGGCCTTACCAAAGTTTTGTACAGCTGCATCATCACCTCACGGCTCTTAAATTCAATCCCTCTGTTAATGAACGCTAGCACACCATAGGCCTTCTTCACAGCTCTATCCACTTGAGTGGCAACTTTCAAATATGTATGAACATAGGCCCCAAGATCTCTCTGCTCCTCCACGTTGCCAAGAACTCTACCGTTAACCCTGTATTCCGCATTCATATTTGTCCTTCCAAAATGGACAGCCTCACACTTTTCAGGGTTAAACTCCATCTGCCACTTCTCAGCCCATCTCTGCATCCTATCTATGTCTCTTTGCAGCCGACAACAGCCCTCCTCACTATCCACAACTTCACCAATCTTCGTATCGTCTGCAAATTTACTGACCCACACTTCAACTCCCTCATCCAAGTCATTAATGAAAATCACAAACAGCAGAGGACCCAGAACTGATCCCTGCGGTACGCCACTGGTAACTGGGCTCCAGGCTGAATATTTGCCATCCACCACCACTCTCTGACTTCTATCGGTTAGCCAGTTCGTTATCCAACTGGCCAAATTTCCCACTATCCCATGCCTCTCATCCATTGACTTTGTCTACACCTCCTGCTGCCTTGGGGAAAGCGGGCAGAATAATCAAAGACTCCTCCCACCTGGGTTATTCTCTTTTTCCAACTTCTTCCATTGGGCAGGAGATACAAAAGTCTGAGAAGACGTACTAACAAGATTCACAAACAGCTTCTTCCCTGCTGTTACCAGACTCCTGAATGACTCTTATGGACTGACCTGATCTCTTCACACACCTTCTCTACTGAGTAGTACTGCCCACCGTATGCTCACCCATTGCCTGTGCCTATGTATTTACATTGTGTATTTAGGTATGTCCGATGCTTTTTTTTCATGTGTGGAACGATCTGTCTGGACTGTACCCAGAACAATTCTTTTCACTTTATCTCGGTACACGTGACAATAAAACAAATCCAAATCCAATTCTTGTGGCTTGATTTAATGCTAGTAATATTTCTTTTTATTTATTAGTTTTAAATATAGTCCAGCAATAGTTTTTTCTGCCTGCTGGAGAGAATAGGAATATGTAGGCAACCCATGTAAAAGGACAACTGTTAATCTTAAAACCCCTTATACCATTCACAGCATACCTTGGACTGTTCCATTTCACTGGAACTGGCACAAATGCACTTATGGAAACTACTGTTTAACATGAACACAAAAAAATACTAAGACGAAAGAGAAAATTGTATATATAGCACCATATCTCGAGGCACTATTTTGCAACTGAAAAACAGCCTCAAAGATAGCAGCAAATCTGTAAAATGAATGCTTAATTTGTGTAATCTGGTCTCCGAATGTGACTGCTAATTTAAGGTCTCGGTGCAGTGTGATGTAAATGATAGTCATTTTCAAAAAACAATGTGTGATTTCAAATTATTTTATCCCAATGCTGTATTAAATTGTTTCACTCTGCACGTTTAGACACAACAGGCCTCCCAAGAAGCCTTGGAACAATTGAGAGCCACAAATGAAAGTACAGTTAAAAGCCAATTGGAGCAGAGAATAAAAGATCAGGAATCAGAGCTGAGTAATCTTAGAGCTTCACAACAAGACAGCATGAATCTGAAAGAATCTGCACACTTGGAACTTGAAAGATACAAGGAATTGTTTTCTGAGGAATTAAAACTACGCAAATCCCTTGCAGCCAAACTTGATAGGTGAGACATTTATAAACATTATCCTCAAACACCCCAATGGTTCCATATAATTTGATATTGCTATAAAGAGCTGGTTGGGAAGGCTGTTGCGATGCCAGGTAATGGAACTGACCTGGTCACTTGTCGGGATTCACAAGTATGAGGAGTAGTAGCTTTGGTGACGAGCCGCTGACACGAAAGTTACCGTCCCTAATATGAACTAGAAATTTCAATTTCAGGAGTATGGCAGATAATCAAAACAGGAACTGAAAATAGTGTTCTTGGTTCAGTATTTGAACATCAAAGATGATGATTATTTAAATTTTAGTTGATCAGTTTGCGTACATAAATGTTTTATCTCATAGTATAATATGCTACTTTTTAAATGCACAAGGCAAGATCATCAGTGGTTCCAGTAGACAGACTTACTCACATGTCATGTTTTATGCTGGCTGTTTTCATACCTTTGCATGCATCTCTTGGAAAATAATGTGAAGTTGTGGGAGGGTTCGCTGACCAACAGTCTGACATGAAATACTCTTTCCATGGCCATAACTGTCTCTGTGTTGGCCGTTAGGTTGGGTATTTATATATGACAGTGGTGTTTATGGGAACCCGCACCCCATACTATGAAGTTTGGAGGGGGAGGGAGGGCATCTAAACAAGTTACACACAAGCGCCTTCCTAGATCTCAACCCAGAATTCAGAGTCTCCATTTGCCAGAATTGTTGTGAGCAGATTTGAATCCTGCTGCTTCTTATTTGGGCAGGAATGCAACCACTAAACTGCAGACCTGCTCAGTTATGCCTCTTACAGTTTAGGAGATTCACAACCTGGAAGTGGGACGATCTTAAATGGCCAAATGTCAACAACAAAATAACAGTGGCCACGATTTTCTGGATCTGGTCGCCCCGGGCGCAAATCCCGTAATGGCCGCAAAATCTCACGAGAGGCCAAAAGTCAGCGAGAACGCCGAACACGATCTTTCTGGGCCCTCCCTGTTGAAGTAATCTGGTTCATGCCTGGAAAGGGCAAGAACCTGATTTGAATCCCTTTGAATTAGTGAGTTTAAAGTCGGATATCCTGGCCTCAATGTATCTTCCCGTTCACCAGCATGATTACTATTACTGTATAAAAACATGGACTGCAGAGGGAGGAGGCCAGTACCGCTCTCCACACTCTGTGCCATGGTGCGCAAGGGGAAAGTACTGCTGGACAGCTGTGGATGGGAGTGGAGGGGGTTGTTCAAGGGTTTCTGGGGTTTGAGGGGGTTGTGCTGGAGGTGAGGCAGGCAGATCGGAGGTCTCCTCCGGGCAGGGGGTCGCGGATGGTCTTAAAAGTGTTGCTAAAAGGGCAGCACGGTAGCCTTGTGGATAGCACAATTGCTTCACAGCTCCAGGGTCCCAGGTTCGATTCCAGCTTGGGTCACTGTCTGTGCGGAGTCTGCACATCCTCCCCGTGTGTGCGTGGGTTTCCTCCGGGTGCTCCGGTTTCCTCCCACAGTCCAAAGATGTGCAGGTTAGGTGGATTGGCCATGATAAATTGCCCTTAGTGTCCAAAATTGCCCTTAGTGTTGGGTGGGGTTACTGGGTTATGGGGATAGGGTGGCGGTGTTGACCTTGGGTAGGGTGCTCTTTCCAAGAGCCGGTGCAGACTTGATGGGCCGAATGGCCTCCTTCTGCACTGTAAATTCTATGATTAAGCCTGCTGTATGCCTGTTTTAAAACCCCTTTGCAGCCCTGAGCAATTCTGCAGCCTTCTGCTTTAAAATCAGTTCACAGCCTAGGGGGAGTGAAGGGCTCTTTGTTTACAGAGCACTTCAAAGGCCAGAGTCAGTGAAAAGGCTCTGCTGACTCACAGGTGCTAGTTGAAAGGTCATTTTCCCCCGAGCTGTTGACTGCCCTCCGAGATTACAGAGCAACACTTTTTGTCTGAAAACCTTTTTACTGCCTGTGTACCAAAGAAGTGAGAATGAACTCACAGATAGCAGTTGCCAATGGCCTGGGGATCTGGGCTGACTGGGAAGCTGGGCTCATGAAGTGGGGGGGAAGGGAATGATGAGACTGAAGGTTGCCAGCCTGATGTGACCCTGAGAGAAAAGACAGGACCGTGATTATCAGGTTACAGGGGTTAGGGTTGAGGGGGCATTGGTGTGCCACTGCACATCTGAGATCATACAGTGGCTGCCCAGGCATGTTAAGTGGCAGGAGTGTTAAGTGGCTTGGCAGTAATTAGAAAATGGGACAATGAAGCCCGAGTATGAACAGTGCCTATTAGTGTAGCGTTTACCTGCCTCCGAGAGTAGTTGGGCCCTCTAATATTCCTGAAAGTCTTGCCCATCCAACTAATTGGCCATCACCATTTAGTCCTCAGCAATGTTATCGGCCCACATTCTCACCGTTTAGGTTGGATGTAGGGCGTCAGGAGGGATAGTGTGGAGCCTCGCAGCTGCAACCACCTGACTGTTCTGGAGGATCCAACAGCCCTCAAGTTTCACATGGGTGTTCATTTGCCCCAAGCACATGATGCACCCCACTTCTGTTGATATTAAGGGAGGGAACATAAGAACTAGGAGCAGGGGTAGGCCATCTGGCCCCTCGAGCCTGCTCTGCCATTCAATGAGATCATGGCTGATCTTTTGTGGACTCAGCTCCACTTTCCGGCCCGAACATCATAACCCTTAATCCCTTTATTCTTCAAAAAACGTATCTATCTTTATCTTAAAAACATTTAATGAAGGAGCCTCTACTGCTTCACTGGGCAAGAAACCGATGCGAGCCCATAGGCGACTCTGAAGGGGCGAGGGCAGTGACCATGGCTGGGCAATTGATGAAGTGTGATGGACAGTAGAGAATTGAGGTTGTGCGGGCCACCAGAGACGGTACGGGATAGTCGGCTTCACAGACCAGGAACAGGGAAGTTTAATTGGATAGATTCCCTAACTGGCTGTCCCATCCCTTCCAGATTACTGAATTGATTCAGGATGGAGCCAGTTGAGTTGTTTATTATTCTCATCATTGCACTGGAGGCAGACAGGTGCCACCGACTGATGCCCTACCCAGGAAGTAACCTGAGCCAGGAGAACAGGGAGCAAGAGGCTCATCTTGCCGATGGTGGGCTCAACAGCATTGGAGATAGAGACCCTTGGTTTATAGGACACAAATATCCTTCTTGGAGCTGTCGGGCAACATGTGCCACAGGAGATTCTGTCTCAACAAGGAGACAGTGCAGCACCTCTTCCACTTCCGAGCACACCTCTAGCCACGAGGAGGAGAGGGAGACATCCACTCTCTGTGGCCGTGTAGGTCAGGGCAGCCTTAATCTTTTTTGCCAGGGTTCAACCGGTGACCTACGTGGTATGTCGCAATCATCAGCCCACAAATGCATCCAAGAGGTCATAGATTGTGTTTTTAACCCCGTCCACTGAGTGCATCAAATCTGACGTCGACCAGGCCCATCAAGATGAAGGGCGGTGGGACTTTCTTCCATCGCTGGACTGTGCAGGTCCAGAGGGGCCATTGATGGGACAAATGTGGCCCTGAGAGCACCGTCACATCAAAGAGTGCCCTTTATCAATTGCAAGGGGTTCCACTTCCTGAATGTGAAACTTGTCTGGGACCACAGCATGACCATTATGCACGTCTATGCATGCTTCCTTGGGAATGTGCATGACAGCTTCATACTGGGGCACTCGCACGTCCCCAGAGTCTTCAAGGTTGGATGGCTCGTGAGGGACAAGGGATACCTATTGAGGCCTTGACTGATGACGCCAGTGTGGAGGCCTCAGACCGTTACATAGTCCCTGTATAGCGAGCATACACTGTCACCCGTTGAATTATAGAGCAGTGCATTAGGGTCCTGAAGATGCACTTCCGCTGCCTCGGCTAGTCCCGGGTGCTCTTCAATATAGTCCCTAAGCATCTCCCACATTGTTGTGGTATGCTGTGTTCTCCACAACTTGGGTCAGCAGTGGAACGACATGCCGGAGGACGAGAGGAGGAACATGCAGCTTCCTTTGATGAGGATGGCGACCAGGATGGAGTGGAGGGAAAGCCCAAGGTGGACCCGGAAGAGGGAGGTCAGGCAGCGGGCAGGCTGCGCCAGGGCAGAAGGACCAGGGATGCTCTCATCGCCTCCAGGTTCATCCATTAGGAGGCTTGATGTCTGGCACCTCCACAACAGCCCCCTCCCCCCTCCCCTTCCCAGAGGGTTTATTGACACTGGAACGGGGTGATAGACCTGGGTTGTCCATGTGCTGGAGTCGCTTGTCAAGGGAGGAGAATGATGATGACTCTCAGTGAATAAAGTTGTGAAGCTTCTCAGATTCTCCTTATGTTTGACTCCTGTCTGCTTGCTAACTGTGCACTGACTCCCGGGCTCATGTCTGAGTGAGTCGGGAGCTCATGCCTTTCAGCTCCAAAGGAGGAGAAGGGGCAATGTGAAGGGTTCACTGAGTGGTGGCGCTGTCATTCCAGGATGTCTGTTGGTGGGCCTCATTGGGTGTCACTGCTGACATTGCTTGGAAGGCTTGTAGAAGGAGCTGAGTTTAGATGGGCGATGACATTTCACTGTGGGAGAGGGGTCAAAGGCAGGCGGTAAGGCTTTGAAGAGGAAAATTGTTTAATTTGGTAAGTAGTGACAGATTAAGCCCTAACTACCGGTGCCTAGCTTCACCCGTGCCCACTCTGTGCACCTAGAACTCCTTAATCTTATCACAGAGGTGGCGCCCGCCTGTTGCCTTCCATGCCCTTCCATGCCCTTAACAAGATGTCATAGAAAACACGAGTTTAGGACATGTTATGGGTTCTTGATATTATTGAACTCTGGTTTCAAGTGGAGGTACATGTATTATCAGCGCTGTCTCTTAACTGGGATTCCTCAATTTATTGCTACATAAACAATTTGTTATTTTTGTGCAAACAGGTGAGAAATGGGCATTGTAATTTTGATCCTTTATTTTTGTTTCTCATTTGCATAAGAGAAATCAAGATTCTGTAACGCCTATCTTTTGACTGGCTGATTATTTCATAGTAAATGTCTTGTGGTTTGATAATAGTCAGTGAACAATACTGATCTATAATACAGTATTGCATATTTACCAGTTAACAACCCAAAAATACTGCAGTCTATTTTAGTAACACTGTGCTTTTTGACAAAGGTTTTTGTCCTAAGCATATAGTGAATTGAATTAAGCTACGTGTGGGCTAAAACAGTTTGAAATCCAGCCAAACAGTGACAAAATATCATGAGTATGACTGGTGGAATGTGTGCCATGTAACAATGACCCCCCATCTCACAACCTCAGGACTGTAAAGCAAAATGCATTCCTTATGAAACAGAAATATGCTGTAAATCAGGCAGCATCTGTGGAATAAGAAATAATGTTCCCTACACATCTGGTTCCATACTGAGTACAAAAGTAGTCCTATAATGCCACTCCTTTCTAAAAACATATCTATGCAAGCTTGTTCCTCAGGACTGCTATCCTCGGGAAGAAAATTCTGTCTTGTCCAGGAATCTATTATGAAGTATCAGGCCTCATCTGCCAGACTAACAACTTTTTAAAAATTTAAACATTTTCAAAAATGTCAAATTTTAAATATTCTTCAGCGCCTCTCTTCCACTCTCAATCCCATATTTCTTTCCCTCTCTTTTTTTTTGTCCCTGCTTTGATATTAAATTCACTCACTCCAATTTATCCTTCTCAATCCTTCCTGTTTATTCCTCAAATTGTTTAATCTCCGTGGTTAAGATGATACATTTGTCATCGAAAAGTCCCGGATGCCCTGCTTTTTAGACTTAGTTAAAGTTTAAAACATTTGAATTGGACATCGAACAGGGCGCACCTGTTGAATTGGACATCGAACACCCACCCCTGCAAAAAAGGTTTGAGTTGCTGTGGCAACATGCACTCTCTCAGACTTTCGTATTCCTAGAGCAATGGATAGTTATGGTGGAGGCTCCAATTTCTTTTCCACGACATGGATGTGTGAATACATGGATGACCAGGAATTTCTCCCGCTCTTGCCACCAGCCATTGATGCACGTTAGCAGCATTTACAAGTTGATACTCGGCCCTTTGGGCTACGTTATGAACACGCCTTCCTTGTCCGTTAGATCCTGAAGGGACTTGAAACCAGAATTTCTGGCTCAGAAAGAAGTCTTACAACACCAAGTTAAAGTTCAACAGGTTTGTTTCGAATCATTAGCTTTCGGAGCACAGCTCCTTCCTCGGGTGAATGGCTCAGAGGCAGGGACTCAACACACTATCTCCTTTGAGATGCACTTGTTGTACCTTCTAAACCACAGTATGTCTTTAATCCATTTACAATGGACAAATGACCACAAGTTGCTTAGTACAAGAATACTTTATTTCACACCTATTAATCAATCACACATACATACAAGTTGAACTCTAAGCTAACACACTAGAAGGAGTGTGTTTAGACCTTAACTTAACTTCCATGTGACTGGAAAGTACAGAGCCGATATGGCTTTATCTGGAATCCTGTTATCTGGCACTGCTGGATGTAGTGACGGTCACCTGTGTCCTCTGCTCTGGTACCTCTGTGGATGGTCGTCTTCTTGACTGGTGAAGGGATCACTGTTGTCGTCAGTCAAGTGTTGCAGTCGATAGAGCGAGTGGTGGGCTGCGCAGCACCTTTAATCCCTTGAAAGTTTTGCGTGCTTTTGGGCGGTCCCAGGTAGATGTCCAATCGATTGATCAGGGCTTGATCACCCTGATTGATCCCAACCAACTGAGGGTTGCCACCTTGATGACGGGTCAGGTCCCGGTCGGTCATGGCCGTTAGTGTCCGAGGCACGTAGGCCTTCCCAAATAAGGAAAACCGATGCCACCAAGTCTGCCACTTATTGTCAGTTTCTACTTGGAGTCCATTGTCCCGGGATGGCCTTTTAACGGCCTTTTCCCTGTTGTTAGTTTCTGCAAAGTCTGGGCTGCGGCTTTTGTGTATTTGCAAGCTGCAGCCTGTCTGTTTCTGTCTTTGACCAATTTTCCCATTGATCTTTGCGGGCGGCCATTTTAGTCTCCAGCAAAACCTGGTCCAGTCTTCTTTCTAGTGTCACTGACAATTCCGCCTCAACCTAAATGATTAGAGTGCACTTCTAATGATCCCTTCCAGCACCGTGCCGATTGAAACTAAACTGTGGGCCTATAGTTCTCCAGTCTTGATGTATCGTTTCTTTAAAAATAATGGAGCTATATACTTCCCATTCAAGGGAATAAGCTCTGATTTTAACAAGGTGTTATAAAGGAAAGGGACTGGTAAAGGTCCCTTCTCAAGAATGTGCAGGGATCTATAACGTTATCTAGTTTATTTGGAATTGTCATCAGCATTTTAATCACTTCTTCCCCTATTTTCCTTTTATAGATCAAATGAGAGGTTAGCAGAAACCAACACTAAGCTGCTTAATGAACGCCAGCGTAGTAAATCCTTGATTGCTAGCAGCATTATGAATGGAAGCTTGACCACGACTCCTGCTTTGGATATGGCTCAGCTGCAAAGCACAATGGGTCATGTCGGTAACCTGGGAACTTTCAACAGAAATCTAGGAAGTAGTTTCTTAAATCCAGTGGAAGATGGATTATCCTCGACCAACAAAGTAGAGGCATATCTGGCTAAGGTCAGTTACCACAATATACTTTGTGCTCTCAAATTGTTTCCTTCCTGAATGTTGTCCAGATGAAGACAGATATTTCTTATTAATGGAACAAAAATTACAATTGTAAGTTTCTGAGAGACAAAGTCTTTGTATTATCTGGCCAATGTTTTTCTATGATCTTCACAACTCTTTATTTTGGAAGTTCAATATTAAGATTTCTGCAAGTTTTAGTGAAAACAATTGCAACAAACCACACAGTTGCATGACATAAAAATATTTTTCACAGCAATATATCGTCAAAAAGGATCTGCTAATATAAATGCTATGCAAGCAATACTGAATTTTTCCGAAAATTCTTCTGTGATATATACACATTTCAACTCATAACTTAAGCTAGATTCTTGTCAGCAGACTGTTGTGTGTAAATGTGCATCCGTTTTTAAAAAAAAGGTTTATCTATCTGTACGTATAAGATGCAGTTAGTGTGATTTTCATAATTTATATCCCTGAAGTAATTTGTACTTTAACATTCGGACATCAATTAAGAGGTTAGATTTAATTTCTTTATATTTATAAGTCTTGTCTTTTTGTCTTGCGGAAAGTTCTTTTCAGGAGAAAAATGTTTTACAGAAACAGAAGGGCCCCTTTCTCACCAAATAAATATGAAATATTATAAATGTTCTTTCCTGAAAAAGTTCTGCAGTGCTAAATAAAATAGGTTTATCAAATTAAACTCAGCATCTAAAAAGCAGAAACACCTGTCCATCTCGCAGAAGGAAATTGTTTTCCAAAGTTTTATAAATTTATACTATTTGAATTCCAGCTTAATGTTCAATTTGATTCTACATGAATATTACTGAATTGCTTTAGAACCCTTCTTTCACCTAGCACGAGTTTTAAAAATACAAAACAGTGAATTTAACCCTGAATTGAGGTCTGTACACTCACAGGTCTCGTTTCTCGCTCCTCCAGCTCCTCACTCAAAACTCTGTTTCTCACCTATCTTCTATGCACCCAGATGCATAACAAGGTCTGTAGTCATGTGTTTATTTGTTGACTAATAATCATTGTGGCTGTGTTCTAAATTAGGGATACCTTTGTTTTATCTGTCCAAACTGCTGCATTTGGTTTGTGAAGTACGTTTATGTCTTACATCAATTGTATAAAAGCACCCAATATTTTGTTAATTTTTTTAATTAAGTTTCTCAAATCCAAATTTAGAGCTTTGTTTTCCAGTATTCTGGGTCATTTGTATCATTGTTGAGTAACCTAGACTGGTATGAATAGTAATGATTCTTTCTGACATTGCATGGAGTTGCAAGAGACATTTGCATGTACCATGGACTACGTTTGGCTGTCAACACTATAATCAAGTGTTTTCCACTGTGTATTACCTTTAAAACCACACTTTACATCTGTAGCACTTAAGTAGCAATACCAACATTATAATTTGTGACTTAAGATATGTTGAAGATATGAGAGTATGCAAAGTATACAAATGATTTAGAATTGCATCCCCTTCACTATTCGCCTTAATCTTGCAAAGTTTCATTTTTGCAGGTAACAGAAAGAACAGAATTTTTATTATTGACGTTAGTCCTTTGTTTAAAATTTAAATCAACCATTTCAAAATTAAAGTCCTTTAATGCAACTTTTGTCATTAGGTAAAAGGAAAATGCCAAAATCAGAAAGATGGCAATACTTTCCTTGGAGCAAACAGATTTAAATGTTTAATAAATTTGATTTCCCTTTGCTTTTTGCTGATTTTAAGGATTATCCTGCTCCCGGTCTCAGTTGAGCATTGAACAGAATCTTCTAAATTATCAGTAATTACTCCAGTTCTGTAAGCTATCAGAAGTGACCAACATGCTTTTACAAAAAAAATGGGTATTATTGTTGTATCCTATCTGGGGCTGACTTTCATCTTCAGGCTTAAGCCTTTTCTAAGCATTTAGAACTGGCGGAAATCACTTCTGCACGGTTAAGCGCAAATACCACACAATTATCAAGTGTGACCAAATCTGAATAGTTATTTACTGAGAAAATGTGGTGGTCTCGGGAAGACACTGGTGAAGAAAAAAGAAAATGCCGTGTTTGTAAAATGTGATGCTTTAGTTTTCTTCAAGGCTGAGGGGCAGGGCATTAAGAAGAACACTTGCCTTGTAATATTGTGTATTTCAGGCTATCCCAAAGCACTTCACAGCTTTTTAAGAGGATACAGATAAATACATGAGCGATAAAGAAATCAAAGGATAAGTTGAGATGAAATATTGTGGGAGAGAGCTCGTGTAGAATACCTTTTGGGCCGAACGGCCTGATCAACTTTCTGAATGAGACATGAGCTGATCAGAGGTGAGAGGACTACTACTGAAATAAGGTTGACAGTAGCAGAATGAATAGGTTTAGGCCTGAAAATGAAAGTCAGCCCCAGGTGGGATGCATCTATTCTTGTAAAGTATGCTGGTCATTTATGATCGATTACAGAACTCTAATCGAGATGAGGATAATCCTTAAAATTAGGGGCTGGTTTAGCACAGTGGGCCTAAACAGTTGGCTTGTAATGCAGAACAAGGCCAGCAGCGTGGGTTCACTTCCCGTACCGGCCTCCCCAAACAGGTGCCAGAATGTGGCGACTAGGGGCTTTTCAGAGTAACTTCATTGAAGCCTACTTGTGACAATAAGCAATGATTATTATTATTACAAAATTAGCAGAAAGCAAAGAAGAGAAATACAATTTATCAAAAATGTAAACCACTTTACTCCAGGAAAAGTATTGCTATCTTACTGTATTTTGGGGGGGAAGGATACAGCTACCTGTAAAGAATTCAGGGGAAAGAAGCTGATAATAGTATTTCCATAATTTGGACGTGCCCAGTTCTGATTTCTGGCCAGAAAACCAAAGCATGCGATGTGTTGCAGTCAAAAGTGTTAACAAAGAAGAAACTTAGTGGTCGGAGTCTATAGCCAAATGATAGAGTAACCCAGGATCTGACATACTGATGGCAGCTGATATTCCGGTAGTGTTGGGTAAGGTGCGTGAAAGAAGTGTCAACCAGATTAAACTACAGAACTAATGCATAGGTGAACATCCAGGCATATTGGCAAGTAGAGCGGTGTGTTGGGTCATAAAGAACCACTTCTGTCCTTGCATGTTCCCACAATCTGCTACATATTAGTTACAGATGATATCACAGCAGCAAGCACATCCAGCAAGCTTCTCGGTTAGCCCGCCGTTATTGGCAAGTAAATGTGCCAGGGCCTACAGAAATGGTTGCTCACATCTCATCTGGCAGTGTCAAGTCAGGTATCATTTGGTTCTCACTGACCCTGGCAATGCAACTACAACAACATATCAGTATACTGCCTTTAACTTAATGAAACATCCCACGTCTCCTTGTAGGAGCATTATAAAACAGAAGTATGACACCAAGCCACATAATGTGATATTAGGTGAAATGGCCAAATGTTTAGTCGAGGAGATAGGTTTGAAGGAGTACCTTACAGGTGGAAAGCAGCAGAGTTTTAGATGACATCAAGTTTATGTAGGGAAGAATGTGGGAGACCAGCCAGGAATGCATTCGAATAGTCAAGTCTAGAGGGAACAAAAGCCTGAATGAGGGTTTCAGCAACAGATGGGCTGAATCGGGGTGAGGCGATCTTAAATGATGGCACAAATGAGGTTGGAAGCTTGATTCTGCAACAAATGTGAGGCAAGGTCCAAGTGCCAGCAGGAAGTAAAGAAAAATAAAATTGGCCCAAATGCTAAAAACACTTGTATGAACCATAGTAAGACTTTGAAAATGTCCTTCAATCTGAAATATCTACCTCCACGGCACCCAACCCTTCTCACCTGGAATAATAGATATTTTGTGCCCACCAAAGAGAGCAGCGGCTTTCCATGCCTATGTCAGGATATGTCCATAAAGCTTTCTGCTACTCATATGGAAACCTCCGTGCAGTTTGTTTCCCCATCAAATCACAACAAAAGAACAAAGAAAAGTACAGCACAGGAACAGGCCCTTCGGCCTTCCAAGCCCTTGCCAACCATGCTGCACGACTAAACTACAATCTTCTACACTTCCTGGGTCCGTATCCCTCTATTCTCATCCTATTCATGTATTTGTCAAGATGCCCCTTAAATGTCACTATCATCCCTGCTTGCACCACCTCCTCCGGTAGCGAGTTCCAGGCACCCACTACCCTCTGTGTAAAAAAAACTTGCCTCGTACATCTACTCTAAACCTTGCCCCTCGCACCTTAAACCTATGCCCCCGAGTAATTGACCCCTCTACCCTGGGGAAAAGCCTCTGACTATCCACTCTGTCTATGCCCCTCATAATTTTGTAGACCTCAATCAGGTCGCCCCTCAACCTCCGTCGTTCCAGTGACAACAAACCGAGTTTATTCAACCGCTCCTCATAGCTAATGCCCTCCATACCAGGCAACATTCTGGTAAATCTCTTCTGCACCCTCTCTAAAGCCTCCACATCCTTCTGGTAGTGTGGCGACCAGAATTGAACACTATACTCCAAGTGTGGCCTAACTAAGGTTCTATACAGCTGCAACATGACTTGCCAATTCTTATACTCAATGCCCCGGCCAATGAAGGCAAGCATGCCGTATGCCTTCTTGACTACCTTCTCCACCTGCGTTGCCCCTTTCAATGACCTGTGGACCTGTACTCCTAGATCTCTCTGACTTTCAATACTCTTGAGGGTTCTACCATTCACTGTATATTCCCTACCTGCATTAGACCTTCCAAAATGCATTACCTCACATTTGTCCGGATTAAGCTCCATCTGCCACCTCTCCGCCCAAGTCTCCAAACAATCTAAATCCTGCTGTATCCACTGAGTCCTCATCGCTATCCGCAATTCCACCAACCTTTGTGCCTTACTAATCAGACCAGTTACATTTTCCTCCAAATCATTTATCTATACTACAAACAGCAATGGTCCCAGCACTTATCCCTGCGGAACACCACTAATCACAGCCCTCCAATTAGAAAAGCATCCTTCCATTGCTACTCTGTCTTCTATGACCTAGCCAGTTCTGTATCCACCTTGCCAGCTCACCCCTGATCCCGTGTGACTTCACCTTTTGTACTAGTCTACCATGAGGGACCTTGTCAAAGGCCTTACTGAAGTCCATATAGACAACATCCACTGCCCTACCTGCATCAATCATCTTTGTGACCTCCTCGAAAAACTCTATAAAGTTAGTGAGACATGACCTCCCCTTCACAAAACCATGCTTCCTCTCACTAAAACGTCCATTTGCTTCCAAATGGGAGTCGATCCTGTCTCGAAGAATTCTCTCCAGTAATTTCCCTACCACTGACGTAAGGCTCACCGGCCTGTAGTTCCCTGGATTATCCTTGCTACCCTTCTTAAACAGAGGAACAACATTGGCTATTCTCCGGTCCTCCGGGGCATCACCTGAAGACAGTGAGGATCCAAAGATTTCTGTCAAGGCCTCAGCAATTTCCTCTCTAGCCTCCTTCAGTATTCTGGGGTAGATCCCATCAGGCCCTGGGGACTTATCTACCTTAATATTTTTCAAGACGCCCAACACCTCGTCTTTTTGGTTCTCAATGTGACGCAGGCTATCTACACACCCTTCTCCAGACTCAACGTCTACCAATTCCTTCTCTTTGGTGAATACTGATGCAAAGTATTCATTTAGTACCTCGCCCATTTCCTCTAGCTCCACACATGACTTTTCGTGACCCCTTCTAGCCTTCCTGACTCCTTGCTTAAGTTCCTTCCTACTTTCCTTATATTCCACACAGGCTTCGTCAGTTCCCAGCCTTTTAGCCCTGACAAATGCCTCCTTTTTCTTTTTGACGAGGCCTTCAATATCTCTCGTTATCCAAGGTTCCCGAAAATTGCCATATTTATCCTTCTTCCTCACAGGAACATGCCGGTCCTGAATTCCTTTCAACTGACACTTGAAAGATGTTGATTTACCCTCAAACATCCGCCCCCAATCTAGGTTCTTAAGTTCCCGCCTAATATTGTTATAATTAGCCTTCCCCCAATTTAGCACATTCACCCTAGGACCACTCTTATCCTTGTCCACCAGTACCGCCTCTTCCCTAGTTGGACTGTCTACATATTGTTTTAAGAAGCCCTCCTGGATGCTCCTTACAAACTCTGCCCCATCTAAACCCCTGGCACTAAGTGAGTCCCAGTCAATATTGGGGAAGTTGAAGTCTCCCATCACCACAACCCTGTTGTTTTAACTCTTTTCCAAAATCTGTCTACCTATCTGCTCCTCTATCTCCCGCTGGCTGTTGGGCGGCCTGTAGTAAACCCCCAACATTGTGACTGCACCCTTCTTATTCCTGATCTCTACCCATATAGCCTCACTGCCCTCTGAGGTGTCCTCCCGTAGTACAGCTGTGATGTCCTCCCTAACCAATAGCGCAACTCCGCCACCCCTTTTACATCCCCCTCTAACCCGCCTGAAACATCTAAATCCTGGAACGTTTAGCTGCCAATCCTGCCCTTCCCTCAACCAGGTCTCTGTAATGGCAACAACATCATAGTTCCAAGTACTAATCCAAGCTCGAAGTTCATCTGCCTTACCCGTAATACTTCTTGCATTAAAACATATGCACTTCTTCAGGCCACCAGACCCGCTGTGTTCGGCAACTTCACCCTGTCTGCTCTGCCTCAGAGCCATACTGTCCCTATTCCCTAGTTCTCCCTCAATGCTCTCACCTTCTGATATATTGCTCCCGTGCCCACCCCCCTGCCATACTAGGTTAAACCCTCCCGTGTGACACTGGCAAACCTCGCGGCCAGGATATTTATGCCTCTCCAGTTTAGATGCAACCCATCCTTATATAGGTCACACCTGCCCTGGAAGAGCTCCCAGTGGTCCAGATAATGGAAACCCTCCCTCCTACACCAGCTGTTTAGCCACGTGTTTAGCTGCTCTATCTTCCTATTTCTAGCCTCACTGGCACATGGCACAGGGAGTAATCCCGAGATTACAGCCCTAGAGGGGGTTGTCTTTTAACTTTCTGCTTAGCTCCCTGAACTCCTGCTGCAGGACCTCATGCCCCTTCCTGCCTATGTTGTTAGTACCAATATGTACAACGACCTCTGCCTGTTTGCCCTCCCCCTTCAGGATGCCCTCTACCCGTTCTGAGACATCCTGGACCCTGGCACCAGGGAGGCAACATACCATCCTGGAGTCTCTTTCACGTCCACAGAAGCGCCTATCTGTGCCCCTGACTATAGAGTCCCCTATCACTATTGCTCTTCTGCGCTTTGACCCTCCTTTCTGAACATCAGATCCAGCCGTGGTGCCACTGCTCTGGCTGCTGCTGTTTTCCCCTGATAGGCTATCCCCCCCGACAGTATCCAAAGGGGTATACCTGTTCGAGAGTGGGACAACCACAGGGTATTCCTGCACTGACTGCCTGCCCTTTCTGGTGGTCACCCGTTTCTCTGCCTGCACCTTGGATGTGACCACATTTATATAACTGCGATCTATGACGCTTTCTGCCACCTGCATGCTCCTAAGTGCATCCAATTGCTGCTCCAACTGTGAGGAGCTCCAGTTGGGTGCACTTTCTGCAGATGAAGCCATCCGGGACGCTGGGAGCCTCCCGGACCTGCCACAACTCACAGTCAGAGCACTGCACCCCTCTAACTGACATTGCGTCAATTAATTAGTAAATTCAAGTTAAAAGTTTTTTAAAAATTTAATTTTTTTTTAAAGTTACTGTTAACTATCTGTTTCCTAATACTAGATTTCTACTATAAATGTGAAAGCTAAATACAGTACTCTCCGATCTCTGGCTTAGATACCCCTCTAAATTATAATTAATTAATTATGTTTAATTAGTTTACCAATGCTTAATTTCTTTAATTTAGTGTAGATTCCCAACCAGCCACTCAGGTCACAGTTTTTCTGTGATGTCACTTCAGTTCTCTCTTCCCCCCCCCCCCCCCCCCCCCTCACACACACAATTTGAAAAGTAAAAATGAGTAAAAATCACTTACTTACTTTCTGAGGGTCTCAGATGCTCAGATCCAGTTAATCCCATCATTTTCCAAATGGACAAATCTTAGAATTCTAATGGATTTCTTTGTATTTATTACTATTTGTGGGACCTGCTGAGGCATTTAAACATGGGCAGAAAATGGAAGGAGAAGCCAGCTCAGCAAGGCCACTGGAAAGTATCAGCATAGTATGAGTACTGTTAATTTTTATAAATAGTTTAACTGGAACTTTAGGAAAGAAAAATGATTTATGCTATAGGCTTTATTTCATTCTGCGATTAAGGCATCCTCTATATACCCATGATAGTGGACCAGCACCCATTATAAGTGATCTGTCTAACTAGAATATGTGCAATTCTAACTGATCTATCACATACTATTAAATACATAATTGGTTCTTAACTAATTTAGTTCTTAAATTGCACTTCCTCAATGGTTTGTTTCATCAAATTGCATTAATCTGTTTAAAATGTTATTGTTTCAGATGCAGGAAGCATTGCAAAAGAATATTTCCAAAGAACTTGTTCAAGGTAAATGATAACCATTTCATGTTAAGTACTGAAATAATTATAAAAAGTTTACTGATAATTCAAAGTTGCTTTTTTTTAAAAATTGAATTACCCAGTAATTCAAAATCACATTAAAATACCAGAGATTTTTGTTCATACAATTTGATATCAAATTATCCAACAATTACCACTTTGAATTGTTACCATAACTCTTAGGTGCAGTAAAGGAGAATTGTTTTTTGTTGCATGTTTTTATACAACATTGCCAAGTGACATTTTATATATCATTAGTGCTGATCTAGAATCATGAATACAGGTTGCTATAAATATTGAATTGTGCGTGCCTCACTATCGCCATTTTTTCATTTAATAGACAGTTACCCTGTTTTTTTTCTCCTTTATTGATTCTCGGGGTGTGGGTATCACTGGCAAGGCCAACATTAGTTGCCCATTCCTAACAGCCCTTGAACTGAGTGGCTTGCTAGGCAATTTCAGAGGACAGTTCAGGGTCAACCACATTGATGTGGGTCTGAAGTCAGATGTAGGCCAGACCAGGTAAAGATGGCTGAAGACACCTGATACGTCTCAGCTGTAATACTGAAGACTTGTGCTCCAGAACTAGCTGTGCTGTTCCATTATGGTTAGAACACTGGCATCTACATGACAATGTGAAAAAATCTCCATTTGGAAGTCATATTTAGCAAAAGGAAGACAGTTGTGATTGTTGGATGTCAATCATCTCAGCTGCAGTTTCTCAGAGTAGTGACCCTCGGCTCATTCATAATGAGCTGCTTCAACAATACCTTTCGTCCACCATAAGGTCAGAAGGTAGGATTTTTGCTGATGATTGCAGTGTTCAGTATTGTTCGACACTGAAGCAGTCCATGCCCACATGCAGCAAGACCTGGACATCATTCAGGCTTGGGCTAATAAATAGCAAGTAACATTCACACTATGAGTGCCAGGCAATGACCATCTATAACGAGAGAAAATCAAACCGTCTTCCCATTGTTAACACCCTGGAAGTAACTGGAAACGTGACTGGACCAGCGGGTCATAGGCTCTGAATTCTGAAGTGACCAGCTCATCTCCTGACTCCCCGCTAGATTGGTGCCCCATCCACCATCTTAAATATTCCTCTTCCGACCACCAGAGCTCAGTGGCTGCAGTGTGCACCGTCCACAAGATGGAGTGCAGCAACGTGCCATGGCTCTTCCGACAGTCCCAAATCACTGACCTCGACCACTGATAAAGACAAGGGCAGCTGATGCGTGTGACACCGCTACCTACAAATTTTCTTCCCAAGTCACACCATCCTGACTAGTAATTATATTAGGTTCCTTCACTGTCACTGGGTCAACATACTGGAACTCCCTCCTAAAACCACATGAACAGCAATGCTACAAGAAGTTGGCTGACCACCATTTTCCCAACAGCAATTAGGATGGTTAACAAATGCTGAACTTGCCAAAACCGCTCCCATCCTATGAATGTTTTTTTTAAATAATTTCTGCCACCCCTGTGACAAACTTGACACATGGATATTGTCAGTGAAAACTAAGTCAGAATATGCAGTTAGATAAATAGGGAAAATAATATGACAACAAAGATGTACAGGTTAGGTGGATTGGCCATGCTAAATTGCCCCTTAGTATCCAAAAAGGTTAGGTGGGGTTACTGGATTACAGGGATAGGGTGGAGGTGTGGCTTAAGTAATCTTTCCAAGGGCCAGTGCAGACTCGATAGACCAAATGGCCTCCTTCTGCACTGTAAATTCTATGAGGAGGAGTTAATATAGTGTTCCCTAACAGCACAAAACAAGGCATCCAGCATTGTTTGAAAAGGGATTGAGTTGGTGACCATAGGCATCAAAAATATAGATTTTGAAGAGGTTTCTAAAGAGGTGAAAGGAGTGCGGGGGGGGGGGGGGGGGGGGTGGTATGGTTGGAAGAGAATTCCAGAGTAGTGGGACCAAGGAGGGGCTATGAGGGGCAGCAGGATGAATGGAAAAGAGGCCAGACAGAAAATACATCCTGGAATGTAGGGCTGAGGGGCGTTGGAGAGGTAAGTTTGTCAGGTTTCAGTAATCAAAAGCACGATTGGATTAAATGCATTGACATAAATTTGCTATGAGAATATGGATGACCAAGGATAGTCTACAGGAAGAATTGCAATGTGAAAATAAGTCCAGATTCATTTGCTAACTAATTTCTACATCTGCGTTCTAGCCACTGCTGACTTGGATAGAGGATCTACACGTGTCTCGCCTCTGGGGTCTGCTGCTGGCTCCCTAAAGAGCATAAACCAAGATCAGGACCCTGTCACTAAAGCCACAGAACAATACCTGGAGGTTCTAAAGAAAAATTACATGCTTTGAATATTTAAAAAAAAAAAAAAAAATTCTATGAACTTTATGCACAAAAGCAGGTCAAAATAACAGTGCAAAGCTGTCCAATGTGAGAATTTTACAAGTACAAAATGCTGTTTTAAATGTAACATTCCATGATTTGATTAACTGATCACAAAAACATGGAAGGTTATTTTGCAGCATAGATTTCTGCAATTATATTTGCTCAGGAGGAACTTTTTATATCTATTTAAAATTATTGTACAGAACTGTTAATTTTATTTGTTACAAATCACATTTGACCAGACCAATTTTAATAGTCTCATTGAGGGATCACAGTTTTCCTGTGTCAGTGTATTACAACTATTGAACAAGGTCCAATTAATTGAACATTCCATAGTCTGAATTAGTGTATGAAATTGCACAACTACAAGCATTTTATCGAAGAGCATTTTTGCCACACGTTGTAAAGTTGGCTGTTTGTGAATATTAGCTTGGTTAAAATGTCCTATGTGGTAATGTCCATTCCATTGTGATACAGTACTGTACACTAGTTTTTGTAAAATAGTGCCAAGACTTTATCGACGTGAGTTTTAGTACATACATTAAAGGTATTGCATTGCACAACTATTTCAACATTAAACATTAATGTTTACTTCTGGGACGCAATGTTGTTTATTTCATGAATACTTATTACTGAACACTAAAAGAGTTGGTAAACGCTTTTATTTATTCTCCTCAAACTCGGAATGCGAAAGAAACCGCCAACCAGGTGAGTGAAGCAATAGCAACTTGACTCTTGGGTTTTATGTGTGTATTTTCCTCAGATCTTCATAAAGAACCCCTCTTTGCAACTCAAGAGACTGTGTTCACCTCTTGCACCTTATAAAAGCAGGAATGTGACCTGGTACAATTTCCATTACTCTGGACTCCAGTGCGGTTGAGCAATTTTATTGGGAAGGATAACCTACAGAATTAAGCAATTGGATTTTGCTCAGTTGGGATTAATTGCTATTGACTAACTCCTGAGCGTCTTGGCCCAGGGGGATGAAGCAATCAATCATCGGACGTAGAAACGTTACACTAGTTCCATAAAATTGGCAAACGGTACTTCAAAATTCAGGTGCTTTTTTTAAGCATAGTCTTTTTAAAAAAGGACAACATTATTTGGATACCTGCTAGAATTTCTGCCACTGGTGCTCTTAAAAACTCGCAAGGGTATATAGCAGAGTGGTTATATTACTGGATGTGGCCGAATGATCTGGAGACAGGAGTTCGAGTTCCACCACAGAAGCTGAGATGTTCAGACTCGTTAATTAATTAAATAAAAAGCTAGTATCAGTAATGGTGACTATGAAACTGTTAGATTGTCATTAAAAAAATACCCAGCTGATTTTAAATCTCGTGCTGTTACCCAGTGGCTCCAGATCCAATACAATTGAATTTTAACTGTCAGGACCCATGGCCCTTGTTGTATCCAGAGCATTCAGGCCTTTCTTATATCTTAAAGAGTGAATAGAATTGGCTGAAGACTGACTTCAGTGGACACCTCAAGGGGAAACTCCAAAATGATTTGTCGACTTGAAACTTCTGGCTTCAGTCTGACTTGCACTTGCATGCTGGGCTCTGCTATCACCGAGGATGGGTGTGTTCAGGGAGCAACCCCCCCCCCCCCCCCTTCAATTACCCGCCACCAAACACAACTGAATGTGGCACAACTGCTGAGCTTTTATCTGCATTAAAATTGATATGAAAATCTGTAGAAATAAAACTGGACAGAAGAAATCAAATTGACCTCGGCACCAGACTCAAACACAACAGGGGCACAACCAGCCTCTGAAAAGGTCTCCTCTTCAACATCTGGGGTCTTGACCTAAAAGCTATTCCACAGTTAATGTTGCAAACCTGTATCCTGTCCCATTGAAGGTGATGGAACAGTGATATACAGGAGAGGGTAGCCCTGGGAATCCTCAACATTGGCTCCAGGCCCCGTTGCATCAGGTCAACCATAGGCTGAAAACCTCCTGCTGATTGCCATCAACTGCCCTCCCTCAACTGATGAATCCGTATTCCTCCATGTTGAACACCATTTGGAAGAAGCACCGACAGGAACAAGGGCACACAATGGTGGGGGAACATCAATCTCCATTAGCAGGAGTGGCTCAGTAGCACCCCACTGCTGACTTGAGTTGTTAGTCCTATAGAATGTAACTACCTGGCTCTGCTTGCAGATGTTGTGAAAACCACTCTACCTTAACCCCATCTCCATGATCTTGTTGCATACAGTATTAGCAGAGGTGATCACCAGCGTGGCTGCATAGCAACCTGAAAGTCTCCACACCAGCTGTACAGCCAGTCCCATTATGGCACAGTTAAATAAATCACCCACACTCAAAAAAACGTCAGAACAGTTAACCACTGCAATCCTGCGGAGACAAAGTCACACTGAGGAACTACCAATGTGCAAAATGGAACCGTTTCAGAACAGATGGCAACTGAAAACTGTACCTGAGGCATTGTGGGCCTTCAGCAAAATCATGTTCAACCACACATTGTAACCTCATGGCCTGGCATATTACCTACTCCTACCATTACGGGTAGCACAAGTGGATAGCACTGTGGCTTCACAGCCCCAGGGTCGATTCCCTGCTGGGTCACTGTGAGGAGTCCACGTTCTCCCCATGTCTGCGTGGGTTTCCTCCGGGTGTTCCGGTTTCCTCCCACAGTCCAAAGACGTGCAGGTTAGGTGGATTGGCCATGATAAATTGCCCTTCGTGATCAAAAAGGTTAGGAGGGGTTATTGGGTTAGGGGGATAGGGTGGAAGTGAGGGATTAAGTTGGTTGGTCCAGATTCGATAGGCCGAATGGCCTCCTGCACTGTATGTTCTATGTATGTTATTATCAAGCCAGTGGACCAGCCCTGGCTCTGAGTGGAGAAGAGCATGCCAGGAGCAGCACCATGCATACCGACAAATGAGATACCAACTTGGTGAAACTGCAACTGAAACAACAACATGCATGTTAAATAGCAGACGTAGCACCCTATAAATTGAGCTAAGCGATCCCACAATCAACGGATCAGATCAAAGCTCTGCAGTCCAGCTGCATGCAGACATGAATGGTGGTAGACAGAAACTACTAATGGGTGGAGAAGGCGACATGAACTTCCCCAACCTCCATGATAATGGAGTCCAGCACCTGTGTGCAAAGGACAAGGCGGGCATTTTTCAGCCATCCTCAGTCAGAAATCATCTCCTCTGAAGGTCCTACCCTCACAGAAGCCATTTCTCAACCTATTCAATTCAGTCAACATAACATCAAAAGGTTGAGCACACTGAATAAAGTAAAAGCAACACAACACAACATACCTGCTGCAGTACTGAAGACTTCTGCTCCAGAATTAGCCAAGCTTTTCCAGCACAGCTACAAAACAGGCACCAAGATAAAGGGAAATGTTGATCCAGGTATGTCCTGTCCTGAAAAAGCAGGATAAATCCAATCCAGCAAATTAATGCCCGTCAATCTACACTCAGTCTGTAGCAAAGTGATGTTGACAGTGCTGTCAAGCAGCACTTAGCAAAACCTGCTGGTGTCATACCCAAGACAAAGAAAAATGTTGTGGTCAGTGGAGACCGATTATCTCGGTCCGAGGATGGTGCTGTAAGAGTTCCTTGGAGCATTTTCCTAGGTTTTATTTACAAGCTTCCCTCCATCGTAAGGTCAGAAATAAGGGTGTTTACTGATGGTCATAGCGTTCACTTCGATATGTCCATGAGTACAGCTCCGACAGTCAAAAGGGCAACATGGTAGCATAGTGGTTAGCACTATGGCTTCACACTGCCAGGGTCCCAGGTTCGATTCCCGGCTCACAGTCTGCAGTCTGCATGGGTTTCCTCCGGGTGTTCCGGTTTCTTCCCACAAGTCCCGAAAGACGTGCTATTCGGTAATGTGGACACTGAATTCTCCCTCTGGTGCAGGAATGTGGCGATTAGCTTTTCACAGTAACTTCAATGCAGTGTTAATGTAAGCCTACTTGTGACAATAAAGATTATTATTCTAAAAAAGCTTGGGGCCATCCAGGATGAAGCTGTCTGCTTGATCGGCACCGTAAACATTCATTTTCCCTCCCATTTGGGCACTGAATCTTGAGTGCACTATCTGTAAGATGCACTGCAGCAATTCACCAAGGCTTTATTAATAACTTCCAAATGCACAACCTCTACAACTCTGACCTCCCAAGTTCCCTGCCAATTCCACACCATCCTGACTTTGAAATATATCACCATTCCATCATCATTGCTGGGTCGACATCCTGGAACTCCCATCACTAACACTTTTGAGAGTACCTTCACCACACAAACTACAGAGGTTCAAGAAGACAGCTCATTACCTCAAGGGAAATCAGGTGGGCAATAAATACTGGCCCCGCTAGCAACCCCACCCCCATACAGTCTGAATTAATTGAAAAGAAATTAGTGCTTCCATGAAGCAGATGGCCAACGGGCCCACCAATTTGAAACAGCTGGTTTTCCTGCAATCATAAATTTAGTCCTTGGAAGGGGGTGAATTCAAAAGGTTCTGCAACCAGACATTGAGCACTTGGATCCAGAGTTTGCATATTCCAAAGTTTTCTCCTATCCCCTCGTCGACCAGTTATGCCAATCCTGGCATGTTATTTCCATAGCCTGGGAATTGTGACTGGGCGAGTTGTGAAAGTGTCCAGCAGAGGAAGTCCTGTTCCACTATTGTTATAAAGGTAGAACAACATTGTGGATTTTGTGTTCTGCTAATGAAAAATATATTAAAGCTAGTATTGTTTCATCGTGTTCAATTCAGATTTGCAAAGCAGACAGTCTGGACCCCCAGGATAACCAAACTAATAATTTAACTACCTAATCAGAACTATGGCTCCAAACATCTTGGCAATCCTTATTTTTGTGTTGTGAACATCAAGTTCTCTCGGGATTATACAGCTGTAGCTCACTTAAGAGTATTAGTTCTTCATTTTCTCAACAGTTAAAAGTTGACTTTTCCAGAGGCTGTGTTTCTTTTAAAGATTACAAAAAGGCATTTTATTTTGAGTTCTGCAGACTTCATTCCACACTTTCAGATCCCCCTCAGCATTACTGCAATAAATTACTTTTACCTTGGGCGAACTTACCACTATTCCCCACCTCCTTTGCCACTTCATCCTGCGTTTCAACTTGCCTTCTTATGCCGAGGTAAGTTATTTAATGGATTAATCTCAAGCCAGCCGCCTATGTTCCTCTTTTGCTGAGCACAGATTGTGTGCCATTTGCAATTTTCTTCCAAGGTAAAATGTGTAATTTCTTCTCATTTTGTTTACATCGCAATCTAATGTAATGGAGTTGAGTATTTTTTGCTTGCTGTTAAGTCCTTCGCAATTTAAGCTGATTGCTGCAATACAGAAATACTAGTGAAGCCTTCAGTGTAGTTTTGAGATTTTGCAGAGATCGCAAGTTCCAGGAAGACGGTTGTGTGGTGCAATGTGAAGAGTCCCTACTGCTCCGCCAGAGGCCCCGGGTTCAAATTCTGCTTGCTGACTTGGATGCCCAAGGAAGGTGCGTTTGTAATGCAGTTTGTCAAACAGTTTGTGTATCAACTTGTAAATCCTTCCAACATAAGGCAAGCTGTTAAGGAGACTCCTAGTCAGCCAACTGCAGGAGGCAATGGTAAACCACTGCAGTACTTTGTCAGGCATAAAAATGTACCCGAGGCATCGAACCTGAAGAGAGAGATATGATCCAGGACACCAAATCCTGAGGCAGCTCTTCCTTCCCTTTGTCCATAATGCAAATACTTTATGGGATGAAACATTCAATAACTGTGAATGGGGAGATGAGTGCCTCTCGTTAATGATTCATTTTCATCACCTGAAGATGGAGACTGGTTATATGTAAAATATTAAATAAATTTCATAAATCACCCCCTCCTCGGCATTCATTAGACAATCCACTAACCCTCAGAAACAAGAATCAGTGCGGTTTTCTTATGCTTTACCTGCTGTTACTTACCCTTAGATTACAGCTCAAAGAATCTGTGATAAAGTAAATTATAAGTAGTCTGGGAAAGGATCAAGTAAGAAAGGTTTAATAGTCTTGACGCTCCAATTCGGCAAGCATCCACAGTATTTTGGAAGAGAGTTCCAAACTTCCACTGCCTCTTCTGAAAAAACCCTTATCCACCGAGGAGTTCAACATGTTGACTGCCACAATGAATTATAGTTCGGAATCCAGTTCAAAATGCAGATCTGAGCCCCTGGAAAAAAATGTCACGTCTTCCAAAAACAAATTCAAAAGCATATATATTACCACTGTAAAATGAGTTCCCATACCATGAGACTCATGTTTTCTGGTAATAACTTGGCATGCTTTAGTACTGATTATATTTTAAAATATTTTCAGAGCTTTTGAGAAATCATCCAAAAAAATACAATCACAGCTTTCCAAAAACAACACAATTCACTCTGATATAGACTGATGACACTGGTATTAAAATGGGGCTATTTTGGAAACAATGCAATTGACATTGGCCAGGGAGGCCAAAGTAGAAGCAAAGGCTGGAAACCATGCATACAATTCTTCTGAAGACCTAGGCCTTTAATTTCAGATATTTTGGGGAGGATCTAAATAAGCAGCGAATGACATTTTTGGAGGAGTAGGATTATTTTTAAAAGATAAGCATTAAAGGAAGTACAGGATATTGAGGCATAGTTAATTAAATGTTGTCTCGCTTTGTTACAGAAACACGCAAGGCATTAAGCTGCCAGCCAGCACAAGCAACTAAATTTTACTGATCAGTTTGTAAATATGGAAACTGGACTTTGGTTGTGAGTACATTACTTTGCAAAAAAAATAAGTGATTAAATCATTACCAATTTAACTAAAATTGCTCAAATAAATTTCTGGAGCTGAGCAAAAGAAAAAGCATGCTTACGTACAATTAATCAATACTGCGTTTAATTTAAAATTGTATTTTAAGTTTATTTTCCATTCATCAGCAAGAACTGAATACAATCAAGTTTTAAGAAATATTTATGTACATATTCAAAACTACAAAGACATAAAAATATTCAAATAGGAAATATTATTTCATCCTTCAGACGTCAAACTGCCTACATGCACTCTTGCGAAAGCATGTTTTCCACTCTCCTCAACGCCTGCCACATGTACAAAGTTCTTGTGTCTTTTTAGTGTACCACAGAATTTAAAGGCTCAGCTCTGATGTTTCCCAAATCCAACGCAGAATCTGTTTCTTCATCTATTTCACCAATCACTGCCCTGTGATACAAGAGGTCAATCGTGATTATGCATTCAATCTTGGGAACGTTCCATTTCAGCTCATCCGGCAAAATGATTGTACAAGCATCACACAAATAACTCCCAGTATAATTTAGAGATAATTCTCATTATTTACTGGAAACAAAGCAGTGAAAAACGCCAACGTTAATCTTGTGTCACAAGTAGGCTTAACGCTGCAATGAAGTTACTGTGAAAATCCCCTAGTCGCCACACTATGGCACCTGTTCGGGTACACCGAGGGAGAATTCAGTATGTCCGATTCACCTAACAAGTACGTCTTTCGGGACTTGTGGGAGGAAATCGGAGTGCCCGGAGGAAACCCACGCAGACCCGGGGAGAACGTCGACTCCTCACAGTGACCCGAAACTGCGTCCCTGGTGCTGTGAGGCAACAGTTCATCACTGTGCTACCATGCCGCCCATATTTGGTTTGATTTGATTTATTATTGTCACATGTATTAGTATACAGTGAAAAGTATTGTTTCTTGCATGCTACATAAACAATGCATACCGTACATAGGGAAGGAGAGACTGCAGAATATAATGTTACAGTTATAGCAAGGTGGTCAATGCATGGTCAATGCATTTTAGTTGTCAATTTTATACTTAAAAAGACCCTGGTAACAATTGCTCAATGCAACGTCTACTTTTGTTCCCAGAGGTTTTTATACTTTATGAGTAGCACCAGTTCAGAAGCTGGAAAATACTGAGGTTTCAGTAATTTTGTTGTTTATACTTAATTACTACATTTTCCCCATCACTAAATTAAATTGATCTGTTTTCCATCTTATTAAAATTGTAGAAAGCATTTTTTTAAAAATCTTTCACAGTACGTGGGCTTCACTGGCTAAGCCAGCAATTTTATTGCCCACCCCTAATTGCTTTTGCGAAGGTGACGAGTTGCCTTCTTGAACCGTTGCAGTCCATGAGGCATAGATACACCCACAGCGATGTTAGGGAAGGGGTTCCAGCCTTTTGACCCAGCGACAGTGAAGGAACGGCGATATGATATTGGTTCAAGTCAGTGTGTAGCTTGGAGGGGAACTTGCAGGTGGCAGTTTGCTTCTGTATCTGTTGCCTTGACCTTCTTGGTAATAAGAGGTCATCGGTTTGGAAGGTGTTGTTGAAGGAGCCTTCGTGAGTTGTTGCAATGCATCTTTGTAAAGATGGTACACAAACTGCTGTCATTGTAGGTCGGTGATGGAGGGAGGGGATATTGAAGATGAAAATGAAATGAAAATGAAATGGATGGGGTGCCAATCAAGTAGGCTGCTTTTCAAATAATATATAAAGCTTAATTAGTTTAAAATGTTATCAATGATTCAAAGAGAGCAGTTGGAGTGGTACCATTTGGTAGAAGAATCAATGTAATCCGCAAACACTTACACGTTGTCTCCTCGCACTATGTATAAGCCAAGTACAACTTGTTCCACGCCTTGTTGTGAACTAAATACTCGCTCATGACTCTCATCCAGGATTAGGTTAATTGTCTGGTCAAATCCTTTCAGGGTTCCCTGTGACAAGAAGCAACTGAAAGTTATTCAGAATTCCATACATTTGTGTGTAAAGACAAAGCTCCTGTTAGTTAAATAACAGTAACCTGTAATTTTGCCAACATTCTCATAAGACTTTACAAAATGCATCACTTGACAGCAACAAAACCGAGTCCACAACCCAAATTAAATACATGTCACGTAGACACCTGCAAAGAGCCGAATGAAAAATAGCTAGGGAGGAACGAAACGTTTTCCTGGCATAATTAAGACTTTGACACATGGGCTTGAAGATCAAAGTGTGCCCATTTTGCAGCATATGGGTCAGGAATTGATCCTGAACGTATTGACCTGAAGCATCGGGCCTCAATCATTGAGCCGATGAGCTGCAGAAACTTAATGCAGTTCACAACTGGCGTTTGGGTTGGGGATAGCAATCGGAGTGGATGGTGAGGGGATATGAGAGACAGGCAGGGAAGAATGAGAAGCCAAGACTGGGAGCCAGAAGTTGGTCTCAAAGGATTGTCAACCATCCAAATTGTATCAACAGCCATAAATGTTTTCACCGGGTTACAGGTTAACATGGAGGTCTTCTGCAGACCTCCAGTGGGTAGCATCCCTGCCTCTGAGCCAGAAGCTCCAGGTTCAAGTCCCACCCAGGACTTGATGGCCAAATGGGTTGCTAATCCTTCCAAACATGCCAATGGCTGCCCATAAGAGCGGGAGAGACTCCTTATCAGCCATGCTCGATGTGGAGTGGTGCCCCTCAAGTAAGCCTCTGGCAACGTGTTCCGGGAACCACTACCTTTGGAAACAGAGAAAAGTTTGCCTTAGTGCACAACCAGGTACGGAAAGAGAATTGGAACTGGATAGGTTAATACATTAATGAATGAAATTTCAACTGAACTAACCACCCAATATAAAAGCAAATTTAACTCAATGCCAAATTAATTTACCTCTGCAATTTCCAAAATACTTTGGAACTACACTATTAAAGGTAGACCAGGATGATAATAAAGATCTTGATCCAAAAAACTGTGTGGGCAACAAATTAAAGCAATGGCTATTTATTTAATGTCCTGGAATATATTAAGCTGGGAAAATAAAATACTTCCTTATCTAACACCCAGAATGTGGCTCACATTAATGCATTAGTGCTTCGCTATCTGACAATATTCATTTATCTTCTTAAATCATAACATTTTACATGACAGGAGGCTATTTGGCCTGACACTCTACCAGCTGAAACTGTTATTTGTTTAGTAACTTTCACACCACACAAATGCCAGGCAAAGACCATATCCAATAAGTGAATCAAACCATCTCCCCTTTGACATCCAATGGCATTATCATTACTGAATTACTATCAACATGCTGGGGGTTCCCATTGATCAGAAACTGAACCGGATCAGCCACATAAATATTACAAGACGGGTCAAAGGCTAGGAATCCTATGGCAAATAACTCATCTCCTGACTCCCCAAAGCCTGTCCACTGCCTCCAAGGCAAAAGTCAGGAGTGCAATGGAATATTTTCCACTTGCCTGGATGAGTGAAGCTCCAGCAACACTGAAGAAGCTCGACACTGTCCAGGACAAAGCAACCCATCCACAACTTTCACTCCCTCCACCACCGACACATGGTAGCAGCCTTATATACCATCTACAAGATGCACTGCAGTAACTCACCAAGCCTCCTTAGGCAGCAATTTCCAAAACCACGACCACTACCATCTAGAAGGACAAGAGCAGCAGATACCTGGGACCCCACCACCTGGAGGTTCCCCTCCAAGTCACTCACCATCTGACTTGAAAATATATCACTGTCGCTGGGGCAAAATCCTGGAACTCCCTCCCTAACTGCACTGTGGCTGTTCTTACACCACATGGACTGCAGCGGTTCAAGAAGGCAACTCACAACCACCTTCTCAAGGGTAATTAGGGACAGGAAACAAATGCTGGCCTGGCCAGTGACACCCACATTCCGTAAAAATGAATTAAAAAACTAGAAATGCTCAGTGGCAAGGTAGTTTTTTGCCAATTAATAATTCATTTTAAAAATTAAGGATTTTTTCTGTCCAATTAAGGGGCAATTTAGTGTGGCCAATCCACCTACCCTGCACATCTTTGGGTTGTGGGGGTGAAACCCACGCAAACACGGGGAGAATGTGCACACTCCACACGGACACTGACCTGGGGCCGGGATCAAACCCGGGTCCTCAGTGCCATAAGGCAGCAGTGCTAACCACTGCGACACCCATTTGCCAATTAACAATGGCTATATACAGGAGAGAGATTACTGCATGAACTGTATCATCTCGTCCTCCAGGATACAACCCAGCGGACCATTTTGTCAATCAGCACAGGTGAGCACCACCAGTGGACTGCTATGTATTCAGCAATCCTTCTTAGCATCAGTATAGACCTGGGAATGCTGAACACTGCAGTAGCTTCAACCATATTTGAAAGTCACTTTTACAAATGTGTTCAAGATTAAAACGTTGTTCCAGTTTTACAAGTAGCACCAGATGTTGTAGCCCCCTTTACTATTTGAACAGGCTGCTTCTCAGTTTTGTGCCTCGTGTGCAGGGAGAGCTAATTGCAAAACCTCCTGCTCCGCAGCTCCCAAGCCTGGTGAAATTTGGCCCACACTGGTCCAGTATGCAAAGCATCACCAGGGTCTCTCCAACTGATTGGCCAGGTTTCAATCTCAAGCATAAAGCTGGGTAGCCATAGTACACTGGGTCATTGAAGTCTTCCTTACCAACTGTGGTTATGTTAAACTAGAACTAGATTATTTTTATTTTTCCACAACCGAGATATCAATAACTTCATTAGTAAGATCTCCAAAATGAAGGTTAACTCACCACAATCATTCTTCCATCTGCTGTAACGACTGCAACAGTACCTGAAGACTCAAGTTAAGGTGAATATTGACTTTTGCCTCTCCTGCTTAATCAACCTTCTCAAAGGCAATTAGCGATGGGCAACAAATGCTAGCTGTGCCAGGGAAACATCCATCCCATGTAGGAATAAAAACAATCTATAGGTAAAGGTCAATTTCCATATTTTTGCTAACATCTGCATTACCTCCGTCCTCAACTCCACAGCCACCTCCCATGTTCTCATATTGCCTGACAACGAGTGGATATTTGGAGGGTCTCGACCCTCCCAACCACAACCCCATCCCCCGGCCATCTGGTGAACCAAATACCACACAACCTCGGTGCTAGATTTGACCCTGAACTCCAAATCCCAGATCCGATCTGTTGCCAAGGTAACATTGCGGCATCCATGATATAATTTGTCTCTTATTTCACTCCGACTGAAATCCTCATTCAAGCCTTCACGACGGCTGGACTCAATTTCTCCAACTCAACTCCCATCAATTTACATGGAAAATATTCAACTCTTCCAGTTTTCCAAGAGAAATCGTGTACTTCAATGGCACTAAAACTGTAAACATAACTTTGAAGTTTCAATCCTCGTTTACACCCATAAATTTAAGCCCCAGAGGAGGTGAATGTGTTAAGTGAGAAGATAAGAAATAAGAGCAGTGGACTATTCAACTCAAACTTGCTCCCCCATTCAGTAAGATCACAGTCAATCTTCGTCTTCAGCTATACTTCCTCACATCCTTTGATTACCTTAATATCTAAAAATCCACTGTTATTATTATTATACTCAATGGATGAGTATCCACAGCTCTCTGCAGTACAGAATTTCAACGGTTCACAATGTTTGAGTGAAGAAATTTGTTATTGCACTCCTAAATGGTTAACCACTTATTCCGAGGCTGTGTCCTAGTTCAAGACTCCCCCAAACAGGGGAAAACAACTTGTCCATAAGACATAGGAGCGGAAGTAAGGCCATTCGGCCCATCGAGTCCACTCCACCATTCAATCATGGCTGATTTCAACTCCATTTACCCGCTCTCTCCATAGCCCTTAATTCCTCGAGAAATCAAGAATTGATCAACTTCTGTCTTAAAGACACTCAACGTCCCGGCCTCCACCGCCCTCTGTGGCAATGAATTCCACAGACCCACCACTCTCTGGCTGAAGAAATTTCTCCTCATCTCTGTTCTAAAGTGACTCCCTTTTATTCTAAGGCTGTGCCCCCGGGTCCTAGTCTCCCCTGCTAATGGAAACAACTTCCCTACATCCACCCTATCTAAGCCATTCATTGTCTTGTAAGTTTCTATTAGATTGTCAAATCTTGTTTCAAGTAGATTATCTCTTATTCTTCTAAATTCTAGGAAATACAGGTTTAGTCTATTGAATCTCTCCAAGTAGGACAATTCCATCATCCCACACCCACAAATTAGTCTGGAGAACTTCGGTCCTCACTCCCTCCAAGCTGAGTAAAAGGAGACCAAAGCTAATACTCTAGCGGCAGTCTCACCAAAGTCCTGTACAACTGGAACAAGACTCCTTTGCTCCTAAAGATAATGTTAACAACGTGCAACTACAGAGAGCAAATACACTTTCACCTGAATAGTCACCAGAACATGCTGGTAGATAATGCCTCTGTATCCAACCGCAATCAGTATCAAGTCCGCTCAATACTCGGTCCATAAAAAAGAAAGAATCCTGCATGGTATTGCAGAGTTTATGGATATAACCGCCAGGAATCGCTCATGTCGATGATGCCAGCTCCAAATAATGTTAAATAAAAGCAGATTATTCCCCAGCTGAGTGAGACTGAGCACTGGGAGGGGAGGGGGGTTAAACCCAACTCGTTGCAGGGGGGGTGGTAACAGCGACCACTGCCATATATCCACTCCCATACATCCATGAGATGCAACTGAAAATCCCCGAGATGCCCAACATTCCCGAGACCCCCCAAATATGTGAGACCCTTCAAACATCACTTCACAATCCCCCCCCCAACATCCCCGACCACCCCCAACATCCCCGAGACCATCCCCGAGACCCCCCCCAACATCCCCGAGACCCCCCAAATATGTGAGACCCTTCAAACATCCCTTCACAATCCCCCGCCCAACATCCCCGAGACCTTCCCCGAGACCCCCCCCAACATCCCCGAGACCCCCCCAACATCCCCGAGACCCCCCCCCCAACGTCCCCGAGACCACCCCCAACATCCACGAGACCACCACCAACATCCCCGAGACCACCCCCACCATCCCTGAGACCCCCCCAACATCCCCGAGACCCCCCAACGTCCCCGAGACCACCCCCAACATCCCCGAGACCCCCCAACGTCCCCGAGACCCCCCCAACATCCGAGACCCCCCCAACGTCCCCGAGACCCCCCCAACGTCCCCGAGACCCCCCCAACGTCCCCGAGACCCCCCCAACATCCCCGAGACCACCACCAACATCCCCGAGACCCCCCAACATCCCCGAGACCACCACCAACATCCCCGAGACCCCCCAACATCCACGAGACCCCCCAACATCCCCGAGACCACCACCAACATCCCCGAGACCCCCCAACATCCCCGAGACCCCCCCAACATCCCCGAGACCACCACCAACATCCCCGAGACCCCCCAACATCCTCGAGACCCCCCAACATCCCCGAGACCCCCCAACATCGCCGAGACCCCCCAACATCCCCGAGACCCCCCAACATCCCCGAGACCCCCCAACATCCCCGAGACCAACCCAAAAATCACTGAGAACATCCCCGAGATGCCCCAAAATCTCAGAGACCACCCCAAAATCCCTTCCCAATTCCCCGGGTCTCTCCTCCACCCTCCCCGGGCGCCTGCAGGAGGCGGTTGGTGTAAGTCTCCCCCGGGCAGGAGGCGGTTGGTGTAAGTCTCCCCCGGGCAGGAGGCGGTTGGTGTTCTCCCCGCGCCGTGCAGGATACGGTTGATGTAAGTCTCCAGGGCCGAGGTCATGCTGCTGCTGCTGCTGCTGCTGCCGAGCGGCGGCTCCGGCCGGAAACTCCCGCTCTCCGCGCCGAGGCTGCTGGGTAAAGCAGGCCAGAGCTGCCGAGCGCCGAGCAGCCGGCCAGGCAGGAGCGATGGAAGGCCGAGTGGCCCCTCCCCCCCAAGGGATCAGCCTGGGAGCCCCCCCCCCCCAGGAGGGATCAGCCTGTGAGGCCCCTCCCCCACCCCCCAGAGGGATCAGCCTGGGAGCCCCTCCCCCACCCCCCCCGGAGGGATCAGCCTGGGAGGCCCCTCCCCCCCCCCCCCCCCGGAGGGATCAGCCTGGGAGGACCCTCCCCCACCCCCCCAGAGGGATCAGCCTGGGAGGACCCACCCCCAAGGAGGGATCAGCCTGGGAGCCCCCCCCCCCGGAGGGATCAGCCTGGGAGGCCCCTCCCCCACCCCCCCAGAGGGATCAGCCTGGGAGGACCCCCCTCCCCCGAAGGGATCAGCCTGGGAGCCCCCCCCCGCCCCAGGAGGATTCAGCCTGGGAGCCCCCCCCCCCTCCCGGGGGGGGATCAGCCTGGGAGGACCCACCCCCAAGGAGGGATCAGCCTGGGAGTCCCCCCCCCCCCGGAGGGATCAGCCTGGGAGGCCCCTCCCCCACCCCCCCCCCCAGAGGGATCAGCCTGGGAGGACCCCCCTCCCCCGAAGGGATCAGCCTGGGAACCCCCCCCCCCCTCCCGGGGGGGATCAGCCTGGGAGGCCACCCCCCAGAGGGATTAGCCTGGGAGGAACCCCCCCCCCTCCCCGAGGGTTCAGCCTGGGAGACCCCCCCCCCTCCCGGAGGGTTCAGCCTGGGAGCCCCCCCCCCAGAGGGATCAGCCTGGGAGGCCCCTCCCCCACCCCCCCAGAGGGATCAGCCTGGGAGGACCCCCCCCCCGAGGGATCAGCCTGGGAGCCCCCCCCCCAGGAGGGATCAGCCTGGGAGGACCCACCCCCAAGGAGGGATCAGCCTGGGAGCCCCCCCCCGGAGGGATCAGCCTGGGAGGCCCCTCCCCCACCCCCCCAGAGGGATCAGCCTGGGAGGACCCCCCTCCCCCGAAGGGATCAGCCTGGGAGCCCCCGCCCCAGGAGGATTCAGCCTGGGAGCCCCCCCCCCCTCCCGGGGGGATCAGCCTGGGTGCCCCCATCCACCCAGGGATCAGCCTGGGAGGACCCCCTCGCTACCGGAGGGTTCAGAGCCCCCGCCCCCTCCCGGAGGGATCAGCCTGGGAGGCCACCCCCCAGAGGGATTAGCCTGGGAGGAACCCCCCCCTCCCCCGAGGGTTCAGCCTGGGAGACCCCCCCCCCCTCCCGGAGGGTTCAGCCTGGGAGCCCCCCCCCTCCCGGAGGGTTCAGCCTGGGAGGACCCCCCCCCCCCCCCGGAGGGATCAGCCTGGGAGCGCCCCCCACCCCCTGTTCTGCGGACAGTCCGGGCACATCGCCCCATTCATGAAAACGTAGAACATACGATAAATACACTAAATACATAGGCACAGGCATCGGGTGAAGCAGATCCTTTTAAGGCGCCGTGTCATCACGATCATTCAGTCTACGTTTAAGTTGGGACAAGCGGTGGGACTGAGAACAACACGCGCAAACAGTAGCTGTTCGAACCATTTTATAACGTACCGATTGAACAGGCCAGCAACACATAACTATTTACACAGGATCAAACACAGATGAAGCTGTTGCATAGCCCATCGCTTCCCCTCCATCCCTCCCGTTCTGTGCTTTAAAGGAGAAAAGCCAAAGACCAGCTGTAAACTAGTTCATTACATGGTCCTGAAGCCTTGTGCTTGGTTTGATCATGCACCCTGAGCACCTGATGGTGCCAGTTGGCTGTGCTGTAGGTGTTTCCTGGCTGTTGTTCTCAGCATTGACGGCGTGGGCTATTCCCTTGGTGTGCCCGTGGGTAGGGCTTGTAGCGTAAGCTTCTGGAGTAACCTCCATTTCCACTGGTGTATGGCGCCTCTATTTTAGGCTGGATGGCTGTGGCACAGTAGCATCTGCTGGTGCTAATTCAGATAAAGTAGGTGATGCCAGTTTCATACATAATGTGCACCGTAAAAAGCGACCACGTAACTGACTCCAGGGTATGGCTGTATACCAACCCCACCTTGTTGTGACTGTGTGTGCTCTGGATCCTGACCATTTGACCAGATGTTAGAGGGCCACGTCTGTGGGCATTGTGATCATAGGACATTTTTCCTCTTAATCAACATTCCACATTGATTTTATGTAGGAATTGTGATCCTGGTGCGCCTGGAGAATATTCACTGTGCTGACAAGGGCAGACCCTGGTATGTTTGCAGTAATCTGTGTGATCCGGGATATATTTCTCTTGAAGATGCTTGGCTGACCGTACCACTCATTCCGCCAGGCCATTGGACTGTTGGTATAGGGGGCTGCTCATGATATGCGCAAAGTCCCAGGTGTGTGCAAAGTTTCTCAATTCAGTGGCGATGAATTGGCAAATGTTGTCTGTCATGAATGTCTCTGAGGGATGCCGCGTGTGGTGACGTGTCTCTTGAGCTTGATGATGACTCTGTTACTCGTCATATTGGGCATGTAGCCGAGTTCAAACCACCCGGAATACAAAATAACTAGAACTAAATGTTGTTTACCCTTCCATCCAAAGATGCCAGCTGCTGTGAATGACAATGGGAGGCCCAGAACCCCCTGTAGGTGCAGCTAACCTTTGCTTGATGCAGCCTGAGTGCATTGCATGGTGCACATCTGGAGCCTTCCCTCTCCATGTCGATGTACATGGAGGGACAGTATCTTTGATCCTGTGTCTGGTTCCTTCCAAGCCAGGGTGCCCCAGTTGAAGTTGTTGGGTATAATACATCTGGCGAGAAGCAGGGCTGTCAAATCGCTGGCCACGCCGTATCAGTCCATCCTGTGCAATTATAGTTCATCTCTGATGGTGAAGAATGTATGGAGCTTGTGCGGAAGCTCCCTTAAAGACTCAGGCCAGCCTCTCATGATGATGTCCGCCTTTGGAACATATTTGAGTTTCTGGATTATGGGAGAGGACAGCATCTCTATGGTTGTGATGTCCATGCCTTCCTCACGATCTGCCTGGTAGAAAAGCTCTGCAACGGACTTCAGTCACGTACAGCTCCTCGCCACGTTTGTAGAAGACATTGAGATTGTAGCTTTGCAGCTTTAGTGTGCCCTACAGACATGCAGGCGCAATGTGGAGAGGCTTTTCCAAGATAGGTATGAGCGGCTGATGATCTGTTTCAACAATTGCAGGATAACTAAATAATCATGAAATCTCTGGCAGGCGAAGACTAGGGTGAGGAGTTCCTTTTCAATCTGTGCATAACGAGCCTTAGTGTCAGTGAGGGCCCTTGATGCAAAGGCTAGTGTTCTGCCATCCTGGATGCAGACTGCACCAGGTTCATGCAGGGAGCTATCTGCTGGAGAGGTACGGGTGCTCAAATGTCAAAGTATTGTAGCCTCGGTGGGGCTGAGTGCCTGTTTGAGTCTGTTGACGATCGCTGTGTGGGGCTGAGAAGCTGGCAAAGGGATCCAGTGACCTCACTGACACAGAATAAACTTACAAAGATCATTTGTTATACCAAGGAAGCAGTGTAAAGCGTGATTGTCCACTGGGGTGGCCATCTGTCAAATAGCTGTTGTCTTGTCTGGATCTGGCTTCACATCATCGGTGGTGAGTAAGTGACCCATATAGGGAACCTGGTTGACCCTGAATCTGCTTTTAGCAGTGTTGTGGGAAAATTAACCACTTCAGGAGTCAGACTTGTTGTGTCCAATTAGTGCAGTTTATTGTTACACAAAGCTTTGGGAGAAAGCGTACGTATCCCGCGGTACGGTAGCCAGCCTTTCTCGTGGTTTGAATGGCAGTCATTCATTTTATACTTTGGGTTCACAATGGGCCCAGATACAAAACAATTATCACCTTGTTATCTTTAAACATTTTATAGATTGTACATCGCTATTTGTAAGCTTTTTGCCATTTACAAGTGGTTATAGTTAACGAGGTTTTCCAGGTTACAGGTAGCAGCAGGAAAGCAGTATCGATTGTCCCTTTGTTTTAGGAAATGGCCCAAGACATTTGTATTCGCATTGTGTACACCTTGGATGAAGTCAGCTTTATTCAAGTGGTGTCCCGCATTTATGTATTTCTTAATCTTCCTGTCTGGCTCCCTTTGTCCTGGATCTGTCCCTATCTGTCCCACTGGCACCCCGCTGGGCTCCAGGCATCTGTTATGTCTGCTTTATTCTCTGTGTCCCCATCTTGTGTGTCAGGCAGCCATCTTCTGTGCCAAGTGCCCTTCTGAACCATTTCCCACTTCAGCAGGGTTGTGCTTAAGCTGTATGGTCCTGATTCTGTCGAGAATGAGATGAAGATGTGCATCATGTTCTTGCATAGTATGACCCCAAACCAGGTTATTATCGACAATGATTTTGCAGGTTTGACCTGTAAAGAGTTGCTCCATGCACTGCTGGAATACTTGCTGTTGGGGGAGATCCCATGGGACATACAAAGAAAACGATATCTGTCTACCGGTGACATGAATGTGGTACGTTTCGAGGACTACGCATCTCGCGGGATCTGTCAGAACCCGCATTTCACATGCAGGATGCTGAAAACCTTAGCACTGGACGTGTCTGCTGTCCCCTGTTCCACTGCCTTCACAGGGTGATCTGAGGTCTGAGCAGCACCTTGTTCAAGGGCTCTTGGTCAATGCGTATCCTGACCGTGACATCCTTCTTTACTGCGTCCACCATTGATGAAACCCATTCTGTGGTCTTGTCTATTGGAGTTACAACACAGAGTATCACTGTCCGATGCAGCTCATTGATGACCTCTTGCTTCATGGATATCTGTACTCTTCTCGGAGGACATACTGCTGGTGATACCAAGTCGTCTAGTCTCATCTGGTATATTACTGAAAGCTTACCAATGACATTGCAGTTAAAGAGGCAGCAGTGCTAACCACTGCGCCACCGTGCCGCCCGATTAGTTCAACTAAACAAATCAGTGGAATGTGAGATCCGTCCGATAGCCCCAGTGAACAGGATTCTTGCCAAACTAGCCAAGAGTATTTTATTTACCAAATTGGATGTGAATAGTGGATTTTGGCAATTGCCTCTGGGCAAAGAATCCAGATTGCTGACCACATTTATAACACCATTTGGAGCATTATTGTTTCACTCCAGCAGTTTTCTAGAGAACGATGTCTCACTCTATAGAAGGCATGGCAGGAGTAATGAACGACGTACTTACACATGGCTTCACGAGAGAAGAGCATGGTCACAGGGTCAGAGCAGTCCCAAAAATCTTAAAGGATACAGACCTGACAGGGAGTGAAAAATGTGTTCGCTAAATCTACGATGAAGCTTCTGTGGTGATGTGCATCAATATAAATACATGTAGGCTAGCTAGACACTAGAGGGAGCACAGAAGACGTCACACACACCCAATCAACCAATAGATCAAGTAGATAGGACACGACCAATGGACATTCACGATACACAAGGAGGTGACACGACCACAGGGGGGCATTACACCAACCCATATATAAAGGACACCACACAAATGATCTGCCTCTTTCCAGTGGAGACAGTCAGTGAGTACAGACACAGGGTTGATTCAATATTACACCCACCACGTGGATTGCAGCAGCTGGTTAGTCAGTCTGGGTAGCTATAGTAGGATTAGCATTAGTGTCGAACCCGAGTAATAGAAGTGTAAATAGTTTAATAAACGTGTTGAAGTTATCTCCACGTCTGAACCTTCCTTTGTCAAGTGCACCACAAGGAAGCCGCTTATGTTACACCTAAAACGTAACAAATCAGCTTCTAGGTTACACAGTACAAGGCACTGGAATCACAATCGATCCACTAAAAGTGAAAGTAATCAGGGAACGTCCACAACTCAGGAACATAACTTGAGCTACAAAGATTACTCAGGGTGGTCAACCAAGTTGGAACGTTCCTACCAATTTTAGCGGAGTCCTTGAGACAGCTGTTGAGACAGGGTGGGCCACCAAAATGCTTTCAAATAGCAATGTTCAATCTCTTCTGAAATATCAGCACATTATGACTCAGAATTACTGACCATGGTAGCTGCAGCTGCATCATCCAAAGGTCTGTGAGCAGTTTTACTTCAAGTGCCAAGATGTGGCAGGTGTAGACCAGTCTACCATGCCTCTTGGTCACTAACAGAAACAGAACGATGCTACACCATGATAGGAAAAGAAGCTTTGGCAGCAACATGAGAATGCAAAACATATTCAGACTGTTAAGGAGTTGTATTTCAAAATCAAAGCAGACCATAAGCCTCTATTCACCCTTCTAAACCTGCCAGCAATTGGGAAGATGCCACCCAGTCTCCAGCAGTTCAGTTTGAGGTGGTTGAGATATGACTCCATCACAGAGTATGTAGAAGGGAAGTAGCAAACCATGACAGATAGAATGTCACAAGTAGCATCAGGCGGAACCGAGGAAGAGGATTTACATTCCATTGAGGAGGACGCTCAGTCACTCAGCACTTACCAGCTACTGCAAAGAAGTGGCAGGAAATAAAAGTCTGCAAGTCTGAGAATAGTATCTGGAAGAAAGGCCAGACTTGATCCCCGCTGATACTACGGCAGCACTTTGAACAGGGTAAGCACCTGATTGTCATTGACTATTTACTAGCATTCAATGAGAGCATAGACACATTGAGAATACTTTGGCTTAATATTCTTCAAAAACTCCACCAAGGTAATCTAGGAATGGCAAAATGACTTGCAAGAGCACAGAAATCAAGTCTGGTGTCCAGGCAATAGCTCTATAGAAGAAATTATTTCTAACTGTCTTACTTGTGCTGTAAGCAGCCAAGGACAAAACTGAACCCCAGTACTACCACGGGTGACCACAAGGGGTAAAACAACACGAGAAAGAACAGTGAGAACACATTACCAATTCTAAAACCCGGGAGAGAGAGTATGGGACAGAGACAACAGAAGGAAGGTACAATCATTGAAAACTTCCACCAACCAAGGTCATACAGGATTGGGTCAGACCAGGGTATCATAAGGAGAAACCACAGTGCCTTAATATCATTGGGGAGAAAGCCAATAGAAACTTGGGCTTCCTACTCAGGTCCCGACAAAGAAGAAGAAAGACTTAATAATAATCTTTATTGTCACAAGTAGACTTATACGAACAGTGCAATGAAGTTACTGTGAAAAGCCCCTAGTCGCCACATTCCGGCGCCTGTTCGGGTACACAGAGGGAGAATTCAGAATGTCCAAATTACCTAACAGCATGTCTTTCAGGACTTGAGGGAGGAAACCGGAGCACCCGGAGGAAACCCACGCAGGCACAGGGGAAACATACCCGGAGGAAATCCACGCAGGCACAGGGAAAAACATGCAGACTCCGCACATACAGTGACCCAAGCAGGGAATCGAACCTGGGACCCTGGCGCTGTGAAGCAACAGTGCTAACTACAACCTATGCAGCCACCCACGGGCAAATCACCCACACTGACAGAAGAGTGAGTACAAAATATCCTCATCCTCAAAAGGAGATCAGAATGAGAGCATGGAGATTTGTCAAGGCACTTCAGAGACTAAGCCTGTGAAGTCTGTGGGGAGATGTAGGAGGGTGCAGGTACGATAGGGATAAAGATTAAAGGAGAGTACGGGGTTAGTATCAGAAGAATACATGATGCTGATGTAGTAATGATGTCAGGTAACATGACAGGAATAAGAGAGATCCGGAGGGAGAAGGAGCTCCAACCATGAGATTCAAATGTGCAAATACTTGCTGTAAATAAACAGCAGACTTGAACTTTGGGAGAATAAATAATCCCCAAAGCCTCCATATAAGCCCAGACTGCGCAAAGAAACACATTCTACCCTTTACCAAATTTTTAATTTTTTTTTCATAATCTTTATTGTCACAAGTAGGCTCACATTAATACTGCAATGAAGTTACTGTGAAAAGCCCCCAGTCACCACGTTCCGGCACCTTTTCAGGTACACAGAGGGAGAATTCAAAATGTCCAAATTACAAATGGCAGGTGTGAGGCTAACTAGCTTTTAGCTTCCTGCTTTCCCTCTCGCTCCTTTCTTAAATAGCGCTGTTACATTTGTGGTTTTCCAATCCACTGGAACCTTTCCAGGATCTTCCCAGACGAAAGATTTCTTATCTCTAGTCTCACTTGAAGTTAATCAGTTTTGTATCCAATTTTGTATCTACTCTGACATTTACTCTTGTATCCTGTATTGTTAAAGTATCTGATTTATTATTCATTTGATCAGTAAGCTTTGATTATTATCCACTGACTGATATTCTAATGTAGTTTGACACACGTTTATTCAACAGCGTTGCTGCCCACCACTATCAAGGTGGTGGGGGTTACCATTAACTGGAGCAGACACACCAGGCAGAATTTTGAAACAACAAGACCCGTTTGCAGTCGGGATTTGGCAGACTGGATTGTCAGAAGCAAGTTTTGCTGCAGCTTTATAATTCAGCCACTGCATTAGCCTCCCACTTACCGATTTCCCGCCCATTCACTGAGTAATATTGATGACGACCTACATCTGTCAAAGGAAGGATTTGCAGTTAAAGGGACTCCAGCAGGGGTCAGAATGGCTGAACTGTCCACTGATTCCTGTGGTAACCACAGGAAAGGAAAGGAGATATAGGAAGGCTTCCCTCCCCACACTCCACCGCCCACATTGATCCCTACCCCAAGAGTCTGACTCTTCCCTGGTGATATTGCTACAAGATCTCGGGGATGCAGGGAAGAGGACTGCCCATCAAAGCAAGAAAGTGCCCGAGGAAGTGAACAGCAAGCGTTCTGTCCCTCAAACCTTGAGGCAGCACATCAAGAATATTCAGGACCACCCGAGGGGAGGAATGGTGAGCGGCATCCGATTTTCAAACCCCAGATTCTGACTTCCCCAGCATGTTCTCCTGGGCAACACCCTTCTGGCCAACCCATCTTGCAGCTCCACTCAGTCATTCCTTCTGTACCAGCTCTTCACATCCCTATCTGAACAGTCAACACTCACCCTTGTCTTATTCCCATGCCTCACAGTCATCCGTCACAACTGGTGAAATCCCCTTCACTCCACACATTCCATTCGTCCCAGTCATAATTCTCTGCTTTCTTTCCTTGCTCAAGTAGAGAGTGCAGGACTCCAGGAAGAGACAGAGAATCAGGATTGGTCCTCCAGTGACAGGCTCTTGGCAGCCTCTGGCAATGTGTATCACACAGTCCACAATGCAGGAGGTATTGCTCCAGGAACTACAGATCCTGGTCACAATTCTCCGGCCGTTTGTTGGTGGCGGAATTCTCTGGCTTCAGTGGGAATTCTCATTTATAGTGATGTGAACAGAAAACACTGGACTGGATTCTCCGGTCTCCGACGCCAAAATCACATTCGGCAAAAGGCCAAAGAATTCAAGTTGATGACAGAATCGGGGCGGCACCGCTTTTGAGATGTTCCGCCCCCTCCAAAGCGACTTACTCGCAGAGTATGCCGCGCCCCTTAACGACGACCTCAGGACTTTGCCAGTGTTCCCTTCCCCCCACCGATGCTCCACCCCTCCGCGTGGGTCTCTCATGGTCTCACCCGTCGGGAACTCGGCGTGGCGTCTGCGGACTCAGTCCAGCGCCGCCAAGTCGGGGGAAGGCTGATCCACGGGCAGGGGGGGGACATTATTCAGTGCTGGGGCACTGTGAGGAGGTGGCCCGGGAAGCGCGAGCCGGCCGAAGGGGGGGACTATTTCGCAGGCTGGGACTGCGAGCTCCGCAGCCATATTACATGGTGCCGCCGCTGCAGGCCACCGCTGTGCACATGCGTGGCCACTGACGCGGCAATTCTCCAGGCCGTATTGGCAGCTAGAGCCGGGTGCTCTACGCTGCCGTTCTGCTAGGCCCCAGCAAAATGGGGAATCAGTGGCCATTTTGTGCCAGCTTTCCTGGCGTAAAACGCCACCATTCCCACGTCGGAGTGGGGACACAGCCCCAGAACTGGAGAATCCAGCCCTCTGCCTCTAGTGAATGCTGCGCCGCTTCCCGCGGCCAAGAAACACGTGGCTGGGGAATGTCCTGGGAGTGTCCCTTTAAGAAAAGTTTTTGTCTTATCACATGGCTTCAGTGATGTCATTGTGTGGGTGGAGCTGGGCTGCGGCTCTGAGTTTTACTTTCATTTTGGGTTTGGACCGGTTTTGAACTGCACAGTTTGAAAGAAATGTCTCTCTATCTTCATTTTAAAAGCTGTTTCCCAGGCTACTTGATAACCTAAAAGAGATAATTGCTTTCTGGAAGGAATTAAAACCTGGGGCGTCATTCTCTGACCCCACAGCGGGTCCACCGATCCGCGGGCGGGTCTGTGCTGTGGGGGCACTCTTTCCCTTCCGCCTCCACCATGGCCTCCACCATGGCGGAGGCAGAAGTGACTCTCCCCACTGCGCATGCGCGGGAAACTGTCCGCGGCCGCTGACGCTCCCGCGCATGTGCCGCCCCGAATGTCATTTCCGCGACAGCTGGCGGGGCAACAAACGCCATTTCCGCCAGCTGGCGGGGCGGAAATCCCTCCGGCGTCGGCCTAGCCCTCAATGTTGGGGCTCGGCCCCCAAAGGTTCGGAGCATTCCGCACCTTTGGGGCGGCGTGATGCCCGTCTGATTGGCGCCGTTTTGGGCGCCAGTCGGCGGACATTGCGCCGTTGGGGAAGAATTTCACCCCTGCTGTTTGAGGAGGGAGAATAGAGTGTCAATAACAAGTTTTATACCAGTAAGAATGCCATGTGCTGGGCCACACCTTTGAAAAGGGCTTTCGGGTTTTACTTGGATTTTGTTGAATTGGAACAGTTAAAGGGGAATTCATTAAGGATTATAGATTACAAAGAGTGCTGTAGCTGTACGGGATCTTTATGTTTGTAGTTGATAAAAGTGCTTACTGTGTGTGTTTATACAAATGTTAACTAAATTCATAGAATAAAGTTTGTTTTTTGATTTAAAGTGCCTAAGAACTCTGTTGAATGACACCTGAAAGGCAGGATCTTGTGCTCATCATAACCAAAATCAATAAACAGTTGTAGGTCAGATGAACTCCATGATATACTTTGGAGTTAAATACTGTGATTAAAAGAGCAGGTCAATTTAAGGTGCTGCACAGGGCACACATGACCGGGACAAGGATGAGCCAGTTCTTTGAGGGTGAGGACAGGTGTGTTAGGTGCTCAGGGAGCCCAGAAAATCACACCCATATGTTCTGGGCATGCCCAGCGCTGGAGGAATTTTGGAAGGGCGTAGCGAGGACGGTGTCGAGGGTGGTGGGATCCAGGGTCAGACCGGGCTGGGAGCTCGCAATATTTGGGGTGGCAGAGGAGCCGGGAGTGCAGGAGGCGAAAGAGGCCGGAATTCTGGCCTTTGCGTCCCTGGTAGCCCGGCGAAGGATTCTCCTTCAGTGGAAAGATGCGAGGCCCCCAAGCGTGGAATCCTGGATCAGCGATATGGCAGGGTTCATTAAATTGGAGAGGGTGAAATTCGCCTTGAGAGGGTCGGTACAAGGGTTCTTTAGGCGGTGGCAACCAATCTTAGACTTTCTGGCAGAACGATAGACATTGGTCAATGGCAGCAGCAGCTCGGGGGGTTTTACTTTATTTTTGTTTATGTTATTTACACTGGAGGGTCTGAGGGGGTGTATACATCTGTTGTGTTAAGTCGGAGTGTTAATGTTAATTTATTATTTAAGTACAGGGGGGGAGAGGTTTGGGGGGTTGCTTTTTTAGATTGTGTGTTGTACTTAACCCTGTTGGGTTCTTTTTTCTTTCTCATTTTGTTATTGATGTTTTATGAAAACCTTTAATAAAAAAATGTTTTTTTAAAAAAGAGCAGGTCACTTCCTGTCCACCAAGGCGCAAACCAGGAGTGCGATGAAATATTCACCACTTGCCTGGAAGTGTGCAGTTCAAACAACACTCAAGAAACTCAACAGAATTAGGACAAAGCAGGAACCTTGATCAACATCTCATCTCCCACCTTTACCATTCATTTCCTCCACCAGCGGTGCTGTAACGAACAAAGGATTTTAGGAATATTAGATTGTCAGTATTGGGCAATTTAAAGGGTTAAAAGCCTGGGGTTGGAGTGTGGTGTGTTAACTGCAGTGGCCATGTTTAAATTTTAAGAATTTTGTTTTGCAGGGCCTGGGTGCTTTTATGAGCCAGACGGTGAAATTGACCAAGAGGAATGTGTTTGTCAGTCTGGGCTAATGCAGTGTGGTTTGACTCTGGAACATCCCTGGGGAGTGAATGTGCTTTCAGTCCCTGGGACGTTAATTTGTTTTTCAGCTTGGGGAGCTGATGTCATTGCTGAGTGGAACTAAGAGATTCAGAAAGAGATTTTTGAGAAAGCTTTTGGAAGAAGAATTGAAGTCCGCTCTGGCAACACTTGTTTTTTTTAGACAACAAGGAAAGGCAGTTTTCTTTCCCAGTAGGAGAGTTTAAAATGGAATAATAATATTTTTAAAGCAGAACAGTCATGTCTGGAGACAAGAAAGAGGCTGAAACAACCGAGTTGAAGCAGCTATTTGAAGTTATTCAGCCAGAGTCTGCAGGGGTTCTAACCAGAGCCAAGAATGTAAAGCAAGTATTATTCTATGTCATGCTGGTTTTAAGCTGGATTGAGAGCTGTATGTTTCTTTTCTTGTTTAATAGGAAATTGAGTAGTAGTGTTTAAGGGGGTAATTGTAAGCTGTACTTTTCAGGTGTGAAGTTACAGAATTTAATATTGTATTCGTCATCGAGTTTTGTTTTAAAATACCAAATACCTATATTATCATGCAATCAGGAAGCAAAGTGCTGTACCCACCCCTGTCAGCATCAACGGGGCCGAGGTGGAGATGGTTAGCAGTTTCAACTTCCTTGGGGTGCATATCTCCAAAAATCTGTCCTGGTCCACCCAGGTCGACGCTACCACCAAGAAAGCACAACAGCGCCTATACTTCTCAGGAAACTAAGGAAATTTGGCATGTCCACATTAACCCTTAGCAACTTTCACAGATGCACCATAGAAAGCATCCTATCGGGCTGCATCACAGCCTGGTGTGGCAACTGCTCGGCCCAGGACCGCAAGAAACTTCAGAGAGTCGTGAACACCACCCAGTCCATCACACAAACCTGCCTCCCATCCACTGACTCCATCTACACCGCCCGCTGCCTGGGGAAAGCGGGCAGCATAATGAAAGATCCTTCCCACCCGGCTTACTCACTCTTCCAATTTCTTCCATCGGGCAGGAGGTACAGAAGTCTGAGAACACGCACGAACAGACTCAAAAGCAGCTTCTTCCCCGTTGTTACCAGACTCCTAAATGACCCTCTTATGGACTGACCTCATTAACACTACACCCTGTATGCTTCATCCGATGCCAGTGCTTATGTAGTTACATTGTATACCTTGTGTTGCCCTATTGTGTATTTTCTTTTCTTCCCTTTTCTTCCCATGTACTTAATGATCTGCTCGCAGAAAAATACTTTTCACTGTACCTCGGTACACGTGACAATAAACAAATCCAAACCAATCCAATCACTCCTGGAGAGAATCAGGACAGTCTGACAAAATAAACTAAAATATTGGAGTTTCAGTCCAGTTTCCTAGCCGCTGTTCGGGTCTAGTCCGGGATCTTAATAGTGCGTAGCGGTTGCAATGTGTGCCATCCACAGGGTGCACTGTAGCATCTCTCCAAGGTTCCTTCGACAGCATCTTACAAACCCACAACCTCCATCACCCAGCAGGACAAGGGCAGCATGGAAACAGCATCACCTGCAAGCTCCCCTCCTGACTTGAAAATGTGGTCCTGCTCCATTATTGTTGTAGGGTCAAAATCCTGGCATTCCCTACTTAACAGCACTGTGAGAATCCCTTCATCAGTACACTGCAGCAGTTTAAAAACATGGTTCACCTCCATAACTGCAAGGTCAATTAAGAATGTGTAATAAATGCTGGCTTTGCCAATGTTGCACGCACACCATGAAGTGAATTAAAGAAAAAATTCTTACTGCACTGAATGTATGTATTCCCCATGATGTTTGCACAATAAATGCAGATTTATTGCTTTAAGACCTACCAAATTAATGGAATATCTGTGTTTTACACTCTTCGGGCGGGATTCTGTGCCGGTGTTCGCCGGGCGACTGGAGAATCCCGCCTGAGGTCTGAGGGGGATAGAATCGAGCCCTTCACGTCTGAAACCTCGGATAACTAATTACAGTTGAAAATACTGATTACTAATCAACTGCACAAAACTTAAGTTTGTGGCTAGCAAGTTCGGAGCATTTTAATCAACTTTCAGGATTCCTCTGCTAAAGATGCTGCACACTAACCACCCTGTGCCTACAATTAAATAAACCATTCTGCTTGAAGTGTTGTGTTGCCATAGATGCATCTCTTTCATCGTGAATCACTCAGTAGGAAGTTTTCAACCTTTAGCGAATCTTATATCAGTCATATCCCCCAAATGAATTTAAATAATTAATCCAACATATATTTCAAAACAACTTAGCTCATTTTGAACTATCTAAGGACCATTAAAACGTTAAAACGTAAGAGAATGATTTAATTGGTCTGTGCATACAGTTTAATATATATTTTTTTTGAAGTTGGAGCAAAAATAGGAAATAAATATAATTTTATAATAGTTACATACTTTGTTGTGTACATAGAATCTTAGAACTTATGTGCAGAAGGAGGCCATTCAAGTCATCTGGTCTGCACCGGCCCTGGGAAAGAGCTCCCCACTTAAGCCCACACCTCCACCCTATCCACGTAACTCAGTAACCTAACCTAACTTTTTTGGACACTAAGGGCAATTTAGCATGGCCAATCCACCTACCTGCACATCTTTGGACTATGGGCTGAAACACCCGGAGGAAACCCACGCAGGCACGGGGAGAACGTGCAGACTCCTCACAGACAGTGACCCAAGCCGGGAATCGAACCTGGGTCCCTGGAGGTGTGAAGCGACAGTGCTAACGACTGTGCTACCGCGCCGCCCCAGTTAGCATGGCTCGCTATAACTTTGAAAGATATAATACGAATCAATAATTATATATATATATTGGGTGGAATTCTCCGAATTCGTGCTGGGTCGGAGAATCGGCATGGCACCGCGCGAATCGCGCCACGCTGCCCCAATGCCAGGACGCAATTCTCCGGAGTGCTGAGAATCGGCGCCATCGGCGTCGGCGCCGGTCGGGGTATGCGCCAACTCACCGGCCCGGATGGGCCGAGCGGCCGTCATCAAAAAGCCGAGTCCCGCCGGCGCCGTTCTAACATCCTCTGAGCCGGCGTGACCTCGGCGTTGAAGGGTCCGGGGGCGGCCTGTGGGGGGAGGGAGGGGGGGTCCGACCCCGGGGGGGGGGGGGGGCCTCTCTGCCCCCCGACCTCCTTTCCTCCGCGCCGGCACCTGTAGCCCGGCGCCATTTGGCATTGGGGCCGGCGCGGGGAAGAAGGCCACTGCGCATGCGCTAGTTGGCGCCGGTCCAACCCCGCATCGCCGGGTTCAGGCCGGGATCGCTTGTCGGGCGTAGGCCACTCCAGCACCGTCCTAGCCCCCTGTGGGCCGCAGAATGGGGTCCCAGAACGGGCGCCGACGCCGGAGTAAAACACTCCCGTTTTTACTCCGGCGTCGGCACTTAGCCGCCCGTTGGGAGAATCCCGCCATTATTCCTATTCACATTGTTTGGATTATCAATAACTGTCTGAATCAAAATATTGTAACTCATCAAATTTCAGAAGTCATGCCTGTCTGAAAATATTTATGTTGCAGTTGAACCACAAATTACAAGCAAGCACATAGGGAACGTAACAAACAGAAATGAAAACAAACAATTGTGAATTTCAAAGATCTAGAAATCAGCAACCAATGTAAAACACACACACACAATTCGCCCATTCGGCAGCTGTTTTGAGTCCTTTGTGAAACTGGGGGCTTACAACTGCAGGAAAGGTTTGTAACGTAATAAACACATTTAAAGTTAAATAATTGATTACTGAAAATGGTTAAGCTTGTCTATACAATAGAATGTTTAAAATACTTGCACCATGCTTTCTGCCAGAAGCCTGTGAGGGAAATGTTACAGCATGGAAGTGATATGGATTGGCAGAACTATTACTTTCAACTGAAAGATTGCAAAGATGATAATAAAGGAAAGATTGTCAAACCAAGGGCATCCAAACTAATATATATTTATATTAATATACAGAATATAAGGAACAAAACAAGAGAACTAGAATCATTGATTTCAATTATGATGTTGTGAGCTCAGTGGAGACCTGTAACGTTTTATTATTACTACTTTGGGAAATCTGAAAATCCAGGTCAATGCGTGATGCCAGAATGGCGATGGCAATGCCATTGAATGGCAAGGGGTCACAATCAGGTTCTCTCCTATTGGAGATGGTCATTGCCGAATGGTCCAATGGGAACCCCTAAACTGAGTGAGTGGGAAATTGGTGAGTATGAATTTCCAGCACTATTAATGGCGCCTTCCATCACTTTGCTAATGATTGAGAGTAGGTTAATGGTAGGATAATTGGCTGGATTGGATTTGTCCTGCCTTTTATGGACAAGACATTTTTGGGCTTTGTCAGCTCGATGCCAGTATTATAGCTGTGCTGGAACAGCTTGGCTATGAGCAGCTAGATCTGGAACACAACTCTTCAGCCGTGACGTTGTTGGGCCCAATGTCTTTGCTGTATCCAGTGTCCTCATCCATTACTTGATATCATGTGGAGTGAATTAAGGCTGTGATGGTGGGGATCGCAGGAGGGGCCCGATGGATAATTATAGGAGGCTTTAATTATCCAAAAATGAGCAGCTATAAGGAAAATGTGAGAAAGGGAGGATTGTTTGCAAAATGTTTTCAGAAAAGTTTCCTTGGTCAACATGTTGCTGATTCAATAAGTATGGATGCATATCTTGACATGGGGCTGAATTTTGTGACGGGTGCCTTCCAGACTCCACCACCACCTCCCCCAACTCTCACCCTCAACCCTTAGAGTGATGTACCTTTTTAAATAAAGGCTGCCTCACACAATATAATGCTGCAGCGTGACCTTAACAAGCAGAAAATGGGACTTCCACCCCTCAGGGAAGGAGGTCTCGCCCTTCAAAGCAGCCAGCCGCTATATTGACCAGCAGCTCTTGCATTCACAGCAGTTCCAGAACAGAATAGTGGGTATTGCCTGGACTGCAAGCAGTCCCACGAAGAAGACAACATGGGCACATGAGTTAAATGAATCCTGGTCTTTTGGGCAGGAAGGGGCCCTTAGTGCGGGCGGTAGAAGTCAGACTATTGAGGCTTGATGGAAGTCACAAATGGACCTCAAGTGGGGGGTGGGGGAAGGGGGATGGTGGGGAGTTGGGGGGGGGGGGGGTGTGTTACTTCCACCGATAAGCACAGGGGACCGCACCCACCATTTCCTTCCCAACCTTTCTCCAACGCTGGTGAAAAAACAGCCTTCTGCCTGCCATCCACTGTCTTATGGTGGTTAAGGTGGGCAGAGGTCCTTAAGCGACCATTAAAAACACACACGGCTCGGTGGGGGAGGGGCATAAAATCCAAACTCACGGCTCTGCGTATTAAAATAGAACAAGAAGATAACTTGAAAGACATTTGAAAATCAGTGACCTTATGTAATTGGGTTCAATGTTGCAAAAATGTTCAGATCAAGCTGATTTTACTGAAAAAGCGCAATATAGCAAAAGCTGATTAACAGAAAGGAAACGTCACCCTGTAGAAGAATAGATCAGCAATGGGAAATGTTTAAACAGGATATTTAAATGGTAGAAAACAAGATCACAAAAGTAATTCAGCACCGAAGTGCCAATTCAGGTGGCTAATGGGGTTTGCCCTATCCCGACATGTTTGTCACCAAACCCCATGACATTGAGGTGCTTAGCATGCATGGGCTGGAGGTATGCATTGTATGCAGATTGTGACACCATTTAACATACGGGGCGAGATTCTCCGACCCCCTGCTGGGTCAGAGAATCGCCGGGGGCTGGCGTGAACCCCGCCCCCGCCGGTTGCCGAATTCTCCGGCACCGGATATTCGGCGGTGGCGGGAATCGCACCACGCCGGTTGGCGGGCCCCCGCGATTCTCTGGCCCTGCTGGGCCGAAGTCCCGCTGCTAAAATGCCTGTCCCGCCGGCGTAGATTAAACCACCTACCTTACCGGTGGGACAAGGTGGCGCAGGCGGGCTCCGGGGTCCTGGGGGGGGGGGTGCGGGGCGATCTGGCCCCGGGTGGTGCCCCCACGGTGGCCTGGCCCGCGATCGGGGCCCACCGATCCGCGGGCGGGCCTGTGCCGTGGGGGCACTCTTTTCCTTCCGCCTTCGCCACGGTCTCCACCATGGCGGAGGCGGAAGAGACTCCCTCCATTGCGCATGCGCGGGAATGCCATCAGCGGCCGCTAACGCTCCCGCGCATGCGTCGCCCGGAGATGTCATTTCCGCGCCAGCTGGCGGGCACCAAAGGCCTTTTCTGGCGGGGCGGAAATTCGTCTGCCGCGGGCCTAGCCCTTTAAGGTTGGGGCTTGGCCCCCCCAAGATGCGGAGCATTCCGCACCTTTGGGGCGGCGCGATGCCCGACTGATATGCGCCGTTTTGGGCGCCAGTCGGCGGACATCACGCCGATACCGGAGAATTTCGCCCCTAATGTTGATTTGCCGCTGGTCCTGCCATCTTTGTCCTCGTTGTTAAACCCTCCCTTAAATACGCACAGTTGAACATTCATTCAGGGGCAGGAGGGCCTCGCATCTGCTCAATTTAAAGGTATAGAAACAGGGCGTGTTGCAAATACTCTGCAGGTCAGGCAGCATCTAGAGAGAGAAAAACAGGGTTAATATATCAAGTTGATGACCTTTCATCAAAATTAACCACAACAGTGCGGAAGGAGGTCATTTGACTCATTGAGTCTGCACCGACCCTCTAAAAGAGCACCCTACCACTCCCCCACCCTATCCCTGCAACCCCACCTACCCTTTGGACACTAAGGGGTAATTTTAGCATGGCCAGTCCACCTAACCTGCACATCTTTGGACTGTGGGAGGAAACCGGGGCACCCGGAGGAAACCCACACAGACATGTGGAGAACGTGCAAACTCCACACAGTCACCGAGATTGTAATTAAACCCGGGTCCCTGGTGCTGTGAAGCAGCCGTGCTAACCACTGTGCCACCGAGGAAGATGGTGCAGGGCTAAAGGGGCTGGTAATGGAACAAGAAAAGAAACAAAAGACAGAGAAGGTGTGAGTGACAAAATGATGAACATCTGCCACCTGTAAGCAGCAACAAGAGAAAAATGAGACTAAAACTAAAACCTGCAAAGCAAAGGAAATAATATGGGGGAAGAAATGACTGGCTAAAACTACGAACTGAGTATTGAGTTCTGAAAGGCTGTAAAATGCCTACGTGAAAGATGAGGGGTGGAATTCTCCGTCCCGCGACGCCCAGAATGTGTTCCCGGTGGGACGGAGAATTGGGCATCAGAGGAAAATCGGGATCTGCGCCTCCAAAAGCAGTGCTCCAACCCCCCCCCCCCCCCACACTGTTGGAGGCATGAACAAGGTCCGCAATGTTTGCCGACGGGGGGGGGGAACGCCGGGTGCTTTACACGGCGCAGCTGCTAGCCCCCCACCGGGCGGAGCATCGGTGCGGGGGTGCCACCGACTTTTTCATCGTAAAACTAGACACTTACTCCAGGCATAGCTTCAAAATCGGAGAATCCAGCCCTAGGCATTTTACATTGACACAAAGAATAAAAGACGGAATAATTGCCCAACTTCAAAATTGCCAATACAATAGAAGGATAGAAGACAGCCAGAATGAGGACAAAAACACCTTTTAGCTGGCCATTACATCAGAAGACAGAATTGGAATAAAAATCGACAAATGAATGCCCGAAGAACGGCTATTAGGTTCTTTACATGTGACTCAAGGTATCGTTATGCAGTGAACTGATCAAAGCAAAGAGGCAGAATCCTCGAAATGACACATGACAAACAGAATTCTGAGAACAAAGATAAATACATTTTGCATTTGTGAGGCCGTGGCTATTTCCAGCATCCTTAGTTGGTATCCTGGGGCCTCACAATCCTTGACTAGAAATCAGGCAGGTTCCGGCACATTCTGTGCATGGATCCGAGGCATGTTTACGAGTGTGGGCAGTGATGTTGAGCTCAAGGATTAATTTGTGCAGCGCAGATAGAGAGCTTCACAAGGGAAATCAGTGGGCATGCATGACAGACTGTCTGTAGACCGCGAATCATATCTACAACCTTCTGGACCTGTCTGGCAAAGACTGCCAACAACTGGCTTTGCAGAATCTAGGTCAGCGTGGAGTCATTTGCTTATCCCAAAACCGATGCTTAGGAAGATCTATAATAGCCGCCAAACTCCCCAGATTGTTTGGCATCCTGAATGATTTCAGCTATTCAATTTCATTAAAGTGCGAATGAATTCAGGAAGATATGTGTGTAGGGTTCAATGAACACCCTCTGGTGGATCATCCAACCAGGAAATGGCAAAGGAAATGTTGCACGTGATCAAGCCTATAACATCCATATATAGGTAAGGAGTTTGCAGTCAGTGATGAAGTGACAGCACACATCATTGATCTTGAAGTCAGCCGCTCGCGAAGATCTACAAATCTCTGCGGTATGGATTTTTCCCTTCCTGACTTTAATTTAAATCTGGCACCAAGCCATGCCAATCACCAGATAGCCAGCAATAGTCATGTCATTAAGGACGCTAACCAATCACTTTGAAGAATTCTCACAGGCAGTAAGGAGTAAATTCTCCCCCTCCGCAGCCACGTGTTCCTCGACGGCATGCCGACATCGGCAGCGGGATTCTCCATCCGCGCAGCCGGCCAATGGGATTTCCCATTGTGGCCACTCCACGCTGCTAGGAAACCCACGGGCGGAGATGCGCTGCCAGCAGAAAGGACAATCCCACTGGCGGAGAATTCACCCCTAAGTCAGGATTTAATTGGGGTTGATTATCCTTCCCTTCAATCGAGCCCACTTGATTGGCAGCCAATCCACAAACACTCACGCCTCCACCTCCGACGCACAGTTGCAGCCGTGTGTACCATCTACAAGATGCACTACAGGAACTCACCAAGGCTCCTTCGACAGCATCTTCCAAACTTACGACCACTGCCGTCGAGGAGGACAAGGGCAGCAGATACCGGGGAACTTCACCACCTGGACGTTTCCCCTCTAAGCCACTCACCATCCTGACTTGGAAACATATCGTTGTTCCTTCACTGTCCCTGGGTGAAATTCCTGGAACTCCCTCCCGAACAGCACTGTGGGTGTACCTACACCACAACGGACTGCAGCGGTTCTGGAAAGCAGCTCAATCAGGGATGGATAAAAGTGCTGGCCCAGCCAGAAAACCCTTGGACGAATAAAAAAACACCTGATACATTTTATAGAAAGTGAAATGAAGTCTGGAATATACACATTGGGAGCTGGAAAGAAACTGTAGAATTTTATCCGAATAACATTGCACAAACCTAAAATTGAATTTTGAGGGAAAGAGGGATCCTTCGGCAAGTTCCGACTTAGTCTACAGTTAAAAACCCAGTTACACCGCCTGAGATTTTATATGAGCTCTCTTACAGTGTAAAAGGACATTCTCGGCAGTTCACACTTAAGTGACTGCTTTCTGCAGGAACTTTAACATGTGGGGAAGGATAGAACCGCTCACAGCAACCTCTGAAATTCTGCATTTAGCCTCGCATGTCCAGAGTCTAGAAGTTGCTGTCAGCTTGAGAGGAGTAATGGCGGTGAATGATCACAGCTTCACCATCATTACCACCCGAGAATTTGGGCCAAAATATCGTGCCTACTCGGAATTCCAAGTGCATGAAGGCATTGTAAAAGCAATAGAATGTTTAAGCCTGTGGTACAAGAGAGGAAAAAAGATTGTTATGTTCTTTATTGTGGCCATAGTACAGATGAATACAGAAGATCTAGTTCTTTGACTAGTAAGATAGTTTTATTAACAAGATGAACATGTGGCAAGTTAACTAACGAACTGTGATACAAACGGTAACAAGATAAATGAATTCTGTGATTCTCCTGGAGCTATATCTAGTGCGACTGTCCTCTAGTACGACTTACTACCAACTGCCGGATCTCTGGAGTCACATGGGGGATCTCTATTACCACCTGCTGGTCGGAGGTTGTTATAGTTCACTATATGCATATCACCACAAAGATGAGAATAAGGGACTGAACTACGAAGGTTTGGGAACCACGATGATCAGAAGTGAAATGGAACCAAAACCTGGTGCTGAAATCTATGATAGGTAATCAATAAAATTACTTGTTACATTCATTTCTGTCAAGGACAGTGTGCATCTAAAAAGGCTGAGCTTTTTTATATTAGAGATGACGCTGTTCTGTGGGGGTGCTTGTTTAATTCCCGTAAATTGATCTAGTTAATTAATTCAGGCTCTAAGCCCACCTATTGAGTGGTGTGTTAGTAATGCCATATTATCTTCCAGAGTGCTTCAGAGGTAATGCGTAATCGGCAACTGCAATCTATTTAAAAGGCGTGAGCCCTCTACAGAGGCGGGTAACCACAGGACTGCAGTGCCTAGCTTCTCAGGGACGGGAAGGTCTGTCAGAAATGTAGCAAATGTGTTGTAAAAGCCTATTGAAATATTCTAAAATTACTTCACTGTGCTGGTATCCAGTTGTAAGTGATACCTGGACCGACACAGCTACACTTCACCATGGACATTTAAAATTATTTTATTCATTATAAATGTTTTGAGCATCTTGTTACAAAAACATCACTTCCTGTTTGTGTCAGAACAGCAATTCTGCAAAATGCATGTATAATGAATGAATTCTCCGTTTCAGAAACTATACGTGTTGGTCCCAGGACTGAATCGGTGGACGTCTACGGCAACTAAATTGGCGCCGGTCCCGGAGAAATTCACCAACTGTTAATGGGCTAGCGCAGGCGCCATGTGGAACTCGATTGATTCCAATGAAAAACGGTGTCCGATTCACCGGGATCAGGATTTCCACACGAAAGGCTGACAAGATGCAGGGCTCGATCAAGGCCCTGGTCGCAGCATGGGCATCATTGTAGCGGATGTCCCCGTCGGTCTGTGGCCTCTGGATAGGCGCCATCAGCCACAACCGCAGCGGATAACCCTGGTCGCCCAAGAGCCAACCCCTCACCCGGGGATGCACCTGGAAGCTGTCAGGAACCGCCGAGTATGCCAGGATGAAGACATCATGCACACTGCCTGGGTATCGGGCACATACATGAGTGATGCGCAGCTCATAGTCACTCACCAGCTGCACGTTTATCAAGTGGAACCCCTTTCAGATTGTGAAGACCAGCCTGTCATGGGCCAGCCCTCGTAGGGGGAAATGCATCCCGTTAATCGCCCGCTGGACCTAGGGCATTCCGGCGATGGCAGTGAGCCCCACTGCCCGGGCATCCTGGTGGGCTCGGTCCATATTCAGGCTGATGTATTGCACCAAATGGACATATAGGGCCTCTGTGACGTTGTGGATGCACCTGTGCACCAATGTCTGGGAGATCCCTGACAGGTCCCCATTCAGCGCCTGGAAGGACCCAGTGGTGTAAAAGTTCAAGGCGACCGTCACCTTGACGCCTACTGGGTGCAGGTGTCCACCCCGCGGTTCCAGGTGCGCCATGATCCGGCAGATATGTCATACAGTTCCCCTGCTCAGCTGGAGTCTTTAGCGACATGCTTGGTCAGACAGGTCCTCGATTGACAGGCCGGTACACATGAGGCATGATGCAGCGCCTCCTTCCTACTTCCTCCTCAGCCTGTTCAGCGGCCGTTCTCCATCCTCACCGGCTACCTCCTGCTCCTCGAGGGCAGATTCCACCGCAACAGGCTCCTCCCCGAGCAGCTCCTGCTCGTAAAGCTTAAGTGCATCCCCCAGGATGAAGGCCACATTCCTGGTTGGTTTCCGAAGTCCATTGTCTGCAGGGGGTGCAAGGCCGACATGTTAGCATGGTGCGTACCCCCTGTGCCCAACCAGGTTAAACGGGCAACAAGGTGGCCCAGGCCTGCACCTCAACCCAGGCCCCTGCATGTCCCCGCCCCCTCCTCTCTCCTCCCCGATGCCCACAACCATCCACCGGCCATAGCCTTTGCACTCTGCCCTCCACATTGCACCCCTGGCACAATGGGGTGGGCAGGGCTACCGGTGGCTGACCCTACCCATGCTGGCGGTATGCTCCGTGGTCTTCGTCAGGCACCCTCCTGTAGGGGCTACTGTGAGCGCCCCACTCGGGTGGGCCGAATGCTGCCCTGCCGGCGGGTGCATGCGTGGCTACGGACCTGGCAATTCACTGGGCCGTATCGGCAGCTAGAGCCGGGTGCTCTACGCTGCCGGCATGCTAACCCCCAGCTACACGGAGGATCGGTGGCCGTTTTGCGCCGAATCTTCAGGCGTAAAACGCCACCATTCCCACGCCGGCATGAGGACATAGCCTCACAATCGGCGAATCCAGCCCCTTAGTCCAGCATGAAACTAACTATAGGTTTTATCCTTCCAGGCACAGAAACATTAAATTAAACGCACACAAAGCTACACCTTATTTCTAATGTTTACCAATACAAATATAAATCCATTTAAACTACCTTTGTTCTCCTATTTAAAAAGTATGAGATCTCTACAGAGGCAGATGACAACAGGAGTGCAGCTTCTAGTTTCTAACGGCTGGGAACGTCTATGAGAAACGCAGCAAATTAATTGTAAAAAGGGACTAGCTTATTAAAATATTCTAAAATTACTTCACTGTGCAGGTAAGAGACACTTGTACTGACACAGCTACACTTCCACATTTTAAATCCTTTACAGATTCACTTAGCCACCATTTTACAACAATGCTTTTTCCAAGCACATCACAGTGAATTAGCAACTGACAAACTGTCAACACAATTTTATTCATTACGAACGTTTTGAACATCATGCGACAAAAACATCACTTGCTGTTTGTTTCAGATCAGCCATTCTGCAAGATGCATGGATAATGAATGAATTAGCGATCTGTCCCCGTAAAAAGTGCTTCTGTTTCACAAACCATTTGGGTATTACTTATCATCCATTTTGGACTCATGACCTTCAGAAAAATGATTATAATCTCCGATTCCATTACTTACAATCTGTTTTGGAAGAATTTGCAAGTGATGTTTTCATCTTTAAAAATTAGTATTCAATATTAATCACTTCCAGAGGAGGTGTTTAATTTTGATTGTGGCACACATGTGATAATTGACATATTTTAACAGGATAGAAAGCTTAGTGTCTTAGATATTTACAAGCCTCAATTTTGCAACAGTACAAACCACATTGATTATTTCTGATTTGAAAAAACCTATGAGGCTAAATTGATAGCCCCTGAAAACAAGCAAGCGGTCGTGATTTTCCCCTTACCCACTCAATGTATCATGAGGAAGGAGCTGTGTTCCGAAAGCTGGAGATTCGAAACAAACCTGTTGGACTTTAACGTGGTGTTGTCAGACTCCTTACTGTGCCCACCCCAGCCCGACGCTGGCATCTCCACATCTTGTATCATTATAGTAATTGCTGCAGGCGGCCAGTGCTAACTGTGCTGTTCATTGGCTGCATGCATCATCAGAGGGCCAATATTATTGCCTACTGGCAGAACTAGTCTGCATTCCTTAAAGCTAACCCGCACCTCTTAAAGAAAAGGTGGGTTGATGGCTAATGGAGGTGCTGAGATCATTCAAAATAGTTGCACATGAAACAAAGAAAGCATCGCCCGACCACATGTGAGAGCCATGTTGACGCTGGGCGACCTCTGATTTTCCCGCCCGCTATCAGCTCACCGCTTTCATACTCTGTGTGTCGTATTTAAAGTGGAGCCATGCACAGCCTTCTCAATGTCTGCAGCCCAGGATTGCTCCATGGAAGACATGGCTTCAAAGGGAAGAAGCACGCTGTTCTGATATTCAGTGACACCTCACATGAGCGACTGTTGGATGCAGTCGTGACCAACCGCGATCTCCTCCACTCCTGCCCAGGCTGCAGGAGGTCCAGAAAGGAGGTCACAAATCTAGTTTGGGAAGCAATGGCAGTGCCAATGCCATGCAGAAGATGTCAGCCACCCAGTGTAGGAACAGCATTAATGATCCCATCCATGCCGCCAGGGTAAGTCAACCATTTCATCACTATCAACTCACACACTTACAAGTGTGTCATTGCAAAACAATTGGGAACGGGAGCCCTGGAATATTTTAAAAAAGAAAACAAAAGTGGGCAGCATGGTAGCACAGTGGTTAGCACAGTTGCTTCACAGCTCCAGGGTCCCAGGTTCGATTCCTGGCTTGGGTTACTTTCTGTGCGGAGTCTGCATGTTCTCCTTGTGGGTTTCCTCCGGGTGCTCTGGTTTCCTCCCACAGTCCAAAGATGTGCGGGTTAGGTGGACTGGCCATGATAAATTGCCCTTAGTGTCCCAAAAAAGGTTAAGTGGGGTTACTGGGTTACAGGGACGGTGTGGAGACGTGGGCTTGAGTACATTGCTCTTTCCGGGGGCTGGTGCGGACTCGATGGGCTGGGTGGCCTCCTTCTGCAATGTAAATTCTATGAAGCCCATCACACATTCACTGCCAGCTCAAGAGACATCACCACTCATTCTCACACATGCCCTCACATCTCCGTCTGGCCTCATCTCCTCATTCCGTCCATGTCGTTGCACCTAGGTCAACACTGGCAAGTCGGCGACCGCCTTGGAGACCTTGGTCCAGGACATTGGCCCTGCACTGCTGCAAGAGCAGCGCTCCATCACTGTAGATCTCGGTATTATCCGTCAGTGGCTACGGGAGAGAGTAAGGAGCACCTATATCACTCTTGAGCTGCCCCTCCTCCTCAAGGAGTCAGCCAGGACCCCTCAAGCACCTGTGACCCCATCGTCCCTTTGCAGTGCCAGGTGGAAGACAAAGCTTTACGACGCCGCAAAACTGATTTTTGACCTTCTCGCAGTATCTTCTGCTCCCGCCCCACCTTGACGCCTGCCGCGAACCGGTGCGGAAAATCCCGGCCCCAATTTTAATCACTCCACCAAAGGTGGCCATATCTCCAGCTGCCTGAGCTCTAGGCTCCGGAATTCCCTCCCCGAATTGCTTTGCCTCTCTTCCTGACTTTTCTCCTTTGAGATGCTCCCCTTTGGCTGAGCTTTCTAATCATGCATATTTGATGATTCACAGAACAATACAAATCAGAGTTAATCTTAAAACGTTTCTTGATATGAAAAACCTTGTAACGTTGTTACACAGCAGAATAAATGGTGTCTTTAAAGACTCTTATTAGGTTCACAATCAATAGCTGTATCTTTCAAATGATCCTTAAAAACAGTATCAGTAATGGTGGCAAGGATAGTCTTGGTATTCATGGTGTAATGGAAGCAGCACTTCATCATGCATCAAATGAGGAAAGATTTTGTACTGTGTCTTCTTTGTATTATTCTGGATGGCAATGTAAATTAAAGATTGGCTTGAGGTGGATTGCGTCCTCAAATGATCCTCTGTGAGGAGCAGCTAATACACAAAATGCTTCTCATTCAGCTGCAACTCAGTTCGAGTTGGCAGTCCTAAATGCTTTCATTGTCAATGTAGTTGCCTGTCGTCCAAATAAATTGTATCAAAATATTATTTGCTGACTGGGTCAGTCTATTATATAATAGAATTACAGTATTGTCTCAGTGCAGGAAGAGGCCATTCGGCCCACTGTCTCTGCAACGGCCCTCTGAATAAGCATTATATGACTTTGTGTCATTCTCCTGCCCTTTTTACCAGTAACCCTGCATTTTGTTTCAATTAAATTATCATCCAATGTCCTCTTGAATGTCTTAATTAAACCTGCCTCCACCACACTTCCAGGCCCGAATCACTCGCTGTGAGAAAAGGTTTTTTCTCACATCACGTTTGCTTTTGCGAATCATTTTAAACCTGTGCCCTCTCATTCTCGATCCTTTTACGTGTCGGAATAGTTTCTCCCTATCTACTCCCTATCTCTGAAACCTGGAGCTCATGGGCGGGATTCTCCACTCCCACGCCGAAGTGGCCGCGCCGTCGAGGTTCACGACGGCGCGGAACGGCCCCGGTCCCGACCGATTCAGGGCCTGAATGCCGGCGCCAACCCGCGCATGCGTGGTTGCTGTCCTCTCTAAGTCCGCCCCGCAGAAGATGGGGGACGGATCTTGCGAGGCCGCGGAAGGAAGGAGGTCCTCCTTCAGAGAGGACGGCCCGACGATCAGTGGGCACCGATCGCGGGCCACCCCACATTCCAGGCGAAGCCCGGTGCAGGACCCCCCCTCGCCCCCCCACAGGCCGCCCCCCCAGCGTTCACGCACTGCCCACGACTGCAGCGACCAGGTGTGTACGGCGCCGGGGGAGAACCCGCCGTTTTGGCCTGGCCGCTCGGCCCATCCGGGCCTCAGAATAGCGGGGGTGCCGGAGAATCGCCATTTTCGGTGTCTCCGGCGATTCTCCGGCCTGCGGCCCGCGAAACTCGACCGGGCTGTTCCCGCTGCTTGGGAGAATCGCGGGAGGGCGTCGGACCGGCGTCCCCAGAAATTTTGGCGGCCCAGGCGATTTTCCCAACCGGCGTGGGAGTGGAGAATCGTGCCCCATGTTTCTGCAGATGGCAGCACATCCTGTACATACGGCCATCTAGGTCACCAGTAGTGTCCTCAATGTCCCACATATTACAGGACAGGCATTCCACACAAGCAAGTTGCCATCCCATGCCTTAAGTTATCTACCCTTCTGTTAAATCTATTTTACTTTGGTTTCCTTTATATAACTTTACTTTACCGGTTCTGACTTCCCCTTATTCCTAATGTTTTTACTCAAATCCAAATAGCTAACTTCTTAAAAAATAATATGTTTTTCTAATTTTCAGTTGTATAAAGACACTCCCTAACAGCAATTTCTTCTCACCCGATGAACTTATTCTTTTCCCTGTGCACCGGATTTCCATGTGAACCCAATTCACCACTCACTCGGTCGCTGTCTTACTCTGGCACGGTCCTTTCACAAGCTCCTTTACTGACCTATATGATAGATGCAAGTTTGCAGATTGGATGAAGTAGGCCAATTCACTAGGTATGATCTTTGGAACCATAAAGCGCTGGAAGTGACACAATAGAAGTAAAAGCCCTCCTGGGTGGTGTGCACTGTCATAATATACACCAGTATATCATAGTGCAGACACACACTGATGGACACACAGTGGGACCAATCAACATACACAACACCGTAGCCAATCATCAGTTAGAGCACACGCACTATAAAGACAGGGGGCATCAGATTTCCCGCTGATTCGAGTTGCAGCTAGCTAGGAGGACAGAGCTCACAGCCTGTAACACAGACATTCACCATGTGCTGAGTGCATCGACTGGTTAGGACAAGGCAAAGGTCTTTAGTTAAAGCTAGTATCGTGTTAACCCACAGTCAGAGTATGTTAAACAGTTAATGATTCAATAAAATAGTGTTGCACTATTTCAAGTGTTGGTGACCTGTATGTGTTCCACGGATCCAGAACACCCAACAAATCATGCACTTTAACTCCATGTCATGGATTGTGCGACTCTCCGCATGCAGGGTGCTTAAGCAGATGGCCCTTTGTGTGCCAGGAAAACTGAAGTGGTGCGAAAATGGCATCATTTAGCCCTACCGGCTGAAGTAATACTCAACTTCCAAATCTGAACCATGAAGAATTTGCTTGTCACAGACTAAAGTCCATGCATCCAGCTACAAGAGGGGCCTGCAGCAATGTTTGGTAAAGGGCCAGCTATCCCAGTTTCAGGTCAGGCCATTTCAAATAACGTCTGCCACTGCATAGTCGCTGTAATAACCCTGAGCCGTATTGGTTTCCAGATGTGGAGGGGAGTCTTGCTGCATTCTCACAGGGAGGATGGAAGATCTGATGATCTGTCAACACGAAGGCTGCAACACTATGGTGGTTGTAGTCGCATTTCCTCTGGGTCTGCAACATGGAAGGAAGATGGAACAGAGACTTTGAAGAGAGCAGGTTCTGCACAATGTGGTCTGTCAGACACCTCCATGATCCATGGCAGTGACAGAAGGCAATCTGGCCAGCTAGTGAATGTACCCAGTATCCCAGCATTTCCGTGTGTGCTGCCCCATCACAGTCTTCATGTGAGTCCTCTGCAAAATAATTTATCTATGATTTAGTCCTTTGGTGAGCTGACAAACAAACTATCCTTTCCCGTTGTCCTGGCTGCAGTTTACCCATGCCCAGTGATTTACCATGTGCTGATCTTAACTCTATGCCAACCCCTAACATAGATTTTTTAATAATTCATTTACAGGATGTGAGCAACGCTGGCTCGGCCCGCATTTGTTGCCCACCCTGGTTGCCCTTGGGAAGGTGGTGGTGAGCTGCCTTCTTGAACTGTTGCAGCCCCTGAGGCGGAGGTACACCCACAGTGCGGTTAAAGAAGGAGCTCCAGGATTTTGACCCAGTGACAGTGAAGGAACGGTGATATATTTTAAAGTCAGGATGGTCAGTGACTTGGAGGGGAACTTCCAGGTGGTGGTGCTCTCGGGTATCTGCTGCTCTTGGCCTTCTAGATGGTAGTGGTCATGGGTTTGGAAGGTGCTGTCTAAGGAACCTTGGTGAGTTACTGCAGTGCATCTTGAGGATGATAAACACTGCTGCTACTGTGGTCGGTGGTGGTGGTGGGAGTGAATGTTTGTGGAAGGAGGAGCAATAAAGCGGGCTGCTTTGTCCTGGATGGTGTTGAGCTTCTTGAGTGTTGTTGGAGCTGCACTCATCCAGGCAAGTGCATAGTGTTTTATCACACTCCTGACTTGTGCCTTGTAGATGGTGGACAGGCTTTGAGGAGTCAGGAAGTGAGTTATTTGCCACAAGATTCCCAGTCTTTGACCTGCTCTTATGGTACAGTATTTATATGACTAGCCCAGTCCAGTCTCTGGTTAATGGTAACTTCCAGGATGTTAATAGTCGGGGATTCAGCGAAGGTAATGCCATTGAATGTCAAGGGGAAATGGTTAGATTCTCTCTTATTGGAGATGATCATTGCCTGGCACTTGTGTGACGTAAATGTTACTTGCCAGTGTCAGCCCAAGCCTGGATGGCGTCCATGCCTTGCTACATTTGGCAATGGACTGCTTCATTATCTGGGGTGTCGCGAATGGTGCTGAACATTGTGCAGTCATCTGCAAACATCCCCACTTCTGACCTTATAATGCCAGGGAGGTCATTGATGAAGCAGCTGAAGATGGTTGGGCCTAGGACACTACCCTGAAGAACTCCTGTAGTGATGTCCTGGAGCTGAGATGATTCCTCCAACCACCTCAGTCATCTTCCTTTGTGCCAGGTATGACTCCAACCAACGGAGAATGTTCCCTCTGATTCCCATTGACTCCAGTTTAGCTAGTGCTCCTTGATGCCATACTCAGCCAAATGCTGCCTTGATGTCCAGGGCAGTCACTCTCACCTCACCTCTGGCATTCAGCTCTTTCGTCCGTGTTTGAACCAAGGCTGTAATGAGGTCAAGAACTGAGTGACCCTGGTGGAATCCAGACTGAGCGTCCGTGAGCAGGCTATTGCCGTGGGAGAGCTGCTTGACAGCATTGTTGATGATTGTAGCGCACAAAGACTCCGTGAGACGAATAGAGTGAAGTCGATGAGGCTTTATTAAGCGTGTCTATTCCCCCGCAGCTCAATAGTAGACTGGCCTGCGGGGGAGGACTCCGGCTTCTTATACTCCGCCTTCAGGGCGGAGCTAGAGGTCAACGGCCAACCAGGACCCGGGATCTGTCAGCCAATTACATTAGGGCTTCCAGTCCCACATGACCCCCAATACATACTACCACATTCACCCCTTGTCAAAAATGAACCCGGCGGGGTGATGCTTCGTATGGTGGTAAGGGTTTACAGGGCTAGTCCTGGGAGGAAAAAAAACATTCACATGGCAATACAGTATTGTACAATTTTTTCCTGTTTCAACTATTTACAGAGGGTATAGGGAGAAAAGCAAAATGTTCTTGTGAAAAAAGTCCATATTTTGATTTAGATCGACGCCACGAGTCGGTCGGGCGGTCTGGTCATCCGTGTCGATCGCCTCGGCCCCGGTGGTGGTGGTGGTGCTTGTACCGGTGTTGTCGTCTCCGGGAGCCTTACGGTTTCAGCTTGGGCTTTATTCTTGATCGGGCCTGAGGGGAGGCGAACCGATCCTCCTGGGAAGGGGGCGGTCGCGGGGTGCGGCGGTGGCAGGAAGGGGGGGGTTGGGTGACTGGTGTCGGGGGGGTGTGTGTGTTGCCGGCGGGCGCCAGATCCCGCAGGGAGACCGTGTCCTGTCGGCCGTCGGCAGCGACGTTCCAGAGGAGGACCTCCTAGGGAAGACAAGGAGACGCTCATGAGGCGTTTGATTAGTGCTCGTACATAATAACGACCGGATGGAGTGGAGAGCGTCCGGGAGGACCTCCTGCCACCGTGAAACTGGGAGGTCCCTGGACCGTAGGGCCAGTAGGACGGCCTTCCAGACCGTGCCGTTCTCCCTCTCTACTTGCCCGTTCCCCCGGGGGTTGTAGCTGGTCGTCCTGCTTGAGGCTATGCCCTTACTGAGCAGGAACTGGCGCAGCTCGTCACTCATGAAAGAGGACCCCCTGTCGCTGTGGACGTATGCGGGGTAACCGAACAGTGTGTAGATGCTGTTCAGGGCTTTAATGACTGTGGCCGCGGTCATGTCAGAGCAGGGAATGGCAAAAGGGAAGCGGGAGTATTCGTCCACCACATTAAGAAAATATGCGTTGCGGTCGGTGGAGGGGAGGGGCCCTTTGAAATCGAGACTGAGGCGTTCAAAGGGGCGGGAAGCCTTAATCAGGTGCGCTCCATCCGGCCTGAAAAAATACGGTTTGCATTCCGCGCAGATGTGGCAGTCCCTTGTGACTGTACGGACCTCCTCTAAAGAATATGGGAGATTGCGGGACTTGATGAAGTGGAAAAACCGAGTGACCCCCGGGTGGCAGAGGTCCTCGTGGAGGGTTTGGAGGCGGTTAATTTGTGCGTTGGCACATGTGCCGCGGGATAGGGCATCGGACGGCTCGTTCAGCTTTCCGGGACGATACAAAATCTCATAGTTGAAGGTGGAGAGCTCGATCCTCCACCTTAAGATCTTGTCGTTTTTGATTTTGCCCCGCTGTGCATTATCGAACATGAAGGCTACCGACCGTTGGTCCGTGAGGAGAGTGAATCTCCTGCCGGCCAGGTAATGCCTCCAATGTCGCACAGCTTCCACTATGGCTTGGGCTTCCTTTTCCACTGAGGAGTGGCGGATTTCTGAGGCGTGGAAGGTCCGGGAGAAAAAGGCCACGGGTCTGCCCGCTTGGTTAAGGGTGGCCGCTAGAGCTACGTCGGAGACGTCGCTCTCGACCTGGAAGGGGAGGGACTCGTCGATGGCGTGCATCGTGGCCTTTGCGATATCCGCTTTGATGCGGCTGAAGGCCTGGCAAGCCTCTGTCGATAGAGGGAAGGTCGTGGTCTGTATTAGGGGGCGGGCCTTGTCTGCGTACTGGGGGACCCACTGGGCGTAGTATGAAAAGAACCCCAGGCAGCGTTTCAGGGCTTTTGGGCAGTGCGGGAGGGGAAATTCCATGAGGGCGCGCATACGTTCGGGGTCGGGGCCTATTATCCCATTGCGCACTACGTAGCCCAGAATGGCTGGCCGATTGGTGCTAAAAACGCACTTGTCCTCGTTGTACGTGAGGTTCAAGGCTTTGGCGGTCTGGAGGAATTTTTGGAGGTTGGCGTCGTGGTCCTGCTGGTCGTGGCCGCAGATGGTTACATTGTCGAGATACGGGAACGTGGCCCGCAACCCATGTTGATCAACCATTCGGTCCATCTCCCGTTGCAAGACCGAGACCCCGTTTGTGACGCCAAAAGGGACCCTTAGGAAATGGTATAATCGCCCGTCTGCCTCGAAGGCTGTGTACTTGCGGTCACTTGGGCGGATGGGGAGCTGATGGTAGGCGGACTTGAGGTCCACGGTGGAGAAGACTTTATATTGGGCAATCCGATTGACCATGTCGGATATGCGGGGAGCGTTAGGGACGCGCAAAATTCCCTCTTCTCCGTGGAGAGTGGTGGCCGGGACCCAAAGCGGTAGCGCCGGCGGGTCATACATGGGGTACGGGGAGGGGGGTTGGGGAGCGTAAGCGGCGTGCAGGGTTCCCTGTTCTCACGGGACCGCGGTGGTCGGGACCCAGAGCGGCTGCGCCTGCGGGTCGTACATGGCGTGCTGGGGGGGTTGGGGCGCGTAAACGGCTTGCATGGCTCCCTGTTCTCCCGGGACAGCGGCGACCTCACGGGACCGTCACACAACCGCGTAATGGCCCTTTTTCCCGCAGCTCTTGCAGATAGCTGCGCAGGCCAGGCAGCGCTGCCGGGGGTGTTTCGCCTGGCCGCAGAAATAACCGTAGGCGCGGGTATTACGCGCGGCCACGTCTAGGGAGGCTGCTAGGGCCCGGGCCTCTGAGAGTCCTAGCGACTCTCTTTCTAGAAGTCTTTGGCGGATTTGGGAGGAATTCATACCTGCCACAAAAGCATCGCGCATTAACATGTCCGTGTGTTCATTTGCGTTCACCGAAGGGCAGCTGCAGGCTCGTCCCAAAATCAGCAGCGTGGCGTAGAATTCGTCCATCGATTCTCCGGGACCTTGCCGTCTCGTCGCGAGCTGGTAGCGAGCGTAGATTTGGTTAACTGGGTGGACATAGAGACTTTTCAGTGCTGCGAACGCCGTCTGGAAATCGTCCGAGTCTTCGATGAGGGAGAAGATTTCCGTGCTCACCCTCGAGTGCAGGACCTGTAGTTTTTGGTCTTCTGTGACCCGGCCGGTGGTCGTTCTGAGGTAGGCCTCGAAGCAAGTCTGCCAGTGCTTGAAGGCTGCTGCCGCGTTCACTGCGTGGGGGCTGATCCTCAGGCATTCCGGAATGATCCTGAGCTCCATAGTCCTTTTTAGGCACGCTTAATAAATTGTAGCGCACAAAGACTCCGTGAGACGAATAGAGTGAAGTCGATGAGGCTTTATTAAGCGTGTCCGTTCCCCCGCAGCTCAATAGTAGACTGGCCTGCGGGGGAGGACTCCGGCTTCTTATACTCCGCCTTCAGGGCGGAGCTAGAGGTCAACGGCCAACCAGGACCCGGGACCTGTCAGCCAATGACATTAGGGCTTCCAGTCCCACATGACCCCCAATACATACTACCACAATGATCCCTTCCATCACTTTACTGGTGATTGAGGGTGGTAATTGGCCGGGATGCATTTGCCCTGTGAACGAAATGCTAATATCTCAGGTGGCAGTTGTGAGTATCAGATCAAATGAGGGAGCCTCTGCATGAGTACCGTTGCTCTCCCCTCCTCCCGGCTGGGAAGAGGCGATCTGGAAGCAGAATAATAGAAGATTGAAGTGAGGGAAGAGGGGTCTGGAGTGTAAAACAAACAGTCCACGATCACACTAGCTGCGTCTTGCTCACTCTGCCAGATAGCAGGATAAGGATGTGCTGCAAGTTGAGAAAGAGCACACCGTCACCCTCAATGTTCGCAGTGATGTCGGAGGACATACATTCTATCACTGCCAGCCCCATGATGCTGTGAGTCATCTCCTGCAGCTAACAATAACTTATAAATAATAAAATGTCCCAGGGCCATTCCCAGAGTTATTATTATTTTTTATTTTCATTCTCCTTTTTCACATTTTCTCCAACATTTACATCCATCAACAATAAACAATAATCAGCAAGATATGTCAGTCCCCATAATAACAACGATCCCATCTACCCACCAACCCCCAAACCTCAACCCGCATGTTTACATAAACAAATGGCAAAAAGGAATCAGTGATTACCCGTAGGCACCCTTAATCTTACACAGCTCCCCCCCCCCACCCCCCCCCCCCCCCACCCCCCACCCCCACCACCACCGCAGGTCTCCAGCTCCTCCTGTCCACTGCCTCTTGTAAAACTCCTCCTCCCAACCTCGGTTCCTTCCCCCCAACTTTCTACCCCGGCTAGACCACTCGGACCCTGTTCTGCCAGGCTCCGATGGCCGCAGCCCCTCCCCCCACCTCACTCCCGTTCACTGGCCAGCTTAAACCGGCCAGCGTGGAGGCCCCTGCCCGGGTCCCTTTCCCACTTGCCCAGCCCTAGGAAAGCCCAAAGATCCCCTTTTAGCACACAAACCCCGCATATCCACCTACACCCCAAAGAACTCTCATTTTGAGTGAAAGTCCCGTCCCTTCCCTTGTCCAAATATATACCACATTGGCTCCTTTAATCTCTACACCCGCGCGCAGTGATACAAAAAAGAAGAAAATACAGTCATGAGGTTACATCGGCACATGGCCATTCCTCAATTTGTCAGTTCTGCCACAGTCCTTCTGCTTTCGCAAACTCCTCCGCTGCTTCCGCCGTTCTAAAATAAAAGTCCCTGAGCTTGTATGTCACCCTCAGCTTCGCTGGATATACAATGCCGCACCGCACCTTGCTAATGTACAGTGCCTCTTCACCCGGTTGAAGGCAGCCCGCCTCCTTGCCAGCTCCACCGTAAAGTCCTGGTATACACGTATACCACCTCCAGCCCACTGCACCACCCGCTTCTGCTTGGCCCAGCTCAGGACCTTCTCCTTCACCCTGTACCTACGGAAGTACAGAGTCACTGCCCTTGGCGGCTCACTCGCCTTTGGTATAGGCCTCCACGACCGATGAGCCCGATCCAGTTCATATTGGGAGGGATCCTCCCCCTCCCCCAATAGTTTCGCCAACATCGTGGCAAAGTACTCAGTCGGCTTCGGTCCTTCAACTCCTTCGGGCAGCCCCACAATCCTCAAATTCTGTCGCCTGGATCTATTTTCCAGGTCTTCCATTTTTCCTCGCAGATCCTTGTTAGTATCCATCACCTTCCGCATCTCTTTCCCCATCGAGGCAAGTTGATCACCGTGCTGCAATAACGTCTCCTCCACTTCCTTCAGCGCCTCCCCTTGCTCTCGTACCTCCGCCACTGCGCTCGCCACCTCCGTCCTCACCGGGGAAACCGCCTCCTCCACCAGCACACTCAAAGCCTCCCTCATCTCCTTCCTCACCGTCTCCATGCATTTCGCAATCTGCGCCAACTGCTTTTCAAATTCCGCAGCCATCACCTTAGTTATTTCTTCAGCCGTAAGCGGTGCGGCCTTCCCTGGTGCTCCAGCCTCCATTTTTCCTGGTGACCCCGCGGTGACCTTTCCACTCCCGACGGACCTCCAGCTCTTTTTTTCCCGGCCGTTTTCTTGCTCACCCTCGACATTTTTCTTTGTTCCTTTTTTCCTCCTGTGTCTCCACTGTGCCTCCTCTGTGCCTTCTCCCTTCTTCTGCCGCCTCCGCCGCCCCTGGGACCGGGCTTAAAGCCCCGAAAATGGCGTTGCCGACCGGGAGCCCTCCATTGTGCGGCCGCCTCCCGCCCGCCGTCACCGGAACTCCATTCCCAGAGTTATTATGAAACAAAATTTGACAAGGTCATTCCCAATGGCGGGGTCCTCTGGTCCCGCGAACCCAGCTGACAGCAGCAAGGAACAGAAGATCCCGCTGCCGGCCAACGGCTGGCTGCCTCTGCCGCTGCGAATCACACCGCGGGGGTGCCTGGAAAATCCCGCCTATTAGGCCAGATGGCCAAAAGCTCGGCCAAAGTGGTAGGTTTCAAAGTGGTAGGAGGAAGGCGAGGTAAAGAGGCAGAGACGGGCAGGAAGGGTATTCTAGCTCTTGGGGCCTGGGCAGCCATCAGCGCAGCCACCAATGACAGGAACATAGGAATTAGAAGCAGAAGTGGGCAATTCAGTCCTTCGAGCCCGCTCCGCCATTCAATCAGATCGTGGCTGATCTCTTCCTGGTCACACCTGATGGAGTGTTTAAAATCTGGGGAGCACACAGACAGTGACCCAAGGCCGGAATTGAACCCAGGGTCCCTGGCGTTGTGCGGCAGCAGTGCTACCACTGTGCCACCGCCTTGTGCTGAAGATGCCACACACATCATGGTTGTCAGCGAGGTGCTGAGTCTCCTGCACTCTTTCCACCCACAATCTGTTCATTAGGTCGCGGGTTCTTTGTTGCACCTCGGCCTTCAGTTGCTTGTAGGCCTGTTTCCTCCCACTCGGGTTTGGGTGGAGCTGCCCGCTCAGGAAAGCCTTGCGTTTGTGGACTAGGAGATCCTGGATCTGCTGATCATTCTCGTTGAACCAGTCTTGGTGTTTCCTGGTCGAGAGCCCGAGCGGCTCCTCACAGGTGCTGACTATGGTGGCTTTTAAGGCGGACCGGGCGCTGTGGACATTCTGCCAGTCTGGCTCGTTGGTTGTCGCCAGTTTAGCTGTGAGGCGCCGACCGAGTAGCTCTTTCTTCGCTGGGTCTTTGAGTCCAACAACGTTGAATCTCCTGTGGCAGAGTTTCTTCTGCCCGTGTCGGTTTGGGGACAGGGGATGGAGATGGTAGAGCGGATTAGTCAGTGGACAGTCCAGCAGTCGTCAGTTCTGGTCATGGTGCGGGTGATGGGGATGTCTTTGCGGTCCCTTGCTCGGACGGTGACATAGTCAATTAGGAGCCAGTGCTTGGAGCGGTGCTGTTGCCATGAGGTCGTGTGCATGTCCCTCTGGCGGAACAGGGTCTTCGTAATGACAAGGTCACGTTCTAAACATTTTGTCAGGAGGAGGACACCGTTGCCGTTTGTTTTCCCCACACCTTCCCTGCCTTACACACCTTTCCAAAGGTTTGCGTCCTTCCCAACTCTAACATTGAAGTCGCCGAGAAGAATCGGCTTGTCTGCCTTTGGGATGTGGGACAGTGATTGGTCGGGGCTGGAGTAGAATGCCTCTTTTGTCTCGTCCGTTGCAGCTAAGGTTGGGGCGTAGGCACTGACAGCTGAGATGTGCTGTTTCTGGGCCAGAGTGAGCCGTAGGGTCATAAGCCATTTGCTCACCCCTCAATGGGGTTCGTTCAGACATCCGACCAACTTGTATTTTACGGTGAAGCTGACCCCATAGAGAGGGCATTTTCTTCTGGTTTGCCTTTCCAGAACAAGGTATATCCGCTGCCTTGTTCTTTGAGCTGGCTGGCTCCTGCCAGTCATGCCTCGCTCAGGGCAGCAATGTCAATGTTGTGGCGTTGGAGTTCCCAGGCAATGATGGCGGTGCAACATTCAGGTCTGTTGCTAATGAATGAAATGAAATGAATGAAAATCGCTCAATGTCACAAGTAGGCTTCAAATGAAGTTACTGTGAAAAGCCCCTAGTCGCCACATTCCGGTGCCTGTTTGGGGAGGCTGGTAGTGGGGTTGTCCATGAGGGTCCTGACGTTCCAGGTCCCGAAATTGAATTGGGTTGAAGGGTGAGGTTATGTGGAAGATGCATGTGCGTGGGTTCTTTTAACATGGGGTGGTCGTTGTACACCAACCATCACACGGTCCCAGTGGAGTGAGGTCTTGCTCCAGTGGCAGGGAAATCAGAAATGGCTTGCTGCAGGACGGGGACTAACTCACACTCATCATCCTGGTCTCCAGTCGTCTCCGATCTCCCTACCACAGGAACTACAGTGCATAAGCTTAACACCATGTACTAAGTTGCTTAACAATGGTATGAACATCGTAAATTTGGGAAAGCAAGTTTGTCTACAAAGGCACCAATGGTGGAAGCTGTAAAACGTAATATATGTTTCAAACCTGTTCACGTCTGCTGCTCACACTGCAGGTGATGGAAGGTGTGGAATTCCATGCTGGAAGTGAAAAAGACATGTTGATTTCAAAGGCTCATATGGCAAGTAACACTTATCATTCCACTGGTGACAAGTTCATCCCTCCTTTGGTGTACCCAGTGATGGCATTCACACCTCTTGTAAAACCAATTTCTCAGCATAGAAATCTACATTAACCAGTATAACCCCTGCAAACACGGAAGATGGATGACTGTATTGCGAGCTGTGCGGCATTGTGGTCTGCTGAAAATGAACAGAAGATTATTGCTGTCTTCAAGAGTGGGAAAACTGGACAGAAACGCCAAATAAATGAATATCCTGAGAGCTATTGTGCTTCTATTCCCCCAATGGTGTGGACAAGAGCAATGATGAGTACATGGCTGCCAAGGAAGCTGTCCTAGACATCACGTGACAAGCCCATATAGAAACTGGCCATAGTGATGAAAAGAAGACTCACTAAAAACTTTCTGAAGAGTATGAAAACTCCCCATGGTCTCTTATTGGGCAATGTATCAGTCGCTGTGAAAGATACATTGATAACATAGCCATCAGGAGACAGCATCAGGAGTTGCTATAAGACCATAAGACATAGGAACAGAATTAGGCCACTCGGCCCATCGAGTCTGCTCCGCCATTCAATCATGGCTGATATTTTTCTCATCCCATTCTCCTGCCTTCTCCTCATAACCCCTGATCCCCTTATTAATTAAGAACTTATCTATCTCAGTCTTAAAGGCAGAAGTTATCATTTCCCACTGCACAACGTACCTGATCAAGTTCCATATCATTCATTCTCTGAAATCCAAGACAGCAGCTGAAGTTGCCCACGAGCTGCTTCTCATATTTCTAGACACCGGAGCTCCAAATATTCTTCAGTCAGATAATGGAAGGGCGTTCACAGCACAGGCCGTCCACGATGGCAACACTCTGGGAAGAACTGGAGTTGTTCAACGGGCATCCCAGACATCCCCAGCGTCAAGGCTCCGTCGAACGCAGTAATGCTGATATGAAGCTGAAGCTAATGGCCTGGATGTGTAACAAAATCTGTGCTGAGTAGAGCTATGTTGTCCATTTTCTTTCAGTGGGCAATGAACAGTAGTTACCATGAAGCTATAAAGATGGCTCCGCACTAAGCACTCGCTGGAAACAAACCACGGTGCAACCTCAGATCAAAGTCTCCAGGTGAGTTCCTCAACAGAATCTCCATAGCCATTGAAGGAGAAGAACTGGAAAGACTTTTTGAGGAGAACATGGAAATTCCTGATTCTGAATTCGCCCCTGGACCATCCTCCATGTACAGTCCTGAGCTGGCCTCAGAACCGTCCACCTCGGACGACTCCAACTCAGCCCCTGGACCATCCAACATGGACGATCCTGAGTGAGTCCCAGACCCATCCACCATAGATGACCCTAAGTTAGCCCCTCGACCACCCAACATGCACAGCTCCGAGCCAACCCCCATATCATTCAACATAGATAATCCTGAGACATCACCGGGATCATGAGTAACCCTGAACATGCCTCTGGATCATCCACCTAAATCTGATCGCAAATTACATCCTGACAGACGTGCAAAGAAGATGGCACATCAGTATATTATACAGCAAGCCAAGTGGATGATGGCATACTGCACAAGGTCACTTTAGGCTGTTGATGTTGGAGACAACTTGGCTGTCCTACTGTCAGCATTTGGCCACAGTAAAGGTGACCCATCAAATCTTATAGGCGTGGTGCCGGCAGCAGGGGCGGGATTCTGTGATCCTTAGACTAAGTGTTGACGCTGTCGTAAATGCCGGAGCGTTTTATGCCGGTGTGAACAGGCCCCTAGGGTCAGCGATCCTGCGCCGCACAGGGGGCCAGCACGGCACTGGAGAGCCTCATGCAGCTCCAGCTGCCGATACTGGCGGCAGAACGGGCGCCGCGGGTCCGCGCATGTGCGCTAGGGCCGGTGCGAATTCGCGCATGCGCGCTAGTTTTCTTCTCCACGCCGGCCGCGACGCAACATGGCAGAGAGCTACAGGGGCCGGGCGCAGGAACATAGGCCCCCACCAGGATAAGCCCACCCGCCAATCGGTAGACCCCGATCGCAGGCCAGGCCACCATGGAAGCCCCCCCCCCGGGGTCGGTTCCCCCCTCCACCCCACCAGGCTGCCCCCCGCAACATGAACGCCGAGGTCCCGCCGGCTCAGACCACACGAGAACGGCGCGGGCGGGACTTGGCCTAACTCGTCGGGCACTCGGCCCATCGCGCGGGAAGAATCGACGGGGGGGGGGGGCGCTTTCAACGGCCTCCGACTGGCCTCGCGCCGACCGCGGCGGCGCCAATGCTCCGGTCACCGGAGAATCGGAGGACTGGCGACGGAACAGCGTTGCGTGAATCGCGCGCCCCCTGGCGATTCTCCGACCCGGCGCGGAGTCGGAGAATCCCGCCCCTGATCTTTTTGCGATTGTCACAAGTCGGCTTACATTAACACTGCAATGGCGTTACTGTGAAAATCCTCTAGTCACCACACTACGGCACCGGTTCAGGTACACAGGTAACATTCAGAATGTCCAATTTACCTAACAAACATATCTTTCTGGACTTGTGGGAGGAAACCGGAGCACCCGGAGGAAACCCAAACAGAGACTGGGAGAACGTGCAGACTCCGAACAGACAGTGACCCAAGGTGGCAAATGAACTTGGTTCCTGGGACTGTGAAGCAACAGTGCTACTGTACTGTACCCTACCATACCGTGGGACTGGCTACACCATTGGAACAGCTAAGGGAATTATGAAAGGAAAACAAAGAACAAAGAAAATTACAGCACTCTCCAAGCCTGCACCAACCATGCTGCTTATCGGAATTAAAACCCCCAACCCTTCCAGAGATTATATCCCTCTATTCCTATCCCATTTATGTATTTATCAAGGTGCCCCTTAAAAGTCACTACCGTATCTGCTTCCACTACTTCCCCCAGCAGCGAGTTCCTGGCTCCCACCACGCTCTGTGTAAAAAGCTTCCCTTGCACATCTCCTTTAAACCTTGCCCCTCGCACCGTAAAACTATGCCCCCTAGTAATTAACTCTTCCACCCTGGGAAATGCTTCTGATTTTCCACTCTGCCCATGCCCCTCATAATGCCAGGAACCAGTCTGAATGTGTGCAGTACAGTGGATTGAGTGCAGAAGACATCCCACAAGAACAGCTCAGCCTTTGTCAGATTGTATGTGCTCAAAATGTTTGTGGTGGGTAAGACTTCCAGGGATGTCACCGCAGGAGTAACTGCTCATCAAGACGATGTTCCTGTTCGAACGCCGGTCTCTGCTGAAAGGGTGCCTGTCACAGACACAAGCCCCGTGACAAGCTTGACCAGTGCTGACATATTAAGTACGGATGAATTGTATTTATGCTGTTTATGTATTGTTGCTCTCTTTTGTGGCTCTAAATATGGCGATTAATAAGGTCGCCTTTCTTAATCTTAATTATGAATATGCTTTCAGAGTCGCCAGGTATCTCTCGATACTGCCACAAGGTTCAACCGAATACCGATCAAAGAACCAATACACCAGTTAATTAGTTCAAAGTCAATGCTACTTTATTTACACACAGTATGGTTTACTCATGCACAATAACACTACAGGCTAATCTATATCTATCACTAACACCTATACTTAACTTCGGGTGCCCACTTAGGTCAGAGGAACAATGGCCGTTGTTCGGCTCTGAGGCTGTTGGGTTCGATGAGGTAACAGGAGTACAGCTAAGGTCGTCCGTCTGGTAGCGAGCGTTGAACTTGAACTTACTTGCTTCTGGTGGTGCAGGTGGAAGGGTCTCTCCGCTTGAGAGACAATTCCAAGAGGCTGAACATAGGGCGGGGGTTCCTTCTTATACTCGGGGGGGGGGGGGGCTTTGCGTGCTTTCAGGTGGGCCTTAAACTTGGTCCCAATTAATTGGGCAGCTTCTCGATCACTGCTGTCGATCTGAGCCAATAAAGGGGCGGGTGCCTTGATGGCTGGGCGTGTCCTAAGTGGCCGTTGGCCTTGCTTTGTTTGTGTCTTCTTGCTGGGGTAGTGGCGCCTGACTGTCTGGGACGGTATCGGCTACCTGAGCACTAGTCTTTGTTTCTCGGAGATGGGCCACCAATGTGCAAATCGGCCCAGAGTTTTGGTTCCGTCTGCAGTCTGTCTTCCCAAATACAGTCAGGCCCTGTGCCTGCTTGTTTACTTTGCATTGTCCATTTTTCCCTGTATGCTCTGCGAGTGTCCATTTTATATGCTGGAGGTGGCCATCCCAGATGGCTACAGTATTAAAAATAATTGATGTGCAAACATTTGAATGGTTTTGGTGTGATCCTGAATGAAATATGACAGAACATGAAGCGATGAATTTGAAATGCTTGGTCGTCACAATGAATCTGAAATGTGCATTGAATAAAGGCGCAGAAGGGAACAATAAACAGAATTAACAGATTGTACGTCTCCGAATGCAATTTTATTTTTCATAAAAGTTGCCCATTTCATGATCTGCGTAAAATTTTTCGATGCCCATTCCATGAATTGAGTGGTCAAACTGCCTGTTTCATGATCTGTGCAGGTAGGCTGCCCATTTCAAGAAATGGGCAATTTGAATGGTCACTTCATGAAATGGGCAGTTTCACAAATTGGGTGCACCATATGTGCTTGCCACAGCTGATTAGTTGGAGACATGAGGAGGCTGTGGGGGCTGCGTACAAGGCTGACATAATTGGAATGTATTTATAGGTGAAATGGAGCATCTGGATATTAGGCATGACAGGGAATGCTGCTGGGTAAGTAATGGAGGTGTGGAACATTAAGCAACATGGCAGGCTGGCCTTGTAGTGGGTAGGAGATGTGGACTGAAGATTAATTTGCTGACCTTGACCACTCTCATGCAGGAACATGTCTTGTGATACTACTGGCAATATCAGAGCTCAAGATTCTTGAGAAAAAACAATAGACCTGAGGAGAAAAAGCAATATACCTGAGGATTGGGAACAGTTTAAAATTCAGCAAAGGCAGACCAAGGGATTGATTATGAAGGTGAAAATACAATTTGAAAGTAAACTATCGGGGAACATAAAAACTGGCAGTAAAGGCTTCTATAGGTATGTAAAGAAAAAGATTGATGAAAACTAATGTAGGCCCCTTACTGCCAGAAACGGGGGAATACATAACAGGGAACAAAGAAATGGCTGAGGAACTAAATTCGTACTTTGCTTCTGTCTTCACAAAGGAAGGCACGAATAATGTACCGGAAGTTCCGAGAAACACAAGTTTTAGTGAGGAGCTGAAGGAAATTAGTATTAGTAAAGAAATGGTTTTGGGGAAATGAATGGGATTGAAGACGGCCAAATCTCCAGGGCCTGATAATCTGCATCCTGGAGTACTTAAGGAAGTGGCCAGAGAAATATTATATCCATTGGTGGCCATTTCCCAAAACTCTTTGGACTCTGGAATGGTTCCTACAGATTGGAGGGTAGCGAATGTAACCCCGCTATTCAAAAAGGGAGGTAGAGAGAAAACAGGGAACTAGAGACCAGTGAGCCTAACTTCGGTAGTAGGGAAGTTGTTGGAGTCCATGATCAAGGATTTCATAGCACAGCATTTGGAAAGCTGTGGTGTAATCAGACAAAGTCAGCATGGGTATACAAAATTAAAATCGTGCTTGACAAATCTACTAGAATTCTTTGAAAATGTAACTAATAGAGATGACCAGGGAGAACCAGTGGATGTGGTTTATTTAGACTTTCATGGTCTCGCAGATTAATATGTAAAGTTAAAACACATGGGATTATGGGTAGTGTCTTGAGATGGATAAAAAGCTGGTTAGCAGACAGGAAGCAAAAAGTTGGAATAAATTATTCTTTTTCTAATTGGCAGGCAGTGACTAGTCGGGTATCGCAGGGATCTGTGCTGGGACCCTAACTGTTCATGTTACATATTAACGATTTGAACGAGGGAACTAAATGTATTATCGCCAAATTTGCAGCTGATACAAAGTTGGGTGGGAGGGTGAGCTATGAGGAGGATGCGGAGATGCTTCAGTGTGATTTGGACAGGCTGAGTGAGTGGGCACATGCATGGCAGATTCAGTATAATGTGGATAAATGTGAGGTTATCCGCTTCGGCAGCAAACATAGGAAGGCAGATTATTATTTGAATGGGTGCAAATTGAGCGAGGTGGATACACAGCAAGACCTTGGTGTCTTGTGCATTGGTCGCTGAAAGTAAGCGTGCAGGTACAGCAGGCAGTAAAGAAGGCAAGTGGCATGTTGGCCTTCATAGCGAGAGGATTTGAGTATAAGAATAGAGATGTTTTACTACAACTGTATAGCGCATTGGTGAGGCCACATCTGGAGTATTGTGTGCAGTTTTGATGTCCTTATCTGAGGAAGGATGTTCTTGCTATGGAGGGAATGCACCTTAGAATGGACAAATTGGCCTTAGAAGGAGAGCACCGAGCATTCAGGAAAATGTTACGAGGGCTCCAAAGGTCAGGTTTCGATTTTCTTTTGTGCATTTGTAGGATGTGGGCATCGCTGGCTAGGCCAGCATTTGCTGCCCATTCCTAATTGCCCCTGACAAAGTGGTGGTGAGCTGCTACAGTCACTGAGGTGTAGGTATACCCACTGTGCTGATAGGGAGGGAGTTCCAGAATTTTAACCCAGCGACAGTGAAGGAACGGTGATATATTTCCAAGTTGGGTGGTGAGTGGTCCTTGAAGGGAACGTCCAGGTTGTGGTTTACCCATCTGTCTGCTGCCTTTGTCCTTCTAGATGGTAGCAGGGCTGTCTAAGGAACCTTGTGAGTTCCTGTAGTACATCGTGCAGATGATACACATGGCTGCCACTGTGCATCAATGGTGGAGGGAGTGAATGTTTGTGGATGAGGTGCCAATCAAGTGAGCTCCTTTGTCCTGGATGGTGTTGAGCTTCTTGAGTGTTGTTGAAATTGCGTTCATCCAGGCAAGTGGAGAGTATTCGATCACACTCCTAACCTGTGCCTTGTAAATGGTGGACAGGATTTGGGGAGTCAGGAGGTGGGTTACGTGCACCAGGATTCTTCACCTCTGACCTGCTCCTATAGCCACAGTATTTATATGGTTGGTCCAGTTCACTTTCTGGTAAATGGTAACCTCCAGGATGTTGATGGTGGATTATTCCGTGATGGTAATGGCTTTGAACGTTGAGGAGAGATGGTTAGGTTTTCTCTTGTTGCAGATGATCATTGCCTGGCATGTGTGTGGCACAAATGTTTGTTTTTTAGAATCCCTACAGTGCAGGAGGCCATTCAGCCCATTGAGTCTGCACTGACCCTCCGAAAGAGCACTCTACCCAGGTCAACTCCCGTCCACTCCACCCTATCCCCGTAATCTAACCTTCAGATCTCTGGACACAAAGGGACAATTTAGCATTGCCAATCAACCTAACCTCCACATCTTTGAACTGTGGGAGGAAACTGGAGAACCCGGAGGAAACCCACGCAGACACGGGGAGAATATGCTAACTCCACACAGACAGTCTCCAAAGGTCGGAATCGAACCCGGGTCCCTGGAGCTGTGAGGCAGCAGTGCTAACCACTGTGCCACTGTAACACCCCTGGTTACTTGCCATTTTTCAGCCCAAATCTGGATACTGTCCTGGTCCTGCTGCATTTGGACATGGACTACTTCAGTGTCTGAGTAGTCGCAAATGGTGCTGAACATTGTGCAGTCATCAGCAAACCTCCCAACTTCGGACCTTATGATGGAAGGAAGGTTATTGATTAAGCAGCTGAAGATGCCCAGAACACTTCTATGTATCTTCTATGTATCTATAGCACTGAGGGAGAATGGGATCAAAGGCTATGGGGAGAAAGCAGGATTAGGCTATTGAGTTGGATGATCAGCCATGATCGTGATGAATGGCGGAGCAGGCTCGAAGGGCCAAAAGGCCCCCTCCTGCTCCTTTCTTCTATGTAACACTACCCTGAGGAATTCCTGCAGTGATGTCCTGGAAATGAGATGGCTGACCTCCAACAACCACAGCCACCTTCCTTTGTGCTAGGTATGACTAAAACAAATGGAGAGCTCCCCCGTTTCCCAACAGCTTTCACAAGTAGTCATCCAGGTTTGAAACGTTAGCTCCCTTCTCTTTTCAGAGATGCTAACAGACCTGCTGAGATTGTCCAATATTTTCTGCGTTTGTTTCAGATTCCAGCCTCACCAGTAATTGGCTTTTATCCCATTAACTTCAGTTTTGCTGGGACTCCTTGAGGCCACATTCAGTCAAATGCTGCCTTGATATCAAGGGAAGTCACTGTCACCTAACCTCATCATGAGATCTTATGTACAATAGACTTTTATTCTCTGCAATATAAAAAGTTAAAGGCTAATTTCATTTATGTTTGAGGATTTTGAAAGGAATTGATAGTCTTATTAGAGCGAAACCTTTTATGCTGGTGGGATAGTCCAGGACAGGGGAACATTACATTAATATTAGAATCACGTTAGTCGTAAGTTAGGTGATGCCTCGTCATGTGCAGGTTGGTAGATATATGAAACACTCCCACATAAAGAATGAAGCTTCTGATGCTAAACATGTTCCTGCAGCAGTCTGAATGTTCAAATGCAGCCAATTTACCATAGCAATGAATCATCATTGAATTGAGGTATAAATATTTCACATTTGCCTCTTCCTAAAAAATACTGACTCTGCAGATATAATTGTAATGTTATTTTTCTAAATTAGAAAACAAGAGTGAGAAAGTCTTTTGGCAATTGCACGGCGAGACAACATCTGGAGTACTTTGTACAGTTTTGGTCTTTGTTCCGATGGAAGAATATACTTGCCTAAGAGGGGATGCAATAAAGAGTGATGAGGTTAGTTCCTGCGATGAGAGACTTGTTCTGAGGAGAGATTGAATAGAATGGGCCTATGCTCTCTGGGGATTAGCAGAATGAAAGGTGATCGCGTGGAAACAAATAAGATTCCGAGAGGGTTTTTAAAAACATATTTCATGGGATGTGACGTCGCTGGCGAGGCCAGCATTTGTTGCCCACCCCTCATTGCCTTGAACTGACCCTGCTAGGTCTTTTCAGAGGCAAGTGCAGCGGTCAACCACATTGCTGTGGGTGTGTAGTCACATGTAAGCAAGACCAGGTAAGAATGGCAGATTTCCTTCTCTATCGGACATTCACGAACCAGATGGGTTTTTACCACGTTCGCTGATAGTCTCGCGGTCACCGTCGCTGAGACTAGCTTTCAATTCCAGACTTATTAACTGATTTTAAGTTTCACCAGCTGCCATGTGCGATTGAACCCATGGACGGCTAGCCCAGTGACATTGCCACGACCTCACTGTCTGCCCAGTTGCTTGACAGGGTAGATGCTGAGAGACTGTTTCCCCTGGCTGGAGAGTTCAGGACTTCGGATCATGGTCTCCAGATAAGGAGATGGCCATTTCCGACTGAGATGAGGAGAAATTGCTTTGTCAAAAGAGTTGAGAATCTTTAGAATTCTCTATCCCAGAGGGCTGTGGATGCATAGCCAATGATTATCTTGAAATCAAAGGAGAAAGGATAGGTAAACAATTGGCTACCTCCAAAGAAGAGGTGGTTCAGACAGTCAAGGTGGATTGCCTAAATAGGAAAAGGTACGGCAAACAAATCCAGCTCTCCTTAGGTGATATTATAAAATATATGTGTGAGCCAATTACAAACCTGTATTGACAGATGATAACTAAAATCAATTCAAGCTTTGCTTCTTTGGTTTGCAGTTTCGATCTGAATTCTTAGCATGAGTTAAACATTTTGAAATGCTCGCCCAGAAGGATGTGAATAAAATAATAGTTTTAACTCATGTCATGTCTCTGGAATGAAGAAGCAAATATCATTATATTATGGAATGAATAGGTTTTTTGACTCCGAGCCCATTTCTGGATATGTTGTACAGTCTTGAAACCTGATCTTGTTTAGTTTGGTATGAATGAAAAGTTATAATAGCACTCATTCTTTAGATTAAAGTTTTATATCATGGGTACTGCAGATCCAAAAAGGAACTGGAAATGGGAGTTGGGCTAGCTTGTGGAGGATGGGATGGGGGATTTAAAAGGCAGTTTTAGGTATATGTTTTGTTAAAATGGCATTAGATTAGTACACATATTTAAATGCTCCTCCTTAATGTGCCTTGTTTTTGTTTTTATTTCTAGGTTGTAAGACTAAACATTTACTTAGTATTCAGTAAAACCTTTGATAAGGTGCCTCATGCCAGACTAGTACAAAAGGTGAAGTCACACGGGATCACAGGTGAAGTGGCAAGATGGATACAGAACTGGCTCGGTCATAGAGGGCAGAGGGTAGCAGTAAAATGGTGTTTTTCTGACTGGAAGGTTGTGACTAGTGGTGTTCCACAGGGATCGGTGCTGGGGCCTCTGTTGCTTGTAGTATACATAAACAATTTGAAGGAAAATGTAGCTGGTCTGATTAGTAAGTTCGCGGATGACACCAAGGTTGATGGAGCGGCAGATAGTGATGAGGATTGTGAGGATACAGCAGGACATAGATATGTTGGCGACTTGGGCAGAGAAATGGCAAAAGGAGTTTAATACGGACAAATGTGAGTTAATGCATTTTGGTAGGTCTAACATAGAGGGGGAGTATACAGTAAATGGCAAAACTCTGAGGAATATAGAAAGTCAGAGAGATCTGGGCGTACAAGTCCACAGATCTTTGAAAGTGGCAACACAAGTTGACAAGGTAGCCAAGAAAGCATATGGAATGCTTGCCTTCAATGGGTGGGGCATCAAGTATAAAAACTGGCAAGTCATGCTACAGTATAGAACCTTGGTAAGGCCGCACTTGGAATATTGCGCACAAATCTGGTCGCCACACTACCAGAAGGATGTGGAGGCTTTGGAGAGGGTGCAGAGGAGGTTTACCAGGATGTTGCCTGATCTGGAGGGTGTTAGCTAAGCAGAGAGGCTGAATAGACTCGGGCTGTTTAATTACACCAACGGAGATTGAGGGGTGACCTGATAGAGGTCTACAAGATTATGAGGAGCATAGATAGAGTGGATGGGCAGGCACTCTTTCCCAGGGTGGAGGGTTTGGTCACTAGGCAGCATAGGTTTAAGGTCCTTAGGGCAAAGTTTAGAGGAGATGTGCGAGGCAGGTTTTTTACAGAGGGTGGTGAGTGCCTGGAACGCATTGCCAGGGGAGGTTGTGGATTGGATTTGTTTATTGTCACATGTACCGAGGTACAGTGAAAAGTATTTTTCTGCGAGCAGCTCAACAGATCATTAAGTACATGGGAAGAAAAGGGAATAAAAGAAAATACATAATAGGGCAACACAAGGTATACAATGTAACTACATAAGCACTGGCATCGGATGAAGCATACAGGGTGTAGTGTTAATGAGGTCAGTCCATAAGAGGGTAATTTAGGAGTCTGGTAACAGCAAGGAAGAAGCTGTTTTTGAGTCTGTTTGTGCGTGTTCTCAGACTTCTGTACCTCCTGCCCGATGGAAAAAGTTGGAAAAGTGAGTAAGCAGGGTGGGATGGGTCTTTGATTATGCTCCCGCTTTCCCCAGGCAGCGGGAAGTGTAGATGGAGTCAATGGAGGGGAGGCAGGTTCGTGTGATGGACTGGGTGGTGTTCTCGAGTTTCTGAAGTTTCTTGGGGTCCTGGGCCGAGCAGTTGCCATACCAGGCTGTGATACAGCCAGATAGGATGCTTTCTCTGGTGCATCTGTAAAAGGATGTAAGGGTTAATGTGAACATGCCGAATTTCCTTAGTTTCCTGAGGAAGTATAGGCGCTGTTGTGCTTTCTTGGTGGTAGCGTCGACATGGGTGGACCAGGACAGATTTTTGGAGATGTGCACCCCTAGGAATCTGAAACTGCTAACCATCTCCACCTCAGCCCCGTTGATGCTGACAGGGGTGTGTACAGAAATTTGCTTCCTGATGTCAATGACCAGCTCTTTAGTTTTGCTGGCATTGAGGGAGAGATTGTTGTCGCTGCACCACTCCACTAGGTTCTCTATCTCCCTCCTGTATTCTGACTCATCGTTATTCGAAATCCGGCCCACTATGGTCGTATCGTCAGCAAACTTGTAGATGGAGTTGGAACCAAATTTTACCACGCAGTCGTACAGGGAGTAGAGTAGGGGGCTAAGTACACAGCCTTGCGGGGCCCCGCTATTGAGGACTATTGTGGAGGAGGTGTTGTTGTTCATTCTTGCTGATTGTGGTCTGTTGGTCAGAAAATCGAGGATCCAGTTGCAGATTGGGGAGCCAAGTCCTAGGTTTTGGAGCTTTGATATGAGCTTGGCTGTGATTATGGTGTTGAAGGCAGAGCTGTAGTCAATAAATAGGATCTGATATAGGAGTCCTTGTTGTCGAGATGCTCTAGGGATGAGTGTAGGGCCAGGGAAATGGCATCTGCTGTGGACCGGTTGCGACGGTATGCAAATTGCAGTGGATCAAGGCGTTCTAGGAGTATGGAGGTGATGCGCTTCATGATCAACCTCTCGAATCACTTCATTACGACTGAAGTCAGGGCCACCGGATGGTAGTCATTGAGGCACATTGCCTGGTTCTTCTTTACATTAATGGAGTTCAATAGGCATCTTGACAAATACATGGTTAGGATGGGTATAGGGATACGGCACTAGGAAGTGGTGAGGGTTTTGGCCAAGGGTGGTATCATGACCGGTTAAAGCTTGGAGGGCTGAAGTTATTAAGCAATAAATTAACCTTGGTACATGATTGTATGTAGAACTCATAAAATTGAAAGTAGGTGTTTCCGTTTTTGATTGCGGTTTTTCTGTACATATTATGTGGTCTTGAGGTGGAAATTGGCAAAGCCAATGTATTAACGAAAGATTATTTTGAAGAATGAAGACAGCTATGTCCTTGAGACATGCCTTCGATGGGGCAGCACGGTGGCACAGTGGTTAGCAGTGCTGCCTCACAGCACCAGAGACCCTGGTTTGATACTGGCCTTGATTGACTCTCTGTGTGGAATTTTTACTTTCTCCCCTGTCTTTTTTTAAATTAATTTGTGGGATGTGGGCGTCGCTGGTTAGGCCAGCATTTATTGCCCATCCCTAGTTGCCCTTCAGAAGGTGGTGGTGAGTTGCCTTCTTGAACCACTGCAGTCCTTCAGGTGTAGGTACACCCACTGTGCTGTTAGATGGGAGTTCAGGATGTTGCCCCAGTATCAGTGAAGGAATGGCACTGTATTTCCAAGTCAGGGTGGTGAGTGACTTGGAGGGGAACCTCCAAGTGGTGGGTTCCCAGGTATCTGCTACTCTTGTCCTTCTAGATGGTAGTGATCGTGGGTTTGGAAGCTGCTGTCTAAGGAACCTTGGTGAGTTATCGCAGTGCATCTTGTAGATCTTAGGGTGGCACGGTAGCAGTGGTTAGCACTGTTGCTTCACAGTGCCAGGGTCCCGGGTTCGATTTCCACTTGGGTCACTGTCTGTGTGGAGTCTGCACTTTCTCCCTGTGTCTGCATGGGTTTCCGCCAAATTCTCTGGTTTCCTCCCACAAGTCCCGAAAGATGTGCTGTTAAGCGAATTGAACATTCTGAATTCTCCCTCAGTGTACCCGAACAGCTGCTGGAGTGTGGCGACTGGGGGATTTTCACAATAGCTTCATTGCAGTGTTAATCTAGGCCTACCTATATCACTAATAAAGATTATTATTATTATTAGATGGTACACAAGGCTGCCACTGTTCATTGGTGGTGGAGGGTTTGAGTGTTTGTGGAAGAGGGAGCAATCAAGCGGGCTGCTTTGTCATGGGTGGTGTCGGGTTACTTGAATGTTGTTGGAACTGTACTCATCCAGGCCTTGTAGATGGTGGACAGGAGGTGGGTTACTCACCACAGGATTCCTAGCCTTTGACCTGCCCTGGTAGCCATAGTATTAATATGGCTAGTCCAATACAGTTTCTGATCAATGGTAACCCCAAAGATGTTGATTGTGGGGGATTCAACGATGGTAATAGCATTGGATGTCAAGGGGCAATGGTTAGATCCTCTCGTGTAGAAGATGGTCATTGCCTGGCTTGTGTGGTGAGAATGTAACTTGCCACTTGTCAGCCCAAGCCTGGATATTGTCCAGGTCTTTAAAAAAAATAAATTTAGAGTACCCAATTCATTTTTTCCAATAACGGGGCAATTTAGCGTGGTCAATCCTCCTACCCTGCACATCTTTGGGTTGTGGGGGCGAAACCCATGCAAAAATGGGGAGAATGTGCAAACTCCACACGGGCAGTGACCCAGAGCCAGGATCGAACCTGGGACCTTGGCACCGTGAGGCAGCATTGCTAACCACTGCGCCACCATGCTGTCTATCGTCCAGGTCTTGCTGCATTTGGACACTGACTGCTTCTATATCTGAGGAGTCATGAATGGTGCTGAACATTGTGCAGTCATCTGCAAACATCCCCACTTCTGACCATATGATGGAAGGGATGTCATTGATGAAGCAGCTGAAGATAGTTGAGCCAAGGATACTATCCTGAGGACTCCTGCAGTGATGTCCTGGAGCTGAGATGATTGACCGCCAATCACCACACCCATCTATCTGTCTTTGTGCCAGCTATGTCTGAAACCAGCAGAGAGTTTCCCCCCTGATTTCCATGGACTCCAGTTTAGCTGGTGTTCCTTGATGCCATACTCGGTCAAATGCTGCCTTGGTGTCAATGCAGTCACTTTAAACGTACCCCTGGCATTCCGCTCTTTTGTTCACATTTGAACCAAGGCTGTATTGAGGTCAGGTGAGTGACCCTGGCAGAACCCAAACTGAGCGTCCGTGAGCAGGTTATTGCTGAGTAATTCCCACTTGATAGCACTGTTGATATCTCCTTCCATCACTTTGCTCATGATGGGGAGTAGACTGATGGGGCAGTAATTGGCTGGGTTGGATTCGTCCTGTTTCTTGGGTACAAGACACCCCTGGGTAATTTTCCACATTGCTGGGTAGATGTCAGTGTTATAGCTGTACAGAAACAGCTTGGCTAGGGATGTGGCAAGTTCTGGAGCACATCTTCTAATCACCGGAATATTGTCAGGTCCCATAGCTTTTGCAGTATCCAGTGCCTTCAGCCGTTTCTTGATATCACATAGAAGTGAATCGTATTGGTTGAAGACTGACATCTGTGATGTTGGGGACCTCCGGAGGAGACCGGGATGGATCATCCACTGAGAACTTCTGGCTGAAGATTATTACGAATGCTTCAGCCTTGTCTTTTGCACTGAGCTCCTCCATCATTGAGGATGGGGGTATTTGTGGAGCCTCCTCCTCCAGTGAGTTCTTTAATTGTCCACCATTCATGGCTGGATGTGGCAGGACTGCAGAGCATAGATCTGATGCATTTGTTGTGAAATCGCTTCACTGTCTATTACTTGCTGCTTATGTTGTGGGTTTCCATTGGATGCTTCGGTTTCCTGCCACAGACCGAACAGGTTAGGTGGATTGGCCATGATCAAATTGCCCCCTAGTGTCCAAAGTTGTCAGCAAGGTTACTGGGGTATAACAGGGGAGTGAGCCTAAATAGAATGCTCTTTCAGAGGGTCGGTGCAGGCTCGAAGGGCCGAATGGCATCCTTCTGCTCTGTCGGATTCTATGTCTCAGCAATTTATATTTGCTTTATTTAATTTCCCCTGGACTGTCTTCTGATTTTACCACAACCTGTCTGACAAAAAAAAAGCAGATAATCAAGACTCTGCCAACCTGCCTGCTGGTAAGAAAATCCAATTTGTCTTTTATTGTTAAGTGCATGACATAAATTAATGGAAATTAGTTCAAAGGTTCTCCCTCTGTGTACCCGAACAGGCGCCGGAATGCGGTGACTCGGGGCTTTTCACAGTAACTTCATTGCAGTGTTAATGTAAGCCTACTTGTGGCAATAAAGATTATTATTATTAGGTTCCAGTCTATAGGTTGCAAGAGACTATGTTGTTGTTACAGTTTTTTTCACTGCCAATCATATAGGAGACATTTCCTTGTGAATTAGTAGGAACAATGACTATTTTCCAATGACCACTTTGTTTTCTGAAGTGGATCCATTGTCTTATCTCCACAACCTGAAAACATTCAACAGGCTCTCCTTTGGTATAATACTCCAAATGGACATTAGATTTGCATTCTAATCCTGCCAATTTTAACATTCATTTTGAGCACCATAGTAATAGTCGCTTTTGATTTAATTTCAGGAACCAGCATCTAAGAGACAGTTCCCAGCATGTATTCCGTTAAATTCAGTTTACCCAGAGCAATGGTTAAACCTAGTTTTGCAACTCCCCTGGATTTTGTGGGACCCCAGCCCAATGGCTCAAAGATCGGGGTGGGCATGGGGTGGTGGTGGAGCCCTCCCACAATCCCCATGGCTGCTCCACTGCAATTTTAACCCTCGGAGCAGCATTAATTGCTTTAAGGCGAGACTTTCGCCTATTTTGGGAGGAAATCCCAATCTGATGGTTGGCAGCACTTAAGTACGAGCTCTTAAATGCCAGCTGGGAGTGGTGGCCACTGCTCCATCTACAGACAGTCCCAGCATGCTGAAGAACCTATGAAGGACTGTGATTTCGCCTCGGGGAATGAGGGGATGGGAAGCCATGTCCCAGTGGCCATTCGGGGGGGGGGGGGGGGTGTTAAAAGAGTACTTTTGTTGGGGGCAGGAGCTCACAAAGGATGTCCTCTGTCCATGTCCAACACCAGTCCACATAGCTAAAGCTGACGGTCATCTCACTTCCGCTGGCCATGTGTAGCAATACTGACTGAGGTAGGATTAGGCCTTTAAATGGTATTTAATTGACCACTTAAGGGCTTCAATGGGCCCCAAGGTCTAACAGGTGGGCCACCGACACATCCCTGCCACCCCCTCCCCTCCCACCCCAGAAGTTTTCAGACAGTTTGGGGTGAATGGGAAGGCAGCAGGTAGGCCACTTGCTGGATTCTATGTGCTCCCGCCCAAATCCACCAGCGGGGAAGAGTAAAATCACAGAAACTTTACAGTGTACATGGCCATTTGGCCCACCTTGTCTGCACCGTCTCTCCAAACGAGCATCATGACTTAGTGCTATTCCCTTTCCTTTCCCCCCGTACATCATTTCTATTCAAGTAATCATCTAATGCCCTCTTGCATGTCTCGATTGAAGTTGCCTCCTCCTGGACAGTGCATTCCCGACCCCCAGCCACTCACTGTGTGAGAAAATCCGGCCTGTTAACTCTGTTCCTCTCTTCACAAATGCTGCCTGATCTGTTGAGTACATCCTGCATTTTCTGTTTTCCATTCCATATTTCAAGCGTCAATATTCTGCTTTTGTTTTACAGATAGTCTATCTCAAAGCCGCGCGCCTAGACCTAGAAAGGGGAGAATTGGCTCCAACATCCAACTGACAGTTGGGTGCAATTAGCCGATCCTCACCTGCATCAGGGAAACACAGGGGGTCAGGATAAGAAGTTATCTCAAATGCAGCCTAGTTTTGATTTTGCAACCCACTGAGCAGCCAGCCCCATTGCACGAGTTGCAAATGGCTTATCCAGAAGGCGCAGTGAAAGTGGCGACTACTTTTGTTTGAATATTTCTCCCGCCGACCAACCAACTGGCTTCCAGCTGGAAATACAGCGCTCTGCAAGGCGCCGTCTCCATGTTTTCTGTGCCGCCAATGGAGGCAGTTTGAACGGGACAGTTACCCCGACACTTTCACCTCACCGTGAGGCTGTGACAGGAAAAGATGTCGACACTGACCGCAGCCAGCACTCCTGGTTATAGCCAGGAGTGAGTGAGGGGAAGGAGTGAGTGAGGGGAGGGAGAGAGTGAGGGAGGGAGAGGAAAACTTCCAACATTACAAGGGCTGATCGGAAAAAAGAGAAACGTTCTGGTGGCATCCAGGCAGAGAGACCCTCGGGGGTCTTCCCACAAGCTGTCCCCCCCCCCTCCCCGATTGTTCCCCCATTGTCCCCCTCAATCCTGCAACAAATTCACCTTCTCTCCTCGGTGGCGTTGCCCAGTTTTAGTCTGTTTTATTTTTCTCATTGTGACTGGATTTGCTGACACACTCTCTCTCACATAGTTTTTTTTGGTTGTCTCTTCAGGTTTGGCTTTTTTTTTCTGCATTCTGTCTTGAGGATCGGTTTCTGTAGTTTCTCTCCGGTTTGGGTTGTGCAGTATTTCTATAACCCCCATTTACAGTCTTTGTCGTGTGTGTGCATTCTTTCTTTACATTCGGTTTGTGCATTCTCTCTCTTTACATTCGGTTTCTACAGTCTCCTCTCGGTTGCTGTGAATGGGCCGGGGTATTTTTTTGGCTGTTGGTCACTCCCCCCCCCCCCCCCCCCGATTGTTGGCGCGCTCTCTCATTCTCTCTCTGTCTGTCTCCCTCACACCCCCTCCCTCCCGCCCACCACCCCCCTCACACAAGGCAAGATGGCGACCGAGAGCGAGCTGCGGCCGGATAGCGGCGACCCCCCGTCCGAGGAACGAGCCTCCAACAGCTGCCAGGTAAAGTGGAGCCGCCGGCCGGCCGAGAGAGATCAATGAAGGAGAGACCGAGAGATGCGTTCCCATTGTCAGAGGTGGAGTGGAGTGTGTAGAATGTAGCGACATGAATGTAGCAGACACAAACTCCTAGACACAATGTATCCCCTTTCCCTGTGTGACTTGATGCTGGAGGCGGCCTCACACACAGCCTTGAAAATGTAACCGTCTGATTTACCCCCCCCCCCCCCCCCCCCATCATTTCTTATGGTCTCTCCTCTTCGAAGTGTATCTCTTTGCTTTAAGACTACCCCCCCCCCCCCCATACGGGTTGCTGAGATTTTTCTTCTCAAGTTGGAAGGTGCCCTGTGTTTCGAAATGAAACATCGATTTCAGACATTTTTCTCTAATTCCACCCACCCACACACACGCCAATTTGGGTTTTTTTTTTGGTTGGCCCCGCAACACTTTGTCCTGGACACACACAAAAAACCGCGCCGATCGCTTTCCTGCAGCTCCTGTCTCTACAATTTATCTTGTTCGGCTCAGTAAGGCAACACTCCCGATTGTTCCCAAGATATTCTTCGTCCAAACAGTATTTCCCCCCCTTTTTTTTAAGATTGTCTGGTAATTGAGGTTTAATTGCGATTGATGAGTGCTCGGCTACCTTACAAGCTGAATTGCCCTGGAGGAAAATAGACTGCCCACCTTAAAGAATTGATTTTTTTTCTCCCTCTCTCTGTGTTTCATGCAGTGCATTGATTGTACTTTGTTTGCGGTCTCTTAATTTTTAATTAAATATCTCGTCCGATGTGCAGATCGTGTTTTGTGTTGTCATTCCAACCGATACTTGATCTGTTTGGGTAAATCTCTCACAATTGACGTGCATTTTGGACATTGGTTACTATGTTGCAGAAGTCTGAATTTGACATGGACAATCTCAGTAAACCAGAACTACTGACTCTCCTCAGCATCCTTGAAGGGGAACTGGAAGCCAGAGATCTGGTGATAGAAACACTGAGGGTAAGTGCTAGACCTTCCTTTTACACCTGGTAGTCCCCATCCCACATATTAGAAGGCTTGGTGCAAATGTGCGATGGACATAGCCGCAATTTAAAAAAAACCATTAGGATGGCTGTTGCAATTTTCCAGCTACCCACATTCAAATTGGCAAACAGTAAGTTGACATATAAGTAGTTTCAGTGACTTCCCCTTTAACGCTGATGCTGTACAGTAAATGCATGCTGTCATCATTGCACTATGCAGCAATTCTGTAAGCTTTACTGTACAGCTTGATGTCAGGGTTAAATACTTTCTGGAAGGTTTACCATTAAGCTGTACTCCTACAAATCAAAAGTGTTGCACAGATCTGATGAGAATTAATAAAGCTCAAGGAGTCCGTGGGTGGAAATGAATTATTTAAAATTATGAGTTGATAAAGCTGTTAAAACACATGGATTCGGTTTCATAAGGAACCAAGTAGTGTAAAACTAAAGTGGTAATGATTGGATTACCATTAGAATATTCTTTCTAGTTTTGGGCACCCAAGTAAGGAAGGATGTCAAGATTGTGGAGCGAGATTCATTAAAATGATACCAGTTTGAGAGGAATATGTTATGAGGCCCGAGCAAAAAGGGTCTTTTTATAGCAGAGCGGTGAAGGTTAAGGGGAAAGCCGATGGTGTTTAAAATTATCATGGGTTCGCTAAATTATTTTTAAAATGTTTATGTAGGACAGAAACTTTAGATCATACATTTAAGCTGTTTACCAAAAGGCAAAGGGAGTGGTTAGGTGCTTTTGTTGCAGAGAGGGTTGCTGCAAATTAAATGTTCTTCTATTAACTGTGGTTGGAAGCACCATTCATCATAACTTTTAAAAGTGGCAAAATACTTAGCATGTAATATTGGCTATTGGAAAGGAATAAGGGAATGGGACAGTGGATTGCTTTTTTCACAGAATCGATGTAAACACAGTGAGGTCACTGTACTGCCTTCGTACTGTGAAATTCTACGATTCTATTAGAAGCTTTAACATCAGTTTAGGAAAACAGTATTTTTGATTTTTTTTTTTTTGGAACTCCACAAGGTTGGTTTCATTTTGCGATTGTACTTATCCTGCATCATAGTCCACTTGTGCAGTGCAATCTAGAAATCATTTAAAAGCAAACTTATTAAGTGATAGAATATTGGGCAATATACATCTTGCCTGAGATCCTTAATGATTGCAAAGATACTCCAATTGGGGTTACTCTTTCTAGTGTGATGCCATGCATGTCTTACAATTATTCCCTTTGCATACCCGAGTCACATTAAATCTACTTTTAGTTTATATTGATACAATAAGTGAACAACTCTTTAAAACAAAACAGGGTGGCATTGTTAATGACCCACATTAAACGGAGAGTCCAAATGTAGGAAACTATGCTTGTCCTTTTCTTCCCCCTCTCCCTCTGACTATATTTTCCGAGGCACTGTCTTTGGCACTAATCCATATATATATATTTTTTTTAAAAAGAGAAGTGTTAAACTGGTTACTTTTTCAGCTACACTATATGTTATGACTCAGTGTAAAAACAGCACCCATTCTTTCTGATTTTCCTTAAATAAATAATTTGTAAGCATCAGATTTCAAGTGCCCTTGGTGCTTTAAATCTTAAACTAGGCTAGTTTGTTTACCTTTAAACTTTCAGTTGGTCACATGGATGGAACTTGAATTGTCTGTTGGCCGCACCTACGAGGCGGTTTGTACATCAGTAGATAATATTTTAAAAGGAGTTGTTGGCTTGTATTTCATTCTTTAGTTAATGCTATTAAGGTAGAGTTGACGGGGCAGTTGTAAAGGGTCCTGTAACCTTATTATTTCAACTTAAATTTCCACAATATTTGTACCAGTACAGTAGGCCGTTTTTGACGTGTTTTCACTGGGGCAAATTGCTGATGTGCATAATTATAGCACAATGTTGTGGTTAAATAGACTGAATGTCTGAAATGCTGTAATTCATTTTCAAATTAAGTATTTATGTTCAAAGCCTGCTTTCCCATCCTTTCAACCACGCTAACAGGAGGGGGAGGCAGTGTTATTGTCGCTAGACTGGTAATCCAAAGACTCTGGGTAATACTATGGGGCTCCAGGTTCCCACCATGGCGGAATTTGAACTTGGTAAAAGAAAATCTGGAATTAAACCACTTTCAATTGTCGTAAAAACCCATCTGGTTCATCAATGTCCTTTAGGGAAGTAAATCTGCCATTCGTACACGTGACTCCAGACCCAACAGCAATGTGGTTGACTCTTTAAGTGCCGATCAAGCCACTCTGTTGAATCAAACCGCTAATGGGGTCTCAAAGACCTGAAACTGGATAGACCACCCAGTATCAATCTACACTGATGGTGACAAGGGTGCAACATGCACACAGGTTGAGGGACTTCAGTGTCCATCACCTCACCAAGAGTGGCTCGGTAGCACCACTTTCGACCAAGATGGTCAACTCACATAGCTGCTTGGCTGGGTCTGCGGTAGGTGGTGAGGCAACTAACAAGAGGGAAAGGCATACTTGGCCTCATCCTCACCAACCTTCCTGCTGCAGATACATCTGTCTATGACAGTATTGGTAGGAGCGACTACCACACAGTCCTTGTGGAGACAAATCCCGTCTTAAGATTGAGGGATACCCATCATTGTGTTTATGGCACTACCGCCATGCTAAACGGGATAGATTTTAAACAAACCTAGCAACTCAAAAACTAGACATCTATGAGGTTGTGTGGGCCACCAGCAGCAGCAGAATTGTCCTCCACCTTTATCTGTAACCTCGACACTCTCTGGTGAAGCAACAACACAGGACACTTGCGTGCCAAATAGCATAAGCAGAAAGTGATGGACAGAGCTAAACAACTCCGCACCAAGGATCAGGTCTGAGGCTCTACAGTCCTGCTACATGCAGCCATGAATGGTGGTGGACAATTAACTCATTGGAGGGCAGCACAGTGGCGCAGTGGTTAGCATTGCTGCCTCACGGCGCCGAGGTCCCAGGTTCGATCCCGGCTCTGGGTCACTGTCCGTGTGGAGTTTGCACATTTATCCCCATGTTTGCGTGGGTTTCACCCCCACAGCCCACAGATTTGCAGGGCAGGTTAATTGGCCACGTTAAATTGCCCCTTAATTGGAAAAAAAGAATTGGGTATTCTAAATTTATTTTTAAAATAAATAACTCATTGGAGGTGGCTCCAAAGTATCCCCATCCTCAATGATGGAGGAGCCCAGCACATCAGTGCAAAAGACAAAGCTGAGGCATTCGCTACAATCTTAAACCAGAAGTGCCGAATGGATGATCTAACTCGGCCTCCTCCGAACGTCCCCGACATCACAGATGCCAGTCTTTAGCCAGTTTGGTTCACTCTGATATCAAAAAAACAGCTGAAGGCATTGGATACTTCAAAGTCTTTGGGCCCTGACAATATTCTGGCACCAGTATTGAAGACTTGCATTCCAGAACTTGCCGTGCCCCTAGCCAAGCTGTTCCAGCTACAATACTGGCATATACCCAACAAAGTGGAAAATTGCCTAAACGTGTCCTGTGTACAAGAATTGGGACAAATCCAACCTGCCAATTATTTCCCCAGCAGTTTACTCCGATCATCAGTAAATTGATGGGTCATCAACACAGTAATCAGTGGCAATTGCTTAGCAATAAGCTGCTCACTGATGCTCAGTCATTCAGTTCCTGACCTCATTTAAGGACTGGACTGCAGGGGTGAGATCAAGGCTGCATTGGACAGGTGTGGTATCAAGGAACCCTAGCAGAACTGGAGTCAATGGGAATTGGGTGCGGGGGGCAACTTACTGCTGGTTGGAGTCATACCGAGCACTAAGAAAGATATTGTGGTTGTTGGAGGTCAGTCATACCAACCCCAGGACATCATTGCACAAATTAAGAGAATCTCAGGATAGTGCCCTCGGTCCAACCACCTTCAGCTCCTTCATCAATGTCCTCACTTCTATCATCAGGTCAGAAGTGGGGTGGGTGCTCTTGATTGCACAACATTTAGCACCATTCTTGACTTCTCAGATACTGAAGTAGTCCATGTCAAAATGCAGAAAGACATGGACAACATCTAGGATTGGACTACAAAGTGGCAAGTAACATTTGCACCACACAAGTGCCAAGCAATGACCATCCCCAACAAGGAAGAGAATCTAACCATCAGCCCCTAATATTCATTGGCATTGCCATAGCTAAATTCCCCACTATCAACATCCTGATGGTTACCATGGACCAAAAACTTAACTGGACTAGCTGTATAAATACTGTGGCTACAAGAGCAGGTCAGAGGTGCGGAATCCTGCAGCGTGTATCTCCACCTCTCGACTCCCCAGAGCCTGCCCACCATCTACAAGGCACAAGTCAGGAGTGTGATGGAATACTCCCCACTTGTCTGGATGAGTGCAGCTCCAACAACACTGAAGAAGCCAGCTTGGTTGGCACCCCATGCATTAATATTCACTCCCATCACCACCAGCACAGTAGTAGTGGTGTGTGCCTGCTACAGTGTGCCATCTACACGGAGTACTGCAGGAACTTGCGAAGACTCCTTGGACAGCACTTTCCAAACCCATGGCTACTACCATTTAGAAGGATAAGGGCTGCAGACACATGAGAACACCACCACTTAGATATTTTCCTCCAAGTCACTCACCATCCTGACTTGGAAATATTTCACTGTCCCTTCACTGTCGCTGGCTTAGAATCCTGGTACTCCCTCCCTAACAGCACAGTGGGTGTACCTACACCACATGGACTGCAGTGGTTCACAAAGTCAGCTTACCACCCACTTCTTGAGGGCAATTGGGATAGGCAATAAATGCTGGCTTTGCCCACATCCCTTGAATGAATTTTTAAAAATAAACCACAGACATTGGCTCTCTGTCCCTCATGCAGTTTACATTATAACAGAAAATTCTGAAATTACTCAGCAGATCTGGCAGTGTCTGTGGAGAAAAGAAGAGTTAATGTTTTCAAGTTGAGCACTCTCAATATAATTCTGTGCATTTTCCATACCCCCAACCCACCCATCACCAACCCCATACCTACCAGCGGACCTTGGTCTTAACGTCAGGACTTCCCTCCCAATAGCCTTCTATCTCCACTCTCCTACCTCTCAAAGCCTTCCTTTTCAAAACAAGCCTTTGGTCATCGCTCAGCCTCCTCTGCTCCCACCCTATCCCCGTTACCTAATTTTCTGTGAAGTATCATGGGAATTGTTCTACATGATTCTTGTATACTCATGTAATGATGTACGCACTTTAAAGAGTGCCATTTGGTTATGGACCGTTTGGGAATTATATAGTTAAGTCTGTACAAACGACCATATTTGGGAAGGAAATGTAGCAAATTTGGTGTGTCTTGGTTGCATTTACTTACAACCACGGGCAGCACGGTGGCGCAATGGGTAGCACTACGGCCTCGCGGCACCGAGGTCTCTGGTTCGATCCTGGCTCTGGGTCACTGTCCGTGTGGAGTTTGCACATTCTCCCCATGTTTGTGTGGGTTTCGCCCCCACAACCCAAAAGATGCGCAGGGTAGGTGGATTGGCCACGCTATATTGCCCCTTAATTGGAAAAAAATGAATTGGGTACTCTAAATATTAAAAAAAAAAAGACTTACAAACACTACAGCTTCGGACGAGGAAGGAATTTATATGTTAGGCAAACAGTTCTGTTCAAATTTATTTTCGGAATCTGTGGTTGTTCAGAGTAACAACTTGCGGCATTGGCCATTATGAATACATCTGGAACTGAGTTAGGTTGATCAGAGGCATTAACGTTCTTGCTGTGTGCTTTATTGTCTGAAATATACTTATTACCAGGTTTTCCCTTCGAATATGGTTAACATTGTTCTTGAGTAAATCTTGTTTGTCCCACGCCATTTTCATCCTGATGCTTGCAGTAATGTGTTTCTAGCCACAATTGATTCCTATTGGTCAATATTTCTGAATATGGAATCATTGTTTACTGGAAAGCTGCTCACTGGTAGCACATAATAATCTTTATTGTCACAAGTAGGTTTACATTAACACTGCAGTGAAGTTACTGTGAAAAGCCCCTAGTTGTCACATTCTGGCGCCTGTTCGGTAACACAGAGGGAGATCCTGAATTTATTCCGCTTGTAAGAGGCCTATGAAATGTAATATTATGTTCACTCAATGAGAGCATCTAATTGTGTTGCATCCAGTTTAAAAAAATTCTGAAGATTGGTGAAAACGCATTATTGAAATGGCCTATTAAATATTCTATACTTAGCACAAAAACTGGGTCACTACTCACTTGTGACTTACAAGGCTATGGGAGCTTACAACTTACAATTTTCACTCATTTATAAATTGACACTGTATTTTCTTATCTATTTTCTTCAAATCATTTTGGGGGATATTGGAATTTCATTTTAATGAATATTTCTTCAAAATGAGTGATTGTTGGGATCCGACCTTCTGCAATTCTCAAGTCAAGTATAATGCAACTCTGATGCACAGTCACGTTCTGTTTATTATGCTCCATTAACTGCAACCCTGTGCTGGAACAGTACGTGTTTTGTCAATTAGCATTCTACAGTCTCACAATGGGATTGTCAAATTATGGACGCCCAACCTTGCTGACCAGGTAATGGCATATGCAAAGGATTGCATTTTCAATTGTGGGGTCTGGGTAGCTGTGTTGAGGGTGTTGGTGGGGGAAATCAATTATTGAAGTGCCATGTGAGAGTACCTTTAAGAAATGGGTGTTTATAAATGGGTGTGTATATAAATATCTGTAGTGAGAGTACCTTTAAGAAATGAGTGTTTATTACTGCAGTGATGTCAGAGAGGGGGTGGAGCTGTCTGTCAGCTTTACTTTCGTTTTAGATTGTTTGCTGCAGGGTGTGTTTTAGTTTCGTTTTCAGAGCTGGATAGCTGCAGTCACAGCCAGAAGGTGTATTAGAGTCTCTCTCTGTAATCTAAAGAATGTAAATCGATCCTTTGGTGATTTAAAACTAATAACTGCTCTCAGTAGTGACTTTAACCTGTATTTGAATTGATGGTTGCTAAGGTGTTCACTGTTTGTTTTAAAAAGCTTAACTTGAGTTAATAGAATAAACATTGTTTTGCTTTAAAAAAATACTTTTCCATTTCTGCTGTACCACACCTGTAGGATGGACCGTGTGCTCCCCATACCACAATCTATTAAAAGTTGTGGGTCAGGTGAAATCCATGATACACTTTGGGGTTCTCTAAACCCTGGCCCATAACAAATTGGGGGCTCGAGGGGGATAAAAGTCTATCTGTTGGATTCGCTTTGTGAACTTAAAAGACAGTGAGGGGTGAGCATATTGTGAGTGCTTTTCAGGTGTGGTATTTTAGTTTAAGTAGGGAGTGTGTTGTGGACAATGGCTCTTTCAGAGGCAAGTTTTTTTTGGGCGGAGACAGTCACCTTACAGACAGACTAAAAGCAGACTGTTAGATTTGGCAAAAACATTGCAGTTAATATTACCTGACAAAATGCAAAAAGATGAGGTAATTATGGTGGTGGCTAAGCATTTAAAGTTGCCTGAGATACAGTTTGACTCATTGGAAATGGCAAAAATTTAGTTTTTGGAACATGAGAAAGAATTAAAGCAGCTTGAATACGAAAGAGAGAGAGAGAGGAAAAAGAAAGAGAGAGAGAGGAAAAAGAGAGAGAAGAAAGGAAAAAAGAAAGAATAGCCCTAGCAGAACAAAAAGAAAGAGAAAGGGAGATACAGATCAGGGAAAAAGATAAAGAGAGAGAGTTTGAACTTCAGAAAATGGCCATGAAACATGACAGTCAGTTTAAATTGGCAGACGTAAAGGGAAACGTACAGTTGGTTGATAGTGATGAGGATAGTGAGAAAGAGTGTCGTAGTCGAAGGCTTGTGGGGATCTATTTAAATATGTCCAAGCATTGCCAAGGTTTGACGAGAAGGAGGTAGAAGCCTTTTTCATTTCATTTGAGAAGGTGGCTAAACAAATGAAATGGCCACAGGACATGTGGATATTACTGATTCAAACAAAGCTGGTAGGTAGGGCTAGTGAAGTGTTTGCATCACTACCGGAGGAGGTATCTGGGACTTATGAGGAGGTGAAAAAAATCCATCTTAGGTGCATATGAACTAGTGCCTGAAGCCTACAGACAAAGGTTTAGCAATTTAAGGAAAGAATTTGGTCAAACATACATGGAGTTTGAAAGGATCAAACAGAGTAATTTTGATAGGTGGATAAGGGCTTTAAAAATAGACCAAACGTATGAAGCTCTCAGAGAAATTATACTTTTGGAGGAGTTTAAAAATTCAATTCCTGATGTAGTGAGAACTTGTGTGGAAGAGCAGAGGGTTAAAACTGCGAGGTTGGCAGCGGAAATGGCAGATGATTATGAATTAGTTCATAAATCAAAGCTTGGTTTCCGACATCAGTTTCAGCCTGTGAGGGATAGAAACTGGGGACATGGAAAATACTCAAGTGGTAGAGGTAAAGGAGATCTGATGGGAGATAATAAGGAGAGTGTACCTCAGATTCAAAAAGAAATCCAGGAGGGTGGAAAAGAAATGAAAAATTTCAAATGCTTTCACTGTAATAAACTAGGCCATGTAAAGTCACCGTGTTGGTGGTTGAAGAAAAGCAATGGGAAGGCTGATGTAAAACAGGTTAAGACAGTGGGGTTTGTTAAAGTGGTAAAGGAAAGCCCAAGGGAAGTGAAGGAGGTGCAAAAGATTGTATAGCCTGATCAAGAGGTGATTGATAATAAGGTGCCAGATCTCTTTAAAGAATTTACTTGTGTGGGTAAAGTTTACTCATGCGTGTCAGGAGAGTAGGTAAAGACGTCACAATTTTAAGAGATACGGGAGCTAATCAATCTTTAATGGTAAGAGATGAGGAGTTATGTAGTTTGGGAAGAATGTTGCCAGTAAAGGTGGTAATATGTGGAATTCGGGGTGAGAGGAGTAGTGGTCCATTATATAAGGTAAGGTTGGAAAGTCCAGTGAAGAGTGGTGAAGTGGTAGTAGGAGTAATAGAGAAAGAATCTTGTCCAGGAATACAATTTATCTTGGGTAATGATATAGCTGGATCGCAGATGGGAGTGATGCCTATTGTGGTTGATAAGCCAGTGGAAAATCAGACAACTGAAGTGTTGAAGAACGAATATCCTGGGATTTTTCTGGATTGTGTAGTAACAAGGTCGCTAAGTCACAGGTTAAGACGAGGAGAAATCAGAGAGTGAAGATAAAGTTGAAGTGCAATTATCAGAAACTATTTTTGATCAGATGGTTGAAGAAGAACAAGAACAGGTGGATGATGAGGCAGATATTTTTAGTTTAGGAAAATTGGCGGAGTTACAACAGAAAGATGTAGAAATAAAACGGATGTATCAGAAAGCATACACGGAAGAGGAATCTGCGTGTATACCAGAGTGTTATTCCCGTAAAAGTGATGTCTTGATGAGAAAATGGAGACCTTTACATATGCAGGCGGATGAAAAGTGGGCAGAAGTTCATCATGTAGTATTGCCTGTATGGTATAGAAAGGAGGTGTTGCGAGTTGCACATGAGGTACCAGTGGGAGGACATTTGGGAACAAGGAGAACTCAAGTTAAAATCCAAATCATTTTTATTGGCTTGGACTACATAAAGATGTAGTTAAATTTTGGCAATCATGTCACACATGTCAAGTGATAGGGAAACTTCAAGCAGTTATAAAACCAGCGCCCTTAATACCCATTCCAGCATTTGAGGAACCATTTACAATGGTCCTAATTGATTGCGTAGCACCGCTTCCTAAAACGTAAAGTGGGAATCAATATCTTTTGACTATAATGGATGTGTCTACTAGGTTTCCAGAGGCCATTCCTGTACGTAATATTACAGCTAAAAAGATTGTGGAGGAGTTACTTAAATTCTTTACTAGATATGGACTACCCACCGAAATACAATTGGATCAAGGATCAAATTTTATCTCAAGGTTATTCAAAGAAGTTATGGATAGCTCAGGAATAAAACAATTTAAATCAACTGCGTACCATCCAGAATCGCAGGGAGCGTTAGAAAGGTGGCATCAGACATTATAGACAATGTTGAGGGCTTATTGTCAAGGTTATCCAGAGGATTGGGATAAAGGAATTCCATTCGTACTGTTTGCAATTAAGGATGCACCTAATGAGTCAACCAAATTTAGTCCTTTTGAACTAATTTTTGGTCATGAGGTAAGAGGACCACTTAAATTGATTCAGAAAAAATTGGTAAGTGAGAAGTCGGAAATTACATTATTGGATTACGTGCCAAATTTTAGGGAACGATTAAATAGAGCAGGTGAATTGGCTAGACAACATAAAAAAGTTGCACAAAATGTGATGAAACGGATAGCGGACAAGACATCCAATGTTCGTAGTTTTGCCAATGGAGATAAAGTTTTGTTACCAGTGGTAGGTGAGCCTTTAAAAGCATGGTTTTGTGGACCTTATCAGATTGAAAGGAAATTAAGTGAGGTGAATTATGTGGTAAAAACACCAGATAGAAGGAAGACTCACCGAGTGTGTCATGTGAATATGCTTAAAAGGTACTTTGACGGGAAGGAGAGAAAAAGGAAGAGGGTTTAATGATTCTAATTCAAAGTGACGAACCAAATCCAGATGACTGAATTTGACATACCTCCAATTAAATTGGAAAACGAGGATGTTCTTAAAAATTGGGATAAATTGTTGAGTTACCATCCAGAGGAAAAACGGACTGACGTGAAAGAGTTATTGATATCATGCGGGCAAGTTTATAGAGATAAATTGGGAAGTACTAAAATGGCTAAACATGATGTAGATGTGGGAAATGCTGTTCCAATCAAACAACATCCATACAGACTTAACCCTTTAAAATTGGCACAGGTTAACAAAGAGATTGAGAGTATGCTTAAAAATGGTATAATTGAAGTGGGTTGCAGCCAATGGAGATCACCCATAGTGATAGTACCTAAACAGACGGTACCCAGCGGTTGTGTGTGGAGTATAGAAAGGTTAATGCAGTTACAAGAACGGACTCTTATCCTATCCCAGGTTTGGAGGATTGCATTGAGAAAGTGGGACAATCAGCTTTTATTTCCAAACTGGATTTACTTAAAGGTTACTGGCAGGTACCTTTATCCAAAAGGGGAAGGAGCTTTCAGCTTTTGTGACTCCAGATGGTATATACCAATACAAAGTTATGCCATTTGGCATGAAAATCGCCCCAGCCACATTTCAACGGTTAAGTAACAAAGTTGTTTCAGGATTACCCAATTGTGCGGTTTACATCGACGATCTGGTAATTTTCAGCCAGACATGGAAAGAACATTTAAAACATCTGATGGAGTTATTCGATTGACTTCAAGAGGCGGGTTTGGTGATAAACCTAGCCAAAAGTGAATTTGGGAAAGCCCAAGTCACTTTCCTTGGCCATACAATCAGACAGGGTCGAATGGTCACACGGGATGTGAAACTAACAGTTATTGAGGAGTTTTCAATACCTTCAAGACGAAGGGAAATAATGCGATTTCTTGGCATGAGTGGATTTGATCGAACATTTGCGCAAAAGATTTGTAGCGTGATTGCTCCACTGACGGACTTGCTCAAGAAGCGTGACAAATTCCAATGGACAGCGGAGTTTCAACAGGCATTTGACGGCCTGAAAGCTGTGATAACCAATGTTCCTGTGTTGGAGAATTACAAGGGATTCTGTGATCAGACTGAACTAAAGTATCTAACTTTAAAGAGAAATGCCGAAGCGTAGAGAAATGGACGGATTGTGCAGAGACCTTCTTGTTCAAAGAGACTATCAATCATGAAGGATTTCAGTTGCAGGAAGAAAAAAAAAAAAATGGACTATATTATTATACCTGTTTGCGGTGTTGTTTTTTGAAACGATAACGTATATTTACTGTGTGCATTTCTTCAAGGATAGTGAAACGGTGAAAAATGAAACCCTCTTGAAGTTAATGGTTTATTTATTTTTTCTTGGGGGGAGGTGTCATGTGAGAGTACCTTTAAGAAATGGGTGTTTATAAATGGGTGTGTATATAAATATCTAGTGAGAGTACCTTTAAGAAATGGGTGTTTATTACTGCAGTGATGTCAGAGGGGGTGGAGCTGGGCTGTCTCAGCTTTTTACTTTGGTTTTAGGTTGTTTGCTGCAGGTTGTGTTTAGTTTCATTTTCAGAGCTGGATAGCTGAAGTCACAGCCAGAAGGTGTATTAGGGTCTCTCTCTGTAATCTAAAGAATGTAAATCAATTCTTTGGTGATTTAAAACTAATAACTGCTCTCAGTATTGACTTTAATCTGATGTGCTTCTGTTAAAAGTTATTTTTTGTCTTCTGGATGTTAAAAGGAAAGCTTAAAGGATTATTTAGTGTTGTATTCTTTGATGTTTTTAAATTGATGGTTGCTAAGATGTTCAGTATTTTAAAAAGGTTAACTTGAGTTCATAGAATAAACATTGTTTTGCTTTAAAAAGTACTTTTCCATTTCTGCTCTACCACATCTGCCGAGTGGGCCATGTGCTCCCCATACCACAATCTATTAAAAGTTGTGGGTCAGGTGAACTCCATGATACACTTTGGGGTTCTCTAAACCCTGGCCCACAACAGAAGCATGTGTTGGTGTTGCAGCAGTTGATTTGTTGGCCTACACGATCAGTTTGGGAAAATCAATGGCTATCATTTACTGATCACCTTAATGCTGATCCCGACTGTGCCGTGTTTCTGATACCACTGTTGCCTTATGTCCTGTTTTGCAGGACATAAAGTACTGCACAATCCGTCCATTTCTCTACGCTTCGGAGAAGCACCTCAGAACATTAGACCAGACTCTGTGCTGAAAGGAGGCATGACTGCCTTTGCATGGTCCCTGTCTCCAGCTGAGAGAGCAAATCAGCAATATTGAGTCGAAGCAGCAGCCAGGCTCAGTAACATGAAACATGCCAAAAATATATTGCTTCCTGGAAAAGGTTTGGAGGTGGGAATAGTATCTCTGTGATCGAGTGAGTTTCAGAAAAAAATAGATACTTTCTATAATCTACGGGGAAACAGGGAGGACTCTGTATGAATTGCGGCAGTTCTGTTGGTGAAGTACCTCAGATGAGGGAGGATGAATGTCAAGAGCTTTAAAAGGGAAAATAATGGCCGGGTTGATCCATTGAATATTGATTCACCCAAATATCACATTTTTCCTGTGGCGTTTTAGATGTTAAAAGATATCATGTGATATCATGTGAAGCCAATTCCAACTGCAGGACATAAAGTTGGCAGTACAATCAATGATGCCAAAATAATTTTCCTGGCCACTTCCCATTTGCTGTTTGTGCACAAATCATATATCGCATTTTCCTACATAATAATAGTTACTGCACTTCAAAAATAGCTTCTTCTCTGCGAAGTGCTTTGGAATATCCTAAAAGTGCAAGGTACTACATAAATGTGCACTTTCTCTTTCATAAGCGTTTAACATTAACTTGAAAGCACCAACTTTTTTCAGAGTGTGTGTCTCTCTCTCTTTCCCCTCCCCCAGGCTTGCCTAGAAATATACCAGCAATGCATATGGGTAGGAGGGAGGGCAGTATAATGTGGGGTACATGTGTGCATTTTGAAATCTGATTGTGGGTCGGCCACTGAGCTTCTGTTTGAACCTATTTTAAAATGTCCGTTTGAGGAAAGCGTCTTCTATTGAGGAGAAAAAGGTTTGATCTAATTTGTCTGGAACTAGATTTATCTCCCTGCAGTGAAAAATCAATTGGGAGCTTGGTTATCTGGGCTACAGTTAGACTGAATTGGTCTTTTTAAACATGTAACTTCCAATTTTTCTCTGGTCACTCTCTTGTGAAGCACCTTAGAACATTTTTGCTATGTTAAAAGCACTATTTAAATACAAGTTTTCATTGCAAAATAAAGAAGACACACTTGGCAACATTAAAAAAAAAATCTATTTTATTTTGGATTTGCTGACCTGTGAAGTACTTGACTTTTATTCTTGATCCACTTCCAGAAGCAGTGCTCCACATTAATTTGGAGGACAGGCCCTTATATACAAGGGCAGGATTTTTATACCGTGGATACACTATTTTATAAGAAAAATACATTCAATCATTTTGCACACAGGAGGAATATAGATGACATTCTATTGAATCAAATAATTGCCTTCGGTACCTCCCAAATGCCTACTTTTTCTTCCTTATCCTTTCGAAGCGAACAAAAACCCATCAGACTTGGATTGAAAATTTCAATTAACCTAACATTGACAGCCTGCTGGGAAGAAGAGTTTGAGTTTTTTGTGTGTGTGGGGGGGGAAAAGTTCCTGATTTAAATCCTGAATGGTTTAGATCTAATTTCAAAATTGACCCCCTCGGCCTGGAAGCTCGATCATAGGAAATCGTTTTTCCTTCTTCGCTGAGTCCTTTTGTTATTTTAGGTCACCCTTCTTCATCCTTCTAAGCTCAAGGAAATAAAGGACAAGTTTTTACAATCTGTCCCCTTTAAGCCTGAAACCATTCTAATAAATCTGTACGGTAGACACTCTCATATTCGGTATACCTTTCTGAAGGTTTCTCCCCGTATCTGCGTGGGTTTCACCCCCACAACCCAACGATGTGCTGGTAGGTGGATTGGCCATGCCAGATTACCCCTTAATTGGAAAAATAAATAATTGGGTACTCTAAATTTAAAAAAAAAAAAAACCTTTCTGAAGGTGCCCAAAACTGAATGCAGCACTTCAGATAAGGTCTGACCACAATTCTCTAAAATTGAAGTATAATTTTCCTTTTTTTGTATTCTAGTCCCTTTCTGATAAAGGCATTGACATTTATGATTATTGTGCTGTCCACTAAAGTTTGGTTATTTCTGCCCATTGATATCCAAATCGGTTCCACAGTGTCTCATTGTGAAGAATATATTATGGTCTGTCTTCCTTGGATAGAATTGGGCAATGTCCTCTCACTGCCCTACTTTTAAATACATTTCTCAGTTTTGCCTGCTCCCTATGTCTACCTGTCTTTGAAACTTCCTGCTTCAATCTGCCCAATATACTCCTAATTTACTGTCGTCTGTAAACACGGATATACAACTTTTTCTTCCTTGATCCAAGTCACCGATTAGGTTTGTAGCGGAAAAACTGAGATGCCAGTACAGATCTCCGAGGAACATTGCTTGTCGCATTCCACCAATCAGAGAATATGGTTTCCTCCAGGTTTTACTTATCCCGTCTCCTACTTCCCGACGAAGTACAAACTATACTGCAAGATTTGGTGTGCTTTCGTTTTTGCTAATCTCTCGTGTAAAACCTTGTCAGAATGAATTCATCGAATCTCGAAAGTGCAGAAGGAGGCCATTTGGCCCATTGAGTCACACCGACCCTCTGAAAGGGCACCCTACCTAGGCCCATTCTCCCGTCCTGTTCCCGTAGCCCCACCTAACCTATACATCCCAAGACACTAAGGGCAACTTTATCATGGCCAATCACCTAACCTGGACATCTTTGGACTGCCTTCCTGGAAATCATAGAATCATAAAATTCCGACAGTGCAGAAGAAGGCCATTCGGCCCATCCAGTCTGCACCAACCCTTTGAAGAGCACCCATAGAACATAGAACATACAGTGCAGAAGGAGGCCATTCGGCCCATCAAGTCTGTACCGACCCACTTAAGCCCTCACTTCCACCCTATCCCTGTAACACAATAATCCCTCCCAACCTTATTTTTGGTCACTAAGGGCAATTTATCATGGCCAATCCACCTAACCTGCACGTCTTTGGACTGTGGGAGGAAACCGGAGCACCCGGAGGAAACCCACGCAGACACGGGGAGAACGTGCAGACTCCGCACAGACAGTGACCCAGCGGGGAATCGAACCTGGGACCCTGGTGCTGTGAAGCCACACAACTCCCCCATCTAACCTGCACATCTTTTATGACACTCCGGGGGGGGGGGGTCATTATTACATTCAGCAGCCGCCTGATGTTCGCTGTGAGCTGCCTACCCCTTGACAAAGCCCGTTTGGGTCATCAACTTGCATGAATGGTTTCATTGCCCATTGCTGTAATGTACATTGTGCACAACACATGAACACAACACAAGAAGTAGAAGCAGGAACCTTTCCCGCCATTCAATACGATCATAGCTGATCTACGCCAGCCTCAACTATTTTTGGACTGCAAATATTATCTGCCTATGAAGCAGCCAAAAAGCCAGTGGCTCCAACAAAGAACGGCCAAATTAATATTTAATGATATTCGCATTTTATAATTTTCAAAACTAAAATACAAGAGCTTAGCCAGCCACAATGCTGTAACACCCTATTTACAGGATATGATAGGAAGGGTTATAGTGTTCCATATAAAAATGCCCTATGTTACCTGAGTAAATCAAAAGTGCCACGTGACAGCAAACCACTTCCCTCAAGAACAAAGTTGCAGACGACCAACATTAGAATCAACTTCTATATATAATCTGAACTATGGCATGTGACTAGATGTCAATGAACTTCTAATGACTAAGAGGCCAACACAGAACATGTCCACCACCGACTGCGATTGTGAAGTAAAGAAAATATTGGTTGAAGAACTGCTGAATCTATTAAAGGAGGTCATAAATTGATATGCATTTGACTGTGCACCGGGTGTACAGCTTGTAAATGTGAAGTTCCACGCAGTAATAAAAAGCCTGGCTGATTAAAATACATAAACTGTAGGCATGACTGATGTCATCCTCTAAAATCTGATTAGCTGGAACAGCTATAGTTTTAAAGATATGTAGTAATTGGTTTCCTCCAGGTTTTACAGATGTTTTATTGCTGCAACTATGTTAACTAGACATCTGCAATGCAAATTTGCATATGATACCAATCGTGCCCATTCTGCAAGAGAAGGGGGGAAAATCTACAAGTTTTGTAGTTTAAAACTCAAGGCATGACATTATATATTAATTTCTGAAATCATCTCCCAAGTTCCTGTGTCATGCATTAATACAGCATTTAACAAGAATGCCAGGCGTTTCCTACTGGATTCATCTGGCCATGAGAATACCTGGAATTTACAAACAGCTGCCAGTCGAGAGAGCAACTCTTAATTAACCTAAGGGTAACTATTTAGTTAGAATTTAAGTGACACCCAGCTAAATCTGAGTCGCAAAATTAAATTCTAGTAGAAATCTAGTTAATTTTTTTTTTTTTAAGGGCTCAGTGGCTAGCACTGCTGCCTCACGGTGCCAGGGGCCCAGGTTCAATTCCGACCTTGGGTGGCTGACTGTGTGGAGTTTCCACCAGGTTCCTCCAAAAGTCCAAAAATGTGCAGGTTAGGTGGGCAATGAAACCATTCATGCAAGTTGATGACCCAAATGGGCTTTGTCAAGATGTAGGCAGCTCACAGCGAACATCAGGCGGCTGCAGAATGTAATAATAGCCTCTCGGAATTTCTCCACCTGGAGAAGATTAAGTATGCCACCCGAGGGTCAGAGTTAGGCTTCCTGGACACTTGGGGGCAGTTCATCGGCCTGTTCCAAAACCTGTTTGAGGCCAGCAACGAGGAGTAAGCTAAGAAATAAAAAGATAAATGAGGAACCAAAGGACTGGCAACCCGGGATGGTTGGGGGGGGGGGGGGGGGGGGGGGCGTGGCGTGCCGGGCGCTAGGAAGGTGGGGAAACCACAAGAGAAGAGGAAGGGGTGCTGAAGCCAATGGGGGGGGGGGGAAGCGGAGAATCATAGACCGATCCAGAGGGCAACAAAATTAGAGTTAGTTAAATGAAGGACAAAATAAACCCCCCTGTAAAATAAAGTAAATTAGCATGGGCAAGAAAAATGTAATGTATATACACAACAACTGTTTATAAATATGAGAAAAGCCAATAAAAATATTTTCCCCCAAAAAATGTATGTTGATGACTGCACCCAAGATGGATAAATTACAGAGGGAAAAAAAATAAGTTTACGTCAGTCGTTATTGACATGGTGCAGTGATTTCCACAATATTTTATTTGCCTGCAAAGTTAGCACAGCAGGACTTCCTGACAGTGTCGTGACTAATATCTTGGAAATTCAGGAGTTTTGCTGGGGATTTAATTTATTACTCATAAATGAAAGGAGCTTGTTACTAATATGTGAACCACCTCTCCGGTGGCCTTGTCTCCATCCTGCTTGAAGAGATTCTGCTGAGTGCAGCCACATCAGGAATTGCTATGGAAATAGTCTGCCAGAATGGTCTGTAGGTGGCATAATTTAAGACCGAAGAATGACCTATTTTAATATTTAATATGCTGAAGCAGAGATGTTCTGTTTTCTGGCAGCAAAAATAATGGTATGCTGAAGGGGGCGGGAATAGAAGAGAACGGGGAAATTAACTTCAAGCCTTGTCAAATTTGAATGATAACACAATTGTGTTCCTGAAAACAAGAGTACCATTCTCAGTGACATTCTTTCAGCATTAAATGTGTGCAGTAAACACTAAATAGATTGTACACGGTGGCAGCCTTCCATTTTGTAGGACGATGGTTTGTGCTGGGGTGGTTAATTCTGTGTTGAGCATCACCTGGTGTGGCAATATCTACTGCATTAGCTGCAGAGGGAGACAGTGGGCTGAGAGGGTGCCTAATTTGCGGGGCTGTGCTTGCTGATCTTGGCCAGCCGAGCTTTTCATTTCCACATGCCTCTTCCCAGTGCCCTCCCAAACAACCAGCCTCCAGAGGCCAAGGCCGTCCGCATCTGTTTCCCAGATAGCTGTGTCCATGTTTGCCATCTTCATATCACACACTTGCAGCATTCTTGCAGCAGAGGTATAGACGGATAGCAGGTCATGACCCAGTGGCCAATTCACCTACGGAAGCCCTTTGGGTATACGGCTGTCAACCATCCGATGAATTTGGCTGAGCTAGTGCAGACATCATTGGCTCAGCAATGAGTGTAAGCTGATGGAATTAGCACATTGGGCTGGTTTAGCACTGGGCTAAATCGCTGGCTTTTAAAGCAGACCAAGGCAGGCCAACAGCACGGTTCGATTCCCGTACCAGCCTCCCCTAACAGGTGCCGGAATGTGGCGACTAGGGGCTTTTCACAGTAACTTCATTGAAGCCTACTTGTGACCATAAGTGATTTTCATTTCATTTCATTGTATGGCCTCTGAGTATGTGACCATGCCGAGGAGATGTCTAAGACAGTGAAGTTGGAAATGTGTTATGCTTTTTCTCATGCCATGCCATAGTCCAGGTCTCAATACTGTAGAGGAATGCACGGAGAGCAGAGGTTTGATAGATGTGCAGTTTGGTGTTCTCAGTCAAGTTGCTGTTGTTCCACACTTTCTTACTCAGCTTGGACATAGCAGCTGCAGCTTTTGCAATCCGCGTGTTGATTTCAGCATCAAGTGACTTTGCTTATTATTGTAGAGCTTAAATATATGAAGCTATCAACAACCTGCAGCGTCCCATTGTCAGTACTGATTGATGGTGGTATGGGAACATCCTGGACCAGGACATTTGTCTTCCTGATGCTGATGGTCAAAACTAAATTCCACAGGTGTGAAAGAGTCCATTTGGGGCTTCAGGTCTTCCTCGGTATGAAGTGCTTCATCAGCATAGAGCAACTGAGGACTGAGAACACATTTTGTCTTGAATCTCAGGTGAGCGAGACTATAGCTTTCTGTCTGGTGTGTATTATGTAAGTAGACATCCTCTGTAGATGACTTGAAGGCATATGACAGCAGCATAGAGAAGAACATGTCAAAGAATGTTGGTGCCAGAGACAATCCTGCTTGACCCTACTGTGGATTTCAGAGGGTTCTAATGATGCTGCGTCACAGCTAACCTTGTCCATCATATTGTCATGGAAAGGATAGTCAACACTGAGCAGCTTCGGCAGGCTGCCTCTCAACTCAAAACAGAGCCAGTTAACCTCGTGTATAACCTGAGAGTTGGAGGGTGATAGACACTGCCATCAGCAGAACCCCAAAGTCAGAACATCTTCATCTTCTGGGGGAGTTTGATGCAACAATGGGCATTGGCCGTAAGGCATGGGAAAGCCAAATGAGAATGGGACAGAGACTACTTGAACTTTGCTGCCACCCCTCGTCTTTTGTAACAAACCACTTTTTTCCGAACAAAGCATGTTGTCATGTGAGTGTCCCTTTCAGAAAAGTTTAGTCTCTTATCATGTGACTTGTAGCACATTGGGCTGTGGCTGTGAGGTGATGGGGGGGGGGGGGGGGGGGGTTCAGTTTGACTGCTTTGAACTCGAAAGGAAAAAGAAGTGTTTTCTCTGTATTTCTCTGTTTTCATTTTAAAAGTTGTTCCAGTAAAAAGCACATTGGGTCTGGCTAACTGCCTTGGTAACTTTAAAAATGTAGTTGTATTCCGGAAGAAGTTTGAATCTGCTGTTTGGAACTGGATCAGAATTTCAGGAAAAGGACCAGCCCCATTCAAGTGAGAATACAGTGTGCTGGGCCACGCCATTGAACAGGGATTTTGATCGCTACTCGGCCTTTTGGCTAAGATGAGCCTGAGATCCGGTTGCCCGGATCTGGTATGTCTTTCTTGAGGGGACAATGAATTGGATTCAATTTGAATTGGTTTTTGGAGCAGGCAAGGAGCTGGATTAGGGGTTTGCCCCTGTCCACACTCTCAGCTCTGGCTTTGTAACTCTGATAAAGTAATTTTAACAAAGGGGATTTGGTTTAATTGGATTCACAGTGCTGACCATGACACCGATCACTCCCTGGTGTGTAATAGGGTGAGGATGCAACTAAATAGATTAGTCCAATAGATACCATTACAGTAAAAGATTGCAATCATAATGGCAATATTAATGTGACCATGTTTTATGACTCAAAGATCCATGCCCCCACTCATTGGGAATGGAAAATTAAAAACATGTAGCCAGTAAAATTGTAAGCAACAAAAATGTGGAAGAAAAATAACATACCGGCATGCGTGTATGTCCTGAATGAGATTGCTGGCTTTAGAAGGTCAGAGAAGTGGCTGCCAGACGTAAGATGCACCATTATTGAAATACAGTGTGCCAAGTGAAGGAGATTTTCTTTTGAGGTTGAAGGGGAAATGAGTACGGAGAAACATCTAATTTAATTAAGTTGGTCTGAGAATGCATTTTTTTGTTGAGACTAATCATTACAATTCTGTTGTGATGGTGTGCTTCATCACCTCAAGCTTAAATGAAAATTTAAAATATATCCTCGTAAACCCCCTGTGCTGTTTGCCTATGGAGAGTTAAAGGGCATGTTCTTTCCGAATGATGGGATGCTGGTGTTAGAAAACATTGTACATCATGATGTTTTAGGTTGGCTAGAATTGAGCCCAAATGGTGCGAACGTTGCAGCTGGTGTAGGCAGGGCTTGAAGCAAATAATTGCAACATGAAACGGTTGGCAGGAAATAAATAATAGAGTGGAAATGGATCAGCTGGAAATGGGTAATGCAGCAGGGTTGGATAGACTGCAAATAAGTGAGGCAGCGGGAGAAGACTAGCCTGGAGGAAATAATGCACCAGGAATGGGCCAGCTGGCCAAAACAAAAGCAAGTATTGAGTGTGACTGGGCAGGCTGGAAATAAATGAATGCTCTCACATCAGGAGCCACAGTCAGGAGAAGTCAGATCTTGGAATTTGCAGAGGCGGACGAAGGAAAAGAATATGTTGGTGAAAGTAGCTTGACAGCTAAACGTATTTGGAAAAGTCTTTTTTAGTGAGATGTTCAACAGGTATTTGGTTGCGGAGAAACTGCATCAGAATACTTGACGTCCTACAGACGCACCGCGTCCAGACGTAATGCTTACTACATGTGTATCAGATTCTGGTACCCTCGTCAGCAACAACTGCTTGTACTTGTGTTGCTCATTTAACATCAGTTCTCTTCCTTCGCGGGCATTCTAGGTGCTGAGCCAGGAAGGAAAGGATTGAGATCTGCCAAAATGCTAGATTTAAAGGCTTGATGTTTTTAAAGGGAAGAGAGCGAAGTAGAGCAGTTTAGGAAGGGAATTTGAAGGAGGCTGCCAAAGTTTCTGTTGGGCACCTTATGATGAGGGGGTGATGCCTAGAAAGCTGCAATCAGCAGAGCAAGTTTTTGGGAAGAGAAGTTTAGGCGAGAGGAAATAGGGATGGAAGAGCAGGGAAAGGCATTGGATGAATGGATAATTGATTGTTAGGATTAGGACTAACTGTACTGGGGTTGAAGAGTCGGTGTAAGTCAATAAAGAGGAAGTGATGGGTAAGTGGGGAGTCAATGCAGGTCAGGATTATATGTGGCAGAGCTTTGGATAAATTCGGTGGGAATGGGAAGCGGGCAAGAGTGTGTGACTTTGGCTTAGTTATGTTGACGGTGTTGTAGATATGGAAGTAAATGTTCTTAGTGATGGAGACGGGGCAAGGTCTAAAGTTCAATCCCGGGTTAAACAAGAGGCGAAGGTTATCACCGATCGGTTTTTACATGAGAGATGCTGGGGAAGAGTGATGGAGTTTGTAACAAAGGATTAGTTTGTCGTGGGCTGAATCAAGATTTTACCCCGAATGTTGAGCAGGAGGAAATAGTGAGTCATTGTGTAATTGATGTTCAGTCAAAGATTTGACCGCATGGAGATGATCAAGAGGTGCGATGGATAAGTATTGTTTGGTATCTTCGGTGTAGATTTGACAAGGGACCCCCTTGCTTATGGAAGATATCAGTAGGATTACCATGGAGATGAGGAAGAAAGGGGGCAGCTAAGGATAGATTTTGGGGGTGTTGGGCACTCAAAAGGTGCTGTTTGGATACCGGACCGGACCCCAACATTTGTTAGGATGCCGAAGAAGAACCTCAAACAATTTTTTAAAATTTGTAAAACTGTGGAAAGGACACTTCACCGCCTAATTACTCTGACCAGTAGGTATCTTAATGTCAAAATAAATTTTAATTGAAACATGGAATTAATCCCATCAGCATCAAAGAAATAGCTTGACAATTAACAGTTAAACAGTTCCAAATAAAAGGAAAAAAGTTGAGCATAATATCTTCACCTGCCACTAATTTCAATTAAGCAACCCAATACACTTCAAATGCCATTTATAAATCAAGTTTTTTTTTTTTTTTTAAACTGTTGCTTGCTTAGCTGTGTAGAGACTTTTTGAGGGAATTTCTTTCAAGAGCAGATCCAGTACACTTCTGCTCAACCTAACAACATTTGGCAAAACTGCTGTTCAACTTAAAATCCTTTAACAGACGGCAAAACTACAGGCAGACCTGACCCCCATCATTAATTACATGATCTGTATTCCAGTGAGTTCCATGATCTGCTTAGCTAGGACTAAATACAATCCCACATAAATTATCTACACTCCAGGGAATCTCCAGCAATAAAAACACCATTCCTTTAGCCCTTTATCTATAACCAAGTAAGTAGTTGGTATGAATGATTACCTCTCCTTTTACCACTCTTTAATTACAGCTTTAGCAGACTTACTGCCTCTATGTATTTTAAACCAGAAAGTTTTAATAACATTACTGCCACAAATGTAAAATATAACAATTTCTACATTCATCACAGTGTGGCCGCATGACCGTGGATCATGTTAGAGCCATAGAGGATGTTTGTGTTTTTGGTTAGGGTTGTTGGGATTGTGAGAAGCGTGTAAGCCAGGCTGATCTAATGGCTGTTGTGTTGCTGAATTAAAGTGTAATACAATCTCTGCAGAGTTGCTAATCATTTAAAAAAAGGTATTTAAGATATTTCTAGTTCCACTTGCAGTGTAGTTCAATTTGATGCACTTTCTGTTGCAATACGTACTACTGCTCATAAAAATAAATATTGTGCTTGCAACTTTCATCAGGCATTATCTTATGATGGGAAAGCTTTTGTGGTATCAAATACATACCATGGATCCTCAGGATTCAACAAAGTTTAAATTCATGTTAATTTGCATATATTTCAAATCTGTAAACAGCAGTCGCTTCACTACAAAATTCACTATTAACTCTTTATACCATGAAAATGCGCAAATTCCTGAATATACAGAAATAACGCCATTTCAGAAGTTTGTGTGTAACTGGAATGTTGACGAATACCTTACAAGGATAGTCAGAATTGTAGCTGAAAAATCTATAGCACGTACCCATCACAGACTGCAGAAATGTGTACCACAGAATCTTGGCAGCCCCATGCAAAGTTTAAATCCATGTTTTAGTATTCTACCTACAGTTCAAGTTGCTATTACCACCAGATCGTGATATTACGATTCATAGGGAGAAGGCAGGAGAATGGGAATGAAAAAGATATCAACCATGATTGAATGGTGGAGCAGACCCAATGGGCCGAATGGCCTAATCCTGCCCCCATGTCTTATGGTCAAATGAGCCCCACTGCTAAAATCAATCTCTTCAGGCAACCAGCCCCACGTGATTGAAATGAAGAAACCCAGCAATCGGGGAATACAATTTGAAAAAGGCTGGGTTACCTGGGCTTTCATGTTTTGTCAGGGCATGTAGCAAGATTTGGGTCTTGGGCACAGGTTGCATACCCATGCCACTTGGCTTTTGTCATGTTTTCTTTGTTTGTGGGATGTGGCTCTGATCCACCACAAGAGCTGTTGCGGAAGGGCATTTGTTTGTCTGGCTAGGAGGGGAATGTACTGATGGCGGTGTCCCCGTGCACCTGCTGCCCTTGTTTCTCAAGGTGGAAGAACCCGCAGATTCAGAAAGTGCTGCCAAAGAACTCTTGGCGAGCTGCTGCAAAGCATCTTATAGATGGGATATACAGCGGCCATGCTGCTGTGGTTGTGGTAGGAGTGAGTATTTAACATGGTAAATTGGGTGCAATCAAGCAGATTGCTTTGCCCAGAGTGGAATAGTTTTGAGCTTCTTGAGTGCCATTGGAGCTGTGGTCATTTAGGCAAGTGAAGAGTATTCCATCATCCTCCTAACTTGCACCGTGTTAATGATGGACAGGCTTTGTGGATTTGAGAGGTGAGTCTCTTGCTGTAAAATACCCAGTCCCTGACCATCTGTATCCATATTGATATGGTTGATCCAGTTAGGATGACCCTCGGTGTTGATGGTGGTGCCATCGAATGTTAAAGAGAGGTGATCACATTCTCTTGCTGGCGATGGTCACTGGTCATTGCCTGGCACGAGTTGCATGAACGTCACATCATCTGAAGCTTGGATATTATCCAGATCTTCATTATCTGGAGAGTTGCGATTAGAATTGAACTCCCTCTAGTCATCAGTGAGTATTCCCAATATTGACTTTATGGTGGAGGCACTGTCACTGATGAAGCAGCTAAGATGGTTGAACGTAGGAAACTGCCCTGAGGAACTCGTACATTGATGGCCTGCGCTGATTATCTTGCAGCAACATAACCATCTTTTTGTGCCAGGTCTGAGTCTAGCCCATGGAGAATTTTACTACGATTCCTGTTGACTTCTATTTTGCTTAGCTTCCTTGATGCTGCACTTTGTCAAATGCTGCCTTGATGTCAAGGGAAGTCACTCACTCTTCAAACCTGGAATTTAGCCATTTTGTCCACGTTTGGAACAGGGCAATAATAAAGTCTGGCCAGAATACACAACACGGTGAGCAGGTTATTGGTGCTTGATAGTGTTACTTTTCTGATGAATTTGAGTAGACATCAGCGATAATTTGTTGGATTGGATTTAGACATAGACATAGAATTTACAGTGCAGAAGGAAGCCATTTGGCCCATCGAGTCTACACCGGCTCTTGGAAAGAGCACCCTACCCAAGGTTAACACCTCCACCCAATGCCCATAACCCAGTAACCCCACCCAACACTAAGGGCAATTTTGGACACTAAGGGCAATTTATCATGGCCAATCCACCTAAGCTGCACATCTTTGGACTGTGGGAGGAAACCGGAGCACCCGGAGGAAACCCACGCACACACTGGGAGGATGTGCAGACTCCGCACAGACAGTGACCCAAGCCGGGAATCGAACTTGGGACCCTGGAGCTATGAAGCAATTGTGCTATCCACAATGCTACCGTCCTGCTTTTGTTCTATATTAACGGCATTCAAAAGGCATCTTGACAAACATTCGGATAGGATAGGTTTAGAGGGATACAGCACAAGGAAGTGCTGAGGGTTTTGGCAAAGGTTGGTATCATGACCGGTACAGGCTTGGAGGGCCGAAGGGCCTGTTCCTGTGCTGTATTCTTTATTGACATACGTTGGGCAGATTTTGCAGGTTTGTTGGGTAGTTGCCAGTGTTGTAATAGCACTGGAACGATTTGGCCAGGATCTAGTTCTGAAGCGCATGTCTTAGTGCTACAGTGGTTATGTTGTGTGAGCTGCATATCATTTGCCGAATCCATCCATTTCTTGATATTATCTAAAATGAATCCAATCGGCTGAAGACTGGCATCTGTAGTGGTGGGAATCTTGGGAGAATCTACTTGAAACTTTTGGCTGTGAATTATTGTAATTGTGTTAGCCTTGGCGACCAACTGCTGTGATGATGTTCATGGAGCCGCCGCCTCCCATTATTTGGTGAATTGTCCACCAGCTTTCATGGCTGGATCTGGCAGGACTACAGAACATTGATCTGACCCATTTCTTGTGAGATCCCTTCGCTTGCATGGTAACTGCAGAAAAGCATGCATTCACTGTATTGGCATCTCACTTTTGGGTACACCTGCTGCCAACACACTCTCCTCATTAAACTAGGTTTGGTCGCCTGGCTTGATGTTAATTGTAGAATAAGAAATATATTGAAGCTTGCAGTTGTAGAATGTGGTAGGATCTATCCCTGCTGCTGCTGTAATTAGTTGCTAGATCTCTCCTGAATCTATCACATTCAGCACTGTAGTAATGCCAGACAATACAATGAAGGGTGCCTTCACTGTGAAGATGGAACTTCACCTCCACAAGAACGGTGTGTGGTAGTCACCCATACTAAAACTGTCACGGTAGATACATGTGCAACGGGTAGATTGAGGATGACAAGGTCAAGTAGGTTTTTCCTTGTATTGACGCAGGCCCGGTCTTACAGCTATGTCTATCCTTCAGGACTCTGGTATTATTGAACTGTACCACAGGCTGGATGTTGAAGTCCCCCACCAAGAGTACATCCTATGGTCTTGCTGCCAACAGTGCTCCTTCTAAGTGGTATTCAACATGGAGGAGCACTGAGCCAGTAGTAGGCGTTAGTCAGCCAGCTACTTCCTCTCCATGTTTAACCTAATGCTGAGGGGCTTCATGGAGTTGAGAGACATTTTCAGGACTTCCACGGCCATTCACTCATGACTATATACCATTACTCTGAAAGCTCTGGTAGGCCTGCCCTGTTAGTGGAATAGTGATGTTGATGGAGGAGTCTGGGACATTGGCCAGAAGAGATGATTCTGAAACGTGGCACGCTGTTGTTTGTCTCGTCTGAGACATCTCCCAATTTAAAAAAAAAATGTTATTTAATTTTAATTTTTTTCCAATTAAGAGGCAATGTTTGCATGGTCAGTCCACCTACCCTGCACACCTTTTGAGTTGTGGGGGTGAAACCCACGCAGACACGGGGAGAATGTGCAAACTCCACACGGACAGTGACCCAGGGCCAAGATTCGAACCCGGATCCTCAGCGCCGTAGGCAGCAGTGCTGACCACTGTGCCACGTGCCGCCCCAGAATGCAAACTCCATATGGACAGTGACCCGGGGCCAGGATCGAACCCGGGTCCTTAGCGCAGTGAGGCAGCAGTGCGACCGTGCCGCCCTGACATCTCCCAATTTTGGCCCAATCCCCAGACATTGGTGAGGAGGACCTGGCTGAGTGCACGTCTGCCGTGTCTGGCCGTGTAGTTTCATGGTTATTATAACTAATGCTAGCTTTTTATTCCAGATTTATTCAATGAATTGTATTTAAATTCCGCAACTGCCATGGTGGGATTTGAACTCTTGCCTCTGGATCGTTGATCCAGGCCTCTTGATTACCAGTGCACTACGCTGCTATTTTGTTGGATAGAGTAAATAGGAGGAAGTTGCAGCTTTTTTTTGGTCCAGTTTTACTTTGATTTAGATTAACAAACACTTATCTATTCGCTACTCAAATAATCTGACCATATGCTGCGAACTTGAAATAGCAGTTGTAATACCTGCAACTGCCAACCTATATTGTATTACAGCAAAACATTGACCGGCCTTCTCTTGTTCCTATTTTAAATTGATGAGTAATGTGGAATTTAAGCGCCTAATAACGGCACATTGTATTGTTGTTTAATCCATGAGTTGCTTTATAAATCCTGGTGATAATCATGTCTGAGCACTACATTGGGACAGATGATTAGGGTGTATTAGCCTATTGAAAGCTGTAATAAAACTGGTTATGTTTAAGAGAAAGCAGAAGGAAAGGCAGCTCATGCCATCTGGCTTGCTGGTAGATAAACCAGCTCGCTTGGGTGTCTGGCATTCTCTGGTCATTTCCAAAATATAGTCCACTTAGAGTTAGTAGTGTGCAGCAAGCCTGTGATCTCAATCGCATTGCATTATATAATGCCATCTCATTAATCATGTCCGCTTGTCTGCGACAACAGATTGAACAACAAAAGATTTGGTATTTATTGACTGAATATTAAAACTGCCTCTTGTACACCCTGCTTCCAGAGAGCATTCCTGTAATTGTGGCAATGTGATTGCATCTATGCGCCACTGCTAATTTTTCTACAATTATGTTAGACCTTTTAATGAAAATGAAAACGATGTGTTGCTACTTTAGAGCAGAACGTTTTTTCTAATTGTATAACTGTTTCATAACTAAGTACCGTCGATAATCAATGAAGATTCTGGCATTTTGTTGTGAAGGTGTTCGTTTGGTTTCGATTAAGTGTTGCACAAGCTTGAAACTATTTATTCGAAGTAAATTCTAGCTGTACGGCGAAGTGTTTTTTACTCCAAGATGTGCAGTCACAAGGTATCTCCCTGGAAAATGATACAGGTATTGCTGACTTGTGTTATGTCTTTGGATTAATAATCCAGAGGAATATCATGGCAGATCAAGAATTTGAACTAGTTTTTTAAAAAAAAAGTTGTATCAGCACAGGTCACCATGCAATTAGTTATTGGATTAGCATAAAAACCTATCTGGTTCACTAAGGCCCTTTAGCAAAACTACCCGACAATCCTTGCGGATTTTTCACATAGAGGCTAAACTGGGTGTGTACCCTTTGAAGAAACCTATTAGATAAATAAAGCTTCTGACAATTCTTTTATTTAAAAAAATATTTTTATTCTCCTTTTTCACATTTTCTCCCAAATTTACATCCACCAACAATAAACAACAAGCAGTAACGAATATAATGACAATCTCCATATCAACAACAACAATCCCATCCTCCCACTAACCTGCAAACAACTGCCCGCATGTTAACATAAACAAATAATAGGGCAGCACGGTGGCGCAGTGGGTTAGTCCTGGTGCCTCACGGCGCCAAGGCCCCAGGTTTGATCCTGGCTCTGGGTCACTGTCCGTGTGGAGTTTGCACATTCTCCCCGTGTTTACGTGGCTTTCGCCCCCACAATCCAAAGATGTGCAGGGTAGGTGAATTGGCCATGCTAAATTGCCCCTTAATTGGAAAAATGAATTGGGTACTCTAAATTTTTTTAAAAATAAACTAATATCAAAAAGGAATCAGGAATCACCCATAGTCACCATTAACACATACAGTCCCCCCCCTCCCCCCCCCCCACTAGTGTTCGATGTTATCCAGTTCTTGAAAGTGCATAATGAATAACGCCCATGAATGGTAGAACCCCTCCATCCTTCCCCTCAGTTCAAACTTAATCTTTACAAGAGTCAAGAATTCCAGCAGGTCCCCCCACCACGGCAGGGCACAGGGTGGAGAGGTTGCTCTCCATCCCGAAAGGATCCGCCTTCGGACGATCAACGAGGCAAAGGCTACAACATCTGCCTCCGCACATGTTTCTAACCCGGCTGGTCGGAATATGGCCTCACGAGGGCCCGGGTCACGTGCACCACTTTAGAGATTACCCAAAAAAGCTCCTTCCAGTAATCCAGCTTTGGACAGGACCAAAACACATGAAGGTGGTTCACGGGCACCCCCCCCGGCAACCTTCACACACATCTTCTACCCCCTCAAAGAGCCTGATCATCCTCTCCCTTGTGAGGTGTGCGCTACATGTCATCTTCAGCTGTATCAGCCCCAACCTCACGCACGAGGTGGAGGCATTCACTCTCTGGAAGCCTCTGACAATTCTACCCTTGTTGCGAGATATTTATTAGTCTGTGGTTGTGCAAGATGTCATTGGCATGATCACATAACTATATGAAGTCTGTTTTTGAAAAATTGTAAAGTGAACATTGCACTAAACTTAACTATGACTAAGAATCACCTGTCAAAATGCCTCAACAGTCACCCTTCAGATTTAAGCCAATTAGTGTAGTGTATCAGGGATGGAAAAGTTTGGAGTGGATTTAAGGACACAAGATCTGGTGGTATCAAAACATTCTGGCCCTGATGTATGAGTTTACTTACTAGCAGCATATTGGCACAATATGTAACTTTTACCACAAGAGGATATATATGGATGTATTGTAGTAGCACAAATGGGGTAATGCGACTGTAAAGTGGCTTGTGTATTTGTACTGATTCATTAAATTGCAATATCACTTGATACAATTTCCTCCTTTCTCCTTTAAAATAAAAGTACCTTGGTCGCTACAATCTTAAATTTCCAAAAATGTACCCACACGCTGATCTGAGAGGTGAAGTATTATATGAATATATGGATTAGTTCCTAAAGGTGGAGCTCAGAGCTTTGACATTTTTTTGGAAAAATATTTTAATTCAAATTTTTATTCCATATTTGGAAATGCTGGGGTTTTAGTCTGTGATTGGGGGGGGGGGGCGTAATTACTTAGATTGAAATATTCTGCATGCGATAATCCCAATCATTTTTGAAGAAGTTCCTCTGGAGAACATTCTTAATTTCAAGCAGTCCACTAAATATAAATATACCTGCATTTTCAATTGCATTTGCTTGTTTCTACATTTTCTTTAGATCCAGAAATCCACAATATTTGCTTGTAAGGCAGTTGATTTTTTTTTTTTTTTTTTTTTGCAGTTTCTGTTGAAAAGACCTTTTGTCACAATTTTCCAATGGATTTGCCGATAAGGTCACAAGGACTGTTCTCGCAGAAGTTTGTATGTTATTATGCAGTCCAGCTGCAATCAGTGGCAGAAGCTCTGTTTAGGACTACTGTAGGATTCTTGTACCGAAAGGAAGATATTTTTACTTTGTACCCGAGCAATGACTGATTACAGTGATAAGAACAAAAATTGCTGGAAATTCTCAGCAGCAAACTGCGAAGGGAGAAACCGAGTTCACGCTTCAGGTCAATTACCTTTTCTCAAGACTGGAAAATTTTAGAGAAATAGCAGGATTTAAGCAAGGCAGGGAAGTGGGGGAAGGGGTGGGATGTGAAAGCAGGACTGTCATAGGGTGGGAGGCAGGAGCAATGACATGACGAAAAGGACAATGGTTGCAAGGCAAAAGGGGGCGGACGGTAATGATACGCGTAAAGAAACAAATGGACTAGAGGTGCAATCGGCAAAAGCGGAATCATTGCCAACTGCTGCTGATGGGAAAGAATGGGGGTAACGGTTTTGATCTGAAATTATTGAAGCCTCTGATGGGTCTGGAAGGTTATAATGAGTTGCCGTTCCTTGA